>NC_138509.1:14212657-15580157 GCF_964252035.2 Podarcis erhardii | reverse complement strand
CCTTGTATTTGTCTGTAAGTATTCCCTTTGCAGCACTGTGGCATCAGAGTGCAATATATAGCAAACCACATACACCACCAAAAGGGTACAGAGCTTGAAGCTAAATTGAAGGTCAAGTTTCCAGAACAACAGCCAACTTTGGCCCAATACTCATCATTCACCCACCCACTCACAAAACTTATTGGAAATTAGGTTTCCAATAAATGGATGTGTGTGCATTTGAAAAACAAGGTGTATATGAATCCTTTTAACTGGCTAAGCAATTTTAAGTTTTATGGTAGCCACCTACTTATGAAATACATCCTTCATTTTCCCTGCCTTCCAGTGAAACTGTTTAACTTACTATCCTCTGATCCAAGGCTCACATTCACAGATAAGCAGCTTTTAAACTAGGCTTATCCAACCTATTAGTCATTATATCCTACTGGCTCCATGAACATAGCTTCCAGACTTTAAAAAAATCAGTTCAGGTCATTAAAAATTAATGGACATTTTCAATGCTCATTTTGAGTATTTATTTCTGAACCAATTCCATTTTGATGTATAAGGTGCCCCTCAGATCTTAACTACTTTACACTAAAGCAGTCATAACAAACACTTTCTTTTTTCTCATTTCAGAATGATCATGCATGACTGTTAGAAACTTCAAGATTCTAAGCTGGACAATGAGCAAATTATAAGCAAGCAGCTGTAGCCAAATGAAATATTATGGTACTTCAGCTCCTTTCCAAGCACTTAAGAGACACTTTGGAAACTAATGATCCTTGACTGAAGTTAGCATTCGGAAGATAAGACTTTTAATGGAGGAAATAGCTTAGATACATAGTACAATTAGAAGCAAGCTAAATCATATTAAGCCCATCCCTTGGTAAACATAAAATGTGGATATTAGAAAATAAAGCCTGAGTTATGTCCAACTCAGACGCTATTAATGAAATCCCAACAGGCCCAAAGCCCAAGGCATACCAAGGATAGTTAACTTTAGACAGCCAAAAAAGGAGAATTTAACAAAAAATGAGAACATCATATCCATTAACTTATTGCTAACAAGGTTGAACGTTCTAATCAACTAGTTTTGTTTGTAAATAGCACCCAATAGCAAGTCATGCAATATGTCAGAGATATAATAGCAGCTGCAAAACACACATCTCTGATTGATTGATTGATTGATTGATTGATTACATGCCAAAGTGACTTCTAAGCAGTTTACAAGTATAAAATCAATTATAAAAGATCCACACATAATTAAGTTATACAATAAAGCAATTCCATCAAAAGATTTTTTTTTAAATCCATAATTATGATACACAACAAAACAAATCTGTTAAAAAACAGCCCAGCCCCATCACATTTCAACATGTTATGAAAGCTCAAGTCGTTACAATCCACACTAGAAACGAATGGTGATGTTGTGAGTAGTTCTGATGTTATCAAGGCAATCCCATCTAATTCATACAATATAATTCAAGCGTCCATATGCTACTGAGGTGGCATGGAGCCAGATCACAGGGCAAGCTGCATAGCATCTAGCAATTTCTGTGTGCAGTGACATGGTTGCTGACCAAGCGGCAGCGTTTGCTCTGGCCGCCATAGGAACATTTATCCAATTGTTGAGTCTAACTTTTTTTGGGGTGTTAGTGTACGGAGTTTCAGCTGAATGATGATAATTTAAACTCAAACAAAGGCAGAAATATATACTGCATGCAACACAATGATGTAGTCAATACAGTATCTCCATTTTCTTTCCCGTAGCATTTAGGATCAGTTACTTTGTTTTGTGGCTTCATTGTGTTATGTGCTTTCCTGCCCTTGCCAGGGGCAATTAATGATGCTGCATGAGAAAATCCACAATGGGAGGATGTTACAGCATGTGATGAGCAATCTTCCTAGTTATGCTGGAGAACTCAGCACAGAATGACAATTTCTGACAGCATCTCCATTGTATTTTTAGGTTGTGAGCCACCCTGAGATCTGTGGAAGGAGGGCAGCCGGTATACAAATTTAACAAATAAATAAAATTTAAATGGAGCCAGTGTAATTCTGCTACTAATCAAATTTGCCCTGTGGCAGTCCTGGCACTAAAGGAGTTCCTTCAGGTACAAATATCAATATCTTGTACTCAATGAGCCATCATTTCAGCTGCTTTTTTAAAATAAATGTTTTCCAAAGAGCTATTTCATTAATAGCGTCTGAGTTGGACATAACTCAGCCTTTTATCAAGTCAGTGGAAGTCTGAAAGAGCTATTGACTTCACAATTAAAGAGTTCAATGTAAATTACAATACAGCTTCTTGTTACATATACGGTACATCTTACTAGTCACTAGCGCTTCACCCCATTCCTGAGATATTCACATCCTTTTATTAACCACATTATGTGGCCTAAAATATCAGTATTGCTTTATGTAGTTGCGTTTTATAACATATAATTATTTCTGTATAGCTAAAGTTTTGAAACTGCCCATTCTATCAAGCAGGCTCACTCTTATCATGCATTTGGACAACAAGATTATAAGCTGCAATCAATACTGTATAAGGTTTAAAGAGCTTTTGAACTTAACACCAAAATAATAGGTTTAAATGATTAAAAATGGATTGAGAAAGCAAGGAAAGCCTAAAGCTTGTTAATCACTGCACTGTGGCCAACTATGGTGCATTTATTACATTCAGACAGGCCTTCGTCACTCTGGATTGAAATACAACACAATTCTGAGCCTTAAAATAAATTATGATTGCCCAATGGAACCAGAGGATTAGGAATTCAAGGCAAGAGACACAAAAGGGGTTTAAGTGTGGATGCAAATACTACAATCCAATATCACAATTATTTTTTATGAGAGGTGGCAAAAAGAAATAGGAACTATGCCCCCTTGTAGTTTATTAAAAACTTTATCTTGCCTGCCCTGCTGGCCTCATTGAAAAGCAGAAAGATGAAAAGTCTTGTAATAGTCTCGCAACAGCTGTTCAAATGCTTCATGCGGTGACTGTAAATATACAGAGAGAACAGTTTGCAAACTCCCAGCATTAAGCTAGTGTTACCACCCTTTGAAGGCCACATAGAAACACTGGGGATTGGAAGTGAGGAAGAGTCCAAGATTTCCATGCAATCACCTCACCAACAGGTTGAAAAGGGTGAAGACATAAAAAAGAGTAAAATAGAAACCGACCTGTACAAATTTTGAGGATGGACCAGGTCCATTTTAACCTGGTACCCTGTAGGGGTATACAGCAGAGCTTCCTCTTTCCATAAAACATGTTGTAGTTATATCAATGTACAACTGCCTCAGAAATTAGGAAGTTAAACTTAGGAACTCTGCCCAGAAGCGTAAAATTTTCTAAATGGCCAAAAGGGGGAAGTTAAAAATAAAGCATTCCAAAACACAAGTCTCAACCAATTATATCACATCTGCTCAAGGAGTATTTATCCTCAGCCACAAAGTCTTATGCCAAAAGCCACACATATGAAAGGGTACCAAAAATAGACAGTGCTGCCTTAGTTCTTCTCAAAATGGCAAGTTCTGCTACAACATAAAAGAGAGGCTATTTTGATTTTTTTTTTTTTTTAAAGGAAGAAAAATCATCATTTCCAAGCTAGGGCAATGTTAATGTTGAATTTTAAATTTGCTTTTCTTTTAAAAGCTGAAATTGACAGTAACTGACACACAACATTGCTGGAAAAAAATTTAGAAGAATATTTTTCTTATGTAAGAACCACTTATCTTTCTTACTACCAGCGGCGTAGTGTGGGTTGTCAGCACCCGGGGCAAGGCAAGTCATTTGCACCCCCTAACCCGTGGATTTGCACCCCCTAACCCTAACCCCCAGATGTTGCGCTCGGTGCGGTCGGCCCCCCCTGCACCCCCCACGCTACGCCACTGCTTACTACTCCGCTAATGTGCCCTGTTACGGACCATCAGCAAGGTCACATAGTATAGTCGGTTAGTGCATAGTGCTGATAACACCAAGATTGCAGGTTCGAATTCCGCATGGGACAGCTACATATTCCTGCATTATAGGGGCTGACCTAGATCAGGCGTCCCCAAACTCGGCCCTCCAGATGTTTTGGGACTACAGTTCCCATCCCAGAAACTCCAGCGGGTACAGAATGCTGCAGCGAGGCTCCTCACGGGGTCTCTGCCATGGGAGCATATTCACCCAGTGCTTTTCAAGCTGCACTGGCTCCCGGTGGAGTACAGGGTCAGATTTAAGGTGCTGCTTTTGACCTTTAAAGCCCTTCACAGCCTAGGACCCTCATACGTACGGGACCGCCTCTCCCGGTATGCCCCACGGAGAGCCTCAAGGTCCATAAATAACAACACCCTAGTGGTCCCGGGCCCTAAGGAAGTTAGATTGGCTTCAACCAGAGCCAGGGCCTTTTCAACTCTGGCTCCGGCCTGGTGGAACGCTCTGCCTCATGAGACCAGGGCCCTACAGGATCTGATTTCTTTCCGCAGGACCTGTAAGACAGAGTTGTTCTGCCTGGCCTTTGGCTTGGAGCCAATTTGATTCCCTCCCTCCCTCTCTTTCTTTTTTCTTTTCCTTCTCCTCCTGCGATGAGGCTACATTTTAATATTTTAATGTTCCATTATTTTAATGTTGTATTTTATTTTTGTTTTTAAGTTGTAATCATTCTTCTCGTTTTTATTATTGCTTGTAAGCCGCTCTGAGCCCGGCCTTGGCTGGGGAGGACGGGGTATAAATAAAAAATTATTATTATTATTATTATTATTATTATCCCTGACCACTGGTCCTGTTAGCTAGGGATGATGTGAGTTGTAGTCCCAAAACATCTGGAGGGCTAAGTTTGGGGATGCCTGATCCTCGGGGTCCCTTCCAACTCTACAATTCTATGTTTCTATATATGTATAAGAATAACTGGGAAAGTGGGGAAGGAGGGGAAGAACATTGAAAGTTAAGTTGTTAGCCATGGAAAGTGTTGAGTCTGAAAGCATTCCTGTGTCAAAATAATCTTGCTCTGTTATTTTCTTTATTTTAAAAGAGTCGGTCACTGCAAGTTGCTAAGTAGTCCATGAGATCGGATTCCTTACAGAGCCTGTGCATCATGAGACCTGTTCATAATGTGGTTGCTGAATCAGTTTACCTACCTATGGTTTCAAAGCAAGGCATACAAAAACTAAAGTGAAAGGGAGAAACTCATAAGGGGAATGCAAGCTTCTTTTTAATACCCTGCATCTCCAAGGAGAACCTTCACACTTTGAAGACTCTGGTTTTAGAGGAGCTCAAATTTAGCATATAATTCTCGGTTGAGAATGTAAGGTCATATTTTGCTCCCCATCTCATTTTCTATAGCAGGACAGAAGCACTTACAGAGTGAATAATATAAGACTGGCAAAGCTAGGGTTGGCAGCCAGTCAACTGAGCAGCCAAGCATTGTTCCAAGAACGTCATTGTGGAGATTGCAGTTTACTTTTAAAATTTTCATTATGGTGTTATTTGTTAAGTGGAGTAGGAGTGAGGGCAGATCACCCTAACCCCATCATTCAGGTGCAAGCCTAGCAGACTAACAAACCTTCTCCCATGGCAAAATCTGGAACACAAGCAGTCATCAGCATCAAAGGCCCAGGGGAACGTCAGATTAGAAACGGATACACCAAGGTTCAAATTCTCACCCAGCCATAACATTTCATTAGACGGCATTGGGTCAATCGTCACAGTGCTGCTCTGGAGATAAATCAAGGGTGGGGAAGGAAGCTATGGGTGGTATTCAATTAGGTTTTATTCAGAGTAGACCCGATGAAATTAATGGAAATGACAAACTGAGAAGGAAATCTCTGGTGCTAAACCTTTGCTGCCTTCTGGGACCTCTGAAGACGGGGGGTTTATTTTTTAAAATGAATGCCATTGTTTCACAGATGTTACTTTTAATAATTAGCCTAAGTATCAAACCTGCTCATGTGATTCTGTTTGTCTTCATAGCACTAATTCTTAGGGCTGGAGCCACCTAACTAACTTTGCACAAGGGCTTCTATTTACAGAAAGGGGTTTTCCCTTCTACACCACCTAAAATTGGCTTGGTGTGTGTGTGTGTCATGAAACCCCCCCCCCAACAGCGTACAGGGAGAGGGGGTGGTTCCATCTGGCAAGCTGATATGCTTGCTCAGACAGAATGGTCAATGTAGCGCAACACTAACTTCCACCCTTGATCATTATTTAACCAGATTTTTTTTTTGACAAGTCAAATGTCCAACCCCAAGAATGTCTATCCTAATTAATTTTATACAGTGGTATCTCAGGTTAAGTACTTAATTCGTTCTGGAGGTCTGTACTTAACCTGAAACTGTTCTTACCCTGAAGCACCACTTTAGGTAATGGGGCCTCCTGCTGCTGTCGTGCCGCCGGAGCACGATTTCTGTTCTCATCCTGAAGCAAAGTGCTTAACCTGAAGCATATTTCTGGGTTAGCGGAGTCTGTAACCTGAAGCGTATGTAACCTGAAGTGTATGTAACCTGAGGTACCACTGTATTCTACTATCATCCACCATCGTACCTGAAAAAGACAAAATACCCATCACATATTAAATGCACTTCAATACATACCGTATTTTTTGCTCTATAAGACTCACTTTTTCCCTCCTAAAAAGTAAGTGGAAATGTGTGTGCATCTTATGGAGCGAATGCAGGCTGTGCAGCTATCCCAGAAGCCAGAACAGCAAGAGGGATTGCTGCTTTCACTGTGCAGCGATCCCTCTTGCTGTTCTGGCTTCTGAGATTCAGAATATTTTTTTATTGTTTTCCTCCTCCAAAAACTAGGCGCGTCTTGTGGTCTGGTGCATCTTATAGAGCAAAAAATATGGTAAATGGCAAAAAAGAGCAGCTCTTCTGCATTTGGCTTGCATCTGCACTGGTGTGAGTCACAGCACTTCAAGAGTAGAACCAGACCTTTGGACTCCTCTCATCTGGTTCCTTCAGTTTGCCATTAATACACTGAAATTTAATTATGACTAATGGAACATCCCTACAACCTGTTTTTCCTTTTTCCTTTCCAAAATCAAAAGAAAACCAAGTTCTTAGTCATGTACTTCATTCCCCCCACCCACTCATCAACTCCACAGAGGTTTTTCTGAATATGTCAGGGTTCCCTCACCCCAAACGTGTTTGATTCAAGAACTTCATTTGAAGACAGAAAATTAAATAAGCAGCCACTTCAAACATATGCGTCCTTAAATTAAGAAGCTATTTACACATGACCTTTGCTTTTTTTATTGTTAGCCTTGAGGCAGGATTGTTTGTATTTTTCAAATATGCTTTGCATAGCATTTGTCGAGTTTAAGAGCTTAATTAATAATTATAACCCTGCCTGTATGATGGTTAACTAAGCTCAGTTTCTATTTCCAAGTCGAAATAACATCAGAACATCTGCTCACCGGATGGAGCGGGTTGGGGTGGGGGAAATCAGTGTAGAACCACTGCAAGTATCCATTCAAAGAAAAGCAGGTGATCAATCCTCTGCCGCCACTATGCGCCACAGGAGCATGATGTCATTTCCATTCCGCCCAAATTGGCACACCATTTTACATCTCATGTCGCTGGCAGCGAAGAACCCGTGTTGATATTTGAATTTATTTTGTTTATGAACCACTTCCCATTTTTAAAACTCTGTAGCAATTTAGCAATGAAAGCATCAACAATAAAGACACTTTCAAGTCCAGTACAGATATACACTGTATGGTAGATAGGGATTAAAAGTTTACAAGGCTTGTTGCAAAAGAAAAGTCTTCAATGGGTGCAACAAAGTAAGAGAGATGCCACCTGCCTGTTATATACTTTGTTGCTGAAGTAAAGCTGCTGTTTCGAGAGCAAACACACTCTAAGTTTCAAAGCGCTATGGGTGGGATTCAGTCCCACGCTACTACAAATGTTCTGTCTGCGCAAGCATATCAGCCCTGCCATAAGCCTGGGTCCTGCTTACATTATAAGTATTAACTCTAATCAGGGTACCTAAAATAGGCCACTCTCGCATTAAGCAATAAGCAGCAGCATAATTTCAATTTGTAGTTCTCTATTCCATTAGTCACCCCCTCCCAAACTCTCGCTGAAAATCATTATTAGATTTCTATTCCCAAGAGGAAAACACGAGTTGCTTGTTACATATAAACTAGAAATGTTTCTTTGATTTCCTAAATGTCAGTGATTTTGTTTTAAATGTGTTTTGAGTTTGCATGTTTTCTAAAATGGAATAATCACAAATTCCGTTTCTTTGGGGGGGGGAATGCAATTTAGAAAAACTGGATTGGGTGCAAACTTAATCATGCTTCAAGAACGCTGCTTCCATTTATCTGGATGGGGCGGGGACAGGTCAACATTACATTACATAAATCCAAGTCAGTCAACAGTGCACCCACCAGAGAAACCAACCAAGATCTGATTACTCCACCAGATCTCTATGTATGTGTGGACCCAAGAGCGCAGACAAATTATAGAGGTGAGCTGAAACAGTCTGCAGAGGAGCTTCTTACTATTCCTACCACACTTTTATGAAAATCACAGTACCGTACCTAGAAATCTCAAACGGTGAATACTTGTATCTGTCATCAATGGAGCGTAACCAGGCCCTGCTTCATTCTGTATGTATTTGGGGCACACAGGCTAGGTAGAAAGATTTGTCTCTGGCTCCGACACTGATGATGATTAAGCACTGGCAATCAAATACAGCCAAGCACCAGCAGCAAACATTAAGACTGCAATCCAAAGCCCGCTTATCTTGAGTAACTTTCATTCTTAGGGTGAAAGTAAGCTGCCCCTTGTGACACAGACTAGTATGTAGTCCCTAGAACATAAGGTAAGATAATGATCACCTTCAAGCAACCCCAAACAGCAAAGATTCATGAGAGTTGGTTCTTTTGCCTTGTGGGCTTCAAAAAGTAAATACAGACAGAGTAGGGTTGGGTAGTTGCTTTTGCAGACTTATCTGTGAGGTCACTGTAATAATAATCCCACTGACTGACGCAGCATGGAACTCTCCCAACACACACACATGCAAGACAGGAAAACAAAACCCAAAACGACTGAGTCAGAACTGTTTTTCCATGCAAGAAAAAAACCTCCACTATAGTCAATAAATGGGAAACTCCACTCCAGTCAGACCTTGAATGACCGAGTGCTTCAACAAAATATGATCTACAAAAGTATATTAGAATGCCTGGAACATAATAAGTGAAGTACATAATTAATGGCCTCCTTGTACTCTAATACAATTTTATTCAAACATTTTGGAGGGAACAACTGATATTATAGGGGGAGAACTACCTAAACAGTATAGAAATTTATTCATGTATGCGACTACAGCGGCAAGAATGTCATTTGCCCAAAAATGTAGTCACAGAAGGAAGAAGCCCCAACGAAAGAAGAATGGATACAAAAATTCATGGATTATACAGAAATGGCAAAACTTACCAGAAGAGTAAGAAATCAAGACAACAAACTTTTTAGAAAGGAATGGAAGTGATTTACTGAGTATTTACAAACAAACTATAAACAGATTAAGACATTGGCAGGATTATTGTAAAAACTTGCAGTTTCATAACAGTAAATAATTAAAGTAGATGAACAGTAAATAATTAAAGTAGATGAATAAAAGAATAAGTTAATTTAGAATATGCAGGAAATGATAAATATAAATTTAAGGAACCGCAGAAAGAGGAGGAAGGAAGTCGAGTTTTGAAATGTTAAAATGACTGTAAAACTATATAACTGAAAATCACAAATAAAATATTCTCCTCACAGGGTGATCTTGAACTAGTCACACTCACTCAGCCTAACCTGATACGGTTGTTGCAATACTCAGAATGTATAACCTCCATGTACTCCACCTGACTACAACATTGCACCAAACCATCAGAAGTACCAAACTGCAACTCTGCCTTTCAGTCCTACAGATGGAAATAAAGGCCAGCTGTCTTATATTCAGCATGCAAATAGAAGCAAAACTGTACCCAACAATCAATGGATTGATGTTTCAGAGTGGCAAAATAATGGATATGATTAGCTTTACCCTGAGGCCACATCTGTTCTCTTATTCTCAAGCCCCCACTAGCCCCACAAAAGTTTACTGTGAAACAGAAAATGAATCAGAATGATAGCCAGAAAGGCTATCAATTCATGTTCTCTCAAAAGCAGAAAAAGGTCGGGGGGGGGGATATGAAATAAAGAGCAGTTGCTCCTGAAAATTAAGTTCTACCCGTATCAAATAAACAAGGAACATGGGCTCTGCTGTCCCTGTGCTTGTAGCTGAGTGGTAGGATACATGCTTTGCAAGCAAAATGTAACAGGTTCAGTCCCTGGAATCTCCAGACAGGCTGGGAAAGACTCCCCCTGGAGCCATTGCCAGTCAGCACCATCAATAATGGGTTAGATGGACCTATGGTCTGACTCGGTACAAAGGTTTCCAATGCTGAACAAGCATTTTTTTTAGTCAAATTAAGGCCCATTGCACAAGACTGGTTATTGGAGAAGTAACATGCATGGCACTGGCAGCATGGACTTCAAGACTGTCGCACCTTGGCTGGGGAGATCTGCAGCATTTCCCTAAAGTATTCCAATATTTTATTGGGACTGGCTTTTCATTTCTGTTGCTACAGTCCATCTGACTGATTTGAAAGAGAATCTCTTTCCTCTAAAAAAAGAAAAGGATTCATGTCCAGTTCTAATGCTATTTAGGCTCTAAGGGTGCATTCAAAAGCGTAACTTTCTAGATAAGCTGCTCATGGAGTTGGTAGTTGGTAGTCTTTACCATATCCAGTTATCTATCCATCATTATTCCATGGAGTTTTGGAGTGTAGTGTTTTATCCTCAGAGCATCTTTTCCCCCACAATTATTATGGAGGGGAATTTCATGCTGTTCCTTCCTTTTGGCCATGGCCCAATCCAACCTTATTAGATCCAACCTACCCAACCCTGCCTTTCTCAATTGTGAATTTTGATCATTGTGCCTATTCACTCAGGACTTAGGCAATTTCTTTTAGTGGAAAGCTAAGCTGGCTATTTTCCTATCCTGCTTTAAGATATGCTTTTTGGCACACTGAACTGAAGACATAATGCAATTCTGCAAGCTCAGAGTTATTGGAAGGTGAGTTTAAGAACTCGCCTAGAATTTGAAGAGAAAGATGTACTGTGAGAGGTTCCCACAAGCTCCACATTTAACTTCGTGAATGAATTAAACATGGAAAAGGTTTAAGACTTACTTGTCAAGGAAGTCCTTGTCCACAACTGCACAGATATCCAGAAGAGGATTTCCCATTCCAAAAAGCACATTTTCACTGAAAGATAAAGTTGTCAGAGTTATTCAGTTCAAACAATTGCAGCATACTGGTAAAACAATTTTGAGATCACAAAGTCACCGCTGCCACCCGCGAACTGATAACGATTATTTGAGATAGAAACACAAACACCACATAGCTTTGGGGAGGGTGGGGAAAGAAGAGATAATGGGCCTAAGCAAAGAAACCAAACACTTTTAAAATGATGGGTGGGGTGGGGTGGGGGAGCTTGATTTAATCTGAGGGCAGCATTCCACCACAGGGAACAGGGGGTTTGCAAACGCAAATCCCAAAGTGGGCAGGGCACTCCTCTCTCTGCCACACCCTTTTCCTCCTCTGTGGCAACGGGATGAAATTAGGCTGAGAGTCTCATGTTGCAGTCCTGCTTTAAAAAGTCTTCCTGCACTACTCAAGACACCAGAACCTGCCTGCATCTACCCACACCACTGTACTGTCTGAAGCAGTTTGCTTCACAGTGTAGCATGGTGAAGTCAGCCTTGCGCCCTCTGTTCAAGATGAAGGTCTTATTTTATAGACAGGACACTTCCCACTGAAACGATTATGTCTGCTTATTATATGAACCGGGGGGGGGGGGGACACCAAATTTAGCCATAAAACGGGGAGGGGAAGACTATGTTTCTGATTTAATAGTAATTTACACAATCAAAAAGATCAAGTAATTACAGGGTATTCCTATAATCTTTCTAGTTTCATGGTCAGAGGACTGAGAGCAACTTAATCGTACAGAGCCAAGTCTTGAGCTCATATTCAAGACAGTTTTAAGGTAGCAACCAATAAGTTGAGAGCAGTTGTTTAAGAAACACATCACAACAAATGATCCTGAATTCAGGCCCTTAAGTGAGCCCCACCGACTTCAGAAAAAGCTGTTTCCATGCTGTAAATTTAGGATTATTTAGTAATGTAAGCTAGTTCACAGTTTGTAAAACAGTGTTAACATAGCAAAGCCAGTATTAATGATTTGCCAGCTTTTATTGGCTGCCACGTCACTTAAGGACAACTCTGCTACCAGCATAAGGTAGTTAGAAATAGAAAATTAAATTAATGATAGATGATGCACATTTTAAACAATTTCAAGGGGTTCGCCTCATGGAGTAACAAAGTAGAGCTATGCAAGGATTTCTGCTTGTGCAACAGAATGTTCTCCTGTTGTGCAAGTGGGAATCCTTGTGTTAATGGGAAATGTTGGTTGAATACGGCCCACAAACTCAGAACTCCGTTGCAACCATCATAGTATAAGCTTTTTCTCTATTTACCTGAATGTCTTTGACACATATACTCTGGTCTTGGGCTCATGATTTGTGTGCCAGAATCCAAGTCAGCAATCAATGTTATACACGCTCTCATCTCTCTTTTTGTAACAAGTGAGCCCACACTGTGTCATACAAACAGAATCAGAGATTAAACAGAGTGCTGGGCTAGGATTGGGGAGACATGGGTTCAAATCAATGCTCAACCATGAACCTTACAAGGTAATGTTGGGCAAGTCACTCAACTAACCACAATAGAAATGTTGTGAATAAAATGCTGAAGACTACCTGTTAGCTGCCCTGAGGCTCCTGGATCAATAAGCGATCAGGAGAAGCAGATCAACTTTGGAATTTTTGCTTATTAACATCTGAAGTTGCAAAAACATAGACAATATTTCAAGATATTTCTTTACTGTGCCTGCAAGATTATATTACTAAAATTTCTTTGGCTAATAAGTTCTTATTGTTCTCCCCAGCTTCTCATGAGATCTTTAGAGACTGTACAGAAGAAGTTTCTGCTGTGTGTGTCCATCAGTCACAAACTTCCACGTAAAAAAGCTGAGGGAATGAAATGGGAGTTTTAGGTAAGCATGTGTCAGTATTGAGGTTAGCACCCTGGTCCTATTAAGAAAGTCCCAAATGAATTCAATGGGGTCTGTTCTTGGGCAGGTACATCTAAGGCTGCAATCTTAATGCAAGTGTTTTATAGTGGATGGAATTAATTTGCTTTCTTCCTGCAACCATTCATTCTACAAGTCAGGAACAGAGACGAGGAAGCAATTTTCCTCAAGTCACTGTGTGAGCTGCATAACTGATCCCCCCACAATATGATAGAGTTGCACATCACTTGTGGGGCATAGTCTTGCAAAAAGAGTCAAATACACACACTCAGCACTTCAGCTGCCAGCTTCTTTAAAAGCAAGGACTACAGACATTAAATCAATCAGAACGAAAGCTGTTCTATTCCTAGAGACATCTCAAAGCGTGTTGGCTCAGTGTAATCTGGTCGTTGAACTGAATCATGTTTTCAGAGGGACACTGGTCTGTGCTGCTCAACTAGAGGCAAAGAGATATCTGATACACCAGATACTGCTGGTGCAAAGAAGAGTATCAGAGAGATATCCTTAACAGATAAGGAAATTCTGGAGTTGCAACTTTATACTAGTGTACATGTTCCAATTCATCCCATGGTGCCTGACAAGCTATGAAGACACCAGCTAATTTGGTGACTATTTGCACAATGGAAATTACTCAGGAGGATTCTTTTCTTTTTGAGAAACCACAGGGAAGCGATCTACACAAGAAAGCTTGATCCATTTACAAAGTGAACCACTCAGGGCCGGAACCATTTGCTCCTAATAGCATTAAGCCTGTGATGGAGGGAGGAGGAGGCTATTTTTGCCAATTCGTTCTCCTCTCTATGCTCCCTGAAAATCTGCTCTGGAGGAGGTGGGTGGGCTCTGGAGCAGCATGAGGTGATGTGCATGGTTGCAAGAAAATTGGTGAGTATCAGCTCTTGCGTTCCTCCAGCATGGAATCACCACTAGATCTTGGTCACTTCCATGAATGGAAGCACACCTACCATTCACAGAACTGACATCCCTTGAATCCAACTACTGGAATCTCCAAGAGCTGCTTCAGTATCAAACTTTTTAGCTGATACACACTGCAGCCCTGGATTATGGTATGTACATACTAAAACTCAACTTTTAAAAGCTGATATACTTTGCCAAATTTAAGTGCCTGGAAGGAAAGGGAAGGAAGCTGCCATTGGCTATTATCATACAGGAGACAAATGTTAACTCTTCAGATGCAGCCACATGTCAGGGTGATGGTCAAAAACTTCATTGGGTTTAAAACAGAATTAGCCAAATTTGTGGAGAATAATTTTCTCAATGGGTATTAACCATAGTAGCTAAACGGAGCCTGTGTTCAGAAGCAGTATCTCTGTCCCCTAGAAACTGGGAGATGTTGAAATTGACTAGCAGAAAGTCAGACTAGAATTCAGTGTTTCCCAAACTTTGGTCACCAGCTGTTTTGGGACTACAACTCCCACCATCCCTAGCTAGCAAGACCAGTGGTCAGGGATGATGGAAATTATAGTCCAAAAGCAAGTTTGGGAAACACCAGACTTGATGGGCCTTTGGTCAATTGAGCTCTCATCACAACTTTATTCTTCCTTGAGGAGGCCCTCAGAGTAGTATTTTACTCAGCAGCCAAATTCAAATTGTAATGCATTTGTATCCAAACAATTTTCAGCAAAACACTGATGTCCACAAGAAAAACAATGTTTTCTAGTTTCCTTGAAGAGAAGATTTGTAAATGGTCCGAAATACAGCTTGTGTACCATTACTGGTTTTTCCCTGCAACACACAGCTTCAGAATGCCTTCCAGGGGGCACCCTCAGTTTACACAAGGATGACCCAACATGAACTGAATGTGCTTCCCGGAATTTTCTGCAAGGTTCTCTGCAATACATCCTCCAAGCACACACTTTTATATCAGCAACAAACACCTATATTTTGGGCACAAGATACTGACAAAGCAGGAAGACAGGAGCATGCCAGAATGCTTTGCTCACACTACTGCTGATGCAAGAGGTTCTTCTGAGCTACGGAAAACCGGTTGTAACTCGCAAGCTTGCACATACTCCTTTGCCCAAAGAAGCCAATCTTTGAAAACATCTGGGACGAGAGATCTAGAAATTCAGGACAAGAGTAGCAAGCATTGAAGAGCTGACTCTTCACTCTTTTCTTAATTGGGAAGCCAAATAAATTAACCAACTCCACTCTACCCCAGAACGGCAAGAGCCTGCCTTTGGGAAGAAGCGATGGCAATTCCATTAAGTCAGTAATCTGATGCATAGGCATTTGGAAGTCAACGCCGGTTAATTAAGTTGAATTCTTTTTAGAAGAAAAGTGCTTCTGGCTTGCACACTTTATAATGATTTGAGAAGTGAGGTTATTACCCCCTCTATCATTGTCCATCCCGGGTCGCTCCGCCATTGCTTTTAGCAGATCAAGATGATCAGGTGACAGCAAAAACTGCAAGGTTTTTAGCAATTAGAATAAGATCTATTATTTGATTGATGTAAACCCCCAAAATGTATTTCTATAGTTTAGTTTTTACCTCTATCTTCAGTACATTTCATTTTATTTATTATTCCCTGTTTAGGGAAGTTTTTAAATGTCTGATGTTTTATCGCGTTTTTAATATTCTGTTGGGAGCCGCCCAGAGTGGCTGGGGAAACTCAGCCAGATGGGTGGGATATAAATAATAAATTTATTATTATTATTATTATTATTATTATTATTATTATTATTATTATTGCTATGGCTAGTGACTGACGCAAATAAAGATTCTTTTTCTTCTAAACTCAGCACGTGGGCATCCTGAAGCTTTTCGCAGCTGCTCCTTCTTCTCAATTACATTTTTTTTTAATGCATTTTTTGCTGTAAGCCGCCCTGTAGTCTTCCGAAGAAGGGCGGCATGCACAATTAATACATCGCCACCATAGGAAGAATAACCGCGACACGGATATGAAGGCATTTCAAGGTGGGGAAAGGGAGCGAGAGGAACCAGGAGGGCGGCGGAGAGGATGCCAAGACACCACCCCGCCAAAAGAAGATCGCGGTTATTCCCCCCCGCCCCGCCCCGCGCTCCTGCATACACACGTACAAGCGCGTACACGTAACCCCCAACCCAATGCAAAGCGCCTCGGAGCCGGTTCAGGTGAAAGGGCGGCGGCGGCGGCAGCGGCGGCGGCGGCTCCCTTGTCCCGGGGGAAGCCTCTCTGGCAACGGAGGTACCTCAGAGTGGGCATGGCGGTGCTGTCGCTCGGGGGGATCCTCCGGGGCTCGAACCTGACAGGCGGGCAGCAGGGACTTCCAAGCGAGCGCCGTCCTCCGTCTCCTCGACACGCGACGCCCAACCGCTCCGCCTCTCTCTCCCTCTCCCGACAGCGGCTCGACTGACGGACTGAGCCGCCTCAAGCTGAGGAGGAGGAGGAGGAGGCCCCGCCACCTGCCAATCCCCGCCTCCCGCCGCCGCCATTGGCTGACACGCGGTGGGCATGAGCAGAAGGGGAAAAGCGCGGGCCGGCGGCCGCTGGGAGCCACAGCGCGCTTCAAGGCGGCCGCCGTTCGGGCGGCCTCGAAACCGCCGGCCCCGGCAAAGGGGTCGCGCCGTAGTGGCATTCGCGGGTCGGGGGGGGGGGGAGGCGCGGGGTCCGCCATGCCGGGTGCTGGCGGAGGCGGAGGGCGCCATCTTTGCTGTGGGCAACTGACAAGCGCGTCTAATACCGTACAGCCTCTGTCTGCCTCACCACACACACGCTTTCTCCACCCGTCGTGGCGGCTTTCCCTCTTCTTAAAATTAAAAGAGAGAGAGAAAGGGGGATTTTCTCGGCTGCCGGGTTCAGCCAGGCCTCCCTTCAGGTGGCGAAACAAGCAGGAGGAATGGGGCCTCCCTGACCGAGCCACGCCACGCGTTGCGTAACCGGAGTTATCGATTTAAGTTTCTGGGCACCAGAAAATGCTGAAGCAGCTTGATTGGGGCACCAGAAATGCTGGCTGACGCAGTTTAGACGACAAAAAAAATATATTTTTGGGTGGGGAAAACGTAGCACAAGTCTGCGCAATAGGTCCACAAAGCCTTCATCCTCGCTTGCCCCATCCAATGTCAACAGTTTGAAGGCTAATGGCCAAAAATGGGGACTCGGGATTTAAAATTCCACCGAGCTCCCTGGGCTTCCCCTCCTGGACAAAGAGCAACACCTCAAATGCAGTCTTCGGCACCCTCGCTTCACCAAATGAAGCTGCTCAGATCTGTCCCATCCGCACGCTAACTATGGTCGAAAGTGCTTGTGCAGAACACGGTTTTTCATCATTGGACACCTGCCCCAGGTGGCATCTTGCGGCATCGGTGAGGACAGAGGCGGTTTTGCACATAAAGTTTCCGAAAGCAAGACTCCTTCCCTGGCTGATGCTTGGTTGTTTCCTCTGCCGGCTTCTTTCTATATGGGCTCATCATTTTAGCTAACTTGCCAAGCCTCAGAAGGAGGCTACGGGGATTTCTATAAACAAGATGTGCAGTATTCGTACGTACGGTCCAGTCAGTATGTGGACTGTCTCTGTGGACGGCCCCTCTGAAAATTGGCTGCCCAGATAAATTTGTGAGCATCCTTCAGCTCCTCCATGATAATATGACAGCAACAATCGCAGATAACAATGGCTCTCAAAGTGAACCATTCACAGTGGGATCAGGTGTTAAAACAGGGTTATATTATCGCCTCAGCTCTATTCATTATTTTCACTGCCATGATCCTACACTTTGTCGAAGGGAAACTCCCCACCAGAGTAGAAATCATGTATTGAACAGATGGAAAGCTCTTTAATCTGAGCAGGCTGAAAGCAAAGAGTAAGGTTACCATAAATTCTGTCATAGAGCTTCAGTATGCTGATGACAACGTAGTGTGTGCACACTCAGAGAGGATGACCTCCAAACCATCCTAAATAACTTCACAGAAGCTTATGAAAAGCTTGGCCTATCACTCGCTATCCAAAAATCAAAGTGCTGCACCAACAAGCACAAAACAACCCCTCTGCAGTGCCACAAAACTCAATGGTGCAACACTGGAAAGTGTTGATCACTTCTCCTACCTGGGCAGTTATCTTTCCACAAGGGCCAACATTTATGCCGAAATCCAGCATTGCCTGAGCTCTGCGAGTGCAGCTTTCTCCCGACAAGTACAGTTTGAGGACCGGGACATTTGCAAACAAACCAAAATGCTTATTTACAAAGCTATTGTACTACCAACCTTACTGTATGCTTGTGAAACATGGACCGCTTATAAACACCATCTCCAACTCCTTGAAAGATTCAAGCAACGGTGCCGCCGAAAAGTTTTACATATCACTTGGGAAGACAGGCGAACTAATGCCAGTGTACTGGAAGAAGCAAAGATCACCAGTGTCAAAGCAATGATTCTTCAACATCAATAACCCGAGGTTCCACTGGAGTGCTGATAATGCCACAGTTGCTGCATATTTGGGTTGGACTAGATGATCCTCAGGGTCCCTTCCAACTCTTTTGAATCCATGAACTTTGTTGGACTGGTCATGTTGTTCAGATGCCTGATTATCATCTGCCAAAGCAATTACTCTATTCCGACAACAAAAGAGGTTTAAAGACTCTCTCACGGCAAGTCTTTAAAAATGTAGTATAAACACCAACAATTGGGAAATACTGGCCTGCGAGAGCTCTGATTGGAGAACAGCCTTTACCAAAGGTGTCATGGACTTTGAAGATGCTCAAACTCAGGAAGAAGGGGAGAAATAAGCTAAGAGGAAGGCACATTTGGCAAACCCTGACCATGATCAACTCCCATCTGAAAACCTATGTCTCCACTATGGAAGGATCCAGAATTGGCCTCCACAGTCACTTATGGACTCACCTTACTCGACTATGAGTGATAGCCAAAGAAGAAGAAGAATTTGTACATCTGTTTGTGGTTGCCTATCTCCAAAGTGTAAACATACCAGTAGTTTGGTCCAGCAGAAGACAGCATCCACATGAAAGTAGGAGTGCAGTACTGTTTTGCAGAGAGTTAGAGCCCTAAATTATTGCAGAAAAAAGTGAGTACAATAGCCTCTTCTGCTTTTTAAAAAAATGCTGTTGTGTAAAGGTATGATTGGGCTATTTGTTTTGCGATACACAAATTAATTTATTATTCTAACAGATAATATCAGTACAAATAATAATATATGCAGCAAAACTAGCCTGACTAGAAAACAAGTGGTTTGAAAGTCCCTTGTAATATCTTTACTTCCGGGGGGGGAAACCCACAAGGGACCTAGGTAAAGGTAAAGGGACCCCTGACCATTAGGTCCAGTCGCAGACTCTGGGGTTGCGGGACTCATCTCGCTTTATTGGCCAAGGGAGCTGGCGTACAGCTTCCGGGTCATGTGGCCAGCATGACTAAGCTGCTTCTGGCGAACCAGAGCAGCGCACGGAAACACTGTTTACCTTCCCGCCAGAGCAGTACCTATTTATCTACTTGCACTTTGACATGATTTCAGACTGCTAGGTTGGCAGGAGCAGGGACCGAACAACGGGAGCTCACCCCGTCACGGGGATTCAAACCACCGACCTTCTGATCGGCAAGCCCTAGGCTCTGTGGTTTTAACCGACAGCGCCACCTACCACGGGACCTACCAAGGCTATTTGGATAGCTGTGCCAGGAAGGATTTAAAGGAAAACAAATTTAGGAGCTGGGTTTGCAAGGGGGTATTGATGTTAGTCTGCTGAAAAAACAAACCCAAGAGTCTTGCTGTTGCTTATAAACTAATTTTGCTATGGCCTAGAGTGCCCCATCAGAAGCACAAGGTTGAATCTGTGAACTTGGGCCTTTGATCTGGTTGTCTGGAAAGCTAAAAGCAAATGATTCTGACCTTATTTGCTTCAGTCTGGAAAGCTACAATTCCATACTGTAGATGCAGTAAAAAAGAAAAAAGGAGATTACTTTTTAAAGGGATATATCTCTTTGTTATATGACAAATGCTTGGCTTTAGGAAAGTAATCTGAGATTAAAGTTAGATGTGCATTTTCTGTTCCGCAAAAACTAATAGCCATTGTAGTCTGGGTTTTTTCTTTTTCCCTCTGCCTCCTCCTTACAATGAAAGGTTAAGTAATTTGATATCTGCAGTGCAAAGGAGCTTTGCCCTTTTCAAACTAATTTAACAACTTTGAAGTTGTCAGAAATGCTGTCCTAAATTCCCTAAAGAAAATATTCAAGTGGAGAAAGAGGAATCTAAAAAATCAAGCTTGTTCAGTATTTTGCAATAAAATACAGAGGGGTAAATGTTAGTCTGCTGCAGCAAAAACACCACAGAGTTCAGTAGCACCTTAAAGAGATTAATACATGTACAGTGGTGCCCCGCAAGACGAATGCCTCGCAAGACGAAAAACCTGCTAGACGAAAGGGTTTTCCGTTTTTCGAGGCACTTCGCAAGACGAATTTCCCTATGGGCTTGCAAGTTTTTTCCCTCCCCCCCTTTTTCTAAGCCGCTAATAGCCGCTAAGCCGCTAATAGGGATGCTTCGCAAGACGAAAAAACCGCTAGACGAAGAGACTCGCGGAATGGATTATTTTCGTCTTGCGAGGCACCACTGTATTATGGCATAACATTTCAGGAGCTAGAATTGCATCTGGGCTCAGAGTATCACAGCCTATCTTGGCCCTTTAAAGTACAGTTCTAAGTCTGCACTCCACTGCACCCAGGAGAAATTGAAGCATCTCAGATAATGCTGCTGGTAGAGTTGCCAGCTTGCAACCTAGATGTATTGCCTCTTTATGGACATCACGGTAGTTTGTGAATGGGAGATTTATAAATTCAATTGAGAGAGAGAGAGAGTGTGCAAGCAGCGTAATGGGATGAAAAGCATAGATCTCACAGAACTGCAGAAGCCTGAAAGAAAGAGGGGGTTTGGTGGCCATAATAAATTAAGAACAGACCAATTTTAAAGTTGTGGTGGCGGGGGAGGCTCACAGAGGTGGGGTTGCCAACTGCCTAGAACAAAAGTAACTTATTGGCTTGTTCTTTTGCCCTTAAAAACAACTTGCACTGCCTGATTAAGCAGGTGATTTTTTTTTCTCAGCATGGAACAAACATAATCACCTATTAATCAGTGCGTATCAAAAGGTTTAAAGGCACATGTTTTAAAAAGCCACTTAAAAAAGTTGGCAACCTAACACACAACACCAGAAGAAACTGTTGGCAGCAGGAAGGCAGTGCCTTGTAAAGCTATGGAAAATTGTAGTACCTGACAAAATCGTTCACTATGAAGCTACCCAGGCCCAGCCATTGGTAGAGATCATTCCCAGCACTTAGCCAGGGACCCTGGAAGTATTTTTAAAGCTAGCAGGGAGAGGACTCAAGGTACAATATTAAATATTAAATTAAGAAGAGCTCATGGCTGTTCTTGAATGATTACAATTCACGAACAATTCAGAATATTAGAAGAACTAGAAACTCACTGCTCAGGACTTGTTTCTTCGCTCTTGCCCTCAACTTTTCTCCTCTTTCTACGGATTAGCGCTCAGCTCAGTTTGGCTCCTCCCTCCATAGCAGAGCAAAGCTCGCCAGGCACAGACAGGAAGTAGTGTTAGAAATTCAGGCATCCAAATAGCTCCTTAAACCCAGGTTACAGTCGCCAAAACAGAATGTCTGGTTGCCATTAGGGGACGGGACAGCTCTAAAGTTCTAAAGCTCTAAACTGTGACTATCAGTTAAACATCTAGCTAGTTCCGGTGAGAACCTTAAGCTAGGTTAAGAACTCTGATAACTTAAAGAAGAAAAGTCACTTGATCCGAGGACAGTCCACATATATATTGGCCCATTCCTACTTCTTTTTCTTCATGGCGACATGGACCATTCATAATGTAATAATACTCTTCACAACTGTGAGCAGGACAGTTCACTGCTTAGGCTGCAAAGAAAAAGCATTTTGGTTCCTAAAATCCATTCTGATTCTGCAGATATAGTGTAACTGATAGAATTCTGCAGGATGTGGTATGAGTGTGTGAAAACACTCGAGATTGAATGATTGCCAGGCATGCCCTTTCAGATGGTGCAGATGTTAGGCATCATTCTGGCACCAAGTCACCTTCATTTGGTCGCAAATGGCCAATAGGCAGGTGCAAAATGCGCCCGGCAAATTTCGAACACTGACAGGAAGATGCCAGTTGCTGTCTGGAGAGGTGCAGGTAATGGCAGTGCCCAGGAGTGTTTTCCACAAGTTCAGTTTTCCCCATCAGCTGCAGCCCTATCCAGAGCAGCCGTATCTGATCATGCTCACCCATGTTATAATTGCCTGCAACCGGGACTACTGTAATGAGCTTTCTGTAGGGCTGCCTTTGTTGAAGATGGTCTGGGAGTCAAAGTGAATGCAAAATTCAGCAACATGGATGCCATTAAGTCTGAATGCATAGTACCATTTGTGGACTAGTTACATTAGCCACCAGTACTTTCAAATCAAAATACTGGGCTGAACCTGTCAAGCCATAAACAACTTGAGATCAGTTGTCTGTTCCTTCATCCACACAGTCCTGCCTGTGCACTGAAATCTGCTTCAGGGGCGCATTTACACTGGTTAAATTCTAGGCAGCTGCAATTTACCCTTACCAGCCCAGCAAGTTTTACCATCTCCCCCATCTATGCACTGTTTTGAGAAGAACTCGATGGTGTTCATGTAACGCAGCTTTCGTCCTAGGGGCTTCAAAGCCTATATGGGGAAAGCCTGTATGTTGTAGAGTTGTAAAACAACTAAGATAAACTACTGACCTGACAGTAAGATGTTCTGTATCTCCTTAATTCAGCCTTTCAACTAAGCATGTGAAAAGTCCCAACCCTTGCAATTGTGACAGATAAGATGCTAGGGGGTGGGGCGGGGGGGGGGGGAGAACAAACTCTACCAGTTTACAAACATTCTTACTTGCAACAGATAACCAGCCATGTTGCTAATGAGTCAACAGTATGATGCAGCAGCAAAAAAAGGCTAATGCTACTCTAGGCTGCATCAAGAGAAGTATATTTATAACAAAAGTATAATGACAAGAGAAGCAATTCTCTATTCTGCCTTGGTCAGCCCATATCCTGAGTCCTGTGTCCTGTTCTGGATACCACAGTTTAAGAAGGATATTGACAAGCTGGGATGTGTGCAGAGGAGGGCAACCAAGATGATCAAGGGTCGGGAGAACAAACTCTACCAGTTTACAAACATTCTTACTTGCAACAGATAACCAGCCATGTTGCTAATGAGTCAACAGTATGATGCAGCAGCAAAAAAAGGCTAATGCTACTCTAGGCTGCATCAAGAGAAGTATATTTATAACAAAAGTGTAATGACAAGAGAAGCAATTCTCTATTCTGCCTTGGTCAGCCCATATCCTGAGTCCTGTGTCCTGTTCTGGATACCACAGTTTAAGAAGGATATTGACAAGCTGGGATGTGTGCAGAGGAGGGCAACCAAGATGATCAAGGGTCTGGAAAACAAACCTTATGAGGAGCAGTTCAGGGAGTTGGGTATACTTAGCCCAGTGATGAGAAGACTGAGAGGAGAAATGATAGCGATCTTTAAATATCGAAAGAGCTGCCACCTGGAAGAGAGAGCAAGTTTGTTTTCTCCTGCTCCAGAGGCTAGGACTCAAACCAATGGCTTCAAGTTGCAAGAAAGGAGATTCCAACTCAACAACAGGAAAAACTTTCTGACTGTAAGAGCTGTTTGACAGTGGAACAGACTTCCATGAGAGGCATTGGACTCTCCTTCCTTGGAGGTTTTCAAGCAGAGGTTGGGTGGCCATCTGTCATGGATGATCTAGTGGAGATTCCTGCATTCCAGGGGGGTGGACTGGATGACCCTCGGGGTCCCTTCCACCTCTATAATGTTATGATTCTATGATGATGACATGTTTGCTATAAACCCCGTTTTACTGGAAGCCTTAGTTCCATGTAAGAGGGCTCAGCCTTCACATGTATAAGAAACACACATATGGAGGGCAGTAGCAAGCCATACATACATCATACGGATATTTTAAGGCACATCTGCAATATTCCTAAATATATAGGCAGTGCTCTTCATGATGAGGAACCCAAGGGCCTGCATATGCATATATGTATGGACCTAGGCATATTTGAGACATGTCCACAAATGTGCATACAGCAGTTTGGGGGGGTTGGGTGGCAGAGCCCCTGCCTCCTGCCGTAATTGCTTTATTGTTCACACAGAAGCAATTCCTGTTGTGCGATTACTGAGTTGAAGATTAACAACAAAACCCTGTGCAAATTTATTCGGAAGCAAATCCCATTTTTGTTCAGTGCAGCTGACTCCCAAGCAAGCAATCAAAGGTTTCGAGTATAAGCTCACTTTAAAGACCTGTTAAAAATTCGTCTTTTTAAATTATTTTAGATGTGAATCATTGCAGTGATTAGAAATGAAGTCACAAATTGGATCAATCTCCTTTCAGCACTAATCTCCTCAGATTTGATGAAATCCCTTACATTGTTTCTGCCCATTTGGTCTCCTCTAATTGTAAAGCTGCCCTGGCCGTCAAATTATAACAGTGTACAAAGTTCACAGTTCTGACATTCATTCCTCTGCGCCCCACCAACTCCTCCAGCCAACATTCTTAAGAGGGCACCTTTTCCTTCAGAAACTTGCCAAACTACTTTTTCTAACCTTCCCCCATTCTAGGCCTGTCCCTAATCTCAATTGGTCTGACATAGACTTTCTGAGAGCCACAAAGAGTATGTGTGGTATAGTGGCTAGAGTGTTGCATTAGGCCATGAAGCTTACTGCATCACCTTGGGCCACAGCCTGACCTGCCACACAGTAGATTAAATGAAGACATTACCTTGAGCACCATGGAGGAAAAGGTGGGCTATAATTGCAATTAAAAAATGAATAAATAATTTACACCTAAGATGGATGTGCACAGTGGAAAAGGTTTGTATATAAACATGAGCACACAAGTGCATTTGTCAGGCAACCCTTGCCAGAGCATCCAGTTGGCCACTGTGAGACTAGATGGGCTTTGGTCTGACCCAGTGGTGGTGTTCTTCTGTTCTTAACCCAGAGCTTTATCACAAGTTTGGGTAGGCTTCGCCAATCTGGTGCCCACCAGCTGTTTTGGACTACAACTCCCATCAATCCCAACCAGCACATGGGAGCAGAGCAGGTGACAGCTGTAGTCCAGTTAGACTGAGTGGAGACACCAGGTTGGGGAAGCCTTTGCTAGAAAGACAAAGATGTAGGTTTGCTACCAGTGTTCGAAATTAGCCAGGCGCCAGGAGCTTTTTGCACCTGGCTATTGGCCACTTGCAACCAAATGAAGATGTATTGGGGCCAGGATGGCGCCTGACATCACCATCTGGAGGTACATGCCTGGGGATTATTGGATCTCAACTGTTTTCACACACCAGTACCACACACTGTAGAATTCTAGCAGTTATATTTTACCTGTACAATCAGAATGAATTTCAGGAACCAATTTGCTTTTTCTGTACAGCCTGAGTAGGAGCAGGAAATGTTATACTTAATTGTTGTAGTTTGTCTTCCCTTACCCCACCCCACTGCTCTGCTCACAGTTGTGAAGAATATTATGACGTTATGAATGGTCCGTGTTGCCATTAAGAAAAAGAGGTAGGAATAGGCCAATATATTTGTGGATCAAGTGACTTTTATTCTGTAAATTCTCAAAGTCCTTAATCTTGCTCAGGGTTGTCACCTGAACTAGTCAGATGTTTAACTGAGAACAGTCAGACCATCATTTGAAAAATAAGACTTTAGAGCTGGATTGCCTTAAAATGGCAACTAGGCATTCCTTTTTTGGCAACTGAAACCTTGGTTTAAGGAGCTATAAGATGCCTAGCTTATACATCTGAGTTTCTAACACTGCTTGCTGCCAAATGTATATTTTACAGGAAGCTGCAGGCAGTTGGGACCCATGGTAACAACCCTGTCTGATTAACACACACATTTGCAAACACTTGTTTATTACCACCAAACTTCACTTTGCACTTTGTGCCTTTACAGTATATTCCGTGCACAAACCGTAACGTCTAAAGTAGCCCCGGAGGGGAAACTTGTGGAGCGAACCCTTGATGCTGCCCTGTGAAATAACCTCTCTCAAGCCTGAACTTCCCCTGTTCTCCTCTTGCTAACGCTTCTTC
Source organism: Podarcis erhardii (assembly GCF_964252035.2). Lineage (NCBI taxonomy): Eukaryota > Metazoa > Chordata > Lepidosauria > Squamata > Lacertidae > Podarcis > Podarcis erhardii. The sequence goes on along the minus strand of NC_138509.1, from coordinate 15,553,887 downwards.
CTCTTTGGTCACAGCTGCAAGAAGTTCACCAGAGCAGACATCCAGGCGTGCGCGATTAGGCCACGTGGAGCGAGCGAGTCCCTACACGCCTACCGCATAACTGTCACCAAAAAACAAATCAAATGGCACACACCACGAACGCAGCCTCCGATTTCCCAGCCATTAGTCTTGTATGAACAATAGAACATTTCCCCTCCTGATTTCATTGCGCCGTCAAACGTTCCAGAATAATGGCAGGGAGAGTTAGGAGGAAACAAACAGCCCGAATAACCTATTCGGGCATCCAAATAAATCACCCTAGCCGGCGTGCAAGAGGAAGAATGGCCCTCGGCTCCCTGAAGCGCAAAGGATCGCTTTCAGGGCAATGCGGGCCGTGCTCAGGGCAGACTGCTCAGGGCAATGCAGACTCCTGCCAAATAAATCCAACCTTTGCTTCCAGGAGGAGGTCACTAAAAACCATGCCAGCGGGTAAGCGCTCGTGGTGCAGTCGGGGCCCCGTGCCATCTATGGGACTTATGGCACCGAAATGCCCCTTCCTTGCCCATCAGGCAACGCTGGCCGACCTTGCCAGGCGCTTCCCACCACCCTACTACTCTCTGAGCCTCGAGGGTGGGCTGGGTGGGAGCGTGATCGGCATCTCGTTTGATCCAGGCTTCTCTAACTTACGGTCGATACGATCCCATCCCCCCCTCCTCCGTCTTTTCTCTCTTTACCTAAGCTGAATGGGCTCCAGCTTTTGCTTCTTGGCTTGGGGCGCCTCTTCTGCCATCTTCATGCTCGTCCAGCGGCCGCCTGCAAGCTGCTCCCAGCTCCTATTATTTATTTATTTTGCAGGCGAATTCACCCAGTTCCTTTCTGGGAAGCCGGCAGGGGGGGAGGAGGAGGAGGAGCAAGAGGAGGCGGGGAGAGATTTACGCACGAAAGCGCGCAGGGTAGGCTGGGCGGAATGCCTGATCCAGCAACGGAGGGGATGCGCGGGCACTGGGCTTAAAAATAAAAAAGGCTGAAAGACTTGGCCCCAGATTTTCAGGTAGGACCGGCGATAATGCAACTCCCAGTTCTGCGCCTGGGTGAATTGTTAGCCAAAAAATTGCAGCTAAGGATGAAAACGCGCCCAGCGAAGTTCGCTGCGCTCCAAAACTCCGGAGCGAGGATGCATGGTTCTTTTTGGACTAGGAAGTGCAATGGAGATGGCAGGGACATTTCTAGGGAGGCAGGCGCCCGGGCCTCTTCCAACCGCGGCTTGCATTTCAGTGCAGGCAGTTTGCAAGGGCGCCCTGCCGGGGTGTGGTTAGCGATGGGGCTGGCCCCATCGGAGGGCTTCGCAGCCATCTTTTTGCCAGCGCTGCTGCTGCTGTGTGGCTTGGCTTGTGCCGGATCCTGCTGCTCTAGAGTCAGTTTTCCGCTTGGAGGGTGAGTTGGTGGAAGGTTCGTGCGTAAAGGCACTTAGTTGCGCGTAGTTACGTTTCAGTTGGAGGTTAAGACTGAACTGGCTGCTTAGTCCCTGACCCCCGCCCCTACTTTCCTGAAGAAAGCCCCGCTGCATGCAATAGGGCTTACTTCTGAGTAGACATGCTGAGGCTTGCGCTGTCGGTGACTCTTTGGGTGGTACCAGCTGGTTAGAGAACTAACAGATATTTCTCGAGTCCAGGCTGCTTGTAAAAATAAATGCGATTTCTGGAAATGCTAGAAATCTTGCTGCCACTTCTGTAATCCTTTGCTGAACTAATTTGGAGGTATTTTCAACTGTTGCGGGTTTGTTTTGGGTGGGGAAATGAGACGTGAGAAATACAGCTGGTCCCGAGGGTTGCATGCACGTTCACCGTTGAGCTAATGGCAGCAATATAACTTAAATTACATGAGGGCTGAAGTTCTAGGTGAATGAAATAACTGGGCTGTTTCCTTGTAATTTGGAAGATGCTTGTTTGTCCTTTAGGCGTGGCAAGATGTAAAAAGCAAAAGACCAAAAAAAAAAAAACCAAAAACAAACACCCATATACATCTCCTCCTCCAGCAGTACCATAAAATAAACTTAACTGTTGTTACACAAACCGGCCTGCAGACTTTCAAATATTGGTTGGTGTTGGCTAACCCTCAGGGGTTTGGGTTCCCCACAAACAAGGGACAGGCAGATCTGAACGGTCCATATCAGACTTCACACCAGGCAGTGGTTAAGGAATCTTAATTACATGTTTGTGTGGCGGCCATTGGCAATTTATAGTTTGCAGCTGGCTAGCAATCCAGAACTGGAAACCCTAGCTTGAAATGGATATGCAAACAATGGTTTGTGCTATTGGATAATTGACAAACCAGAACAGCTGATGGACTATAGAGATAGGAAAGAAAGGAGGGTGATTCAGAGTGTTGCCAGCACCTTCCCTTCCACATCTGAAGCTCTTTTTAGGAATTAAGGGTGCTCTTGTCTGTATGGATGCTGCACAAAGCACCCAATGAAATATTAGGCTGGGTTATAGCAATTGAAGTCAAAAGTAGCTTCTGCTTTGGGGGATGGTGTTGTGTTTAAAGCACAAGGTGCTCATTCTGTTGGCACTGGAATGCACTGGGAAGGTGTTTCCATAATTATTTCACTACCTCTATACAGCTGTCTGCTGAATTTCTTTGCCTTTAGTGTAACTAGGAGAGGAGCAATGGAGCACTTGCTGTGGGCAGATCCTAGTAAGGAGTGCAAAATAGGCATCCAATATGTTGACAGTTGTTAAATTAATCCTGGATTATATCATATTTCCTTTTCAGTATAAACTAATGTTCAGGACGGTAGTTGAAAAGGCAAGTTCTGCTGACTCAAAGGGTTAGTTGGGGCAGTGGTCCTGTTGCAGTGGTCCTGTTTTTTTTGCTGCCATGCTATGTCATGAGTCAGATTCGTTTTCAACTTTGCAATCTTTCAAAACAAGCAAAAGGCCTCTACACATTCCATTGGTACAACCAGGGCAATAGCTTTTATATCTCAGTTTCTATCCCAGTGAAGGACAGTCATAACCATATGACACCTAGCCAGCTTTTGGCAGATAATTTGGGAGCAAGAAAAATCACTGAGATGTGAAAAATTGAAAATTCATTGGTAGCATCCTTAAAAGCCCATGAACATTTTCATCAGTGCTACTGGCAGAAAAGGAAGCTCTCTGTTATTGCGTTGCAAATTGCAAAGATCTTCCAAAGACATTAATGGTTGTGTAATGTATTGATAGCTATTAAAAAGACATTAATCATGTAGAATTTTCTGTTCAGCCTAGAACAATAGGGCGTGTTTTTGGGATGATACTGACTTGCCCTGAGGCTTACACAGTCTTGAGGTGAAGAACTTGCCTCAAGCCTTCCAGATGTTGTTGAACTCTGTTTCCCAGCAACCCCCAAAAAGCTAGGCACCAAATGGCTCCTTAAACCAGGGTTACAGTTGCCAAAACGGAATGCATAGTTGCCATTTTGGGGCCAGATGGCTCAAAAGTCGTATTTTTCACTACAGCTTTTTGGTTCCTGAAATTCATTCTGATTGTGCAGATATACTATAACAGAATTCTACAGTGGTGTTATTAGTGTGTGAAAACAGTCAAGATCCAAGGATTCCCAGGCATGCACCTCCAGATGATGGAGATATCAGATACCATCCTGGTGCATAGGTATTTTCATTTGCTCACAAGTGGCCAATAGCCAGGCCTGGAAAATTTCAAACGCTGCTTGCAGATATTGTTGTACTGCAGTTCCCATAATCACTGACCATTGGCCCTGCTGGCTGGTGCTAAAGGGAGTTGGAGTCATAGAATTAAAGCACTGTAGAGTTGGAAGGGACATCAAGGGTCAACTGGTCCAACCCCCTGCAATGCAGGGATCTTAACTAGATCATACAAGACAGATAACTATCCAACCTCTGCTTAAAAACCTCCAAGGAAGGAGCATCCACAACCTTCCAAGGGAGTCTGTTCCACTGTCAAACAGCTCTTCCAGTCAGAATGTTCTTCCTTATGTCGAATAACATCTGGAGGGGCAGAGGTCCCCCACCCCAGATCTACTCCATCACTCTCTGAACTATCCCTCTTGAACTTCCTTGGTCCTTCTTTTGAAGCTCTGTAAGTTAGTAGTATTAACTGCAACTTTTGCTATTGCTACTGAAATTTGTTGTCTCTTGAAGATTTACTTGCAGAGCCTAATTCTGATTTGATACACAAATAAAATCTAAAGGCTATGCCTGGCTAGCTATTACCATTTCCTCCTCCAGCTAAGTTCCATTGAAGTTTCACTGAAGACTGTATCAATGAAAGTCTGTGCAAAAACGGGGTTTGTCGACTTAGCAGACAAAGAATACGACTTGCTACTTTCCCCAAGGCTGAGATTTTCTAACTGGTGTGTTCCTTTCATCCTGTTAGGTTCCTGGAAAATCTCTTGTCATGGAGCTTTAAAACATGTGGTTAATGCTAGAAAAAACCTTTCATAAACCGGCTGTGTAGATAGTAGTAGCAAATTTATTAAACCAGGTAGCACACTTTTTAGTATTTAAGTAACGCCTTTTACAGTGGCATATTAAAGATAATAATGCATTAGGAAATAAATGGGGCACTTCAAAATGGCTGCTACCATTACTCTTGATTTGTTTATCTTTGCTTAAAAGCAGCTGGCAGTAGAACCCAGATGACTCTCAAAAACCAGTAAAAATGGCTATAATGAGAAACTACTTAGGTATTTTGTAAACGTAAAAATAAAATAAAAACCTCTGGTGAGTTTAACGTAGGACTTTCCATACGTTGACTCCAGCCAAGTGGTATTTAGCTAGTCTGCAAATTGTTTCAGATGCAGCTCTGCAGGCAATTTTTCCTGACTGCTAACTTGGATTACTTTGCAGAAAATTCTGAGTTTCAGAGGCTGGGCTTCAAAGGATGGGTTCTTCCACTGACCCTCTTCCAAACAGCACACAGCAGTTACGTTTATATGTAGCCTGAGCTACCTCTTCTAGTGTATATGGCTCCCCAAAAGTTGCGGGGGGGGGGAGGGAGGGAGCAGATCAACAGCCCAAAATCATTGTTTATTTGCATTAATGTGTGTGAATATGTCTCCAACAGAAAATGATCCACAGTCTGTTTCTTATAAACTGTTCTGGTGATATATTCTTGGAGAAGCACTGGAAGAGCGTTGTCAGCCAATCTGTGTGTGATTATTTCTTTGAAGCTCAGGAGAGAGCGGCCGATGTTGAAAATGTGCCTCCTGTCATCTCCACGCCTCACCACTACCTCATCAGCATCTATCGGGATAAAATATTTTTTGTGTCTGTCATACAGACAGAAGTGCCGCCACTCTTTGTCATTGAATTCCTTCACCGTGTAGCAGACACTTTTCAGGTTAGTCTGTGGAGCAATTGTAGGGTTTCAGAGGGGAAAATGAAGGTCTAATTCCTACGAGTTGCAGGCCTTGGGGAAGTTCTTAGCCAGGTATAGGCAAACTCGGCCCTCCAGATGTTTTGGGACTACAGTTCCCATCATCCCTGACCACTGGTTAGTTAGGGATGATGGGAGTTGTAGTCCCCAAACATGGGGAGGGCAGAGTTTGCCTATGCCTGATCTTAGCCATGTGAGCATTCCACAGGGTGCTCAGTTGCGTTTAAATACACTTGTCACACACTCTGGCCTGTTTGCCTGGAGCAGGCTTCCTCAAACTTGGCCCTCCCGATGTTTTTGGCCTACAACTCCCATGATCTCTAGCTAGCAGGACCAGTGGTCAGGGATAATGGGAATTGTAGTCTCAAAACATCTGGAGGAAGCCTGGCCTGGAGGATTCCTCTCCCACTTTTATATACAACAAGCATTTAACTTTTAGAAATGCTTTGTTTTGTACAATTAACTAGTAATGTAATGAATTAGCCCAGAGTGGGTGAAAGTGGGTAACTAGAATAGAAATAATTTTAGTCAAATACAAAAACAAAGTGGTAGTTAGCTTTTTTTGTTGAGAGGGGCTATTGCTAAGAGGAGCATCTGTCTATATTAGGGGTGGCAGACTTTGACAGATGGGAAAGGCAGCTCACCTAAGAATTATAGGCGCCACTCTAATGTCACAGGTGGGTTGCCCTGGCCACCTGTCAAAATTCTTTGCAGTCCCATCTGAGCATAGGAGAGCAGGGAAACAAGTGGACATCAGCTCTGGCAAGGACTGCTCCATTGCATTGCAATGGAGAAAAAATATCAGGTCTGCTTGCTTTTGCTGCACTCAGCAGTTCATCTTAAGTGTGCTTCAGAAAGCTTGCAGAGCATTAGGCTGTGGCAGTTGCTGAATATAACATGTTTTTTAGGTGAAGGAAAAGCTTTTAACTGGAATAAATCTCCTCCTTTGCATCCTCTGCTTGGTTTAGGATTACTTTGGAGAGTGCTCAGAGACTGCAATTAAAGACAATGTTGTTATTGTCTATGAGCTTCTTGAAGAAATGCTGGACAATGGCTTTCCTCTGGCAACAGAATCCAACATCCTGAAAGAGCTCATTAAACCTCCCACGATCCTGCGCTCCGTTGTCAACTCCATCACAGGTACCACGACAGCTTCCAAACCCAACTAGTTCTTAGCGCTCTTGAAATCAAAGGCTTGACCACTTTGTGCTTCTCCAAAAAAGTTGGTTTGTGCAAATTCAGGAAGAGAAACCTTTGAATGTTTCTTAAGTTCCTGAGCTATGAGCGCAGGATCAGATAACATGCCCTCCGCCTTTGAGAAACTGGCTAGGGCTGATGAGATTTGCATCAGCCCTGTTGGCTGCTCCTGCAAAAGAGGGCCAGACCTCTTATTCCGTGACTGCTAAATTTATCCATCATCATCATTTGCTTTGCAGGGGCTCTGTCAAAGAACTATGTAGTATTTACCAGACCAGCCTATCCACTTGCTTGTTGACACTCTCAAATCACTCCAGATGGCACTGAGCTAGGGCTGGGCGATATATATATATTGACCTGGCAATATATCATGAATCATGATGTATGTGCATGCTATGCAAAAATCACAAAGTGGGAAACACCATGAAGCCAGCCAATGCTCTACATAGCTCCATCCTTGATATATCAAGATGTTTAGCTGGTTATATATCGCAATGTTGAAAACCAGATATCGCCCAGCCCTGGCTGAAGCAAGATTTTCCTTGTTGATTCTTCTGCAAAGATTATTCGTCCATATACACGTTGGGGAAATTGGTGCACAGTGCCTTTAAAGATAATGTATGCTTTGTACCAGTTTACCTCGGACAGATATTAAGCTAATTGGCATGTAGTTTCCTGAGTCCCTTGTTAAAAATCAGCATTACGTTGCCTACTTTCCAGTTATTCAGTAAGGAAGGTGGTGTTGTGTGTGTGTGTGTGTGTGTGTGTGTGTGTGTGTGTATGACAGGGGTTTTGTTTTCTTAGGATATTGATTTCTTACTGGTTTCTTTTGGCTATTCTTGTATTTCCAAGGCAGCAGCAATGTGGGTGATACTCTTCCAACCGGGCAGCTGTCAAACATTCCCTGGAGAAGAGCAGGAGTAAAGTACACCAACAATGAAGCTTACTTCGATGTGATTGAAGAAATAGATGCCATTATAGACAAATCTGGTACGAGGCTTTCAAATGTGTGTTCTTATCCTTGGCAGAGTGAAATGGAAGAGTTAGAGCTGGGGTAGTGCTTCACAAATAGTTTTCAGTAATATCTTTTATATCGTAGCTTGGATTTTGAAGTGCTCAGTGAAATTTGATATCTTAGTACAGTGGTGCCCCGCAAGATGAACGCCTCGCAAGACGGAAAACCCGCTAGACGAAAGGGTTTTCCGTTTTGGAGGCGCTTCGCAAAACAAATTTCCCTATGGGCTTGCTTCGCAAGACAATAATGTCTTGCGAGTTCCTGCGGGGTTTTTTCCCTTTCCCCAAGCCCTAAGCCGCTTATCAGCTGATCCACTAAAAGCCGCTAAACCGCTAATAGTGCTAATCCGCTAACTGTCAATGGGCTTGCTTCGCAAGACGAAAAAACCGCTATACGAAGAGCCTCACGGAACGGATTAATTTCATCTTGCGAGGCACCACTGTAAACCTACTTTACAGGGTTGTTGTAATGTCAATATTAACTACTCACATGTTGTAGATAAGGGGCCAAGGCTGAAACTGAATGACTTTCTTAAGACCGCTTAATGAGGTCATGGGAGGAACAAGATTTGGAAAAGGCACAGCTTGTTCTTCTAGCAGCTATGCCACAGTTGCTAAAAAACATCTTCAGTTGTTGTGGCAATTCAAAAACATAGCCCCAGGGCAAATAATATCCAATGAACTGAAGTCTGCCTGAAGCACATTAAATTACCGTATTTTTTGCTCTATAAGACTCACTTTTTCCCTCCTAAAAAGTAAGGAGAAATGTGTGTGCGTCTTATGGAGCGAACGCAGGCTGCGCAGCTATCACAGAAGCCAGAACAGCAAGAGGGATTGCTGCTTTCACTGCACAGCGATCCCTCTTGCTGTTCTGGCTTCTGAGATTCAGAATATGTTTTTTCTTGTTTTCCTCCTCCAAAAACTATGTGCGTCTTGTGCTCTGGTGCGTCTTATAGAGCGAAAAATACGGTAGTTTATTCACTTGCATGGTGCAAATGACTCCTTAAGGTGTGATCTGCTGATAATCCTCTTTTAAGAGATCGCTCTGTGATCTTTCCTTCCTCGCTGCCAGGCTCCACAGTCTTTGCAGAAATTCAAGGGGTCATTGATGCCTGCATCAAACTCTCGGGGATGCCTGATCTTTCACTTTCTTTTATGGTAAGTCGAGTTTTCGTTTATAGTGTGTGTGCATATTCCTTCTAAATAGTAGTAGAGGTCTGCATTCACCTGAACGCAAATAGAACCCTCCGTACAATCGTGGATCCTCAAGCAGCTGATTGGTGTTGTCAGCGAGTTCCGCTTGGAAAGAAACAGTCAAGATCTCACTTTGGTTCCTGATTGGTCTTTTGTAGCCATGTAGGTATATGATATCAGGTGTGGGAGCAGATGGGCATGGTTTGTGGGGAAACTACCCAAATTACTATTAGTAATTTCTATACTTCATCCAGTGATGACAGGTTGGTTTGCAATATAAATTGAGGCCCAGCTGGGGTTAATCAGGCTTATGGGCCAAAGGTCCCCCCATCCCTGCCTTAAATAACAGTGAATGAGAGGACTTAAAATAATTGTGCAAGAGAGGGATCCACTATCCCAGCACTGTTGGGACAGACTCCCAGCAGTGTGTCCTTTGCCTTGTTACTGTTGCTTCTGGTCGCTCTGGCCAGCCTAAATCTGGGTGAGTGAAGTACCCATGATCTAGATTATTCAACCCATGAGAAGGGGACCGCCGTCTAAGCTCCCAGTCTGCACCACTCAAGCATCAGCCTGCTTTTCCCCCTACCTCCTGTTAACTTAAAACCGGTACTGTATTTCAAGCTGTCAGGGCAGTGTGGAGGGAGCCCTGTCCCTGGGTGGCAGAGAATCCTGCTGTTCCTCAAATTCTAAATGCAGTAAGTTCATTAAAGAAGGGAAAATATATGAAAGGCAGTGAGTATTTATTATTCATTTATTTAAGCACCAACGTGCACAGTTGTGTACAGAGAGTCACTTTGGGGCTCCATGAAGTGCCCAGAAAAAAAAGGAGAAAATAACTTGGGAAGGAAATGAGTAACAGCCTAGGGGGGATCCACCGGCAAAGGCTAACTGAAGCACTTGCAAGCTGCATTCAGGGAATGAGTCTATTATAAACGCCAGGAATCACCTTGAAGGTGAGGAGGAGGCAAATATGTGTATTATGTGACACAGAGGGACTCAGGTCGATCACAGTTTGTTTGTGTGTTTTATACACAAATGAACGCGAGGGATAGATGTTGGCTCTTGAGAGTTGAAGCATAGCATTAATCATTAGCTAGTGCAATCCTATTCATGTTGACTCAAAAGAAAGTCCCACTTAACCCTAAATTAGTTTGCATAGGCTTGCAGCTATTGTCTCCTCCTATCTTCCAAAAACCTTACTAGTTGGCACATGACAGTGACAGTGCCAAATACCAAGGCAGTGAGTTTAAGTGGGCCAGGTTTTGAAAATCTCTAGATTTGCCAAGATCAATGTATTCTAATGAATATGAGAGAAAAACATTGTGATGCTCCAGGATGAATAATGAAATCCTAAAACTGTAAAGTTGGAAAGAACCCTTAGGTCATCTAGTCAATAATTAGTATGACGGAGAAAGTGTTTATCTTGATTCACCTTCTATAGAATCCAAGACTCCTGGATGATGTGAGCTTTCACCCCTGTATTCGATTCAAGCGCTGGGAGTCGGAAAGAGTGCTCTCCTTCATTCCCCCAGATGGAAACTTCAGATTGATTTCCTATCGGGTCAGCTCACAAAAGTAAGTCTGAAGATGAGGGGCTGTGTATATACACCACAGTTGTCTTTGCTGTCATCCACGATCCTGCTAAACTCTAATCTTTTCGTTGGTGCCGTATGCATGCTGATACCTTTCTGTAACCTGCATAGTTTCTAAGACAGGTCTTAGAAACACAGGCTAATATTGCTGCTTATTTCTGTGCCTAACAAAAACTGAGCATCTCTGTGTGCAAAAAATTAGGCAAATCCCTACCCACAGACTCAGAAGTGGTTTTGTTATGAGGATCCCATAGTTTGCTGAAAGCCAGTTTACACTGTTGATGAAAGCCAGTGTGGTGTAGTGGTTAAGAGCGGTGGACTCGTAATCTGGTGAACTGGGTTCGATTCCCCGCTCCTCCACATGCAGCTGCTGGGTGACCTTGGGCTAGTCACACTTCTCTGAAGTCTCTCAGCCCCACTCACAGAGTGTTTGTTGGAAGGGAGGAAGGGAAAGAAGATTGTGAGCCGCTTTGAGACTCCTTAGGGTAGTGATAAAGCAGGATATCAGATCCAAAGAAAATGACACGCTCTCTCCAGTTCACATACCCATTCACCTGTTGTCAAATGAGGGTGGGTTAGGTGTAAATTATTTTTAGAGGTTAGGATTTTTTTCACCAGTGGTAGGAGTGGCTGGCTTTTTCTCGTAACAGTAATGGAGGTTCTTTTGGTGACTGCCATTGCCACCCTCCATGGCATGTATGTGGGTTACTCAGGGAGGTGGATGGCAGTCACTGAGACAAACTCCTCTTGTTGTTATTTTAAAAAGCAGGGAAATCTGTTAGTAAGCCAACACCAGCTATGTGGAACAGTTCTATGGCAGAACATTTCCAAGATTCAAAGCCATTTGTCTAGGAGTTTGTCTAGTAGTAGTCTTGCGGCAATCTCTCATGTCCATTTAGTATAACTGTAAATTGTGTTTCTTATTATTAGTTTCAACTGTTTTATTGATTTATTGCATAGTTGTATAGCATACTCTGTTCCGAAGGGGAGAAGGTCATGGCTGCCTGGGAGTGGGCCCCAGCCAGCAGAATGGCTGGGGCAGGTTCCACAGTGGGGGATGCACTGGGACACCTGGTCTTAGTGATCACGGGTAGGAGGAGGAGTTACGCTAGGACCAGACCACGTCATTGCTGAGGAGGCAGGTTTAGTCGTTGTTTGAAGACTATCCCGGCCTCCAGGTCTGGCCTTGACCAGAAGGATACTGGAATCAACAAGGGAGACCTACATGACCCTAAGGTGCTGCTGTGCAATGCCAGGTCAATGATTCACAAGACCACTGTCATCCACAACTTGATCGTGGATGGAGGACTTGACCTGGCATGTGTAACAGAGACTTGTTTGGATGAGGCAGATGGACCTGTTCTTGCTGCTGCTTGTCCACCAGGTTTCTCTTATGCACAGCAACCCAGGTCATATGGCTGGGGAGGGGGGTTGCAGTGGGTTTTAGGAAGTCATTAGTTTGCATCAGGTGTCCTATTGGGAAGACCCAGTTTTCTGAGTGCATGTTGTCAAAGTTTGGCAATTGGGGCAATATGAGATTCCTTTTGGTGTACTGACCTCCCCGCTGCACCAACGATTCTCTCCCTGAGCTGCTTCAGGTGGTGACAGATGTTCTGCTGGAGACACCTAGTTTGGTTGTCCTAGGGAATTCTAACATCCATGCCAACACAACCTTGCAAGGGGCTGCTTGGGACTTTGTGGAAAGCATGGCTTCCATGGGGCTGTCCCTGAATAAGTTTGGCCCAACTCATAGCTGCAGACATGCCTTAGATCTGGGTGGGAAAGAGAGTGGAGGGGCTGTAAGGCAAACTAGATTTGGGCTTGATTTATAATACAGGGAGAGAGAATCATAGAATTGTAGAGTTGGAAGGGACCCTGAGGATCATCTAGTCCAACCCCGTGCAATGCAGGAATATGCCGCTGTCCCTTATGGAGGATCGAACTGGTAACCTTGGCATTATCAGCACCATGATCTAACCAACTGAGCTATCTAGGGAGTGGAAGCAGAACCAGGAGTTCACTGTTCTGACCACTTGCCTTCATTCATTGACAAGCCTCCACTTCCCAGTGTGTAAAACAGCATCTCATATTTGATATGTGTCCACACGGTTAATGACTGCATTTAATCTCCTTTTTGAATGTATAGTTTGGTGGCCATCCCAGTATACGTGAAGCATGCGATTGGCTTCAAGGACAACTCATCTTCGGGAAGATTCGATGTCACAATTGGGCCCAAACAGAACATGGGGAAGACGGTGGAAGGAGTCCTCATGACCGTTCACATGCCAAAAGCGGTGCTCAACGTGAACCTTACAGCCACACAAGGCAACCACACGTTTGATCCTGTCACCAAAGTAAGTCCTGTTGTCCTCTGTGGGTTCTATAACCCACCTTTTGTATAATTTAGAGGGGCTTGCTCCAATGAAATGAAAAGGGGGTGATGCTGCCATGTGTAACGGAGCATTGGACCAATTCATATGGCCACTTGACCTTCTCTAATCTCTGCTTAAGTGTGCTCACCTTCGACTGCCTTATGGGATGCTGGGAACACGTGACAAGACACCTTTGGGTTGTATTCAGCACTGTGCAAGCAGCATTCTGCTTATGCAACAGGACCCCCACTTCCTCCCTTCTCCCTGTGCATCCCCCAAAATCTCCATCCAGGGAGTGCATGGGGGGTGGGCTTCAGAGGAGAGGAGATAAGGGAAAAGTTCCATTGCGCAAGTGGAAATCGGCAGCCTAGGATACAAGCTCACGCCTGATACTTGAGCTTTTCTTGCTGTTTCACACAACTGCTTTACTTGAATACAGCCTTGCCAGTGTGAGCTAAATGCCCTGTCATCACACACACACTTACCTAACACAGGGATGTTGCAAGTGTAGCCCTGGCTCATGGTTCTCGAGCAAATGATTAGAAATAGCCAGGTTAATGACACTCGAGAATTGCACAGAATTTGGAGTCCTGTAAATCTTTCACTCGAAAGGGTAAGGCCTCGTGACCATCGTCTTCCCTGTACATCCCACTGACTCCTCATTTTTCTGCTGATTTCTTTGCTTGCCAGAAACATTGCAAAAACAGCTGGGTGCAGAATAAAACCCAAAGATTGCTTATTGTGCACGAATGTCCTCAAATGGATATTAATTAGGGTAGTTATTTTGCATTCCATTTGCCTCGACTGAAACAAATGTTTCTGGCCAGCTTTTCTCCCTCAGCTTCTCCTATTAAGGTTACAGTCCCAAGTACCCGATTTAGCAGTAAATCCAACTGAACTGTGAGGCTTACTTCTGAGTAAACATGGATAGGATTAGGGTGTGAGGCTGCATTCATGCACATGAGCCCTTGTAAATCCTGCTCAAACAAACAAAGAATTCCTTCCAAGCAAACAGGGTTAGGGGGTGAGGATCAGGCTCGTTCTTGGAAAGAGCCCCAAGTGGAAGAATATTCTGTTGCTTTCTTTCCCTTGTTTCTGTTGCTTTTTGGTTTAGAAATGTAGGTTAAGAGCTTGCTAGCAGCAACAAAGCTGTTTGCTTCAGGATCCTCAGCCAGGCCTTTAGCGTGTATCCTGTCCAGCTTTTGCGAAACAGTTTTCTCTGTTTTTCCCCTGCTTGAAAGAGCAGCTGCTTCATCGCGAGAAAGCCGCAAGCCGGTTCAAACAGGACAGGGTGCCTTAGCCAGTTATTTAAATCTCATCTTCAGGACATGCACACTATAATATGCGGGTGACAGTGTTGACTTTGTTCACAGGAAAAGCAGTTTGGAAAGGCACTGTTACCACTACTGTTTGTTGTTTAGGTGTTAACATGGGATGTTGGCAAAATCACCCCTCAGAAGCTGCCCAGCCTTAAAGGGTTGGTGAATTTGCAGTCTGGAGCGCCCAAGCCAGAAGAAAACCCCAACCTGAATGTTCAGTTCAAGATACAGCAGCTGGCTATTTCAGGTAAGGTGCTTATCCCATTGGCCTGGAGCAGGACTTAGCGTTGAATTTCTCTCCCAAACTTCAGGGAACACGCAGCAGGTTGGGGTGAACGTAAGACTTCAGTAGCATATTTCAGTTCTTGAAGGTGACATGCTTAGGCAGATGGGCCAGTTCCTGAGTTTCAGCTCACAAGCACAGCCAAGAAGCAGGAGAGGGACTAGCTTTCTCACCATGCGATGGGACAAACAGAAGGGGCAGCAAACTGCAAGGAAATTGAGCAAACTGCAAAACAGATGTAGCTCTCACCAGCTCCCCACCACCACCACTTTCTCTCATACAAGAGAGATTGTACTGTATGATGACGTAAAATGTGTTTTACGGAGGAAAAAGTACTTTTATAAGGAGATAATGTTTGCGTGAAGTTTGGGTTTAATTCTGAAACCACTGGGCTGTTTTTGAGAAACCTGCTGCAGCTGGAGCTTTTCTTAATAGAAATAAAAATCTGATTTAAATCAGTATCTAAAAGTATCCACCCTATCTCCTGCAATAAAGGCCGCCCCCTCTACCTCTTATCTGCCACAAATGGCATTTCAGTAGTCTGTATAGACTGTGGGACCTGCAAAAATACTGCAGTTTGTCCACCAGGAGGAATGTTCCTTTTCAAGGCACCAGCCACTCCTTCTCCAGAATACTAAGAGCTGCATAGTTAGGAAAGGGGTGGTGCAGAGGGTGGCCTATTTGGCACTTCCCATCTCCCAAAGGTCGGTGAGCACACTCAGTCTTCATTGGGCTCTTCTTGGGTGGGGTTTGCCCCCTTTTGAACTTTAATTAAGTTTTGCATTTCTGCATACTGCAGAGTTCATCTGAACACATTGACCCGGCCTCCTTGTTCCTTAGCAGTCCCATTTTGGCTCCAGTCCTGTCGATAATCAGTCACCCAGGTTTGCTATTAGAGGAAGGAGCTGTCTGTTTTGCTGACTGCAGAACTGGGCTTTGGGGCACAATCTTGGCATCCACCATAAAGAGTGTTTTTCCCCCTTATAGCTATGAAGATAGCAAATGTCTGATGCCTGCTGAAATCTTAAAAGTCTCAGAAGTGGCTGAAGATTGCCACTGCCTAAAGGGCTGTGGGTGGCCTCAGAGCCCTGCTTAACGTTCTACCATGTTCATATTTTAGTGGGGTGGTTCAGAATTTGACCCTCTATAATATTGCAAGATGAGCACTTATAGACAACATTTTCTCTATGTGATGTTTTGAATTCTGCATGTTTTAGTAACTAAGTTACAGTGTGGCATTTTTTATAGCAAGCGACAAATGCAATGAATAATAGCAGCATCTATCTCCATGACTAGCAAAAGGGGGCTAATTTGAACAAATTCAGCTGTTCATGGTGCAGAATTGTAACCTGAAATTGACACATACCCAGTTGACCTTTCCCACGCTGATGCTCTCTAGTTATTTTGGACAACGATACCCATTATCTTTTACCGCTGATTATGGCTGATGGGTATCCAACAACTGAAGGGCACCAGCTTGGGGAAATAAAGCTCATTCCAAGTTATATCCCCTATAAATTGGGAAACTGGCTACTCTGAAGGACTGACTTGCTGTCAGTACTTGTGCTGAACAGATTTTTTTCATGAGGGGGTTCCTCCGTTGTAAGAGTTGGACTCTGTTTAAAGATTGTGTCCCTAAAACCTATCTTGTTCCTTATTTCAGGGTTAAAAGTAAACCGCCTTGACATGTACGGAGAAAAGTACAAACCGTTTAAAGGTGTGAAGTACATCACAAAAGCAGGGAAATTCCAAGTGCGAACATGAGACTCGAGATCCCTGCTTTCTTGGCAGATCAATGTTGGGTTTTCTTGGGATTCCCCCACCCCAGTTGAGGGGAGACTCGGTGACTCCAGTTACACTAGATGCCAGTTTTAACAGTTCCTCTTGATTAGACTCATTCCCATGCACTACACCTCTTCAAATTAAATCATAGTTTAAATAGGTCTTTCTATATGGCTTTGAAATTAACTTTTCTGTAACAGTTCCCTTTTGTGGGCTGATGGGTTAAATGACTTGTGATTGCAACTGAGGACTGTCTGCAGAGCCAGCTAATACGTTACACTGCCAAGCATACTACCAAAGCACAAGAGGAATGCAGGAACATTTGGACACACACTTTGGGACATCGCTGAAGGTAACTGACATTCTTCTTATAGCCTGTTGGAAAGATTATTAGGGCATGTCACTTTCTAAGTCCTATTCAGAAACAAAAGGGGGGGGGGCAGAGGGCACAGTCCTCTGGCCAGAGGGATCTTCAGTGGTACGAACAAGGCTTTCCCTGCAATGTTTACAACATGCTGCCTTTCAAACCTAAACTGTTTTTTGCCTTACAAGCTTGTGTATTCAGCAGACAATCTGTAGCCAATTCTGGATTTTCTACAACTTGCTTTACTTTGAAGGTGAAAAATGTATGGTAGTGGAGTCTTTGCATTGTCCCAATAGGTGCCACCACTTTGGAAAGTTTTTTTTCCCCTCTACGCAATTTGTTTGTGCCATGCAAACCTCAAGAGCAGCTTAACAAGGTTGTACTATTTGTAATGAAATAAAAGGGAATTCAGCTGTACTGCCTGGTCATTCGGTTAATTGAGTTACTGAAATGCGTACACAATGAGCTTTCGTTAAAAGGTTGTGCATTTAGTGCTGGCGCTACTGTGCCAAACAGTCTATATTCAATGAGCAAAGTCATTTCCCCTTCAAACCTGAAAATACTGACCTAAGTGGACTTTTTATACAAATGCATTTTATTTTGTTTGAACAGAACAAAGAAGGTTGAAAATATTAGCATATACAACAAAATTCTGGTTTATAAACAAGGTATTTAGTGGCAAAATGCTCCCAACTGACATTCAAGTTTGCTTCATCTTAGGTCTGATGAACAAGTGTTCAGGAAAGCATAAATTGCATAAAGTGTGGAGGATATTAATTTCTATAAAAGACTTTAGAACTTAGTAAAACATTCTAAAGAAATATCCAAGGCAAATATGAGTCAGAGCTTTCCTTCAAACATTCCTTAACAAAAAGCAGTCTTTGGTATAAACCGTCATGTAATTAAAGGCATTAGTAATATTGCATTAATACAAAGTCAAGCTATTAAATGGTGATGATTTTAAAAGCTCGTGATGAAAAGGCTGGACTATATGTTGGTAAAAGACATTCAAAGTCTCCTCTTCCTGCTGAGTTCATGCAAACCAAGCAAAGGCAACAAGGCATCCAGACTAAGGCTGTGATGTTCCCTTTCATCTTCTGGTTGTGGCTACTTATTGCCAGAAACCTATGTGACAATTTTGAGTACCGCGCAGTCACTAAGTATTCAGGAAAAGGTGGGCAAGCAAATTCCCTTGCTCTAGGCAGTTGTAAAGAAGTCATTAAAAGGTCATTTCTGGGTTTTAAAATAAAATTCCCTTTTAAATTGCACCAGAAAGAGGGGGCACAGAAGTTAAGTTTAAAGAAACTTTTAGCAGGTAAACAAGTGCCGCCTCTTAAGCACTTCTATAGGTCTCCTGAGCATGAACCTCTGTTGCGTGACAGCATAGGGGCACTGCAGCATCAGTACATAATTTATTGGCAAATACACAAGCAATTCAGAAGTAGGACTAGTGATTTGCGCAGGAACATCGCCCTGCAAAAGACAAGAGGTGCTCTTTCATTAGTGTCAGTGGCGCTTCTGCGAGAGGTATCTCTGATGCACGGGGCCCTAAATTATCTGCTCTATGCAACTGCGGAAGACAACGGTGTGTAGATCAGTACGAAAATAAAGTCATACTACTTCAGCACTAAGCATCCTAAGTTTCCCTACCATGGTTGAAAGAGAACATTCCATTTGCCAGCCGATTCAACTGATGAGCACTGGATTTGAGGAGTGTTTCACTGTGTAAAAGCCCAAAGTGATCATTATTTGTGTTACCTCATAGGAGACGTTCTGCTTTCGTACCTTCTCCAACACATCCCAATGGTGATTGGCTAGAACAGAGAAAGAACTGTTCCGCTGCTAAAGCAAGCAGGATAATCAAAACAAAACCTGATATAAACACACATTTTTGTCCTATGGGTACAATTTTTAAAAAAAGGACAGGGAGGACAAGCAAGACATAGCCTCATGCCAGTGGGAACAGGCTGAAATATAATTTGAAACTCTCCCAGCTGTTTTGTTCCTGGCCAAAGAGTAAGGGATACTGCATAATCTTTCCCTGCTCCCTCTCAATTAAATTCTCCAAATGTTTATTAGTGGTCAGTTTCATCACCAATAAGGTGTTGAACTGACTAATGGCTGGCAGCTACTCCCAGATTTTGATGGCTTTGAGATCACTATTGGGCAGAATAACGAGCAGCAGCTTTTGAGCACAGCACCTCTTCCCTTACAGCAAGGGAAAACTTTTGAAAGAAATGAAACAAACTCAGTAACACACTGGTTTTTTAAAAAGTTAGAGGAAAGGGAGCAGAAAACGGAAGTGCTGGACTGTTCTGTCTTCTGATTGTCCCTCACAATAAACAGCTAAGCAAACCAGCTTCCCAGAGTTTTCATCCATGCTAAAGTGAAATCTGCATATACTGCCTCTCCTAGAAAACCACTGGAATATATGCTGCAGAACAGGGAGGGGCAACTGAGGTTACAGAGTTCATGAAAACGGGAGATATAAAAAACCCTCAAAAGCAAAGAGAGAAAAGCTTGTCGTTGTGGAAGCTAATTGTGGTGAGGTTAGATACCAAAGGTAGCTCAGCACACTTATGAAAGCCCTTAAGAGAGGGAGTTCCAGGGGAGGGGGCTAGTTTTAATCGCTCAAGCACCTTTTGGCTGTTTACAGAATTCTCTTTGCTCCAACAAGGGGGTTTTCTATTAAAAAAAATATGCTTAGGGGAAAGGCAGCGCTCTACTGGTACCAAGGAGTTTTCCTGACCCAGCGTAGAGTGAATCCAGCATCTGTTCTTATTTTAATGGAGGCAGCCTCAGCTTCCCGAACTGTTTCCTTGACAGATTGCATAAGGTTCTGGGCGTTGTGAACCAACATCTCCGTGGCCTGCAGAAGAGAGAGTTGTTTGAAAGCACTTTAAAAACAACAACATAAAAACCACACAGGCATTTTCAGATGACAACCTGAGAGGCATGGTTCATTTTTAGAATAAAGAGCATCAACAAAAGAGGCTGAACTGGCAGCAAGCCCATTCTAGTATGTGGGCATCTAACAAGGTCTCAAGAACTTCATGCTAATATTTTAAATCTGGCTTTTCATCAAGGGGGGGGGGGAGCATCTGAAGACAAGCTGTGTGCTTTAACAGTGTCAATCCAATGTCCAACCTGAAAATCATGATTCTAAAGCACCACGCACAGCCCAAATGACACCAAGTATGCAAACATCTGACAGAGATGTTTTTATTTTAGTGGAATTTTCCACTCAGCCTCCCTGTGCTCCCTAATAGGAGCTGGAGTGCAGCAACATCGGGGTGGGGGTGGGGGGAGACCACATCAAATACCTTGCCATAGACTCTTCTGGAAAATGCCAGCTGTAGGTTCCAACTGTTTTGCCCTATATGTGCCAATACAGCTCTTAGCTGCACATAGTGATCTCCGACTGGGCTGGCAGTGATTGGGACATTCACATCCAACAGAGTTAAAAGAGTGCTGAGAGACAAGTTCATGGGATGTACATTCAGCTTCTGCTCTAACCCCTCTGCAACTAGCTTTGCAAAAGTATTTCATAGAATTGTAGAGTTGGAAGGGACCCCGAGGGTCATCCAGTCCAACCCACTGCAATGCAGCAATCTCAGCAAAAGCATCCTTGAGAGACGGATGCCCACCTACTTGCCTTACTCTAAAAAAAGAACAACATGCATCTGTAAGAAGAGCCCTGGGGAGGTCTGGGAAAGGTGCATCTTCTCCAACATCCAGCACCCAGGCAGAGAAGCCCATAGGTGAGGCATGAAAAAACAGTCCCAATCTCCATTGACAGTCTGGATCCCACCCCAGGAATTTAGAGGTACATTGCCTATGAAAATGGAGTCCCTTTATCTTAACACAGCTAGCGGCCGTGAGGATCAGTCCTTTGGGCATTTGTCTAACCCCTTTTTAAAACCACCAAAGCTAGTGGCCACATTTTTCTAATGGAAAGCAAAATCTGACAGTCACAGGGAAGGTTTGGGATAATTGTCCCCAACAGCAAAACAACATCTGCGTTGGATATTGATAAAAACTGGTGGCTTACGGCAGCATTCAGGCAAACCAAAGAACCATTCATTTATATCCACCAGAGGGTGCTAGTTAATAGCTATTTAAACAGGCTGTGGGAAATTTTATTAAGCAAGAAACCCAGGTCTACCTTTGGATCATAAATTATATTTTGTTGCAGGACATGAACACAGCAAAAACAAGGGACAGTTTGCCACTGAGTGTTACCTGACAAAAAAGCACATCCTAGTTTTCTAATGAGTGTCAGTTCGTCATAGTCATACTTGTTTTGAATCTACAAAGCGTCATGCACGTAGAAATAAGCATACCTTTAGCCACACCTTTCAGTTACTCTAGCAAGAAAACTTACAAGAGCAAAAGGATAGCAAGGGAGGCCCTGCTGGCAGCTGACATCATTTCACCAATCGTGCAAAGCCTGATGTAGTGGACAATTCCAAGCTTGCAACACACGCACACCCTTGTGGCCGGCGTGAGAATTACCTGTTCAGACTCCTCGTCGCTGATGTTAGTGCGGCCCAACATGGTGGCTTTGACAGTGGAGAGGATTTTGAGTTGCGTGCTGATGGTTGGGATTCGCTCGCAGACCTGCATGGAAACAGAATTGCACAGCTGAGAAACTGTCTATATAAAATTATACCACTCTTCTCATGTGTGTTTTTCGCCCAAAAAAAAACAGCAGTGGCAAGCATAAGTGTTCTTTTTCCTTGGTTATTTCCCACTCCTCTTCAAGCCACCCATGTTTTTCTCAAGAAACACGGCAAGCTGCTTCAGTGGTAGGGAACTAAGGTATCATCTAAGTTGTCTTATTTCCTCAAGGACTTGTGGGCAGATTTGGGGTCACTTTCTATTATTATTATTATTATTATTATTAATTATTATTATTATTATTATTATCAGTGATATACCACCCTAATATCAGGGTGGTTCACAAGATAAAAATGCAAGATAAAAACACAAATAAGTAGTTAAAAACAACAAAACAATAGCCCCCACCCCAACTCCCACAAACACATTTAAAAGGCTGCAGAATATCATTGCTTGCTTTGCCACAAGTCCTAGAGATTCAGAGGACCAGCTATCTATTTGAAGGCTGGCATTTGCCCACGCTGCTCTGCAAGGCTCTCTGCACAAGGGGCTGCTCCTTGCAGGCCCCTTTGCATTCAGCTGCACTGTG
This sequence comes from Podarcis erhardii, assembly GCF_964252035.2. Taxonomy (NCBI): domain Eukaryota; kingdom Metazoa; phylum Chordata; class Lepidosauria; order Squamata; family Lacertidae; genus Podarcis; species Podarcis erhardii. The sequence goes on along the minus strand of NC_138509.1, from coordinate 15,532,180 downwards.
CTGTGCTTGTGGCAGCGAAGCCTCAGGCTGAGGTGGTACAGGGCCACAGAAAGCGCAGCTGCTCAGGGAATTAGATAGTCCGCAGTCCGATGTCTATGAGACCCTAAACTTGTCTGGCCAGGATTACATTGTCATGCAGGAGAAGATAGGAGCGCTGTTGAGACCAGTCGAGAAACAAGCAGGCTAAAACAAAGCTGTTGCCAGGATGAAAGACCTTGGCTGGATAGTTCTGCCATCTGTGGCACCTACCGTTACTGCCGCATTGTGACCTGGCAAACTTAAAGTAGGCCACAGGTCCAAAAGAACGAGGAGGGCGAATTTGAGCAAGCCAGCCCACTGTCTGGGCTCTCAAGTAGCCCCCCTGCTCCAAAACAAACCCATCTCTCAGTGGCGTGCAGTGAAATAGGGGTACAGTTAGGGCCAGAGGCAACCAGCCTGTGAGGACAACCAGGATACTGCATGTGTGACGTCGCAATGATGTGCAGGTGAGTATCACACCTCCCTCCCTGAACTGGGCCAAAGCTTCCTGGGCTTTGAGAAGGAGACGTCAGGGGAACATTTAGGAGACTAGCCTAGTAAGGGGGGGGGGGGAGGTAAAGGACATCTGAACGGTTAAGTCCAGTCAAAGGCGACTACAGGGTTGGGGCGCTCATCTCGCTTTCAGGCCGAGGGAGCTGGTGTTTATCCATAGACAGCTTTCTGGGTCATGTGGCCAGCATGACTAAACTGCTTCTGGTACAAGGGAACACCGTGATGAAAGCCAGAGTGCACGGAAAGGCCGTTTACCTTCCCGCCACAGTGGTACCTATTTATCTACATGCAGTGGTATGCTTTCGAACTGCTAGGTTGGCAGGAGCTGGGACACAGCAATGGGGGCTCACTCTGTCGTGCAGATTCGAACTGCCAACATTCTGATCAGCAAGCCCAAGAGGCTCAGTGGTTTAGACCACAGTGCCATCCACGTCCCTGCCACTAGCCTAGTCCCCTGACCGCATGCCATCTCTGATACCAATGCCAGCTCTCACCGCTTCCCTGCCTTCTTCAGGCAGTGGCTGGTGACCCACCTGCAAAAGGTTTGTCCTGATGCGCTTGTCAGTGCACTGCTTCGCCACCTCCTTGGCCAGCCTGGTGACTTCGTCGGAAGCTTTCGCGATATCCTTGGCACACTGGATGAGAGCCCGCTTGTTCCCACTGCCGCCTCTGACCAAGCGCGACATCTCGGCCATGAGGAGGGCCATCCGCTTGGCGGCGGCGATGATGTCGTTGCCCTGGAAAAGAGCAAGGGCAGCCATGAAAGCTTGGGAGCCAGACATCGGCCCGCGCCGTCACCCCTGGGAGGTGCTCTGGGAGGGCAAGGAAGAGACGTCCTGTGCGGTGCAGAGGCCGCTCCACAAAGAGCACTGGAAAAGAGCTTTGCCCCAAAGGCCAGTTGTGAAATACTTTCTCTCCCCCAAAAAGTGAAAAACAAGCTTTGGCCCGTAAAAAAATAAAAATACGTTGTGGACACGCAGTGTTAGTTTGTTGCTGAAGTGAAAGCGGCTAAGTTCAGACAGTTTTACCAGTTAAACATTTATCCTTTTAATAAGGGTGCAAGAAGATTGCCTTAAGTTTAAAGCATCCAGTGTTATGAAGGTGAATATTCTTAATATCAACATACAAATGGACATGGCGCATCCCAATTTGGCACTCTACAGTCACAGATGACAACTAACTTTTCTGAGGGGGACACAGCTGAGGGAGAAGCCAGAGTGTCAGTTAATCCTTTTGATTAGCTGTATATGTAAAAAGGCATGCTTAGATGGTAGCAGGTTTTTTTTAAAATAATGTAAATTATTTTTAATAAACCACCAGTTATTCCACGTAAAAGGAAGCGGCGCTTCTAAGATGAAGCCTGCTGCAAGGTGTGTACGCATCATCTGAAACCTCAAAAGAGAAAAATCTTCAGGACTTAGTCATTTGCAAACATATGAAGCTATTATTTGTCAACTGGCAAACTCTCCTGTCGTGAAAACCAACTACCACTTAATTCATCAAGTTGACAGCCTCGCTGTAAGAACTGCCACCTTTCCTCCACTTAGGACAATCTCATCTTCCTTCAGTGGAGAAGAAAGGCATTGGGCTGCACTTGGACATCACGCTAAACTATAGGTTATGCAGCTGGCCTAGCAATACAGTCGTACCTTGGAAGTCGAACGGAATCCGTTCCGGAAATTCGTTTGACTTCCAAAACGTTCGGAAACCAAAGTTCGGCTTCGGATTGGCTGCAGGAAGCTCCTGCAGCCAACAAGAAGCCCCGTCGGACGTTCGGCTTCCAAAAATAGTTCACAAACCGGAACAGTCACTTCCGGGTTTGCTGCATTCAGGAGCCAAAACGTTCGAGAACTAAGCTGTTTGAAAACCAAGGTATGAGTGTAGTTTGTTGGGGGTGAATTAAATTGACAAGCTACAGTTAATCAAAAGTAGTATCAAAAGTTTCTTCACTCCTGCCTACTCATGGCCACACCAGAGCGGAAGTGGGAGAGTTTGCAAACTTGAGGCTGAACAGCAACCATTCAGTTCAACTTGTAACACAACTTTTTAACAGCCACTGTTTTGAGAGGGAGTTCTTTATTTTTGAGGGACAATATAAATAACTGGTGTTTGAAATAACATTTCTCTAGATTAAATACTATAGCTGAAAAAGTATTCAAGATCAATGTAATCAATTCATTTAAAAATAAATAAATCTGTGAGGTGTTTTTGTGCTTAGTTAGCATGACATACTGACCAACAGCAGTGAGAAATTAGGAAAAAGTGCCTGGACTGTAATCTTTTGCATGCAGGAAAGTGGCTGTTAGGCATTAGGACTACCGGAAGAAAAGTGTTTGTAACAACGGCAACAACAAAAGGCATACACTGTGATGATAGCTGCAGAAGGGGACTTGTGGTCCTTATGGACATATTTCCATTATGCAGTGCAAAAAAACAGCATGTTGTACACATTACAAAAGGCTGCTGAGTTGCAAAAGTCTGAAGAGCCATATCTTGTTCAGGAGTCTCTTCACACATTTGTTTTTAACCAGTGCACTGAAAATACTGTGTGTGGTGTGTGTATTTGTACAAATGAAATATGCATGTGCAAACATGCATGTTCCACCACACAAATTGCGTATCACCATCGCAGGAGCAATGAGCCAGGGTGCTAAACATGTGCTTGTTGCTGTGATGAGTAACGGTTAAGAGTGGACTGCCAGCCCCCTTGAGCAATGAAGGCCATGCGTCTTCTCAGCTGGTTTCTGAAGAGTAGAAGGCAAAGCAGAGTGTAAAATGAGAGAGGCCTTCGCACCATGATGGTGGCAATGGTGGCAATGGCAGGTTCCGGGTACCATTTAAGGGAGAGAGAGATCTAACCCATGAAGCACAATGCATCAACATGTTCTCATGTACATCTCACTTAAAATGAATGGGAGGCTTCTTCATTCATTTCAAGGAGATTTGCAAAGGAGAAAAAGTGTGCTAAATTGTGCCCCACATTAACCTACACATGGACAAACACCATGTGAATTTTGCGCACAGGCACCAAAAGATCACCATTACTGACTGAAAAGACAATGAAAGAAAGACTAATTTTTTTTTAAAAGGGGGTTTCCACACATACATACCTAAATTTTAGTAACTGCACAGCCACACACTTAACTCCTTGCAGCATGCTAGTCCCAAAAGCGAAAAAGTGACCCGACAGCTCCCAAAACATTTGTTTGCGATTAGTGCCAGCAAGCTCAGGACTAAGATCGCTCCCAGCCACGGACCGAGGATCTCCATCAACATCATGGGTTTTGTATTTTTTTAGAAAACCCAACGAAGTCTGAACTTAGCAACCAACACATTCAGCATAGCTTGTTGACCAAAGTCCTCTCACCATGGGCCAGCCTTTTTACATTACAGACAAGTGCAGATCAGCAGGTCCAACTCCTCGGCAACGCCGCCATACCAAGCCATTCCTGGTCTGTCCAACGTTTTAGTGGAAGCCATTGATAAGAGGCAGAAAAGCACAATGATGCGTGTTAAATGACTTCGGGAATGACAACGACGACTCCCTCACAATCTGGAAGTCACTGAGAGACTGTCAACCATGGCTTCACAGGTAGTCGGCTGGTTTGTACGTATGTTTGTTTGGTTTGTTTGTTTTCTCTTCCCTTTCGAAAAAGAACCACTGCCGTGAAGAGACAGGTAAGGCAGAGAGCAACAACAGGGAAAGGAAGCCTTGATTAAGAAGGAGAGTAAAACGAAGGAAGTTGTGAGCCAAATGAAGCTTTTTGAGCTCGGCCATCATCGCCAGCAGGCCTGTCAGAAACATGTGAAGCCACTCTCAATCCTCAACAATGAAGTGCAGACAAACTCGAATTTCATTCCAATTCAGAAAAGGAAAAAGAAAGAAAGAAAAACGAAAATGGGACCCGGCAAGGATCAAGAGTGAATGCAAATGTGTCAACGTTCCAAAATGGCTGGATGCAACGCGGGTCAGTCGCCAGGGGGAAATGGAGGAAGTACCTTACTAGACCACTTGGTGGCTTCCCGGTGCAGAGACTGAGCAGCGGCCAGAATGGGCTGGTTAACGGGCTGGTTGGTTGGCATTAACAGCAGCTCAGGCTCGTAATCATCTTCAATGTCAGAGGGGAGAGTGAATTCAACATCTGCTTCCTCCTCCTCCTCCTCCTCCTCCTGATCTACATCTACATCAGCCTCAGGGGCTTCCTTAACCTCATCAGTCACATCAGGCTTCGCAGGTTGGGCGGGGGGGGGGGGATGCGGAGGGGGGATATGAAGAAACAGGGACAGTTAGTATAAAGAAGCAGGATCTGGTCCAAGAGCAAGAACTGAGCTGGTTTTAGTAAATCCCTTTATTCTGGAAGGCAACGGAAGGAGGGGCAGGGAGGAAGGGACGCAATTCCAAGGGAACACTTGACCTGAGAATCTACAAAGGCTTCAAGGAGAGAAACAACAAGAGTTTAGAGAAAGCACACCAAGAATCATCATCGTTTTTCACTCGAGGTCCTCTCTAAAGTGTCTTCTATTTCACCACAACATTCTTTTCTGGCAAGACAATGGCGCCACGGAGACAGGAAAGGAAACGAGAAACAAAAGCAAGTGCAACACTTAAAGATTACTTAGGGGGTGCAAGAGGAAAGTTTCAACGATGGGGCTTGAGTGCTGAGAAAAAACCGCCAGGGAGCAGAGACGCCAGGGGCTGCTTTCTGTGCCCAAGAGAGATGGGAAAGGCAGGCACCCAAAGCACATTTAGGGTGCTATTAAGGGTGGGGAAGTGGCAGACCTGACCCTACGGAGCCTCACGGATATGAATGGAAGTCGCTCCAGGGCTTTTGTGCGTGTCCTTGTTGAAAAGAGCTCCGATTCATTTCAGCAAGGTTTGCACAGGAGAATTTGCAAGCAAATCGTGCTCCGTGTCTATTATTTTGTGGCGGGAATGTGGGGGTGGGGGAATTGGGACAAAGATGCCATATGGATTCTGCAGGCACCACCACGTCTTGGTCCAGGCCATGTAAAAGGAGGTTATTGTGAAAGCAAAACACAATGCAGGAAGGAAGTCAGGACAGAAAGCCAAGGGATTGTGGAAGAAACAGGAGAGGCTGCTCATTAGAAGGACATGATCAGTGTGTTAATTGTTAGCAGACAGAAAGTGATGTTAGCAGCACACACAAACAAAGCCAGCCGGAAATGTTTCTGTTAGCAGAAGGTTAATGAGATGGTGCCAGATTGTTTTGCCACAATGTTGTTCTACAAAAATCCAAATGAGGATTTTCAAATCGTTTGTCAGAGTATCCTGAATCACATCCTGTGGGAAGGATGTCTCTAAAAAAAACAACAGAACAGCTCGGTATTATCGCAGCCAAACTTCAGGGTACCAATCCATTACAGAAAGAGAAGACAAAAGGGGCAGCTGAAACACCGCCTTTTCAAGTGCAACCAGACCCACACACAATTATCACATTTTATTTCAGTTTGCCCCCCCCCCCAGCCCCCACGTCCTTCACAAACCCTCCCCCCCTTGTTTTTGCATGTTCACACTTCCTTCTTCAAGAACAGTGGCTTTCAGTATTAAACCTTCTCCCCCCCCTCCAATTACTCAGTTTATGCAATTATATGCTCCCAAATAATTTAGATGCAGTTTAAGGTGGCAGTGTGGGATTTCATCTCTTTTTGCTTTCTGGGTAAACCCAGAAGTTAAATGCAGTGTGTTAAGTAAGGGCCATTTCTTTTAATGAGGACCAAGTGGTGAAGTCTTTTTGTCCGGCAACCTGAAACATCTGCTTAAGAGATAGCAAGCACTTATGGACAAAAGCAACTTGTTGCCTTCTGGGGAATTATTGATCCCAATGTGACCACCTCCCTTCTCCATCCTGATCCTATAACTCAAAATGGGGGGACAGGGGACAGCGAGCTGTGGGGGGGAGTGCCTGAAAGTTAAGGTACGTGCATTTACTAAATATGAAGGACATGTCAGTTTAAAAAATATTGGTTGGTATCCAACCAAATAATTCCACTCTTCTGGCTGTTGAATGGAACTTTCCCTCCCTCTCCTGCCTCCAAAACCCAGAATATATTTAGGGGGACTTGCAGGGAAGTTCTACTGCACCTTATTTCATTCATGCTATCCATAACCCAAAGTGGTTCAAGGCATTAGGCAATTAAACCACACACACTTGCCACTAAAGGGATTTGCATTAACAACCCATCTTAGGGGCTCTATTTCAAATTTATTTTTCCATGTTGCCGAGTGAAGGATTCTGTGGGACTCTGTGCACTTTTGTAGAGGACATGAGACTGATAAATATCCCCCTCTTTCAGTCTCACCACGTTTGAGTAGCACAACAGCCAACAAAAATAGGGTGTATATCCTAGCAAATGTTCAAGTAACGCTGGGAAGGAGGAGAGAGGGGAAGTCAAGAAATTTATTGTCCAGGAAGAGGGAAAAATTAAATTGGCAGAGCATGAAGAGAAAAGGAGGGGAAAGTTAATTTGCTACGCAGTCGGAATAAACAAGTAATACACAACTGAAACTATTTTTCACAGCCAGCTCAAAGCAATCTGCTCGGTTTTTGCGCCTCCCCTCAGAGCCAGTGGCTTCTACACACAATCTCTTCTGCTGGAAGAGTGGCTCAGAGTGTAGCCATTTATTCTCCACCTACTTTTGGAGACACATAAACCCACAATATTTAAGTGCAGGGGGGGAACCCCCACATTGCAGCCACCTTGGGACAGGGCACTGCAGATAATGTTCCCCTGAATGGAATTACCAAGATACAGCAGTTAAGTATCAGCTTCTCTCAACAGCTGGGTTTATTTATTGATCACACACACACCCCAGTGACCTTAAAGTTAAAAGCTCGGAAGGCACCAAATCTCAACTACAATGTCTACCAGGACAGGTTTTAAATGATATTTTAAAACTACATTTTAAACTGAAGCAAGTGCGATGTAGTGGAAAGTGTCAGACTTAAGACCTAGGGTTCAAAATCCACACTCAGCCACGAAGCTCGCTGGGTGAATTTGGGTTTCTCAGCCTAACCTACCTCACAGGGTGGTTGTAGGGATTACATGAGGAAAGAGGAGACGACGTATGAAACCTTGGGTAAAAAGGTGGAATATAAATTAAATAATACTGTTTTTCTCAAGCATGCTACTAAAATCAGTGAGAAAGTGTGTGTGTGTGTGCGTGTGCATGTGCGTGTGTGTGTGTGTGTGTGTGTGTGTGTGTGTGTGTGTGTTCAGTGTTGCTTTGCTTGGAAAATTCATTTTGGACTGTTTGCTTTCCTGTTATCCCTTCCAAAAATAAAAACTGTCAAGGTCAAAATGATACTTGTTTTGTGATGAGATGCCCCCCCCCAAAAAAAACCAACCCCCAAAAAACTCACTTGCAAGGGTTGGCATCGTTGTTGCAGCAATCTTAAACGAATCTGGCAAACATGGCAAGACGTTTGGCACCCATGTTACAGCCCCCATTCAGAGGTAAGCGTGGCTATTCTGCATAGCCCTTCTACACTGACCTCTGGGGCGGTCCACTTCTTGCAACAGTCTGGTGGGGCAGGGGAGAAAGCTTGCAGAACACATAAAGGGCAAAAGGCAGATACTATGGGCTTGATTCCCCAACTCAGGCAAAAGGTCCCGAATGCTGGCATAAATTCTTAAGGCTCATTTCAGCTAAAGGCTCAAGTCCGGTGAGGTTTCCCTCCCCCTTCTTGCTACCGCTAAAGTTCTACATACGCCAAGGCGTGGTTATGAAATCTGTGCACAATAAGAGTCTTGGGAACAACTCTACGGTTTTAATGAAATGATGGGACGTGAAAAGCCCCATGCTTATATCAATAATTTGCAAAGCTTTAAAAATAGCCTTGGAGCTGCTTCTGAAAAAGCCCACTTCTGGGTAGACATGTGAAAAGGAAAGAGAGTGCGCAAAATATTGTGGATATTGTTGGAGATTACACACCACCTTTCCAAATCCTTGTAGCAAGATGGGGAAACGTGCAGCCCTGCAGATGGTCTCCCAACTCCCATCGGTCCCAGGCAACATGGCCAATGGACAGGGATGATGGGAGTTGGAGTCCAGCACCTTCTCTTGAAGGACCACAGGTAACCCCATTCCTGCACTACAGAGTCAGCACAACACAAAGGTTTTCATGGGTTCATGGGGAGAAGCAACTCTGGATGCAACAGCAGAAAGTCAATTTTAGATTGCCTCTTTCCTAACTCCTACAGCACTATCAAGCTTTTGTTTGTTTGTTTTCAGTGCTCTTCCAGAGCACACTGGAAACCTTTGTGGAGTTTCTCACTTCATTTGGGTGAGACAGATTGGTTTTCTCTCTCATCTGTTGGATTTGACCCCCAATTCCAACTCACCCAGGGCATAAAATTTCCGGGCAACCTGAGGAAGGTTTTACAGCGAGGTCTTTGTACAGCAGTGATAAGAGCGGTCAACGTAAGGATGAGGATTTGTAATCAGCAATTCACTCTCTAAAAAGAGCCCAACGTCTGAAGATCAATACCAGGGGTCAGCAAGGTTTACCGGCCATGGGCTGGATCACTCCCACGGAGACTGTCTGTGGGCCGAACTGGCACAGCGTGACGCCAAAAATCGTGTCTGCGCATGTCCGCGGCGCCAGTAATTGCTTCTGTGTATGCCCAGACACCGAAAATCATGCCAGCACAGAAGCGATTTTCGGCATCTGGACATGTGCAGAAACGATTTCTGGTGTCGTGGGCCGGTAAAACAGTCTTTGTTGGCCGCATCCTGCCCATGGACCGCACATTGCCGACCCCTGATCTATACAAACAGATCTGCCTACAACACTGGGATATCCCCAAGTGACACCAATGCAATACCCACGAAACACACCGGTCTGCAATTTCTTTGGGTTAAACGGAGAAGCAGCAGTTAAGCAAGAACACAGGGATGCATTGGCCGTTCTTACCTTGCTGGACCACTTTCTGGCTTCATCGTGGAGCTGCCTGGCAGCCATCATCATGGGCTGGTTGAGCACCTCCCCAGCCTTCACCTCTGGGAACTCTTCATCCTTCTCTTCAGGAGGAGGGGGCCTGGGGGGAGGAACCTCGCCCTCTGGCAGCGGCGGCTTGGGAGGAGCAAGTTCATCTGTAAGCTAAGGAACAAAGGAAATGGGTTGCAGTACCCCAACGCAGAGATACAAATGCAAAATGGCCAAATCTATAGCAATCCACAGAATGGGGAATCTTCTTTTATTTTATTTTTCAGCTTTTGCACCTAAGTTGTCCCTTTATTTATTTATTTTATATTTATTAGTTTTACCTAGTGATTATTAATTATACACATCAAACATAACAATTACAACAAGAAAAGAAAAAAAGAGGTTCTCTCAAACCTTCTGACCTCCATGGGTTCCATTTCTAAAAAATTGTTCCTGAATCTTTTACTGTAATCTATCTAGTATAAATCCATAGTATCCAAAGTTTGTGCTACTTTACAAGTGTTATTGTATTCCTGCTAGTGATTTCAACTGTTTACAGTGGTCTCTAAGGTATGTTATAAAATTATTCCAGTCCTTAATAAAAATTTGGTCTTCCTGATTTCTGATCCTTCCCAGGATGGGGAATTTTCAGTGCTTTGGGCAAACTTTCCAAACTCAAATTCGCCATTCTTTTGCCAAGCTGAGAATAATGAAAATTAAGACACCTACCCAAGAATATGATTTACATACTTTCTGGAGGGTTGGGCCAAGGATGAATGTGGCTCTCAGCCCTGATTTACATTATCCAGTAATATCTATGTTAAAATCCATTATGGTAGACTTTACAAAATGATCTCTTAAGTTAGCAACTGTTAGCAAAAGCGTCCTTCATCCCTCTCACTTGGTTTTCTGATCTGCTAACCAGCAGGAAATTGTAGAAAGGGTGGGGGACAATAGCTCACTTCAGATGTCCTTCTATAGAGAAGGTAACTGAGGTTGTATGGCACTGTGGATTAAACCACAGAGCCTAGGGCTTGCCAGTCAGAAGGTCAGCAGTTCAAATCCCCGTGATGGGGTGAGCTCCTGTTGCTCGGTCCCAGGTCCTGCCAACCTAGCAGTTCAAAAGCATGTCAAGTGCAAGTAGATAAATAGGTACTGCACTGGTGGGAAGGTAAACGGCATTTCTGTGCGCTGCTCTGGTTCGCCAGAAGCAGCTTAGTCATGCTGGCCACCAGCTTCCTCAGCCAGTAAAGCGAGATGAGCGCAGCAACCCCAGAGTCATCCACGACTGGACCTAATGATCCCTTTACCTTTACCTTTACTAATATGCTATCATATTATATATTCAACTCCTGAATTCAAATGCCCATGTTTTCAAGAGAGCTTTCAAAGGCATGGACAGTGTTTTCTGAAATCTCAAAAATGTGCACCTAACCCACCTTTAAGTTCTTCCTATTAATGGATGTGTTCACAACAACACTTCCCCAAATTCAAAGTTCATACATAATCACAGATGGCCTGAAAGGCACACACTTGGCTTTAAACTGCTGCTTTTCTCAGCAAAATACAAGGACCCAGGACTCTGTTCTTTTCTTGCCACTTCTGTGTTTTTTGGTTGGATTACCTTCATACAGAGGGCATTGTACTCCGCTCTCAAGATGCTAAAGAAACAAAACTTGGGGATGCAATCTTGTGTGTATGCCAGCGTGTATTATACAAGAACACTGTGTGACTGGAATCAGATTTCAGCATTAAGTGATTCCAGTCACACAAGGAAACCACAGCCATTTAAATAATTGAAAGTGGCTCAACCAAATGGTTGCAGATTACCTCCGTCCTTCCAGAGCAATTTTCCGTAACACGGCACTTACGTGAAGTTGCTCAAGATCAGGAGGCGGAGGGGGAAAGTCGGGTTCCTGGGGCTGGAAAGCCTCTCGGACTTTGGCCACAGCTCCCAGGATCCTGTAGCCGGAATCAAGGAAATTCTTCTGCAAACCTAGGAAAGGCAAAAGAGAGAGAGAGAGAGAGAGAGAGAGAGAGAGAGAGAGCTTAGTATTTAGTTTTGAAAATTCAGTGACAAGGCACTTTGAAGAGTTGGAGAAAGCATCTCTGTCTAATGCTTACCAGGATCAGAAATATTGCCTGCCACAGCTTTCGCATCCATCACCATTGGCGAAATGGTTTTGCTCAGGTCATCAGAGGCAGCTTTCACAGCTTCCCGAAACTTGGGATCCTCTGAGTTTTCCACCTCCTTCTTTGCCACTAACAAAATCCGGTTTGCTCGCCGGGCAATGCTGGTGGCCCCAGCGACAAGCATCTGCGGCTGAATGTTGGCCATCGCGACTTTGCACTTGTCCAGGTCCTTCTTAATGGCCTCCTCGGAAGCATCCAACAGAGACTTGGTATCAATTGCTTCGTCCACCATCCCTAGGGTAAGAAGTTTACAGATTTACCTCCCTTCACGTACACGGCAAGGGGAAATGACGCTGGAGGGGAAGGTCACCCTTAAATACAGGATGGAGTTCTGCTACCTTGGCCAGGTGAATTTGTCAGGGTACTGATTTGGTACAATCCTGATTATGAGCATTTAAACTCTTATCACCCTTCTCACTTGGCTCTTGCCACCAGAGGGCCTCCAAATTCTATCAAATCCTCAAACAGGAATGGGTTTCATTTACATGGGGATGAGTACATTTTTGTACTGCGGATAGTGGAAAACACGCAGATCAATGTTTCCCAAACTTAGGTCTCCTGCTGTTTTTGGACTACAATTCCCATCATCCCTAACCACTGGGTCCTGCTAGCTAGGGATTATGGGAGTAGTCCAAAAACAGCTGCAGACCCAAGTTTGCGAAACCCTGTGCTAGATTTACAGAAAGGGAACTCAGTGGGACAAGGCAATTTGGATGGAAGTTCAATATGTAAAAATGGATGTCATATTTCTTCCCTTAACAGCATCTGTGTGCAAACACAAAACACATCCAAATCTATATGCAATTTTGCCGTAATGAACAAGTGATTGAAATAGAGTTGCATGACAATAATTTATCCAAAAGCTGTGTTTGTAGGCTGCCAGTGATAAGGCAAGACATATTCCAAACAAAAGTATGGCGCAATGTTTTCCTTGAATCCACTGTGACTTTTTTAGGTGGGGGGGGGGGATGACTTTTCCCTTTCTGTCACATGCTTAAGTCAACTGCATCAAGGAATTGCTCTTCCCTTTCTAGTTTCCTTCCAATTATATCACAGGCTCGTCATCAGTGATTTGGGGCTACAAAACCATGGCCACAAGTTTACCTGTCATTACCTGTCCTCCATTTTACCTGTCATTTTTTCCACATTATCAATCCACTGGTTCTTCATGGTCTCAAAGTGCTCATAAGCAGCTTGATTTCCGGGATTCCTTAGAAGGATGCGAGCAGCAGATACTACCTGCCAATGCAAAAACACCCTAATATGCTGGCAGTAATAATGCACAGGAACAGAAAGTAAGTGCACTGGGATTTATTTTGCAATGTAGGTAATCTGAAATTTAAGCATCTCTCATCTGAAATGGGTCCCAGTTTGGGGAGTTTCACAAGAAGTCTCCAACTGAAAGATGGATTTATACCACTCAAGAACACTCTGAGGTCCAGTCGTACCTTGGTTGATGAACGCCTTGTGAGTCGAACGTTTTGGTCCCCGAATGCCCCAAACCCAAAAGTGAATGTTTGCGAATGTTCTTTGGAACCCAAACATCTGATGCGGCTTCTGATTGGCTACAGGAGCTTCCTGCAGCCAACCAAAGCCACACCTTGGTTTCTGAACGTTATGGAAGTCGAACAGACTTCCAGAACGGTTTCCGTTCGACTTCTGAGGTATGACTGTACTGAGAATTTCCGAAGAGCATAATTCCCAATCATGACATGGGGACTGCACAGAATTATTATTTTTTAATTACCGCCTTTATTTAGAAGAAAACAACAACAAAATAAAGCCAAGAAATTACGGAAGTCTCTAGTGCAAATAGTAATTGTTAAAATACTTTCATCACATGAACATAAGTAGACTATTACACAATAGCTTGTAAAAATTACTTTTTCTATACAGAGAATCCTTCAGATTTATTCCTACTCGAAGTACATGCTCCCAAAGTAGGAAACAGACGCACAAAGGATCTGTTTATCCAGAGACCCAAGTGTGAAGACTGACCAGAGAGAGAACATATTCCATGACAGTGGAACATATTCCACTGGTCAGTGAAAGATTCACCATACACCATAAAAAGCTGTCAGCTCCTTCTTTCCTTAGGAGAATACGGTGGAAGATTATGGTGCTCTCTAGTTTTCAACTGAGCCTCAGAGGAATTTTAAGCTGCTACTGAAAAAAGCAAAAGGGGCAGGCATGAACCACTCTCGTGGAGGCCGTCAGAGGGAAGGAAGTTAACGCCAGGCACCCCTCTGTTATGCCCGGATCCAGCTCCCACTGAAATTCCCTCCTCTTGCAGCTTTTTAGATTGTAGCTTAACTTCTAAAAGGTCTTTTTGGCTGGGACGAAGCTATAAAATAAATGCAATGTTAACCTGAAAGTGTTCATTAATTTCAATGGGACTTAGAAAGTAAGTCCTTAAGACTGTAGTCAAAGCGAGCCTCTGCTTCTGTAGGTTAAGCCAACCTATGCATACATTGTTATGAGATTTTATAGATTTTGATTTTTTTTACAGTCTCCTAAAAATAGCCTACAATTTAAGGAAGTTACCCTCTCTCAACCCCTTGATTTGTGTGCTATCTCTCACACAGAGAATCATCTAATCCTAATATTTAAATGCTCGTGTTTATAGCCAAGAAATGGAAATCATAAGAATTACCAACTGTGGAAGAATGGCAGATGAAAATGATGGACTATATGGAGTTGGCTGACCTTACTGGAAGAATCCACGACCATAAAGAACAGGAATACCAAGAAGAAATTTAAAGACTATTTGAATAAATATTGTAATATTGAAAATTAGAAATTACTTGAAAGTACCTAATAGGCCTAGGATTAAATTAGGAGTTAGTTAAATAAATGAGATGTAGAACTTTAAGAAAAGTTAAGAAATTTGATTTTAATTGGAATATTGTGTTTTAATAATGATATTAGAAAACTGCTAAATACAAGGAAATTCAGATGGGAGGGCCCAGAGGAAGTCAAAAACATGTTTATGAGGTTAGAAGTTTAAATAACCAATTAATTTGTGTTGTTTAGGTGTTTGTTGTTTTGTTTTTTATTTTCTTTTTTGCTTATATTTGTGGTTTTGTTTCTTTTTTCTTTGTTGTAGTATGTGTTATAATTGTAAGAAACTTTTGGACAGATTTGTGGACTTTTAAAGCAGCAGCAACAAGAGGATTGGATCCCTTTCGGAACTTGAAATATGGGTACCCCCAACAAAAATTTAAAATTAGGCTCTGTAATTCAGAATTTATGTGATTTGATTTGATTTGATTGGTCTGTTAATAAAAAATATTTTAAAATATATATAATTGTAAGAAACTTAATAAAAAAAATTATTATTTTTTAAAATGCTCATGTTTTATTCTTCGACTCCTTCTCTCATTCAATTTATTTCACTTCAGTTTCAGATACTGGCGTCTCCAACCCCACTACATGCTTATTGGAGATGAACTCTCTGAACAGAAACTGAACAACTGAATTTTTCGTCCAGGTGAAGTTTTTGGTGGCTGCAAACTGAGCAGCAAATTGGGGAACGTTCAACCAGAAGTGTGCAGATCTTTGGGCATTCTGCAGTAGATCGGTGAGGATTTCTGACTTCCAATTGTTTAACAATAACAGCGGCAAAATGACTCCCATTCCGTGGCATAAATTATACCAAGAAAATGAAGAAAGACTGGGGTAACTGAGAGGGGTTGTTGTCATTGTCAAACGAATGTGAGCTCCGATCAAAACCAGAGTTTCTGACAGTGAGAGGGAAAGATACCTGAGGGGTGAGCTCCCTTGCGGACTTCACAGTTGCTTGTATGCCTTCGACAGTACTTTTGTTGGCTGTTCCAACTGCAGCTGCCTTTTCTGCAGTAGCTCCGAGCCTGGCAGCATGGTTTTCAAAATTGGCTGCCCTGTCATCAAACACCTGAAAGTTGAAATACATCAACAACCACAGATTAAAAAATGCAGCCAGTTCAGAGTTTTATACCAAGCCAGGGGCCCCCAAGCAACTCATAGTAACCCATTCAATTACAGACTAGATGCTTCAATTAAGGTTAGTTTAATCAATGATGAATTTATAATTCTTTGGTGATTTATTAGAAAACTAAAACTGTTCAGCAGAGATACCGAGCTGCTAATCTTTCAGGGCTCTTTTGCTTTTTTTGTTGCAACCAACTAGCTACCCCTCTGGAAGATGAACAGAGTAACACACACATTTCTTATGGACAGAACTCTTTTTGGCAGTTTTAAGCCCCGGTTTCTCCTGCCCACCTAGCAGTTCGAAAGCACGTCTAAGTGCAATTAATAAATAGGTACCACTCTGGCGGGAAGATAAACAGCGTTTCCGTGCACTGCTCTGGTTCGCCAGAAGCGGCTTAGTCATGCTGGCCACCTGACCCGGAAGCTGTACTCTGGCTCCCTCGGCCAGTAAAGAGAGATGAGCGCCGCAACCCCAGAGTCGTCCGCGACTGGACCAAATGGTCAGGGGTCCCTTTACCTTTACCTTTAAGCCCTGGTTTACACACACAAGGCTACAATGATAATGGGTGTGAATGCGCCATGATAGATATGAGTACCAATGACAGAGCTTTCCTCAGATCACCTTAAAAGCGCAATTCTTTTCAAGGAAGATGGTTCAAACAGTCAGCTGTCACCAACTTGGTGCCCCCAGACTCTGAGCTTCCATTAAAAAAATAAAAGTAAGCTCTTCTAGAAAGAAAGACGTAACAAAATGTAAAGGTACCCCTCCAAGTGATTTCTGTGGAATGTGAGCGGCATGTCTGCCTTGTATATTTTTTTCTGGTACTGAGGAATACTCCCTGTTGTCATTAGACAGCAATAGCATCTGTATGTGATCTCCAGTGTAAGGACCAGAAGGACACAACTGACTTCCTGTGATAAGCATAAGGTTGTTGGGGTGGCTGTCTCTCTCATTTTGTGTTAAGTCACACAACCCAAGGCTGCCATTTTGTGACTGGTACCCGCAGAACACTCAAGACTCAGAATGTACCCCTACTCCAAAACATTTGGCTACACCTGGATTAAGTTATAGTAATGTTTCAAACTGTGGACACCAATTGCATTCCTTTTCCTCAAGGGTGGTGGGGGGAAACCATTCAAGTATAAAAAGTCTAACATCTGACTGTTACTTTGGCCTATGCAGAATTATATTGCTCACTGTAACTTAAAGACTGGTGCATGCTGGGAACAGACTCACCTCGTCCCTGTTGGGGGCGTCTGGAGGAGCAGTGGCCGCTACTGCCAACAGTTTAATTGGTGTTGTCGTGTCGCTGAACACATCAGATACTTCCTGTGTCATGGCTTCTTGCATCCTTGATTTCAGATCCTTAATAGGAATGCAAAGGCTCCGCGTCAAAACACAGAAATGGGTTTGCCATGATGAAGTGTGGTGCAAAAGTAAAACACTGGATCTGAATATGGACAGCCTAGGTTCAAACAAGGCTCAGCCATAAAGCTGAAGTTACAAACAGATGGGAGACCTTCAAAGATGGACTGTGAGAAGGACCGTGACAGTAGGGCCCCTGACGCCCCACTCCCAATTCACCATCTAGCTAGATTTTTAGTCTATACCCCTAACCCAGAACACTAAAACAGCAAAGCTAGGAAAGAAGGGAGGTTGCTATTAAGAATGTGAAGTGGCTGACATGGAGCAAGACCAACATGGCTCCACACTAGTGCTGTGGTCTAAACCACTGAGCCTCTTGGCCAGGTTTCCTCGAACTTAACCCTCCAGATGTTTTTGGCCTACAACTCCCATGATCCCTAGCTAACAGGACCAGTGGTCAGGGATGATGGGAACTGCAGTCTCAAAACATCTGGAGGGCCAAGTTTGAGGAAGCCTGCTCTTGGGCTTGCTGATCAGAAAGTTGGTAGTTCGAATCCCACGATGGAGTGAGCTCCCGTTGCTCTGTTCCAGCTCCTGCCAACCTAGCAGTTCAAAAGCACGCCAGTGCAAGTGAATAGGCAAAGCTGTGGCGGGAAGGTAAACGGCATTTCTGTGCACTCTGGTTTCCATCACGGTGTCCCGTTGCGCCAGAAGCGGTTTAGTCATGCTGGCCACATGACCTGAAAAGCTGTCTGTGGGCAAACGCCGGCTCCCTTGGCCTTAAATCGAGATGTGTGCCATAACCCCATAGTCGCCTTGGAATGGACTTAACTGTCCAGGGATCCTTTAGCTTTTATTGAGCAAGAACTGGGCCCAATCCACAAGAGTTCTGTGAGGAGCTCTATGCCCCAAACTGCCAAATGTCACTTCCGTCAGGAAATGACCAGCAATGGGTGGTAGGGGTAATTGGAATTGGAATTAATTGGAATTAAGTTAAATTAATGGAGGATGCACAGCAGCAAAAGAATGTAGATTGTGTCCAAAGCATTTATGTCTATAATCTATGTTGCAAAGACCAGTAGCTTGAACAGGAAGATTCTCTGGCTTTGTTAGTTAACGCATATAGACTGGCAACACACTGTCCCACATGAGCTCTTCCTTCTCTTTTCAAATACTGTTTTTATTTACCTTCAATGAGTCCTGCAGCTGGGCAGCAATTGCCTTGGCTTGAGGAGATTCCCCTTCGCCTCGTGCTGCCAGGTCAGCTAACTGGGCAGCCAGCTGTTCCACACGGTCACATTTGGCGAGCAGGTCCTGGCGATAAGGTCCCAGCATGACATTGGCAAGACGGCGACCTTCGGCCACAAGACCCCGGATGGCAGCCTGACCTGCATTGAAAGTGATTCATCTTGCTTAATTTATGGAGCAAGAGAAATTAGAACAGTAGTGTCACCACTGTCAGAGATCAGGCTGAGGAGTACTGCTTTGATGAGGAATGGTGGTAGCCTCCCCCTGCTCCTGACCAGGCTCCTGAAGCTGCCCAGGAGCAGTGAAACAGTATAGATTTGGAACAATGGTTTGCAGAGGGGCACAGTTCTGAAGACAAAAGTTGGGACAAACTGGCGGTTGAACAGCAAAGTGAAGAAGAACTGGGAGAGAAAGAGAGCTAACAGACTCTCTCTTGCTGGAGAGTGTCCAGCCTATCAGTCCAAGGTCACGTAGAGTAGATAAGGTGGCTACACAAAAAGCACAGTGGTTGTGAAATCAGGTTGCAAGGCACAGAAGTGACTAGGAGGGAAGTGGGTGGAAACCTTAACTGGGAACACCATCATTCCGAGAATGGCTGCTTTGTTCTCTTGCTGTGATCATTAAAATCTCTTTAAATGGTAAGCGACTCTTTTCGCTTTGTCCTGCTTATCTATGGCCAAAGGGGGGGGCGGGAACCGAGTCCCCGAAGCCTGACAACCACTCTCGAAAGTAAAGCAGAGTTGCCATTGTTAAGCTTTAGTGCCAGCATAATCACTACCTTCCCCTAGGTACTCTGAAACGCTACCATGCTGCAACACGTCCTCCCTAATAACTAGGCAGCCCTATTTTCTCTGTAGTTTTCCGGGCTTATGCAAGTCGGCTTTGGGGTGTCCCACCTGAAGTCATCACAGAGAAAAGACCACTTGTGAAGGGGATTTCTGTGCAGGTTAAAAAAAAGATGGCCTCGTGGTGCCATATAGATTTTTATTTTGGGCTGCCCGTTGTTTTCAATTACTCATTCTCCAGTTTGCCTGAGATTCCCCATCATTTATTTGTTATCTTATGTTTAGCAAAGGTTGTTCTTTGTCATTTTGTTGGCTTCTGCTGTCCTCTCTCCTGGATTTTCCTTCTTTGAGATTCCTGCATTGCAGATTCGATGACCCTATATTATAATATTTCCCCAGCCACTGTGGGCGGCTCCCAACAGATTATTAATAATAAAGAGATAAAACATCAAACATTAAAGCTTCCCTTGTGGTCCCTCTTCCAACTTGATAATTCTCTGGTTCTTTGGCTTCCCATAATAGAGAGCTGCCGGTTCCAAAGGAGAGGGAGGGATTGTTGGAAATGATCGTTGGAGCAGCGATTTTGCATTGAGCCACTTGGTGGACCTCAACTCCCACCTGAGTTCATGTTCACACGCACAGAAAAATTAAAACACTCACCTACTCCACGGTCATCAACTGTAGGGTTGTCTATCCATCTCTGAGCTTGCTCAATCTTCCCTTCTAGGTGAACGGCA
The DNA here is from genome assembly GCF_964252035.2 of Podarcis erhardii. Lineage (NCBI taxonomy): Eukaryota > Metazoa > Chordata > Lepidosauria > Squamata > Lacertidae > Podarcis > Podarcis erhardii. The sequence goes on along the minus strand of NC_138509.1, from coordinate 15,512,403 downwards.
GCCTTGGCAGGTCTGCTGTTTGCAACAGCCCTGTTGGTTTTAGACTGCAAATTCTGCAGTGATGTTGCTATTTGCTTTGCTAATGCACGGGCTTCGGGAGAATCCCCCTTTCCACTGCAGAGAAGAAGAAAAATCTGTTAAGGAAACTTCATTAAAATCAGTTCAAAAAGTAGGTTGGTTTCAGTTAATAAGACGTTCATGTATCGTAGCTGTGAATATGCTATTTACTATGCTTAACTGCATTCAACAAAGCACTGTGGTCTGCATTTTCACAAAGGATGAGTCGAGGCAATCTTTTAAAAAAGGAAAGCAAGTAGCTTAATGAATGAAAGCAATTCCGGCAAGGAAAGTTCAACTAACAACACCAAGTGAAATTCTTCATTGAAGACCCTTTCCGACACATTTAAAAATACTGGGGCCCTAGCAACACTACAAATGCATGTCACTTAAAGGTAAAGGGACCCCTGACCATTAGGTCCAGTCGTGGCCGACTCTGGGGTTGCGACGCTCATCTCGCTTTACTGGCCGAGGGAGCCGGCGTAGAGCTTCCGGGTCATGTGGCCAGCATGACTAAGCCGCTTCTGGCGAACTAGAGCAGCGCACAGAAACGCCATTTGCCTTCGCACCGGAGTGGTACCTATTTATCTACTTGCACTTTGACGTGCTTTCGAACTGCTAGGTTGACAGGAGCAGGAACCGAACAGTGGGAGCTCACCCCGTTGCGGGGATTCAAACCGCCGACCTTCTGATTAGCAAGTCCTAGGCTCTGTGGTTTAACCCACAGTGCCACCCGCCAAGGCTTCTTCTAAATAATCCTGAGGTATGGTAGTTGGGCAAAGTGCAGAGAATTCTGTTGAGAGATCCATTGCACACACATCCTAAACCGAGCTGGACACTACGATCATCATTTGAGGGCGCTTTTCATGCACCTCCTATGTTAGAAGTCTGGAGGGCAGCAACACAAGCCTTTTCTGTGGTGGCCCCCCACTTGTGGAATGCTCTCTGGCACCTTTGCTACATCTCTTTAGGCAAAAACATTCCTCTTCCCCCAGGCCTTTGACTAATTGAACGATCTCTGGCAGGTGTTGTTTTTGTTATGGTATGTATTCTTTCTGTTTTATTGCAAATTGCCCTGTGATCTTCGGATGAAGGGTGGTATAGAAATGTAATAAATCATAGCTACAAAAACGATGATTGAAGGGTTGAAGGGCAGTATAGAAATGTAATAAATCATAGCTACAAAAACAATGATTCCCATAGTTGTGTGGGAAGAGGAAATGGCCACTGAACTAGTTCCAGTCTCTGGTGTGGACATGCCAAGAGAACGCTTTCCTCTGCCAACAGAAGCTAATGGGACAGCCATACAGCCATACTGCTAGCCAGTCATAAACGCACAAAGCAAACCACAGAGTACATAAGACTTAATACCAATGGAACTTACATGGAAGCAGCCATGCCCATGTCAATACTTACTGTTTCCGGAGGTCCGACAACTTAGCAGTCAGCGCCGAGATTTCTCCGAGGGACCGCAAAATGTCGTCTCGCTCTTTGGGGTCCTCGCAGAGCTCTGCAATTTTCCTGGCTTCAGCCATAATGCCTCGAATGTGTTCCTCTCCTTCGCTTCCCCCATGAGGATCTGCCAGCCAGCTCTTGATGTAAAAAGAACATGTTGACGCACAAAGATCCGCTTGCAGTATTTGAACCTTCTGTGGTGCAATAGTCTGAAATGCTATCCTACACCTCAAATTTAGCTAGGTTGAAATAAAGATATTGATGTTCTTTTTCTTTTTAAAAAAGTAAGATTTTGTTTGAGTTTTAAAAAAATATGGGAGGACAAGATTAACAAAGCTGAAAGACAGCCTCAGCCCAGTATACCTGAAGGAGTGTCTCCACCCCCATCATTCAGCCCGGACACTGAGGTCCAGCTCCGAGGGCCTTCTGGCAGTTCCCTCACTGCGAGAAGTGAGGTTACAGGGAAACAGGCGGAGGGCCTTCTTGGTAGTGGCACCCTCCCATCAGATGTCAAGGAAATAAGCAACTATCTGATTTTTAGAAGATATCTGAAGGTAACCCTGTTTAGGGAAGTTTTTAATGTTTGATGTTTGATCATGTTTTTACTATTCTGTTGGGAGCAGCCCAGAGTGGCTGAGGAAACCAAGCCAGATGGGCAAGGCATAAATAATGAAATTATTATTATTATTATTATTATTATTATTATTATTATTATTATTTCTAAAACAGAAGTTCATCCTTGAAAGTCACACCTTTGCAGGAAGAGACCTTAAAAATGTCTTGCTAGAACACTCCCCTTTTATCTCTTCCACCTTGACATGTGAACGTCAGAACAGGAGTCTCGCTCCGCAAACAGCTACTCTTCAAGAAAGATGAAGGATATGACTTGCAAGAATGTGCCCAAGCCTTTCAAAGTACTGCAAGAGGAAGCCCTTATCTGAGAGCCATTGGTGGACAGTCTTTAAAGCAGGTATGAGGAACACATTGCACTGCCGAAGATGTTGGGACTACAAAGCCCCATCGGCTCCTCACCACTGGCCATGGGGCTAGCTGGGTCTGATGGGAGCTGATTCCCTGTTCTCCCTTTAAAGTCAGATAACTGCAATGGCTGAAACAAAATAGGATGCCCTGGCTAGAAGAAATCCAAATTATATTATTAATATTGATTCGCTTCCTATGAAGCATCACAAAACAATACAAGATGCATATAAATCTGCTGCAAATGCAAAATGCATAGAAAACAACTGCGTAAATAAAAATGATTAAGGCAAAGCAATTTGAAACCCATTCCAGAGATTGACTGGCGTGAAACAACTGAAGGAGGACCCAATGGAAGAACTAACTTGTATGCTAGTTTACCAGGACCCATTGCAGTTCAGCGGAACTGGGAGGGATCATTTGCACTGTGATTACCTGAGCAGCATCAATTTTCTTTGCAATTGCCTGCTTAGAGTTGGTCATAGCCTCCAGCTTGCGAGCTGCATTTTCCACTTTTGCTGTGAGTAAATCCAAGCCCTGGGACACTTGCTGAGCCTTCTGCAAGGCGAGCGGTGTAGCACCTTGTCCTCTGTTCAAGAGGAAAGAAAGGCATGTAAAACCCAACACACTCTTGCAGTTATAGACTACTGACTTAACTAATCCCATATAATAGCTCAGTAAAGTTAAGGAACCCCTGACAGTTAAATCCCGTCGCAGACACTGGGGTTGCGGCACTCATCTCACTTTACAGGCCAAGGGAGCCAGTGTTTGTCCACAGACAGTTTTTCCTGCTCATGTAGCCAGCATGACTGAGCCGCTTCTGGCAAAACCAGAGCAGCACATGGAAACGCTGTTTACCTTCCTGCCAGAGCGGTACCTATTTATCTACTTGCACTTTTTGGAGTGCTTTCGAACTGCTAGGTTGGCAGGAGCTGGGACAGAGCAACGGGAGCTCACCTTGTCATGGGGATTCGAACCGCTGACCTTCTGACTGGCAAGCCCAAGAGGCTCAGTGGTTTAACCCACAGTGCCACCTGCATCCAAATAGCTCAGTAGTTGCTGCTGATTTACAGAAGTATTTATATATAATATTGTAGGATGCAGGCAACAACTGCAAAGATGGGGGAAAGTTGTCTCTACCCCCGAAAGCTGGGACTCAATGCCCGGGGCAGGGAATTGGTGTTACTCCTGCCCGAACCACCTTTCTGACTACAATCCATACATTTCAGACTGCACTTTGTTCTCTTTTCCTTGCTGCAATGAAATTTGCAGAGGACAACATACTTGGTGTGCTGTCACAATGCTGATTAATAAACCACTCAGTGAAAGCTGTCCATTTGCTGCCAGTAAAGCTAAAATTCAAAGGAAGAATTTCATGCATGTTGAACTGTTAAAATTGCTTTGGCTTAATTGGAAAGCAAGTTTTGAAGACACCGGGATCCATTCTCCAATCCAGATGTGAAAGCATAAGCGTATTTTTTTCTAGGCAGTACAATCAGGCCTCCACAAATCCACTCATCAGTTCATCAACGACAAGTCCCCCTGAAAGGTTCTCAGCATGACATTAAATGAGCATAATGCTCATGCCGCTTCTGCCAGCTCCAAGTCACATAATAATTTAAAATCCCTCTGGCTCTTTCCTGAGTTCTCTGGCAGACACAGTACGCCAGGTGGAGGAGAGGGTTCAGTGGCAACCAGAAACGACAGAAGGCTAGCAAGTCATGTGAAAATTCATGTATCCCAGAGTGTAGTTAAGATCAGAACTATAATGCAAATATGAAATCAAAACAGAAAGGCCCTTAAATGAGGAACTAAATAAGCATTAAGGGCCAGAATTTAAAAGGGGGTACCTGCACAATTCAGCCACTTCTCCCCAACTCAAAGCCGTCTTTATTTTTAAATGGAAGAATGTGCACATACACACTTCCCTTTAAAATTGGGAAAGGTCTATGCTCCTTTAAATAAACGGGAGACGATGCACACCCAAGTCAACACTAGCAAACATGAGATCTTCCAAATAACCAAAAGGGATGTTGACGTGATAATGCATCAGATCACATTATTTAAAAGAAGAACAAAACAACAACAAGTGCTCAGTGTTTTAATACACAGAAGGTTGTCATCAACAGAGCAATGTAGCCCCACTGAAGTCAAATAGGTTTCAATTTGATTTCTACAGCTGAATATGCCTTAGGTGGATTCAACCCACAATCACTTGTGCATTTGGGTTTCCTGAACAAGTGGAGGAAGAAATAGCACAGAAGGAAGAGAAAGCTTTGGCAAGACAAAACTGTGCATGAACTGAATTACAGGGATCCTCCATGAAAATTATGGAGGCAGGTGGGGCAGAATGCAGGGCAGAGACAACGCACAGAAACATGATGTCCACCACTGTTAGCACGTTGGCAAAATAAAGACATTTAATTTATCATTTGTGTTGCTTTCTTAGAACGGCAGGATTGCTATTTCATAGTCCCAGGGTTAAACATATTTAGTTAGCGAGAAGATGTTTACCTAGCTCGAAGATCAGCCACTTGGTCAGTCAACTGGCCAAGCATTTTACAGGTTCCTAGAATCTCTCTGCGTTCTTTGCCTGCACAGAGCTCTCCAACTTTCCCTGCTTCATCCAGGATCTGCCTTATGGCTTGCTCGCCAGAGTCTCCTAGGAAGCAAGAATGTGGGAATGCAGACAATGAAGACTCATGCATTATTCACACCGGAGAAAATTACTGAATGTGTTGTACAAGAAATATAATCCATCGTAATATAACAGTGTACTTGCAGCAGGGTAACGTTGTTCTAGAAACAGGCATATCATTTCAGCAGATTAGGTATAATGCACGCCACTAGAACCCAATTAATTTCAATGCTAAGACTAAAGTGGGAGTTATTTTTCTCCTGCATAATTTTAGAGAAAGAATGATACACACACTTCTCAAAAATTTCCATATGTTTCTGTTCTTTGGCATGTACAGCAATCTTTACAACTGTGATAGCACCATCTCCTCAAGGTCCTCCAGATGTTGTTGAACTACAGGTCCCAGCATCCCTGACTGTCAGCCACAGGTGTGGCACTACCATTGGGTAGAACTGGGCAACTGGTGGGGAGATAGCAGCAGTGTGGCATTGGAGAACACAGCTGTGTATGCCATGTAGCCTGTCCTGCACAGCCTAGGTTTTCGTGCTACCTCCCAGTGTTGTGAAATACTGTATTTTTTACTCTATAAGACTCACTTTTTCCCTCCTAAAAAGTAAGGGGAAATGTGTGTGCATCTTATGGAGCGAATGCAGGCTGCACAGCTATCCCAGAAGCCAGAACAGCAAGAGGGATCACTGCTTTCACTGCGCAGCGATCCCTCTTGCTGTTCTGGCTTCTGAGATTCAGAATATTTTTTTTCTTGTTTTCCTCCTCTAAAAACTAGGTGCGTCTTGTGGTCTGGTGCGTCTCATAGAGCGAAAAATACGGTATGCTGTTCCATTGCCTGTCTTGAAGTACAAGTCTACCAGTCTGATGAGCTTTGGTACATGCCATGGGACTGGGGCACCATGCCATCCTTTGCTTTGGGTAGCAAAATGTCTTGGGCCAACCTTGATTGGTCGTGCTAGCTAGAGCTGATGGGAGCTGAAGTCCAACAGCACCCTGAAGGCCACAGGTAAGCTACCTTTGCTTTAGAGCAGGGTCTCCAGCTGTTTTTGGACTACAACTCCCATCATCCCTGACTTGGCTATCTAGGGATGATGGGAGTTGTAGTCCAAAAACAGCTGGAGGCCCAAGCTGGGGAAACACTGGTTCAGAGCATGTGAAATGTACCCGGGCCATAAAGTATACATGGTATAAGCAAACTTCCACTTTAGTTTGATCTCCTGTCCATAGCAACATCTTTACTTTATATCTGGGAAAGGAAAATAAACAAGATTCTTCACAATCCAAATCCAGTAACGTTTCGTGTCATGATGGCATGACATAGACACTGCACTTTTATAGGCTTTTCTTATGGGTTCCAGTGAATAAAATACAGGTGCAAAATCTGATCAATGCTCTTGAGAGCCAACATAACCAAGTCAAGATGCAGAGGCAGCATTAAATTTTATCAGTTACAGTGTTCCACTCTTGTATGCTTATTTTAATGTAGGACACATTTTGGAACGGCAGAGCTCTGCTAGTATGGCAATAAATATGTGACATCTTTCCAAGAAGAGCAGCTGTACCAGAATACTAATTTGGGAAGGGTTCCGAACTAAATAATTTGGATGGTAAGATAAGCAAAGCTTTCCAAACCACTTAGCAGAGAATCAATTTGTTTTGCATTAATATTTGAAAGAACAGTGTCTTAAGAGCTTCCATTTGGAGTACCACAGTAATGCTGTAACTGAGTTATCACATCACAGACTAGCTTACAGCTTGTTGTTCAGCATCCCAAGAATCTCAGCTTTCATTTTAATGATAATAACTGTTAAGTTGTGGGTGAACATATCAGACGACACAGCGATTCTTCAAACAGCTCTTGTTTATTCACAGGCTAGAACAGAACTGAACTGAAGGGTTCAGCCAGCCTGCTTATATAGAGCTCCACTACAACGCAACTGTAACACTTTCTGTAACTATCCAATCACTGAACGTCACTTTCAATCCCTTATTTGCATATGTGGACCTGAGTGAAAACTATCTACAGTATACCCCCTGCTGGCCCAGGGTGAGAACTTCAGTACATAACGATAACAGTGCTAAGAGTGCTAGATGTTTTAAAGGGTGACACACAGGATTTCAGATTCAGGCTCGAGAGTGTGTAAGTCATGCCAGTTACTCAAAGGCTGGGGAGAGGACAGAGCTAAGGAGTATTTCCAGGGATGGCTCGTCCGCGTCCTGGATAGCTTTTTGCCCTTCCCAACTATTTACAAGAGCAAAATATGTTATGGAAAAATAAAAATAAGCTTGGTGTAAATTGGATGGGGGAGGAAGGGCTTGATTTATGCAGATTGCATATTCTTGGTACAGAATTGTCCTTAATACAGAATTTTTGGTCTTCCCATCCTAAGTGTGGGTCCAATTTTGATCAATAGGAGCGAGGACTTAATGTTACCTGCTGGAGCGTTGGGGTCTCTAAGCCAGCCCTTGGCTTGGTTCATCTTGGAATCTATTAAGGCCAATGCTCTCTTCATAGCTTCTGTATCCTTTTAGAAAGAGGGGAGGAAAGGCAGATTATCTTAATCATGTCCCACAAAATGCAGGTATGGGTGCAACAGCAGAAACACAAAGTGAAGCACAACTCGCGGAAGAACCAACGGCTTAATGTTAAGTATCAGACACATTCCTATCACTCAAAATGCAGAAAGTCGCAGCATGCATTGTTTTAAGGTTTTATTTCCCAAGCGAACAGCAACTCCAGAATGAGATATGGGCTTTTCAGAACTACCCTAAATGTTAAATATTTAATCTTAAAAAAAGAATAATGAAACAACCACACAATTCTCTGCATGCATTCTCCATTTTTCAACACCCGCTAGGAGAGTGGAATAGCTCCAGTTTGCTGTAATCTAACACAGGTGTCATGGATGCAACCCAGGTTCGGAGGAGGAAAGCACAGGTCTCAAGGCCATGGTACCAGGTGTGTTTTTTTAAAAAAGGATTTATTAATTCATCCATTCAAGCACTCTCAGTCATACACACTCACATATGCTCTGCACAGATAATAGTTATATGGCTGCTCGGTCTAACCAGATGGCCAGCCAAGTAGTACAGATGGGTGGGTGGAGATGGGGACGTGGTGGAAGATTTTTACTGCTCCCACGGGTGCTGTGGAAGTTTTTGCCCCCAAATACTTCTGTCCCCAAAGTTCTCATATTCCACTCCCTCTGTCTCTTGATATATGACAAGTAGACCGACATCACAATTACAGATGTGACCACATGTCATCATCTTTCAGAGTTATCAGGGTACCTCTAGCTAAATGGGCACCTCTGACCTGGAATATGACATATCTTCCAAGGAGATATTTTTTGAAGCCTGATGTTTTGCTTAAAGTCCTATTTTTTTCCTATTTTCCGTTTGTTGCAATCAAGCCCACCTTTATTTCCAGCTTCCATTCATCCTTCTAATTCATGCGGTTTATACTGATTACATTTAAAATCCCCTAAAATACATGAATAAATTTACAAAAATCTTCAGAGGCTCATTTTGCAGAATCATAACTAACTGATTACTTATGAACTGCAGTGTCACATTATAAGCTTTCCAAAAAAACCCCGAATCTTCTGCTTCTTACTATACAGTGGTACCTCGGGTTAAGTACTTAATTCGTTCTGGAGGTCCGTACTTAACCTGAAACTGTTCTTAACCTGAAGCATCACTTTAGCTAATGCGGCCTCCTGCTGCCGCCGCGGTGCCGGAGCCCGATTTCTGTTCTTATCCTGAAACAAAGTTCTTAACCTGAAGCACTATTTCTAGGTTAGCAGAGTGTGTAACCTGAAGCGTATGTAACCTGAAGTGTATGTAACCCGAGGTACCACTGTATTATCTCTCAGTTAGTTACAGTGTCGTAGCATGGTTTGCTAACTCCCCGGGCCACGCAGATGTGGAGGTGGGTGGGAGAGAAATGGACAGAGTACGCAGGCACATTCAACTACCTAATGATATCACCCAGGAGACCGCAGCCACAGAGATAAGAAAAGAAGAGTCAGTCTGTTGTCTGGAGAGGTCACTTCCTGGTCTGTGCCCCCCCCCCCCCAATGCCACTGGTTAGTTAGTTGCTTTATCTTGCCCAAGGCAACCCGAAGTAGCAAGCAAACAATTCACAGGGAGACTCATGCCTGGGCAAGATCAGCAATATGATATATACTGCAAGCAACAATAGCAAGAAATGCAGCTTTAACATACTTGTTTCACAGGAAAAGAGCCTTCGGAAGTAGGTAGTACGATCAAAGGATGAATGTAAAAGATTGATTTGTTTCTAATTGCTTAGAAAATGCAAGTATTCCTCTAAGGAATAGGCAACTGGCTGACCAGGGGTTCACTCTGTTTCCCAGGCTGGTCCTCATCCAAACCCAAGGACACTGACCCCTCTTACAATGCACCTCAGGTGCTTTCTACTGCATGAGCCAAGATGCAGGTGAAGGTGATTCTCCATCAACACCTCCCCAGCAACAGAAGCCGTATCTGGAACTTATGCTCCATAGGTGCTTGGCAGTGTGTAGCTTGTCGTTGGAAGGCATTAGAGATGCTTCAGGAATTCTTAGCTGATAGCAGAGGGGAAGCGGCCTAATCTGAAAGGTCTGCCCAAGTTTGTGTTGGTTGATGCTGAGGAGGAAGGAGTTACAAGGACCCTTTCCCTGTGCCATGGCAGAGAAGCAAGTTTTCAGGTAAAGCCAACATTACTGATCTTTCAAGCTCTCACTTGATGCAAAATAATATGGCCCCTTTATACTGATGACTTGCCAGCCAGGCTCTAATATCTATGAAGTGATATAGTCTGGAGAGCCTGAGCCATATCTGCATTTTCATTACCAAAAAAGGCAACGCTCGAAGTAACACACGAAGCCCAACTTTCTGACACAACTGCTAAGTTAGTCATCACGTATAGGCTCTCCAACGTCTCTTGGTACCAGAATCTTTGGAGAGCATACAGCCAACTAGAGCGGAACGCTTTCTAGGAATCTAATTCACATACTGCAGACTAAAATGGGAGGGAGGGGTAAACCCATGGAGTCTGCTCGTAAGACACTACACAGCATCTAGATGGTTACAGGTTAAAATCAAAAGGGCAACAAGGATTAATCTGAAGAAGGTATTCTGTTTGCAGCTTGGGGATTTTCTCTCTGGGAACTAATCAGAATAGAATCACACAGAGAGAAAAAGCACAAACTTCTTCTTATTATTATTATTATTAAATAAAGGTAAAGGGACCCCTGACCATTAGGTCCAGTCATGACCGACTCTGGGGTTGCAGCGCTCATCTCGCTTTACTGGCCGAGGGAGCCGGCATACAGCTTCCGGGTCATGTGGCCAGCATGACTAAGCCACTTCTGGCGAACCAGAGCAGCGCATGGAAACGCCGTTTACCTTCCTGCCAGAGCGGTACCTATTTATCTACTTGCACTGTTGTGCTTTCGAACTGCTAGGTTGGCAGGAGCAGGGACTGAGCAATGGCAGCTCACCCCGTTGCGGGGATTCGAACCGCCAACCTTCTGATTGGCAAGTCCGAGGCTCTGTGGTTTAACCCACAGCGCCACCCGCATCTCCTATCATTGAATAGGGTGTCCTTACTTTCATTGGAAATTTTTTGGAGGGTTGGGTTTGTGTGACATGGGAGAATATTTCGACGTACACACACCTGCATTCTGCAATGGTACAATCTTAGCAATACAGTTGTACCTTGGTTCTCGAACGCCTTGGTACTCATACATTTTGGCTCCCGAATGCTGCAAACCCTGAAGTAAGCGTTCCGGTTTGCGAATGTTTTTTGGAAGACAAATGTCAGAAATGGCTTCCGCAGCTTCTGATTGAGTACAGGAAGCTCCTGCAGCCAATTGAAAGCCGTACCTTGGTTTTTGAACGTTTCTGGAAGTCGAACGGACTTCCAGAACAGATTATGTTCAAGAACCAAGGCTTTTGGCTTTGACTCCAAGCAGAAAACGTCAACTAGAATTCCTTTCAAATGCTCGAACTTAAAATGTTTGCATAAGCATGCAAAAGAAAATCTGTTAGTTGTCTTACAGTGCAATCATATACTTGACTGTGCAGAAGCAAGCCCCACTGAGTTTACAGTCTTAGGTGTGGATGGGGGAAAGCAAGGCAATGAGAGAATAAACAACAACCTTCTTAGTCTGCTCTCTGACAGATCAAGAAATTACATCACTGGCAGGTAATCTATAGCAGCAAAGCTTAGCAACAGGATATAAGAACGCCGATTAAATATTATAACCCTGCACAGAGAAATATTGGCTGCAATCAGATACGTGCAGAAGAAGCCCCACTTCTGCCCTATGGGGGATGTTGGTCCATGAATACAAGCCATTCAATGGCAGACAAGACAAGGGAAAACTCCATATTGAGCTCCTGGTTTGCAGCTTAATAGTTGGAAGGTGTGGGTGGATTTTTCAGGCTAGTCAACATTTTTCCTTCTAAAAAGGTATAAAGCCCAGGAACTGATTCCTTTCTTCTCCACAGCACCTCCCAGTGCAGAGTACGAAAGCTCTCATTCTCAAAGATGCATCGGTTGAGTTAGTACCTTGGCAGTTCAGCGATAAATATGTATCAGAATGAATTCTAAATGCCAGCAGGTATTTTGAGGGGGGGAGCTTACTTAACAGGAAAGGGGAGCTACAGTCAGGATTGTTCTTGAGCATCTTTCCATCTGAAAGCCTTTTCATTTCAGAAGATGCCCCCATTTCACAGGTGCTTCTTACACAATATGCTCTCTTTGAACCCATTCTGATACCGCTGGATGAACTGTTCCCCTCTTTTAGAAACCACATCCACTCCAAATGCCTAAATAGGTAAGTTTCCCCTAACAGGACTATTTGTAATACCCAAATATGGACAATGGGGGTGGGTTGGTAGAAAGCCATTCAGCAGAAAAATACCAGCCGTTTTTAATGCAAGGCAGGATTTTTCAAATGCCATGGGAAACCTGGACAAGCTCCTAGGGCTTGGGGTGTGGCTGTATCGGATTCTGCACTGAACAGTTTTTGTTGCTGCAGCCAGCCTTCTGGAAAAAAACCCCGTAAGAATATATATGATATCCAGCACACAAACAGCTGCTTTCCTCGGTTCACAACAATCAGCAGTCGAATAATAAATACTAATCTCCCTCTGATAATAGTAGTAGTGGTACTTTTCAGGGGGGAAATAAAACCCAGCTGTTTCCAGTTACACGGCAGTCCCACTATAGTGTTCGCAAACAACCGCCTCCCTTTCACAAAACTGAAATTGTCGCTCAATCATTTCTGAAGCATTTCCTGAATTCTTTATTTTTCCTTTGCTTGGGGAAAGCAGAGTCGATGCAAACACCTACTCCGAGATATCAAGATGGTTATATGTTTCAGAAGCAAGAATCCCAGAGGCAGATTTCGCATCCACCAGGAAGCCTGTCATCATTAAATCCACATTAGCACGCCTTGAGCTAGTATGGGGTGGCTGTCACCACCTCATAAACAACTCCATACCTCACAGCCTAGCTGGCAATGCTTTAAGTGAATCTTAATACTTTAGGAGTGAGTACAGTGTCACAACCAGCACACAGGAAAATGCACAGCACACAGTCTGCACACGGCACGACAACAACTCATGACCATGCTCTTCTGTTTTAGTATGAAAGGTAGAAGTTGTGGGTTGCAGAAGAGGGTCTTACCTTCTAAAAGGCGAGAAAAGAATAATAGAAACGGAGGAAAGAAACAGAAAAACAAAAGGAGTCATGAAAGGTAGACGAAGTATTACTTCACAATAAAAGAGCGATGGATATAAAGTTAAACTAATGGGCTGTGAAAGTTGTAGTTCTCACAACAGCCTCTTTTTGGAAACAATGGATTTGATCCCCAACACGTTGCTAAATGGTTCCTTAGGGGTTTGCCTCCACAGCTATCAACAACAAAAAAGTCAGGAGTGTCAGTCAATGTAATTTCCAAAGGAAGAAAAAGAAGGACCACAAGTCTTTTTTGATTAAAATTCAAGTGGGTTTCAGACTTAACTTGGGTTTAGGAATCACGGAAAGGCAACAGGCACAGAGATGCAAGCAACCTGCTCTGCACTGTTATCTTTGAAAAGTCAAAAAAGATAGCTATTCCTCAATCACCAGTAGGGTAGAAGACAGGAGAATCGTCAGGCTCCCCACTTTGATTTCAAAATGCTTGAACAGGGGGAAGGGGCCATAGACCAGTGGTCCTGCACATGGTCACAGGTTCAATCCCTGACATCTCCACGAAAGACTGGAGAGGAAACCAGAGAGACTTTCTGTCAGCCAGAACAGACTTAATGAGCTGGAGGGACCAATGGTCTAACTCAATGTAAGGCAGTTTCCTATCAAGCAGAGGACGTTGCCATTTATATTCCTTCAGACCCCCAGTTTACACTTCCGTAAGAGGAGGACTAAACATCATTCCGTCTTTTAGGTTTCCTAACTAACTTGGCCTTCTAGCTAAAGGATCTGCAGTTGGGGGGGGGTGGAGTCCACCCTCCACTTTCAATTTCATTGTCACCGTGTCCCATTTACAAATGTTTCAGGGTGCTCATCCTCCAGCAAAATTAGTTAAATGCATCCGATCAGTGGAATGTAGAATTCTGCATCTTCAGCTGCTCTGGCTTACTTAGGTGCTTTTTAAAATGATATTGAGAAAACCGCAAGAATGGGAATTCTTAGTCGGCATTTTACAAGGAGGTATATACGCTTCTGAAAACAGTACTATCCCCTTCTCCCCACTTGCGCTGACTCTCTTAATCAATTATCTTTACCAATGGTCAAGGGCAAGCTTGGGTCCCCAGATGTTGTTGGACTACAACTCCCATCATCCTTAGCTGGCAGCACCAGTGGTCAGGCATGATGGGAGTTGTAGTACACAAATAGCCAGGAACCCAAGTTTGGGAAACACTAGCTAAGGAGATGTAGAAGATTAGTCTGCGTTCATTCAGTGGTGCAGCTGGTGTAGGACCTTGCGGCCAAAGCCCATGGCCCCTACAGGCCTACCCCCTCCCAAATAACCACTCGGAGAGTGGGAGAAGCAAGCAGACCCCGTTGTCCACACATGGGTCAGACGATGCTGACCATCGCAGCATCTTTTCCTCGGACTTCTATTGCATTTCATAGCAGGTGGGCAGATGAGTGGATAAGTGCATGTTTAAAGACGCTCATTTTATTACTTCTTATTATAAATATATTCATAGCTGTCAACTTTTCCCTTTTCTTGCGAGGAATCCTATTCGGAATAAGGGAATTTCCCTTTAAAAAAGGGAAATGTTGACAGCTATGAATATATTTTCCCTTTCAACCACAAAATGGTGCTCATTCTCCCCAGTTAACATGCTGCGGCAAAAGCAAACTCTGTTTATTCCTGCAGTCGTGGTGATTTAAGTGAGTTTAAAAGGTGAAGCAGCACATTCTCAGGGTATTCCTCTCTCTCTCTTTTTTATCAGGGCTCACAAGCTGATTTTTTGTTTTCGTCTTTTGCTCTAATACACGAGTGATGTAGAAGCAGGTATAAAGAAAAGAATGACAGAGAGGATGGGAAGAAGAGAAATGTGAACATTCGCATGGCTATCTAAGGAGCCCCCCTCTACCATTAAGTCCAGGAACTATAATTTCCTATTTGCACCTCCACCTACATTCCAAGGTCACTGAACCAGTTATCTTTTGGGATCCTTCAGTATACAAGTAATTCTGGTGCTTTTTGTGTGCAATTCAAGAACTGATCTTCCTACAAAATGAAAAAAAGGAACTGTCTTTTCATATAATTTACTTGCATCAAACATATCCAAGTTCAAACCACATACAAAGTAAGTTCCATTGATTTCAAAGGAACTTGATCTTAATTGAGTCAAGTCACTTGGGAGTAAGCGCTACTGAAAATCAATGGGCTGCTACAAAAACTAGAGTGCCTCAATTCAGGTTATGAACAAGCCACAGGCTTACAGGGGCCCCTCTTCCATTCCAGTTCAGTTCTAACTAGACTTTGCCATGCCATCCACACTGGCAAACTATGGCTAGAACTTTCCAAACAAGAATTAAAAATAAAAATAAAAATCAGAGTCTGAAGTGGAGGTTCCAATTCTGGTTTGCAGGGTACGTGCTAAGCATAAGTCGATTTGGAGATCAGAGCAAGTTATGATTACATAATCCACAGGAAACGAAGAGGGAATCTGCACCCAAAGGGGCAGGGAGCAGGACACACTCAAACCCATAGTTCAATTTCTATCCTCCAAACCATGGCTTGGAGTATCACACAATTTGAGATATCTACTTTGTTCTCCTAATGGGATGCCATTTAAAAATAATAATAATAATAATTAAAATACAAATACAATTCACTTGTATGAAGGAGGCATAGCAATGCTGTAATATTCTTATGTTACTAACAAAGTATTTACTAAACACCATCTTAAAGAAGGTATTTTACACCAAATCAGCCAGCATCACCTTGTGACTTGTTACAAGTAAGGATTATGTTTTCTTGAAACCAGTTACAGTAACTGGGACTGGAGAATTCTAATGCTGTTCCGAAACTGGACAAAAAAACCCACCTTGCTAGCCCAAGCATCTTCATCCCAGGACGTGAGTTGCAGAACACGGATGATTTCATTTATTTCACCACTCATCTTCTCCACTGTAAAGTTGCGGTTTTTCAAGGCCTCCTCTATCCCTTGGCTTTTGGAATTTTTCGTTGTTACAAAAATCTTCATAGCTGCGAAGATTACACAGAAAAGCCTATCAAGAGGTTATTATGCAATATGCTGTATAAAATGCCTTTGGCTAAAACCAGGAAGAATAATTAAGTTATGATCACAGCAGATCCGGGATGGGCAGAAGCCAGATAAGAGATATACAGGTCAATCTCTGGGTGATTTGCAGTGGATCTTCAAAGCTTTGTGATGCCAAACTGTTTGACAAGAGCAACAACAAAGCAACTTCTTTTCGGCTAAAATCTGGCTGCTAAAATGAAGGAAGCTAACCAGAATAGACTTTTGAGCAATGCTCAAAAGTACTGTGAGCTGAGTTCAGTTCTGATACTGAAAACAAATTCTTAAGCTCAACAGTGTGCATGGGGGAGCCCTGTCCTTTACTTCTAATGTTGTGGCATTTGCACATGGTTCTGGTTGGTAGAGGCCTTGTCGATCTGACCAAATATATATATATAGATCAAACAAGCCTGGTTTGAGCCACACACAGGAAAAACAAGGATATAGTTTGAGTTCCTCACTTGCAGTTTTATAAATCGTTTTAATATGTCAACATGAATAAAAGTTATTAATATCGCAGTTGTTGTAGAAGGGATTATTATGATGACCGGAATGTAATGGAAATTAGTAAGATTTTGGAATGCAGAAATAAAGGAAATAATCAAGCCATCAATTCTAGCACCTTTTCTAAATTATATAATTCGGTATTTGAACTACAGTGGTGCCTCGCAAGACGAAATTAATTCGTTCCGCGAGTCTCTTCATCTAGTGGTTTTTTCATCTTGCAAAGCACGGCTATTAGCGGCTTAGCGGATTAGCGCTATTAGCGGCTTAGAAAAAGGAGGGGGGGGAGGAAAAAAACTCGCAAGAACTCGCAAGACGTTTCGTCTTGCGAAGCAAGCCCATAGAGAAATTCGTCTTGCGAAGCACCTCAAAAACGGAAAACTCTTTCGTCTAGTGAGTTTTTCGTCTTGTGAGGCATTCGTCTTGCGGGGCCACCACTGTACTGGTATTAATAATTAGAAGAAGAAGAAGAAGAAGAAGAAGAAGGAGGAGGAGGAGGAGGAGGAGGAGGAGGAGGAAGGAAAAGAAAAAGAAAAAGAAAAAGAAAAAGAAAAAGAAAAAGAAAAAGAAAAAGAAAAAGAAAAGAAAAAAGAAAAAAGAAAAAAGAAAAAAGAAAAAGAAAAAGAAGTGGTATTGTTATAATGAGTCTATTATTGGATTGAAAAATTGAAAAACTAATAAAAATTATTATGAAAAACAAGCCTGGTTTGTGCACCTCTGCAGTAGATGATCATCTCCCATTATGTTTGGCGCACTTAACAAGGATGCATGTTTAAGTTTGACAAACTTGAATTGTTTGTGACGTCCATCCTAGCCATCAATGCATGCAATGCCGTACCAGATGCTTCTGCTGCAGCCTCACTCAAACTGCCCAGTTCATGCACGGAATACCAAGTTATACTCAGTGCAGGGACCAACCGAATGCATGGCTAGCCAAAGTACTGGCCCTACACAGAGGCATGCCCTCCTTGATCCTATGCAGTATTATGGGATACCGGGGTGCAACCTTTAGATCACCAACATCTTGAATTGCACCCCAGCATCCTCTGTGGCACTGGAAGAAGTCATGGGGTACACATGTCAGATCACATGTACCAGTTTTGGTTGCGTGCAAAGTTAGGCTGGTCCCCTGACTTTATATCTCAAGAGCTGCGCTAAAAACTAGGGGGAATTCACTGCAGAAGATAACCTGCCAGACCCTGTTTTGCCTCTCTGAGACGGTCCAGCCGAAAACTTTAGCTACTCTCCAAGGTTTTCAAGGGCTGGGCAAGCTATGACTTAAAGTCAGCTTTGGTTGCCATGTCTTTCTTATAGGATGTTTTTGCTTCTATTCGGTTTCCTTCCAGGCGCGTCAGCTAAACGTAATTGCATTTTGATAAATTTTGTCACTTTTGTAAGCCTGATAGCGGAAAAGCAGGGTGGGGTGAGCAGAAGAGATAATTTACTGTTTCAAATGAAAATCGGTGGCATTCTGGCAAGCAAAGATTTGAAGCTAATTAAAGTTACTATGACATCCAGTTTAATTTCAGGCGTTTTCAATTCAACGAGAAACAAAGTGCTAGATTGTTATTTATTTTTCAAGCTAAACGGGCCTCTTCCCACCAACAGCAACTGTAATGCTTGCAAGGAAGGTTTCGGGGATAGAGGAGGGCTATAACCCATGTAATTTAAATACAAAATAGCAGCAGCACCTATGGTTTCCTACCCTATGGCAGAGCAGGATGTACTACTATTGCATATAGCCTTTTTTCCTTAGTTCTCATTAAACAAGGGAACCAATCTGCCTACCTCAATGAGAATCAGGCCGTAAATAAAGTGCTCAGTTACAGAGAAGCATCACAGATTTAATTACATATAAATAGCCCATCAGTTCACATGTCACAGTGAGATCAGCTCCAAGAGCTTAAATAGGAGACACACAGGATATGCAAGCCAGAATTTGGGAGGCACAACCTTCTCTTCCAAGACAGCCACAAATAAAACCACTCGCTTAACTTACCCATACAGTGGTACCTCACAAGACGAAATTAATTCATTCTGCGAGTTTTTTCGTCTTGCGATTTTCTTCGTCTTGCGAAGCACGGATTTTGGAAAAGCTTCAAAAATCACCAAAGTCTTCAAAAACCTCAAAAAAAGGCTACCACACCGCGTGCTATGAGTTGCTCCTCGAAGTCAAGTCGCAACTGCACCCCCTGAATGCACGGTTTTAAGAAAAAGGAAACAAACTTGCAAGACAAAGGAAACAAACTTGCAAGACGTTTTCGTCTTGCGAAGCAAGCCCATAGGGAAATCCGTCTTGTGAAGCAACTCAAAAAACGAAAAACTCTTTCGTCTTGCGAGTTTTTCGTCTTACGAGGCATTCGTCTTGCGAGGTACCACTGTAGTTGGTTTACAAAGGCACGTTGAAAGCTTCCGTTTCCAAAAGCCTTTCAACGTGCATTTACCTGAGTAGCTTTATTCCCACGTGGTTTTATCAAGCGGGCACAAACACAACCCAATGCATTTCAGAGCACTTTTTAATCTTGTGGAAAAGCAAAAAAAAAATACCAGAAATAAGAACCGGCAGTAGCTCCTTCACGGTGTTCATGGAGTTCACCAACATGACTCTGTGTTCCTGGTGAGTCAGCTCTTGCTGCCGCTCATCAATCATTTTGGCCATCTTGGTCATCCCTATGTGAAGGAAGTCAAGGAAGTCATGAAGCGATACAGTATTTCCCTTACGGTTTTGCAATTTCAAGCAGGAGAAGATTACACCAAACAGCAACTTTAAATGTTACGTTTCCGAAGTTGCAAAGATGCTATACAACTATTAATTCAAATAGTATATCCCCAGTGTTCAAGATATGCTATTTTCTAAGGCAACGTGCATTTTTAAAACACAAAAACCAATACTAAATCAAGAGATCAGATCAGCAATTTGTGGCCCTTTGGACATTTCATTAAATGTCTGCTTAAGGAAACGCACAGAGCATGCCATTAGCTTAGCTCAGGCATAGCCAAACACAGCCCTTCAGATGTTTTGGGACTACAACTCCCATCATCCCTGACCACTGGTCCTGTTAGCTAGGGATGATGGGAGTTGTACTCCCAAAACATCTGGAGGGCCGAGTTTGCCTATGCCTGGCTTAGCTTATGTCAGAAACATACATCAAGGGTAGCCTAATTGGAACCCAAACTTCTTATGAAGCCACAAATCCATATATTAGAACTGGCATACTACTGTGCTAAGATGCTGAACTATGGATTCAAGTGCTCCTGGTTCAAATTCACCTCTGCTATGAAATAACTAGGAAGTCTTAGGCAAGCCAATCTCTCTCTCAGCCTCTACTCGCATCTGCAATACAGACAAAATAATACTGATCTACCTCACAAGGTTGTTGCAAGCATCATGACAAAGAAAGAATTTATACCGCACTTCCAAGTGTGATTATTGATTAGGTTCTACACATCATACAGAAATAAACATTAGATTTCTAGGCTACAGCATTTCATACTGCAGATCAGACTTAAGATGTGGGATAGGCTAAACCCCTCTCCCTTGGGTACTAGTAAATTAGGGGGATAGGTTCCCCCATCCCGCCCCCCCCCCCCGATGAGCTAGTCATGCAAGATGCTTCTTACAAGAGGGAATTTTCAAAAATATGAACAACACACATGAAATCTGAAGAGACATATCCATTCACTATGTGGAGTGGCTGACAGACTTAAATTCATCCTGCGTATCAGAACAGCAATTCCATACACACTATATTGGTTAGGGGGGAGAGAGAGAAACTCCTGCATGTGATGCTATTCTAAGCTTTAAATGAACTTTCCAGAGCAGGGACTTTAGGCTGCTTTATATATGAGGTGACCCCACAAGTTTGTCCTAGGAGGACATGTCACTCCTCTCAAGCTCCATTCTGGTGCTGTCACCATCTTATATAGCTTACCCACATGCAGATTTGTGGAAGAGGAGTCCTAAACGGCCTCGGCCCAGTATACCTGAAGGAGCGTCTCCACCCCCATCGTTCTGCCCGGCCGTTGAGGTCCAGCGCCAAGGGCCTTCTGGCAGTTCCCTCATTGCGAGAAGCAAAGCTGCAGGGAACCAGGCAGAGGGCCTTCCTGGTAGTGGCACCCGCCCTGTGGAACGCCCTCCCATCAGATGTCAAAGCGATAAACAATTCAGAAGACATCTTAAGGCAGCCCTGTTCAGGGAAGTTTTGCATCTGCAAAACGGACCCACACTGTGCCAATATCAACACTGATCCCAGCTATTCCAAATGGTCAATTGGAGAATTGTAGTTCAGTAGCGGATTATGCACTTTGCAAGCTGAAGGTTGCAGGCCCAACTCTCATGTATCTTAATAATAATATTACTAATAATTTTATTATTTATATCCCGCCCATCTGGCTGGGTTTCCCCAGCCACTCTGAGCGGCTCCCAACAGAATATTAAAAACACAATAAAACATTGAACATTAAAAACCTCCCTAAACAGGGCTGCCTTCAGATGTCTTCGAAAAGTCAGATAGTTGTTTATTTCCTTGACACCTGATGGGAGGGCGTTCCACAGGGTGGGCACCACTACCGAGAAGGCCCTCTGCCTGGTTAACTGAAGATGTCAGCTAGCAGGACTGGGAAAGGGAGTCAGTTCAGAGTAGCCAGGTTTTGCTTAGATCAAACAAAACAAGCTGACTCTAAATTACAAAATATAAATTACAAAAATTTCCCATATTGAATGGCATGCCAATCAGAAACAGGATCAGGTGAACAAAAAAAATCACTTCCACTATGTAAAAAGGCATAATAATAATAATAATAATAATAATAATAATAATAATAATTTTATTTATATCCCGCCCTCCCCAGCCGACGCCGGGCTCAGAGCGGCTAACAACAGTAAAATAATACAACATTCTAAAATCATTTCATTATAAAATCATTTCAAATCAGATTAATGGCAACCATTGGGCTAGAGTTCTGTGAAGATTGCCAAAGGAGGGGTCAGGCTGTGCCCTGGCCAAAGGCCTGGTGGAACAGCTCTGTCGAGTCCATCAGGGTCCTAGTCTCTTGTGACAGAGCGTTCCACCAGATTGGAGCCACAGCCGAAAAAGCCCTGGCTCTGGTTGAGGCCAGCCTAACCTCTCTGTGGCCCGGGACCTCCAAGATGTTTTTGTTTGTGTTGGTACTAAAGGGTTGAGAGGTAACAAGTCGCTCTAATCACTGAGCAGCTGGAAGTCATTAAGCATCCAGGAATGTGAGTTAGTTTGTATAAAGAGTCAGTTCACCCGTGTTTCTCCCTTCTTCTTCCCCCCTTGACCTGACTTGCAGACTCAGTTTGTGACCATGGGCGTGTTTGCTGATATGAGTTAAGTTTAGAGTAAAGTTTTCTTTATGCCGGAGATAAAAGCATGTGTGCTTTATCGCCAGGGTTTTTCTTTTGTGAATAAAGTTTTTCCCTGAGTTCCAAAGTGCATGCTCCAGGATTCTTCATTGAAAGGTACTGACTCTCCTGCCTTCTTCAGCCGCTGCACGAAAATCTCTGCTGAGATAAGACTTATGGCGTTGGAAGCGCACTGGACGTTTACTTAACATTAAACTAATTAAAGTTTAATGGACAGTTTGAAGACCGTAAGGTCCTCCGTGGGACATACCAGGAGAGGCAGTCCCGTAGGTATGAGGGTCCTAGGCCGTATAGGGCTTTAATGCTACTAGTCTTAATGTGTTCCCAACTTAGCACATCGATTATATTTATTCTCTGAACTATCGTCTGCACATCTCTCGGGAGACAGTGATCCAAATATTATGAGCATACCAGACAAGGTCATGCCCAAAAAGGTGGCAGCAAGAGGAAGGAGATGACTGCGGCCGCAGCCAGCAGACCTAGATAGCCATTGAAAAATAAACAACCACAGCAAGACTACTAGAGCAACTGAGCAAAACAAAACACGTAAACAAAAAGGACAGGAAATGTTTCTAAAACAGAAACATGGAAATTATTTCCCTTAATTTTATGCTTCTGTTTTTAAAAAACGCTTCCTTTCATTTTCATGCCATCTCATTTCTGTGAAATAGAAATGCAGGTCGGCATATCCAATGTTAATGATATGTTTAATTAGGAAGGGAATAACAAAACAAAAAAAAAAAGATGAACAGTTATCTGATGCAACTGTGCAGCCTACGGGATTGCAAGAGTAGAGGCAGATATTGGAACAGCATTCCATAATTTGGGCAAGTTTGGAGTAGACTTGGCAGCCCAAATCTATTTGTCCCACAAACTCTTCAGGCCACGCTACATTCAGAAAGTGTGAAGAGAGTGTAACGAAAACAAGGCCTGCCAGCAAAAGGCAGACAGAACTCCCAGAATAGAAGACACATTGACAAGAGTACGTGTTATCTAAATAGAGGCCTCCACCAGGATAATATATATATTCCGAGTCTTGAATTTATCCAGCGCCTTGGCTAGGCAGGCCTTCAGTGAGAAAACTCCACTTCCTACGAAGTCCCAGAAAATTACAAAGTCAGATGATAAAAAAAGGTGGAAACCTCATTGCCCTCCAAGTTGAGAGCAAAGCACTCACTTAAAGCAACTTTTGACAGGCTGATGTATTAAATATCTGAAACAGCTGCTGTGGGCAATGCTTTACATTGTCTCTGGCTGCAAGGAACACGGTCTCACCCCATTTTTGTCCTTCATCTGCTCTTAAAAATCCAGTGTTTCTGCGTACCTCTCTTGAACACAGAGACATGCTTGCTTCTTTCCCTACCTCCATTTTTTTAAAATCGATATTGGAGAATCCCTTGATTTTCTGTTCCATGTAGAGGCAAAGAGGTTCCAGCAGCTTCGAGCTGGCTGGGGAATGCCTGTCTGCTCATCCTGCTTCTGAATTCCTTTCTGACTCCCTTTCTGGCTCAAGAACGGTTCATTCCTCTTGGCCATTCCTCATTGTCAAAGTGGAAGTGACAGAGGCATTTGTGTATTTACTTGCCTGCCCCATTCATATATAAAGTGGGGAGTGGGAGAGGTCTAGAGGGGCTAAGTTTAACACCAGTAGGGGCATGCCAGAATAAAAGAGCTCCTGAACTGAGTCAGGCTGGAAGGAAAAGTACCTGAAGCAATGGGATCCAGGGAGATAGGGCAGGGAAGGATCCAACTCCTCTCTTTAGAAGTTAAGGATTTTGTGATCCCATCCTATCCCCCGCTCTCCGCTGCCAATTTATATGTGGATGATGCAGGCGCATAAATTAAAAACAGGGCTATCACTGTCATAACCCACAAATAGTGACTGTTTGCTGGCTTTGGCAGACTGGTTAGAGGGGGGGAAAGAGGGTTAAGTGCTTCTCTATGCTGCTACCACTTCAGGGTCAATGGTTCACAAAGTATGAAGGGGATGGCACAAATCGCAAAGGTTTTATTCATATAGCACCTCCAGAGAGGTAGAATCATAGAATCATAGAACTGTAGAGTTGGAAGGGACCCTGAGGATCATCTAGTCCAACCCCCTGCAATGCAGGAATATGCAGCTGGTCCATACAGGGATCGAACCTGCAGCCTTGGTGTTATCAGCACCATGGTCTAACCATCACACTTCTCACACTTCAAGAAACCACATAGGTGAAATATTACAATCAGCGTTAGAAACTCAGATATATAAGCTAGGCGCCAAATGGCTCCTTAAACAAGGGCTACTATGCTCTTTTAAAATGTGGGGTTTGGGGGGGGGTATTGTTTTAGGGACATGGGTGGCACTGTGGGTTAAACCACAGAGCCTAGGACTTGCCGATCAGAAGCTCGGCGGTTTGAATCCCCGCAACGGGGAGAGCTCCCGTTGCTCAATCCCTGCTCCTGCCAACCTAGCAGTTCGAAAGCACGCCAGTGCAAGTAGATAAATAGGTACCACTCTAGCAGGAAGGTAAACGGCGTTTCCCTGCGCTGCTCTGGTTCGCCAGAAGCGGCTTAGTCATGCTGGCCACATGACCCAGAAGCTGTACGCCGGCTCCCTCGGCCAATGAAGTGAGATGAGCACCGCAACCCTAGAGTCGGTCACGACTGGACCTAGTGGTCAGGGTTCCCTTTACCTTTTACTATTGTTGTTTTTATTTTGATTATAGATTTTGCGGTTTTATATTTGTATTTTATTCTGTAAACTGCAGATGATGATGATGATGACGACGACGACAGTGGTTGCCAAAACGGAATGGCTCAAAAGCTGTATTTTTCAATACGGATTTTTGGTTCCTGAAATTCATTCTGATTGTGTAGATAACATTTTAATTGACAGAATTCCACAGGATGTGGTATTAGTATGTGAAAACAGTCACGATTCAAGGATCTGCAGGCACGCACCTCCAGATGGTGGACACATCAGGCACTATCCTGGCAACGGGGAACCTTCATTTGGTCGCAAGTGACTGATAGCCAGGTGCAAAACGTGCCTGGCGAATTTCGAATGCTGATTGTAAACACATGGACCCCACAGAGACTCTAAAGTTTGCAATGCCCCATTTCAAGCCAATGAGTTCTAGCTCTATTTACTCTCACAAGGGAGGTTTCTTCATTTGCAGTGGCCTTGCACCCAGGACTGGGCATGGATTGGCAGGGACAAGGCTTCAGGTAGAGCCTCTTGGTGTGAACCTGGAACCTTTGGCATGCAAGACATGAGCTTGGCCACTAAGCGATGGTGCCTCCCATAGCTCAGGAGAGAGAAAGAGAGAAAATCTCCACATTACAGTAGTGCCTCGCAAGACGAAAAGAATCCATTCCGCGAGTCTCTTCGTCTTGCGGTTTTTTCGTCTTGCGAAGCAAGCCCATTAGCGGCTTAGCGCTATTAGCGGCTTAGCGGATCAGCTGATAAGCGGCTTAGCGGATCAGCTGTTAAGTGGCTTAGCGGCTTAGCTGATAAGCGGCTTAGCGGCTTAGAAAAAGGGGGGGAGGGAAAAAACCCGCAGGAACTCGCAAGACATTTTCGTCTTGCGAAGCAAGCCCATAGGAAATTCGTTTTGCGAAGCACCTCCAAAACGGAAAACCCTTTCGTCTAGTGGGTTTTCCGTCTTGCGAGGCATTCGTCTTGTGGGGCACCACTGTATTAAAGGTGCCGGGTAAAAACATTGCTAGAATGCACTAAGAGGAATACTGGGAATGTCTAACCTGGCCCTAGGTTCTTTGTGTAGGTCACCAAGTCCTCCATAGTTTCCACCACCTCTGCCACTGTTAGGTATTCCAGAATTCCTTTGCAGACACGAATGATTTTACGGACCTTAAATAATAATAAAAAAGGTAATCATTAGTGTTTTTTCCTTTTATCACAACGGGCCAACATGGCCAAAGGCACTGTTTCTAGTCAAAAGCAGAGCATGTACAACATCAGTGACAATACAGAGAGACACGCGACGGCATGCTGGAAGCGATTTGAACAAACATCCGCTGCTTTCCAGCATACAGTGGTACCTTGGTTCTCGAACCTAATCCATTTCAGAAGTCAGTTCGACTCCCGGAACCATTCAAAAACCAAGGCACAGCTTGCAATTAGCTGCAGGAGCCTCCTGCACTCAATCGGAAGCCGCGTCAGCTGTTCAGCTTCTGAAAAACATTCGCAAACCGGAACACTTACTTCTGGGTTTGCAGTGTTCGGGAGCCGATTTGTTCGACAATTAAGCCGTTCCGAGAACCAAGGTACCACTGTATTTGTTTTCAGGGCAACAAACGTGTGTTGTTCCACATACTTTGCAATAGGTCTGTTTTCCCTCACAATAAAACACCACGTTTAGTCGCTCTGGGATGAATGTCCGGTAGGTGCAATGCGCTACCCATTACCCATCAATAGAAAAAGCTGCCTGCAGAGTTGCACATGACTGCCTTCAAGGACGCTTTTTTCCCATCATGTTCTTTCAAGTACAGTGGACCCTTGGGTTATGCACCTCTCTGGATACGCAACCTTCAGGTTATGTTCTGCATGCTGTGTGCATGCACAGAAGCACTCTATCGTGCTGCGCAGAAGCACTCTATCACACCACACACGTGCGCAGAAGCAGCCCCTCTGGTTACGGATTTTTTGGAGTGCGCACGGACCCCTGGAATGAATTAAATTTGTATCCAGAGGGTCCACTGTAATGTTCTCTGTGCAGCGATGAATACAAAATCCCTTGAAAGAAAATGTATGCCTTCTATATTTAGATGCTATATGAGCACTGTTGAATGTGTGAAATTAAGTGCAGCCCGGGAGAGAATGTTCCATTTTAAAGCTTCAGCCAAATGTTGCATTATATTATCGTTTCTTTAATATTTCCAGCGTGACAATGCAAGTTTGAGAACACGCTATCAAGATCACAAAGATGGGGAAAGAGCGAGCACTTTCCAGAAATCAGCTTCCCTGAAGGCAAATTAACTACTCCACAATTTCAAGAGCTATTATCTCCAATGGTATCAATAAGAAATGGGAGAGTAATTGCTAATAAATCAGATGCCAAGGATATTCATAGCATGGCTGATAAGCCTCGCTTTAATGCACCTCTCCTAAAGCCTCCACAGTACTAACTAAAAAGCACTGAAAAAATACACAGTCATTGTGTCTGCTAAGGAACATCTTGCATTTATTCTCAATGCCAGAGCCGCATGCTGTAATGTTAATTCAAAACATGCAGAAATAAACTTCATAAAGACTACTGGTGAGAAAAATCTTACTTTAAAAAACACGTACAGTCGTACCTTGGAAGTTGAACGGAATCTGTTCCAGAAGTCCATTCGACTTCCAAAACATTCGGAAACCAAAGTGCAGCTTCTGATTGGCTGCAGGAAGCTCCTGCAGCCAATCAGAAGCCACAGAAGCCTCGTCGGATGTTTGGCTTCCAAAAGTAGTTCGCAAACCAGAACAGTCACTTCTGGGTTTCCGGCGTTCGGGAGCCAAAACGTTCAAGAACTAAGTTGTTCGAAAACCAAGGTATGACTGTAATACCATTGTGACAAGTTGATGCCTTTCAGACTTTTCAATGCTGCGGTTCAGACAACTGTTGGGGGCTTTATAAACCATGTTTTTTTATGAAGTCGGGAGTGTGCTTCGCACTT
The DNA here is from genome assembly GCF_964252035.2 of Podarcis erhardii. Classification (NCBI taxonomy): domain Eukaryota; kingdom Metazoa; phylum Chordata; class Lepidosauria; order Squamata; family Lacertidae; genus Podarcis; species Podarcis erhardii. The sequence continues at coordinate 15,484,924 of NC_138509.1, read as the reverse complement.
CTCCTCTCCCTTTTCCTTCCCACTCTCTTGTGAAATGCACATTTTTGCCAGAGTCCCTCTACCTTACTTTCCTGGCTTTTTAACAACATTAAGCCAGAGCTCAGAGCCACAGTTTGGACAGAACAGGGAACTCTGGCTTAATACAAGAGCCAGGTTCTGTGCACAGAAGCTAGGAATTTTGCACATGGTGTGCAGCTCAGTGAGGGAAAGGGAAAACCCTCCCCAGCCCCGATACTCAGTCCTGGTTTTACGAATCATGCTTTTATAAACCACTAATGCAGGAAACAATAGTTAGGCAGCGCTCTAAATCTGAAGCCAGGTACCGCGTAGGTGTTGCTAACTGGCATTAGAAAGCTCACCTCGGCCTCATCGAATGTCAGAAGCAAGTCCGATGTCCCAGAAAGGATGCCTCTTGATCCGTCAATGAGGTAATCACGAGCAGGTACTGAGTAAGGGTCCGTTTGGAGCATCTGCGCGGCCTGTACAAGCTTTGTGCAAGCATTTTCCACCCTAGGAGGAACCATTGTGAGAGAGAAATTAGTGTCAGTCCCGCTACCTGTAGGGGAAAGACGGGAGCCAACTCTGGAGCAGTATGACTACAGACCAGTGCTTCCCAAACGCTCCAGCTGTTTTTGGGACTCCAACTCCCATCATCCTGAACTAGCAAGACCAGTGGTCAGGAATGATGGGAATTGTAGTCCAAAAACAGCTGCAGACCCAAGTTGGGGAAACACTGTAATAGATCATCTTCCTTCGCATTGTACACAGATTATTTAACATATCCTCTTTACTCCTACAAGGGACACGGGTGGCGCTGTGGGTTAAACCACAGAGCCTAGGACTTGCCGATCAGAAGGTCGGCGGTTCGAATCCCCGCAATGGGGTGAGCTCCTGTTGCTCGGTCCCTGCTCCTGCCAACCTAGCAGTTTGAAAGCACGTCAAAAGTGCAAGTAGAGAAATAGGTAAACGGCGGGAAGGTAAACGGCGTTTCCATGCGCTGCTCTGGTTCGCCAGAAGTGGCTTAGTCCTGCTGGCCACATGACCTGGAAGCTGTACGCCAGTTCCCTCGGCCAGTAAAGCGAGATGAGCGCCGCAACCCCAGAGTCATCCACGACTGAACCTAATGGTCAGGGGTACCTTTAACCTTTAAATGCCAGGGTGCATTTTCTAGTTAAAATGTAAAACACAGAAACAGAAGATTGGTCCATCTAGCTCTTAGTACCCTTAAGCCGGGCTGGAGGCACTTCTCCATGCTTTTGGACAGGAGTGATTCCCAGCTACTGGGATTAAGTCTGAGACCTGCTGGAGGCAAAGTATGCACTCTGCCCGTGAGCAATGGTCCTTCCTCTTGCATAAAGCTGGTTTCACTTGAAGCATGTATGACGTATGTTGAAAAGGCCAATGTTTAGGGGACACTACACGTTACATGCCAACGTGCATTTAAAAACTATTAACCGATGGCCCATTTTGGTTTAAAAGCTGCTTGCTGGAGACAGAGAGGGAGGACCCAGCTTTGTCACTGAGAACCAGACACCACCTTCGTAGGTGGAACTATGCAGCAATAGGGCACGTTGAATTTTTCAACTTTCATAATCCAAAAATGAGGGGTCCTAAAAAGTTGTAACATGACTTGGGGATTCAAAATATATTTCAGTTAAATTAATATAATTTAGTCTTGCTTGGCGAGTAAACTGTGTGCATCACTCGAGTAAACTGCATCGAAATCATTAAAAATGATTGCCCAATATTATTATTATTATTATTATTAGGCATCACCTGACATTTTCAGAAGGCAACATTAAAATTATTTGGTTTTCCGAAAGCAAATTATGTGCTGCTTCAGGAAAAGTAGACTTATGAAGCTAAATGCTGCCCAATCTCAAAAATTGTTGTTGTTTAGTCGTTTAGTCGTGTCCGACTCTTCGTGACCCCATGGACCAGAGCACGCCAGGCACTCCTGTCTTCTACTGCCTCCTGCAGTCTGGTCAGACTCATTTGTAGCTTCGAGAACACTGTCTAACCATCTCGTCCTCTGTCGTCCCCTTCTCCTTGTGCCCTCCATCTTTCCCAACATCAGGGTCTTTTCCAGGGAGACTTCTCTTCTCATGAGGTGGCCAAAGTATTGGAGCCTCAGCTTCAGGATCTGTCCTTCCAGTGAGAGCTCAGGGCTAATTTCCTTAAGAATGGATGCGTTTGATCTTCTTGCAGTCCATGGGACTCTCAAGAGTATCCTCCAGCACCATAATTCAAAAGCATCAATTCTTCGGCGATCAGCCTTCCTTATGGTCCAGCTCTCACTTCCATACATCACTACTGGGAAAACCATGGCTTTAACTATACAGACCTTTGTTGGCAAGGTGATGTCTCTGCTTTTTAAGATGCTGTCTAGGTTTGCCATCGCCTTTCTCCCAAGGAGAAGCGTCTTTTAATTTTGTGACTGCTGTCACCATCTGCAGTGATCAGGGAGCCCAAGAAAGTAAAATCTCTCACTGCCTCCATTTCTTCCCCTTCTATTTGCCAGGAGGTGATGGGACCAGTGGCCATGATCTTCGGGGGGGGGGGGTTGATGTTGAGCTTCAGATCATATTTTGCGCTCTCCTCTTTCACCCTCATTAAAAGGTTCTTTAATTCTTCCTCACTTTCTGCCATCAAGGTTGTGTCATCTGCATATCTGAGGTTGTTGATATTTCTTCTGGCTATCTCAAAAATAGCAGAAGCCTATTCATACTCAGAAGCCTATTTTTAAGAACCCTCACTGAAGAAATTTGCAAAATTAAGTTTCACTCCCTAAAACTGCATGCCTTAATGCAGCGAGTCTTGGGAGCTCACCCCACCTCTTCTTTCAAAGATTGGCAGGAGGGGGAGGTCACTTGTTGGGACATCTCCATAGCTTCCATTTGTCAATTAACCTCTTGCCTTGCTCATGTACTTCCCCCTCCCCCCAACTATCATCCCAGGGCTATTTGAAGGACCATCTTGCCCTGAGGGGAGGGGAGAAGAAGGAAGCTTGAGGAACTGTTACCAGCCTGCTATCACTCAGTTCTGTTCTGATTGGAATACAAAAATCTGTGCATGACTCATACAGGTTTGGCATTCAGAGGTTGTTGGGTTGTTGTTTTTAAATTATGCTTTAACCAGGAAAATGACTCCTGATAGTCTAGACCATTTGACTATCAGCTAGGGCAGGCTGACATTATTTGCTGGCTTGAAATATCATTAAAACAAGCCATTACCTTATATGAAGAATTCTAAGCCCAAAATTATTAAAATGCCATTTGTGAAACGGTTACATTCCTTTTATTCACAGTGAGCTTTCTAAAGCGTCAAGTCTGAAATCAGACAATATGCTCTTGCAATGTACACAATAATCTAATTTCCTAGAGCACTAATCTGAGCACTTTTGGTAGCTCAGGGACTCGGAGTTGCAACATAATTCTCACCTACAGTAATTTTTTGATCAGCATAATGCAAGATAATGCTGGAGCCACGACCAACTTGTTGATAAAATCTGCAGATTTTGTTGAGTTCAATACACAAAATGATGTGTTGCACTGACAGCCAGCTGCTGGACGTGCGAACTAAGCTGTAACACAGATGACAGAGTAACATCCTATTTACAAGCCAAATTTAGCAAAAGATTAAATATAATTCACTTGGCTGGTTTTAGATAGCAGCCAAGTATCTTGTAAATGCCACTAGAGCTGTGTGTGCTAAAACATCTACGTCCTTTCCAGATAAAAACACAGCACTATTTATTTTTTTAAGGTAGAACTTCAGTGTCTAAAAATAAAATACTATTATTTCTGCAGGAGTTAACGTATGTATCATTCTCTTGCCTATTTTGCACCATTTCCTTCAAGTTCTCCTATTTGTGCCTGTACAGGTCCTGACTTTGGTTAACAACTTCTTATTCTTATGGCTAATCTGATTTTACAACTGGCATCGAGATTTGACTGCATATAAGCCATTGTTATTAATCTTGAGGTGCTAAGAGCGCTTGGTACTGTTGCAATGAAGGCAAACAATTCCCACGGCCTCAAGCCAAGCCCTCACCTGCACTCTTCAGTGTTACAGCCCCAAAATATATTTATTACCTCAGTGTAAATATAGCCAGCAACACTGGGAACGCAACATAGGTTCAGATCCAACACAACGGGCCAGGTGGTTGGGGGGGGGACGACGACTTTGAACAGCTGACTCCCATGTCATAACACAGGGGTCCCTAATGTGGTACCCACAGCCTTAAAGCAGCCAGGCCATTTCCCCAATTTAAAACTTACCTCCCTTCCCTCCCAACCACCAAAACAACTGGTATTAGCTGGGGGGAGAGACAAGGAGAGAGAGAAGGATGCAATGTGGGTCCCTATTTCCCTTCACAGCTGCTTTGAAAGGTGGTTTAAATCAAATAAAGACTGTAGGGGGAGGGATAAGGGTTAACCACCCTAGAAAAACAGTCAAGCAAAAAGAGACCTGATCATGGATCGCCCATGTCACAACTTTTTGCGTCCACCAGTTCCAAAAGTTGCTGTTGTGTCCAATGGCATTTTCAAAACCTAGGCCCTATCTGTGCTGTCCGTTTAAAGCAGTATCATGCCATTTCCAACAGTGATGGCTTCCCCCAAAGCTAAGGTTACCAGACGTCCCCGTTTCCCAGGGACAGTCCCCGGATTTACAAATCAGTCCCCATACGAAATCCATTGAAGTTTAAAAGTGTCCCTGGATTCATTGGAAAAAATCTGGTAACCTTACCCAAAGCATCCTGGCAACTGCAGCTTGTTAAGGAGAACCCTGTTCATCTCACTTAAATGCAGTAATACCAGAGCCTCCATGTGTCCCTATTTTCAGATCAACAAAAGCCATCCCAGTTTCTGATTTGATCCCAGAATGTCCCGTTTTTCCTTTATTGTTGTTGTTTAGTCATTTAGTCATGTTGATCTCTTCGTGACCCCATGGACCAGAGCACGGCAGGCACTCCTGTCTTCCACTGCCTCCCGCAGTTTGGTCAAACTCATGCTGGTAGCTTCGAGAACACTGTCCAACCATCTCGTCCTCCGTCATCCCCTTCTCCTTGTGCCCTCCATCTTTCCCAACATCAGGGTCTTTTCCAGGGAGCCTTCTCTTCTCATGAGGTGGCCAAAGTATTGGAGCCTCAGCTTCAGGATCTGTCCTTCCAGTGAGCACTCAGGGCTGATTTCCTTAAGAATGGAGAGGTTTGATCTTCTTGCAGTCCATGGGACTCTCAAGAGTCTCCTCCAGCACCATAATTCAAAAGCATCAATTCTTCGGCGATCAGCCTTCCTTATGGTCCAGCTCTCACTTCCATACATCACTACTGGGAAAACCATTAGGCTATCCCTATTTGCATTGGAGAAATGTTGGATGGTAGGGAGTTATGTGACCCCCTAAGCCAAGGAGATAAGTAACTATACAACCTTTAGAAGACATCTGGGATTTTTTTTTAGTGTTTAATTGTATTTTCTATATATGTTGGAAGCTGCCCAGAGCGGCTGAGGCAACCCAGGCAGAAAAGTGGTATATAAATAATAAAATTATCATTGTTATTGTTATGAAATAGGATGTCCTTATTTTCATGGGAGAAATGTTGACAGGTGTGTAATGCAGCATATTATACTCTCTCATTCACACTACGAAATCCCAAGACATAATTAGATCTTCCTATGCTTTAGAGAAGAAGTTGGATGTAATCATAGTGCAGTATATCTGATATTTAAAGCAGGCAGAGAAGCTACTAAGCAAATATTCAAAATAATCCACAATGCAAATAGATCTTCATACAATTTTCCATTTAGCTTTTTCACTGCCCCAGATTTCCCACCTCCTGGCAAAGGCATTCATGTGCTTGAGACAACATCTTTCTGCCCCACACCATGGGATGCTCTCACCCCCAACAATTTAGCAAAAGGAAATTGGCTTAATGATAACGAAAGTGATTATTACGCCTTCAAAACCTCCAGGAAGAAAATCATTATATCTTTTGCGCCGATGCATGAAGTTAATTACGAGCGCCAGTCAATTAGCTTTCAGGTATTAAACAAAATCTGAGCCAGACCAAGGGCACACAGAGAGAAAAGCAGACACGCTACCCCTTGACACTGTCATCCAAAGTAAAAGGGACTTTTATATTGGGAAGAAAAGTATTATTTGTGCAGCTAGTTGTTGGAGAACTCTGTACTGAAGAAGTGGGATATTGGAACAGCTAAGACCACGTTACAAAGTCCAGTCCAAATTAACCCAAATCTCTGATGAATAACAAGTCTAATCTTGTTCCTGATGTATTAGTTTGCTATGTGCAGGGATTTTTGCTTGCTTGCTTGTTTACTGAGAAGCATTCAGTCAGGGGAGGTCTCACTTGCACTCCAAAATAGTACGGCACTGATACAAGGTTAGCAAGGCTTTTATAAAACCACTACCAAGACTTGCCATGTTTATTTACTTACTTAATGAATGCGGGAGGCATGTCTCTCTTCAAAATCTGGTCTTCAGTTGTCTGCACAGTTTCTTTTCCAACCTGCAGCAGGAGTAAAAAAAGTTGTTTTTTAAAATCACCAGCTTCAGAATTGCAATGTAAATTTCTTAATAAAGTCAAAATATGAACAACAGCTTTTCCTGTTCCCATGGTTCACTACTTACCCGGCACTCGGAAGCAGTGCTAGAAACTCAGATATATAAGCTAGGTGCCAAATAGCTCCTTAAAGAAAGGTTACAGTCACCAAAAGGGAATGTTGAGTTGCCATTTGGGGGCAAGACGGTTCTAAAGTCTTACAGTGGTACCTCAGGTTACAAACTTAATTCGTTCCAGAGGTCCGTTCTTAACCCAAAACCATTCTTATCCTGAGGCGTGCTTTCGCCAATGGGGCCTCCTGCTGCTGCCGGCGCGCGATTTCCGTTCTCATCCTGGGGCAAAGTTCTCAACCCAAGGCACTACTTCTGGGTTAGCAGAGTTTGTAACCCGAAGTGTTTGTAACCCGAAGCTTTTGTAACCCAAGGTACCACTGTGTTTTTCAAGTGATGGACTGATTGTGATTGATTCTCATTTAAAGATCTGGCTAATTCAGAGGACCACCTTGAGCTAGGTTAAGAGCTTTGAGAACTTCAAGAAGAAAAGTCACTTGATCCAGGGACAGTCCACATATATAGTGGCCTGTTCCAGTCTCTTTTTCTTAAAGGTGACACGGACCATTCATAAGGTAAGAATATTCTTCACAACCATGAGCAGGGCAGAGGGGTGCAGAGAAGGCAAGCTGCAACAATTAACTATAATGTTGTTCACTGTTCCTGCTCAGGCTGCCCAGAAAAAGCATTTTAGTTCCTGAAATTCACACCGATTATGCAGGTAAAATATAACAGATAGAATTCTACAGAATGTGGCATTAGTGTGCGAAAACAGTCACAACCCAATGATTCCCAGGCATGCACCTCCAGATGGTGATGTCACCTAGCATCCAGGCATTTTCACTTGGTTGCAAGTAGCCGGTAGCCAGGTGCAAAAAACTCCTGGCGCCTGGCTAATTTCGAACACTCCTCTGAAGAGGAGAAGGATACCCAAGGCATTGGAATGAAGCAGACTAAAGTGACAGCACACTAGCACGGTCACAAATCTGAAGGGTTCCCATCTAACATGGTCACATTACAAGAATGGAATGAAGCATATTTGCTGCTCAACCAATTCCTCCCTAGTGCATGCTTGTGGGCTTGGGCAGAGAGATGCTGCAGCAGAGGGGTTCTGGAACAGGAAGCCCATGGGTAAAATCTGAACCCAGAGCTCACTGGATGGCTTTGGGCAGGCCACTCTCAGCCTCAACCCCACATCTACAATATAAATATTATGACTGGCCTGCCTTAACATGCTTGCTATAAGGCTCGTCACAGGGGAATGTAAGTGAAACGATTTGGGCACTTGGAAGCGCTGTATTTCGACATGCAACCCTGAAAAGCGTTAAACGCCACTGTATTGCTCTTTGTAGTAGGACGCGGGTGGCGCTGTGGGTAAAAGCCTCAGCGCCTAGGGCTTGCCGATCGAAAGGTCGGCGGTTCGAATCCCTGCGGCGGGGTGCGCTCCCGCTGCTCGGTCCCAGCGCCTGCCAACCTAGCAGTTCGAAAGCACCCCCGGGTGCAAGTAGATAAATAGGGACCGCTTACTGGCGGGAAGGTAAACGGCGTTTCCGTGTGCGGCTCTGGCTCGCCAGAGCAGCGATGTCACGCTGGCCACGTGACCCGGAAGTGTCTCCGGACAGCGCTGGCCCCCGGCCTCTTGAGTGAGATGGGCACACAACCCCAGAGTCTGTCAAGACTGGCCCGTACGGGCAGGGGTACCTTTACCTTTACCTTTTATTGCTCTTTGTGCTACTAAATCACTTAAAAGGTCCGCGTACAAAATAAATGCTCCAATGGCAAGCACACTCTGTTCCCTAGCAAAAGACTTGAGACCCTTCTTGACTGGTTCACTAACAAACTCCACAAGATGAAATTATCAGCTTTGTTTAAATATTGTTGTGGAAAACTGGGCTGTACGCCTTCTGGATTTTTATGCTGGGAACAAGCTCTTAAATATTTACTGCACCAACATTATATCACAATAAATAATAATAATAATTCATGAGAGAATATGTTATGTAAGTACGAAACAGAAACTGCCTCCTAGACTGATGCCTGGGGGTAGGGATAATTGGAAAAATCTGGAGACAAGCTTGTCACTGTAGTGTACCTTGTAGACTTCTGACATTTCAATCACTCACTTACTCGATGGATTTCCCTGTTTCAATCTGCTTCAGTTTGGATCAGCTCAGAAGGGATTTTGCAAGCCATTTGCTAGCTACTAGTTGTCCAATCAAGAAAAATCCACCGTTGACATGTCTCAGATTCCTCCCTTCACCAGTAACATTTAATACGTGAATGTGCCTTATGGGACTGGGCGGTATCTGGTTTTCAACATCACAATACGTCACCAGCTAAACATCACAATATACTGATATATCACGACGTCTGAAATAAGGATGGAGCTATCTTAGAGGCACTGGCTGGTTTCACATTTTTTTCTGCATTGTGTGTGCGTGCGCGCGCTATGCAAAAGTCACATCATGATTCACAATATATTACCAGGTCAAAAATTATGAAACTGATATCACAATATGGACTTCGAACTGCTTTTGGAAGTTATGTCGATGTATCACCCAGCCCTAGTGCACACAGTGCCAAGGAGAAACTGCACTCCCTGGCCCAATGACCACAACAAATACAAGGAAGCCAATATTTGGCATCTTGCACCATAACTGGTGACTCAGAAGTCATCCCTGAAGCTCCCAATGATATGAAATTCAAGGGTTCCTTGAGTCAGGGGGCAAGGAGTTCTTTTTCCTCCTTCATGTTCCTCATAAAAACCCACTTCCTGTTATTTACACAGAGCTATGGGGACGCAGGTGGCGCTGTGGTGTAAACCACAGAGCCTAGGGCTTGCCGATCAGAAGGTCAGCGGTTCGAATCCCCACAATGGGGTGAGCTCCCGTTGTTCGGTCCCTGTTCCTGCCAACCTAGCAGTTCGAAAGGACGTCAAGTGCAAGTAGATAAATAGGTACCGCTCTGGTGGGAAGGTAAACGGCGTTTCCATGCGCTGCTCTGGTTCGCCAGAAGTGGCTTAGTCATGCTGGCCACATGACCCAGAAGCTCTCTGCAGACAAACGCCAGCTCCCTTGGCCTATAGAGCGAGATGAGCACACAACCCCAGAGTCATCCACGACTGGACCTAACGGTCAGGGGTACCTTTTTATGATCAAAGGGAGGAATTCAACGTTGCACCCCTCTGACTGTTTTGCAAGAGCAAGCAAATCCCATTTTGCCTGCCCCCATGCACTGCTCTGGGGGGGGGGGTTTCTCCTGACCCTTGAGAGCAGATTTGGGGAACAGGGGGGAGAAAACACCACTGCACTAGTGGGAGCCCTTGCACTAACTTCTGCTAGCACACTGGCTTATTTGAACCCGAGCCACTGCAACATAAACCAGAATTCAGGTTCCTGGTGGTCAGCGCAGCTTACAGTCGAAATTTCAATATGGGAGCACACAACCAAGGAAAGGGAAGAAGTGGTGAATATGAGCAAATGCAACAGTTTCATACTTAGGTTCATTTTTGGCTGGGGATAAGGACTAGGCAACTAAGCCACAGGCTAGTTTTAAAAGGGAGTTGAGGAAGTTGGCATTCCTCACTCAGAGAAGCAAGTACTTCCAGTTAGTGCCGCAAACTACAAGGAAACAGTACTATGAAATCTCTGCAAGCCAAGCAAAATACTTCCAGCCCACAAAAGGAAGAGAGGTGTATTTTAGGAGCGCTGATGCACTGAAATTACTATTTACAGCTCTACCAACACAACACCTCCCCACCCCCATTTTCTGCAGGTTATTATATAAATACATCTGGACATTCTCTTCTTGCACAGTATGGATCCCAGAATGTGTTGAAACAAAAGGTAAGAATACAGAAGGACACACGGGCTAACATGGACATTTCTCTCTCTGTCTGTCTCTCTGCAGGCTTGCATGGCAGAAATGCTTCCCCATTTTGGACAGCGTGGGAAAGGGTTTTCCATTGATAGCAATTTATGATAAAGTTCGTCCATGCAGGGAGGGACTCTGGGTCTGACAGGGCCCCTCCCCACATAAAAGAACTCTGCAAAGTAGTTCTACATAGAATCGTAGAATCACAACATCTCAGAGCTGGGAAGGACCCCGGGGGCCATCTAGTCTGTTATAAGAATTTTCAGCTCTCAAATACAGAATAAATATTCATAAATGCACACATATCTAAATATATGAACCATGTGTCTGAAATAGTATGGGAGAGCAATCCTGAAGACATTTTGACTCTCCCAATGACCTCAAATATTCCTCTGCAGTAAGGGAGGCAAATGGGGAAATCCTTCCCATCGCCTTTTTGCATACAAATCCTGTCTTAAGGGAGCATTTGTGTATGACTAGGGTGAGCCTGTGACCTGGATTCAGGAACTAAAGTATTAACCATCACAAAAGAATGGCCAGACTTCCCAGGTAATGGAATCAGCCATTTCTGCTGTAGACCACCTCCCTCTGTGATGTATGTATGAAGTTTGTTGGGGGTGGTCTTGGGCTACAGGGTGGGCAGTTTCAAAAGTCTATACAGTAGTACCTCAGGTTACAGACGCTTTGGGTTACAAACTCCACTAACCAGGAAGTGGTTGTTCCAGGTTAAGAACCTTGCCCCAGGATAAGAACAGAAATCGTGCACCAGCGGCAGCAGGAGGCCCCATTAGCAAAAGCATGCTTCAGGTTAAGAACGGACCTCTGGAACGAATTAAGTTCTTAACCAGAGGTACCACTGTATAAGGGCTTGCGCACCACTGTTCAGGGTTCTCCTCCCTCTTGCGCATGATGAGTGGGGACTCTGTTGCAACAGTTCCTTGAATAAAGATCAGGCTTACTAGCCACTTTGCTTCTCAATATACTCTGGTTGGCCTCTGTTATTTTCTCCTACTGATAGGGAACCCACCTAAGGACTCTGTACGGGCTCTGGAATAATGCATAAGAGAAAGGGAGCAGTTTTTCTTCGAACAAGTCTCCCACCCCCTTCAGTGCAGGAATCTCAACTAGTCCAGTGGTCATACCACCTCGGCTTAGAAACCTCCAAGGAAGGGGAATCTGCTACCTCTCGTGGGAGTCCGTTCCAATGTCGAAGTCCTAGTTATTCTGGGACTTGTGGACTGTTGAGGACATGGAGGAAAACAATTCCAGAGGGCTTCATCAACTCATTTAAGCTGAGCATCAAGACAAGAACTGCTCTCTTTCCTGCTCTTTTGCATTTGGAGGAGGCGAGAATAAGCTTTTGCCTAATCGGAGCTTTCTCAAATTCCCAGGTGTTCCCATTGTTTTTTTATGACCAGCCCTTTCTCCTTTCCCAAGGGGAAGAAAAATAATATCCATGGCGAGGTCAGTTGAAGACAGGAAAATGAAAAGTCTAACGTTTTAATTTTCAATTCGCCTCGAATAGGTTTTCAGCGCTGCTGCCGTTCTGACAATCAAACAGCGGGAGGCAGGGAGAGCCACGGGAACAGAACAACAGCCTATGATGATTACCCTTTTCCAGATTTGCTCAGTCACACTTGACATTTCAGACATGCAAATACTATGCCAAGTGTTATAATGTACAAAGGAGAGCTGTTTGGGTTGTTGTTGTTTTTCAGCAGTCATCAGCACTGTCTTTCAGCAGTGATCACATTAGTATCTATGTAATCTGATACCCACCCCCCAATCTGTTGCCAACTGCTAAATTGATTGTGGGGGGGAGGATTCCTCCCAGGAAAATCTTTCAATAATTCTATCGAATAAATCAGGGGTAGGAAACCTAAGGCCTGGGGGCCGGATGCGGCCCAATCACCTTCTCAATCCGGCCCGCGGATGGTCCAGGAATCAGCGTGTTTTTACAAGAGTAGAATGTGCCCTTTTATTTAAAATGCATCTCTGGCTTCTTTGTGGGGCCTGCCTGGTGTTTTTACATCAGTAGAATATGTGCTTTTATTTAAAATGCATCTCTGGCTTCTTTGTGGGGCAAAGGAATTCGTTCATTCCCCCCCCCCAAAAAAAATAGTCCGGTCCCGTTCCCCCCATGGTCTGAGGGATGGTGGACTGGCACACGGCTGAAAAAGGTTGCTGACCCTTGGAATAGATGCATCTTTATAACACACCACCATTTAACTGAAGAGAATGGCCAGGTCATTACTATTATTATATTATTATTTTGCATTTCAAGATAAATATAGACGGAAACCTTATAGAGAAGCGTCCGTGACAGCTTGGTGCAGATGTGTGACTTGTTCAGTTTCCAGGCGTATGGCCAACCCAAAAAGAATACCATCTTCTGTCCTCAACTGAGAGGCAGTTCGTGAGAGGTGTTTCCTTACTGCAGCATTTGCTGCTACAAACTTTATACAAGCGATGCTGCACTGGGGGTATGTACAAATAAATAAGCACTTAACGGGACGCGGGTGGTGCTGTGGGTTAAACCACAGAGCCTAGGACTTGCCAATCAGAAGATCGCGGTTCAAATCCCCGTGACAGGGTGAGCTCCCTTTGCTCGGTCCCTGCTCCTGCTAACCTAGCAGTTCGAAAGCACGTAAATGTGCAAGTAGATAAATAGGTACCACTCCAGCGGGAAGGTAAACGGCGTTTCCGTGCGCTGCTCTGGTTCGCCAGAAGCTGCTTTGCCATGCTGGCCACATGACCTGGAAGTTGTACACCAGCTCCCTCAGCCAATGAAGCGAGATGAGTGCCGCAACCCCAGACCTAATGGTCTGGGGTCCCTTTACCTTTAACACTCTGAAACCTGAACTACAACTAAATTTAAATTGCTATTACTTATCCTTAGCGCATTTATGTGGCCTCTGCCCACCAATACACTCAATTCCAGGTTTTCATTTTCTGCTGGGATTCTCCTGAACTACCTTATTCTATACAAACACGCATAGAACATTATAGCTCCTACCCTTTGTGCTGTTACCAGCAGATGAAAAATGAATTAATGTTTAATTGACTTGTTATTTAGCTAGCATCAGCATCAGATATTTATCTATTATTTAATCTGTTTAATCTGTTCTTTAATTCTGAAGACAGCTGGGGAGCCCCAATGATAACACACTCTATAAATCATTTGTTTACCGCCAGCTTGTCAATGCTGCGTCTTTAAATCAGAACGAACATGAGTAAATATTTGGTTTGCAGGCTTGATAATGCTTTTGTGTTTGGCTGGCTGTTTTTACAACTGCCTTTAAATGATAAGCATACAAAAATACACAACCCCTGCCCCCCCCAAAAAATAACCAACCTGCTTAATATCCACATGATAAACAAGAATTGGTCAGAGAGAACCAAACTGTAATAATAATAATAATAATAATAATAATAATAATAATAATAATAATAATTTATTATTTGTACCCCACCCATCTGGCTGGGTTTCCCCAGCCACTCTGGGTGGCTTCCATAAAAACCAAAAATACACTAAAATATCACACATTAAAAACTTCCCTGAACAGGGCTGCCTTAAGATGTCTTCTGAATGTCAGGTAGTTATTTATCGCTTTGACATCTGATGGGAGGGCATTCCACAGGGCAGGCGCCACTACCGAGAAGGCCCTCTGCCTGGTTCCCTGTAGCTTTGCTTCTCGCAATGAGGGAACCGCCAGAAGGCCCTCGGCGCTGGACCTCAGCGTCCGGGCAGAACGATGGGGGTGGAGACGCTCCTTCAGGTATACTGGGCCGAGGCCGTTTAGGGCTTTAAAGGTCAGCATCAACACTTTGAATTGTGCTCGGAAACGTACTGGGAGCCAATGTAGGTCTTTCAAGACCGGAGTTATGTGGTCTCGGCGGCCGCCCCCAGTCACCACTCTAGCTGCCGCATTCTGGATTAGTTGTAGTTTCCGAGTCACCTTCAAAGGTAGCCCCACGTAGAGCGCACTGCAGTAGTCCAAGCGGGTATTACAGAGAGCTTTTTAATGATCATGGTGAGACTATAAACCACCAAAATTCAGAATATGAATATGAAAGTATGTAAAATCAGGGGGAGGGGGAGACAACACACGTTTTCCATTTCAGAATACAAGGAGCCAGAGACTACTACTGTGGGCTACATCACAATCTAAGAAAATGAGTGAACAGCTCACACTGGCCCAATAAAGAACAGGCCTTTAGCTACACAGATACAAATTTACAGAACATGCAAAATTCGCTACAGATTTTGTCATTTCTCCCCTGAAGCTTCATGTTTCTAGGTCCCCTGGCTCCTGCTGATTCTAAATTATATGAAACTGCCTTCACTACCTTTGCTAAAGAAAGGAAAAGACAGTGTCAGGCAAACAACACAGAGCAAGTGGCTGGTTTTCCTATCAACTGACGGGAGTCACTCACACAATGCCTCAGGGCAACCAACTGCCTAAGTGTGTTGTCAGTATCAGGAAAAAATATGGGAGGAGGAGGACACTCCTCAAAGGGTCGAGGATGTGAACCATGAAACTGCCATTTGTTAAGAAACTTGGCTGAAATCCTAAAACACATTTAACTGGGAGTAAGTTCCACAGAACTCAGTTGCTGAGGCATGACTAGACCTGCGTTATAGGTTCATCTGCTGCATCTAAGAGCTATGACGATGCTACTGGGCATAGGCAGGTGGGAGAGAGAGAGAATCATGGAATTGTACAGTTGGAAGGGACCCGAAGGGTCATCTAGTCCAACCCGCTGCAACGCAGGAATATGCAAACAACCCATACAGGGATCGAACCTGCAACCTTGGCGTTATCAGCACCACACTGTAACCACTTTTGGAATAACTGTATGGAACTGATCTTATGCTACGGACTTAAGGCTCTATCACTTCCTCAATGATCTGTTGGAGGATTTTATCAATAATCGCACCAGAAACAACAAATACACATCCCCACATGTCTTTCTATAAATATAGGTAAAGGTAAAGGTACCCCTGCCCGTACGGGCCAGTCATGACCGACTCTAGGGTTGCGCGCTCATCTCACTCAAGAGGCCGTGAGCCGACGCCGTCCGAAGACACTTCCGGGTCACGTGGCCCGCGTGACGAAGCTGCAGCTCGTGAGCCAGCACCAGCACCACACACGGAAACGCCGTTTACCTTCCCGTTATAAAACGGTACCTATTTATCTACTTGCACTTAGGGGTGCTTTCGAACTGCTAGGTGGGCAGGAGCTGGGACCGAAAGACAGGAGCTCACCCAGCTGCGGGGATTCGAACCGCCAACCTTACGATCAGCAAGTCCTAGGCACTGAGGTTTTACCCACAGCGCCACCCGCGTCCCTTTCTATAAATATACTCTTTAGTATATTTCTCAGACAAAACAAAAATCTGCAGGGTTTCTTCTCGGCATGGGGGCAGGAGAGGGAAGAAAGCTTCAGTCCAGCAGTCCACACCACAGACTTAACCCAGTTTAACAGCCATTTCTATCTCCCTAAGCGGTAACTGTAAGCAAATGTGCAGAACGCTTACCAAAAAAATAAAATAAAAATGTGTTTCTCAGGATTCCTTGGGGAAAACCAAGGCAGTTTAATTGACATGAAAGTGGTATAAATGTTATTTCTTCTATGTGTCTTCCAAGTTAAGGAACTGGCTGCTACTGAAGTCTGCCTTAAAATATTTACAAATAGTCCACTAAAAATAAGCTTTGGGTCTGTTTGACTATAACAGTGTTAAATGTGCTCTACTGACCTTTCTCCTGAAATCAAATATTTCAACTCAACTAAACTTACCTACTGGGGAGGGGGGAATATTTTTATAGCATGTACAATTAAATCAGCCAGGCCTTTGGCTAATTAAACCATCTACGAGGCACATTTTTTGGGTTGGATAGTATGGTATGTATTATTTGTGTTTTATATTGTAACCAGGGCTCAGCAAACTTTTTCAGCAGGGGGCTGGTCCACTGTCCCTCAGACCTTGTGGGGGGCCGGACTATATTTTTTTTTTGGGGGGGGGAGGAACAAATTCCTATGGCCCACAAATAACCCAGAGATGCATTTTAAATAAAAGCACTCCTTCTATTCATGTAAAAACACCAGGCAAGCCCCACAAATAACCCAAAGATGCATTTTAAATAAAAGGACACATTCTACTCATGTAAAAACGAACTGATTTCCGGACCATCTGCGAGCCGGATTTAGAAGGCGATTGGGCCGGATCTGGCCCCCAGGCCATAGTTTGCCTACCCACGTTGTAACCCCCTGTGTGATCTTGGATGAAGAACGGTATTTAAATTTTATAAACAACAACAACAAATTATGACAATGTGTACTTTTCAGTTATATTATACTGAATACAACTCAAATAACCATATTGATTTAAGGTATTAAGAATCCCCCCCCCCAATTTTCTAAATCACAGTTTTCTGGGAAACCAGTGTCACTGCCTAGTATCTCTTGCCAGTTCACAGCTGTGTGTGTGTGTGTGTGTGTGTGTGTGTGTGTGTGTGTGTTTGAAGCTTTGACCTAAACCACCTGCCAACTTTACCTTCCTGCAAAGAAGCAGGATCACAGACTGTTTTATTCATTAAGCAACCAAAGTCCAGACCATGGGTAGGTAAACTAAGGCCCGGGGGCCGGATCCGGCCCAATCGCCTTCTAAATCCGACTCACAGACGGTCTGGGAACCAGCGTGCTTTTACATGAGTAGAATGTGTGCTTTTATTTAAAATGCATCTCTGATTTATTTGTGGGGCATAGGAATTCGTTCATTTTCCCCACAAAAATACAGTCCCGCCCCCCACAAGGTCTGAGGGACAGTGGACCGCCCCCCTGCTGAAAAAGTTTACTGACCCCTGGTCCAGACAGTCAGTGTGTGAGCCACACTGTCACATGCACAACACAATATAAATATTTTTAACAGTGTTACTTGTGTGCCCATTTCACAGGTTCAAAAACAGCTAAATCAGAATGTATCTATATTTTTCCACTGTCAACTCAAACTACTACCCGGAATTTACACAGAATTCCCTAGCGCATCCATGATCTGGTAATGCAATGCTCCAACCTCAAACCCATCAGCAGAATTTGGGCCACATAGTGATCTGCAACATTACAGGCAGATGCCTGCTAATAATTCTCACCCTTTCCAGTTTTGATAGCCTTTAGGAATTGTGTGCTAGTAAACTTCCTAGCTTTACCCAATAAGGAACATTAAATAGTTCCTAACTGGGGACCCCCCACAGCAGCACACAGAAATTGCAACACAAAGGAAGTGGAAGGCAGGAAAATTAAAAACAAAAAAACAGAATTTCTGCCCTAGCCCTGCACTTTGATGCCTCTTCTCCACTGGCAAACCATTAGCTCAAGGTGACATTCCGATACTGTTAATGTAAAAACAGATTAATTATTGTGTCAAAAAGCAAAGCATCTCCCCACATAGTGGTTTAATTACATTCTCCCTCCCCCCCCCACTGGCATTTTTACAGCCCATCTGTCACTTAGATTTATTATGTGACTGTCAACAACCTTACCTAGACTGTCAAAAATACTGGATTATATCACTCCCCACTCAGAAGCTGAAACTAAGCCGTGTGTGTGAGAGAGGGGGGGAGGCTTATTCCCATCAGATCCTTACAAGGAAATTGTCCTCAATGGATGCCTGGCTCTTTCAAGTGTCTCCATCAGTTTCTCCTGCATCCTGCCAATACTGCTAGCCCAGAGAACAAAGATTTACACTGTTGGCAGAGCAGAGTTGAACTGAACCACTTTGTAGCAGGCAGGCAGGCAGGCAGACAGACAACTCTGGAATCCCCCATCAAATTTACTGCAGCCTATTCATCAGGACAAGAGAGAAGATCTGGCCCTGAGAAGAAAACGGACAGTGAAGCGAGAGAACAGCTGCAGTGTCTCCAGACAGCCTCAATCTATTCAGCGCTTAAGATGAAGGAGGAAAAACCTGCAGAGCAGCCAGATTGAGAATCCAAGAGCCAAACCACACACGAAAAGCGAGGCCTGTGGCTGAATCCCATGTCTTTTTCCTTAATGCAAAGTGGCACTGTGGGGTGGGTGTGTATTAATTTCATTGGAGAAGAGATGTTGGGGAATGGGGCTTTTAATTCTCTTCACTGCCCCACACTAGATCAGCACTTCATGTAACTTGCAGGTTATTCTGATGTTACCGTATTTTTCGCTCTATAGGGCGCACTTTTTCCCCTCCAAAAATGAAGGGGAAATGTGTGTGTGTCCTATGGAGTGAATGCAGGCTTTCGCTGAAGCCTGGAGAGCGAGAGGGGTTGGTGAGCACCGACCCCTCTCACTCCCCGGGCTTCAGGCAGCTATCCGCAAGCCTTCTGAGCGCGGCAGGAGTTCCCGCCGGGCTCAGGCTTCCCCCGTCCCCAGCCCCGCAAGCTCCGGGAACAGCGGGGAGGTTGCATGCAATCTTGCCGCCGCTCCTGGACCTGTTCTGGGGGCTGGGGTCGGGGGAAGCTCTACGTGGGACTACCTTTGAACCCAGAAACTGCAATTAATCCAGAATGCGGCAGCTAGATTGGTAACTGGGAGTGGATGCCGAGACAACATAACACTGCTCCTGAAAGACCTACATTGGCTCCAGGTATGCTTCTGAGTGCAATTCAAAGTGTCGGTGCTGCTGAACTTTAAAGCCCTAAACGACCTCGGCCCACTATACCTGAAGCAGAGTCTCCACCCCCATTGTTCTGCCCGGACACTGAGGTTCAGCTCCGAGGGCCTCCTGGTGGTTCCCTTCCTGCGAGAAGGGAGGTTACAGGGAACCAGGCAGAGGGCCTTGTCGGTAGTGGCACCCGCCCTGTGGAAAGCCCTCCCATCAGATGTCAAGGAAATAAACAACTATCTGACTTTTCGAAGACATCTTAAGGCAGCCCTGTTTAGGGAAGTTTTTAATGTCTGCTGTTTTATTGTATTTTTAATATTTTGTTGGGAGCCGCCCAGAGTGCCTGGGGAAACCCAGCCAGATGGGCGGGGTATAAATAATAAATTGTTGTTGTTGTTGTTGTTGAATTGTAGAGTTGGAAGGGACCTCAAGGGTCATCAAGCCCAACCCCTGCAGTGCAGGAATCCTGCCCACAGTTGTCCCTGGGCGGGCTCGAACTACCAACCTTCTGGTTAACAGCAAAACATACTGAGCCACTGTGTCACAGAGATGTAATGTTGCTGGTCAGGAGGGACAAGAACTTCGGCATGGTGGCCTCACAGCTTTGAAGCACACTTCCCGTAGACCTCTGATGAGTGACTACATTGCAAGGTTTTTGGAAGGTCTTGAAGGCTCATTTCTGTTTTTACTCTGTGAGCAATGTTTTCGGATATTATGCCTAAATAAGTTTCATTCTTGAAGTCACAACACTGAAACAAACTATCTCTATATTCATTTTAGCATTTGTAGCTCATGGAACGGGAAACGTTTGCAGGTTGGTGGCAAACAGCTGCCACAATGTAATCTGCAACTTGTTATCTACAGCTTAACTCTGAAGAACTGCTAGTTTCTGCACATTTTCCAGGAAAGGACACCTTCCTCCCCGACTCTGGAAGTTGAAAATGAGCAAGTTCAAGATGAATATTTTCACAACATCTAAATTAGCTCTGTGGCCTTTGCACCCTAAAGCTAAGATCTGAAAAAAGTAGCATTTTTAAAAAATAAACTCTCAGGAATCAACAAATGCACTCACTCGCCATAGATGATGATGATAAGAATAAATTTATTATTTATACCCCGACCATCTGGCTGAGTTTCCCCAGCCACTCTGGGCGGCTCCCAATCAAGTATTAAAAACAATACAGTGTTAAATATTAAAAACTTCCCTAAACAGGGCTGCCTTCAGATGTCTTTTAAAGATAGGGTAGCTGCTTATTTCCTTCACATCTGAAGGGAGGGTGTTCCACAGTGTGGGCGCCACTACCGAGAAGGCCCTCTGTCTGGTTCCCTGTAACCTTACTTCTCGCAATGAGGGAACCACCAGAAGGCCCTCGGTGCTGGATCTCAGTGTCTGGGCTGAACGATGGGGGTGAAGATGCTCCTTTAGGTACAGTGGTGCCTCGCACTACGAAATTAATTCGTTTCGCGAGTTTTTTCGTCTTGCGATTTTTTCGTCTTGCGAAGCACGGACTTTGGAAAAGCTTCAAAAATCACCAAAGTCTTCAAAAAACTCAAAAAAGGCTACCACACCGCGTGCTGTGAGTTGCTCCTCGAAGTGAATGCACAGTTTTAAGAAAAAGGAAACAAACTTGCAAGAAAAAGGAAACAAACTTGCAAGACATTTTCATCTTGCGAAGCAAGCCCATAGGGAAATCCGCCTTGCGAAGCAACTCAAAAAAACGAAAAACTCTTTTGTTTTGCGAGTTTTTTGTCTTACGAGGCATTCTTCTTGCGAGGTACCACTGTATACAGGACCGAGGCCATTTAGGGCTTTAAAGATCAGCACCAACACTTTGAATTGTGCTCGGAAACGTACTGGGAGCCAATGCAGAACTCTCAGAACCGGTATTATGTGGTCCCGGCAGCCACTCCCAGTCACAAGTCTAGCTGCCGCATTCTGGATTAATTGCAGTTTCCGGGTCACCTTCAAAGGTAGCCCCACGTAGAGCACATTGCAGTAGTCCAAGCGGGAGATGGTGTAGCATCTACCTTTCCCAACTCTGGCTAATTTTCCTTCCCTCCTCTCTGGCAGGAGCAAAGGAGGTGATCATGATGAAGCTCAGGAAGACCTTAATGTGTATCATTGCTTGGATCATCAGGGCAAATTTATAAAAATGGGAGATGGAGGAAGCTGACAGAAGCAGCAGTTCTCAAATGCCCCACCATGCCCCACCTGAAAATTGTGGACAGGGGACACACACAACAGACGACTTAATAAACCTTTAGTTGTTGTTCTACAAATCAAAGCAGTAGCATAACTCGATAATAACTGCAGCCTTGCCTTTGTCAGAGAATCATGGCGGAACTGGATTTCACCACTGCCTAGCAGAAAATCGCCGGCTACCAAGGCCAGCTGGAATTTGTGAATCCCACAGGAGGCTTACAACACTCAACAATCTCCATCACAAACAAGGATTGGCCCACAAAGTTCTATGCAACACTAATACATGTGTCACAGCTAGTGATGCAAACACCTAGATTTTGCAGCAAGCCAACATGAGCTCTGCGAATGAAGGAACTTCCTTACAGAAGTAGCCTAGCTGTGGGGGGGAAACTGCTAACTCAACTATACAGATACTTGCAGAGATTAATTGCCTCTGAAGAAGAACACGCTATTAACCACTAATGCCACAAATAAATCTTCCCACCCTCCAGTGTGCAGCCTTCCCATGACGGGCTTTTGCAAAATCAGCAAATGCAATTACATCCTATAATGAAGCCACTATGAATGGGGGAAAGCACATGCTTAAGTGCACTCTGCAGGTAAGGTAACCCACAGGTATGTTAACTGACTGTTTTAAGGTGGAAGAGAAGCCACATTCTGTGGCTAATGCGTTCCTTCCCTCTGGTTTTAAAACCACAAGTGCTGCTTAGGGGGCTTGTGTGCAATACCCCACAAGTATTAGGGTGCAAGACTAAGCAAGAAGCCCAGCTGGCCCAGAACGAATGCCACAATATTTCCTCACAGAAATAATGATTTTTACATATTGCTTGCTTTCTGCAGAGAGTACTCTTGTGTACAGTTAACTACCAGTAACAATACTTATTGGGGTAAAAGCAACAGATCATATCTTTTGGCATAAATGCAGTCCATCGCATTTAGTTACCAATTCACAGAAACTATTCTCCTAGAACATTTGAGTGCAGTTTGTGGAATAATCAAGTGCCTCATCCTTTGCCTCATGATCTCCATTAATTTAATTTTTTATTTTTTTAACAGTATTTCTCTCCCATGACAACCATGCTTCAAAAAAAGGTCTATATTAAGGAGTTCTCCACTATTTTAGCTACAAGAAGTTTAGCAGCAAGTGTAGACTCCCATTAATGACTTCTCAAATTCAAAACACATGAACCCATAATTGAGACATTTTTTTGAGTCTATCAACCAATCAGCTCATTTGCCAGGCATTTCCGGAATATAACAACAACCAGACAGACTTGCATAAACTTTGCTTTCAGCCATGTTAAGAATGTCCTAGCATGGATGCAAAGGTTATTTTCCCACAGCAGGAACCACGGTCAAGATTCACAATTACAAAAATAGTAAGCCAGAAGGAGCGTTGATGACAGCCTTACAGAGAAACAAAAGGAGTTTAAAGACCGAAGCATTATTGAATTGTTCAGCTGAACTCGCATAGCAAAGAGTTTGGAGTAAGCTTGCAGTATAGCATTGGCTTCTGCTTCCACAAAGCCCAGTTCCACGTAGAGCAGGGGTAGGCAACCTAAGGCCCGTGGGCCAGATGCGGCCCAAATCACCTTCTCAATCTGGCCCGCAGATGGTCCGGGAATCAGCATGTTTTTACATGAGTAGAACATGTCCTTTTATTTAAAATGTATCTCTGGGTTATTTGTGGGGCATAGGAATTCATTCATTTCCCCCCAAAAAATATAGTCCAGCCCACCACATGCTCTGAGTGACGGTGGACCGGCCCACGGCTGAAAAAGGTTGCTGACCTCTGACGTAGAGCAAATCCTTTACGACTCAACAGATGCAGAGCAATTGCAATTTCCTTAATGGTTTCATTAACTCTCAACAAGATTTAGCCTCAAACTAGGACTGATAACCAAAAATAGACTGCGTAAAATTCATACAGCCCGAGGGTGTGGACTGATCCCATGGATGGCTGAGGTCACCCAGCTCGGCATTTGGCATTTGACCTCACTGACTTGCTCAAAGCAGCCGGAAGAGACTTGGCCAAGAGGGCTGAAAAAGCGCAGAACGTTTCCTCGACATAATACATTGTACCAAGGAGTCTGAAGGAAGCCATTGTTAAGATCTTCAGTGAATTAGCCCTCTCTAAATTGCACGGTACTGGAAGATTTCAAGCCAGCCCCCAAAATTCCCTTTCTAGGCAAGGTGGTGAACCAATTCCAGGGATTGCTTATACCACTTTATATTTTAAAGAGAACACCCCAAAGCGGTTTATACCACATTGAAACATCAAATAAAACAATCCAGAATAAAGCGAATTCAAGCTTCAAAGAAAATATTTCAGATCCTTCTCTAAGTGACAATTTGCTTTCTCCATATTTATTTATCTACATAATTCATACAGCTGCCCCATAGCAGAAGTACTCCAGGAAGCCAGGGTGGTGTAGTGGTTAGCAGGGGTCAGCAAACCTTTTCAGCAGGGGGCCAGTCCACTGTCCCTCAGACCTTGTGGGGGGCTGGACTATATATTTTTTTGGGGGGGGAGAATGAACTCCTATGCCCCACAAAAAACCCAGAGATGCATTTTAAATAAAAGCACACATTCTACTTATGTAAAAACACGCTGATTCCCAGACCGCCCATGAGTCGGATTTAGAAGGTGATTGGGCCGGATCTGGACCCCGGGCCTTAGTTTGCCTACCCATGGGTTAGAGCAGGGGTCAGCAAATTTTTTCAGCAGGGGGCCGGTCCACTGTCCCTCAGACCTTGTGGGGGGCTGGACTATATATTTTTTTTTTGGGGGGGGAGAATGAACTCCTATGCCCCACAAAAAACCCAGAGATGCATTTTAAATAAAAGCACACATTCTACTTATGTAAAAACACGCTGATTCCCAGACCGCCCATGCGTCGGATTTAGAAGGTGATTGGGCCGGATCTGGCCCCCGGGCCTTAGTTTGCCTACCCATGGGTTAGAGCAGGGGTCAGCAAACTTTTTCAGCAGGGGGCCAGTCCACTGTCCCCCAGATTTTGTGGGGGGGGGCAGACTATATTTTGGGGGGAAATATATATGAACAAATTCCTATGCCCCACAAATAATCTAGAGATGCATTTTAAATAAAAGCATACATTCTACTCATGTAAAAACACGCTGATTCCCAGACCGTCTGCGGCCCAGATTTAGAAGGCATTGGGCCGGATCCAGCCCCCGGGCCTTAGTTTGCCTACCCATGGATTAGAGTGTCAGACTAGGACCTGGGAGATCAGGGTTCAAGTCCTCACTCAGTCATGAAGCTCAGTCACTGCCTCGTAACCTACCTCACAGAGTTGCTGTAGGGGTAGGGTGGAACCATATATAAATGTAATACATAACCTGATTAAGAAAGCTGGAGGGGCCAGCCAGATGGAGCCGTCAGGTTGACCAAGCTGGCATCCAGAGATCTCCACATGGTCGCAACTGGACCCACACCAGTCGCAAAATGCACCTGGCGCCTGGCTAATTTCTAACACTGACTGGAACCAATAGTTACGAATCACACTAATGAAAGTTCTGTGTTAACAAGGCCTTAAGAACTAGTTAGCAAGCCCTGGTTAAGGAATCGGGGTTAATGTTATTCAGAGTTAAGTTTGCTAACCACAGTTAAAGTCAGCCTCAGGAAATCACACTTCAAATAGGCCGAAGCCCCGAATCATGCTTTGATTCCTTTAACATGGCCAAGGGCCACTCTATAACAGGAGCCACACCCTTTACATCAGAGCAAATAGACAAGATCAGTATGGCAACATTAATCATCTGCCGTACTTTTAATAACTACTAGAAACATGTACTCACACGGTCCTTGGACAGCTATAATTATAAATCCGAAAGATCATGACCAGACCCTTCTCAACATTATCGGGCTTATTTTTAGATTACTTCCTGATAACAGCTACTTTTTCAGAGAAGTGTTGGACTCAGTGAAACAGTGATCTGAGTTGAAGAGTACACACATCTCTTTTAAGAGTTGGCGCTTTGGTGCAGAATATTTCTCAAAGCAATTAAAAGGCAGGTGGACAAGAGTGCATGAGCCTGTATGGCGCTCATGTGCTCCCAACTGGGAACATTATACAGTGGTGCCTCGCAAGACAAAAAGAATCCGTTCCGCAAGTCTCTTTGTCTTGCGGTTTTTTCGTCTTGCGAAGCAACCCTATTAGCGGCTTAGCGGCTATTAGCAGCTTAGAAAAAGGGGGGGAGCGGAAAAAATTGCAAGACTCGCAAGACGTTTTCGTCTTGCGAAGCAAGCCCATAGAGAAATTCGTCTTGCGAAGCGCCTCGAAAAACGGAAAACCCTTTCGTCTAGCGGGTTTTTCGTCTTGCGAGGCATTCGTCTTGCGGGGCACCACTGTACTATAAAATATAATAATAATAATAATAATAATAATAATAATAATAATAATAATGATTTTTTATTTATAGCCCACCCATCTGGCTGGATTTCCCCAGCCACTCTGGGAAGCTCCCAACAGAATTAATGATACTACTAATAAAAAAGCAATAAAAACCAGACATTAAAAACTTCCCTAAACAGGGTTGCCTTCAGATGTCTTCTAAAAGTCAGATAGCTATTTATTTCCTTGACATCTGATGGGAGGGCGTTCCACAGGGCGGGTGCCACTACCGAGAAGGCCCTCTGCCTGGTTCCCTGTAACCTCACTTCTCACAGGGAGGGAACCACCAGAAGGCCCTCAGAGCTGGACCTCAACGGCCGGGCTGAACGATGGGGGTGGAGACGCTCCTTCAGGTATACTGGGCTGAAGCCCAGTACTGCCTTGAAATCCAGCAAAGCCCAACGTTTCCCTTGACAGAAGGGTCTAAAATTTAAAATATTGCAGCAGCATGGTGGCAAAGTCTCTGAGAGCCAAACTAGATACAATAGGGGTGGCTCCATTTATTAGCCCTGCATCTGAGATTCCTGCATCGCAGGGGGTTGGGCTAGATGACCCTCAGGATCCCTTCCTTTCTTTGATTCTTCTTTGATATGAAGCAGTGCGGGCGAGGAGATCCAAACTCTCCCCCACCAGCCTGTTTTATCTCTGTGTGGTTCCAACATAAGAAGTGTACCAAACTGGGGAGCGGAGTACCAGTGACAACAGAACGCAGGAATGCAAGGCAGGGGAAAGTTCAGCTCCCCTCGCCTCCCCACCCTTATTTATGTAAAAATTGGAAGCCACCACCTGCTTTAATCCAGAACATGGAAAACATATGATTAAACAAGCATGGATACTGATGTCATGTCAGCTCTGGGGAAGGGGGAAGAAGAGGAAGAGATCACTGCCTCTGGAGGAGTTTGGCGACAGAGCTACATCTATGTTATTGGTGGTGAAGCAACAATTGCTATTGCTCCAGAAGGCCTTTGTCCTGGGAGCAGAACTTCCCTCCTGGCTGCTAAAGAAGAGAGACTTCTCCCTTTCCCTCCAGAGGCTGTATTATTCCAGCTGCCGCAAAGAGACAATTAGGGTAAGTAATTAAATTTTCTTCCACTTGTTTATGATCAAGGACTTGCCGAGGGAAACACTAATTTACTAGAACCTTCTCCCTCTGAAAGAAGCCACATTCAGCGGAAGAGACATCCGTTTTCCTTTAAAGCAGCTGCTTGTTCAAGAACAGGACCACTGCTCTGAACAGCGTACTAGTTAAGAAGAGTCGCTGAAGTAAGGCTGTCTGAAGTGGTTTAGAAATTGGACGCACCCCAAAACATTCTTTTGACGACTTCTGGATACACAGGCAGAGGTCAGTTCCAATGCAAGCTCTTCAAAACGGTGACATAATCAATAAGGTTAACACTGCCAGCCAATCACTAATTCCAGAAGATTTAAAGAGCAGTATCAAATCTACAGAATACGGACAAGTTATATCATTGCTGGGAGCAACACACACCCCACCTGACCCTCCCCACGCATGAATGGAAAGCAGTTCCTTGCAAACACAGAGGAGGGAGGAGAATACCATATTTTTCACTCTATAAGACGAAGCAAAGGTAGCTTACCTGTGGCCTTCAGGGTGCTGTTGGACTTCAGCTCCCATCAGCTCTAGCTAGCAGGACTAATCAAGGTTGGCCCAAGACATTTTGCTACCCAAAGCAAAGGATGGCATGGTGCCCCAGCCCCATGGCATGTACCAAAGCTCATCAGACTGGTAGACTTGTACTTCAAGACAGGCAATGGAACAGCATACCGTATTTTTCGCTCTATAAGATGCACCAGATCACAAGACGCACCTAGTTTTTGGAGGAGGAAAACAAGAAAAAAAATATTCTGAATCTCAGAAGCCAGAACAGCAAGAGGGGTCGCTGCGCAGTGAAAGCAGTGATCCCTCTTGCTGTTCTGGCTTCTGTGATAGCTGCACAGCCTGCATTAGCTCCATAAGATACACACACATTTCCCCTTACTTTTTAGGAGGGAAAAAGTGAGTCTTATAGAGCAAAAAATACCGTACTTCCTTCCAACAACATCCTCAAGGAGGGGGGCAAGCTTGCAGGACTGCTGGGGTTCAGAAGGTATATAGAATTACTTCTGGTAAAAGGAAATAGACGAGCCCATGTGTGCAAACAACTGCTGCTTTGAATCTCATCCAGCCTGCCAATTATAATTTATGAACAAAGTACAACCATTTTTTAAAGAGAGATCTAGCGCTAACCACTTACTTACAGGGAGTAAGCTCCATTAAATGCAATTGGACTTGTAGTGTATAGGATTACACAGTTGATGGCTGTATGGTATTTCCTCACTAAATCTGACTAGCATAGCCAACGTGCCCCAAACCTTTTAATAAGTGCAACTATCCCATCCCACGCAAGAATGCATACAAGATTACCGCATTCATTTCATACAGGATTTCAGGTTCCTGACCTCTAAAATTAAGATTCATGTCAAAGTGAGTTATAGTCCAACAACATCGTCTAAGGGGGAAAAGAATGAAGCACATTCACGACTGCCACCATCTTCGTGCTAAATAAAGGTATAGGTAAAGGTACCCCTGACCGTTAGGTCCAGTCGCGGACGACTCTGAGGTTGCACGCTCATCTCGCTCTATAGGCCACGGGAGCTGGCGTTTGTCCACAGACAGCTTCCGGGTCATATGACCAGCATGACTAAGTTGCTTCTGGCGAAACCAGAGAAGCGCACGGAAACACTGTTCACCTTCCCACCAGAGCGGTACCTATTTGTCTACTTGCACTTTGATGTGCTTTCGAACTGCTAGGTTGGCAGGAGCAGGGATCAAGCAACGGGAGCTCACCCAGTCGCGGGGATTAGAACCGCGACCTTCTGATAGGCAATCCCAAGAGGCTCAGTGATTTAGACCACAGCGCCACCTGCGTCCCTTCGTGCTAAACAATCAGACCTAAATGAAAAGAGCAATAGTTTGGAACTCTGATTTTAGTTTTTAAATCAAGATGCACTACATTTGGCAGAACACCCATATCAGAAGTTCAAAACTGAATTTAAACAACATGTGATGTGTCGCAAAAGTGATATGTTCCAGTTTTTATTGTCATTCTCTTAGGTTTAATTTCCTAACTCAACTGCATTCCCCTTCAAATGAAATTCCACATCTCAGATTTCAGTCATCGTAAATAATAAATGCTACTTTATGCCCTGAAGCACTACCACAAGGGAAACTCCACACTTAGCAAACGTTGGAGTAAATGCCGAAAACACACCTACCATCAAGAAAATAAAGAGAAAGTAGTTAATTTTACATCAGTTTGCACATACATGTGCATATGTCTTTGACCTTAGTTCAGATTAAAACATGATTTATTTATTCTTTAAAAGGGGGTGTGTGCCAAATTCAATGTTGCAATTAAACAACTTTTATATATCACTGATATATCCTCCCCTCCCCCCAAAAAACCCCTCAAAGCAATTCTTCAAATAGCCTTGCACATCTTTTCCCAACCTGGTGCCATACGGATGCTGTTGGACTACAACTCCCATCAGCCCAAGCCAGCGTGGCCAATGGTCAGGGATCATGGAAGTCCAACAACTGTTGGAGGGCAATAGTTTAAAGGTGGCTGTACTTGTATAATAGGATACTGTCATGTAACAAGAGTGTTTGCAAATACAGTGGTACCTTGGTTTACAACCATAATCCATTCCGGAGGTCCGTTTGTAAACCAAAACAGGTTGTAACCCAAGGCGCGCTTTCGCCAATGGGGCCTCCCAAAACAATTTGTTCGTAATCCCCCCAAAAATGGGTTGTAATCCAAAAAAAGGTTGCAAACTGGGACACACACTTCCAGGTTTGACATTTTTGTAATCCAAAACATATGCAAACCAAGATACCACTATATTGGTTTGCTTTGGCCCTTAGCAAAATCATGGCTGGTGTGAGTTTTGAACTTATACTCAGATTACATTCTTTATAAGTGAAATCCCAAAATGAGAGGAAGTAAGGCCCACTGAGCTCAGTGCAATTTACCCAGAGCCTAGGACTTGCCGATCAGAAGGTCGGGGTTCGAATCCCCGTGACGGGGTGAGCTCCCGTTGCTCGGTCCCTGCTCCTGCCAACCTAGCATTTCGAAAGCACGTCAAAGTACAAGTAGATAAATAGGTACCGCTCCAGTGGGAAGGTAAATGGTGTTTCTGTGCGCTGCTCTGGTTTGCCAGAAGTGGCTTAGTCATGCTGGCCACATGACCCGGAAGCTGTATGCCGGCTCCCTTGGCCAGTAAAGCGAGATGAGCGCCACAACCCCAGAGTTGGCCACGACTGGACCTAATGGTCAGGGGTCCCTTTACCTTTAAACACACTTAGGATTGCTCTGTTAGCACTATCCTAAATCAGCTCCTCATGCACATCGAAGGAATGAAGTGTTTTTAGCCGGTCAATCCAATCCTACCCTGTCACACTCAAACACGTACACTTCAACAAGAGTATCACAAGCAGACGTTTTCAACACAAGAGCTAAAGCATTATCCTACCCCTTACTAAAATTTTGCAGTGAAGCACAGAATTAATTTCAATTAACAAACAGCCCCAAGCCCAGCTATCCAATGCACAGAGACCTCATTAAAGTTGCATGTTTGAAAGCAGAAAACGAAAGGGTTAAAAAGTGACAAGAGCTCTTCTTCCCGGACTTGAATTCATGAAAAGTGATCCAACCTGTTTATCCCCCACTTGCAATTTAGAAAGTTGGCTTCCGAAAGAAATTGGTTCAGTATGGCTCCCTCAAGAGATTAGCACTGGTTTCTGAACATCAACAATACTGAGCTATGATACAGTGGCGGAACACATCGTGGTGAAACGTAACCTCAGCATCCGTTCAGAAATAAATGCTGCCAACATGCCAGCAACATTGCAATCCAGCCTCATACAAGCTATGAACCTTGCAGGTCAAAGAAAGTTGGTGGTTTGTTTCCCCTGCACCGACAGATGCAACAAACCAACCACATGCAAGAGAAAAGTGCATGTAAGAAAATCAGTTCTAACCACTTCACCGCTAAGGAACAGTAACTGGCAGCATAATGTGGGAACAAGCTCCACCCACCACCAGCTATTACAGAAACATAGAAAATATGCGTAATATTCAGAATCGGAATCCAC
Organism: Podarcis erhardii; assembly: GCF_964252035.2. NCBI lineage: Eukaryota > Metazoa > Chordata > Lepidosauria > Squamata > Lacertidae > Podarcis > Podarcis erhardii. The sequence goes on along the minus strand of NC_138509.1, from coordinate 15,454,002 downwards.
AAACTGTGCCATATTGCTGGCATTTAGATACCGACAAGATGAAATAAGAACATAGGAAGGGTTTGCTGGATCAGGCCAATCCAATCCAGCGTCTTGGTCTCACAGTGGCCGACCAGATGCCTACGGGAAACCAGGGAGCAGAACATTTGCACAAGACCCCTCTTCCCTTCCATGATTTCCAACAACTGGTATTTTTGAACACTGCTGCCTCCCAAGTGTGGAGGCAGAGAATAGGCTAGCAGCCACCGATAGCCCTCTCCTCCAGGAATTTGTATGATCCTCTTTTAAAGCCATTCAAGTTCGTGGCCAGTACGTTTCTGAGCACAATTCAAAGTGTTGGTGTTGACCTTTAAAGCCCTAAACGGCCTCGGCCCAGTAAACCTGAAGGAGTGTCTCCACCTCCATCGTTCTGCCCGGACACTGAGGTCCAGCGCTGAGGGCCTTCTGGCAGTTCCCTCACTGTGAGAAGTGAAGCTACAGGGAACCAGGCAGAGGGCCTTCTCGGTAGTGGCGCCTGCCCTGTGGAACGCCCTTCCAGCAGATGTCAAGGAAATAAACAACTATCTGACTTTGAGAAGACATCTGAAGGCAGCCCTGTTCAGGGAAGTTTTTAATCTTTGACATTTTAATGTATTTTTAATCATTGTTGGAAGCCGCCCAGAGTGGCTGGGGAAACCCAGCCAGATGGGTGGGGTATGTATTAATAAATAAATAAATAAATAAATAAATAAATAAATAAAATATTCCAAAACAAATTCCAGTGTCATGAGGTTGTAAGCAACTGTTGCATTTGGGGCTGTTGAACTATCCATCTAATTAACAGCACACACAAAAACCAATCGATATGAAAGGATTTACAACTCTGCAGAAGACACAGATGGTGTGGGCTTGAACTGAAAATATGCACCAAGCATCGTTGGGCTTTTTAAATGAGAAAAGCTTTTAAATGCAAAAGAATGCACAGAGAGAAAGATGTGAAATATGTAGCATGATGAAGGATGCAGGGGCAGTATATGAATGGGAAACAAGAGTTCTCAATGGGCAACAATAGAGGGGCGGGGGGAGAATCCTGCATGAACTCCATGGAAAAAAAGTGGAGAAAGAACAATACATACACAGGACTCAGCTATACAGTTGCAAATAAAACGTTTTTAAGTGTGTTTTAAGTGCAATACACAGTGTGACACTAGATGGCAGTGGTGAGTCTTATGGAAAATTCAATGTATTTTTAAAACACTTTTTTAAAAAAGCATTTTCATATGTGTGTAGATCCCAACACAGTCTCCCTGAAGAAAATGGGAGAACTGGAGAACACACATGCACTATATTACCTACCAACCCTGGTGGTTGGCGACTGTCCAATACAATATTTTGGGATTCGGGGATGTTTTCTGCAGCTGTTCCACTTGCCATTCGCTTCTATCTGCCTGGAAGGGGACTGTGGGAAAAGCTGGAAGGGAGAGTGGGGAATGTGTGCCAAGATCAGAAGTCGCAGAGACTGAAGCTTCAAAGGAACAGTAGCTAAAGTAAGCTTCATAGAACGAATGTCGTGGATCCATAACAGCGTCGCTTATTCTCAATCACAAGGGAAAGGTGTAATAAGGACAGGGAAGGACTTGTCAATGAAAGAGTAGGAATGCGAAGGGGGTACCCTACACCCAGCCACCCACAGTGAAACTGATCTAACACAGGAAAACAGTTTGTAAACGGGAATCTTCCGTTTGCTGCCACCACTAACTGGCTGCGGAAAATTCATTGGTTGGGTATTATCTCTGGCCATTGAGTTTCCTACATCTTTTTAAGGATGCAGTAAGGGGAAAGGCACTGTTTGGACCTGAAAGGATAGGAACTTTATCAAAAGAATGTGGTGATTCAGAGTATCTAAGGCAGAGGTCAGCAAACTTTTTCAGCAGGGGGCCGGTCCACTGTCCCTCAGACCTTGTGGGGGGCCGGACTATATTTCGAAGAAAAAATGAACGAATTCCTATGCCCCACAAATAACCCAGAGATGCATTTTAAATGAAAGGACACATTCTACTCATGTAAAAACACCAGTCAGGCCCCACAAATAACCCAGAGATGCATTTTAAATAAAAGCACATATTCTACTCATGTAAAAGCACGCTGAGTCCCGGACTGTCCGTGGACCGGATTTAGAAGGTGATTGGGCCAGATCCGGCCCCTGGGCCTTAGTTTGCCTACCTATGATCTAAGGCCTAAGGAAGGGGGAAGGGGTAGAACAGTCAGGCTGAAGGGCTGGTCAAGACGGATTTGAAGGGAACAACACTGTTACTGTAGGAGCAGATGTAAATATGAGGCACTACAACACTAGAAGAAGTGCAAGGGCTTCCTTTGGGAACAGGACAATGATTTAGAGGGGATGGAAAGTTGGAAAGCTGAGGGCAATGTAGGGACATGCAGGGCAGGGGAAGAAATGGGAGGAGGGGCAGCTGTGCAGTCGGTCCCTTGTTTCCAGATTCCTCAGCACCGCAGAGCATGCTCTCAAAGAAAATGACCCCCATCCCAGCATTCGCAACAGTTTTAGAAGTCTGGCCTGGTATTGAATATCAGCTAAAAAGGTAAAGGACCCCTGGAAGGTTGAGTCCAGTCAAAGGCGGCTATGGGGTTGCGGCACCCATCTCGCTTTCAGGCTTTTGTCCACAGACAGCTTTCCGGGTCATGTGGGTAGCATGACTAAACTGCTTCTGGAGCAACAGGACACCGTGACAGGTGCCAGAGCGCACGGAAATGCCGTTTACCTTCCTGCCACAGTGATACCTATTTATCTACTTGCACTGGCGTGCTTTCGAACTACTAGGTTGGCAGGAGCTGGGACAGAGCAACAGGAGCTCACCCTGTCACGGGGATTCGAACCGCTAACCTTCTGATCGGCAAGCCCAAGAGGCTCAGTGGTTTAGACCACAGCGCCACCCGACTGCCCCCATCAAGTAACAATGCTAAGGGGCAAAGGGGGTGGGGTGGGAACAGCGAGAGAGTGATGCCGCCCCTCTGTTATTTTACTTTTTTTAAAAAACCCTCCTTCACAAAAACACAATAAAACATTATCCCAATAATACATTGCCACTGTCATAGCTGGCGAAGACCGTGCAGGAAAGAGGTGGGTCAGGGAACCGGGGCATCACCATTCAGAGGTGGCATCAGAAAATGGTGCAGCACAGTTGGTAAAGCACGAGGCTCTAAATGTCAAGGTTGTGGATTCAAGTCCCATGTGGGGGCAAAAGATTCCTGCCTTGCACGGGGTTTGGCTAGATGACCCCTGGTGTCCCTTCCAACTCTACAATTCTATGATACTATAAAAAGCAAGCCTTGCCAGAAAGCCGGAGTGGGGGCACACAGTGGAAAGGGTCATAGTTCAGCGGCAGAGCATCTGCCCATGTGCAGAAGGTTTGACTTCCCACCCCATCCCACCCCACCCCAACATCTCCAAGTAGGGCCGGGAGAGGTCAACGTCTTAAACCCTGGATTCAGTGTAAGGGAATACTAAGCTATGTAGGTTAAGGAAAGGATACAACTCAGCATAACAGCAGCTTCCGACATTCCTAAGAGGAGGAAGTAAGGGAGCCGGGAGGAGAATGCAAGATGGCATGTGGAGTATTCTCTCTTTGCAGAAGAGGAGGAAAATGCAGAGTTTGAGAAGAAGAACACACACCCAGGACTGGGACCTACTCAGATCCTATCTACCTTCAGCAAGGAATTCACAGAAATAACTTTGAACGATACCTGTTGGGCTTACTTTTAAGCGTTTCATAAAACATGGAGATCTATAAATGAATCTATTCTGGTCTGCCAAGTTATGGGAAACAGCTCTTTAAGGAAAAATTAACTCGTAAGTTACTGGTCTTGAGAGGCCAACACAAAGAGGACAAATTTATTTCTATTTGGTTATGATTTAATAGTGTATTATCACTAACCAAGAACATGAACAATAACCTCCTCCAGCTTTCAAATATATTTGGCTGCTTTAATTGGCTAGCACTCTCTGAGGTGGCGCCTTTACAGTTATCCAGGGATAGTTTTAGGTTATATTCTGAGAGTTATGATTAACGCACCCCGTTAAAGTCCTGTTGAGGTATTTATATCCCTGGCTTCTTCTGCTATCAAAAATACGGCTATTACTCTGTATTCTTTTGATTCCGTAAGCTTTGTGAATCATATTCTGAATCACCCGGCCTGCTGCCCTACGATCCCTGTTCGACTTTAAACTCAACTAAAATTAACTTTGAAAAAACAAACCAACTATTGCTTTGTTGTTGTTTGAAAGAGGGACAAAGCAAGTTTGGGTGTGTCAAGCGACTAAACGGGAGTTTGATAAGGAAGAGGAAGGCAGAAGGGGAAACTTGTCAGGAAGCCTTGGAAGGAATTTTTCCTCCCTCCTTCCTTTTTTGCTGGGTGGAGGGAAGAGAAGACCTTTTAACCTGGAAAGTCAACATGGGACAGCTCAGCCATTTCCCAGCCAGTGAGGCAAGACCAGGAACACACCAAGGGGATTAATCAAGACTCCTCCTGCAGTGACAACTTCGTTGCTGCCAGAACTTTTTCTTGCATTCCCTAAACACTCTTTTTTTTTTTTTTTTGCGGGGGAGGGGGACTTAAGGTGGGGCCCGATTGAAGTTTGCTGGGACACACACACACTCCGCCATCAAACAGCCAAGCTCCCTAATGCAGTTTTTGCATTAGGGAGCTTTGGGAGAGCAAGAGGCTTGGGTGGGTGTTTTCATTTATTTGAAGAGAGCCGCGTTTCTTCCGCAATGAAATTAAGAATCCCGAGCCTCCCAGGCAGGCAAGCAAGCAAGCTGGCTCTGTCTCTCTCTCAACTCACCCGGACCAGGTTGCTCACGGCGGATTGCACGGCGGCCACGGGAGCGGTGAGATCCGGGATGGCCTTGCCGTCCACCTCGCCCTCTTCGTGCATGATGACCAGGTGGGAGATCTGCTGCGCCACCGGCTCCAGGATACTCTCGATCGTGCGGGTGTGGAAGACGGGCATGGTTGCTCAGGTTCCCACGACGGTGCAGAGGAGAAGCAATAGATTTATGTAACTTCTGCGAGTGAAAAGCGGGCAGTTCCCCCCAGGTTTGGAACAAAACTGGCTGAAAATATATATATAGGTTTATCTTCTTCTTTTTCTCCACCCCACCCAGCTCCCTGGAAGAAGTCTCCGCGGACGCCCAGCCTCTCCCGCAGCGCCTTCCCAACTCCTCGCCCGGCAGCGCTGACTGACGCCCCTTCTGCAGGCAGGCGGCGCTTTTCAGCCGGCGCAGCCTAACCCGTTCCCTGCCCTTCCCTTGCATTCCTCCTGCAACCCTGGGCAGAAGGGGACCGTCTGTCCCCGCCTCCTCCCCGCCTCGGCCAATGATGGAAGGCCAATCCTCCTTTCATTGGAGGAGCGCCCGCGTCGATCTGCATTCCGACTCCACCCCCTGGGTCCTCCCTGCCCTCGGCTTCTCCTCCCCCCCCTCCCTCCACCTTTTCTCTTTCCAGCTCTCCTGCCCAAAGGAGGTTTGGTTGCTCCGACACTGGTTTTCCCAGCGTTGGAGGTGACGTCAGACATTCTGGAGTCCATATAAGGAGATGGTGAAAGCCAGGGCGTTTGGGAGGGGGGAGAGGGGCGGAGGAGGATTCCACTGCGGGGGACGACCCCTCCCCTCCTCATCCCCCGCGCGCATCCCTATCCCTACTTAAGGCTCCTTCGGAAGCATATAGCTTACTTGTAGCCTCAGAGGCTGGTTCCATACGCGTTTACTTGGAAAGATGAGTTTCCAACTACTTTTAGTGGACCAAGTTAAGTGTGCAAGAGGATTCCAGCCTTCTGTGCAAGGGAAACAATTATTGGGAGTAACATGGAGCGCAGGGAGTGGGGCAGAACCGGGGCAGATCATGTTCTTGCCAGTACCAACACTCCTTCCAATAAGTCAAAAAAATAAGTTTATTTGTTGTGGCGACCATATCGAAACTTATTTGGGGGGGGATGGTCTACATTTTAACATACATGTGTATTACATTGTATTTCAACAGTGGATCTCTGCATATTTTGCACAACATGCAAAGAATACTTTTATTTCCTTTCTGGATGAAATGACCAATTTGCAACAACAAATCAAAGTCAGACTTTGTATAATAAGCACAGGTATTGTGCAAGTTGGCCTGCTTGGTGGTAAAGGTGGCCGGCCATAATGAGGGGAGTTAGGGTGCCAACTCTCTTGACGGGCTGCGCTGGCACGGGGTCGGTGCATTTATTGATGCACAGGAACCGGGCAAATGGGCAAATGCTTACCCATAGCAACCGCTGTAGCTATTTGGGTCATTATCACTGAGTAAATATGTGCTAGATTGGGCTGGACAGCAGCAATCTTCAGCTGCTAAAGCCATCCCACATATTTTAAATCTGTTTGCTCTGAAAATGTGTTGTGGGTTTGCCCCCCTTTCATAGAATCGTAGAGTTGGAAGGTATCCTGAGGGCAGTGGCGTAGCGTGGGGGGTGCAGGGGGGGCCGGCCACACCGGGCGCAACATCAGGGGGTTAGGGTTAGGGGTAGGGTTAGGGGGCGCAAATCCACGGGTTAGGGGGCGCAAATTACTTGCCTTGCCCCGGGTGCTGACAACCCACGCTACGCCACTGCCTGAGGGTCATTTAGTCCAACCCTCTGCAATGCAGGGATCTCAACTAAAGTAAAAAGTCGACATTGGCTGTTAAACTGGACCTGAGTGTGCATTATTCCAAAGAAAGGGTTTCCTTAATGTCTGTACAGTGACGTAGCTTGGGGTGTCAGCACCCGGGGCAAGGCAAGTAATTTGCGCCCCCTAACCCGTGGATTTGCGCCCCCTAACCCTAACCCTCAGATGTTGCACCCGGTGCGGCCAGCCCCCCCTGCACCCCCCACGCTACGCCACTGTGTCTGTATTTAGTCTTGCACTGGGAAATGGAATTCTGTTCACTTATTCTGTTTCAACTGGGCCGGCCAAGATGTCTTCTCAATAGGCCAAAGCTACTATTTTGGACATGAACGGGAACTCGACAGTATCAGTATCTCTTAAAGCTAAGTGCTACCCATCTTCCTGTCAGTTTTTTATAAAACCGCACATGCCATAGCAGGAAGGGAGGGGCTGTAAAACCACTTCCCTCTTTGCTGTCTGCCTTTGAAGAAATGTCTTGTAGTAATATTTACATTAAGGTGGCACGGGTAACTCTGATGAGCCACCTTTTACAACAAATTTATGTCAAGGAGTTGCACAGACCCGAGGATCTTTCTTTGATGCGTGGATGACTGACCATTGCGCCATAACAGAATTTCCATGTTTGGCAGGAGAACTTCTGCAGCCTGTATTTCCCCTTCTGTACCCCAATCATTAGCTAAATCCTGGCCCTCATTAATTTAGAACATTCACCAACTGCCTAGAATTATGAGCACCTTTGCACCCCCAGACTCTGGTACCCTGGATCAACAACAATATGGCAGGGAGCGGTCCCAGGCTAGCCAAAGGAGGACAGTAGGCAGATTGCTGCTTAGGAATTGTACAGAGTAGATTTATACTCACATTGCAACCGAAGATATCGGCTGCGTGACTGTCATATCCAGTGCGTGCTCAGCCTGGAAGCGGGGGGGGGGGGGGAAATACAGCCAAACATTAAAGAGCATCCCAGGACCCCTCAACGAAGGACTGTGCCATCAGCAAAGCCCATATGCCACTAACACATAAAGTAGCCAATGAACTTGTGAGAATGAGCACACACTTGGCACAAAGCCGTATGAAAGCAGCTGTGTGCAAGCAGGTGTACATGAGGGTCTGTGGGTTGGTGTGACGGGGTTTAAAGGAATCTTAGAAGTGCTACCCCATTCCCCAGCTGGGGCGCAGCTGGCTAGCACTGACACTTATCCTAGAGCCAGCCCTGTGACTAGGCAACAGATGCTGCTGGAGGACACGCAGCCTATCTCCTGCATCCGCCTAAGCTAACCATCGACCATCAGGTGCTAAAGGAGCATGCAGTCCATGGACAGTGTATGGAGAAAGGTTCAATTGCCAGGGCCGTCAGCTCCTGTATCCAGAATTGGTACATATGTGTGGAATCTTGCTGTTCATCTTAAGCAGCCAATGTCTTTGACCAGCCCTGCTCTCGGGTGTGTGACAGAATGGCAAGCCTGAGGCAAAGGAGGAGACCAGAATACCTCAAGGACCACCTCTCCCCATATGACCCGACCCGGAGCCTGAAGTCACCCTTTCTTTATGTGCCTTCTCCACATGAGGTCTGGAAGGTGGCAACACAAGAACAGCCCTTTTCCGTGGTGGCTCCCCGTTTGTGGAGTGCTCTCCCCAGAGAGCCTCGCCTGGCACCTTCATTATGAACCTTCAGGTGCCAGGTTAAAATATTCCTTTTCAACCAGGCCTTTGGCTGATTGACATTCGATGCCCTTTAAAAAAAGGGGGGGTTATTGGTTTTGTTTTGTTTACTTTTTATTACACCTTCTGTGTTCTTTATGTTGTGACCCGCCCTGAGATCTACGGATGTAGGGCAGATACAAATTTAATAAATACGATAGCATAGCACCCTATCCAAATTCCACATACATAAACCAATTGGACTGACAATTGAATCTTCAGTGTTGCCTACCCTACAACATTTCTCCGATGAAAATAGGGATGTCCTATAGTACTACAACAACAACAACAACAACAACAACAGCATATACCCTGACCATCTGACTGGGTTGCCCCAGCCACTCTGGGCAGCTTCCAACATATATAAAAACATAATAAAACATTAAACATTTTAAAAACTTCCCTATGTGGGGCTGTCTTCAGATGTCTTTGAGAGGTTGTATAGTTACTGATCTCCTTGGCTCGGGGATCGCATAACTCCATACTTTTCAATATTTCTCTGATGAAAATAGGAATGCTCTAAGGAAAAGCAGAACATTCCAGGATCCAATCAGAAATCAGGACTGCTTTTGAAAATCTGGGACTGTCCCTGGAAAATGGGGATACTTGGAGGGTCTGGTGTTTGTGTCCTCACCAGACCTGAGGAAGCAGGGAAGATTTGGGGCAAGGGCAAAGGAAAGGCAACCGTAGCAGAATAGCTGGGGGCGTAGGAAGAACATTCAGGGGCTACTTTTGAGCCTATCTGCTTGACATGGTTGCTTCACTCCAATGTGTGATGTTCACACCCCTCCTTGACCTCTTGAGGTAAGAGATCCTTGCAGTTTCTATAGTTCCATGATTCTATAATTATGATTCTAAGTTATTCCTCTTTTGTTTCATTAATTGGTTATACAGTCTCCGGCAAATGGGAGTTTGTAATTGGATATAAGCTCCTTTGTGAAGAAATATACCAGAGGCTTCGTAAAAAAATCTGGAGGGATAATTGAAACATCCTCCAAAAAGGCCCTTTCATGATCGTACTGGACAATGTAACCCAGTTGCCTGTTTCACTCTGATCATTCACTATTAATGGCTGTGAGTTTAAGCAGCCTTTGCTGTTCTAAATCACAAATGGGAATTATATATTCGATTTTCATCATGCCAGACATTGCATCCATTATTACTATTTTGCATTCAAAGTAATTACTCATTTACTCAGTATGGATTGCAGATAATAAGCACACAACAGTGGAGAACACTGGAATATAGTCACTTCATTTATGTGACCTAATCATCCATTACATTCCATGATAGGGCAATATGCAACCTTTGGTGTAAAGATGTCACCCCAGGCTTTTGAAGCTTAAAAAAAGAACGAAAACTGCAAGCAAAAGACCCCCTGCTTTTCATTTTAAAGAACACACACCGGTTTATTCATTCAGAGTTCAATGCTGTGATCATATAGGTTCTGCTGATAGAAAACAGATGCTCTTGGGATTTATAAACAGCTACTTTATATGGAATACAGCTTCTTCTGCTACTGTATGTATAAAAATACACAGCTATAGACCTGTGAACATGTTTCATGGGTTGTGCAGTGGTGCACATCCAAATGCACATTGGAGTATGTGGAAATTCTGCCTCTTGTTTTACTTCACAAACAAAGCACTGACATTCATTTACAAGGACTCCCAGAGGTGAGCAGGAAAAGCAAACCCATTATGTGCTAGTCAAAATCCTATTAAACATTCTCACTGCAATTAATCCAGAATGCAGCAGCCAGACTGGTGACTGGGAGTGGCCGCCGAGACCACATAACATCAGTCTTGAAAGACCTACATTGGCTCCCAGTACGTTTCTGGGCACAATTCAAAGTGTTGGTGCTGACCTTTAAAGCCCTAAATGGCCTTGGCCCAGTATACCTGAAGGAGCGTCTGCACCTCCATCGTTCTGCCCGGACACTGAGGTCCAGCGCCGAGGGCCTTCTGGCAGTTCCCTCACTGCGAGAAGTGAGGTTACAGGAACCAGGCAGAGGGCCTTCTCGGTAGTGGCGCCCTCCCATCAGATGTCAAGGAAATAAACAACTATCTGACTTTTGGAAGACATTTGAAGGCAGCCCTGTTTAGGGAAGTTTTTAATGTCTGGTGTTTTATTGTATTTTAAATATTTTGTTGGAAGCCACCCAGAGTGTCTGGGGAAACCCAGCCAGATGGGTTGGGTATAAACAGTGGCAGAGCTTCATGCTCCGGCACTGGGGGGCGGAGAGCAGGCAGGAGCGGGGCTGGCGGGCATCCAGGGGCATGGGGCGTGTCCTGGAGGTGGGGCACGCCGCCTGCAGGGGCATGGTGCCCAGCGCGGGTGGGGGGACAGCTGCGATGGCACCCCACCGGGATCAAGCTGCCAGGGTGGTGCGCTCTCCCTGTACTCCTCTTCCTCCGCCAGTGGGTATAAATTAATTTATTATTAGTAGTAGTAGTATTAGTAGTAGTATTAAGCTAGCTGGTTTGGGGTGGGTGGACAAGCAGGGTCAGGAGGGGTTGTGGGTGGGGATGGGCTTTAATTATTTCCCTCTGCTGCCAACCTGTTTAGAATCAGAGACCCCAAAGCCTACTATTCAAAATGGGAGGAAAACTCCAGGAAGCACAAATGGAAGATTTGTACCCACTGGAAGTAGCAGGCATGGAGGATTCCCAGTTCTGACTGGGACACAGTGGGGCCAAAAAATTTAAAGAAGTGCACCCCTCATTCCCTAGTTCCAGTGGCGTGAGGTGGAAATTGTGAGATCCTGACATTGCGCATGTGAGCATTGTAGCTCCCTAAGCCAGACAGAAGCTTCCCGGGCTTTGCGAAGGATGTGCCAGGGCTCAGACAGGATGCTGGAGTCTTCCTGCATCAGGTATCAGGATTCTGGACCCATCAGAGCATCGCATTTCCTTGCCTAAGCTGGGCAGAAGCTGGGCTTTGTGAAGGAGGCACCAGCAGTGGCGTAGGGTGGGTTGTCAGCACCCGGGGCAAGGCAAGTAATTTGCGCCCCCTAACCCGTGGATTTGCGCACCCTAACCCTAACCCCCAGATGTTGCGCCCGGTGCGGCCGGGCCCCCCTGCACCCCCCACGCTACGCCACTGGGCACCAGGGAACATTTAGGGGCTAGCCTAGTCCCCTGAGTCCAGTTACTGCACACCACTGTTTGTGTCTGAAATATACTTGGAGTCGAGAGTGGATTTCATACTCTTTATTCAGCTCATAGTGGTGAAGAGGAATGAATGTTCCCCCAAAGTATCTGCTTTATAGACATTATTTACACAATGGGCTGCAAGTGATTGGCTAATTCTGGAATTCTCCTGTAGGCCAATCAGGTTGTGGATTCACTTCCATCTGGAACTGGGTTGGGTGGCTCCTGCAGACCAATCATACTGCTGCATTGTTCTAGGACCAATCAGACTGCTGCATTTTGGATCCTATTGTTCTAGGACCAATCAGACTGCTGCATTTTGGGTCCTATTCAACTCAGTACATAACAGTGTACATTGCAAACAGCAGGCATTGAGTGCCAACTCTGATTGGAACACAGTGGGGGTGAAAATTTAAACCTCATTCCCTGGTTCTGATCCAGCTTGCTGCCGCAGGCACCCTATACAATTGACACACCAGGGCTAACCATACGACAGATGTTGCATCTAGTTTGGTCCTTGTACAGCTGTCTCATAATTCAGCGTAAGGGGTATACTAATATAGCATTCAGCAAGCAAAGAAAAGCAGTTTGTAACAGGAGGAGGGAGGCAGAAGCACTGGGGGAGTGATGTTGAGTGCAAGAAAAGGACTGTTATAAGTAAACAAGAGTGTCCCTACTCTCAGCCACAAAATGTTGGAGGGTGCCTAGTAATTCCAAAAAGAAACCACAAGCTTAGTATGCCTTTCTGGCCTCTCCCTTTGAGTGCCAACTGCTCTGGAATACAAAACATTTTATTAACCGTACTGCATTCTAAGTGGTTTATCTTGAAACACCATGGAATGAAGCAACGACGATAGCAGCATGAGTATGGATTGGAAGAATGTCTGAAGGACAGAAAGCAGGTGTTGTAAGGAAATAAAGTAAATCCACATGAGGCCAAATATAAACTCTTGGCTTGATTATATTTGAAAGTTAAGACAGCGCTTGCCTTGTCTAATGACACAAAACAAGTCTAGCCTATCTCGTTTTATATAGCATGACACAGCAACAATGCTGTTAAAAATACACAGAATCGTAGCTCGTGGCTTTTCTAAACCCATCTTTTTCTGTGATCAATATGCTGGTGTCTCCACTTTCTATAATGTGGTTAATGTGTCTGGCTTTTTCCATTTGTAGTGCACAGTCCACACATACTTTGCCCAGGTGGTTTTTGTTTTTGTATTTTCTGAGTGGTGTCAAAAAAAAAGAGAAAAAACCCCTGTACTCTGAAACAAGTCTAATTGAATTCAGTAAGGCTCACTCTCTAAGCAAATACAGTCATACCTTGGATCCCAAACGCCCTTGGTACTCGGCCGTTTTGGCTCCTGAACACCGCAAACCCGGAAATTAGTGTTCTGGTTTACGAACATTATTTGGAACCCGAATGTCCGATGGGGCTTCCGCAACTTGCGATTGGCTGCAGGAGCTTCCTTCAGCCAATCAGAAGCCACGCTTTGGTTTCCAAACATTTTGGAAGTCGAACGGACTTTTGGAACGGATTCGACTTCCAAGGTACAACTGTGTGCACAGGACTGCAGCATTAAGAAATTAGCTTGGACTAGTCTAAGCTGGGATGGGGGGTTTCTGCCTGAAACAGAGCTCAAATGCTCCCCTACAAGAGCCAAAACTTCAAAAAAAGTCTTGGTGCACTATTCGTTTCCTGCTTTCACATACTCCATCTGCCCATGGCGTCACCTGGAGCAGGTACTTCACCTTGTCACATGGCAGGCCCAGTTCTTTTGGGGCTGTCTGTGGGCTGTATCTAGAACAAAGATGACAAGATGAGGCCTGGCTCATTCTCGTTTTCTTCTCTCAATGGAGGTCACCTCTCAGAAGGCAAAGCATCTACCACAACGGCAAAGCAAAACCTGGCTGATACCTACCATTCAAACTCCTTCCTCAGCCCCCGAGTTCTTATGTACTCCTTAAAATATAAATGTAACCAGACTACAAATGACTACAAAACAGCTGACACCCAACTAACCAAGCAGGAGCAAGCCAAAGAGTTACTCAAAAGATATAAATAAGTATTTACTTGGCATATAAAAGCTGGTGAAAGTCATTCTCCCTGGGGGACATGACACCACAACAGGGAAATTGCTATATCTTAGCTTCCTTATTTCCTGGGACCTCTTCCTACTTAGCTATCCAAGCCACGGTCTGTCCCACATAGCTGCTATCATGTCTGGACTCTCTCACTCTGTTGGGTTTTAATCCCAGCCAAACTGGCCTTTGCCTTCCCTTCAAACTGTTTGTACACGTTCAGGTGCCAACATCAATTCCCTGAGCAGTTGGAATGTTCATGAATATTCCATGGCATCGCCAAGCACTACCACAAATGTGCTTCTTTTCCAGTGAGGGCTGTTCTGACAGAGTTAGAGGTCACATAATTGAACTAGGCTAATCCACCACCATTCTTTAGTTAAATATGCACTCCAGAGCTTTATGAATCCACAAAGCTTTTTATTTGCCAAACCACACAAGAACAACTACCCAAATAATAGTCTGATGAGACTGTGCACATTTTTCTTTATGCCACATGGAACTAGGAATGTTGGAGAATTCTGGCTAAAAAGGAAATGGGAGTAGAAATTGCCAATGTTTGCTTCTCGTTTCATTTCCATATTAGTATTTCTTCTTGTTGTTTTCCAACAGCAAATGGTATATATGATACGCAATTGGTAATGGCCCCCATTTGCATTGTTTCCTTTGCACCAAAATGAATAGTGTGGAAAAAACATAATGATGATGTAATTGTCTAATTAATCCTATAAAAATTTGCCAGCAAAGACAGAAAGTTGAGCAACATAGCTTTTGTCAGAAGCCAAACTGCAGTAGAATGGAAACAGCGTTGCATGCGACAAATGCAGGGCAGAATGTAAATAAATATCTTCTTATGTTCCTACATGGAACGGAGAAAGTCAACATATGGAGTGGCAAATGAAAGCTCAATAAGATATTCTCAGCCTTCACAATACACACCTAATGGATAATTCAGGAGGTTAATCTCTGGCTGCTTTTTATAAAGAGAGCTACATATTTGTGTCCCTTTTACTCTACTGCTATCCAAGAACTGAGCAATGACAATACAGTTTCTTATTACACCCATAGGTTTTCCAAGATGTTTCAATCATAGACTGAAGTTGGAGGAATGCATCTCAAGGTCAAATGAGAGTGAGGCCCTCCCTACATTTTTAGCTGCCTCCTTGCAATACTTGGAGGAGTGGGGTTGAGTGCCAGTGGGGGGGGGGAATAGGGGCCCCCAGCAAGGTGGACTGGTTAAAAATCTTTGCACGGGATATAAAATAAATTTGTGATCTCATTTTAATGTTAATAATAACCATGATAATGACATATTAAAAAAATGAGCATCAACACCATCGTTGCTTAACTAACCATATACTTTAGACTTGTATGTGTAATACAACACAATGCGCATCACACACCAGCTTTGCTGTACTGTATTTGCACGGTGTTAACTTAAAAAACATGCAATTGCGACTGCGCATGGTAAGTTGAGACTGTGTTGTCACACCACCAAAGTCCGTTCGACTTCCAAACCTTTTGGAAACCAAAGCGCGGCTTTCGATTGGAAGCTCCTGTAGCCAGTCAGAAGCCCCGGAAGCCTCGTCGGATGTTCGGGTCCCAAAGAACGTTAGCAAACCGGAACACTCACTTCTGGGTTTGCAGCGTTCAGGAGCCAAAATGTTCGACTCGCAAGGCGTTCGGAATCCAAGGTATGACTGTATTGGGAAGATCACAGAGAAAAGAGATCGAAGATGGGGTGACTCAGTAGGTCATGGGCAGAACAGAACCACAGTATCATAGTATATAAGTTGGAAGGGACCCCGAGGTTCATCTAGTCCAACCCCCTGAAATGCAGGGATCACAACACATGGGTCCCCACCCAATTTGAAACTGTACCAGACCCTACTTAGCTTTGCAACTGTGCCAACAATTTTAGTGCTGCATCACCAGGAGGTGAAGCAATGGGGAAGAAGGCCCATAGCGGAGAGTGTCCCATAGCGGTGGAACTTCAGGAAAAAAAATGTTTATGAAGATATTATGTGCAGTAAAAGGCTACAGTTGTGACTAATCCATCCCCAAGTGCCCTTGTTGTTGTCTTAACGACATGCGATGTGGCCAACCCACCCACAAGCGCCCATGTTGTTGCTCGTAATATAAGCATGCCGCAAACCAAAGATAAAGCAGGATGAATTACAAAATGTGCCTTCCAGAGCAATTACTAGGAAAATTCCATGTTCAAAGCAACCCCTGAGATAGCAACGCTTAGCACCTGAATTACGCAAAGCTTTTAATCTTCGCAGCATTCTATAAACAGGAGCCAAACCATGCGAGGCATTGGGGAATTGGAGGAAGCATGCATTTTGCAAACAGAGAGCAGCTAAAAGGTTTCTCTTACATGCCTATAAGAGAGGATATTGATGCCGGTTATCCTAATGTCTGGGTCAGAGGGGATATTGATACAATTTCCAGGAAAGTGCAACAGCATCTTTGCTGCTCTTGTTGTTGTTATTTGCCTGTTCAGACCCAGAAACCTCCCCCCTAAATAAAGTCACACTTGACTCAAAATTTAGGCCACAACTTTATTGATTAAAGAAAGTGACTGGTTGCATAGACTCTGGTTCGACTAGCTCCCTGCCATACAGGTAGCGCTGACCCAGGGCACCAACATAGGTAGGCCAAGGGTGAACACCTGGATAAGTGGAAAGCTGGGCACAGGCTATCTCCGCCACCCAAATGTCCCCCTGGACTCAGACACGGGCACAACCCCCTCTCAGGGGTTGAGCAAACCATGGAGTCCCTGGATTCCTTTAACAGAATACCCTTCACATAGGGATGGCGAGAGCGTTCTCCCATCCCTATCACCTGAACCAGAGCCTATCCACAACCTTACAAGTTGTGACGATTTGCTACGAGGCAAGCGAAACCCAAATAACAACAACCAATCAGCCAAGTGGGGGGAATTCCTGCTGTGCCCCTGTCCCAACGACAGACAACACACGATGGCATAGCAAGGTCAAACGCAACAGGCCCTAAAAGTAGGGAGAGGTGGGCAGGTGTTCCAAATGCAAGCGCTGAAAGAGGAAGCTCTGGGTCACATGCATGGGCATAAATAGGCCCCTCAAACTGTTTAGGCTGTGTCCCATTGGCCATATTGTACCCAGCTTCGAGGGACCTGCCAATCATGTGTTGTGGCTCACCAATTGTACCCACCCACAACACAGGGTGTTGGTTGCCCTCTTTAAGGGAGGACCCGATTTACTAAATTTCTGCATAGACACCTCTTCATCCATGTTTTACATGGTAAAAACGCAAAAATACAGAACACAGTAACAAATGAAAACAATACCTCCAGTTTGAAAGACCATAGATTGTTTAATTAGCCAATGGCCTGAGAGAAGAGGAATGTTTTTGCCTAAAGGTATGTAACGAAGGTGCCAGGTGAGCCTCCCTGGGGAGAGCATCTCACAAACGGAGCCATGGTGGAAAAGTTCACATTCAAACAAAAGGCAGCCCTATGGGTTTTCATTCACAATAATCTCTCATATCCTACCAGCTACTCTCTGTGGCTGGTATAGCTAGCCTAATATCAGCCGGTTCAGTAGCCATGATCTCATTTGTGTCTGAAACCGTATTTTAAGAGATGTTGTAAGGGTTTTTGTTGTTGTTTAGTCCGTGTCCGACTCTAGTAGTGTCCGACTTTAGTCCGTGTCCGACGTGACACGACTCTAGTCCGTGTCCGACTTTAGTAGTGTCCGACTCTTTATGACCCCATGAACTAGAGCACGCCAGGCACTCCTGTCTTCCACTGCCTCCCGCAGTTTGGTCCCGCAGTCGGTTGGTCAAACTCATGCTGGGAGCTTCGAGAACACTATCCAACCATCTCGTCCTCTGTCATCCCCTTCTCCTTGTGCCCTCCATCTTTCCCAACATCAGGGTCTTTTCCAGGGAGTCTTCTCTTCTCTTGAGGTGGCCAAAGTATTGGAGTCTCAGCTTCAGGATCTGTCCTTCCAGTGAGCACTCAGGGCTGATTTCCTTAAGAATGGATGCGCTTGATCTTCTTGCAGTCCATGGAACTCTCAAGAGTCTCTTCCAACACCAGAATTCAAAAGCATCAATTCTTTGGCGATCAGCCTTCTTGATGGTCCAGCTCTCACTTCCATACATTACTACTGGGAAAACCATGGCTTTAACTATACTGACCTTTGTTGGCAAGGTGATGTCTCTGCTTTTTAAGATGCTTTTTAAGTTGTAAGAGTACAGGAAGACAGAGGGCTGGTTTTTATCATGTATGGACCACTTTGGGCTACAGGTGGAAGCTTGCACAACTGAATGTTTCTCAAAACCAAACATTCCTGCCACAGAGAGAACGAGAGATTGTGGAGCAAGTTTCTAATCTTGCCTTCTCTGGCAGTCTTGTTTTTCTGGGTACAGGGTTTTTTTATCTACACATTTACACTCTAAGCACAGATGGTGCCTTGCCCTTCACTTGTAGTCTAAGCCATCGTCAAGGTACCCTGCAAGAATACTACAGAACCAGAATGGTGGGTGTGGTATCCACACAGAGTGAATTTGGGCCGAATCTAGACATATATAAAAAAACGCTGTGGAAATGCTTTATTAAAAAAATGTTTTAAAACATATATTGAATTTTCCATAAGCTCACCATCGCCATCTAGTGTCACATTTGTATAACGCACTTTAAAAGCACTTAAAACGTTATAGCTGCAGGTGTATAGCGGAGTTGCTGGTGGTTGCAGAACTCGACAGTGCACAGAGGTTTTCCAGGTCCCACGTTTCCTGGGTTCCCAGATACATGGTAGGAGCATTCTAGTTGAAAGTAAAGCTGTGTTTACTTTATCCAGTATGAACCCAGTGAGCCATCTGGACTTCCTTCTTTCCAATTGGCCTCCTACAAGTGCGGATGATTATTGAATCTCTGCATCATGTGATTGGGTCATTCAGTTACTCTGGGTTTCTCATGTCATCAAGACTGGTATTTCCAGGCTTGGAAATACAAGTCTGAGGGCTGTTCATATTGCTGACCTCAAATATGAGGCAATCGTTATTGCCCTTACATTTTTCTGTCCAGCTCAGAAATGTGGCATAGGCAGCTGCTGACACTTGCCACATTTGAAAGTGGCAAGTCAGAAGGCAGTTCAGGAACTTGTAGTGCATGAAAAGGACACCCATTCTGGACCAGGGGCGCCAGATGGCCAGAAAAAAATAAAAATCACCAAACTTCCTGTTCTGCTTCTGCATCTGCAACTGAAATTCAATATGCAGAAATGAACAGAAGCTTTTTCCTGGCATTGAGATTGACATTAAGGGTGGTCAAATGAACATACTTTGTGTGTTGATGTAAGGAATGGGGTCACTCCAGCTACCACACACACACACACACACACACACACACACACACACACACACACCGCTACCACTGTGTGCACTGGTGAAACATCTCAACAGCCACGCTTTTAGCTAGTATGTGGAGGGGCTTCCTTCTTCATTCACCTGAGGCATGCACAGGGAGGAAAAAGCATGGGTACCTAATTGAGGGGAGGGTTTCCTTGTGGACAGCAGCATCTAGAATCAATCTAGATGGAAAGCAGTGAGATGAGGATGAGCATCCAGATTGAGAAAAGCTACATTTTTATGCTACAAACAAGTTAATGTGTACGCAGCCCAAGTCCGAGAGAAGTGCACTTTGAGGTGGGGTCCGGAAAACCCACAAGTTAGATTGGCACAGAGCCTACATTGCAAGAGTGAGCAGGAATGTCTACTGCGGCAGAGTTGGGAAAGCGAGGGTTTTCAACCACTGCAAAATGAGCAGAAGCAAAGCAGGACTGTGTGCACAAACACACAGAGACACACACACACCCACACACCCAAGTGCAGACAGCTTTCCTCTTGAGGGAGTTAGTGAAGCTTCTGCTCCCTGGCTTTTCCCTTTGTATTGTGCTTGATTTACACAACTTGAGTGTAACAGTGACTCTGGAATTTAAACAGGAACCCGCGAGGGATTTCTCAGCCATCGGCCAACTTCCAAATATGGGAGAATGGAGGCAGCAGCGGTGCAGGAAATCAGGCTCAGCATGACAGACAGAATTCAAAGCTTGCCAAAGCTTCCACCATATGGGCCCCTTTAGCATTTCTCCCGAAAGGTGCTGTAATGCTTTTCTCAGACCAAGAGGGATCACATAAATACGCTGGAAAGCAAAATACCACACCAGCTTAATCACATTTTGAGATCAAAACCAGCAGCAGTTTAAAAACCGGGGCTCAAATATCTGTTTATTTAGACCCTATGTGACTTCATTCTCTAAACTTCCCTCAATCTTTCCTGGTCTCCCCTCCCCTCCCCAAATTAATATAAATTCTTTAGACAAATGCAGAACCCACAAAACCTTATAGCGACGGAACACAAGCCTCCTGACCTTGCTTGCTTTTGTCCTTATGATCTCATCCAGTGGGGGTGGGGGTGAGGCTGGACCTGAAATTTCAGGGATTTAACCACCGCAGAGGCTGCAACCCCGGTGGAAGGAACAAACTCCTCTAGGGCGAGGAGTGAGAAGCAAAGGGGGAAGCTGTTTTCTGCTTGGCTTGCAATCTTCTTCTTTTTTCTACTCACACAGCCAAGATGTCCCTGTCAAAGCTGGGCTGTGGACGATGGTATAAAGTAAGCTGGGAAGTTGAGACCAAAGGGAAATCAGGACCAGAGGTAAAATCGGGAGTCAGGTCGTCAGAATCGGAAATACAGTGGTACCTCAGGTTACTTACGCTTCTGGTTACATATGCTTCAGGTTACAGACTCCGCTAATCCAGAAATAGTGCTTCAGGTTAAGAACTTTGCTGCAGGATGAGAACAGAAATCGTGCTCCGGCAGCGCGGCGACAGCAGGAGGCCCCATAAGCTAAAGTGGTGCTTCAGGTTAAGAACAGACCTCTGGAACGAATTAAGTACTTAACCCGAGGTACCACTGTACAAATTAAGATCTTGATACTCAATCCAAGTGCCTATGAGGCAGGAAGACCTCTTATATACCTAGGTGGAGCCAGTCTGGACAGAGGCAAGGGTCCTCACTAGAGGTTGCAGGGACACTGCTCACCACACCAAGCGGTGGTAAGCAGTTAATGTCCAGGCCTTCCTGACCTCCCCAACTTCAACCTTTGCATCTGGGTATCTGAGCTACAGGCTTGGCAACCTACAGTTGCTTTTGTATATGTCAGAACTGAAGCCCATTGTTGCTGGTGCAGTAGAAGCTGGTGTACGAAACAAAAACATTATTTTGTCAAGTCTTTGCTTCAGTGGTTGCATAAAGGTAAAGGTAAAGGGACCCCTGACCATTAGGTCCAGTTGTGACTGACTCTGGGGTTGCGGCGCTCATCTCGCTTTATTGGCCGAGGGAACCGGCGTACAGCGTCCGGGTCATGTGGCCAGCATGACTATGCCACTTCTGGCGAACCAGAGCAGCACACGAAAACGCTGTTTACCTTCCCGCCAGTATGGTACCTATTTATCTACTTGCACTCTGACATGCTTTCGAACTGCTAGGTCGGCAGGAGCAGGGACCGAGCAACGGGAGCTCACCCCATTGCAGGGATTTGAACCGCCGACCTTCTGATCAGCAAGCCCTAGGCTTTGTGGTTTAACCCACAGCGCCACCTGCACGATATGTGACTATTCCTTGAAATCACATCTTCTTAGCCAATAACTGGGTTCAGGGGTTGGGGAGGGAAAGGGTCATGAGATCAGGCTACAGACGATTCTTAGTCTGTAGTCTTAGTCTTAGTTCTGTCCCTGAAATGGACTTCCATAGGAACGTTATTGCTGCAGGCAATTTCCACTGGGATGACGTAGAAGAGTAAGAAGACACAGGGGCATAGAATGGGGAGAGGCAGGGGGTGGGGGGGAGCGCATGGTTCTGAGTGCGAGCCAGGACGCAATGTCACTGAGAAGACACATTTTGCAATAGGTTGGCATAAATACAGGCTGCCATAAGTCTGTGGAAGTCATTTTCCAAAACAGATGCTGGCCATCCTTCTACAACACAAATCTTTCAAGCCAGGGCACTTATATCATGTAGAGGGAAAGGACAAAAGCTGCATGCTGCCGAGAACTACAGATCCGAGAAGCAGAAGCTCATCTATTGATTTCAAATAACCAGCCAAACCTTCAGCTGCTGCAACCCATTTAATAAATACAGGCCACTCGCGACCTTTAAAAGGTAATCGATGGCTGCTGTTAATAGAAATAATGTGTCCCTTTTAGGATATCAATTAGTTTTAAAACATCCTTTTGGCAAGGGTGCTAACTAGGTGTCAAGCTTTGACCGGGAGATTCGGGTTTGAGCTACCATATTCTCGCAGATAAGCACACAAGAGTTTTAGGGCGGTTGCATGGGTGGGGAAACCAAAAAGATCATTAGTATTGGGTGAAACATCCCCTCTGACATGTGCAAATGTGGCTTGAAACACAGCAGGGTGGGTGGGTGTGACTTCACTGCATTCCAATATACTAATGTGAACATACCCTCAGTAAATGAAAATAAAAGGCAGGCAGACTAATAACATTCAGCTATTTATCTTGCTGTTGGGAGGCTCTTCCAAAGTGGATTAGCAAATCACTGTGCGGCGATTTCTTGCCTTTATTCCTTAACAGAATAATATCAGCCTTGCATAAGCCTGAAACCACTACTAATCTCGCACACACACACATATATATGGTAGCACATCTGCCCATATACATATATATTAGTAATTTGTGACCTTGTTCCCTTTGCTTCTCCCATTTCTGTTGTTTGTTGCTCTCACACCCTTCATCACTGTTGAAATTTAGATGGTGCTATCTTCGTGTTTTTGGTTTGCGATGGACCATGTGCTCTGAGAGCTCTATAAAAACTCCTCCTCCTCTGTATGCTAATAAAAACAAACAATTTCTGCAGCCTTGGTTACCTGGCGATTCTTGCTCACCACAAGCAGAAGGTGTGGCAATTTACAAGCAGACCACAAAGTTACAGGCGGGATTTGTGAAACCAGCTCTGTCAGCAGAAGCCCTGTGAACGCACTTCCACTTCCACCCCACCCTGCCCCCACTCTGCATGCCCCCAAAATTTGCTATTGGGGGGGGACCTTTTGAGAGAACCCCCAGAAAAGTGCATGGGGAAAGGAGAGAGGGGATTATTCCATCTGGCAAGCTGCAATGCTTGCAGAGGCAGAGCGATTGGGAGAGCATGTTGGTGAATCTCACCCTATTTATCATTTATTTCATAAAAAATTATATACTGCTTGGTTGTAAGAAAAACCTCAAAATGGTACATGATACAGTGATACCTCAGGTTACATACGCTTCAGGTTACATACACTTCAGGTTAAGAACTTTGCTTCAGGATGAGAACAGAAATCGTGCTCCGGTGGCGCGGCGGCAGCAGGAGGCCCCATTAGCTAAAGTGGTGCTTCAGGTTAAGAACAGTTTCAGGTTCAGAACGGACCTCCGGAACAAATTAAGTACTTAACCCGAGGTACCACTGTATTGGTAGCTGACAAACACTCTTGTTCACTAGATCATTCAGAGAAACAACTACCCGATGCACAGTCAGACAGTCCTATGGCTTGGATGGTGGCGTATGAATGTGCCCTCAAACAGTGTGACAAATACTTGGACTACCTACTGGAATTTTGGTCACTGCATTTCCAAAAGGATATTGCAGAGCTGGAAAAGGTGCAGAACAGGGCAACCAAACTGACTGGGGATGAGTAGAGTAATGCCCCTCTGACGAAAGATTATGATATTTGGGGGGTTGGTTAGTTTGGAAGAAAGGTGAATACGGGGAAACAGAATTGTAAAGGAATCTGAGGGTCATCTAGTCCAACTCCCTGCAATGCAGGAATCTCAACTAAAGTAAAAAGTCGATATTGGCTCTTAAACTGGACCTGAGTGCACATTATCCTCTGCTTAAAAACCTCCAAGGAAGCAGAGTCCGCCACCTTCTGAGGGAGTCCGTGCCACTGTTAAACATCTCAGAAATTTATTCCTAGTGTTTAGTCAGAATCTCCTTTCTTGTAACTTGAAGTCGTTGGTTCGAGTGCTACCCTCCAGAGCCGGAGAAAACAAGCTTGCTCCATCTTCCATGTAACAGCCCTTGAGATATTTGAAGATGGCTATCTTATCTCCTCTTTTCCAGGCTAAACATACCCAACTCCCTCAACCGTTCCTCATTAGGCTCGGTTTACAAAATTATGCATGGTGTAGGAAAAGTGGATAGAGAGAAGAGTCTGCCTCATAACACCAGAATTTGGGGGCATCCAATGAATGGTGGGAAATCCAGAGCAGACAAAAGAATGTACTTCACACATCAAATAGTCAAACTATGGTGTTTGCTGCCTCTAACAACGAATAGTAGGGAAACGTTTGGTAATTTTAAATTTGTTCAGATTTCTACATCCAGGTTGGATTAAATAACTTTTACAACCTCGGGCTTTAGAAGAAGGTTCATCTATCCATAGAATTTCTTCAATCCTATGATGAAAAAACTGGCGGCAGAATACCAAAGCCACCTGCTGCATTCAAAAGTAGTTTCACTAAATGTTTCTTCACAGTTGATTTATCAACAGCAAGAAGCATTGCTTCATTTAATGGTGTGAGATCCTTCGGGCGCATTCCTATACACTTGTGGGGAGTTAAGAGCTTGCTTTGCTTATCAACCAGAAGACTGTCATTTTGGTAACTGGTTGTGATCAGTACCTGGAAGGTTGTGGTCCAGGCGAAAAGTTTTGGTAAGTTTTTTCTTAGCTTTGATGCAGATTCGAGCCTAAACTTTGGCAGAGATTGTGCAAAATCTCACTTTTCATCTGGGGGCCTCCCAAGTAGAATGCCAGCCCAGCTGCTTTTTGGATGGAATGAAATGCTTGTCCAATCCAGGATTCTTGGTCTTTGGTCATACTTTTTACTGAGAACCAGAACTATAGCAACCACAGAGTATTTACCAATCTAACTGGTGTCGTTGGTCTTCACTGTTTTAGCTGGTGATTCTATTTTTTTTAATTAAATCTTTTTATTAATTTCCGTTAACCAGTCAAACACAAACAACAACAAAACAAAATCACCACAAAAAAGAAAACAAACATCAAAGAGCATCATACAAATAATTGACTTCCCTCCACCTCGGTTTTGGATTATATAACAAATAATTTTTCCCCCGCAGTTTCAATTTATAACATCTGCGCGTCAAAGAGTTATATTAAACCTACTGTGATATTTAAATTTCTTACATCTGCTTCAATATATGTTATAAATTTATTCCATTCCTTAATAAACTTTGTATCTTTCTGGTCCCTAATTTTTTGTGTCATTTTTGCCAATTCTATGTATTCAAATAATTTACTTTACCATACAGTTGGTATGTTTGTTGTCTTCCAATTTTGTGCTATCAGTATTCTAGCAGCTGTTGTTGCATATTGAAATAATATCTGATCCTCTTTCTTAATTTCACCTCCAATCATCCCCAAAAGAAAAGCTTCAGGTTTTTTGACAAATTTCTAATTTTACAGGTGTGATGTACCATCAGTACATCATTTTTTTCATATTTTCTCTAAGTGCAACACAAGCTGTAAATTTCATTTCTTTATTCCAGAGCTTTACCCAGCTGTCATATTCCAAATTATATCCCAAATCTATCGCCCATTTTACCATAACTTCTTTTTTAGCTGGTGATTCTAGAGTCATATTGCGTTGTGAAAACCTATTCATACTATCTGCAGGCTTTGAATTCTTTGAGTAAGTTCTACCTTGGACATGTCATTGAGAAGGCAAGCAGTCCCAGCAGCTTTGACTAAAACCAGCCTTGCCCAACCTGATGCCCTCCAGATATTTTGGACTACAGCTCCAATTAGCCGCAGCTAGCACACCTGGAAGGAAACAGGTTGGGGAAAGCTGTCCTAAATGTACATGTTTTTGAGATGGGCATGCAAAATGACATGACAGTCATAAATACAAATTAAGGGCCCTAAATATCCTACTACAACATGTGATTCTTAGGGCACCAGTCTCCCTCCTGAGCATTCGCTTTGGTCAGACAATTGCTTGTAGCATTCCCTCTTAGCTATCCTGGTGCAGCATGAGATTTTTTAACCTCAGGTTCGTGGGTTCGAGCCCCATGTTGGGCAAAAGATTCCTGGATTGCACAGAGTTGGACTAGATTACCCTCCTGGTCCTTTCCAACACTACAATTCTTTAATTGTATGATACTTCAAACTATTGTGCTCTTACTACATTTTGGCTGCAGAGGTTTGGAGAAAAGACTGAAATGCTCTTATGACATAAAGTAAAGGTAAAGGGACCCCTGACCGTTAGGTCCAATTGCGGATGACTCTGGGGTTGCGGGCTCATCTTGTTCTATAGGCCAAAGGAGCCGACGTTTGTCCGCATACAGCTTCTGGGACATGTGGCCAGCATCACTAAGCCGCTTCTGGCGAACCAGAGCAGTGCACAGAAACGCCGTTTACCTTCCCGCCGGAGTGGTACCTATTTATCTACTTGCACTTTGACGTGCTTTCGAACTGCTAGGTGAGCAGGAGCAGGGACCAAGCAACGGGAGCTCACCCCGTCGCGGGGATTTGAACCGCCAACCTTCTGATCGGCAAGCCCTAGGCTCTGTGGTTTAGACCACAGCGCCATACTGGCCACCAAATCACACCAATTAGCCAACTCCAGACCTAATTCCTATTGGCTGACATTTATATGTCTCTTGTTAGCATCTGACTAACACCAAGTACTTTTACACAAATTTATACAAAACAGGGCAATCTGGGTCACACTGTGCCCAGGGAGGACCATTTATACAGCATTCCTCAGCCCAGTCAGTCTGTTCTCTTGACCGGCAGTGGCTGATTTGGTCAGCTCCAAGGAATCTGAGTAGGATCGTCTTGCTAGAAACAAGAAAGGTATTTATCCCCGCAGTTTCAGCATTTGCTGTGAGGTTAATCCAATACCTTTTCAGCATTGTTCATCTTCACAGCAAACATTATTCACCCACAGAAATATGCATATTCTGTCCTTCCAATTTATTTTAACTACATTACGATCCTCAGAACAGTGGCGTAGCGTGGGTTGTCAGCACCCGGGGCAAGGCAAGTAATTTGCGCCCCCTAACCCGTGGATTTGCGCCCCCTAACTCGTGGATTTGCGCCCCCTAACCCGTGGATTTGCCCTAACCCCAGATGTTGCGCCCGGTGCGGCCGGCCCCCCCTGCACCCCCCACGCTACGCCACTGCCTCAGAACACTAAATTTACAAGTTTAGGATCGTCACAGAAGGAATTGTGGCTTACAATACGGAAACCGTCTATTGGGAGAGATTTTGTCACATGATCTCCACTTCCCTTAATAGTAAGATAGCCAAGGTCAATGCTACAGCATTTGATTTCCTTTCAGTGAGAGAGCACAGGTAATATTTGTTTTATCTACAAACAAACAAGCAAGCAGAGCATACTGGAGGCAAACAGCTGCTTTTACACATCACTAAACCTGCATCAGATCCTCAAACAGAGTCCTTGCGTCCCGAAATGCTTCGCTGAGTGCCAAATCTCTGCCTGCAAACATTATCTCTTTATGCACACTGACTCTATACCATTTCTATGCCCTTTCCAAAAGCTGGAAAGTATCACTTTGATGCACAAAGTTTTAAGAGATTCCCAGCTCATAGGAGACTGACCATCTGTTCTTAATTCATACAGGTAAAACAATAAACTATCATCACTGACTATCAGAAAGCCATCAGTGGAAATAATCGTTGACAGAATATCTTGGTTCATTAAAATCACCCAAGACAGAGACCGATCCTTGTAGAAAAGAAATCTGACCACCACTGAAGATTTGGCCCAAATTTTGGTATCTGGGATAGCTCTCTGCTTGAGAGAACCCTAGCTAGCAGGCAAGTAAGACAACATTGGACTAGACAGATCAATGTTTTAACTCAGTGCAAGTTAGCTTTACATATTTCCAAATCAAGTTAGGATTCTAGGAAAGCAGACATTGCTAGTCTTTTGCAAAAAGAAAAAAAACATCCACTGTGGATCAGTGACGGTCTGTGTGGGGAACAGGCCCGGCCCAACCATGAGACAAGGTTGAAGCAGCTGCCTCAGGTGGCAGAAGCTTCTGAGGCAGCACTGCCACGGGTGCCCCACCCAACTTGAAAAGCAGCAGTAGGGTAAAATGGGGCACACCGCTGCTGGTGGGGCAAACCATACAGCTCTTGGTGTGGGAGGAATGCTTCACTGATCAAATCCTCCTATTTTCACACTGGACCCACAATACAGCTACTACAATAAAATAAATTCCGGCTCTAGTTTGGCATCTGTTGGATGTGCCCTAATAGAGTTCTGAACGCTTCGCTTGCCTCCCAAAGCAATGAAACGAAAACCGGAAGCGTGTCAAATAGATTCCGTTTAAATAATAGCTTGTTTAAATTTAGCAGGACCTAGACAAGCAATGCAGCAGCAGCCCTGCTTCCGTATAATCATTTACTCTCCTCCTGCGTCTGGGTGCATCCAGCCACACAGTGAATGATCTGAAAATGATGATAATGGACTAAGGCTGTATGGGATTCTGTCGCAAAATATTTGAACACCTATTGAATGATTGCTCCTTGGTTCTGTAATTGCGCTTGAATGCATTGGCAGTGTACAAGTCCTTCAGGGAATTAAACACAGGGCTATTGGCACAGGGCTAATGGAGCTACTAAATTTCTCTGAATGGATTGATATGAAACATTAGTTTTGATGTTTAACCATATTCCTTAAAGAGAAAGGGAGAGAATGTTGCACCTTTAAGAGATCTTTCCTCTTAGTTGCTCAGCCTCAGTTACCTTTAGCCATTTGTGTGGAAGCAGAGAAGCACTGCAGAAAGTGACTACAGTGGTACCTCAGGTTAAGTACTTAATTCGTTCCGGAGGTCTGTTCTTAACCTGAAACTGTTCTTAACCTGAAGCACCACTTTAGCTAATGGGGCCTCCTGCTGCCGCTGCGCTGCAGGAGCACAATTTCTGTTCTCATCCTGAAGCAAAGTTCTTAACACACAGGTTACAACGGAGTCTGTAACCTGAAGCATATGTAACCTGAAGCTTATGTAACCCGAGGCACCACTGTATTAACATATGTTCCCAGGCACACAGAGATTAAGGCTGCAACCCCAAATGCAGTTACAGGGAGTAAGCCTAATTCAACTTAGTGGGGCTTATTTTTAAGTGGACATGCATAGGGTTGTACTGTAAAGCTGCAGTCTTATACACACTTAAAAAGGTAAAGGTAAAGGTAAAGGACCCCTGATGGTTAAGTCCAGTTGCAGATGACTCTGGGGTTGCGGCGCTCACCTCGCTTTACAGACCGAGGGAGCCGGCATTTGTCCACAGACAGTTTTTCCGGGTCATGTGGTCAGCATAACTAAGCCGCTTCTGGCGAAACCAGAGCAGCGCATGGAAATGCTGTTTACCTTCCCACCAGAGCAGTACCTATTTATCTACTTGCAGTGGCGTGCTTTCGATCTGCAAGGTTGACAGGAGCTGGGACCGAGCAACCAGAGATCACCCTGTCGCGGGGATTCGAACCGCCGACCTTCTGATCGGCAAGTCCTAGGCTCTGTGGTTTAGACCACAGCGCCACCTGCGTTGTGTTATTTGGGGGTAAAACTCCAACCCGATGGGACTTTGCAATTGAATTCAGGGTGCCTGCTGACTGTCACCGTTTTGTCAGAGAGATTCTAGCACATACTATAAATTTAGGTTAAGTGGATCAAAGCGCTCTGTTTCCCTGGCAAAACAAAGGCACTTTTTAAAGAATTGGACTTTTTGCAGATTTGGACATGATGGTGAAATACATTGAAAAGTATGGGGTGAACAAATTACTAAGAGGCAGAAGGAAAAACACGGCAGATCAGGATGAATGAAGGGCCAGTGCTGATTGTAGTATAACTGCTCCGTAAACGAATCTGCATAAATGCTCAATAAAGACTGGATATCATTTAACCTCTGTGTAAGGTTCAATAAACAAGTTGTCTGGAGAAGTCCTCAGAATTCGAGTGCATGGCAGTCATCCTATCTCCATTGCATAACAGAAAGCCTTTTCATTAAAAATAATGCAAATTACCTCCAATGAAACATTATTGTGCTGCTTTGTTAGAATCCAAAGATGATTTATTTGGAAGGAATTTAACAAAGAAGTATTCAGACTTTTGAGTTACACAGAATACTTTCTTCTGCTGGGTGTTAAAGAGAGACAAAGATGCTTTCTAGCGAAGGGTGTGGGGTTCAGCCCTATCTGCACTTTGTCCCAGTTCTGTAGGGTGATCCTAAGCATTAGTTGCTCAGAAGTAAGGCCTATCAAGTTCAATGCCTTAAAGCGTTCCCTGAGGAAATGCCTGCAAGGCTTAATTAGATGAGAACTGTGCAAAAGATCTCAAGTTACAGAGAGGGCTGCTGGGCAGAGAAACAAACAGTGACTCTCACCAACAGTTATCAGAGTCTGTCTACAAAGCACTGATCAGAACACATTGGTCACTTTTAAGTCAAACAACAGAAACAAAGAAAGGCGGAGTTTCATTGGAGACAATGCACCAGCTGCAATTTTAAATTTGGTAGTTTAAAGGGCTAATTCACTACACAATATGAAATCACTTCGGGTAGTAAAAGGTTTGTATAGTATATTCTTAACTGTCTTCTTCCTCTAGTAACTAAAGGCTAGTTTACAATTTCCACTCTGCCCATTTTTGCAACATACACACTCCCAAGGGCAATGTTAGAGGGTAGTCAGACAGTCCAAAAGGCCCATGAAGACTCAGGAAATATTTAGAGATCAAAAACATCATTTTTAAAAACTTGACTGTGAACCAATGAGATGAAGGCTTCACCAGTCCTCCATCTTTCCTCCACTAGAACACACATGCTCTCTCTCTCCTAAGTATAACTGCATACCCTCCAACATTTCTCCGATGAAGATAGGGACGTCCCATTCCATAATGCTAATTTTACTATTTATACCACCACACATCTTACTGGGTTGCCCCAGCCACTCTGGGTGGCTTCCAACATATATAAGAACATAATAAAACATTAAACATTTTTTCCCCTATATAGGATAGCCTTCAGATGGCTCAGGGGTCGGATAACTCCATACCTTCCAACATTTCTCCAAGGAAAATAGGGACATCCCAAGAAAAAGTGGGACATTCAGGAATCAAATCAGAAACCGGGACAGCTTCTCTAAATCAGGGCTGTCCCTGGAAAATAGGGACACTTGGAGGGTCTGTAATTGTTAGAGCTAAGCTGCTGCTTACCCTACTTCAGAATGCAGCGTTCTGAACCTTATCTCAGCAAACAAGATTGGAAAATAATGTGATGGGCTTCCTGTCAGATTTCTGTGAGTAACAGAGTGATCCCTGTGAGGCAGTAGCTGGTCAGAGCCTCTTGAGAAAAAAGGGACTGCTAATAGCTCTGCAATGTGTTTCCATGTTTCCATGGGGACTAAATTAGACAATTTCCCCTAAGTATCTCTCTCTTCCTCTGCTCAGCTCATTTGGCAGATTGTTCTTTTATTTCTTTGGTTGCCTGCCTGCCTGTTGAGACAATAAACTGATTTATTTGGCATGCAAAGGACTGGCAAATTGTGTTCTGGCCTAACCCTGAACTATAAGAGCTCTTAACTTCCTTCTCTGGATCTTTTAAGAAATTAAGTTGCGACCAAGGGTAAGGACCCATAAGTAAGGGGGCACATTTATTTTCCATAGGGCCCATTCCAAGGTTTCTCCCCATTCTGTTTAACCATGTCCTTTCCCTTCCTTGCTCACCCACCGTTTGCCATAAGTTCCCTGGGCAGGTTTCAACAATATAAAAATGCAAAACTAAGATCAGTTTGAACAATTTACCATCAGAAGAACAGATGTTCCAGGCCAGGACAAAGAAGTGCTTCTCCTACATATGATGGAAGCCATACAATGAACGCTCCAGATGTACCTCTGGGGTGAGGGATTTTCATATATTAGGGGCTGACACAAATAGTGCCCTCTCCCCGGACACACACACCCTCCAATCTCTGAGGGTGGTAGAACTACCAAAATGGCTCCCTTTGCTGATCTTAACACCCGAGATTATAGCTATTATAGTAACACAAACCAGATCCCCAAATTGTATTATTACAATTCTCCATAAAAATAGCTCAAAAACCACTGTGTGTTTGTGTGTGTTTGCCCCCCCCCCAAAAAAAGCTCAATAACTTTTCTGTCAGGATTTTCACTGTTTGAAATATGGCAACCCTAGCCACAATCCATTTTTAGCTTTTAGACACAGTTTTTCCTCAATCCAGCTTCCAGGCTATTCCAAAACAGAAGCCATGAGTCTGTTGTGGCACAAACAGTTCAGACAGCTTTTGCCCACATGCATGTGCAGGAAAAAGCTTCACTCAATTACGGTTTGAATAGGAGCAGAAGGAAGTGACTTGGAAATCTAGCAAAAGATGAAGTAAGAATGACCTTGCTTCTAATATGAACATACTCTAAGACGGTAGGGAAAACAAGAAGTTCCAACAACTGAAAATTGTCCCTTCTTGCTGGTACATATAGACCCAGGAATGTTGTGCTTTCTGAGCAGAGTACGCTGGCCCAACTTCCCCTTGGGGTTTCTGCTGCCAAAGTGAAACAGTATCTTCCAGTTCAGTCACATGAGGTGCCAAGGCTTTCTGGGCTTTCCTCATTTAAAGACAGTACGTAACACCTCAGTGTTGTAATATACAGTTACTGACACACACTGGCATGCATGAAAGGGTTAACTGGAGCCCTGTGCTCAAGTTGCCAGTGGGTGTGGCTTAGCAGGTCCCCAGCAGACTCCACCTCCCTCACTTCTCTCTCCGCATTCAGTGACTATGACTGAAGGAAAACCATGTGAAAACATCTCTCTAAAAGGATATTTTTTACAGCTTGCATCTTTGCTAACCCAAAGAATACATGATCGTTTTTGCATTGAAACCAAGTGACCTCATTGTGTTTGACGCTGCAAATTGTGTACATAGCTTTAGCTCCTTGCTCTTTCTGTGAGGGGAGAGTAAGGGGGTAGGTGCAATTTAAGTATAAAAAATCTATTTAGAAAACACAGGGGGAAGCGGGCAATAATTCTCCACTGGAAACAAGATAGTAGAAGTTCAAGGCCATTCTCATTTTAAACACTAAATCCCTCCTATTGCCCCTACCCTGAGATAGGCATCACTTCTGAGCTTCTAGAATCCACCTTCTGAGCCTCAAGGTCTGAGTTTCAGGATACCAGGCAATCCTAACAATTGACAATAATGATAATTAACATTACCACACAGAGACATTTTATTTTTATCACCTTGCAAGCAGC
The DNA here is from genome assembly GCF_964252035.2 of Podarcis erhardii. Lineage (NCBI taxonomy): Eukaryota > Metazoa > Chordata > Lepidosauria > Squamata > Lacertidae > Podarcis > Podarcis erhardii. The sequence goes on along the minus strand of NC_138509.1, from coordinate 15,421,011 downwards.
AAAACGGCCTTATTAAGTAATTTAAAGTGCCCTCATTTAGCATACTTTCAGGAACACCATCTGAATGAATCTAATTTTTAGAATAACTGCCCCATGTTTCATTGGCAGCCCTTTCAGGGTAGCCTATGGAGAACGAGGTGTTGGGGGTTTTGAGATCAGGGAAAGCAAGCCAAATTCACCTCCTTTTGCAGTAGGATCGCCATATTTCAAAGCTGTTTTTAGCCGCCTTTTAGAAATTCCCTCCGAATGTCAATTCCGCTTTTGAAATCCCAATAATGTCGGGGAAAATCCGGACATATTGGCAGCCCTATTTTGCAGGTCAGTCCTGAGCAAGTTACTTGGAAGGAAGTCCTACTTAGTTGAATGGGTCTTAGTTGAAATTAAATGTGCTTATGATTACAACTTTGGACAGTCAAACGTTAACAAGTACAGTGTGATTTCCTGTCGCCCTGCCAGAGACCAAGTGCTTAGTAGCTATGAGGCTGAATTAATGCCGCTGAACTGAGCATCACTTTTTCGCTAATTCCACACCCCCCCCCTCCATCATTTAGAAGGAAGAGTCCTTGTGAAACCCTTAGTTTGTGGTTAATTCAGGCCTCAATTACCGACCTTTATGAGAAGGTCTTTTACTCAGCCGAGGCATTCTGAAAATGGAGAAGGAAGCTGCTGGGGAGAATGCATTAAAAACGTTACAAAGAAGTGCCTGTTTTACTTGGCCATAGAAAATAGGAATGAACTCATTTGAGAGTGAAGTCAGTCTTTCATACGCTCCCTTTTATACCAGCTGAGTGCACTTTTAAAAGTCAAGTTATTCTTTTGTTGGCATTCGGCATTTTGCACTGGTACAGAAGTTACCACATGTTACACTGTATGTCACAACAGGATGTAGCACATTGCAGTTTTTGTACATTCCTAGATGTTTTGCAAGATCCGTCACAAGTAAATTTGAGCTTATCTAGTTTCAAATTTATTTGATACATGCTGCGAAGAGGTTGGCCTAGTGTACATAGAAGCAAGTACAGTGGTACCTTGGGTTACATACGCTTCAGGTTACATACGCTTCAAGTTACAGACTCCACTAACCCAGAAATAGTGCTTCAGGTCAAGAACTTTGCTTCAGGATGAGAACAGAAATCGTGCTCCAACGGTGCAGCGGCAGCAGGAGGCCCCATTAGCTAAAGTGGTGCTTCAGGTTAAGAACAGTTTCAGGTTAAGTACAGACCTCCGGAACGAATTAAGTACTTAACCCGAGGTACCACTGTATTAAAATATATTTTTTTTGCTGCAGAGTCTTGGGCTTGCCAATCTTTTTTGGACCAGTGAGCACATTTTTAGAGGGCTGTGGGCACCAGTCACAAAATGGCTGCCATGAGGGCATCATATTACACAAAATGGCTGGTGCGAGGGGCATGTAATAACATAACATTAGAAAGAGTACATGGTGAAGCTTTCCCAATAATTATATTTCCATACCAGAAAAGGCTTAACCTGTGGAATTTCTGCCTCCGTTGCAGTGGTTAAAGTTACGAGAATCCTGTTTTCTCCCAGTGCCAACCCTAAACCAAAGCCTAGGCTGCCCCATTAAACACAAAGAGACATACACTGAAGTGGATATGTATACTATTACACTTTAACTTCACTATACAGTGAATTATTAATAAGTACCATGTGGCACTGTGGGTTAAACTACAGAGCCTAGGACTTGCCAATCAGAAGGTTGGCGGTTCGAATCCCCGCAACGGGGTGAGCTCCCGTTGCTCGGTCCCTGCTCCTGCCAACCTAGCAGTTCGAAAGCATGTCAAAGTGCAAGTAGATAAATAGGTACCGCTCCGGCGGGAAGGTAAACGGCGTTTCTGTGCGCTGTTCTAGTTCGCTGGCCACATGTCCCGGAAGCTGTCCACCGGCTCCCTCGGCCAATAAAGCGAGATGAGCGCCGCAACCCCAGAGTCGGTCACGACTGAACCTAATGGTCAGGGGTCCCTTTACCTTTACCTTTACCATGTATTTTAGTTCCTATGCAGCAGAAGACATCTCTAAGGCTCTTTACAAAATTTTCACATTTGCTTTTGTGTTTGTGTGGAGAGGGAGATAGTCTTCAAAATCCACCCACATTTATTGCATAGTAGTATTCGCAGAAAATAATTTATAGGGACTACCTGACCTCAGACCAAACCACCATGGGAAAGATGCAACTTGGCTGCTAGGGGGAAAGGAAAGGCAAACTATGGAGATTAAAAGGACTAGAATATAAGACAGAAGCAGGAAAGGTAAATTGTTCAGAAGGGTACCTGCACATTTTGTTTTGTAACTTTCTTTCTAGCAGGGCTAGAGGCTTACTTCTTTTAAAAAACAAAAGCTTGCAATCTAAGGACCCTGCTTGGAAACATCAGTGAAAGTGCCTGAGGGTGCTTGGTTGGCAACTAGCCATTGTGTTCTCGCCTTAAACTCTCAGATGAGCAGAGTTCCCCTCCACACTGCAGAGTCTAGGGATGGACAGAATGAAGAGAAGACGCTCATCTCTATTCCTCCATCAACTCCATTGGACCCCACTGCTTCCCAAGATGCTGAGGACTGGAGTCCTGATTACTACAGCAAGCCCTGCAAGCAAGGGGAGGGATGTGGCAGACCAGGTACATTTACCGTATTTTTCGCTCTATAGGACACACCGGACCATAGGACGCACCGGACCGTAGGAGGGGGAGAACAGGGGAAAAAATTCTCCCCTTCTCTGCTCAGCGCCCCTTCAGCGAAGCGGCAGGAGAAACGGAGCCACTTCCAGCCCCTTCTGTGCAGTGCCTCTCCAGCAAAGCGAAGCCTGGAGAGCAAGAGGGATCAGTGTGCACTGACCCCTCTTGCTCTCCAGGCTTCAGGCGGCTATCCGCAAGCCTTCGGAGCGCTGCGCTCTGAAGGGGGCTTCAGGTGGCTTCAGCGAAAGCAACGCGAAGCCTCCGGAGCGCGGGGGGAGCTCTCCCTCCGTGCTTCGTAGGCTTCACGTTGCTATCGCTGAAGCCAAGGAGCCTGCATTCGCTCCATAAGACGCACACACATTTCCCCTTATCTTTTGAAGGGGAAAAGGTGCATCTTATAGAGCGAAAAATACGGTACATCCTCTCCTGCAGCCTAGCAACCTTGAAAGCAGGGTGGAGAGGGGGACATCCTTTTTTATGTCCTGCAATGCTCTGGGGCATTGAGGAAAATTTAAATGGCAGCTAGGTCCAGCTGTCTGATGCTGCTGGACTACTGGGCTGGAAAAGAATGAAAGGGGGATGTCAGCGGTGAGCCCTGGCAGCTGCCCAAAGATGTCAGGTGCTGATGCCAGCTCTGATCTTCATTTTACAGAACTGTAGATGGGATATTTGGAATGTGGCTCAGCTGCCAAGAGAGGGGTGTGCCTGAAGAACTCCTAAACTATCTCCTGATAACTATAGCATCTGTGAGGATGAACGAGGAGGGTTGTCAAATGTTTTGGAGGGGGCTGAGACTCTTTGCAGGCGGAGTTTGCAGCGATATTGACAGCAAACTACCTGCAGAGAGAAGACAACAGGGGTGAGATAAGTCAAGTATTCTCTGTTTCTGCTGAGCTACAGAAGAACAAACTGAAATCCTAATACTGCTGTGCTTTTAAAGCTCCACATTGTAACCCCGGGCTAAGCAGCACATTCTATATTGGCTGTCCTACTACTATGAGAAGTACCCAAATGCAATTTTTTAAAAGTAAACTTTAAAAAGCAGAAATGTAAAAAGTAGTTGCAAGCTGTCCCCTGGTTTGCTGCAGCTGTCCCCTAGCAATAAACATCACAGACACATCTGGGAGGAAAGAAATTGTTCCAATGGTACTTACGTTCTTTACCTTTGACTAATATGTATATGTTTGATAGGATAGCTCCTGGGGTTTGAGTGGTCTGGCAGGTTCTTCAGTCAGAATTGCTTCCCAGGTTTTTCTAGGTGGTGGGTCTGGTAAAGAAGGAAAAGAGAAACCCTGTTATGAACCCATTAGTAGTGGAATAATGTGTGCATTTGTCTACAGTGGTACCTCGGGTTACAGATGTTTCAGGTTACAGATGCGTCAGGTTACAAACTCCGCTAACCCAGAAATAGTACCTCGGGCTAAGAACTTTGCTTCAGGATGAGAACAGAAATCGCACGGCGGCAGCACAGCAGAAGCGGGAGGCCCTATTAGCTAAAGTGGTACCTCAGGTTAAGAACAGTTTCAGGTTAAGAACGGACCTGCAGAACGAATTAAGTTCTTAACCTGAGGTACCACTGTATTAGCAAAAATTATAGGACACCCTTCATTACAGTGTAATCGCAGGACATCTGCCAGCATAGTATCTAACAGCATTATCATTCTGATTACCATATTAATTTTTTGGGTCACATACTAGAATTTGTTTGGTTTCAGAGCGACTCATAATACAAATTTAAATGAATCAAAAATAAATATTATTAACTAAAAGTGCTCATTCTTCAGTAACAAAGAAAGGGTCTGTCCTAACCCTGTTTGGGGAAGTTTTTAATGTTTGATGTTTTATCGCTTTATTATTAATATTAATATTCTGTTGGGAGACACCCAGAGTGGCTGGGGAAACCCAGCCAGATGGGTGGGGTATAAATTATTATTATTATTATTATTATTATTATTATTATTATTATTATTTTATTTATTTGTTTATTAAAGATGAACATCAATTAAGATCAAAATGCTCAGATGAATAGGAACATATTCACATGTCATAGTAAGTTGAACAGGGACGGCAATTAAAGGTGAACGGCAGTAGATCCGATAGATTAAGGCATGACACCAGTCAAAACTAAAATAAATAGCTCCAAAGGCCTGAGAGAGCATGCATATTTTAACTAGGCATTCATAAAGATGTAGCCATCCATACTTCCAGAAGAGTGAGCTGCACAGCGGGGCCTCTGCCGAACACCAGCACATCGCATGCCAAACACCCTGGTGGGACAGTGAGCTGAGCCTCTATGGTACCCAATGTAATACAACACATATATTATGACCAACAGCCTATAACAAGATGCATGAGCCCAAATAAGGACAGACTTTCTTTCTGGACTCAAAACGAAGCAATCACACTTCGGAACTTTCTGTATCCATAAATAGTCATTCCAAAATACCTGGAGTTTGCCTGATACTTCTGGGCCAAGTGAAAGCACTAAGTGCTGGGGATTTATGAAGCCTGTCTTTTTTTCACGGGCTTTGGACAAACAGTCTAGATTAGCAGTGACTTAATAATAATAATAATAGTAATAAACCAACAGCTAAAAAAAATATTATAGTTTCTTTTGGATCCGAGAGCACCGGAGTCTCGTAGTATAGCTGTAATATTTGTTTTGCTTGCAAATAGAGAAGAAGAGCATTTTGGAAGTAAGCTGGAACTCCTAGACCAGGTAGCAAATACCCAATCCTGAAGCAGATTCTCCAAATAATGTTCATGTAATGATCATGAAACTAACAATAATTCTTTCAAAGCATTAATTCTGCCTTTGCAACAGCAAGCTATCGCTCTGCATTGGAACACGTTTCTTAAAAGAAAAGCCTCACTAGCTTTTCAGATACCTTTTAATTGCATAACTTTCTAAAGAAATGCCTGAAGTAACTGATATTATCATTTGTTTCTTCTGTTATTTTACTCCAGGAAGACCCATTTATCCTAAATAGAACCCAATAAGGCAGACACGTATGTACAAAATATTTTCCCTCCCCCCATGTGATCCCATTGAGATCCCAAGATGAAATCTTGCAGGTAGATCTTAGAAATATTCAATAATCAATACATTTTTTTGAAAATTTTAAAGTGTATTTTTATCATTTTAACAATTTTTGTAACTTAATTTAAACTTTAAGGTAAGCCCTCCTTGTGACATATCGTATTAAAGTTCTGAAGAGATTGGTGTTTTTAGTTTTGGCATATGTCAATGCTGGACTGAGCTTTTAAGGTTTTTGTGTAGTGTGACAAGGCCAAAATTGTCAATTTGTTGAAACTTCAAACCCTCATAACTCAAAAATGGGATTTCTTCCCCCACATTTCCCCCCAAGGACACCAGGGTGGCAAACATGAAGTTATCCCATTTTATCAGCCCTTAAGAGCATTTATTCGGTTAACAGAAAGATTTTGGATACAAAGAATTTAACACAATCAGTTAATGACATTTCAGCAAAGCGACATACAGGTATCATTTTACTTTGCTAGCTGTTGGAATGTGCTGTGAAATTAAAATAAAGATCTGAAAAGGAGAGTCAAGTTATTCCATAATGTTTTCCCCCTGCTATTCTGTTCATTCCTGAAGGCATGAGATGGCTTTCGGTTATCAAAGAATCTCTTGTTTAAACAACCTAGAAATCCTATCCCCCCTTCCATATTTCCTGAGGGGCTCTGTTAAACATTTACAGCTTTCCCGCACTGGACACTCCCTCAGAGAGCCTTGGAATCTAGATTGACAATGCAGAATGTCCAATTGGTTCCAGGTGTTTTATGGCTAGAAGACTCTGCAGCAGGCTAGCCTGCGTGGAATATTCTGCGCAGTAGATATCTTTCCTGGCACTGAACAGAAATAAAGATACATAATTGTTTCCGATTATGACTGGATGCTGAAAATTCAGAAGCAGAGCAGAGTACAAACAGCTTCCTCTCTCTCCCACGCCCTCGGTATACTGAGGTGCAGTTACCAGCTGACAGAAAATTCCCCAACCATCTTGCTCTTGTGACTGGAGTAACAGCAATTTAATCCATAGATTCCAACATATGTAGCTTTCTGAGGGTGAAAGAGGAGAGTGCAAAATATGGTCTGAAGCTCAACATTAAAAAAAACAAAGATCATGGCCAGGGGGCCCATCACCTCCTGGCAAATAGAAGGGGAAGAAATGGAGGCAGTGAGAGATTTTACTTTCTTGGGCTCCATGACAACTGCAGATGGTGACAGCAGTCACGAAATTAAAGGACGCCTGCTTCTTGGGAGAAAAGCAGTGACAAACCTAGACAGCATCTTAAAAAGCAGAGACATCACCTTGCCAACAAAGGTCTGTATAGTAAAAGCTATGGTTTTCCCAGTAGTGATGTATGGAAGTGAGAGCTGGACCATCAAGAAGGCTGATCGCCAAAGAATTGATGCTTTTGAATTATGGTGCTCAAGGAGACTCTTGAGAATCCCATGGACTGCAAGAAGATCAAACCTATCCATTCTTAATAAAATTAGCCCTGAGTGCTCACTGGAAGGACAGATTGTGAATCTGAGGCTCCAATACTTTGGCCACCTCATGAGAAGAGAAGACTCCCTGGAAAAGACCCTGATGTTGGGAAAGATGGAGGGCACAAGGAGAAGGGGACGACAGAGGACGAGATGGTTGGACAGTGTTCTCGAAGATACCAGCATGAGTTTGACCAAACTGCGGGAGGCAGTGGAAGACAGGAGTGCCTGGCATGCTCTGGTCCATGGCGTCACGAAGAGTAGGACACGACTAAACGACTAAACAACAACAACAAATGGCGTAGGGAGGAGCATCATCACCTAATGCTCGCTTGTAAAACCCAGGGAGCTGAAAGCAACCCCCGGCCAGCTCTGAGAACTCTCTCCAGGCCACAGTCCTTCTTCAAACTCCAAACGTTTTTGCCTCATCTGGACTGACAAGAACTCTTGTTTGTCCAGATGAACAATAGAGGCAGGACTTTTTTTCAGCCAGGAATTGCCGGAACTCAGTTCCAGTACCTCAGAGGTGGGCATCACTGCCATTCTAAGAGGTTGAGGGAGGTGGTCAGTTCCTTCACCTCTTTTTTTTAAATAGAAAAAACAGCACTGAATAGAAGTGTGTGCGTGTGCATAGAAAACTTGCCTACTGCACGAAGGTAATGTTTACATTTGTCTGGCTGCTTTTGCTGCTGAGTCTGCCCACCCTTTCCATGTGGCCCTCGGGGGTTGCGCATAAGCGAATACGGCCCTCAGCTTCTCCCCCTTTGTGTTAATGATTGAGGAGCAAGAGTTGGTTGGCTTTGTTTTTAATTTGGCATATTGACAGGGTACCCTTTCATATTGCGGTATGAAAAGTGATGTACTGGATTTCAGCAGGAAGCAATGGGCCACACACCGATTACTAATGATGACATGCAGTGCTTTTTTTTCTAAAAAAAATATGTTTATGGGCACTCTCATTTTCCTACTCACATTGAAATACTACCCCTCAATGAGGCCAAACTTACATTCACAAAATGTTTAGGGGTATGCGTCCCCCCCAGAAAAGAGCACTGATGCCATGAGACCAGCTCACAGGTTTTGAGATTGTAAATTATCTTGAATGCAGGAGTGCATATGACACCCCAATAGTTAAGAGACCAAATCATCCTAAATTCACATTTTAAAAAGCCCATTTGCAGGTGCCCTCGGTCTCTTAGTCACTGTCCTGCATCAGCTATAGTTTAATCTGCTTTCTTCCCCACCAACACACATCATAATTCCCCCCCCCCCATCTTTGCTTTTTAAAAAAGGCCATTGTCAGAACACTTCAGGAACCATCAGATTTGCATATGCACTATAAACCAAAGATTTGAAGCGACAAATATTCCCTTCGTTCTTAAGTCTCGATTGCTTGGGCCTGAGTTTCCCAGCAGCAGAAACACTTTAGTACTGTTAATCCAGAAATATACAAACTGATCTGAGCATCAGTGCAACTAGGAAATTGTGTTTTGTGTGTGTACGTAGTTTTCCCCTCTAGGAATGTAATAAGAAGGTGGGGCTAAGAGACAAAATGTACAATAAGATAAGGCATGCAGCAGAGCCTTTGCAGATATTACAATTGAGGACGAGGGAAAATGAAAACCAGCCCAGTAAAGCTTACCAGAATTAGGAATGAAGCTTTGCAAAACAACTGGTCAGCAAATGAGCACAAATACCTGACCGCAAACTTGTTCTTGATTCCACAACTTCCGTTTTCTGTGGCCTGGGAATTTTGAAACGCTGGACATGTCCCACTGGGGAGTTTTGCTGTAAGCACGCCATTGAAACAAATGGGAGCTGCTCAAGCTGCTGTGCAGCACCCATTCATCTTAAGGGGACTGGTGCTACTGAGCATCCCAGTGCGGTTATGGATGCTTAACAGCAGTGGGATGCTCCTGCTTGCTTCACTCATCAACCTTCTTTGACCAACTCCAACCGCTTCCCTTTACACCTTGCCAACCTGCCAGCCCAGCAAACTGTAGTTTGTAGTGCCACCTGTCTGTGGCAATGAAAACTGCAGCAACACAACATCCTTATAATTTTATATACAAGAGGCAAGCTGATCTATTCAAAGGATTCCCTGGCTTCTTGGCAAAATTACTGTATTTTTTGCTCTATAAGACTCACTTTTTCCCTCCTAAAAAGTAAGGGGAAATGTGTGTGCATCTTATGGAGCGAATGCAGGCTGCGCAGCTATCCCAGAAGCCAGAACAGCAAGAGGGATTGCTGCTTTCACTGCACAGCGATCCCTCTTGCTGTTCTGACTTCTGGGATTCAGAATATTTTTTTTCTTGTTTTCCTCCTCCAAAAACTATGTGCGTCTTGTGGTCTGGTGCGTCTTATAGAGCGAAAAATACGGTATACACATCCCTCTAAGGAATATTTCCTTTTTTTCTTCCCTCCTCTTTTTATGGTTTTTTTAAAAGTGAAAAATAAAATATTATGCATATTCTATAATAGCACATTGCTGTATATTTTCTGCAGTACAGTGGTACCTCGAGTTACAAACACCTTGGGTTACTATTATATTATACGTGTGTGTGTGTGTGTGTGTGTGTGTGTGTGTATAATAACTGTTAAGAAATTGAGATGTATGTAATGAATGAAAAAGAAAAATGAATAATTTTTTTAAAAAACCCAAAAACAACACCTCGGGTTACAAACACTTCAGGTTACAGACTCCGCTAACCCGGAAGTAGTACCTCAGGTTAAGAACTTTACTTCAGGATGAGAACAGAAATTGCGTGGCGGTAGCGCGGTGGCAGCGGGAAGCCCCATTAACTAAAGTGGTACCTCAGGTTAAGAACAGTTTCAGGTTAAGAACGGACCTGCAGAACGAATTAAGTTCTTAACCTGAGGTACCACTGTACAGTGTATCTTCCACAACATAGTATTTTTATATTTTATATGTGCAAAACCTATCTAGAAGGATGAAAAAGTCATGTATTTATTTTATTCTTGATTTCTAATTTTAAGAGAGAGAAATTGGAATGAAGTATTTTGCCAGCTTTTTTTTCTTTTTAAAAAACCCCTCATTTTTGTTTTTCTAGTTGCTTATGTACCAATCCCAAATTAATTCACTGCTTCCTGTCATATTTGTTCTGCTTAAACCCTAACCTGGTTTTCCATAGTGGAAGCTCCAAAATGTGGGCCAATTTAAGTCCGGAATATAAATGTGTCCTAATTTTAGGATCATTTCACTAGGGATCTTTGTCATAATGATTCCTAAGTACCAGTTTACATCTCCCAAATGTCTAACCATTAAGTTATAGTGCATGTTAACAAGCATGGCATGATGGGAGATTTGGGGAGTCAAACATGCCATTATCCGAGACTCCTGAACCAAAGCTGGAACGGCACAGCAATTACTCTGACCACATTACAACATAATTTCCAAGTTGTCTTGAGGATTTGTAATTTGTAATTTATCATCAGAGCCGGATGGCCTACTTGGGATAAATTTGAATTGAATTTGAGGAGCTGACTGGCATAACATAACAAAACATTCGGCTACATATTCTAGTGGCGCAAGGCCTGGGAGTTGGCCGGTTGGGTTTTATATACAGGCAAACTTGCGTGTAGGGCAGGCATAGGCAAACTCAGCCCTCCAGAAGTTTTGGGACTACAATTCCCATCATCCCTGACCACTGGTCCTGTTAGCTAGGGGTGATTGGAGTTGTAGTCCCAAAAACATCTGGAGGGCCGAGTTTGCCTCTCCTGGTGTAAGGCCCTTAGAAACGAATCTCAGTGTGTTGGGTTTGGGTGAACATGTATACGAAACAAAAACAGGGAAGGTAACTTGGTCGGCATCCGTCTGCCTCGGAAGATGATTGAGGTGTGCACCTTTGGGAGTGAAGTCAAACTGTTGGAAAGTTACAGCGCCTGCTGTAAACAGAGACTGTTATGGGAGAGACATGTTTTGTTGCAGCTGGGGCAGGTGAAGGCGTCCGGTTGTGCTGGTGCAGATGCACCATGGAGTTTTCTCTGCACTCCTCCCAGCAGTCGTCCCTCCTTTGGTCACTGCTATGGATACACAACCTGACTGTCTCCAGGCATTGCGGTCGTCTGCAAAGGATTCCCAGACGTACAGCAATAAGAGGTCAGAGGTGATAAAATTGTAGTTTAAAATCTCTGCATGGCACCAGATTGGGGAAAACTAGCTTACTATGTTGCTTGCGACTGTCACAGATGGGAACAGGGGTGTAAAGCATCCATCCCTGAAATTGGAAGCTGAAGCCTCTGGATTGGCTAGAGTTGTTATGTTTACAGAGAGCCTGGCCTTCTGCCTTTTCCTGAGTGGTCAATAGAGCAGTACTTTCTGTTTATTGCATTCCCACCCCCCTCAGGTGCTCACTTCCAGTTTCCAGCTCCAGCAACTAACATCTTACACACTTTCTCCCGGATCCCTTCCATCCCTAGGCTGAGGTCATCCAGTCCACAGCAGAATGATTCCAGATCTCACTGTTCTGTTTAGATGATTTAATTGGGACCAATTCCAAAGCTGTCAGTAATTTTGCAATCGCAGGAGTGCCTTGTGGCCTCTTTGAAGGCTCTGCTAAAATAGGCAGTCTGCACCCAGTTCTACCTTGCTGAGGAAAATTCGAGACAAGTTGAAATCGCAAGGTAGTAGATTTAATAATAATAAAAAAATGCATGAATGAACGCAACCCTGAATTTCCACTTTTCCCCTCTGTCCCCCCGCCGCAGACAAAAGGTATGCATTTCCCAGCTGCTCCTACCAGATGTCATCTGAGAAACTGCTGGATAAGCCATTTTTAAAACATTTTAAGCTGTTCTGGAAGCCTTCGGGCAGAGTAGCAGCCTACTCGATCCTGGTAATAAATCGTAATAAATTAATATAGCTTCAGGCACACTCTCCACCTGCTTGAGTTGGAACTGAAGCTGGAAACAGTTTGGCAGCTTGAATGTAGCTGGAGAAGGCAGAGGAGGTCTGGGTTTTGCAGCTGGATGGTAAAGGAAAGATCTGAGGTGGAGGATCCAAGCATAGGCGGCTGCTTTCGAGGAACCGATGCTCTTTTAAAGGCTAGTAAAGGGACGTGGTTGGCGCTGTGGTCTAAACCACTAAGCCTAGGGCTTGCTGATCAGAAGGTCGAGGGTTCGAATCCCCGCGACGGGGTGAGCTCTCATTGCTCGGTCCCTGCTCCTGCCCACCTAGCAGTTCGAAAGCATGTCAAAGTACAAGTAGATAAATAGGTACCAGTCCGGCAGGAAGGTAAACGGTGTTTCCGTGCACTGCTCTGGTTTGCCAGAAGCGGCTTAGTCATGCTGGCCACATGACCCGGAAGCTGTACGCCGGCTCCCTCGGCCAACAAAGCAAGATGAGCGCCGCAACCCCAGAGTCATCCACAACTGGACCTACCGGTCAGGGGTACCTTTATATTTACCTTTACAGTGTAGAGGTGCTTGCTTTCTCCCTCCTGAACAGGTTGTGTACTGGTAAATATGAAACAGAGATTAGAAAAAGCACCATAAGTCTCAAGTACTCCTCAAGGAATCGGACCTTGTAAAAGGCTGTCCTGGGACTTTGGTCTGCTTCTTTTTGTCACTGAATTCCCTTTTCTAAACCAGTGTTGTGATTCTGGACAATGCATCCTTTTCAGGCAGTATTTGCAGAAATGATGTATGACTGGAGTGGTTCGCCTTTTTCTGCTTCTAGCCCTAGCTTAATTTCAGAATATATTGAATGTTGAAAGGAGGAAATGCTGCATTTTTTTCTTGCTCACTTTTTCGTGAGCTTGGCAGTGAATTTCTCAGAGGAAAAGTCTGGGCCCTGTGCCTGTCTGAAGATCACACTGACTGAATCCTTCCCCAAACCTAGAAGAAATTCTCCCTAATCTCAGATATGAGAGGCTGGTTATGATTACTAACTGGAGTGATGTACTATACTCTGAGCAAAGATTAAGACTTCATGATTTCATTACTGAGCCATGCATTGCAAATACGTTCTGCTGTGTTCGGATGTGCCCTGGCTCAAATCAAACAATCATTTTTGTCTGTTGGTTGGAAATACTTCATTCTTTCAGTTTGGAGAGAAAGGTGTTTTGGATAATGAAAATGTAAACTAAATTTATTTTTTGGTGTGGAATAAAACTGCATGCAACCATTAGTAAGTGTTCCTCACATTTTAAAGATTTTGTCTGTTTTCTTTTTGGTTTTTTTTGCAATGAAAGTCTCAGGTACATGAATTTAAAAAACCATGTCATGTGGTTTGGCTTAATTTCTGCATAAGATGGATGGAGCCAATCATGTCTGAAAATTATACTTAGACTATCCTTACATGGTAGCTCCTCCCCCATCCATAGATTTACAGAGAACAATCCATTTTGTTTTAGAGAGGAAACAGTAGCACTCTGCATATGTTTAATGACACGTTTTCTTAAATAGCTGCTGTACAAGATCCATTGTGATGAAAACTGCAAGGTTACAAACTGCAGCCCTACCAAGTCAAAACATTGCCAGCCCCCAATGTGAGATAGATAGATGACAGATAGACACACAACATGCTTCACATTTTGAGAGCATGCAGAGGCAGATTTAGGGCAGCTTGACCAGTTCCACTCAGGTAAAAAAGGTAAAGGTAAAGGACCCCTGGACAGTTAAAGTCCAGTCAAAGGCAACTATGGGGTGCGGCACTCATCTTGCTTTCAGGCCAAGGGAGCTGATGTTTGTCCACAGACAGCTTTCCGGGTCATGTGGCCAGCATGACTAAACTGCTTCTGGCGCAACGGGACACCGTGAGCCCACAGAAATGCTGTTTACCTTCCCACCGCAGTGGTACCTATTTATCTACTACCACTGGTATGCTTTTGAACTGCTAGGTTGGCAGGAGCTGGGACAAAGCAACGGGAGCTCACCCCATTGCCAGGATTCGAAACTCTGAGCTTCTGAACGGCAAGCCCAAGAGGTGCAGAGGTTTAGACCACAGCGCCACCCGCATCCCACTACACTGTGTGCCGAGCCTAGAGGGTGCTGCAGGGCGTTGCAACTATAATGTAGTGAATTGAGCAGAATGGAAGGCAAGAGGTGAGGGGCACCAAATTTTGGGTGGCAGACATCCAGCAAGGCAGAAAGACAATTAAAGTCTTTCGAGCAACATCAGCTCCCCTAAAGGCAAACAGCATGCAGAGAGAGAGAGGAGAGAAACTTTGCTGTCCATCAGGCAATGACCTTTTCCCCTTGCTGGGAGATATATATATATATATATATATATAAAACTAATTTTAGAAGTTGTGTGTCCTTGTTTATCAATTTGACCCTTTTACATGGTTTTGCATGTTTTGTGGTATTTTATGCATCATGACTGGCCATTGTTTTATTGATTATAGCTTAGCAATTCTTTATTTTAGTTAGGAGTTAACTGTTTTTGCTGATATTTATTGCTTACTATTGTATTCTAATGGATTATAGAATATTGCTTATTTGATGTAAGTTGTTTATTCAAAAGTTATGTCTTTATCATGACTTTTTGTAAGGGATCAGATTGTTATTAGGTGTGCGATCTTTGCTGTCTATTTTGTTTCTTCGGCTTGCAAACCGCCTTGTGTATAGCAATACAGAATGTCGGTGTGCAAATTAAAAGTGAAATGAAAAAGTAAAAATGAAATAAAATGCTACTGGTAGCAGCAGCAGCAAGAATAATAATAATCCACTCTTCTCCTAAAAGTATCCTCAGCAGAATAAAAAAACTATATCTACTTAGCTCATTTCAGTCTCCATTGCTCACTGTGTTTCAGCGCTGCCAGACTGTTTCTTCTCAGCCATCACTAAAGCACGTGCATTGTATTAATAATGAGGAGCCATCAGTCATAAAAAAACACATTAAAGAAACAATTTCAATATTAGTTATTCAACAGCCTAAGAACCTAGTTATACAGCACAATATCATCCCCTTCAGATGAGACTTTCCATAAGTCAAAAGACATCCTAGTGCTGCTGGCCTATATGTGAGTCAGGGCTAAATGCTCTGTGCTTTTCATCACTGAAGTGATTTTTGTAAGCACTCCCATGAAACAGAGCAACAGCTCCAGCGAAGTATCAATAAATACAATCCCATAGCGCGAGCTGGGAGAAATGTCAGTGATTAGCTTCAAGTTGCACTATAAAGCCCGAGAAACGCAGAAAGCAGAAAACGACCCTCAGATTCTGGCAGTGGCGTAGCGTGGGTTGTCAGCACCTGGGGCAAGGCAAGTAATTTGCGCCCCCTAACCCCTGGATTTTAGCACTCGAGTGCGAGCGCGCCCCCCCCCCGATGTTGCGGCCGCCCCCCTGCACCCCCCACGCTAAGCCACTGGGGCTGGGGGCGAGCGAAGGAGCCAAGGACCCCCTCCTTAAGGCTCAGCAGGAATTTACTAAATTTATTATTTGCGGAGCCCCCGCGGGCCGAGACAGCCGAAGCCCCCTCCCCTCGGGCGCCTCCCCGCCCCCTCCTCTCCTTGGGCTGTAGGTGGAGCCCGCGCTCCGAGGCACTCCAGATCCGGGCTTGGCGAGCGCCTCTCCTCCCCCCGGCCTGGTCCGGGGGCTTCCAGCCGCGCTCCGTCCTCGCCCGACCCCCCCCCCCCCGCGGCTGAGACTTGCGCTGAGAGCCGGAGCCAGCGGCGCCCCCTTCCGCCGGGAGACCCTCGCCCGCCCGCCGGCTTCCTCTCGGAGGGTTTGGGGGAGAGCAGGGCGCGGCGAGGCCCCTCGGAGCTCTCCTCCCTCCCAGTCGGCAGAAGCAGCCGCCGCCTGTGACTGAGCCGAGGGGATGGCGGCGGCGGCGGGGTGCGGAGTCTGCCCGTGCCCGGCCAGGCGTTGGTGGCGGCGGCGGTGCCGCTGCAGCGGCTGCTCCTCCTGCGAGCAGTCAGTGGAGCGCAGCCGCGGTGGCGGCGGCAGGGGGCACGCGCGCGCTAGGGCGCAAGGCTGGCGGTGGCGGCGGGGAGCCCGGCGGAGGAAGGAACTTGTCCCTTCCCTCTGGACTCGCGCCCCCCCAGATGTTGCGCCCGGTGCGGCCGGCACCCCTGGCACCCCCCACGCTACGCCACTGGATTCTGGAGTTTTAATGGAAATAAGAGCGTAGGGAAGATTACAAGCCTATTAAGCAGAGGAAGGGGCTGCAGTGCCCTGAATTCAGTACAGATTAGCTGGCGTTCACATTTACATGACTGGCAAATTCTGTCAGAAAAGCAAAGGACAGCTTTGGTTTGGTCCATATGAATGCACACTTACTAATCCGGGCCACAAAGATTTGTTTTCAGTGACTTCCAATTAGCCATGGGTGAATGTGTCTGCTTCAATTTACCCAAGGACTCAAGTGCCCTGGAAAATACATTTCCCAGGTCCCTGGCACCTGGTAGCATGTTCAAAGCAGGAATCTGGAGACTTTTGGCGAGGAGGATTGGAAGTCTTCAGGGAGAGGCCCTTAAGCCGGCCGCACTCTCCGTTATGTCATTGGGAGTGTGGCTAGATCTGACGTCAAGGAAAATTCCAGTGTGTTTTGGGAAAACAGCTGGGTCCCAGATTCGAACCGAGCTGAGGTGAGTTTCCCCATCGCTAGGAATTTCCAATCTATTGTATGGAAGATTAATTTTTTGGAGGAGTAATCAGGAAAGCACATGGTCTACTGGCCGAATACAGAAAAGTTGCTGCCTGAGCTGTAACCAGTGTGTTTATTGAATCAGGTGCTGACATCCGCATGATGAGGAGAATTATTCAGAGCACATTGCTATTCAGGCTGGCAGCGTGAAAAGGGAGACTGCTAGAAGGCGAGAGGGAAACAGGGAAAGTGGGATGGCGCACAAAGCCACTGCCTGCTCTGTTTTTTGCCTGTGCATGAGCTTCTTTGATACTGGTGGATGGCTTTTTAGTACAGTGAACCATAGGTGTTGTTGATCTTCCTACCCATCTCCCTCCTGCCCTGCTTGTGTCAGCACCCCTTGTGTATAACCAAGCATAGCCTTAAACATTTATCTGATGAAAATAGGGATGTCCTGATGCGGGTGGCGCTGTGGGTTAAACCACAGAGCCTAGGACTTGCCGATCAGAAGGTCGGTGGTTCGAATCCCCGCAATGGGATGAGCTCCCGTTGCTCGGTCACTGCTCCTGCCAACCTAGCAGTTCGAAAGCCTGTCAAAGTGCAAGTAGATCAATAGGTACCGCTCTGATGGGAAATAATGTTATATTTATACCCCACCCATCTGGCTGGTTTACCCCAGCCACTCTGGGAGTCTTCCAAAATACATAAAAACTTAATAAAACATTAAACGTTTGTTTTTTTAAATGTCCCTATACAGGGCCACCTTCCAATTTCTTCTAAAGGTTGGATAGGCTTGGGAGTTGCATAACTCCATACTCCTCCAACATTTCTCTGATGAAATTAGGGACGTCCTAAGGAAAAGCGGGGCATTCTGGGATCAAATCTCTTTCCTCCCCCCATCTATAGACATCTTTATTGGTTTTTCAATTAGTTTACACTCATCCTTTTCATACATGGCAATATTCACAATAAACAATTGGACACAATGAGCATTCCAACATTTAACATGTATGCATAAACTAAAGAGAAAGTAAATATGTTATTTATCTACTTATTTTGTTATTTGTTTGCGCTGGACTTCCTTCCACCTCTTACTTGGGTCCATGGAATTCTATGTTATATGCCTTTCCAAATGTATCTAATATTCTATTTACAATCTTTTCCATTGTTTCCACTGGTTGTCTTTACAAGAGTCATTCTAGCTCAGTCAAAAAATTTAAATTGCTGCAGTAGTCTCCCATATATTTTTTGAATTTACTCCAATTGCTGTTGAATTTTTGGTATTCTTCGTAAGAGACTGCCTTGTCAGCATGTCCATCTCTGCGTATTCCATCAACTTCACTTGCCAGTCCCTCTTCATTGGAATTTGGTCTCCTTTCAGTTTTGTGCTAGCAATACTCTCACTGCTGTAGTGGCGTACATAAAAAACTTTTTCAGATCTTCAGATCATCCCCAATGATTCTGAAAAGGAAAGCTTCTGGCTTTTTGGGAAATTATAATTTAAACATCTTTTTTTAACTCATTGTAAATTATATCCATTCCAGGATCAAATCTGAAACCGGGGTGGCTTCTGTAAATCTGGGACTGTCCCTGGAAGATAGGGATGCTTGGAGAGTCTTTGAGTGCCTGTTCCAGAACACTGAAAAGAACAAACTATTATAATCTATGGTGGCCATTGTGTGCATGAAAAGGGAACCAGCTAGGCATGGCAGCTGTGATTAATCTTGAATTGTTTTGTAGACAGATGAAAGAGGACACTGGAAGACTTTTCATGAACAGGAAAATTGGTCAAAAGTCTTAATAAGGAAAAATGGTTCTATGTAATCACATGATATTATGACGAGGGCTGATCTGAAGAGCCAAATTATTTTGATTGGTTCAGGGTGATGACATTGGGTTGCAACTGTTAAGATTGCTGTGGTCCTTCAACTGGTGAAATGAAATGACATGTGCAATCTGGAAGTGTATTAAAAAACATTGCTTTGGATGTGGTTCTTTGCACATTTGTATTTCAATAAATCTTTTTCACTTGCAGCTTGCATCCTGTTCTTTTGGTTTTCTGGGATGGCAACCTCCAGCCTAGGAACCCCTTTTTGAAATTTCTGCAACAGGTATGCTGGATCCAGCCCCATTTCT
Organism: Podarcis erhardii; assembly: GCF_964252035.2. Taxonomy (NCBI): domain Eukaryota; kingdom Metazoa; phylum Chordata; class Lepidosauria; order Squamata; family Lacertidae; genus Podarcis; species Podarcis erhardii. The sequence continues at coordinate 15,402,122 of NC_138509.1, read as the reverse complement.
GCTCCCATCACCCTTCATGAGCTGGAGGGTCAGCTTCTGAGGACTCAGCTACAGTGGTATCTCAGGTTACATACGCTTCAGGTTACAGACTCCACTAACCCAGAAATTGTGCTTCAGTTTAAGAACTTTGCTTCAGGATGAGAACAGAAATTGTGCTCTGGCGGCGCGGCGGCAGCAGCTAAAGTGGTGCTTCAGGTTAAAAACAGTTTCAGGTTAAGTACGGACCTCCGGAACGAATTAAGTACTTAACCTGAGGTACCACTGTATACAGCGGCAAATAAAACGTTTTAAGTGTGTTGTAAAGTGCATTATACAAATGTGACACTAGATGGCAAAGGTGAGCTACGGCAAATTCAATATATATTTTCCAAAACTTTTTTTTAGAAAGGCATTTTCACAACATTTTTTATGTGTCTAGATTCTGCCTGAAGTGAGGATCCTCCTGTATTTGTGGGTGTTGCATTTTAGAAGTCTGGAAAATCAAGAACTGAAAAACGTAGGGGCTGATATCCACCCTCCAACATATGGAGGGTGATGGCAGGAACAGCAATGGGTACGTGGGTGGGTGGAAGTAGCACATTCAGTCTCACTGCAGCATCCAGTGTCTACTTAACTTGGAAGATGAGCACACTGAAGATTTCTATGTGTATGATCTTGGGAAGGGGTGGGTGGGAACTGTGTAGGCTATGCCAACATTAAAGGTAAAGGGACCCCTGACCATTAGGTCCAGTCACAGATGACTCTGGGGTTGCGCGCTTATCTTGCTCTATAAGCCGAGGGAGCTGGCGTTTGTCCGCAGACAGCTTCCGGGTCATGTGGCCAGCATGACTAAGCCGCTTCTGGAGAACCAGAGCAGCACACAGAAACGCCATTTACCTTCCCGCCGGAGTGGTACCTATTTATCTACTTGCACTTTGACATGCTTTCGAACTGTTAGGTTGGCAGGAGCAGGGACCGAGCAACGGGAGCTCACCCCGTTGCGGGATTCAAACCTCCGACCTTCTGATCAGCAAGTCCTAGGCTCTGTGGTTTAACCCACAGCGCCACCCGCGTCCCATGCTAACATTATTAGCCCCTTAATCCAGAGACTGAGGGAGAGTGGCTTGCTTAATGCCACCTGGCAAAGTCTTAGAAGAGGCAAGGCTTGAAGAAGGGGCTTTCAGATGCTTAACTAACTCTCTGAGCTAACACGCTACACCCCTTTCCCCATATCTTTCTGCTGGGAGCTGTTAAAATGGTTCAGAAGCGGTCACAGTTCAGATTCTGCACTCCTGAGAAATCTGCATTTGGCAGTGCACCCCCACATTCTGTCTCTCCTATGAAATATTGACAGGCAGATAAACAGATGTTGTTGCCATAGTGACCGTAGCAGTAAGGCTGAAAATGGGATCAGGAAGAAGGTGAGTTAAACCGAGGGAATCTAATCCTCTCCTGTTTGCAACAAGAAACCGACAGAACTCTTCGACAATTTGTTTCTGCCAGTTCTCGCAAAACATGAAGGAAGCATCATTAGCTCAAAGTATCCAATGATTGCCCAATACTTTTGGAAGTTAAACAAAGCAAGATTTATCTCGTAAACCTCTAGCGGCGTTCAGTCATGACTCCAGCACAATCAATCACTTTTGAATGGGTGGGCCAGGAAAGGATGGTACAATCCTTTAAGATTTTGCAGGTGTTCCTCCTCCCCCCCCCATAATCAAATATTTAGTTGAATATCACCCTATGGATTTCTTCTTTACTGTAAAATTGTTCAGATTTATCTGTTCCATTTTCTCAGATGTATGGTAACAGAACGGTTGCCTGCAAACCGTTAGTGAGTCAGATCTGCTAGAGTTAATGTGGGGTGGGGAACCTCTGGCCCTCCAGATTTTGCTAAGACTACAACTCCCATCATCCCTGACCACGGGCCATGCTTGTCTGGGGCTGATAGATGCTGGAGGCCAACTATATACAGAGAGACACAGGTTCCCCATCTCTCACATCCTATTGTTATCTCTCACTTGGACTACTGCAATGCACTCTACGTGGGACTACCTTTGAAGGTGACCCGGAAACTGCAATTAATCCAGAATGCGGCAGCTAGACTGGTGACTGGGAGTGGCCGCCGAGACCACATAACACTGGTCCTGAGAGATCTGCATTGGCTCCCAGTACGTTTCAAAGTGTTGGTGCTGACCTTTAAAGCCCTAAACGGCCTCGGTCCTGTATACCTGAAGGAGCATCTCCACCCCCATCGTTCTGCCCGGACACTGAGATCCAGTGCCGAGGGCCTTCTGGCAGTTCCCTCATTGTGAGAAGTGAGGTTACAGGGAACCAGACAGAGGGCCTTCTTGGTAGTGGCGCCCGCCCTGTGGAACGCCCTCCCATCAGATGTCAAGGAAATAAGCAGCTATCTTATTTTTAAAAGACATCTGAAGGCAGCCCTGTTTAGGAAAGTTTTTAATATTGAATGCTGTATTGTTTTTAACACTCGATTGGGAGCCGCCCAGGGTGGCTGGGGAAACTCAGCCAGATGGGTGGGGTATAAATTATTATTATTATTATTATTATTATTATTATTATTATTACTACTACTACTACTACTACTACTACTACTATTGTGAGCTGCTCCTTAATGGGGTTTAATGCATGAATAAAATGGTGAGGATCATAAGCGGATGTAACACTGAGCCTTTTAATGGTGCCAATTATTCCTGGGAATCCTAATGTTCTATCTAATGCAGCAGTTGTTTTATTTTTATTCAATGGAATGCATATGAAGGAATACAGTCTATGCATTTCCCTTCCTTTTGCTACACACATACACAATATTTAGGTTGAGCTGGGGCAATATGCTTTTTTTACCAGTGAACACAGTATCATCAAATAAGCATATTTATTGTTAGTTCATTTCTATGAGAACTGCAATACCCACCGAGGCACTTAGTTGGTGCAGGAGCGAAACACCCGAACTCTGCACTTACGTTGCTGCTTACCCTGAATTAATGCCACCCACATTTTACAGATCTTTCCAAATTATTTCATCGTACCTTAAAATCCATTCAAATGCATTGCCTTGAATTTTTATTTCGGGCAAAGTCTTTCGCAAATATCACCTGCATTGAATACTGAAACGATCTCTTAGCTGTGAATTATGTTGCATCTCCCCCAAGTGGATGGCTGCAAGCGGTGCAGTTCTGTAGATCTAGTTATCACTGCAATGATGCTTAAAAAGTGTCATTACAAGAAATGATAGATACTGTGGAGTGGTGGTGGTTATCATCCTTATAAACCATCTCTTCTTCAAACTATGCTATTTCCAAACTATGCTAAAACTGAGTGTCAACCTTATATAACCATAACAGCACATTATGGCCACCGCAAGAGAGAAGTATCTATAGACTTTGAGTAAACCAGAGGTTTGCAACAGCAACAGCAAAAACAAAAACTGTTTGGGTTTACCTGATATGGTGATAATCTGGTAAACTGGGGAAATTGGGCTCTATCTGCAGATTATTTGTTTTGGTGCTTTTTGCTTTTGAACGGGTGGATTTTCTGCTACTCCTCTTTCCTCATGCACAACTTCCTCAGTGTTCTCATGCCTTTTCTGGTTATGTATGTAACTATTTTCAGCACACTCCTCTGAATGGAGGAGTATGGATAGCTAGCTACCTAGCTCACTATTTCTTTTGATTTCCACAAAACCAGAAAACTGCAGAAGTGTGTGCTGAGAATCTGCAATTGCCGGATTGTGTGATTTGGCACACTTTCTGGGCAGAAAAGAAACTTTCCATTTAAAACAACAACAGCAGCAACAACAACAAGAACCAAGCTGTAGGTGTAACTAGCACACACCTAGCCTGATACTTAATAGACATAATGGAATTGATAAATTAGCACAAAAGGGAACGCCTACTGGATCAAAGTTGTCCCTCATATACAGCCATAAACTGGTAAGACTTTTGGGAAGAGAAAGAGGGTGCCGGCCAGGGGTGCAGCTGGGACTGGGTCACACAGGAGCAAGATGGGGATGGGGAAAGAGGGGTTGGGGTAGGTAATACTCACGGGGTGACAGAGGTTGATGAAGGGACAGGTGCCAGTGCAGAGGAAGTTGAGCAGGGCGACCCCTTGCCAGAGCCAGAGAAGCCCCGTCCCCACGAAAACGGAGGGTCCTGAGATGTAGGGAACAGCAGGCTGGGCACTCCAGGAAGCAGAGTCAGGCCAGGGCCTGCAGCCCAATTCACTAGCTGGCCAGGTGGGGAAGGAGGCAAGTGATTCTTCGGCTGGGGAAGCTGAAAGCAGGTGAGGGTCACCTGCCTCATCAAGCCCAGATGCAGCAATCAGCAGGCACAGTATCTGAAGGCAGCCGAGCTGAGGTGTTGTGTCTGCTCAACAGCCCATGTTGAAATTCTGCTCAGTATTGATCCAGTCAACAATGTCTAGGCAACACAATGACCATATATATACATGTAATAGACAATCTTTATAGAATTCCTTCAAATCATAAAAAGGTCAAAATGAAATCTTTAGCCTCGAAGTCTCTGAAAATCTTTAAATGAGGCGAGGTACCAAACTTAGTACGGTGGAAGACAAGCTGTGAAGCTTTGTGTGTTCAACAATGATGCCCAACACTGAACAGTAATTCTGGATATTGACTACTGTTTCGTAGAATTCTTCAGCAGAGTGGTGGGTGGATATAGAATGCTTTATAAACCCATCTTATTTCGAATGAATGTATATAAATGAAAATATCAAATGCTGTGGAGCAGCAGTGACTACATTATTACATGAGGCAATTATATTTCATCCAGCACTGCTTTACTGTTACTGAAGGCAAATGAACATAATGGTCACAAATGCAATACATTTGGTTGGCACTGTCCATAAGAAATTCAGTTGCAGCAGACTTAACTTAAACTTATAATAAGCCAAAAACCTTAACACTAAGCATGCTATGTACACCACACCAGAAGGAAGAGAGAAAGAAAAAGTGAAACTCAGGCTCCTTCTGGCCTCTTATTATAGTCAGCATGACCTTGACAGAAGAGAGAACCAGTTTAAACCAGCTGTACTCAGCTTCTCAGAAGGAATAACCCAAACACCATGAACCTTCTGCTTGTTTCTTTCACACAGAGAAGCTTCCAGAAGCCTCTTGAATTAACTAGAATAGGAAAGATCTCTACACATCAGATCAATACTTTCTGTACTAAGAAAGGCAAACTGACAGGATCTTGCCTTGGGCCTTCAACAGTTTCTACTTTGGGTGTGACACTGGGCTGCATCCTGACTTCAGACTTGGATCGACTCTGAACCTCATTTCCTGACTCTCGGCCTTCAACGTTGGATCTCGGACTGTGGACTTTGTGGTTGCTGATCAACTCTCGGATTTTGGACTTGGTCTTGGCACACTGTCTGTCTGCCAGGGGGTCAGCACATATACTAATTATAATATGTGCAAATGCAGACTGTTTCTGTCCAATTTAAATATGAGGAAAGTGGATTAACAGCTAAATAATGCTCAAATTTAGCTAGCATTAAAATGTGGCTAGCATTAAAATGGCCGCTCACTGGGTCCAGTGATGGGCGGCTTTTGTGGCTTCCCCGTCTTCCTGAAGTCACACTGTTCCGCAGTGGCCCCATACAGTGGTACCTCAGGTTAAGTACTTAATTCGTTCTGGAGGTCCGTACTTAACCTGAAACTGTTCTTAACCTGAAGCACCACTTTAGCTAATGAGGCCTCCTGCTCCTGCCGCGTCGCCGGAGCACAATTTCTGTTCTCATCCTGAAGCAAAGTTCTTAACCTGAGTTAACCTTTCTGGGTTAGCGGAGTGTGTAACCTGAAGCATATGTAACCCGAGGTACCACTGTATTCCCTTTTGACCCTAACTTGCCACAAACCCCCAGCAGGGGCCTGAGAGGGATACACGCCCAATGCCTATGCCAAAGTTTCCTGCATCTGAAATTCAATAAAGTTGTGGCCATTTTAATCCCAAAAGATGTTGTCTGACTGATCCAGCTCCCAGAAAGCGGGGGAGACTGTGCCTGGGTACACAATAATGTGCGCTGTTTAGCATTCTTGTTAAAGAGGAAACTGGCATTCTCTAGAGAACGTGCTCAAAATCACCATAAATACATCTATAGTGGGTAACTATAAAGCTAAAGGAGATCAAATGATAAAGCACAGATATGAACTCTTATCTAGCTCTGATTTATTTCTGCCTTCACAGTAAATTCTTTGTGGGCTGTTCACAATCACAAGAGACACACTAGCTCCATCTACTGGTATACAAAAATACAACAACTGCTGGGTTTATAATTGTGGTCTGTTATTTAACGTCATTTATGTGATCTATAGGCACGCGGGTGGCGCTGTGGGTAAAACCTCAGCGCCTAGGACTTGCCGATCGCATGGTCGGCGGTTCAAATCCCCGCGGCGGGGTGCGGTCCCAGCCGTTACCGTCGTTCGGTCCCAGCGCCTGCCAACCTAGCAGTTCGAAAGCACGCCCGGGTGCAAGTAGATAAATAGGGACCGCTTACCAGTGGGAAGGTAAATGGCGTTCCGTGTGCTGCGCTGGCTCGCCAGATGCAGTTTGTCACGCTGGCCACGTGATCCAGAAGTGTCTGCAGACAGCGCTGGCTCCCGGCCTCTAGAGTGAGATGAGCGCACAACCCTAGAGTCTGTCAAGACTGGCCCGTACGGGCAGGGGTACCTTTACCTTTACCTATGTGATCTGTTAAGGGACGCGGGTGGCGCTGTGGGTAAAACCTCAGTGCCTAAGACTTGCTGATCGCATGGTCGGCGGTTTGAATCCCTGCGGCGGGGTGAGCTCCCATCGTTCGGTCCCAGCTCCTGCCCACCTAGCAGTTCGAAAGCACCCCTAAGTGCAAGTAGATAAATAGGTACCGCTTTATAGCGGGAAGGTAAACGGTGTTTCTGTGTGCGGCACTGGTGCTGGCTCGCCAGTTGCAGCTTCGTCACGCTGGCCACGTGACCCAGAAGTGTCTTCGGACGGTGCCAGCTCCCGGCCTCTTGAGCGAGATGAGCGCGCAACCCTAGAGTCGGTCACGACTGGCCCGTACGGGCAGGGGTACCTTTACCTTTACTATGTAATCTGTTATTGTGGTCTGTTATTTAACTGTTATTTATGGTGCTGGAGGAGACTCTTGAGAGTGCCATGGACTGCAAGACAATCAAACCGATCCATTCTTAAGGAAATCAGCCCTGAGTGCTCACTGGAAGGACAGATCCTGAAGCTGAGGCTCCAATACTTTGGCCACCTCATGAGAAGAGAAGACCCCCTGGAAAAGATCTTTCCCCTTGGGAAAGATGGAGGGCACAAGGAGAAGGGGATGACAGAGGATGAGATGGCTGGATAGTGTTTGCGAAGCTGCCAACATGTGTTTGACCAAATTGCGGGAGGCAGTGGAAGACAGGAGTGCCTGGCGTGCTCTGGTCCATGGGGTCACGAAGAGTCGGACACGACTAAACGACTAAACAACAACAACAATTTAACGTCACTCCTGAATGTCAAAGTCATCAGGCTATATGTTTCATTTAGTGAAGACAGGGAGTGTCTGTACAGTAGCAGCAGCCACGGCCAGTTTGGACATATGTCTCCCCCCCCCCCCCCCGGACATGTCCTTTTTCAAGGGTGGAATTTCTGTCCAGTTGAATTTTTAAACATTTGCCAAAATGTCCCTGGCTATGCTTTCTGGATGAGACAGAGACATAACTAGTGGTTGAAGACTTGCTTTCCTCTTCTCGTCTCCTGTCCCCATCCTCAGCAATATATCACAGCTTCTATAGCCTATAGTATAGTAGGGGTATTTAAAATGAGTCTCATCATAGCGTCCTCTTTTTTGCTCTTCAAAATATGACAAACCTACACCCACTTTTTCTCTTAAGGAGCTCAAGGTGGTGAACAGCGTTCTCCTCACAATGGCCCTGGTGAGGTGAGTTGAGAGACTGTGATTGGTATAAGGCCACCCTAAATGGCCTCGGTCCAGTATATCTGAAGGAGCGTCTCCACCCCCATCATTCTACCCGGACACTGAGGTCCACCGCCGAGGGCCTTCTGGCGGTTCCCTCACTGCGAGAAGCCAAGTTACAGGGAACCAGGCAGAGGGCCTTCTCGGTAGTGGCGCCCTCCCTGTGGAACGCCCTCCCACCAGATGTCAAAGAGAACAACAACTAACAGACTTTTAGAAGACATCTGAAGGCAGCCCTGTTTAGGGAAGCTTTTAATGTTTGATGTAGCACAGTATTTTAATATTTTTTTGGAAGCCGCCCAGAGTGGCTGGGGAAGCCCAGCCAGATGGGCGGGGTATAAATAATAAATTATATTATTATTATTATTATTATTATTATTATTATTATTATCATCATCATCAAGTTTCATGGCTGTGTGAAGCTAAACCGGAAATTTGGAAAAAGATGAATCAAAGATTTATTTGTGATGGTGAGGTTTCAGTGGCCGTAGACTGCAAGCATCAACCCTGCTAGCCTTCTTGTTGTCCCTCTTTACAGCATAGTTGGATGTCCAAGGCTGGTTGAAACTGAGCTCAGTGTGGTTGCAGATACCTGTAAACTTAAAGGGTGCAGTCAAGTAGGCCAGTGGAATCTATTTCAATCTGTTAAACATGGCTCTGTAATTGGCAGTACAGCTTGCAAAACAGGCATGGGGACCCGACTGTCAAGTGTTTGAGAAGTGCAGTGCAAAGTGCTTTGCAAGCCCTGTGCTCAGCACATCTTAAGCACCTGGCAACCAGCTGGTTCCTAGGTGCTTGGGAAGCACTTCTCACAGGGGCTTTGCAGGCCCAGCTGATTGGTGCTTGCAAAGCCCCTTTTGACCAACAGCCAAACACCTGACATCATATTTTACATCAGATGGGCGTGGCCTGCCCAAAATGGCCTTGTGGGCCCGGTAGGCTGGATTCAGCCCATGGGCCAAAGGCTCCCCTTGTTGAAAAGGACCAGCTTATTGGTTTGTGTCCCCCCCCCAAAAAAAAGTAATAGAAACAAAAGGAAGTCCACATAGCAGTAATATTTTATTGGTGTTTAAAATCCATGATTTATAAACAATAAGTTAAAGTAAGATTATTAAATAACAATTGGGGTTCCAGCCCCAGCACATATATTACATATTCATTGAATAAAACATTCTTTCTTAATTATATAAAAAAGCTACTGCCAGGAGTCTTAGGAAAACAGGTAAAAATGGCAAGCAATATTTACAAATGTTCTTCATTATGAGGGACACCCTCATCTGCTGAAGCTTGACCCAGTTCAGGGTCTGTAAAATTCTGCAAGGTCAAAAATGACCTCTCTGGTCTAGCTATGCTCTGAGTTTTGCCTTGTACGCACCATGTATTATACCACAACAGGGTTTTTTGTTGTTTTTTAAGGTGCGTAACAGAATTTAGTCACCTTATCATTAAAAAAATTGGCAGCTGAAATACTGTCAGCAATCTACACAGAGAGTCAGACAAATATGGTAGAACCAGTCCTTTGGGCAGCAACTGGGAGTGCAAATGCCAACATAGAGGAAGGTACTGATGGTTATTGTTGAAATAATATTCATTAGTGAACCCTGTTAAAAATGCAGCGCTCTTATCTCAACAGCACCTGTGGAATTACAAGTCATACGAAGCCAGGGACAGCTAAACCTTGGAATTAAAAATCAAAACGATTTTTTTGTTTCCATTCTGCTTCTTTTCAAAATACTTTCTCCATTGCTGTTTTTCAAAGTTGGTAGAAAATGCCAGAAATGGTATTTAATCCTGCCTTTCTTCCATCATGAAGCCCAAATTATGGCGGTACCTCATACATGAGTTTCTCACGCAGATACCCATTTAGGCACTGTGCAGCTCCAGACCTTCTGAGCTCCAGCAAAGTGATTGTGGCCTCATGAGCCTCCCTGCAAACTACTTCTCAAGCAACAATCTGGTCTGTGACTCAGCAACGCATCATTGTGAGGTCAACAGACATATGCTCAATCGCCTGCTCTTCTGAGTTGCTAAGCTGCCTTAAACACACAGGACCAGCTTCATTGTAGAAGCAATCCAAATTGTGACAACATCTTAGGGACACCAATGAAGCAGTTCTGGAATCTGCACATGATGCCCCCAGCAACCTTTGAGACATTGCAAACTTCTCAGATATTATGGCACATTCAGAGCCATTTGGGAATGGGAAAATATATTTGGCTGTTCCTGTGGACAACTCACTGTTTCTTGACCTGGGTGATGACACCCAGGAAGTCCCTGGGATTTTTGCTTTTGCTTGCCCTCAAACGGTTTCCAAATTCAGGTTACGACACAGGCTTGTATCTTAGATATGTTTTTTTTGTCTTTAAAAAACAAACAAACCCTGACACTACACCCCACAGAGATCTAAACGCACATAATGAATCAATAGGGCAGCACAGTTGTCCTGAAATCTCATTCAATTAAAAGAGGTTTTTTTCTGGATGGCACCAATATTACGTTAATAGCCAATTTAAAAACCTTACCAAAAAACCCCCGCACCTACTGACAAAGTGAAATACTGACTCCTGTAGATAAGGCCACATGTATATTACATTGGCTGGCTAAAACACTCCTTATTTAAATGTTAAATATTGAAGAGCTTCCCCACTCCACCATGGGAGAATGTGTGTTGTTCAGTGATGGTTTCTGCTTCAGACACAGCGACACAAATGTTAACGAATTGACCTGATATTAAGTCCAGTCAAGGTAGTCACCAAAGAACCGTCAACTCCAAAACAAGGCTTGGCGTTTCAATGGCCTGTAACGTTCCTTGGCTCAGTTTCCACGCTCCAGCTCCATGCTCCATGGAAAGCTGCCATATCTTCATTTAGGAAGGTAGGAACTTTTGAAATGGATGCCGTTCATGTGGGTTTCGATCCAGCGAAGGTAATTTGCGACTCTCGTGTAGACGCCAGGCCTCTCTTTGTCAGCACAGCCATCGCCCCAGCTGACGATCCCATATAGCACCATCCTGTCACTGCTTGCACAAACCAGGGGACCGCCGGAATCTCCCTGATGGAACATAAGAATGATGGTGAGCATTTAAAGAGAAGAAAGCTAGGGGAAAGCACATCTCAGGAATTCTGCTACCACTGTGGTTGCACTAGTGCCCTATTTTACAATAATGGGACACAAGGAAAGGAAGTGGCCAATGCAGCTTAAGCTCTAGCACAGCCATTCTCAAACTTGGGTCCCTAGATGTTGTTGGACTACAACGCCTAGGTGCCAAGACCTGTGGTCAGGGGTGATGGGAGTTGTAGTCCAGCAACCTTTGGGGACCCAACTTTGCGAAAAGCTGCTCTAGCATCAAGGAATCCTCCTTCGACAGATTCCAAATTACAAAGGAGCTGGCTTAGCCCAGCGGAATAAATAGGATTGTGTTCCTTGCTGCAAACATGCATTTTGCAAGATGTTTGGTATAGGTAAAGGTAAAGGGACCCCTGACCATTAGGACCAGTCGTGACCAACTCTGGGGTTGCGGCGCTCATCTCAATTTATTGGCCGAGAGAGCCGGCGTACAGCTTCCGGGTCATGTGGCCAGCATGACTAAGCCGCTTCTGGCGAACCAGAGCAGTGCACGGAAACGCTGTTTACCTTCCCGCCGGAGCGGTACCTATTTATCTACTTGCACTTTGACATGCTTTCGAACTGCTAGGTGGGCAGGAGCAGGGACCAAGCAACGGGAGCTCACCCCGTCGCAGGGATTCGAACCACCGACTTTCTGATCGGCAAGTCCTAGGCTCTGTGGTTTAACCCACAGCGCCACCCGTGTCCCAATGTTTGGTATAGTGGGATATTAAATTCTAAATCTTCAGATGTGCATTAGGCCTGTTCTAGAGAAAGGGACTGCATTAGCCAGACCATTCTGTTGACATAAAATGTAGACATTGTGCACAAGGAAACTTACTTTGCATGAATCTGTCTGCCACGTTTGATCTCCAGCACAGAACATGTTGTCCGTCACCCTGTCCTTATAGTATTTCTTACACAAAGACTGGGGTATCAGGTTGACATTGGTTGATTTCAGGATCCTTGCGAAGTAAATGTCAGCTGCAAACCAGAAACATGACAGTTGGTTGGGTTATTTTTCTCAGTGAAGTCTAAAGTGATCTTCTTCATTGCAAAAACAAAGCAATGTCAGAGCCTGCCTCACCAAATAGCCTCATACACGAAACCCAAACTCCTCTTCTTCAGTCTAGCGGATAACGGTGCACAAACTAAATTATGCAAACCAAACACGGCACAAAGTCTTTTGTATGTAGACTATGAGTTTGTTTGTTGCAGAATCAGAGCTGTAGTGGAGCTGGGTGCACAGAACACATGCAACCTTAGCGATTGGCCTCTAGCAAGGTTCAAAAGCAAGGATGGGGAATTTGTGATACTCAAGGTGTTGTTGAATTCACAACTCCCAGCAGTCCCAGCCAGCATGACCAGTGGCCAGGAATGATGGGCGTTGTAGTCTAGCAGCTTCTGGAAGGCTAATGGTTCCTGATAGTGCCGGTAACACATGCCACACAACCTGCATTAGGAATGGAAAAGGTGTTTATCAACTTACTCTTGTTTTCTCTTCCATAGCCAGAAACTTCACACTGGAAATTGTCTGGAAACGAGTCTTGTGATGGCAAGCAGATAGTCTTCACAGTGTCTGACTCTTGTGCACATTGGCCAGAAGATGATCGGATCCTCATTAGGGCTAAAGAAGGAATAAAGAATGCATGTCATATTGGGAACCTTCTATCACTAAACTCATTAGAAACAGAATGATATATATTTAGAGCTATCCGTTCCAGCTGCTTTTCCAGACGACATATGATTGTACAGTGGTACCTCTGGTTACGTACTTAATTCGTTCCAGAGGTCTGTACCTAACCTGAAACTGTTCTTAACCTGAAGCACCACTTTAGCTAATGGGGCCTCCTGCTGCCGCGCCGTCAGAACACGATTTCTGTTCTCATCCTGAAGCAAAGTACTTAAGCCGAGGTAATAGTTCTGGGTTAGCGGAGTCTGTAACCTGAAGCGTATGTAACCTGAGGTACCACTGTAGTCATGTTACTGCATTTACTTGTATGCATAATCCCTACCTCCTGCTGATAATTTAGATTGTGAAATCTGATAAAAATGTAGCTTAAAATGGACCCTTTTATTATGTTCAGTGATTAATAGAGTATTTTAATGACAATAATAAAAAGTAAATGTACTTTGTTAATGTGCATCTCCCCTCACCCCTTTTAATTTGCTATTATTTATATGGCTGGTATGGTTTACTTGTTTGTTTTCTTCCATAAATGTTACATTAATATTTCATATAACATATTATATGATTCCCCATTCATGTATTGTATTATGTATTGTATATTTTTCTTTGCTATAAGTCGCTTGAAGACCTTTGGGTGACAAGCGACTAATAAGTTTGATAAATGATAAATAAAAATAATTTGTTTAACCATAGAAACACATCGTAAGCATTTCCAGGACTGGCTAGAGATAGTGAAACATTGCCAACCCAGGGAAAATTAATCTCTTGACTGCCTCAGAGAGAGAAGAAATCATCTTCCTGACTCTCAAAGTATTTTCCTTACAATGATCTGATAGAACACCCACCCCCAAACATTTGGTGAAAGAAGATAGCTCATTCGTACCTGTATATTTTCCTAAGCTATCATCTGCAGTCATTTTTGTATCGTTTGCAAATATGGGGATGATGTCATGACAATGAAATACGAGGTGTTTTGCTGTAAGGCTGTGTAACACACTATAATTTTAAGGCACATTTGAAGCACATTCGTTCCGTGAAAGGATTCTGGGCACTGCACATAACTCTGTGAGAGGTAAACTACAATGACTAGAATTCTTTGACAAAAAGAACGGGCTTCAAATGTGCTTTAGAAGTACACAACCTACACCATTTCTCACTAAAATGGGCCCTTATTTTGCAGCAGTACTCGGGTGAAACATTTGTGGCTCAGTTTTTTGCATGCTCGAGTAAAACATGTCTATGATTCAGAAGGGAAGCTGGAGATGTCACTTACCAATATCATTATTATAATCCGTTCTCTGAAGTGTGTAGTCCTCATGAATGACAACCCTATCAACATTAAATTTTTGCTCCTTCGTATCATCAGTGTACAATTCAGACTTCCCGAGAATAACAGTCAGCTTGGATAGGTCAGGAGTGCTGAAAATAAATGAAAACATTGATTAGGGGAAAATTTATACAGGGGCATATCTCCCCACTCTAACTTTCACATTTGCTCAGTTTTCTGTCTCGGTCACAAGAGAACAGAAACATAATTTTGCAGTCCTCTTTCTTGTTTGAGCCTCATTGTTTTGCTAGGTGAATGGCGGGGCTTAAAATTTAACATGTCTCCTAGCACATGTAGCTATTCTGTCTTAAAAATACAGACATTTGATAACATCTCATTTTGAACCAGCAAAACATGAGCATATATCAACACAAAACTTTTTTTATAGAAAAGGATTGCTTTTTACAACAGACTGTTTCGCATTCCAAAAAGTTCTAAAGCACTTCTTCAAATATATCAATTTCATATATTTCTTGGTAAACAAAGATATAGCAGTAGCAATCACTTTCTAAACTTTGGTTGGTTTTTTTAAATAGGTTTTCCAGTATTTAGGATGCAATCCTATAACAATTTTAGGACTCGATGGGTCTTCTTTTACTAACATGCACAAGCTGCCCCTAACCATGTCCACTCAGAGGTAAGTCCTATTGAATTCAATGGCGCTTACTCCTGGTGTATCATAAGCCTTATATGGGTACATTCCTTCTGGTCTAGAACATTTGTGGATGAGAATTAAAATGTGTTTGTATAGGATTGTGAAATTTTAGCATACAGATGGGCTTTATTAACTGGGGGGGGGGGGAAGTCTTTGGTAACAGAAAAGGTCACCAACTTTTTTAAAGCTAGACATTTCTTAAAAACACACAAGTACTTACAAGTACTGCACCGGCAGGCAAATATTATTTATAGCTATCAAGTGGCCATTACAATATAAACGCCAAAAGAAAATATATGTAAGTTAAGTAATTGATCTAGGGGAAAGATAACTTCTGCAAGTGCAGCTGAAACTTACACACTTACAGTGCAAACCTATGCAGAATTCAATAAGCTAAGTATGTGTAGGGCTACAGTCATGGACTGTAATACTAAACCCACTTACGTGACAGGAACCTTCACTGATTTTAATGAGACTTAACCCTCAACAATCCTAAGACTGGGCTATTCATCAATTTTGTCACTGAGGAGAAAGCTCTGGGACCGTCATTATATATTTTTAGGCATCAGGCGAAAACATTCAACCAGGCCTTTGGCTGATTAATATTCAACCAGGCCTTTGGCTAATTAATATTCTACAGCCTTTTAAATGTGTCTATGGGAATGTGGGGGTATTGTTTTGTTGTTTTGTTTTACTTATTTACTTGGTCCCCGCCCCCCCAGTATTTTATTCTGTGAACTGCCCTGAGATCCTATGATGAAGGATAGGTTATAATCTAATAATGAAATGAAATGAAATGAAAAAGCACAGGAAAGTTGCCTTATACTGCCAGACCACTGGTCCATCCAGTTCATTGGCCTGTTGCCAACATTGCCTAGCCATGGGAGTCTTTTCCTAGCCCTACCTGCAGAAGGAGCATGAGACCTTTTGCACATAGAGCATATGCTGTACCAGTGAGCTAAAATCCCTCCCTTTCACAGTATGGGATGTTGACTAAGGGATCTCTTATCTAGAAAACAATTCCGAAGTGGAGAATTAAAAGGAAAAAGTTGATTGTGAAGCACTTACTTGCTTCCGAAGCAGTGTGCCGCTGTCAGGACCCAACACGGATCTATGAGGCTGCCGCCACAAAGAAACTGACTACCTCCTCTCTTATCGGTGTGGTAGATGGTTGCTATCCAAGGCTGAGACTCGATGGGTGCTTTGAAACCGCCCACAATCTTGAAGTACTTGCGGAAACTCCTCTGGCCACATGTGGCTTCTGTAAAAGGAAGAGTGAGCCTCAAGGATTTGCCCCAGTGAAGAACAAACATAGCTTTAGCTCTTCGCAATAAAGACTAGGTCCTCAGGGTAGCAAGATCCCCATGAAGATCTGCAAAGTTTGGCTGATCAACACCTTCCAACGGATGATATGGAAACGTCCTTCCAGAATTTGTACCGCTAGGACCGCAGGTGAGGGGTCACATATAGAAGAAGAGTTTGGATTTGATATCCCGCTTTATCACTACCCGAAGGAGTCTCAAAGCGGCTAACATTCTCCTTTCCCTTCCTCCCCCACAACAAACACTCTGTGAGGTGAGTGGGGCTGAGAGACTTCAGAGAAGTGTGACTGGCCCAAGGTCACCCAGCAGCTGCATGTGGAGGAGCAGAGACGCGAACCCGGTTCCCCAGATCTATAGCTCTTAACCACTGCACCACTCTTAATTCTCCCTCTGCACAGAATGCTCGCACAGTGGGGAACAGGCTAAGCGAAAATCCTTCTACTGAACATGCTAGCTGTCTACTGACAAATTATTTTTGTCTACTTAACTTGCCAAAGTTAGTATCTGGCCCAGAATAGGCATTTCTTCGGCTTGCAGTGCTTGGCTTCATTATGAAGTGGTTTTCGTGTACCTTGCTTTGATCTTAAAAGTTTATAAGCATCTGGCACTCTAAGTAATAATATACCTTTTCGGCATACGTCGATTTTGCAGGATGTTGAAGAGGTTCGATAACCATTCCTAACGTAACACCACGGCTTGGATCGGCCATCAGGATTTCTGAAAAACAATGGAATGTTGCCTTCAAAAGAATGATCCTCAGTAATACCAACGCCAACCTGCAGGGGGCGGCAGAATGCCTCCACTTCATGGTACAGTATGCTGAAGTCATCCAGTTCACCTATATTCTTAGTAATGCTAGTTAAATGTTCCTGCAGGGCACTAATCCTGCAAACTACCAAGTATAACTATAGGCAACGTTGAACAGAACCCTTGAACCTGGCAAAGTTGCCTAAAGAAGGGATTTCAGTAGGTGGGGCAAGGTGCCCCAGGCAAAATAATTCTTTTGCTCAACAATTAGTTATACTTTGTCCTTGTCATCCAAAGAGAACCATACGGAATCCCTGTTTGCATCAACAAAGACAATGTGAATGAAACCCTAACCATTCTTAAAAGTACAAGTTATAGTAGAAGATCTAGTCATTCACCACAGCTGATGTTCTTTGTGGAATGCCAGTCAGATGATTTGATGCATTATTATTCAAAAGCATTATTATTGTGGGACGCGGGTGGCGCTGTGGGTTAAACCACAGAGTCTAGGACTTGCCGATCAGAAGGTCGGCGGTTCGAATCCCCGCGACGGGGTGAGATCCCGTTGCTCGGTCCCTGCTCCTGCCCACCTAGCAGTTCGAAAGCACGTCAAAGTGCAAGTAGATAAATAGGTACCACTCCGGCGGGAAGGTAAACAGCGTTTACGTGCGCTGCTCTGGTTTGCCAGAAGTGGCTTAGTCATGCTGGCCACATGACCCGGAAGCTGTACGCCGGCTCCCTTGGCCAATAAAGCGAGATGAGCGCCGCAACCCCAGAGTCGGTCACGACTGGACCTAATGCTCAGGGGTCCCTTTACCTTTTACCTATTCAAATGCACATGGCAACTGTGGAACTGTGGGTTGGGGAAAAAATTAAAAAATAGGGCAACTGGACCTATAGCAGTACATTCCGTTGCATTTCAGTTACCTGCAGAAGTTGTGCTTTCCTAACCCAAGTTTCATGGCATTCTCCATGCCATCATGATAAGGCCATCTCTGCAGTGAAGGGGAGTCCCAATGCAGGCACCTGTCACCTTTCTCATTCACGGACAAAGTCCCTCTGTAGTCCTCCCCGTTGTCTGTATAGCAGCGACTTTCAGCATCTGTCGAGAAAACAAGAGGATTGTCAGTGCTGATGGAGAATTGGCAGCTGAGAGGTTCCATGGAATCCATTGAGACAAAGGATTTTTGTCATGTTAAATCTTGACTTGCCAGTGCCAGGATGTTATTGCCAACGTGTCTATACTTCTCTGCATTTCATTTCTCTCTGACTTTGTCGTTGTCAGTCCCACCCCACTAACCATATTTATATAAACCTATAATTCAAGAAAGCGCTTCATACATTTTATGAAGCGGGCCCCATGAGATTTTGCTGTTTTGCTGCAACAGACTAACATAACCCTGCCTCTGGATTCTGGAACTATAGGGCCAGATCCAGCAAACCAATTCCACTAGTGGAAGCCAGCTTGACAGCTAGCACTAGCACAACAGGGATTTTTCTGCTCTCCTCCCCCTGCACCCCCCCCCCCGTGCTTCCTCCAAAACTGCTCTGGAAAGTTGGGAGAACCCACAAAACAGTGGACAGGAGTGAGGAGGGAGAGGGTCATCATTCCATCAAGCAAACAGAGATGATTGCGCAGGTGGAACAATTACATTAGTGCTGCGCTGATTTTTACTCTATCTTTTCAGATACCCGTTCTCAAAGGGGTTTACAGCTCAATAAGCCTCCCAACCCAGGTGGCACTGTGGGTTAAACCACAGAGCCTAGGACTTGCCGATCAGAAGGTTGGCGGTTCGAATCGCCGTGATGGGGTGAGCTCCCGTTGCTCAGTCCCTGCTCCTGCCAACCTACCAGTTCCAAAGCACCTCAAAGTGCAAGTAGATAAATAGGTACTGCTGTGGCGGGAAGGTAAATGGCGTTTCCATGCGCTGCTCTGGTTTGCCAGAAGCAGCTTAGTCATGCTGGCCACATGACCTGGAAGCTGTACGCCAGCTCCCTCGGCCAATAAAGCAAGATGAGCACTGCAACCGCAGAGTCGTCCACAACTGGACCTAATGGTCAGGGGTCCCTTTACCTTTAAGCCTCCCACCCAATCTCTTGTTTCTTTTTTGTTTGGGGGGGGGAGTGTCCAGAGTGGCTTTGTCTGTTCCAAAAAACTGTAGGATTTATTGGCGTTCTTTAATTTCTAAAGGCTGTGAGTTGTTGAGTAAAAACGGAAACAAGTTTTGAAGTGATCACCTACCGATTTCACAGTGGTCCCCACTATATCCTTTGGGGCATAAGCAACGTCTCATTCCAGAAAAGAGGTAGTAGGAGACACAGGTTCCTCCATTCAGACAGGTGCAACCTGCAAACAAGACATTGCGGGGAAATTGTAGTATGCCACACTGTAGGCCAAACATCACATCACATCCAAATGCGTAGCAAAACTTCAGTGGGCCCCTTCTTCAAGGACAGCCTTCCTCATTCTATTGCCCTCTAGATATTTTATGCAACTCCCATCAGCCCCACCCAGAAGACTGCTCTAAGAAAAAGAAGCTTTAGGAAGAAAGACAGATTCTCCATCCATTGCCTTTCCTTCCATGGGAACCATAATGTTTCTTTGAGAGAGAGGAAGAAGAAGAAGAAGAAGAAGAAGAAGAAGAAGAAGAAGAAGAAGAAGAAGAAGAAGAATTTGGATTTGATATCCCGCTTTATCACTACCCAAAGGAGTCTCTAAACGGCTAACATTCTCCTTTCCCTTCCTCCCCCACAACAAACACTCTGTGAGGTGAATGGGGCTGAGGGACTTCAAAGAAGTGTGACTGGCCCAAGGTCACCCAGCAGCTGCATGTGGAGGAGCAGAGATGCGAACCCGGTTCCCCAGATTACGAGTCAACCGCTCTTAATCACTACACCACACTGGGAATTGCCAGGAGATATTGCAGCGAGAAAGCAGAGGGTGATGAAAGGGTTAAGTGGTGCTATCTCAAAGAAGGGGCTATCAGAGGTTCAAAACAAGGAATTTGGCACTTTGTCAAAGAGCAGCAGCAGTTTTCAGATGTCAACAAAAAGCTGCAAAGATTTCTTTACCTTTATGTTCATATTTAGCTTTGCTTCCCAGCTTGCGATCTTTCTTCCAGTGGTGAAACTAAGAGGGAACAAAGACAGACACAAATTATTCTAAAGGAAAAATAAGGAAGCATTATTTAGATGAAGCAAATCTTAAATAACTCCCCCTCTGCATATTTTCATTTCCCTCATAACAACCCTGAGAGGTAGGGCAGTTTCTTACAGATGATTACGCTAAGCTTTAGGGTGTAAAGCAGGATTAACCAACATGGTGTTCTCAGTTCTTGTTGGACCATCATCACTGACCACTGTCCATTCTGGTTGGGGCAGATGAAAGCTGTAGTCCAATCATATATAATGGATGACTTCTGCAGGTGTGTACTGCTGTTCATTAAATCAGGGGTGGCTTGGACTACATGTATGTATGTATGTATGTATGTATGTATGTGTTCCATAATTCTTATAAAAATAATTTTGTGGAGAAGAGACTTTCTGCAGCTAAGTCACATAGAGTGAGTGGGGCAGGCAGAATCATATCTAATCTTCTATTATCTAAGAGAGAAGCAGGCAGAAGGGTGAGGTGGAAGAGGAAGCAGAAGAACCAAGGGTTTGGGAAAGAACTAGACAGTTGCTTGAAAAAGCAAGGGGAGAAGGGATAGCTTTAAAGGGCAGGTTGGAAAAAGCAGTCCAGAAAAATGTGGAGAGGTGAGCAGAGGAAGAAGTCTAGTTTGTGTGTGTGTTGTACGGACTGGGAGATGGAAAGGGCAGAGAGGTGATCAAAAGGAAGGGAACGTTGAGGTACACATATTGCTTTGAAATAAATATGTCAAAAAGTATTTATCAGGTTATACATCCCAGGGTACAACCTCCTGCACGTACCAGCAGTAACCAAAAAAGAAAGAAGTTTCTAAAAATAGGTTTGGGCCATGGGTGAAAGAGGAAGCTTTGCATTTATGGTCAAACATGGAAATAAGCACAAGCGCTTGTCAGTTGGAGTTCCTGCCACGGTTGCAAAACTTACTGATGCTATGTCTGTGATGAGAACGCTCAGCATTACAGAGATGGTGATGAGTAACTTCATGGCGTTGGGCAAGACTATTTCCACCAGTTTGGTTCACTTCCTGGGTCCTTCTTTACACAGGTTTCTGCAAGCAAAGGAATAAGCTCAGGTTTGTAATGTGGAACAAAGATGGGACCAAGCTGGTTTTTTTCTTTCCAACTTGAACAGCCTTTCGTTGGAGAAGGGATGTGTTAAGCTGCTTTTCTCTCTCCCTGTTCCAAACTCAGGTTGAAGCTGAGGATGTCATCAAGAGAGAACCACCAGCAGGATGGTGTCTTCAGGTCCCACCTGCCTGGTCCTCCTTAACCCTTCGTGCTGCTTCTCTCCAACACGTGGTAGCAAACAGAGTGATCAACACACAAGGCTCTTCTGATCCACCACAGCCCTGGTCCTAGCTCTGGAGGCAGATGCGAGTTTTCCCCGGAAAGTTGAAGGTATTGTTGCCTGTCATCCTACGATGCACCACTAGTAAACAGGTTTCACAGATTTCTGTAGTGTTCTGAAAACCTGCTCGGCCAGAAATTATAATGGAAATGTGTGTACACTGAGAGCAACATTATCAATATCATGTTGCCTTTGATTCCATCGTCTGTCGCCAGCCTCTTGTCTAATCACAAGAAATAAGCATAACAGGCAATTCGCGATGCAATTTCTCCCCTTTTCCACAAGACAAAATCCTGCTCTTTATACCTGGATTTCTCCCTCAGTTTTTGCATTTTGAGGAAATAGTGTTCTCTTGAGCTCCTTTTTTGTTGGAATGATTAGAGAAGAGCTGCACTAATGCAATACCCCTGTTCCAAATACGTGATATGAAAATGCCCCATTGATTTCTGTGAAACATACTCCTACGTAAGTGGCATTTTGGATTATTACACTGCGAGGGTCTGTGTCAGTCTCAGGGAAAGCACTGATCATATTGCAATCACATTTGCCTGGAAGTAAATCCTATGGTGGGAGTATTGTTTAGTTTGTTATTATGTTATGTGTTTTGTGCTTTATATTGTAAGTGGCCCTGGAATCCCTGGCCGAAGGGTGGTATATAAATTTAATAATTAATAATAACTTGGTGAGACTTTCTTCCAAACAGACCAACCTATGATTGTGCTGGGAATGAAGAAACACCTCAGTGCTCCCTTTTACCAATAATGACAACCATTTAGCAGGCTGTCGGTAATTAGCAATTTGTTAATTTGATTTCAAAGTATAAGTGGTAGACTATAATTATTGAGCTTTAAATCAATCTGGCAGAGATTCTCCTCTCTCTTACAGAAAGTGTTCGTGCACATAGCAGGAGATTGCTCCATTAAAAGCTGGCGCCTTAACTTCACGAAGGGATGAACTCATTCTCAAAAAAGCCTGAGGGTATTTCATCTCTGCGTGTAGGGACAAAGCGCAATGTTTCAGGAAGGCATTTGGAAATAAACGGGCGCATCTATTGCCAAATTTGGTGACAAACCACCACCTGCTTGATTCAGGCAGCCCTTCTGTTGAAACTGAGGATTAAGGGGTAAGCTGTGCAAAGGCTGATGATGGAGACTTAAAATATCAGTTTTAACTCGTTCACCTCCAGTTTGTAATTTTCGCGAAGTTAAAAACAGGAAAGCAAAAGTGCAGTGAAATAAAATCCCATTGGACAAAAGTGGGACTTAATTCTGAGTAAGAAAGCGTAGGATCGGGCTGCATGGCTGCAATTCTATGCACACTCACTTAGGAGCAACCCTTGCTGAATCTCATGTTTTACAATAGTGACGCGGGTGGCGCTGTGGGTTAAACCACAGAGCCTAGGACTTGCCGATCAGAAGGTTGGCGGTTCGAATCCCCGTGACGGGATGAGCTCCCGTTGCTCGGTCCCTGCTCCTGCCAACCTAGCAGTTCGAAAGCATGTCAAAGTACCACTCCGGCAGGAAGGTAAATGGCGTTAACGTGCACTGCTCTGGTTCACCAGAAGTGGCTCAGTCATGCTGGCCACATGACCTGGAAACTGTACGCCGGCTCCCTCGGCCAATAAAGCGAGATGAGCGCCACAACCCTAAAGTCGGTCACGACTGGACCTAATGGTCAGGGGTCCCTTTACCTTTAGCTTTACTGGGCCGTAAAACAGTTGCATTAGGAGAACAGAAATTTCGAGGGATCCAGCAACTTGCATAGGGATGTCCTGTTATGCTGGCAAGCTCCTGCATCAGGACCGCCTATCTGCTTGGTCTGTCCTGCTTCTGCTATACATTCTCAAGCTCCAAGCAGCCTTCAGCTTGCCTAGTGATCGAAGTGGTGATCATTGCACAGGTTGTCACTTTCCCCCTCTGCTTTCCCTGGCTGACTTTCGCTCACTTGGCCACTGACACCCACGCAGACTTGACTCTCTGATCGGAGCGATCCCTGAACTGCATGCCTACGAGGTGAACACCCTCCGCTGGCATGTGACTCACACCAGCCCAACCTATCGAGGGCTGGAATCCCGACAGGACCATCTCCTCAGAGACACCTTTCTTACTACAAGTAAGTGGAGCCTTTCCAGACCTTATCCAAGGCAGGGCACAGCTGCGCTGAAACCAAGCAAACCACAGCTGCCATCTGCTCAAATTAAAACGAAAACAAAGATCCCAACCATTGCTCACTCGTATAGGCAAATTGGTTGCATTATGTCTAAATTCAAAGCTGCTTGATAAATATTGCTGAGATTGAATCCTGCCTAGGAAGTACTCAAGAGTGGATATTAACCACTCTTAGACATCAAGGTGCTGCCCTCTCCCTCTTCTGATGTTGCAGACCATCCAGGTGGCTCTATTTTCCAGGGACAGTCCTGGATTTACAGAAGCCATCCTGGTTTCTGATTTCATCCTGGAATGTCCCGCTTTTCCTTTAGGACGTCTATTTTCACTGGAGAAATATGTTGGACGGTATGGAGTTGCATGACCCCTGAGCCAAGAAGATAAGTAACAATACAGTACAGCCTTTAGAAAACATCTGAAAGCAGCCGCTGTATAGGGAAGTTTTTTAATGTTTTATTACGGGTTTGGAAGCTGCCCAAAGTGGCTGGGACAACCCGGTCAGATGGGCGGGGTATAAATATTATTATTATTATTATTATTATTATTATTATTATGGAATAGGACGTCCCTATTTTCACCAGATAAATGTTGGAGGGTATAGATGCTGCCCTTCTCCTGTCCATTTTGTATATATACCCATCAAGCCCTCTATCATAGATACAGGGCAGGTATTTGCACACCATATATGTGAATGGGAAGTGTGACTACTGGCTTTGTCAATGGCAGCTTGCCCATTACTTTTACTACGGCCATGTCTGCCATGCTTATTTGCTGGCTCCTGTTCAAAGAGCGCTGGCTTGCTGAGCAAGAATACTGCACACTCTGTTTCCCAGAAGGATCAGCCCAGTGCCTGAGCCTGCCTGCAGTGCAGAGGGATCAAGGTGTGGGATAGCAATAGCAGGGCACATGGAATCACATCGGAGCATCAGGGAGCTGCCTTTGCGCCTGCTCAGCCCCTGCCCTAATGGTCTGCAGGACCGAAGTTCTAAGTGAAAATTGAAAAAGCTGCACAATCCCAATGAAATCTAAAAGGCAGATCCAATCGCCTCAAAGTGCAAGATAGACGCATTTGACTCCCTTAACCAGATCATGCCGGAGGGTCACAAAGGAACAGCAAGAGGAGAGACGCTGGAAAAAATCGCTTGTGTGTTTTTCATCCGCAGCTAAAAATTCTAAAATTGGCAGATAGAAGTCTACCCCATTCTTTCTAAAAGCACTCGGCGTAATTATATGAATGTAAATCCAAAGCAACACAAAACTACAAGCAATGACAAAACTGCCTGGATGGAAACTGACATGTCAGAACACACTGAAATTGTGTTTAGCCTTTAGCCCCAAACGTTCACAGTTTCTTTGCAATCAGATATTGTTTCCTAAGATCTAATGCAGGTTCAAAACCAAAACAGACCATATTACAGCAGGAAAAGATTCGATAAGTGGTATTAAAACACAAGCAGACAAACATAACAAAGACATATTCACGTTAAGTATAATCACAGCAGTCTATTCTTTTTAAATTGCCAATCTTGTTTGAAAAAACATATTCCAGACCTTGCAAGACTCTTCTGCATGTACAATCAAGCCTCTTGCAAAGAGGCGTTTATTGCTTTAAAAGGGAGCACCACAACAATAAAGCTTTGAGATGACTGAAAAGAGAATAAAGTCCCCGAGCATTAAAAAGTTGCAGCCATCATTCAACGGGGCTCTTTAAAACTTGTGTGTGGGCAATAGTTAATATAATTATATTTCATATAACTAAGATTTAAAGGTGTTGGACTTACCAGATGGAACAACAGTGGCAAAACTGTGCTGTGCTGTGCTCTGTGATAATATTGCTATAGCGGAAGGCTTAGCCTCTCAGTGTGCTCACTTTGGCTGTTCTGCAGAGGAAACATAACTCTATATAAACCCTCACACAGAGCCCTGATTGGACAGCTCTACCCTATGATGCATTCCAGCTTGATGACAAGAATGGTATCATTCCACACTGCCTGGAGGTTTGCACCACTAGGGGGATTCAGTTAAAAAAACCAAAAAAACCCCCATACATTTAACTCTTTGCAAACAGAAGTCACAAGTGACTCAATGAGGGGATTTCTAAAGCATTGTGAATTGCAGTTTCACTACAGAAAGGCGTATCATCCATAGTATTGTATCGTATGTGTCTGGAGCTAGATCTTCATCCAGACCCTCGCCGGCACACTTGATTAGTAATTAGTGTTCTTCATTACCTTGGAAAAGTAGAGAAAAATCCCTTGCTGGAAGAGGAAATGAATATTTAGTTTTTCATCTGCAATGTGCTCAGGGATAAAATTAGATGTGTTAACAGATTTTTTTCTTCTTTTCATGCCTACTTGAATTCCATATGCTTTATCACTCAGAAGTTAAATTTGCCGTGGAAGACTTCAAAGGAATGGTTTTATTTAATAAAAAGTTAGCATCCAAGAAATAGAACAGGGCACACTGAGTGGCCCTATCATTAAAGAGTATGAAACGGTTGCCCTCAGATGGCTAATTTTGGGCATCATAAAAGGACAGCAAATTGTTAGCTATTTAGTTTATTATTATTATTATATCGTTCCTGTTAGGAAGGGTGAGAAGCAGAATCTGTCTCAGATGCCAAAATAAGGCAACTGGCTCTTGGGTAATATGGGGCATCAATTGCTGCTCTAGTTAAGACAGTGGTTCTCCAAGGGTGTAGCAGAAGAGGATGACAAGTGTTGCCAGAAGATTAAAGGACAATCAAAGAAACACGGGAGCATTTAAGTGTAGCATAGCATAGCATAGGTAAAGGTAAAGGGACCCCTGACCATTAGGTCCACTCGTGGCCGACTCTGGGGTTGCGGCGCTCATCTCGCTTTATTGGCCGAGGGAGCCGGTGTACAGCTTCCGGGTCATGTGGCCAGCATGACTAAGCCGTTTCTGGTGAACCAGAACAGCACATGGAAATGCCGTTTACCTTCCCACCGGAGCAGTACCTATTTATCTACTTGCACTTTGACGTGCTTTCAAACTGCTAGGTTGACAGGAGCAGGGACCGAGCAACGGGAGCTCTACCTGTCGCGGAGATTCGAACCGCCGACCTTCTGATCAGCAAGTCCTAGGCTCTGTGGTTTAACCCACAGTGTCATCCGTGTCCCAGCATAGCATAGTATCAAAATATTTTTTATATATATACAGCCAAGGGAAGCGGGTGGTGCTGTGGTCTAAACCACTGAGCCTCTTGGGCTTGCCGATCAGAAGGTTGGCGGTTAAAATCCCCACAACGGGCTGAGCTCCCGTTGCTCGGTTCCAGCTCCTGCCAACCTAGCAGTTCGAAAGCACGTCAAAGTGCAAGTAGATAAATAGGTACCACTCCGGCAGGAAGGTAAATGGCGTTTCCGTGTGCTGCTCTTGTTTCACCAGAAGCGGCTTAGTCCTGCTGGCCACATGACCCGGAAAAACTGTCTGTGGACAAACACCGGCTCCCTCAGTCTGTAAAGCGAGGTGAGCGCCACAACCCCAGAGTCATCTGCGACTGGACCTAACTGTCAGGAGTCCTTTACCTTTACCTTTTTATCCACACCTTTCTTCAAAAGCACTGGCTATTTTTCTTCAGTAGTCCATGACATCCTGTTGTGAACAGGGATTGTCAACTCTGACAAATGTAAGATCAGAAAAGAGAAAGGCTTCTTTGGGCTGGTGAGGAGATGAGTTTGCCTCAAATTAGATAAATGAGATTACCCAGCAAATGCAAGCTCACACCTTTCATTGAATTTGTATGCATACTAAAGTACATGTGTAAGAGGCTCATTTATAATTATATTTTGGGAATGATTCACGTCATTATGCAGCTGAATTGTTTTCTACTTTCTGGATATCCATTATTATATTATAATTTCTATGTTATAAATCAAGCACGGCTAGGAGCTGTTTCTTTCTGATTTCCAATGTATTTCTTATCAATTAAAAAAAATTGTGTGGCATGAGCAAATTTTTATTCTGTGAAAAAAGTTTGTGAACCACTGAGCTTTTTTTGTTGTTCACATCCATTTATCTCATGGGACAATGGAGTCTGCCTCCAGGGGTGAAGTCAAACCACTGTGTTAAAAGCACCGAAGTGACCTCCTGGGGCACAATCCTGTTTGGATTTCCTGGGCTGCCCAGATGCCAAGCACCCTCTCTCTGCCTCACTGATGTGGTCCAAAGGAAAGCAGAACAGTGTTTGTCACCAGTTTGGCTGCAGGAGTTGCTGGAAGGAGGCATACAAGACACCATCCAAAGTTTGGACAAACTATCCCAGAAGGAGCACAATGTGTCCTCCACGAGAGGTAATACCCCTCCCCTAACACCCCATTGAGCTAAGGTTACAAAATTATTTGGGCCATCTCCAAGGGTGCATGAGATGCCTATTCTTCAGATAATTCACGGGATTTAATTGTTTTCTGAATAGTTGCACATTTATCCCTAGTGACGAACTGCCTAGTTGAGGCGTTTGGGAATTTCTGGTCCCCTCTCCAGCTCCCACCAGCTCCAGCCAGCATGGCCAACGGTCAGGGAGTTGTAGCACAACTCCATACCCTCCAACATTTCTCCAGTGAAAATGGAGACAACCTAAGGAAAAAGCAGGACATTCCGGGATCAAATAAGAAACTGGGATGGCTTCTGTAAATCTGGAACGTCCCTGGAAAATAGGGGCACTTGGAAGGTCTGGTATGGTGGAGTTAGGACTCCTGGACTAGGACCTGGGCAAAACCTGGGACAAAACCTCACTCAGCCACGAAGCTCTCTGGGGGACCTTGGACCATTTGCATCATCTCAGCCAAGCCTACTTCACAGGGTTGTTGTGAGGATACGATTGAGGGCAGGAGGGGAATGATGTACACCACTTTGAATTCCTTGGAAGAAAGGTGGGTTATCTGCTCAGCAAAGACTATGTCACATAAGCCCCCCTACCAGGAAGAAACTGGCTGTAATAGCATTGTACAGTGAGCTCACACTGAGATTGATGGCAATTGAGTAATGCTTCCCCCGGAATGGGAGAACTCCCACTTCCTGTGTGAAGGATGTGCTGCTTAGCATACATTCTTTTTGCCTGCTGCAGTCTTATCTCAACTCAGCCTCTCCTCTCCTCCAATTTCAGGTGTATCAGGCAGGAAGATGGGAGCTAAACAAAGAAACCCAGCAGCTGAAGGAAGTGGTTCTTGATGATTCAGTGAGTGACTTGTGCCTCCCCACATGAACTGCTTCCACTGCCTTCATAGTAATTCAGTACTCCAGAATGCAGAGAGAGAGAGAGAGAGAGAGAGAGAGAGATGGATTAAATCAGAGGAACCTTAATCACCCTTTTTAATGATCCAAATAACAGCTGCTTGTGGATCGGAACGAATGGCACCTATCACTTTGTACATAAATACTGTTACTTCAAGCTCTTTGCTCGGCAATTTATTTGGCAACGGATCTCTCCTTGGATCAAAGCCCTGCAAGCATTACTTTCGGCAGCAGCTGAAAGATAAGCCCTGGTTTGTCCCAGAAAGTAAGAGACTTGGCAGGGAAGTTATGGTTGAGTAAACACAGTTTCTGCTCAAAACAAATTCCTTCCAGTAGCACCTTAAAGACCAACTAAGTCAGTTCTTGGTATGAGCTTTCGTGTGCATGCACACTTCTTCAGATACAGTTTCTGCTGTGTGACTGCTGGTCTAAACCTGAAAACTTGTCAGGCAAAACCTCCAACAGTGGCCTTTCCCATGTTTCGCGTCCCAAATTAAGCATCTAGGTATATATAATTGCCTTGAATACAGTGGTACCTCGGGTTAAGTACTTAATTCGTTCCGGAGGTCTGTTCGTCACCTGAAACTGTTCTTAACCTGAAGCACCACTTTAGCTAATGGGGCCTCCTGCTGCTGCCGCGCCGCCACTGCACAATTTCTGTTCTCATCCTGAAGCAAAGTTCTTAACCCAAGGTACTATTTCTGGGTTAGCGGAGTCTGTAACCTGAAGCGTATGTAACCTGAAGCGTATGTAACCCCAGGTACCACTGTACCTTGTTAAGAAAACAGCATTTCACTGAAAGCAATGGTAGACTGGCCCTTCAAGAGTCACTACAGGCCAGAGCTAATATTATTTTAAAATTAACATTTTCTCCTTTGGTGTCCACTGTGTAGTTTGTCTTCTAATCTGAGACAATCTTTTTTAAAGAAAGATCTGTGCTTGGAAGAGAGATCCAGGTTCATAAATGCA
The DNA here is from genome assembly GCF_964252035.2 of Podarcis erhardii. Lineage (NCBI taxonomy): Eukaryota > Metazoa > Chordata > Lepidosauria > Squamata > Lacertidae > Podarcis > Podarcis erhardii. The sequence goes on along the minus strand of NC_138509.1, from coordinate 15,372,429 downwards.
AGTTACTGAAATAAAATAAAGTTACTGAAGAAAGAAAGAGTCCGTAAACTAAATCACTGTCACATATCTTTTAATCTCCAACCAAAGACAACCAACCGCACCCTAACCTAGGCCACCCCAACCTCTCTCACTACCAAGGAAATATAACAAGCGAATAGAAAGAGAAACTGCACAAGTGACGCTGACACAAAACCCCACACATACACTAAGGAGAAGAATATTATTTTTTAAAAAATAATTTTTTATTAAGATTTTAAAGGTTACAGGAAAAAAGGAAAAGAAAAAAAATATGTATATATATAACAATCAAAGAAGAAAGAGAAAAAACAATACATATAAAAAAAATCATCAAAAAACAGAACACAAAAAAAGAAATAAAAAGCAAGTCAAACCTTTAAATCACTTACTTACATTCACTTATTTCCTTGACTTTCTCACGCCTCCCATTTTTGTATTCTAATTCAATTAGATATTCCAGCAAATCCTTCCAACTTTGTTTTTATCCTAGTAATTTATCTTATCATGCTATAATTTTACATTCTCTCTTTCACCAATTCATTTTTACTTAATCCTTTCTATCCTTTCTGCTAAAACCACATAATTTTTCCCCCCAACGTCTTTCTAACATTCCTTAATTTTACAATATTTCTGAAGATAAACTTTAAATTTCTTCCACTCTTCCTCCGCCGACTCTTCTCCTTGGTCTCGGATTCTGCCAGTCATCTCCGCCAGTTCCATATAGTCCATCACCTTCATCTGCCATTCTTCCCGAGTGGGTAGATCTTGTGTTTTCCAATACTTTGCTATGAGTATTCTTGCTGCTGTTGTGGCGTACATAAAAAAAGTTCTATCCTCCTTTCGCACCAATTGGCCAACCATGCCCAAGAGAAAGGCCTCTGGTTTTTTCTGAAAGGTATATTTAAATACCTTTTTCATTTCATTATAGATCATCTCCCAAAAGGTCTTAATCTTTGGGCATGTCCACCAAAGGTGAAAGAATGTACCCACTAAGGAGAAGAATAGAAGCATTGCGACCCCACCCCACTCACCATTCCCTTTTCCCCCTCTTTTCTTCCCAACCTAATACTGCATGCAGAACAAATGAAACGGATCTGTAGAAAAACACGACTTGAAAAAAAGAGAGAACACACATATTTTTGTAAACTAAGAAATATTGAATAAAATTATTATTATTATTATTATTATTATTATTATTATGTTACAGATCTGGGGTAAAAGAGTTTGTGGGGTGTCAGGGCACCCATAACTGCTAGAGATAGTGAATGTTAGAAAGGAATAAAGCTTTAGAATTTAGCTGATTTTTTAAATTATTATTATGAAGGGAAGATGCCATGCCAGTGAAAAATACAGGTTGAACCAGTTCTCCTGTTCAGGAAATAGCTGGTAGCGAGGCCATTAAGAACACAAGGAGAACTCAGTGCCAGCCATTAAAGAGCAACTGACCATACAAATGCTGTCCCCCCTCCCCACAAGCTGTGTGTTATGCATCCTTTTGAAATTTAGAGGTGGGGGAAGAAGGGGGAAGACACCATAAGCTACTGTGAAGATTATTTTTGTTATCCAACGCCAAACATTTCACTTTTTTTTTTTTTAACAAAGCACATTGGGGTTTTGCAGACTATTTGCACCCCAATAAAATTTTAACATGTAATATGGGGTTTGTTGATAATTGGTTTTCTCTTATTCGTGATCTACATTTGCATTGAATACTGCAAGAAAACACTTCAATAACGTTTTATTGGAAAATGTTGGAATGAAATTTTATGGCCTTAGTAGAAATGCTATAAGGTGTTAAGCTTAAATAAGTATACTAATTTTAATGGAAATAAGATTAAAAATATGTTAAGACATTTATATGATAGAAAATAGAGAAAGATGGAAAGGAATTGCTGAAATAATTAATGGAAGTGGAATACAAAGAGGGAGGTCAGAGGAAGTCAATGATACAAGGGAATGAAAGAAAGAATATGGAAAAGGTACGATGTATGTTTTTTAATTGTTTTTGTTTTGTTTTGTCCATTGTGTTAGATTAATGTGTTAAGGTTGTGTTTTGTATGGTTTACATATTGTATTGTATTGTTCTATGTTTTCTTTGTTTTTTTGTTTTTTCCCCCGTTTTTTCTTTTTTCCCTCTCTTGTCTTTTTTTCCTTTTTAAAAAGTAATAAATATTATTTTAAAAAAGAAAAAGAAAAAAGAAAAATTTCAATAACGAAACAATGATAAGGATGCCAAAAACTAGAAGCAGCAAAGAGTGAGCCTTAATACCATAGCAATTAAGTTAGCTTAAATGCTTAAGAAAAGAGCCTTTTTTCTTTCTTTTTTTGGCTGCCATCTAAAACTGCATTGTGTCTGTGACTGGTTCCTCCCTGAGGGAGGGCATTCCACATCCTTGGTGCCACTGCCAAGATGTTCCCGCTCCTAATAGATGCCCACTGCTCCTCATTTGGTAAACACACCTGGAGGTAAGGCCTCTGATGAAACAAATGTGAATCATTAAGTTTAATCTCAAGTGAAAATGACTTCGGAATTCCTGAATGCCTCATCAGCAAAGGTCACCTCTGATTGTTTCTTTAAAACTGAGCACCATCCAGCCACATACAAGCTCTTTTAAATTCTGCTCATTTAAAACGGAGAAATTAAGCCCATACGTAACCTTTTTAAATCAACGAGACATCAAAACCATTTAAATCAGCGACTGATTTTGAGTTTGAATTTGGCTGGACCAGGCCCTGTGTATTATCTCTGATTCCACAGATGGTTCTCTTGAAAGCAAACATGATTGGGAATTTGGATACAGCAATCTTTTATCACTAAATAAAAAATTTAAATAGTGATGTATGGAAGTGAGAGCTGGACCATAAAGAAGGCTGATCACCGAAGAATTGATGCTTTTGAATTATGGTGCTTGAGGAGACTCTTGAGAGTCCCATGGACTGCAAGAAGAACAAACCTCTCCATTCTTAAAGAAATCAGCCCTGAGTGCTCACTGGAAGGACAGATCATGAAGCTGAGGCTCCAATACTTTGGCCACCTCATGAGAAGAGAAGACAGAGGAGGAGATGGTTGGACAGTGTTCTCGAAGCTACCAGCATGAGTTTGACCAAACTGCGGGAGGCAGTGGAAGACAGGAGTGCCTGGCATGCTCTGGTCCATGGGGTCACGAAGAGTCGGACACGACTAAACGACTAAACAACAACAACAACAACAAATTAAAAAAACCTCCTGTGTGGTGGAGACCTCTAAAATCTCTAAAACACCATGCTGCAGCTGACTCAGCAGTTCCTTCCAGTGCATTGCTCAGAAAGAGAAAACCTACATAGCAAATTCCAAAACACAGCATTGGTAAACGCTGAACCTTTGCTTCAGCTGGAATTCCCAAAGGGAGCTGGCATAACTGAACGGCCACGTTATTTTGCAAAGGGGAGACGGGCAGCTGAAACCTTATGTAATGTGCTGGTGTTTCCCGATGAAGTTTCAGTTCACCTTATTCCTGTTTGTTAATAACCCCAGAATGCTGCTTCTGGCTCAGATGGAAAGAAGAAGTGGGGATGGGGCTAAAAACATACAATCCCATGACAAAGAAACCAGCAGTCATATGCAAACTGTGTGAGTCCGTGGTCAAGTCTACACTGGAAGGACTCATAACACTTAAGTAATTATGGAGACTGCAGGGAACTGTGGTTTTCTAAGGTTGCTGGGAACTAGTTCTTTACTATGGGTGACAAGAGTTGTTAGAAGACCCCTATTCCCCTCACAAAGTTACACTTCTGAGAGCAGTTTTAACAATAGAACCCCTTTTCCCAGGGAACTGTGGGAATTGTAGCTCTCTGAGGGGAATACGGGGTCTCCTGGCAACTCCTAGCAACTCTTAGCATCCTTAGCAGCTACAGTTCCCAGAATCCTAGGAAGCCATGACTGAGCTTTTATGCTTTAAAGGTATTGTGCAGATGGTGCCATAATGAATACCTAGAAGCTGGAGACAGAGTCTGCTGCTGCAGTTTTGTTCCCTCGCTGCCGAGCATATCGGCAGTGCCGTTCATTCATTTTAGACTCAGGGCTTAATGGTCTTTCAGGCCCTTGTGCGACTTAAGATGGCAAGGGACATCACTCCGAAATGGAACAAGCAAGCCCTGCTTCATGTGGGGTGGTGGAGCTTCTGCTCATTCTGCTGAGCGAAGACCTGGTCTTCTACCACAAAGTCCTGCCACTGCTCAGTACAACCATATCATCCGTAGGAGTGGGGCTCCTTCATCTGCTTTCCAACTGAAAAAGGGCATCTATCTCATCAATCACAGGGGTTGTTTTTTCAGCTGGAATGTGCCAGAACAGTGTTCCGGCATTTCTCAGCTGGGCCCCGGAGGTGGGGCAGGGGGAGACCTGACCAGCCTCAGCAAAGCCCCGCAGCGTCTCCAGCTCATGAGGACACCCTCTACGGGCTCTGGAGAGGGTCTCAGGACTGCAATAGCTCAAGGGTAGCCTCTTTCCATATGAATCTACCCAGACCCTGAGATCATCTTCTGAGGCCCTCCTCGAGGTGGCAACATGAGAACAGGCCTTCTCTCCAGTGGATCCCCGTCTGCTGAATGCTCTCTCTAGGGAAGTTTGCCTGGCGCCTTTGTAGCCAGGCCTTTGGTTGATCTAGATTCAGGTAGGTAGCCGTGTTGGTCTGAAGCACGCAGTTGAAATATATTAAAAAATAAAAATAAAGAAGTGTCCAGTAGCACCTTAGAGACCAACTAAGTTTGTTCTTGGTATAAGCTTTCATGTGCTACTGGACAATTTTTGGGTTGATCTGTTTGACATCCTATACCCTTTTAAAATGTGGCTCTTTTCTGTGCAGGGTGGTGTTATTGGGTTGTTGTTTTTATTCTGATTATATATGTCGTGATCTTTTCTGTGATCTGCCCTGAGATCTCCGGGTATAGGGCGGTATATAAACTCAGTAAGTAAGTAAGTACCGTATTTTTCCATGTATAACATGGCCCCATGTATAAGATGCCCCCTATTTTGGGGGACTCCAAATTAAGAAAATATTGCCCAGAGTTGCTGAGCTTTTCTTGGGGGTGTCACCCTTTTTTTAGGAGCGATTGCCGAAAACCGCTCACCCACCTGACCTATGCTGCCACTCGCATGCACCGCAAAAGCCGCCTATCGCCTGTCCACTCACTGGCAGAAGCTGCCAATCGACCGCCCAATTGCCACAGCAGCAGCCAATCAACACCAGCCCTTGCCGCAGCCACCAATAGCACGCCCAGTAGCCGCTGACAATCTCTGCCTCGCGGCAGCAACCAATCCCACGTCCCCCCAATGAACTATCCGTGTATAAGACAACCCCTAATTTTTAACATAATATTTACCGTATTTTTCGCTCTATAGGATGCACTGGACCATAGGAGAGGGAGAACAGGGGAGGGAGAATTCTCCCCCTCTCTGCTCAGTGCCCCTTTAGCAAAGCAGCAGGAGAAACGGAACCCCTTCCATTTCTCCTTCCACTTCGCTGAAGGGGTGCTGCGCAGAGAGGGAAAACTGTGCAGCGCCTCTCCAGCAAAGCGAAGCCTGGAGAGCAAGAGGGATTGGTGTTCACCGACCCCTCTCGCTCTCCAGGCTTCAGGTGGCTATCTGCAAGCCTTCGGAGCGCAGCGGGAACTCGTGCTGAACCGGAGTTCCCACTGCGCTCCAGGGGCTTCAGGCAGCTTCAGCGAAAGCAATGCGAAGCCTCCGGAGCGTGGGGGGAGCTCTCCCTCTGCGCTCGGAGGCTTCGCCTTGCTATTGCTGAAGCCAAGGAGCCTGTATTCACTCCATAAGATGCACACACATTACCCCTTAATTTTTGAAGGGGAAACAAGAAGATTGAAAGATGGGATTGGTGAATACTAAAAGCAGCAGAAATATGAGATGATTGGACCCTTACTGAACTCGAAGCATGGGAACCCCCCACAAAAATATATAATTTGGCAAAATATTTGGACTTTATGATATGTATTGGTATAATTTGGAATAATTAATGGGATATGATTGGATTGTTAAATGGAAAACTTAATAAAAATTATTTTTTAAAAAATTGAAGGGGAAAAAGTTTGTCTTATAGAGGGAAAAATACAGTAAATAAAAAACCCCCGCATCTTATACACAGAAAAGTGTGGTAAGTAATGAGCCAGAGGTGCAGCAGGGCTTTGCTAAGGCTTTTTGGGCCCCCAGCTAACAGCTGGTGCCCAGGAAAACCTTGCCTCAGCTGAGCAAGCCCCCTTCCCTGTGAATCGGAGAGATGTGGGGGTAGGGCCTTCGTTAGGCTGCTCAGCTGAGGCAATGAAGCCTTGCGCTGCTGCTACTCATGAGCTGACGAGGGGCGGGGGCTCGTTAACTGCTCAGCCAGGTGCAGAAGCCTCTCAGCTGAGCGAGTCCCCCATGCTGCTCTGGCTCACGTGAGACGGGCAGGTGCGGAGGGTGGGGCTCATTAAGCCGCTCAGCTGAGGCGAAGATGGCTCCTTTCTCCTCAGCTGAGCAACCTCAACGAGCCTCTGGCTGGCGAGGAGACCGCCCCTCCCCCAGGGCTCTGGGGCGGGTCTTTTGAGGGAGGTGCATTCCGGCACCTTCTTCTCTAGGAAGAAAAGGCCCTGCTCAAAATGCACTGATCTGCTAGGCAAATGGAGCAGCCCCGTTCAGGAAGCCATGAATGGTTATTGAGAGACACAGGCATTCTTGGTCAAGGCTCTGGACAGTTATGCAAAAGCTGACCAAATTCGAAACACCTTCCTTCCTTCCTTCCTTATTTGTTTTTCCTGAAAGATTTTCATGGATAACAAAGGTACATATAATACCTCTGTTTTCAATCCATAGAGTCCTTTCTCTCCTTTAAATTATTTTTTATTAAGGTTTATAGACCTTAATATCTTTTCCTGATTTTTTTTTTAAACCAAACCAAGTTTTTTATCTAAATACAATAAAAGCACAAAAGGAGGTGGGGGAATAGATAAAGAACAAGAAAGAACTTTTTAAATAGAATATTAAAGAGGTTAAAAGAGATAGGCAGAAAAATAAGATTTGGAGAGCAAAGAACTTCTGATTCTTCATCTGTCTGCTATATAAAAACAATATTCACTTTCTTCAATCCATAATATAACACCCAACAAAGCCACTTTCTGTAAAAAAAACAAAACCAACATATCTTCAGTCCTCAAATCCAGATATCATTATTTCGTTTTCATCTTTGCACAAAAAAATCTGAGCGGTTTCCAAGCTTTAACATATTTTCTACAGGTCAGTTGCATTTGGTGTGAGATGCCACTGCTATAGGCATTGTGAGGTTGTGGGGAGAAAGAAGAGGGGATAATGATCTCCCCTTCATTTGCATAGCAGATGTGCTGTGTTTTTGTGTCAGCGTTGCGTGGATAGGTTATTATTTGTTTGTTTGTTTTTGTTGGTGGTGCAAGAGGCTGGAGAGCCCAGAGCATGGTTGGTTGCATTCAGTTGACTGCAATGAGTTTTGTTCAGGCATCTGATAGAGTGGGGGTTGTTCGGTCAAATTAACCATATCATAGAATCATAGTGTTGGAAGGGACCTTGAGAATCATCAAGTGCAATGCAGGAATAGGCAGCTGTCCCATATGGGGATCAAACCTGCTTTGTTGTTTAGTCGTGTCCGACTCTTCATAACCCCATGGACCAGAGCACACCAGGCACTTCTGTCCTCCACTGCCTCCTGCAGTCCGGTCAAACTCATGCTGGTAGCTTCGAGAACACTGTCCCACCATCTCGTCCTCTGTCATCCCCTTCTCCTTGTGCCCTCCATCTTTCCCAACATCAGGGTCTTTTCCAAGGGAGTCTTCTCTTCTCATGAGGTGGCCAAAGTACTGGAGCCTCAGCTTCAGGATCTGTCCTTCCAGTGAGCACTCAGGGCTGATTTCCTTCAGAATGGAGAGGTTTGATCTTCTTACAGTCCATGGGACTCTCAAGAGTCTCCTCCAGCACCATAATTCAAAAGCATCAATTCTTCGGCGATCAGCCTTCTTTATGGTCCAGCTTTCACTTCCATACATCACTACTGGGAAAACCATAGCTTTTACTATACTGACCTTTGTTGGCAAGGTGATGTCTCTGTTTTTTAAACCTGCTACCTTGGTGTTCTTAGCACCATGCTCCAACTGAGCTATACTGGGGTGGGGTTAGGTTGTTGTCTGTTGGACTGTATATGTAACCAAGGGGAGCCGCACCAGGGTGTTTACAACACATTTAAGTGTGGATGTGCAGAGGGTTTGGGGCAGGTCCTTAAAAATCCAGCTGTGGAACATCTCTGGGGTGAACGGGAGTGGTCCAGAGCTGACGGTCTGAGGATGTCAGCACCTGACAGCTGAGAGAGTTCACCTGTCTCTCCACCCTCTCAGGTGCAATTGACTGAATGAACAGCAAGATACTTTCCTGCCCTGAGGCCTAGCAACCATTTGCTGTTTGCTTTTGACTGGCCACTCCTGATGTGTTGGAATGCAAAGGCTTAGCTCTAGCGGACTCTGCGAATGCAACAAGTTGGGGGTGGCATGTCACCCTGTTTGTAAGCTGCAGTGGTTTGCTTTGATGCCCAACCATACTGACAGCAGCACAAAGAAATCCAGCGCTAGAGGAAGAAGTGCTGAGATTATTCAAGCGGGTCTAGAAGCAAAAGGTCTCTGATCAAGAAGCCTGTTATGTACTGAGTTGAATAGGATCCAAAATGCAGCAGTCTGATTGATCCTAGAACAATAGGATCCAAAATGCAGCAGTCTGATTGGTCCTAGAACAATAGGATTCAGAATGCAGCAGTCTGATTGGTCCATAGGAGCCACCCAATCCAGCTCCAGGTGGAAGTGAATCCACAACCTGATTGGCCTACAGGAGAATTCCGGAATTAGCCAATCAGGTGCAGCCCATTGTGTAAATAATGTATATGGAGCAGATACTTTAGGGGGACATTCATTCCTCCTTACCACTATGAGCTGAATAAAGAGCATGAAATCCACTCTCGACTCTGAGTATATTTCAAAGCCCTTGTGGGGATGTTAGATAATTACGAGAGACATGCATTTTGCACTTGACCAGAGATGCTTCCCTTTATTCTTATTACATACATCCAATTTATTCTTATTTCATGCCAGGAATCGCACTGTGGCATTGAGAACCAGTTCTGGGGTTGACTCGCTGATGTCACAACATTGTACAATGTGCTGAAGTGGCTCGTGCTGATGTCATGTGCGATGTTGCTGCTCAGCGATGTAGTGCGAAATGCTGACGTCATGTGCGATGTTACCACTCAATATCGAGGGGTCCCAGCCTCCTACTTAATAACTTGGGGGGCCCTAAAGTGCCTCCCTTCCCTACAGTAGGCAGAGAAGATATGCTTTGCCTTACACCTAATACTGGGAAAACCTTATATCAGATAACCAGAGGGCAAATCCCTTGCTGAAAATGCCATCCCTTTTACCCAGCCTGCTTGAGCACATCCCACGATCTCTGACAAACTATTTTACTGTGCGTATAGCAACCTGGCCCCAACGGCATCCTTTCTCACTTTGTTTAGGTTTTCCCCCGTGCCTTCCTCCAACTTGAGATTGGGGGAAAAAAAACCCTTGTGGTCACAAAGGAAGGGTGGAGAGGATACGAACAGCTCAGTCAGGGAGGAAAAATTGAGGAAGGGCTTGGTCAGTGACTCAAAGAAAGGAAGAGGAGGAAGCAATAGCTGATATATAAAGAATTATTTTTTTTCCCCTTTGGATGCTGATGAGAGGGCCAGTCTCCCTGGAAGATAAGTCCACATGCACACTCTGCCCTGAGCTGGAGAGGGGCTATTCTCCCATGCAAATGCACTTGTGACTGTAACCCTAACCAACATTTGTATTTTATCTTTAGAGGCACTTAATGAAACTATTAGTGCAACTCTTAGTTTTTTTTACCTGCTTCTAAAGATTTCTCTGGGACGCGGGTGCCGCTGGGTTCTAGACCACAGAGCCTAGGGCTTGTCAATCAGAAGGTTGGCGGTTCAAATCCCCGCAACGGGGTGAGCTCCTGTTGCTCGGTCCCTGCTCCTGCCAACCTAGCCGTTTGTTAGCATGCCAAAAAGTGCAAGTAGATAAATAGATACCACTCTGGCAGGAAGGTAAACAGTGTTTCCGTGCGCTGTTCTGGTTCACCAGAAGCAGCTTAGTCATGCTGGCCACATGACCCAGAAGCTGTCTGTGGACAAACGCCGGCTCCCTCAGCCAGTAAAGCAAAATGAGCACCGCAACCCCAGAGTCGTTCACGACTGGACTTAACGATAAGGGGTCCCTTTACCTTTACCTAAAGATTTCTACATCCAATCACTTGTTGGAGGCTGGATTTGCTTCTCCCTGCCCTAGTTGTTGTGGATATTTCACATAACCTGAAGAACTGCTGTGAAGAAACAGCCTTTTCCAGTGCTCAAAATATAATTAGCCGTTGTAGGAATAAAAAACCTTTGTTCTGAGTGCTGTAGAGACTGTGGTTGCACAGAACAAATTTCATGGGTTCCTGTTGACTGGTGCCTCTTCATCCACAGACAGAAGGGGACAAAAGGTTTCCTATCACTCCTCCATTCTGTATGCCACTTGAAAAATGTTAAGTGTTTCATTCTTGAATTTCTAAAGAGGTTGAGTGTTCCCTTGCTATACCGTATTTTTCGCTCTACAAGACGCACCAGGCCACAAGACACACCTAGTTTTTGGAGGAGGAAAACAAGAAAAAAAAATATTCTGAATCTCAGAAGCCAGAACAGCAAGAGGGATCGCTGCGCAGTGAAAGCAGCGATCCCTCTTGCTCTTCTGGGTTCTGGGATAGCTGTGCAGCCTGCATTCGCTCCATAAGATGCACACACATTTCCCCTTACTTTTTAGGAGGGAAAAAGTGAGTCCTATAGAGCAAAAAATACGGTAATTTTCAAATGTGAGATGACTTGATGCTTGTTTTCATTAAACTTCCAACGATAGCAAGACTATCCTCTCCCTTCATTGTAATGGCATGGGCATGTTCAAGGGTGATGGTTATAGCCCATTGGCTGCAAATGGGATAATAGGGCTTTTCGAATATTCAGTTCAGGATTTTCACATCTACAGCCTAATATCCCTGAGGAGGAGGGAGAAGGCAGTAGCAAGCCCTGCCTCTCACCTGCCTGCACACAGTCCCTTCAATATCTAATGAGATCCTTGGTGCATATTTCCATGGGGACAGTCCTACCTTGATGGGAACCCTGACAAGGCTCCTTTGTGCAAAATTCATCATATCCCATGTACATTGTTTGAATGTTTATTATTTGCCTTTGTGGCTCTGGGAGCTTTGACATCTTTTTTTCAGGCTTCCTTGAAACGGGATGGAGATTTTTTTAATGAGGTTTCCAGATCTGTTTAGTCAGACCCTTGAGGCTGATATCACATTTTGATGTGGTAAAAGAGGCTGTTGATGGGAAGACCAGCTTTCCAGGAAGAGAATGAGTGCATCCCACGAAAGGAAATGTGAAAGGTTTGTAAATAGTAGGAATGCATAGTCCTTTCTTTCCAGCAAAATCACAAATTTTATTTGTTAGGTTTTATACCGCTTCTCAGCCAAAGGCCCTTTCTCCCCATCATCCCCCCCCCCGGATTCTCTCTTAAAAAGTTTCTTTCTCAAAGGCTTTCCTGGTCACTCAGATATTTGAGTCTTCATTGGGGTCATAGGGGATGATGAAACTCCAGCCTGTATCTGTGTTCATCTTTTACTAGGGTTGGGTGGGTGGGTGGGAGTAGAATTTCTCCATTTTACTTTATTGCAGCCTGCGCACTTTTAGACAATTGGCATTCTTTTATTTTTTTTGGATGTATATTACATTTTGTGTCATGTATATTTGTATAATTGTAAGTCACTCTGAGGCGTGGTAAGCAATGAATAATGCAGCAAGTTAACAACATCAATACAAGGCAGTGTTGGGGACCCAGCACCAATAAAACAAAAATACAACCTAAGAAAGCAATATTTTAAAAAAAATATTAAAAAGCAAGAGAGAGAGGTGGGGTTGGGGGGTTTGTACACATCAGACAAGGCCCAATTGTATGGATGGGTCCGGTAAATCCTGGAGAAAAAGATAACTTTTTCCAAGAAGCAGCTGATGGGTGCTGCTTCAAAGGAGAGGGCATTTCGCAGTGCAAGGGTAACAGCAGAAAATGCCTTTTTTTTGAGTCACCTCTCTGATATTCTGTAGGGTGTGTTGCCATGAGCAGAAATATTCCCCTGATCTAAGTGATCTTACAGGGCCTGGTGGTCTTTCAGGTAACCTGGTCCCAAGTTGTTAACCACAAGACCTCAAACCTTGGCCTGATGACTGTTTGGTAGCCAGTGCAGTTCCCTCAGCCTTTATGTAATATGTGTGCATCTAGGTGCACCATCCAGCAGCCTGGTCACAGCATTCTGAACCAACTGTGGTTTCCAGATCGATCCCAAGGGAAGACCCACAGAGAGTGTATTACAGTCCAGTCCAGATTGCCAACATATCAGTCTATTCTCAGATATAATTCTTGTGGATGTTGGGTGATTCTCCTAAAGTCTCGATGAGTTCCACTTGGTTTACACATCACATATTCCCTGCATAGAAAGCACTTCTATGCAAGGAGCTGTGTGCAACCTGCAAGTAGATGGTCTTCTGCACATAAATCATGGCGTGAACATTTGCTAAAAGCCACACCCAGTTGTAACTTCCCTGCCTTCGTACACACAGAGAAAGATGTATATTTAAGCTCATGCATGATGACACAGGTGTGAATAACATGAATAGGCTTTTAGAAAAAGCAGTCTGAAAGCTGAAAACAGTTAGAAAAAAACCATTCTTGTTGAAATGGCAGATTCCTGAAAGGTTAGGTTTCGTTTGCTTGACTTACAAAAGATGGGATTGGTTTGCTGGGTGAAAAACAGAAAGCAGCTTTGACTACGAAACAATGCATTCAGGATTCTGTTTAACTTTTGGGGGGGAAATATTAATAAGACTTGAATAGGTTTTTCTTTTGCTTTTAGCCATGGGATTGACTGGGAGTGGGGCATTCCACTGCCTGATCTTGTGATCAAGTTGTCAGGTGACAGCTGAGGCTTTTCTGCATGTGAACATCTACAGGAATTAATGCTGCAAGTTGAAAATGTGGGGTGACATATTATGAGCAGTAAGCCTGAATTGGAAGCTGTGATTGGCTGGTACCTCATGGTATCCCTAAGCAGGTGTGCCAGATTGGCCTTGCAACCGTGGGTGTCCAGGGCTGTGAGTGCCATGCAGCGTGCATGGCCCTGGCACCGAAATTTGTGGGTGCCCGGCCCCTTCATGGTGAATTTTGTGGGTGCCCCAGGGAGTTGGCCCCTATGTCTCCAATAAACCTTTCCTTCGTATCCCTGGAGGAATTTTCACCCTGAGTAAGAATCAACAGCTACAGTGGTACTTCAGGTTACAGACTCCGCTAACCCAGAAATAGTGCTTCAGGTTAAGAACTTTGCTTCAGAATAAGTACAGAAATCATGCTCCGGCGGCGCGGCAGCAGCAGGAGGCCCCATTAGCTAAAGTGGTGCTTCAGGTTAAGAACAGTTTCAGGTTAAGAACGGACCTCTGGAACGAATTAAGTACTTAACCCAAGGTACCACTGTATGTATATGAGTGTTCTTGCAATACTTTTATCACTTAAAAAAAGGCAATACTCCTGATTGAAGCAGGAAAGCGGGAAGAGCAAGATTGACAGTTTAGCGAGTACAGTCTGGAGAGCTCAGTTGGGTTAGAGCATGGTGCTTATAATGCCAAGATTGCAGGTTCAATCCCTGTTTGGGGCATTTGCATATTCCTGCATTGCAAGCAGAATGAACTAGATAATCCTCTGAGTCGTTTTGCCTCAGGAAAACCCGTTGTTTACCACTGAATCGTAACAGAGGTCAATCAGGTTTTCTGCGGGTTGTCGTTTGAGCCAATTCAGCAGTAAACAGCAGGGGAAAGTGGCAGGCCAAAAGAAAAAGCTCTCAGAAAGTGTGGAATAAGTGGAATAAGACACGGGGGCAAGCAGAAACACGGCTGAGCCCGCAGCTTCTGACAAAGCAAGATCCACCTGCTTCTTCTACCTGGCTTATCTATAGGCAGTGAAAAGAGGCAGCTTGGAAGAAAATTGCCTCAGCGTTTATTGCCTCTTAAACCAAGGTGACTAGGCTTGACTAGGCATTGCTGGAAGCTATTGTCTTCACTGAAACTGTCGGTGACAGCATGAAATGCAGGGTGTGAGCCAGGAAGCTGAAGTATTAGGACGGAAAGAGAGAGAGAAAGGAAGGAAGGAAAGGAAGGGCTTGTGGATTAGTCATGTTCGTTCGTTCTTCTCATTGTTGGGTCCCCCAGGCAGCATTTTAGCAGCGGGAGGGGGCTTGTGCCACTTCTGAGTGGAAGTCGAGCTTGGTTCCCATTTGTTTTTCATTTAATTTTTTTATTGAAGTTCTAAATTGGATTGGCAGAGCAGAATGTTAGAATATGCAGAGTTAGCAAGATTGACAGTAAGATTCCGAGATGATACAGACCAAATATGTAATAGAGAGTAGGACATTTACAGAGTATACCTAAAAGAACATTGTAAAAATCTAAATTCTTTGGCAGGCCTGGATTGACTTCTGCATGAAATAAGAGAATTTTACAAAACCAATACAACTGAAACAACTTAGGAGAGATAAAGTTAAGTGTGTAGTCAAAAATGTAATTTAGGAACCACAATGGGGGGATAAGTATCGATTTTGGATCGTTTTTGTTGACTGTTTTGTGTTGTGTTGTTTTTAAAATCAATAAAGCATTTTTAAAAATTAAAAAGGAAGCTTTTTCATAATACATTAAAAAACAAATTAATCTAAATGAAGAAAGAAAGAAAGAAAGAAAGAAAGAAAGAAAGAAAGAAAGAAAGACAGACAGACAAAGTCCTTCCTAAAAGGTATAGCTGAACCCTTGTTTCCCACGGAAAGGGATGGATCCCCCAGCTCTCACCTGGGATCTTCCCTTTCTTCTCCCAGTCACCCACCCTGGGAGATCTTCCCTTCCCTGCCTCTCACACAAGATCTTTCACAAACTGTCGGTCAGCTTCATGTGTGTATGATCCCAATAGTGACCCAGGATGCCAAAACAAAAACAAAGAAAGAGGGGGGAAAGAAGGAAAAGGAAGATGACGATGACGACAACAACAACAACAACAACAACAACAACAACAAGAAAGGAAAGGAAAGGAAAGGGAAAAGAAGGAAAAAAGGAAATAAAAAAAGTTTGGCTCCCATTTGTGATGGCCGCTATCATGAATGTACTTTGAAGCTAAACCTTATATCTGACTTTTTTCAGTAATTATTCATTCTGGATTGTTTTATTGTGCTGACATTTTTTTCTTAAAAATATAAAGTGGTATGTTTTTATTGGTTCATTCTACGTACTCTTTTTTTTTTTTTTTTTTTTTTACCGCTTTCTAATGAATTAGTGGGCCCTCTCTGAATATGTAGTGGTATTAATAGGTTCACACAGTATTCACCTTTGGGACTGTTTTTAGAGTAGCACCACCCCATTTAACATAACAGGAAATCCTCTGTTCAGAGCCTTTGTTGGAACAGATTTGCTTCCAAGCATGTCTCTCAAAATCCTCCTTTGTATATGCTGGTGTTGGATATACTTCAAATTCCTGTTCTCAGAGTATTTGATATCACTGTAGTTTTCAGACTTTCAGGGAGTGCAGAAGCCAAGGCGCTTCTGTGCATCCGCTAGATAAGGCTTGCGCTCTTGAAGAAAAGTTTGATCCATGTTCCAGAGCGGAGCAGCCTTTCCCAGCCTTGGCTTGTATCCATCTGGGAATTTAGTGTAAGGACTTAGGCTTATACAACAGAATTTCCACCTCTCCTCCCCCTGCACACCCGCTAAATGTGTTCTGGGGGTTCCAGGTGTTTTGGACTACGATGCCCTAGGTGAGGTTGATGGAAGCTGCAGTTGAAAACATCTGCAGGGCAGCAGGTTGGGGAAGTCTGTTCTAGAGTGTACCCTATTCACACATGCAACAGTTGGACCTTACCTTCACTCATTGTGGACTGGGATTGCATCCTAGAGCATGCCCAGGTTTCTTCTGTTGCTAGTGAATGGGGAACATATTTAGGACACATCACACACATTGTTCTCCCTTGCAAATGTGACATGTTGCATTACAAGCTCAGGGAGGGTCATTAAAAACCCTTCCTGTCAATCTCATTGGCTATGCGCAGTGCTGGATTTACGTATAAGCTAAGCAAGCGATAGCTCGGGGCCCCACTGTTTTGGGAGCCCCCAAAAAATTTAAAGGAAAAAAACCTGGATGTACATTTCCAAAATATAAGGTAAAAAACTAATAAAATAAAACCTGCATATAGTTAAAGCTTAATAATTATTTCACTATTAATATACTTCTTCTTAATTGTATTTCACTATTAATATACTTCTTAATTGTATTTCAGTTCAACAATTACTTTGATAAAATACGGTACATACAGTGGTACCTTGGATTAAGAACTTAATTCGTTCTGGAAGTCTGTTCTTAACCTGAAACTGTTCTTAACCTGAAGCACCACTTTAGCTAATGGGGCCTCCCGCCGCCGCTGCACGATTTCTGTTCTCATCCTGAAGCAAAGTTCTTAACCTGAGGTAATATTTCTGGGTTAGCAGAGTCTGTAACTTGAAGCGTATGTAACCTGAAGCGTATGTAACCCAAGGTACCACTGTATTTTGTTACGTGCAAATGGCTTTAGATACCTGTTAGGTCCATAAATTGCCATATAGCATATATTCAACAGCAAAAAACAGTGACAATTTGTTGTTGACAAAGGACTGCTGGACATATAAAGGGCCCCATTAGCTTCAGTAGCTTAGGGTCTTATCAAACCTAAATCCGGCCCTGGCTATGTGCTGGTTTTTTGAATGATTTCACTGTCTGTTTTTTCCTATGACAGTTGTGGGCATACTTGTATGGGGATTTGCACACAGAAGCTACCATGACATTTGCAGACTACTCACTTAAAACTGTGCCAGAGGGAAGTTTTAAAATAACATTACGCAGTAATTTGTTGTTGTTGGCACACAGGTGTTAAATTAATTGATGGATTTTGAAAATCCTGACCTTGCATTATAAGTACTCTTGTTTGTCTTGTTGTGCTACTTGTGGGATCTCTCTCCTTCTTCTGATGTGCATAGTTCCTTCCTCATTGCTGGTGAGCCTCTTATGGAGTTTTTGGAGAATCATTTTTAGACATCAATGAAATAATGACCCAAATGTTATTGCTGCTCTATCATGATTCTATCAACTCCATTTGGTACTTTATAGCCATTCCTAGGAGTAAATCCTGTCTTAAAAAATGTTTATTTGGAGAATTGTATTCTTGGTGGATTTAATAGGTAAAAGGTAAAGGGACCCCTGACTATTAGGTCTAGTCGCGGACAACTCTGGGATTGTGGCGCTCATCTCGCTTTATTGGCTGAGGGAGAGCCAATTGGCGAACCAGAGCAGCACATGGAAACGCCGTTTACCTTCCCACCGGAGCAGTACCTATTTATCTACTTGCACTTTGATGTGCTTTCAAACTGCTAGGTTGGCAGGAGCAGGGACCCAGCAATGGGAGCTCACCCCATCGCGGGGATTCGGACCACCGACCTTCTGATCGGCAAGCCCTAGGCTCTGTGGTTTAACCCACAGCACCACCCACATGGATTTAATAGGTTTTCACAAATATCCACATGGAGATGAGGGGTGCGTGGATGCCTCCAAGTATGAATCTATAAGATTTAAAGTTTATCAAAATTAGGTGTGGTCCCTCCTCAGATCCATTTTTTAAAATAATTTTTAAAAATCTACAAAGAGCAAATAAAATTGCTTTGTAGCGCAATCTACATATATATCAATACATTGTCTGACATCAGTGTTAACACTGAGTGCATTGGTCTCAACCACTGGTAGTCAATATTGTTGGGCTTGGCTGAGTTTCTTTTCATCCAGTTCCTGGAGATTTGGGATGGTTTGAGCTTCATGATAAATAATTGCATGGAGGAATAAATCTGCCTATTGTACACACCAGACATCTTTATTGCATTCCAAATGGACGCTCTGCAAGAATATGCCTGTAAAGAGAAAAATCAGAAATCTTGCACGTTGAATTTAAAACAAACGAACAAACGAGGAATCGTGTTATTAGTACACCACTTTGCAATTCCGCCTACAAATTCTAAATATAGGATTCTCCCTCTTGTTTAATCATATCATATCCCCAGTCATCTGGAACCAGCACCACTCTGTCACCCGTGGGAACATGATTGTTCAGGTTGGGTGTGGCTTGCAATTGCTCAGATTAGACAAAATAACAGCTGAAAGGTTCTTTCTGGCACAGCAAAAGAAGTCTTTACCTAAGTCCCAATAACATTGTGAACATAGCATGAAAGGAACAGCATTCGTTGTAAAGATATTTAAATTTGGGCTGGGCGGATTCAACTCCTTGGCTTAGAATTTGTTTACTCCATGTGCACAGTATTAATATAGAATACATGAGTCATTTTCCCACTGAGAGACAATCTCTTGCAGTCAGAGTTCACATGGAACTTGGTCACGTGGACCTGCAGCTCATGACATTTGGGAGGAATAGGTAAGGTAGTCCCCTCCTCACTTCAGCTGAGGCACTTCCCACCAAATTAAATTGGGGGGAGACGGACAGACACTTTTACACCCAAGAGTGTTTCCTTTTATGCCTCTTGTGGATCTGCAGGCTGTCGTCTAACCACCCCTGGTTTATGAATTACTTGTTTTCTTGCTCACTTGCATATTTACTCTGTTTTTATGTCTCCTTTCACATAACAAGGCGGTTTACAATATTCATTAAAGCAACAACAAAACCAATTATAAAACCAGCCAATCAAAACAATCAGTCAGTTAAAACAATGCAGTATCAGCAGCAGAGAACCCGCTCTTCCATTTTAATCCCAGTAAACACCTGCTAGGTCTTAAGGTAGCCCCGAAACCTCACCAACAATGGGAGAAGACTCTATTCCCTGTCCCCAACAGCAAGAACAGTGCCCTGCTATGGATCTCCCCTAGGTGTGTCTCTTCACTGAAAGGTGGCAAACCCATTACAGAGATTCATGCAGAGACACAGCAGGCGGCCGTCCCCTGAAGATTAAGAATTCAGCTGCTCCTTTATATAAAAAAAAGGACTTAAGAGCTTGAGTCGTGCCCACTCTCAACGGAGGCACACAATTTGAGGGAGAGCTGTTAGTCAGTTAATTAATTAATTAATTTCTTGTGGTCCCCCTTATGTGCCCAGGAATAGTCTGGGAATTACTCATGAAAGGGGTGCTTCTTACATTGCTTTTAAGAGACCTTTAAGAGGCACTCAAGAGTCCTCTCTGCCCTAAAAATGTTTTAGTTGAAACAGCAACAGCCTTTCTAGAAGCTACTGTAGTGTCTGAGCCTTAGAATGAGCCTTCATTTTTGCACATATCAAGAGCTGACTCCTATTAGAAACTACAGTGTTGAGCAGTATATAAATTGTTGAAATAATAGCAATATCAAAAGAAACATGGATGGTGGACGTTTGATTTTATATGTTGTGGTCTTGTTGTGAAGCACCCTGAGACCTCTGGGTATAGGGCGGTTCATAAGTTGAAATAATAATAATAATAATAATAATAATAATAATAATAATAATAATTTGCGTTAAACAAGATGCAGTTTGGGTTCAAACCAGCTGAAAGACACTCGTGTTTGAAAGAGTTCTTCCTAACTACCTGTTTGCATTACAGTATATTCCTTGCGAGGATCTAGACCTTTGTTCTAGTTTATGTTCAGTTGTGGTGGGGAAGGCAGGATTTTAGTGTAATGGGCTGAGCAGTCTTATGGTGTTGCCATGCACGTGGGCAACTTGTAGTAACATGACATCAACATAACTTAAGGGGCAATCCACAAGCATATTAGCAATTACTTTCACCAAAAGTTTGCCTGGAATTGCAGGGTGCTACAAAGACCCATGACATAATGGGTTTGAATGAGAATGTGGTGACCCTTGGGAATAAGCTTATGATGTTGCCTTTAAGGTTATGGACTAAAGATTGCTCATATATGTTTTTTTCTAAATAAATAGCTGGGAGCTGGTTCATCTTGAGGAAGCTGACCGTCTGATACCTTTTAAGGGCTTGGGTCGCATTTCCTCATCTTTTAATCATAATCTGGTACGCTTTGCTGTCACCTGGCAGAAACTACAACTTCTACTTTCCTAGAACTCTTGAGTCCTCTTCCTACATTACCCCAGTGCCATGGGAGTTACAAAAGCCTAGCCACTTCTCATATTGCTTTGGATTGTGTGGGACCTGATGATGAGGCAATTATTTCACATACCAGCAGGCAGTGTGGGATTCTCTGGTCCCTCTCACATGGTCTCTAGGTTTGCGTGTGGGAAGCAGCTATGCAGATCCATTCCTGTGCTTTAGTCAAGAATGAACCCTACATTAAGAAGAAGGAGCAAAGGTAAAAAGAGAATTGCTTATGAGTCATTAGTCTCACCAAGTATTAATTAATTGTTTTGTTCTATTTTTACCCTGCCCTTCCTTCAAAGGAGTTCAGGGTGGTTGGCATACCATCCAATCTTAAGGTAAAGGTAAAGGGACCCCTGACCATTAGGTCCAGTCGTGACCGACTCTGGGGTTGCGGCGCTCATCTCGCTTTATTGGCCAAGGGAGCCAGCGTACAGCTTCCGGGTCATGTGGCCAGCATGACTAAGCCGCTTCTGGCGAACCAGAGCAGTGCACGGAAACACCGTTTACCTTCCCGCTAGAGCGGTACCTATTTATCTACTTGCACTTTGATGTGCTTTCGAACTGCTAGGTTGGCAGGAGCAGGGACCGAGCAATGGGAGCTCACTCCATCGCGGGATTCGAACCGCCGACCTTCTGATTGGCAAGTCCTAGGCTCTGTGGTTTAACCCACAGCGCCACCTTCATCCCCCCATCCAATCTTACAAAACATTAAAAACACATGGCAAAATGACAATAACTCATTGCAAGTAGGGATTAGCAACAGTCACCCTTTCCTGGCGGCTTGGACAAGCAAGTGCACTTAGGTGGCACCTAAAAATGTCGGGGGAGGGGATGACAACAAACAACCCTATGGGGAGGGAACTCCATGACTGAGGAGCCACCACAGAGAAGGCAATACTTTGCATCCTCATGGGCTGGACCACCAGACGCTCCTCAGCAGATCTTAAAGACTTAGTTGACTGGGATTAGAGAAAGTGCCCCTGCAAAAACTTGGACTCCAAACCATTCAGGGCTTTAAGGTGCTACCTATTTAACTCTCCTATAAGACTTGGGAATATATAATAATAGTAATAATAATAATAAATATTATTTATACCCCGCCCATCTGTCTGGGTTTCCCCAGCCACTCTGGGCAGCTTCCAACAAAAGATTAAAAATACATAAAAACATCAGTAATTAAAAACTTCCCTAAACAGGGCTGCCTTCAGGTGTCTTGTAAACATCAGGTAGTTGTTTATTTCTTTGAAATCACTGGGACGTATTCCTGGTTAGAAAGGTTTGTTCTGTAAGTGTAGGCAGTGGGTCAGGCATAGAACATAGCTATTGTGGCTAATAGCCATTGATAGTCTTGCTCTCCATGAATTTGTCTAATCCTCCATGAATTTGCTTTATACTCTTGTCTTGTTTGTCCCAGCCACTACCAGTGATAGAGATTTTGATAGGGCTGGACCAGCAGGCATGATCATAATATCCTCCTTCCTCCACACAGATGAAATGTTTGCCCAGGACTCCTAATACTCCACACACTCTGCTCCATTCTAGTTCCTTTCCCTCTTCCTCTTTTTACCTTTCTTGATGTAAAATGTTTGCACAGGTGGTTGAAGGTGCTTTTTCGGTTTCTCCACCATGAAGTCCAGAAAATATTTTTGTGTCTGCTTGGTATTATACTATTATGACAAACAGGCAACCTTACCGAGTATTGTTTGGAATTCAGGGAAGAATTCAAGGATATCCACCAGTTCTGCTGCCCAGAGAACTGGAAGCTTTGGGAATGGCTGTTCTCATTTCCGCACCTATGCTCATTATAGTCACAACTTGCCATGATTCATGTGCAAACATGCTTCCACTTCTCCAGAGCGTAGCAGGAAACGGGGAGACAAAGGAGAACCAGAATGGCTCACGTCACATGCTGAAAGGTTTCCTTTCTTTCTTAGTTCTTCTTAGTTCTTAGTTCTTATTTTTCAGTTTCTGAGAGTACTTACAGTGGTACCTCGGGTTAAGTACTTAATTCGTTCCGGAGGTCCGTACTTAACCTGAAACTGTTCTTAACCTGAAGCACCACTTTAGCTAATGGGGCCTCCAGCTGCCGCCACGCCGCCAGGGCCCGGTTTCTGTTCTTATCTTGAAGCAAAGTTCTTAACCTGAAGCACTATTTCTAGGTTAGCGGAGTGTGTAACCAGAAGCGTATGTAACCCGAGGTACCACTGCACAACCAAATAATCCCCATATAACCCCATTCCCCAAGAAACATTACGTGTGTATACAATGTAAATTATACAATAAAACGTTAAGCAGGTTTGTATAATAGTTTAGAGTTGATTATATCAGTTAAGTGTAATCTATTCCCCATCTTTACAGATTGTCCTACAGCAGAAAAGTCACAGCCAATATTGTAGGTTTAGGCCTTAATATAATGTACAATTCTTCCCTCTGTATCCATTGATCTATCCATCAGGCTGATGGCGAGGTAAGACTGGCTAGAGAGACATTGCTTGTTGCCATCTACATGTGGAAGTAAAAGCCATGATTTGGTGGGTCTTCCAGACAGAGGAAGGTTGCTGAGGAACTTCCCCTCTAGAAATATTGAATCGTGATCACCAAATATAGGGTTGCCATATGGCTGGACATAACCAGGATTTCAAAGGCGGAATTGATGTCTGGGGGGAATTTCCAATGGCGTGTTGTCCTGGATCTTAGGCAAGTCAATTGAAAAAACATGGGGTTTTTTGGTGTTTTGTATTTTAAAAAGCTAAACAACTTTGGGGTGTCCTGGTCTTTATTTTTTGGAATATGACAACCCTAACCAAATAGAAGAGGAAGCAGAAAAGAACAGAGGAATGGAAGTCCAAAACATGGAGGGAGCGAAGAAGGACAGCTGTATCACAGGTCAAGAACAAAATAGATACCTGTAGATCTGATAACAAGAATGCAGTCTATGATCTCAGTGAGAGCAACTTCAGTGGAATTTGAAGGGTGGAAACCAGATTGTAAATCAGAATGACTTTGAAAGCCAGAGTTTGGTTGGTACATCGCGTATGTAGGTCAAGGCACCCTGAGTCTAAAAATGAGATGTTTTCACATTTAACAACCAAAACTCAGGACATGAAGTTTACCTGATCGTAGAGGGCAACACCCCAGCATAGAACATGCAAAGCCATCCATGGGATGAAATGTTGGGTTGTGGGAGTTCCATTGCTTTATCACTGACACACTTGAATTAGCTTTGGAAGGCGCTAGGTTTCTAAGAGTAGCCATGAACATGTTTCCATGCTCATTTACCAGTGGAATGAAGAAACACACTGATGCAGAAATAAACAGAAGGTATTTTAGCAAAGGTGTACAAGTTTGAAGGAGCAACATTACTGCTATGAGATTGCTCAAGGGTGTGTCCATTTGATAACATGGAACACTGCTGCTGAAAAGAACTGTGCTGGATGTCAGTATCGTACCAGACCAAGGTCTTGCTTTTAACATAGAAAGCCCTCAACAACTTGGTATCAAATTATCTTTGGAATCACTTGACCTTATGCACCCTGCTTGGACACTATGTTCCTCAGGAGAAACACTCTTAGCAGTGCTACATGCTTCTGAGGCTCAACTTGTTGTTTAGTCGTTTAGTCGTGTCCGACTCTTCGTGACCCCATGGACCAGAGCACGCCAGGCACTCCTGTCTTCCACTGCCTCCCGCAGTTTGGTCAAACTCATGCTGGTAGCTTCGAGAACAGTGTCCAACCATCTCATCCTCTGTCGTCCCCTTCTCCTTGTGCCCTCAATCTTTCCCAACATCAGGGTCTTCTCTTTTCATGAGGTGGCCAAAGTATTGGAGCTTCAACTTCACGATCTGTCCCTCCAGTGAGCACTCAGGGCTGATTTCCTTCAGAATGGAGAGGTTTGATCTTCTTGCAGTCCATGGGACTCTCAAGAGTCTCCTCCAGCACCATAATTCAAAAGCATCAATTCTTCGTCGATCAGCCTTCTTTATGGTCCAGCTCTCACTTCCAAACATCACTACTGGGAAAACCATAGCTTTAACTATATGGACCTTTGTTGACAAGGTGATGTCTCTGCTTTTTAGGATGCTGTCTAGGCTCACCTTATGTCTACAAAAACCAAGCCTTTATGGTTGTGGCACCTGTTCTTTGAAATGTACACCCAGTAAAAAACAGGCAGGTGCCTACAGTATCAATGTTTACCTGCCTGCTCAAAACATATTGGTTCCCCCAGGGTTTTCCTGAGGATTGATTCAGCCAACTTAGCAGTCCGATTCACTGATTTGTTAGTTGTCATGTGTTCTTCATCATGTGATGTTATTGATAATTTTATGTCGATCACCAACTTGATGTCTATGACACCCTGTATGGATATTGTTATTGTTATTATGGAACATGACAGCAGTTGGGCTGAGAGTTGGAAAGTCTTAAAAAACTGCTATATAAAGAGAAGGGAGCCCAGGCACTTCCCAGGTACAAAGAGCGAAGAACAGGCATAGGCAAACTCGGCCCTCCAGATGTTTTGGGACCACAGTTCCCATCATCCCTGACCACTGGTCCTGTTAGCTAGGGATCATGGGAGTTGTAGTCCCAAAACATTTGGAGGGCCGAGTTTGCCTATGCCTGGCAAAGACCAAAAAGCCATGAGCTCAGTTTGTACTGTTAGGCATATAATAGACTGTCTATTGATCAGTCATCTGCCTTTTGATCAGACTGTCTATTGATCAGTCATCTGCCTTTTTTACATTTCAGTAACTTTGCTTACCACTATTAAAACCTGAGTATGAGTGCTTTTTGAAGTACCTTGCAGGTTAACACACAACAGCTTCCTCTTCTTGTTAGGAGAAATGTCTGCCTTGAATATTTCTCTCTCTCCCCACTCTACCCCAGTTCCTATTACAATAATACATCATAGCAAATATGGCTTCAGTTATGAGAAGTGTGTCTATTCATCAGTTCATTCAAAAGTGAAGTAGTGGAGCTAAGAGGTTTTAAAAATTGACCTTTAGCTTAATCAAGAAAACTGTGAATAAAGCCTAGCATTTTACATACAGAGGGCGGAATGTTTGTATGTGATTGGTTGAAAGTGAGGGAACAATTCCTAAGCTTTTTTATTATAATGATAGTAATAATCCCCAATTAGATCTGAACCCTGTGGTATGTGGTGCTTTCTTAAAAAGGAAATGAACTACAATGGGCCTACGAAAGCACCCACTCATTCTGAAGAGTTTTTCAAAGTCTCATCCTAGCTTGTTTAGAAACTCAGCCCACAATTATGTAGCAAGAAGATGGCCTCAGCGTAAAACCGCAGTTCCATAAACTGCATTTAAACTACTAGGCTTTTGAGCATAAACAAAGGAAGCTGTATGACCGTGGCAAATGGAGATGGACTGATGCAATTTGGGTGAACAGACTCAAACCAATGCAATCACTCACATGAGGCAACCTCAAACCATACGCACGATGACAAAACTGTTTGCTATAAACACGTTTTATGTGCGCTCTTCCCTGCACCTGAATTATCGTAACATACCTTCACGAGGCAACATTCAGACTGTAATTTATTTGTGCAGGAAATTAATCACTGAGAGACTTTCTGCACAAGAAGTCAAATAAATAAGAAACCACGTTAGCCATTGCAAAGTTCTCCCAGAAGTAACGTTTCAGCAACAGTGTTGTGATCTCCTATCTACGTGTAATGAATGTAAGAGGGTTGTGTGTGTGTGTGCACAAGCAAGAACAACGTTGCAGCTGTTGACATAAGTTGTCTTTAGCACATGAGCACCAGCAAAGAATGCAATGTTGTGGCATATTTGTGCACCTTTAAACAACAACAACAGCAACCCACTAGGTATGTGCTTTCTGATATATGACTAAGAAGTTTAGCATTTTACTAAAGGTGAAATCTGCAGCACAAACCTATCCCAAGTAGAAAAGAAGAGCTTTGTTGGAACAGTCCACTGTCTAATGTTAGAACTAGCAGGAATCAGTCAGCAGATTGTGGTTGTTCTGGGGTCAATGAGATGCCCCCTCAGAGCTCCTGGGTCCTCGGCCAGTGCCCCACTTGATCCATGGCTGGAGTCGCTCCCAAAATTGCTGACAAATGTTCATGTGGACCCTTTTTTATTAATCGCAAACTGATGCAGAAATATGACAAACTGAGAAAGTGAAAAAAGCTTGAATTAACAGATTCATACATCCGTACTTTTAAATTTTTAAATTTATTTAAATGTAATCACACAGAAAATAGACATGAAATATTGAAGCAGACTTGTTATAATTACTGTTAGATCAAAAGTCTGGAATGTATTACGGATGTCTCTGGTTCATTCCCATGAGTAAACATGGAGGAGCTTGTCCTGTTATTAACTTAGCCAAACAGTTTATATGTCACAAGTTAGTTGCCTCTCTCACCACAACCCAGGATTGTAAAGCTGAAAGGCGGTTGTACCATAAGGTTTGGTACAAATGTAACCCTACAAAGGAAACAAAATATTATTCAGAGACCATTCAGTTTTGTAGATGTCAGCAGTAGAGCGAAGTTGTTTTGGTCATCGTGGTGTACCATTCCCCCAAATACCTCCAGATCAGTGGCATAGGAAGGGGAGCTGTGGGGGCAGTGTGCCCCGGGTGTCATCTCTGAGGGGGGTAACAAAAAGGCATACCGTGGGGGGCTCGCCATACCCCCAGATGCACGGCATGGCTGCCACTCTGGCTGCCCATGCAGCTAACTCCGCCACTGCTCCAGATCTTTTATTTTGGCTAGGGATGTTGACCTCATCCATTGACATGCGAGGTATCAGACACAACATTTGCTCTCTTCCTTGCTCCCCACCCCATATTGATAGCAGCACTATCGTCATAAAATAAAGGGACAGGGAGACTTGATTACTTTTGAAAGGTGGTTGAAAAAATAAGCACTAAGCCAGGAGTCCTCAAACTACGGCCTGCAGGCCAGATCTGGTCCACCAGGATCCTGAACCGGCCGGTTTCCTCCATGCTAACCCTTCCCCTCCACCTTCCCCCTCAGGCCAGCTCCGTGCCCGCTGGAACAGCGCCTCGCCGGCCGGTTGCCTCCTTAATATGCGTAAAGGTCCCATGTGACGGCCTTGGCAACCTTAAAAGTTAGGGAAGCATCAAAAACATAGGCAACATAGGCAAATAGAATTAGCAAGAAGAGAAGTCTGAATCACAACAGTTTATTGTACAAGAGAATCTCCATGGAAATGTTGTTGTTTAGTCGTTTAGTCGTGTCCGACTCTTCGTGACCCCATGGACCAGAGCACGCCAGGCACTCCTGTCTTCCATTGCCTCCTGCAGTTTAGTCAAACTCATGCTGGTAGCTTCGAGAACACTGTCCAACCATCTCGTCCTCTGCCGTCCCCTTCTCCTTGTGCCCCCCATCTTTCCCAACATCAGGGTCTTTTCCAGGGAGTCGTCTCTTCTCATGAGGTGGCCAAAGTATTGGAGCCTCAGCTTCAGGATCTGTCCTTCCAGTGAGCACTCAGGGCTGATTTCCTTAAGAATGGAGAGGTTTGATCTTCTTGCAGTCCATGGGACTCTCAAGAGTCTCCTCCAGCACCATAATTCAAAAGCATCAGTTCTTCGGCAGTGATCCATGAAGGGAATCTCCATGTAAATAGTGGTGGGTTAATCCGTAAAATAAAGCTCTCCACCCAAACTTCCCCAAGTTTGAAAATAAACTTCAATGCAGAGAAAGTCATATGCATGAGGAACAACAACATCACAAATAACCCAGAAGAAATGAAGTATAAAGGTGAGGTATAGGTAACTTATATTATTACTGATAGCGCCTGTTGTGTGTCTGTTCTGGCTATTATTTTGAAACAAGGTCATTTAAAAAAAAACAACCAACATGAAAAAGAGCATGTTTCTGGCACCTCTTTATCAGCATACAGAAATAGACAGTGAACAAAGGAACAATGCATGTTAAAATGCATTGTTAGCGGCTATAAAGATGAATGTATTGCCAAAAATGTTGTTTTTGTTTCAAACTTTGCAAATTGTGGACAAGATGGACTGTTTCAAGAGGTGGCAAAGAGATATCTCTAAATTTGTCTGGCAGGGCAAAAAGCCCAGAATAAAATTTAAAATATTGACTGATGCTAAAGAAAGAGGGGGGTTTGCCCTGCCGGACATGAAGCTGTATTATGAATCAGCAGCATTCTGCTGGTTGAAAGACTGGCTACTTCTTGAGAACACTGACATCTTGGATTTGGAAGGGTTCAACAATGCTTTTGGGTGGCATGCATACTTGTGGTACGACAAGGTAAAAGCTAATAGAGCATTCAAAAACCATATTGACAGGAAAGCTGTGTTTAATGTCTGGACAAGATATAAAGACTTACTGGAAAACAAGACCCCAAGGTGGTTATCACCTATGGAGGCTAAGGCTTTGAAAAAACTCAATATGGAGGCCAGGTGGCCGAAATATTGGGAGATATTAGAACAAGATCGAGATACATTGAGATTGCAGAGTTTTGAGAAACTGAAAGACAAAGTGCGAGATTGGTTACATTACTATCAAATTAGAGAGGCCTTTAACTTGGATAAAAAAGTAGGCTTCCAGGTGGAAAAATCGAAACTAGAAACAGAATTGTTAGAACCGAAAACTAAGATTCTTTCAAGAATGTATAATTTGCTGCTGAAATGGAATACTCAGGATGAAACAGTTAAATCAGCCATGATTAAATGGGCACAGGACATAGGTCATAACATTATGTTTGCTGACTGGGAAAAGTTGTGGACCACCGGTATGAAGTTCACGGCATGTAATGCCTTAAGAGAGAACATTATGAAAATGATTTATAGGTGGTACATGACCCCAGTCAAGCTTGCAAAAATTTATCACCTGCCTGACAATAAATGTTGGAAATGTAAAGAAACTGAGGGAACATTCTTTCACCTTTGGTGGACATGCCCAAGGGTTAAGGCTTTCTGGGAAATGATCTATAATGAACTAAAAAAGGTATTTAAATATACCTTCCCCAAGAAACCAGAGGCCTTCCTTCTGGGCATTGTCGGCCAATTGGTGTTAAAGAAAGATAGAACATGTATGCAACAACCGCAGCAAGAATACTCATCGCAAAGTATTGGAAGACACAAGACTTGCCCACTCTGGAAGAATGGCAGATGCAAGTGATAGACTATATGGAATTGGCAGAAATGACTGGCAGAATCCGAGACCTGGGAGAAGAGTCGGTGGAAGAGGACTGGAAGAAGTTTAAAGAATATCTCCAAAAACATTGTAAAATGTTTGAATGTTAAAATGATGTTGGATATAAAGATAATATGGCATCAGTGACATAGTAAAAAGAAACATGCAAAAAAGTTTTAAGAAAAAAGGGCATGACCAGAGCAAAATTATGTCGAAGCTAAATAAATGATATAAGGGATTAAGTTATAAAGAACAGGTGATAAATGGATTTAAAAGGAAAGGAAAACTGAAGACATAACAGGTTGAAATGTATAATATTAAATAAGATCGGAAAGAGGGTAAGGATTTGCGGAATTTGATTGTGTAAAGGGGAACGCAGAAAAGGGAGATGTGAGGAAGTCAGGAAAGAGGGTTATGAAGATGGTTAGTAAAAAACTAGATTTTTATGTTTTTTCTGTTTGTTTTTTCTGTTATGCTTTTTATTGTGTTTAAGTGTTTATGTTGAATATTTGTTTTATTATGAAAAAATTTAATAAATATTTTATTTAAAAAATGCATTGTTAGCGGTTATACATGTGACTCACAGCACCTACATCAAACTAGAAACAGGGTACCAAGTTTTAACCTCCTTAATAATAATAATAATAATTTATTATTTCTACCCCGCCTAACTGGCTGGGTTTCCCCAACCACTCTGGGAGGCTTCCAACAAAAGATTAAAAGTACATTAAAACATCAGTCATTAAATACTTCCCTAAACAGGGCTCCTTGCCTTGCCTTATCATTTGCTTAAATCTGAAACTTGCCCATGTTTTCTGTTGCATGCTTTTTTTATCATCATGTTTCCACATAATTTAACTTTAGTTATTTGAATGATAGTAGATCCCTTTGCCACAGCAGGGGCATAAATTTAGGTGCAGAAATTTAATGTCCCACATAATTCAGTCTCACTAATTTCTATGCATCTCTTCTCTCTGAGACATCTGAATCTCAGGAACCATGCACTCAAAATTGCAACCATCTTTGGCAGCACCTATGTCTGTGAACAGACTTTTTCCCGAATGAAACATCTAAAATCTCCAACCAGATCCCAACTAAACTGGTGAACACTTGCATCACTTGCTACGACTAGCAATGACAAATATGGAACCGGATATTGACCATCTCATTAGCCAAAAGCAGACCCATACTTCCCATTGAAATACTTATAAGTTTATGTTGATTAAAATCATTCTTCATTTTAAATATTGTATTGTTTTTCCTGATTTTTTGTGCACCACTAATAAAATATGTGCAGTGTGCATAGGAATTCGTTCATATTTTTTTCAAACTATAGTCCAGTCCCCAACAGTGTCTGAGGGACACTGAACGGGCCCCCTGTTTAAAAAGTTTGAGGACCCCTGCACTAAGCTATGTGTTTGTTTTAGAGGAGACACAACTAGGGCGAAATCAAACATAACTCCGGTTTACTTTTGAGGTTCCCTCTCTCCTTGTTTCTGCATCAGTGCCGACCTTCCTTTCACTGAATCAGACTATTAGTCTTTCCAGCCCGATGCTGTCATGTCTATTTTTTTTTTTTTTTAACCATAGACGCGTAATTTTCTTGACAAACAATAAAACATCTATTGGTCTTAACACTAAAGACCCAACTTCCCGTCTATTCCATATTTCAAGTTCAAATTACTTATTGCCAATACACATTTTTTTTCATAATTAACATTTTTTTTCATAATTAAACTTATTCTCAATAAATCTAATTTCTTCTCTCTACCTAGCAACTATTACTGAAGTTCCTCGAATGCTGCAACAGAATTTAAACTACTATATTTGTTTTTCAGATATTCTTTGAAAACCTCCCATTTAGAAACAAATTCCTGTTTGGATTTATTCTTTATTTTTTCTGATAAACCATCTAATTCGGCATATTCTGTCAGCTTTTGGATCCAATCTTGTATAGAGGGGATTTCATTACTCTTCCATTTTGCTGCGATCAAAACTCTTGCTGCCGCCGTCGCATATAAAAAGATACCCTTCCTCTTTTGTGGAATATCCAAATCTGTTATTCCCAGGAGGTAGGCCTCTGGTTTTTTATTGAATGAGATCTTTAGAATTTTTTGCAGTTCTGCGTGTATACTCTCCCAGAATACCTGTATTTTCCTACATGTCCACCACATATGGTAGAATGTTCCTGAGTCTCCGCATCTCCAACAATTGCTTGACACATTTTTATACATTTTATACATTTTTGAGAGTTTCCATGGTGTTAGATACCATCGATGTTGCATTTTTTGAAAGTTCTCTCTAATCGTGTAACAATTTGTGAATTTCCAGTTGATCTTCCATAAATTTTCCCATTGGGCCATGGTTATTGAATGGCCAAAATCCTGAGACCACCTCACCATTGCCACTGTTACCTCCTCCTCCTTGACTGTCCAGTCAAGGAGGAGTCGGTAAGTTTTGGAAAGAGTTTTTCTTTTAGAATTTACAAGATCAGATTCGAATCGGGAAGTTTCTACTGAGAACCCCTTTTGTTTGTCAGATTTAAATTTTTCAAATAACTGATGGTATTGGAACCAGTCTGAAATGTGTTCTCTTATCTTATGCTGTCATGTCTAACTGAAAACAGCTGTCTGAGGTTGCAGCTGTCTGTCATGTGGCCTAAGTCCCTGTCTTAACTGGAGATGCAAGAAACTGAACCTAGGACCTTACACTTGCAAAGCACATGCTGTCCCACAGAAACATTGCAACATATAAAGAGCCAGGACAGGGACCCAACTAACCTCAAACCATTACGCTAGCTGGGTCTCCAGGGTCTCAGACAGAGACTCTTCCCAAGCCCTGCTCCCATAATATCCCTTTAACTGACAATACTAAGAGGTGAATTTCAAGTCTTCTGGGAACAAAACATGTGTTCTTTCATTCAGAAGTGGGCCTTCCCATAAACCCGCCAACCCATAGGGCAGAGTAGATACACAATGTGTTATTCTTTGTGTCCCATTTGTTTCCAGGTCCGAGCAATTGGGAGACATACTTCTGCTACTCTAGAGGTAGCAAGGAGAGAGATTTTTTATTCAGGCAAACTTACCAAATTTGAAGCAATATATGAACTGAAACACAACCATCCTCTGAAATTCACTTTTTTCAAAATTGTGCAGTGCAGTTCTCCAGCCACGTATAACAAGAAATAGGCATGTACCAGAGTAAAGCGTGCACAAAAAATGCATATAAGTAGTGAAAATTACAAGCTACAATTAATTTTATTAAGGGAAATCGCTTGCAAAAAGTGCATTAGTCAAAACTGATTACAAAAATAAGTATGCTAGAAGAAATCCACACTAAAATGCTGATGGATTTGTATGAAGTATATGCATGCATGTGTGTGGCAATCTGTTCCAGAAATATGAAGAACAGAGTTTAAGATTGAAAAGATTTGAAACTTGGACAGCCAAAATTGACATATTTGCACATCCCTTGCTAGAGGTCTCTCGTTATCCATGGGTGTTAAGAGTTTGTTTCTAATCCGTTTTTCAGCCAGAGGCCCTTGAAAGCTACATACACGTACCTGTCTTTAAAAAAAGAAGCAAAACTGAATCCATCCAGTTGTACACAAGAACCAGGTCTGACATAAGAAAAGCCTGGAGTGACTATACTTTGGGTATTACTTTTGTTAGTGGTTGCTATTTTGTTATGGGAACGCTGAAACAGTCTGCAACATTTCTGTGTTTAACTACAAGCTTTTTATTGATTGTAAAACTCTTTGGAAGACCTAGGACAACCTCCCCGCCCCCCCCCAAAAAAACCCCAAACCAAAATCCTGGTGCAATGCAAAACAAAACACACCATGCAGGTTTCACCTAACCAGCCCCGCCGGCAGAAGCCTTGAACAAGGGCTTGGGCAAGGGGGCTTCCCCCCACCTCTCTCCACCCAGGCTCTCCTGAAATGGCTGGGGTGGATTGAAAAAGCCCCCAGTATAGCACATGGGGGGGGGGGAGGAGGGCAGAGGCAGATTTAGGTGAGCACAACCTGTTCAGTGCACTGGGGTAGAGCCTCGGGGGGGTGCTGCAGTTATGATGAAGAATGTAAGGCAAGAGGTGGGAGGGTACCGAATTTTGGCATTGCATAATGCGCCACTGAAATCTGAGACCCCAAGGTCCACCACAGAGAAGGGGAATCATCCCAGGAAGGCTTGCACAGAGAGAAGAGTGCAATGACAATTCCACTCTTCACATTCCACCAGTGGCGTAGCGTGGGGGGTGCAGGGGGGGCCGGCCGCACCGGGCGCAACATCTGGGGGTTAGGGTTAGGGATAGGGTTAGGGGGCGCAAATCCAGGGTTAGGGGGCGCAAATTACTTGCCTTGCCCCGGGTGCTGACAACCCACGCTACGCCACTGCATTCCACCTTGCTTTTTGAGTGAAACTCATTCCTGGATCCTCAAGATAATGTTGCCTCAACTGGCTGCTATCTGGATTAAAAAGTGAATCGTTTCCTTTATTTGAGGAAGCATTAGAGGCTTATGGTGTTTTTGTGCTGTTGGCTGTATTTACAAATATAAAGCGGGAACAAACAGGTATAGATCTACTACCACCTTCCATCAGATCCCTAGATTAGGAATGGGGAACCGGTGGCCCTCTGTATGTTGAAATGAGCAATCACTCAATTTTATTTTATTTTTGCAGGAAAATGATACAACAATGCATCCAGCAATTGTTAATCCCATTCATCCATAACTGTGCATCCTACATGGGCCGATATGTGATTGAATCCCAGTCCCATAATAATGTCAGTGTGGAAGTGCCCTTTGTTTTCCAGGAAAAGAGCCTTCAGGGAGTCTGAGAGCTCAGATGAGAGCAGAGGATGTGCACTTCGTGAACCCTAGTCCAACATGGTAAGTCTTCCAATACTAGGGGGAAAAGAAGGAAGTTTCCTTCTTCTTAGAAAGAAATGGCCTCCTATCGCATGACCGAAAAAGGAAAAAAGAGATTGTTTACTTGACCCAACATGATTCTGTGAAAGTTTTGGATATGTCAGCAAGAAATGTAAAGATCTGCATCCTTGTTGACCTTCCTAAAGGGAAATAATCTAAAAAAGACGCAGAGGGAATTTGTTACTTCCTCTCTTAGTTGTTTCTAAATGTGGTATGAAATGCCCCCTCTGCATGAGAACTGCTTGTGCTGAAGAACTAGTTGTGACATTCTTTAGAAACCATAACCAACACAAAACATTTCCAGAGTTTTTGACTTGGAGCGACAAGTGGGCATGTCCTGTATAAGCCAGCAGAGTTGACTTAGGCATTTTATTATTTATTCTTACATTAATACCCCACCTTTCCTTCATGGAGCTCTTAGAAGGATGAGGAAAGCCACACTCAACTTGTCCAACTTTTAAATGCACATCCTCCCTTGGGGCGGCTGTGGAGAAATTAGATATAAAACCTGTTTATATTTGTGCCTGAAGGGATAAAATGTTCTGCGACTTCCGTTACAGAGTCCGAGGCCTTGTTCTGTTATGGTGTTGTAAGCCTTTGTCGCAGTAATTCTTGCTGAAAGTTGGTGGGAATAAAGGGCTTAATGAGGAAAGTGTGAGGAATAAAACCAGGGGGAAAACTGAGGCCTATATATATATTAATGGCCAGTGTGTTATTCAGAATGCCCAGTGTTTTATCTGTCTTATGTATTTTTGTGTTTTTATATTTTAAAACTGCCCTGTAATCCTCGGATGAAGGGCCGTATAGACATTTATTAAGGAATAATAATAATACTTGTCTGGGGAAGATCAGAGAAAGGGGAGTTGGTGGCTGAGGTAGCAATGAGAGGCTATCCTCTTACCAGAGGAAGGTTATACAAATGGGCTAAAATGTCCAAGAAACCAGAAGTAGAGTTTTGGGGTACAGAGGCAAATTATCCCCAATAAGTGGACTGGGTTGGGGAGTTATTGCCTGAGGTGGAGTTCCAGGAAAATTGGCCTGAGGTAAAAAGCCACTTGAAGAGTTGGAGATCTGGTGTTAGGAACATGGTCTCTTGAGTTTTCAGAAACTGTCAGTCAGTACCCAATTTAGCAGGGCTATTTTTCTAGAAAAAGAGGAGCTGGAGCTCCAGTGAGCTCTGGCTGGGGGAAAAAGCCCCGAGTATCAGTAGTCTCTTATAACATCCCTTTAATAAACCAATAATATTAGTTTAAAATTCATCCTGTCTCAAGGCTGTGTGCTAGGAGGCTTTTTCAAAGCACTCTGGGTGAATTGGTGGCACTGGAAAGTTAAGGAAGCAAAGATACCTAAACTTGGGTATATTATTATTATTATTATTATTATTATTATTATTATTATTAATTGAGTTTATATACCGCCCTATACTCAGAGGTCTCAGGGTGGTTCACAAGTGAGGCTGAGGGGCCTGGTATTCTTGACAGCAGTTTCTGCCTCAAAATTCAGCATAAACTCTAGTTGTCATGGGTCCCTGTTCAGTCTGACATATAGGTCTTTAGCCTGGCATCTATGAGGAGAAACATAAAAGCAAATGTTAAGATCTTCAGCTTAACAGGTAAATTCTTCAGCTGCTGCTGACAAAGCAAGATCTTCACACCAAAGGCATTTCTTTAAGAAGACTAAGTTTTATAAGTAGTCACATAAGCAGAAACGTATTTCTGTGGATTAGAGCAGGAAGCAGATAACAGTCATAGGAGAGGAAATGCAGGCATAAATAATCAGTTCCCAACTTCCCACAGTGGGGAGAAGATAATAGCCGAGAAGTTCAAGGCTGTATTTCAGGACTAGTGCTTCTGTTTTTGATGCGTTAGTTTGTAACACAGTAAAAAGAAATCAGAGTCTTGAAGGAACGCATTGTGCTAATCTAGACATGAAATATTTTAAACATTAATTGGCTCAGCTGAAGTATCTGCTTACAAGAGACAAAGAACAGCAAAGACTGGAAACTTTTGTAGATGTTACAATGATTTTCAGGATACAAAGGCACATCAGGCTGAAGACTCACCAACAAGCAACATGGGACCAAATCAGTGTTATGAATTGCATGTGCCCATTGTTCTTGTCCTCCTTTTCTCTTGAGGATGACCAGAAGCAAAACAATGGTTGCACAAACGCTGGACAAAGAAAATAAAATAAAACCTGTCTCTTAACCATTAGAATCTCCCCAAATAGAAATGTCACTGTATTTCACATTAAAACTGCAATTCTCGAAATGTTTACTCAGGGTATATCTCACTGATTTCAGCTAGACCTTTCTCCAAATAAGTCATGCTTAGGATTTCAACCAAAAGGCAAAATCTAAGGCTGTGAGCCTAACCCCACTTTCCTGAGAGTAAGCCCCATGGAATTCAGTAAGAGTTACTTCTGAGCAGACACGGTTAGGATCACTCTGGAAATCTTCTAAAATGCACCTTTTTTTTAAAAAAAAAAAAATCACTTACCCCCCCCCCACCGCCCATATTGTTTTGTACATAATTTGTATGAGAACATTCTGCCATTGAGATGCCCCTAAGTAATAAAAAGCGTGTCAAATTTCAGGATAGGTATGGGATATTGTGTTAGATGCAGGACAGCTTTAAAGTTGATGAGGGGAAATCTAAAAAGGGGTTCCCCGTGGTTTGGTGAGAGATTTGTATAAAAGCAGCATATATGGTACAGTTCCCCTTAAACAGGGAACCTGAACGTTTCAAAATGTATTGATGCAGGGTTTCTGGTGACTAAAGAACAGTTCACTGGGGAGGGGTTGTTGTGCTCATTTGACAAGAGGCAGTTCCTCCTTCCTTGTGACAGGAAGACTGGCACTGTGATTGGAAGTAAAAAAGAGAACCCTGGAAAACTTACTGCCTAGTTTACCACTAGAGATGTCAGCCGAAAAACTCCACCCTCTTCCCACTCCTTCTCCTCTGTCCTTACATGGAGTGCTTAGGGCAGTGGTGTCAAACTTTTTTCAAATTTGGGCCAGATTTGATTATGTTGAGCTTTTTTTAGGATTTTGCCCCAAAGTTGTTGAGCTGTTTTTAGGATTGATCCCTCAGAGAAATTGCTGGGTTTAACTTACATTTACACTTAGGTGTTGAGGAGACAGAAGGGAACAATGACTGTGGTCAAACTTCAAAGAAACAAACTCTCCATTGTT
This sequence comes from Podarcis erhardii, assembly GCF_964252035.2. Taxonomy (NCBI): domain Eukaryota; kingdom Metazoa; phylum Chordata; class Lepidosauria; order Squamata; family Lacertidae; genus Podarcis; species Podarcis erhardii. Next base: position 15,334,814 of record NC_138509.1, on the reverse strand, counting down.
ATTAGCATCTCCTTTCCTGGGCTGCTTCAACTCCTGAGACTCTAAAGCAGCCTTTGTCAATCTATTGCCCCAGATGATGGAGAATACAACATGCAGCAGCAGCAACAGACAGCATGAGAGCTGAGGCATGATTTGATGAAGTGAACATGCAGGAGGCCCGACCATTTTGCCTGACATTCTTAAGATCATTAAAATTAAATGCAAATTTTATGCAACGATTTTATACAAATAAATCCAGAAAGCTGAAATATATGTCAGGAACATTGTAAAGTACATTAAAGGTAAAGGGACCCCTGACCATTAGGTCCAGTCGTGGCCGACTCTGGGGTTGCAGCGCTCATTTCGCTTTATTGGCCAAGGGAGCCGGCGTACAGCTTCTGGGTCATGTGGCCAGCATGACTAAGCCCCTTCTGGCAAACCAGAGCAGCGCATGGAAACGCCATTTACCTTCCTGCCGGAGCGGTACCTATTTATCTACTTGCACTTTGACGTGCTTTCGAACTGCTAGGTTGGCAGGAGTAATAATTACACAGGTGTAATATTACACAGTAATAAAGGTTGTCTGTCAACTTTTAAGTTCACAACATATGAACAGGAACATAACACCAAGTATACTTGTTGTGTCCAAATATATTTATACCTGATTTAGACCAACTGGCATTACCTGAGATTTCACAATGTATTCATCTCAATTGGAAAAACAAATATGCCTGCACTAATGCGAAGGGTGAAACTGAAATATTCTGGACTGCAGCTGAGGGACTGCAGCCCCCTCCTGCTTGCATGCAAGTAGGAGTGGGATTGGGGCTGCTCTGATGGGATTCCTGTCCCCTCCTGCTTGCACGCAAGTAGGAGTTGAGATCAGGGCTGCTCCAATAGGCAGTACAAAGCCTCCCCTCCCAGCTGAGGGATCCCTGCCCCCTCCTGCTCAATCCCTCCTCTGTCTTTCCCTTAAATAGTATGCTCTGCTTTTAAAATTTGCAAATGTTTGTTCCCATCCTTTTTTGTTTTGCAAATGTACACAATTTAAACAGAAACAGGGTGCCCCATCAATAAAGTTAAGGCAGCTTCTAATAGCACAAAATGCAAGGAGCATGCTTCTTCATGGCTTTACGATTGCTCAGCAGAGCTTAGCAAGGAACCAGAGTCACCAAAGTAGCACATATAATCAGCAGACACCGCAATGAGTCAACTCAACTGATCTCCAATGATTCATAACTGACCTAGTTTTTCTCCTCCTCCTTGGGTGTGCAGCTATGCCCTCTGTGCACTAGCTGACTCTCTGAGGCACACTGGAGATTCATCCTTTGGGGCAGGGTGTGAAGGGTGCTACTTTCACTGCACCTTCCCATTGTTGCTTCTTCCCAGGGCAGAAAATGAGCTTTGCTGATGGCTGTCTGGCAAGGGGCTTTGGCAAGTATCCCATTCATCACTGGGAATCATCCATAGCCAACTGTTACAAGCTTACAGATAGGTAGCCGTGTTGGTCTGCCATAGTCAAAACAAAATAAAAAAATTCCTTCCAGTAGCACCTTAAAGACCAACTAAGTTAGTTCTAGGTATGAGCTTTCGTGTGCATGCACACTTCTTCAGATACACACTGAAGAATACACTTCTTCAGATACACACTGTGTATCTGAAGAAGTGTGCATGTACACGAAAGCTCATACCTAGAACTAACTTAGTTGGTCTTTAAGGTGCTACTGGAAGGAATTTTTTTATTTTGTTACAAGCTTTGCATCCTTTCTCGGGTCATTTTGTACCCCTTTGCAAAGCCACTGAGGACTGCATTATCTTTTGCAATGTCTTGGCATAGTAATGATTCTTGGGAATGAGATCAGTTCTCACAAAGCTTGCTTTTCCTGTCTGTTTGCTTTAGCAAATCTCAACATAAATGCATGAGTCTGGGGTTTCAAATGGGGGTAGCATTCCAAAATATCCTCCTAAAATTGATTCAGGTGTATTATACTTATATTATACTATGTGTGTTTGTAAGTGCACAAGCTCAGGACAGCTGAACAGCCTAGTGTCGTGCTTGTTGAGGGCATCCCAGTTGCCAGAGTGGCAGGTGCAATATAAACTTGGATAGCAGCATCTATGCAATATTCTTTGCTGGAAGAGGGGTGACCCTTCTTCTGAAAAGTTTGGCATCTCAACAAGAGGCTTTCAAAGATTTGAGACTCCTAGAGAAACTGAATGAATGTTAGTATTTTTGAAGGATCATTTCCATTTCCTAGAGAGTTGTTTTCATGGCCCAGTTTTGAATAGGGGAGCCTAAGTCTCTGAATGCTCAGCCTTTGCACTTCATGCCATGTATGCATAAATGCTGTTTTAAGCTGTGGGCTAAACTATGCTTCTTGTTTACATTTGTGGAAAATCTGTAGCAAGGCAAGATTAAAATCAGTTCAATATGAAGAATAATGTAGCTAAATCTGTTGGATTCCCAGCGGCAGTGCTAGTGGGAAACCGCCCTTGCCAGAAGGGAGTGGTTGAAAATGATTTATGACTGACTTGTGCCAAAAGTGTGCAGTTCTGAACCAAGGAAACTCCCAGTTGCAACCTGCAAAAATAGTAAGAGGAGCAAGCTGGAGAGGAGAAGGGAAGCTACAGAACTGGAAAAACAAGGGGAATGCAGATGTTGAAACATGCCCATTCACACCCTAACCACTCACAGCTAGACCTCCAAATTGTCAGACTATGAAAATAATCCAAAATCCAGTGAGTCATAGAAATCAGAGCCAGATGGTCCAGATGTCATAATAACTCACTCTAAAAGGTAGAGCCATGGGAAGCAATCAGTGGAAGGCAAACTTGCTCTGAAAGATGCTACAAAAAAATGCAGCAACATCCTGTGGAGGGAAAAAGTGGCAGAGAAATTCCAAAATCCATACTAGGACAGTATGCTTATTAGCCCCAACTAACAAGCTTTTGAGTTCTCAAGTGGTCTTGCAACCCATGACAGTTTGAAGTCTGAGGCAAAATACAGTATGATGCTGCCCCCCGTCACCCATTTGAAGCAGATTGGTGCTTGAGTATTCAGCACTGGTGATCCTCAAACACCTCACCTTTGCTCTCTGCTCCCCAAGTATCCACTGCTTGAAGAAGCTGCCTCCTTCTGTATAGTGGTAGGATTAGTCCTGCATTAAAAGGTAAAGGGACCCCTGACCATTAGGTCCAGTCGTGACCAACTCTGGGGTTGCGGCGCTCATCTCGCTTTACTGGCCGAGGGAGCCAGCGTACAGCTTTCAGGTCATGTGGCCAGCATGACTAAGCCGCTTCTGGTGAACCAGAGCAGCACACAGAAACGCCGTTTACATTCCCACCGGAGTGGTACCTATTTATCTACTTGCACTTTGAAGTGCTTTCGAACTGCTAAGTTGGCAGGAGCAGGGACCGAGCAATGGGAGCTCACCCTGTCGCGGGGATTCGAACTGCCAACCTTCTGATCTGCAAGTCCTAGGCTCTGTGGTTTAACCCACAGTGCCACCCGTGTCCCAGTCCTGCATTAGACAAGATATTAAGGAACCTGGGGTGTTCCTAGTTGTGCAGTTGCTCCCCTAGGCACTTTGGTTTGCAAAGCAGGAAGTGTTTTGCAGATATAAGTGGAATAGGTCCTCAAGGTGCAAGACAGATTGTATATATATAAAGGGTTTATTAGGACAAAAGGGGAAATGGGATGCTCCCCCATTTTTTAGTATATACAACTAGCGGGGAGTGCTTGACACTGCCCAGGATTTTTTTGAGACCAAAAAATACTGTGTTTTTTTAATGGATCATGTAATCTGTGAATTTAGACTCATCATGCCAAAGACTGGGTGAAGTCATGCCAAAGTCATGTTTCGGTCTGCCATCTTGATTTATCTTGACCTGGAAGTGGCATCACCGTGAGAAGTCATCAGTGGCAGAGAATCCATCAGATGCAAAGGTTGGTGCTGGCCCTGACTTTATCAGCTGGGTGAATCTGTTCAATTTTAGTTCCAGTTCTCTAACATTTCCATATCTACGTTGTTGTTTTTTTACTGTGCTCATTAAAATTCATCAGCATTTTTGGTGCAAATTTCTCCTAATACAGGCGTCCTCCCACTTACGCACGTTCACAACAGTTGGAAGGGACCCTGATGGTCATCTGGTCCGTCCCTTGCAATGCAGGAAACTCAACTAAAGCATCCATGACAGATGGCCAGCAAGCCTCTGCTTAAAAACCTCCACAATTTTATATACTTAATAGCAGTTACCGGTATATCCCACTCTTCTGCTTGCATTTACAAAATCAGAGCCACTAAGAATAATCCAACAGTATACAAAACAAATCATAAAAACATAATGCCATGATACAACAAAACAGTTTAACAAGAAAAAAGCAGACAAGTTACAGCAGGTAAAACAGCTTAAAAAGAGGTCTTCCTTAAAAATCCTCAAACCTCCTGGAATAAGGGGACTAAACAGATCTTTTGAGGCAAGGAGGTCCATAGTGTAGGCAAGACCCACCCCCCACCCCCCAAATTTCTTAGGCTGTCATATTTCAGCTGCCATGGGATGGAGAGGGAAGAGGGAAGGGAGAGGGAGTGGGGTGGGAAAATATATCCCTTTAGGTCTCCTGGTCCAGTTCAGCTATTGTAAAAAGGTTTTAAATGATCCCAAAGAGCAGGGGTCCTCAAACTTTTTAAACAGGGGGCCAGTTCACTGTCCCTCAGACACTGTTGGGAGTCGGACTAAAGAGGTGCCAGAAACATGCTCTTTTTCATGTATTTTTTTTAAAAAACACCTTGTTTCAAAATAATAACCAGAACAGACACACAACAGGCGTTATCAGTAATACTATAAGTTACCTATACCTCACCTTTATACTTCATTTCTTCTGGGTTATTTTTGATGTTGTTGTTCCTCATGCATATGGCTTTCTCTGCACTGAAGTTTATTTTCAAACTTGGGGAAGTTTGGGTGGAGAGCTTTATTTTACGGATTAACCCACCACTATTTACATGGAGATTCCCTTGTACAATGAACTGTTGTGATTCAGACTTCTCTTCTTGCTAATTCTATCTGCCGATGTTGCCTGTGTTTTTGGTGTTTCCCTAACTTTTAAGGTTGCCAAGGCTGCCGCATGGGACCTGCGCGAAGGTTAAGGAGGCAACTGGCCAGCGAGGCGTTGCTCCGTTGAGCACAGAGAGGGGAGGGGGGCATAGGAGGGTAAGGCAAGGGGTTCCTTTGCCACCATCCTGCCCTCTGGCGGCTTAAAAGGGCAGCATTCCGTTATCAAGCAGCCGCGGCGGTAGCAACCGCGTTACCAGGGCTTTGTTACACACATGCGCTTTTACCTCAGGGCTCTTCCCACCCGGCTGCTTCCAAGCCTTGGGCCTTGCGGGCAGGCTGGGTTCAGGACCATGGTGGGCCGGATCTGGTGCATGGACCGTAGTTTGAGGACCCCTGCCAAAGAGGAACGCTAGTCAACACACCCTTGCTACCACATTCTGGACCAAGAGAAGTTTCCAAAGGCTCTTTAAATGCAGCTCCATATAAAGCAAATTACAGTTTTCAAATCCAGACGTATAGGATCCATATGTCGTTAGGTTGCTTCCATCTTATGTAAAGAACCTGATGCTCGATCATAGTACTCATCTGTTAATCCCATTCAGGCAGCTTGCGCATGAAAATGCAGGTGCAAGGCTCCCTTCTTTGATTGTTTTGCAAAGTACATTAAAACTGCTTTGAAAAGAAGGATTAATCATTGTTTACCACCCCTTCAGAGTTCCTCCTCTCTAAATCTGAAAACAGGAGACTCTACAATAAATATTTGCTATCATTTTGTTAGAAAGCATTCTACCCAGAGAGCAAAAATGGGTGCAGTCTTCTCATTCTGCTTTGACATCAATGTCCCAAAATGTGTAGCTGTATAGCTGTGCATTAGAATTTTAAGGGAGGGGGGAGTATAAGTATTATACTGAAAATGGAATTATACTTGACATGGAAATTGGTAACACATTCAATAAACTTTTATTCTTTTCTGTAATAAAAATAAAATTTGTAGCATTAATCTTATAACCAGTGACCTAACCAAATTCCTCTGCGGTCTGCAAGACATCAAAGCACTATGTGAATTGATGTGAACACATTTGTGTTTGTGTGTATGACCTACCAAATCAGTTGTAGGTATACATAGAGGCCGAGAAGAGTATCAATAAGTATCTTGCTTTTGTTGCCTGTTAGGATTGAAAAACCATGGAGCTTATTTGTCACCTGTTGGGCTATGTTTGGCTTGGTGGGTGACAAGGTATGTAGGCTGGCACCACACATTCATTAGGTGGTCCTACATCCTTTATTATGTCTTGGTGGTATTGCCCTTCTCTCTTTAGGATGAGAGTTCAGTCTGTGACATCCTAGTGGACGTTTGAAGATTTAGACCTAAAATTAAGCCCAACCACCAGAATTCTGGCTTAGATTCAAGGTTAACCAAAGAATGAAGTTGTTTTCAGTTTAGTTGTGGATTACTAACAGTTGTATCACTGACATACAGTTGGATATTTGTACAAAATGTTCCACTTGTTAAGACTTTATTATACAGTTTTTGGATTCCAGTAGATAGAGCTATGGATGGTCAGAAAGAAGGAGTTTTTCTTTGTTTATGGTAGAAAAGTGATAGCGTGATTGAGAATGTAAACATGCTGAAAATGTCGTGCAAGATCAGAGCTTATGTTGTCACAAGTCACACTCATCGGACAATGATGGTATGATTCCCACCATGTCAAGAAGGTACTTCTTCGTCCCATGAGAACAAGTGACTCATACATACGTACAAAGCATACGTCCCTGGCGTCTTCATAATTGCAAGGTTCTGGTTCAGAGTGAAAATTTTAAGGAAAACCCTGTAATATGAGAAAGTAGATGTGACAGTTTAGTCAAATACACGTAGGGGATGATTCAGTACAGATACATTTTCCCAGTGCATTCTGTAGCTAGGACATACTAGTTTACTTCAAAATAAAAGCCTCATTTACCCCTCTTTTTACCATCTGTTTGTCCATTCCCCATTTAAGAATCTAAACCATTGAATAATGGCAAGGAAACTACAGCATGCCTCCTCAAATCCATCTCTTCCAGTCTATCTGTTACCTGTTTGTCCATTCTCATGGCTCCGATAGCAATATTGTGTGTGGTTTCTCTGACATATTGAAACTCATTCAAAGCTTTGGCATAGTACACTATAACTGTTATCATCAAATCAGGACTTGCAAAGGTTTGGGAAATGTGCTTGAATTACGAAAAGTGTATTATTAGCATGCCAGCTCAGTCTGCACCCAAGCGTTCCATCAAAACCAGAGATGGCTTCACCCAAGTCTGTTTTTAAAGAAGTTTGGCCTCTTCCTTTGCATTTGCCTACCTTGAATATGTAATCTAGACTTTCCTTTTCCTGGACTTGTTTTCTACCTGATAATCATGGTACCCCATCTGATGTCTCACCCAAATCTATGCTCTTGGTTCTTCTTTGCAAAATGGCATACTTTTTATTCATCTGCTAACTTAAAGTCTATGGTTATGAGTCCAGCTCTCCTGATTGATAGGATTATTTGTAATGTTTAGCTTATTTGGTATTCTCTACAGCAGGGGTGTGGAACTTGTGGCCTTCCAGATGTTTCTGGACTCCATCTCGCTGACATTCCTGGGCATGTTGGTTGGGGTTGAAGTTGGAATTCAACAAGATCTGGAAATCCAAGATTTTCCTACCCCTGCTCCAAAGGTTTGCAACCCCACCCATGAATTTTAGGCATGGTTCATTCAGATGGTTTAATTCATGTAGCTTAATTAATCTATATACAGTGGTACCTCTGGTTATGTACTTAATTTGTTCTGGAGGTCCGTTCTTAACCTGAAACTGTTCTTAATCTGAAGCACCACTTTAGCTAATGGGGTCTCCCACTGCCGCCACACCGCCAGAACACGATTTCTGTTCTCATCCTGAAGCAAAGTTCTTAACCCGAGATACTATTTCTGGGTTAGCAGAGTCTGTAACCTGAAGCGTATGTAACCCGAGGTACCACTGTACTGCTTTTCAAAAAACAACATTTTCAAGGAAATAATTTACCCCCAGTCTCTTGCAGAGCAAAAAGGCCCTGCAATGTCCCAGGTGATCATGAGTTAGGGCGTGGGTGGTTTCCATCTATTTTTAAAGAACCAAGTGTTGTACCTAACCCTGGAGGCAGAAGCAAATTCAGCTGGCTGGCACACATTGTCTTATTTACCTGGGGTGGTTAATTCCCCTTATTAATTGGTCACATGTTTGAAAAGAAAATGTGCCGTTAAGACCTGCTTATAGAACACTCCCTATGGAAAGCAGGCCAAATCAGATTGATCTTCCAACTGTGGTTTTTATTGCTGTGACTGTGCCAGACAAGGCTGTTGCCTATACTTGTCCAGAGTGTTGCTTATTATATTATATGTCATGATGAGTATAATCCACCTCATACAACAGACTAATAGTGGGGTTTTTTTGCCATTTGCATTCTGATCCTATAGGCGGTTATCGGGGGAAGCTAAATCAAAGTTCTGTCAGGATTTCAGGAAAGAATGCCTTAGTAATTTTGCTGCACTGGATCTGAAAATCTTTAGCCACTCCCACCCTCAGCAACAGCGTTTAAATTGGCAAGAACTAAAAGTGACAGTGAACTGGGAGACCAATCAGATCTTGTGCTGCTTATTCCCCAAGCCAGCACGCCCAAATTATGTTATTTGGCTAATATTTTGCAGTGGAAGTTTCCAATCTCGCCAACACAGTGGACCCTCTGGATACAAACTTAATTCGTCCCAGAGGTCAGTACTTACTCCGAAAAGTCCTTATCCAGAGGCGCCGCTTCTGCGCACACGCACGGCGTGATAGAGCGCTTCTGCACATGCGTGCACAGCGAAACCTGGAAGTATACACTTCCGGGTTTGCTGCGTTCGCAACCCGAAATTATGTTACCTACATAATCCAAGGTACCACTGTATCCTCTTTTGGTCCCATGGAGGAGTTCAGAGGCAGGTTAGTTGCTACAGCACCATGGAGAGCTCCTTGTGAGAAACTTTCTCCAACAAGGGTTGGGAGTGAACTGAACCCATTTGAGCCCTGCCTCTGCTCCATCCCTTATAGGCTCTGTCCCCTTGTGAAGAACTAAAGGATCTTGAAAGGATCAGATCTGAAGATGGGCAGTTCTTCCGTGCTCCATGGCCTTCTGGCTGGAGAAGTCCTTGCACCATTGGTCTGCCGAGATACTGTGGGGAAACAGTCGGTTTCTCAAGCTCATGAGGAGGTGACCATGTGGCTCCAGTTTTATGGAGCCTGCTGCTGTAGTAATGGCATATGGTTCAGTGAAATTCTGTCCGCCAACCTCACATTCAGTGGTCACCTCATCACCAGCATTAGGCCCAGAACCAGAAACCCTGTTTGGCTCCTTAGCTGGTAGCACTGTAGCCTCCAAGTCAGTGTTCTCACTGCTGGACTCTGAGGGTCATGACAACCATACACTTTCCTAAAAACAAAGGATCCACCTATTGCATAGACATCCGAGGGAGCCTCAGCTGGAAGGATAAGGGCAGAATTAGCTCCTACCTCAGCTATGTTTCCTAATGTAGCACTTTGCTTATTTCCTTAGGAATGAGAGGAGAAGCATTCAGGGATACCAGTGTGACTGAGGAAGGACAGTGGTCTCTGCTCCTTATGAGCATATAGGTTTTGCTGCTTCTCTAAGACTCTTGCTGACAGCAGTCTTTCTTTCATAGAACTTAAGGCAGTAGTGGCCAGACTTGGCCCTCCAGCTGTTTTTGGACTACAACTCCCATCATCCCTAGCTAACAGGACCAGTGGCCAGGGATGATGGGAATTGTAGTCCCAAAACAGCTGGAGGACCAAGTTTGGCCACCACTAACTTAAGGGGACACAATTACATAGGATTAAGTTAATGCAACTTTACCCAAGGCACCTACCAGATAAGACTGCCCCAACAGTTTCCTATTAGGAAATGAGGGACAATAACATCAGCCTGGCAATTCCTTTCTATTTATCTTTCTATCTGGTGCTTGTTTTCTGGGGTACTCAAGGGTACACAGTACTGGCACCTTCTTTTTCGTAGAAGAAAAGCACTGCTTAAAAGTATGGCTCTTACTGTAACAACTTTGGGGTGAATACCGACACGCTTTTTCTAGAAGAAAAGCACTTCTATCTATATCTATCTATCTACATCTATATCTATCTACCTATCTATCTATCATCTATCTATCTTTCTATCTATCTTTCTATCTATCTATCTATCTATCTATCTATCATCTATCTATCTATCATCTATAAATCACATTAATTAAATTAGAAATATTTCTATCCTGCCCTTCATCAGTACAGACATCAAGATGGAGTGCAGAACACTAAAATAATAGCAACCCAGCAGATCATACAATGAACAACAATATGCATTGAAACTGATCGTCAAAAACAAAGAAAGCAGCTGAAAAACCAGAGTTTATCAGGCTGAGAAGTTGACCGTGTTGATCCAGCCACTTCAAGGGCCTGATTTCTAGGCGTGCTGCCAGCTTCTATTGCTGCCCCACACCTTTTATCCGTCCTGCTCTTGGTTCATGCATCATGCTGCATGCCACATTCCTGGAATATGACTGAGAATGCATTGAGATCATGCAGGCAGAGAAGAAGTGACTGAACTGTGGGAAAAGGCTGTTGAAGAATTAAAGCCACTTGATTCAGCATGGGCACAGCAATTATTTACACCGCCACTTTTATAAGATATCCCATGATTGCAGGTCAGGATTATCACATACACCTGGTCTGCTGCTGCCAGAGCTCAACAGACACTGGCAAGGAGTCGGCTTATTTCAGAGATGAATGTCTCTCAAGTATGAAAAAAATGTTGTTTTTCATACTTGAATGCCGCTCATAAAGGAAACTTAACCCAAAGTAATCACATCTTCAGTAAGAAATACAGCAACTATGCCATCCAATTCTTCTGATGTATTATTTGCCTGCTCTCCTTTCTCTCCTGATATTATCCTCACAGGGCATATGGTGGCCAATTGTCTTGTTTTTAGGAGTGTGGGGTGGGGTGTTCAGCTGGGGCAAACTCTGAGGTGATGGTCTTTGCCCACATCTCAGTTGGTAGACCATAAGACTCTTCATCACAGGTTTGTGGGTTCAAGGCCCACACTGGGGAAAATATTCCTGCATTGCAGGGGGTTGGACTAGATGACGCTTGTGGTCTGTTTCAACTCTACAATTCTATGATTCCCATATTTGCAGTTCTTACTGGGATAGGATATTCTGTTTTTTAATGTTTGATGTTTTGTTGTACAGTGGTAGCTCGGAAGTCGAATGGAATCCATTCCAGAAGTCCGTTCAACTTCCAAAACATTTAGGAACCAAGGCATGGCTTCCGATTGGCTGCAGGAAGCTCCTGCAACCAATTGGAAGGCACAGAAGCAGTGATGGATGTTTGGGTTCCAAAGAACGTTCACAAACCGGAACAATCACCTCCAGGTTTGCGATGTTCAGGAGCCAAAACGTTTGACTGGCAAGGCGTTCGACTTCCAAGCTATAGGATATAAATAAAATTATAATTATAATTTTATATATAATTATAATTATGGGGAAAACCATAGGGAAAATAAAGTGTGCACCCTGATGTGTTTCATTTCCAGGTGTAGGTCTTTTGGCCACCACGTGGAAACTACTGGAAGCACTTCCAACACCGCGGAAGCTACATGTGGCTGTTAAACACACAAGTGTTGTTCAACACATCAAATAGAGAGTTGCTACAGTGGTGGCCACTACTACAAACAAGCAGCATTGTCATTGAGACTTTTTGTGTGGTGAGGGTGATTCTAGGTGTTGGGTGGCTCTTGCCCTGTACAACTGGTGTGTGGAATTGCCAGCATGTGGAAGCCATAAAAACAGGTCTTGGATGTCCTAGATGGAGTGTATTCACCTTCATTGCACCAGCAGTTTCCCTACCTCCAACCCATTCTCTTGATGTTTAGGAATGCAGTGAGGCAGCTGCCAAGGGGGCAGACAAGTATTGGGATTTTCTCAATCTTCCAAAACAGGGATTCGGTAGTTGCACAATTTATACAAAATTACAATAAATACAGGCATTGCCTTTCCCCCCATCTTTCAGTGGAAGCATGTCAGGAAGAACCCCTGTGTATTCTACAGCCCACCTCCTTATTACAGCCATGCTTTCTTAGCCATCTGATCGCCCCCATTCTAACAAGACCTTCATACAAGCAGAAATAGTATTGGAATGCAGCCTTTCCTAAAAACTCATCATGTTCCATTCTGTGATTTTGTGCCAGTCGATGATCATGGCAGTGTGCCATAAAGGTAAAGGGACCTCTGACCATTAGGTTCAGTTATGACCGACTCTGGGGTTGCGGTGCTCATCTCTCTTTATTGGCCGAGGAAGCCGGCGTATAGCTTCCGGGTCATGTGGCCAGCATGACGAAGCTGCTTGTGGCGAACCAGAGCAGCGCACGGAAACGTCGTTTACCTTCCTGCTGGAGTGGTACCTATTTATCTACTTGCACTTTGACGAGCTTTCAAACTGCTAGGTTGGCTGGCAGGAGCAGGGACTGAGCAGCGGGAGCTCACCCCGTTGCGGGGATTCGAACCGCCGACCTTCTGACCGGCAAGTCCTAGGCTCTGTTGTTTAACCCATAGTAATCCACAAAAAACATCCATTATCTTCACAGTTAGCTGGCATCTTTCATTTTTCCACCATATCAATTCTACCTGCGTTTGGGGTAAGTTGGCATGTGTGAAGAAAAAGGTTTAGTATTCAAATGTTGTCCTTGCCATATGGTCAGCTGCCACATCTCCTTCTCTTAAACTTACGTGACCCACAAATGCACCCTCAAAGACTGCTGAGCTATTCCTCCCAGGAGACGTGTGGGTCAAAACTCAGATTCCAAAAGCAAATACTTCCTCCCAGCTGTTCCTCCTGCCTCTGTATTATTTTTTAAACATTTCCAGTAATACATGGAAATTTGTTTGGTTTGGGTTCCATTCCAGTCATGATTGCAGTTGTGAAGGCAGCCTGGGAGAGTCCAGCTGCAGAAAAATGGTTTGTTGATCATACATGCCACTTTCTTATGAGTCATTTCTAGTTAGTGAGGAATCTGTTCCCCCCCTCCCCAATTTAATTTTTTAACTTTTAAGGCAAGAATACCTGGTATTAGTTGCAGTAAGGAGCCCCCATGAGGCCTAACCTCTAAATCGGGGTTGGAAAAGGAGAACACACTCAATATTTCCAGTTACACAAATCTCCTTGCTTGTGGTGGACACTGTCATGTCCAAACTCAAGAATTCGGGTGACTTGAATTTCAAAGGAACTGCAAAGTGGAGACAAAAACAAAACTATTTTCAATTTGCTAACATTTTCAGCAGTGCTGGGAATATGATTGTATTATTATAATTGTTATAATATATATTATTTTAGCACTCCTTGCAGAAATACACCCCAATTCATATATGATATAACAGATCAACTTGATGGGGGAGAAATATGATACATTATAGCAATAACAGCACATAAAACATGTTTTTGATCTTCTATTCCTATAATATATGGTATCATTTTATGGTACCATACCAAAACTTCATCTGCAGTTTTTGTGCAATTTCGTCTGTGTTTTTTACCCTCAGTTGCCTGAATTCAGGGATATTAGCACATAACCAAATCTGATGGGCTTCAAAGCTTTGTGTGCATGGTTTGATCCATTGTGTGATCCCAGACTGGATGGAATCTCCCTTGTGACAAATCTAGGAAAGAAGACAAAGGAGCTCTGTGGGAGTGCTCTGTGGGAATGCTGCAACAGCAACTAAAACTAGTTTGATTTTTAGAAAGGGGGAACCCGGGGCTAAACTGAGTTTACTCATACCTAATGTGTACCTTGCTCTTCCTGCAAGTAGCTCAGGGCAATGTTCATGAAGTCATCCTACTTTATTCTCCCAACAGACCTTGTAAGATAGGCAAGCCTGAGAAAGGGTGAATGATCATTTTCAAGATTAACTGGGGGGGGATTTGAATCCAGATTACCCCAATCTGTGCCCAACACTGTGTTCGCTACACTGGTTCTTGACTTTTAGATACAATTTTCAAGTCAATTAATTGAAGGCTGAGGTGTTCAGCCTTCCTTGCCTTTTTGTCCTCCTACTTTGGCCAAAGGGTGAGGTACACTTAGACAAATACCTGAGCGATGCAGGAGAACCAAGGATCGAACAGGCTGTGAGGACAGACACTCTTGTCCTCACTCAATAGCAGTTAATGGATTTGAAGCCTAAAGTTAAGACTCATCCAATAGGAACACATGCAACCTGGCTCTCCAAGAATTTGAGTCCCCAGAGGCTTCATTAGTTACAATCACTGATGAAGATGCAGCCAAGCTTTAAAAGTTCATACCCACTTACTGTGCAGCTGCCCAGTGGCCCATTTTTTTTATTAAAAAAAATCTTTGTCAGAATGCCAGTTGTTACCACCATCCTGGATGCAATTCAACAATCTATCTAGGTTACCCAGAAGTGGGCTATACTTGCTATATGAATGCAATCCTATCTCATGAGAGCCAGTGTGGTGTAGTGGTTAAGACCAGTAGACTCGCAATCTGGGGAACCGGGTTTGCGTCTCCGCTCCTCCACATGCAGCTGCTGGGTGACCTTGGGATAGTCACACTTCTCTGAAGTCTCTCAGGCCCACTCACCTCACAGAGTGTTGTGGGGGAGGAAGGGGAAGGAGAATGTTAGCCGCTTTGAGACTCCTGAAGGGGAGTGAAAGGCGGGATATCAAATCCAAACTCTTCTTCTTCTTCTTCTTCTACATGCCACCTTTATCTGCTGAGGCTTCGGTTGGATCGTGGGATCGCAACTTACACACCCACTAAAGGAAGAGCTGCTGGCTATCTTTCTCAACCTGTTGTTTATCTCCCCTCCCTTCTTGATAGCTGAGCCTTCCCTGGAAACTGAGTCACTAAGAAAGAGAGATAAGGGGAGATGGGTTGAAAGAAGCAACCACCAGCAGCAGCTACTTTTCCAAATTTTGTTTCTATTCTCTCCTAACTTATTCTGCTTCTTGGGGTGTGGGTGTGCACAGTGGATAGCCTTGGGATTGGTGATTTTAGCATTTGCTCTGGAGAGACCTGTGTGCTTGATTATTATTGGGGGTGGTATTGTTGTTGTTGTTTAGTCGTTTAGTCGTGTCTGACTCTTCGTGACCCCATGGCACACTGTCTTCCACTGGCTCCCGCAGTTTGGTCAAACTCATGCTGGTAGCTTCAAGAACACTGTCCAACCATCTCGTCCTCTGTCGTCCCCTTCTCCTTGTGCCCTCCATCTTTCCCAACATCAGGGTCTTTTCCAGGGAGTCTTCTCTTCTCATGAGGTGGCCAAAGTATTGAAGCCTCAGCTTCAGGATCTGTCCTTCCGGTGAGCACTCAGGGCTGATTTCCTTCAGAATGGATAGGTTTGATCTTCTTGCAGTCCATGGGACTCTCAAGAGTCTTCTCCGGCACCATAATTCAAAAGCATCAATTCTTCGGTGATCAGCGTTCTTTATGGTCCAGCTCTCACTTCCATACATCACTACTGGGAAAACCACAGTTTTACTATACAGTGGTACCTCAGGTTACATACGCTTCAGGTTACATACGCTTCAGGTTACAGACTCCGCTAACCCAGAAATAGTACCTCGGGTTAAGAACTTTGCTTCAGGATAAGAACAGAAATCGTGCTCTGGCAGCGTGGCGGCAGCAGGAGGCCCCATTAGCTAAAGTGGTGCTTCAGGTTAAGAACGGACCTCTGGAAAGAATTAAGTACTTAACCCGAGGTACCACTGTACGGACCTTTGTTGGCAAGGTGATGTCTCTGCTTTTTAAGATGCCTTGGGATAGCCTTGGGATTGGTGATTTTAGCATTAGCTCTGGAGAAACCTGTGTGCTTGATTATTATTTGGGGGGGGGAGATTATGGGATATGAATTAATGGCTTTGATTATATTGGTACACTGAAAATCTATGTGATCTTGTTATGTCTTATGAACAAACAAATTCAATCTGAACTGTAAGATGAGTTGTATGTTTGTACAGTGGTTAATACTTCCATGCTCAAATAAGAATTTATTTTGTTTGTTTGTTTGTTTGTTTGTTTGTTTGTTTGTTTGTTTGTTAAAAAGGCTGAGCCTGGTCAGAATTGTTTGCAGACGAGGCTGAAGTCAATTCCAATCCTGAAAGTCAGAGGTGCTTTTAACCTCCGGGAAGGTTTTGTTTGTGTATGTGGAGATTTGGATTATGAGTAGCGAAAGAGGTTTTCTGTTCTTAGACCATTACAAAAGCAAGATTTAATTTTGCCCTTAGATCCTTCTGATCTTCATTATGCCATCTTACCTCTTCCTGGGTTTATGCTCTACCCTTCAAGCAGATTCTCAGAGCAGCTTACAGCGCTAAAGCAAAAGTACCATCCCCAAAGCATTTAAGAGCATAAACACACCACAAACAAAAAGCAGCACAATCCTAAATCTAAAAAGAGCTTTACATTTAATACCTTTTCGCCAGAGTAAGCATGCTGGAGAGCAGAACCTGCTTTGTGTGCACCTTTTGAAATGCTAATGAGCCCATGCAACCCAGCCTTTCCTTTTATTTGTCTAGCTTTCCTTAACCATTTTGACCTATTTTCCAAAGAGATTGGTCTAGTTGGCATCTCAGGAGACTGCCTCTCAGTGTTTCCATGAGTCACACAGAGATCCTCAAACCCAGTACTTTTGATTTCAGTTGCTCAGGTCTATTTCAAATGATGCTTCAGAATGAACATAGCAAGTTGCCTTATAGTGAGGTGCTTCCAAAGTGTTGCTATTTTTGGGTGGGATTCAGTCACATCCCGGCAAATTCAGGTTGCACGGTTCTAATTGTGCAACAAACTGGCCTCCCCAGCAAAAAGATCAGACTTTTTGCAATAAGGAAAGCGATGGAAATATGCATTTGAAACAGTGGAGTGGCAATTGCTTGGTGCAATGCTGCCATCTAACCTCTCTGCAAACAAATCGGAACCTAGGACCTTCTGCACATAAAGCAAATGTTCTGCCCCTGAGCTGTATATGATGTCAGGTATGGGATGAGGGTGGCACTGTGGGTTAAACCACAGAGCCTAGGATTTGCCGATCAGAAGGTCGGTGGTTCGAATCTCCGTGACGGGGTGAGCTCCCATTGCTCGGTCCCAGCTCCTGCCAACCTAGCAGTTTGAAAGCACGTCAAAAGTGCAAGTAGATAAATAGGTACTGCTCTGGCAGGAAGATAAATGGCATTTTCGTGCACTGCTCTGGTTCACCAGAAGCGGCTTAGTCATGCTGGCCACATGATCCGAAGCCTCCCTCGGCCAATAAAGCGAGATGAGCGCCGCAACCCCAGAGTCAGCCACGACTGGACCTAATGGTCAGGGACTCCTTTACCTTTACCTATGGGACAGGCAAGGGCAGGGCTTGGCTTAATAAGTGTTGACAGGCACTGCCAATCAGCTGGTTGCCTGCACAGCCTCTTCGTAGCTGGTTGTCAGCTCTTCAGAAGCTCGGATCAAAGTGCTACACAAAATAGCACTTTGGGAGAGGGGCTTCTGAAGACATCTGTTAATGTGCTATCTTGCCCTACACTTTGAATGAGACTTTTGAGGCATGAATGGTGACCTTTGAATCTTTGAATTGTAGGCTTGGAAGGGACCACGAGGCTCATCTAGTACAAGTCTTTTGCCCAACGTGGAGCTTGAACCCACCACCCTGAGATTAAGAGTCTCATGTTCTACTGACTGAACCATCCCAGAGACTTGACATCTTCATGACTTCAGGTGGGTGGAGCAGAGTTTGGAAAGTCAATGAAGGTACACAGAGCAGCACAATGCATTAGAAGAAGTGTAAATATGCTTGCTCCTCCTAACAAAGAACAGATGTCAGTGCTACACCAACACTAGTCACCCTCAGCACAAACACAAATGGTACTAGTCTTGTTTCCATCCATTTGCCTTTCATGACTGGGTTAAGAAGAGAAAATCCTGTTGGATTTGGTTTCCTCTGCATGAAGTTGGGAGGGACTAGGAAGAATTACTGAGGTGTTGAAGGATTAGCAAACCTCAAGACAAGTAAAGCTTAAACATTAATCATTGATAGCCAGATCCCAGGGCATCCCTAGGGATTGCTAACAGCTCAGAGATTGCTTGAAAGATAAAGCTGTATACAAATTCAATAACTAACTATTCTCCCTATAAGTTTCATGCTTCTTGCGCTGAAGTTCCTAGTAATAGTCCCATTAAGAAAAAGTATAATGAAAGTAATAAAAATATGTTAACAAAACAGAAGAAAACACACAGCACTAAGCTGTAGATCAATTTAATACACCAAACACTGCTGGAAAGCCTTGGTGAGCAGGTGAGTTTTAAGCAGACAACCAAAATGTCAGCACTAAGTGCAAACCTGATTTTCATTGGAAGTACATTCCAAAGTCCAGGTGCCATAAATATCCTGGGCTTAGTGGACTTAAAAAGAACCTCATGGGCACACAGCACTACTAAACATATCTCTCAGGAGGACCAAAATGACCAGGCAGGGGTACATAATGTAAGGCTTCCTTGTCACTGCTGCTAATCGGTCAGATTCCCACATATTGTTTGGATATGCACTATAGTGTTTTAACATTCTGAGAAGTGCGTTAAAAAAAACCCTGATGGCCATCTTGATACAAAATTTATAAAATATTTAACAAAAGTGGTTCTTACTGTATTTTTAGATCCCTTCAGTTAGTAAATGGGTAAACACAAAGCACTTGCTGTTTCAGATTTCATGCCACTTAGGCTGGAATAAGCCTCAACTGGAGCTGTGGGTTAAACCACAGAGCCTAGGATTTGCCGATCAGAAGGTCGGCAGTTCGAATCCCCGTGACGGGGTGGGCTCCCATTGCTCAGTCCCTGCTCCTGCCAACCTAGCAGTTCGAAAGCACGTCAAAGTGCAAGTAGATAAATTCCGTAGGTACTTCTCTGGCTGGAAGGTAAACAGCGTTTCTGTGCGCTGCTCTGGTTTGCCAGAAGTGGCTTAGTCATTCTGGCCACATGGCTATATGCCGGCTCCCTTGGCCAATAAAGTGAGATGAGCGCCGCAACCCCAGAGTCAGTCACGACTGGACCTAATGGTGAGTGCAGTGGCGTAGTGTGGGGGGTGCAGGGGGGGCCGGCCGCACCGGGCGCAACATCTGGGGCGCGAATCCATGGGTTAGGGGGCGCAAATTACTTGCCTTGCCCCGGGTGCTGACAACCCACGCTACGCCACTGGGTGAGGGGTCCCTTTACCTTTACCTAAGAGAAGGGGTGATTTGATTTTTTAAAACCCTGTCCCTCTTCACAATCCTCACATATAAAAAGCTGCTTCAAAATTATGTGACTGTCGTATCTGATATTGCAAGCAAGCCCCCTTCCTTGCACAATTTGCCCTTATTGAGTGGTCCCTAAGATTATCCGCAGTGGCTCCTAGCAGTCAGCAGTCAGCAACTGTTGAGATGTTTAGATGGTTGAGATGTATCTGACATCTGGTGGGTTTTAGCTGTAACTACAGCAGCAGCCCAGCCCAGACATGAACAGATCTACCTAGGAATCCACTTGCTTTCTACGAGAGCTGCTGTCCAAGGTTCGAACTACAGGTGGCGATGAGCTGTGGAAAGCAATTTCCAAGGCTGCCAGTCTAAGACTAGGAAAAGAGTAGGAGGAGCTGCTTAAATCTTACCCATCTTATCGTTTGTCTGCTCAGAACTGCCCACCCTAAACTACTATTCTCCCTGTTGAGGAAAACATACAGGCAATTCGTTCTTTTTTTCTCCTGGAAAAAAATAGCTTGTAGAAAACGATGCTGAGTATGCAAACAACAGAAAACAAAAGCAAAAGGCAGCCCCTCAACCTTTCCCCCAAGGAAAGAAACAAAACAAAGCATACAGTTTGTATCTCAGTCTGCTGCAGTCCTGTTTCAGCCATGCTATGAGCACTGAGGGGGCACTGGGCTAGACCTGGAGGACAAACAACTTACCTGCTACTGAGTAGCAGGTAACTGATCCAAAGGACAAAATTTGAGCTAACAGGTGTGCAGGACTTCTCCAGACATCCTTTACCTTGTGCATTTATGCTTATTTGTGCTCATGTTGGTATCAGGGCAGTTATCCACAAACACATTTTCAATGCTGCCTGCACCTCCAAAAGGTGGGCATACTGCTTCATTTCCACTTGGTGCATGTCCTGTAACTTCCTGCTAAAATTCTGCAACCTTTCCATACCTCAAATGTTCTGGGCTCTGCATGGACCAGCTGCATATTCCTGCATTGCAGGGGGTTGGACTCGATGATCCTCAGGGTCCCTTCCAACTCTACAGTTCTATGATTCTAGGATTCTATGTGTGTGTGTGTCCTACTTTTGTTGTTCGAGCGTGTCCCTCCAGACATCAATAATATGTTAACGCTGGGGAAGCATTGCAGAACAACTAACAAAGCAGGATGGTGTGTGGATCATCCCGTATAAATCTGCCACTAATGCACTATTATTGCACCAATGACATAATGCAGAATACATTCACAAAACACAACATGCCAGGCTGGCGTGGCCCTCAGGTTCTTCAGGATCTAGAAGCTATCCCCCAAAAAGGTAACTTTCCCCCAAAAAGGTAGCTGTGGATGCAACACAGTCCAGGGCTTAAATGAGCTCATGTACCGGTATGTCCTAGGTAAAGGTAAAGGGACCCCTGACTGTTAAGTCCAGTCGCAGACAACTCTGGGGTTGCGGCGCTTATCCCGCTTTACTGGCCGAGGGAGCCGACATTTGTCCGCAGACAGTTTTTCCGGGTCACGTGGCCAGCATGACTAAGCCACTTCTGGCGAAACCAGAGCAGTGCACGGAAATGCCGTTTACCTTCCCGCCAGAGTGGTACCTACTTATCTACTTGCACTTGATGTGCTTTTGAACTGCTAGGTTGGCAGGAGCAGGGACTGAGCGATGGGAGCTCACCCTGTCACGGGGATTCAAACCACCAACCTTCTGATCGGCAAGTCCTAGGCTCTATGGTTTAGACCACAGCACCACCCGTGTCCCCATGTATCTCCTAGATGACTGCTATAGTTTTTCAAGTAGTATTTCCACAAAGGATCCATGCTAAGCCTTGAGGTCTCACACTATGACACAACCAAATGGCCTTTGATTACAGTTTTTGTCTTCTCCATTTTGGGTGGTGTCTGGGGTGATTTTATAAAACAACTCTAACTGTTGCCATCCAAGATTCCTGCAGCAGGGCTGTGACCATAGTGTATTGGCAGGTAACAGGAATCTTGTCATTGTGTCCGTTAAGTTGCTAATGCCTGGTGCCTGCACTTTTTGAGGTTGCTGTAAAATGATGCAAATATGACTCAGATGCTGAGAGGCCTTAAAAATAGATAAGGTTTAAGATCCAGCTGCTTACATAATCACACAAATCCACACTAATCCTTCCACAGTGCTACGCGGAACAGAGGACTTATCGAACTGGCAGTGCTGTGGATTCTGTAGTGCTCAGAACAAGGTTTCCTTGTCTTCAGCTGAAATTTGGGGACAACATTCTGTGACTTTTCAGGCAGACCTTTAGCAATTTGTGGACTTCAGACAAAAATGCTGACATCCATAGGTGATTCCATGCATGATGTTAACTTTGGGAAATGCCTTCAAAGCATCTGTTTATTCGTAATGACCGGTCTTCATTTTTTGTTGATATATAAAGAAATTGATTTTTAACAGATATTTGTATATTTCCATAATTCTCTGCACACATGCAAACATGGCCGAGCCCAATATATTTGTTGCCTGAGGCAAGGGATGAGCTGGCACCCCCTCGCTCAATTCCACAAAAAGAAGTTGAGTGGCTTAACAACTGATAACATCAACAATGGCAACTGGCCTGGATCCTGAGGGCAGGTGGATAGCTCTGAGGGGACAAGCCAGGCTGCAAGGCATACAAGCCTCTGTCTTCCATCCTCTTGTTGCACCTTTCTCTCACTTTCCTCAGAGACCATGCAGATCAGTCGTCTGTTTAATACACAAGCCAGTTCATTACTGCAGCTGTCTTTCTAAAAGCAAAGGTATCCTTAAGAGGTAATGTGAGGCTAACTCAGATTGCTTGCTGCTCAGCAGGTAAACCTTTTGCGCCTATTAGGTCTGTAACTAATCTGTTTAGGATTAAATGTTATAGATATACCTGGCTGTAGCTGGGTGGAGAACTATGCTCCTGTATTGTTCTCTGTTTACGAGATTTTGGCATTTAATATGCCACCTAATAAAGGCTGTCTGCAGGCCCTTACAGATGGGAAGGGGCAGCTGGGTGCACTTGCCCTGGCCCTCAGGGGGCTAAGACAGCTGGGGGGGTGGGCACCAGGGGCCTGCTGGACTTACACTGTCATAGCAAGAACATCTCATGCTTCCCAGCTGACCTGGGACTCTTGCCCCAGGCCTCAGACAAGCTCTGCACAGGCCTGGCTGGTAATGTCTTGGCTGTTCCTTGGCTGCTAAACTCTAGTTTTGCCATCTGATCAATGACAGGGAATTGCAGACTTAAAGAGAATGAATGGTATTCCACAACTTTTCGATGTAAGAACTAGGGCTGCCAAGGATCGACACCCAACCCCCACTTTTTAAAAACCTGTTAATAAATTATCTGGGAGTTAAGCAGTGGGGTGGCTCAACTCCCCCAAGTTCGCTGGCTATATACTTCCCTTGTGAAAACTTTCCATTTGTTCCCACACATTTTCTTGTTCTTTAACCAGTTACTGATCTGACCTATTAACTGAGGAGGGCTAAGTTTGTCATTAGCCTTTGGTGAGGGTCAAAAGATATGTTTTTTTTAACAAAAAACCTTAATAAAATGATGATGATGATGATGATTTATTTATACCCCACCCATCTGACTGGGTTTCCCCAGCCCCTCTGGGCAGCTTTCAACAAAAGATTAAAATACAATAGTTTGTCAAGCATTAAAAGCTTCCCTAAACAGGCTTGCCTTCAGGTGTCTTCTAAAAGTCTGGTGGGTTTTTTTCTCTTTGACATTTGGTGGGAGGGCGTTCCACAGGATGGGTGCCACTACTGAGAAGGCCCTCTGCCTGGTTCCCTGTAACTTGGCTTCTCGCAGTGAGGGAACCCCTTCGAAGGCACTTGGTGCTGGACCTCAGTGTCTGGGCAGAACGATGGAGGTGGAGACGCTCCTTCAGGTATACTGGACTGAGGCCATTTAGGGCTTTAAAGGTCAGCACCAACACTTTGAATTGTGCTCGGAAACATCATCATCATCATCATCACACAGTGGAGCTTTGTGTCACATGGTCTTCCATGATCCTTCAAGGATAGTTTTCCCCAAGTTAGCTTCCCACGTTTCTTCCAGTACAATGGCAGAATCACAGACCAGAGACAAAGGACCCTTACAGACCACAGAAATCATTCCTTTCATACCAAACTTGTACAATAGCTTTCATAAAAGGTAATAATTCTGGAAGGGCCCTTTATCTGGTGAACATACATGGTAAAATAACTCACTTCAGCCAGATACAACCAATTTGAATGATACACTTGTCAAAAACTTTTTGGAATTTCAGGTACAAACCCCTATCCACATGCATGTTGACACTTTAAAAGAATTCTAGAGGTCCTAAGATAGGAATTACTTTTGCAGAAGCCATGCTGATTCCTCTTCAGCAAGACTTGTTCTTCTGTATGCATGATATTTTAAAATTTAGTAGCCCTTTCCACCAATTTATCCAGAACTGGCCTTTAAGTTGCTGGATTTCCCTTTGAATATAGATGCCATAAGACTGTATTGTGTATTTCTTTGCTTGGAAATATGAGTCTGATTGGTGTTTCCTGCTCGATGAGACCTATCTTGTGCAGCATTCTGTTTTCAAGTAGCTAACCAGATGCCTATAGAAAGCCCACAATGGATCAAACATTTACCCCAATTAGGCAATTGTTTCATGTTTTAGCCACACTGGCTTTCATTTTGTACTTTCTCAAATCCATACCCATCACATCACACCCCTTTTATCCTGAGGAACTGCCTCCTAGTCTCATATACAGTGCATTACATGACAATCCCTATTTTCCGACATCTGCCCTAGATTTTTGGGAGAAATCTTGATCATCCTGTTAAAAATATTGTTGTTAATTTGTGCATAGATGCCCTATAAATGCCATTCTTGATGTTTCAGGTACTCTGAAGTCTTCTGAACCACCAGCAGAGGGAGCCCTTGACTCAGTAGATCAGCTGTACTTCCTGCAACTGGACTGAGCTACCTCGCTTTGGAGTTTTGGCATAGGTACACAAATATATGTGGTTCCAGTTTTGTGAAGTTGTGATGACTATTAATCTCGGGGGGGGGGGAGAGACCTTTAGCCTTGCAGACCCCCCCCCCAAAAAAATGCACTGAAGATTGTTTTTGTTTGATTTTTCATGTAATTTTTATGTCTGCTGTGTCTTGACTTCTGCTGCACCATGAAACCTGCTTGACATGACTGGGAGAGATTTCAGAAAAAAGTCGCTACCTTGAGAAGCTTATAATTACAGGGGATCTCTAGATGTGCAAACTTTTAGCAGTGACCCCCCACCCACCCATCCTGTAAACACTTTTAATGTGTGTGTTTTCAGGCATACAATCTGTTCTTAGGTACAGAGCTCAATGGAAGCACACCTTTGTGTAGCCAGCTGTGCAAAGGTATGTCGGGTGTGATGTCACAAATTCATTTCCCTTTCCCTCAGTGGAACAGTTCTTTGACTTTTAAGAAGAAGAAGAAGAAGAAGAAGAAGAAGAAGAAGAGGAGGAGTTTGGATTTGATATCCCGCCTTTCACTCCCTTTAAGGAGTCTCAAAGCGGCTAACATTCTCCTTTCCCTTCCTCCCCCACAACAAATACTCTGTGGGGTGAGTGGGGCTGAGAGACTTCAGAGAAGTGTGACTGGCCCAAGGTCACCCAGCAGCTGCATGTGGAGGAGCAGAACCGCGAACCCAGTTCCCCAGATTACGAGACTACCACTCTTAACCACTACACCACATTAAGAATTTGATTTAATATGATGATGATGATGATGATGATGATGATGATGATTAATTTGATAAAGCACTTTAACTCCCTCTCCAAAGGCAGTCACCTACCTGAACCTTGGTGAGAGAGGTCAGCAGACAGCCAACTGATTAGTGTTGCTATCATTGCCATTCCAAATGCTACAAAAGTATTTAAATATCAAATCTGTAGCTTTAGAATGTGGCCTTTCAGCTGAAAAGGGCCTGAGCTTAGCAAATCACTTTTATTTCGTTCTCTCCCAGCCTGTTTGCATATTGGAAATGGATGGTGAAAAGTTTTAGGAAGTTTACAACAAGTTGTGACTATTTATAGAGCTCCTTATTTTGATGCACACCAAAGCTTTAGACCTTTGTGTAATTTATGCAGGAGAAATATTACATTGTTTAGAAAAAAAATTGTAGCTTTAGAAAGGATCTGAATTTACAAATGGCAAGGAACAAAAGCACCTTTTCTGTCTCTTCAACCTTGTTGTTGTTTAGTCATTTAGTTGGGTCCAACTTTTTGTGACCCCATGGACCAGAGCACACCAGGCACTCTGTCTTCTACTGCCTCCCACAGTTTGATCAAACTCATGCTGGTAGCTTCGAGAACACAGTCCAACCATCTCATCCTCTGTCATCCCCTTCTTCTTGTGCCCTCAATCTTTCCCAACTTCAGGGTCTTTTCCAGGGAGTCTTCTCTTCTCATGAGGTAGCCAAAGTATTGGAGCCTCAGCTTCAGGATCTGTCCTTCCAGTGAGCAGCCAGGGCTGATTTGCTTAAGAATGGAGAGGTCTGATCTTCTTACAGTCCATGGGACTCTCAAGAGTCTCCTCCAGCACCATAATTCAAAGGCATCAATTCTTCGGCGATTAACCTCCTTTATGGTCCAGCTCTCACTTCCATACATCACTACCTTAACATATGACAATTAAAAATACCTGAATATTGAGCAGTGAGTCGGGAGTTAACTGAAATCAGACCCAGTGAGAATGTCAACAGAATGAATTTAAATATTAGAATGCATGTGCTAGTTTTAGTTGTGTTAGCTGGGTGAAGAGTTGGGATATTATATGTCAGTGGTTGGCGAATGACAAATAAAGCATTTCTAAGTGTAGAATGATGATTTAAACCAGGGTGGGAAGCATTCATTGCCAGTGGACAAATATTTGTGCTTAACTCTCTTGGCACCAATTATTCCCTGGTTATATTTATACAGTTTTGGTTCTCATTCTTATAACTCATTTGCATTCCATTTCCCACCCCATTACTGCTGTATCTAGTGAACCTGCTTTAAGCTAGGTTTGCGTAACTGGGCTGTCTCTAGGCTTTTGTGGGTGAGATCTAATCTTGCCTCCTCCAAACACCAAGGAGAGTTATGCACTCATGTGACAAATGAAAAATATCAGTGATTATTAGATGCTATGGTAAACACATGATTGCAGTCAAAAGCAGGTTCCAGGGCCACTTAGTCCTTCGTCTCAGTTTTCACCAACAACCAAGAAAACTTTCTCAAGATGGTCCACCAACTGTGTTATAGATGGCTGAAATTAGGGATGAAGGAGAAATGCAATTCAGTACACATTTAAACACATTTCAGAAATTCGCACTTTCTGAAATGCTATGCAAACCAAAACACAGCCCACCCTTGAACTTTGCACTTATCTGAATTTTTGCAATGCACTTTTTGAACCAAGCAATGTTTACAAATATGCATGTATTAAGGGAGAGTACGCACAAAAGTAGAGATATTAGTGGAAAATAGCATAGCAAAATGCATTATGTTGAATGAAATTGCTTGCATCGGTCAAAACTGCATCTAAAATGTGTTTGGAAGCAGATATTCACACTAAAATACTGGTGACATTTCATGTGGATTTTTCATTTTAAAAAGTACAAATTGCTGCAGAATGTGGAGAACTAAATTTAAGATGGGGGAAATGAGAAACTGAGAGTAATGAAATTGATAACTCTTTCCATTCCTAGCTGACATACAGAACAGTGGAAGCTCTCTGTGTTGCTGAGCTTGTAGGGAGAGGAGCACCTACTGGCACCTCTGGTCGGCCTGTCCTGTAGCGAGTGCCTTTTGAATGACAGTTTTCAATTAGATCAGTGCTATTATTGGCAAAAGAAGAAGAAGAAGTAATAAAGGACAAAGGGAATTTTATGGTAATAAGGAAAAACAAATTAAAAAGCAGGAAAGAAACATTGAGTTTTTGCATATGGCTTGGATTCCAACAAAAGATTAATGTTAATTAGAGAACATTTATAGGAGTGCTGACAAAGCATTACATTTCTCTAATTTATCCCTTCTGCAGCATATGATTTGCCTAAAAGGCCCTCAAACCAATAGGTGCAAAATGTGATTTCTGAAAGTGTAAAATAATGTGCAAAGCTACAAGCAATGCTCTGACAGTCCAGGTTCTTGACGCTTGAGCACAGAAATGTAGCCCATGATAAGGTTAATAAATGAGATCTCTGGGCAAGACTAAATAAATCTTGCCAAGGACAACTTTCTAAAAGTTCACCATAAATAGAGCATTCCCAAACACACAGAATGGAGATGCATGCAAACCTGCATCAGCAATTATTTTTTAAAATAGCTATATCAAGGTCTTTTTTTAAAAAAAGAAAGAAATCTAATTAGTATAAAATTCATTTTTTTGGGGGGTGTAAGCTTAAAATGGGGACGCGGGTGGCACTGTGGGTTAAACCACAGAGCCTAGGACTTGCCGATCAGAAGGTCAGCGGCTCGAATCCCCACAACAGGATGAGTTCCCGTTGCTCGGTCCCAGCTCCTGCCAACCTAGCAGTTCGAAAGCACATCAAAGTGCAAGTAGATAAATAAGTACCACTCTGGCAGGAAGGTAAATGGCGTTTCCATGCGCTGCTCTGGTTTGCCAGAAGCGGCTTGATCATGCTGGCCACATGACCCGGAAGCTATACGCCAGTTCCCTTGGCCAATAAAGCGAGATGAGCGCCACAACCCCAGAGTCGGCCACGACTGGACCTAATGTTCAGGGGTCCCATTACCTTTAAGCTTAAAATGAAGGTCAACGGAGGACAAAATTAAAGGATCTGAAGTAGCCTTCTATTGTGAATACATAATGCTGAAAGATGAACCAAATTAGCTCTCAGGCGGGTTGTGCCAGATTTAAGATCATCCGAAATGCATTGCACAATACTTTCAGTGATCTGTTACAGATAACTTTAGTGTTTTTGGTCATTCAGACGTAACTAGCACTTCAAAGCTGTATTTGTGTAAGCCCACATAAGTGTTTCCAATTATGATAAGATCTGAATCTGGTGATGCATAACACGTATAAATCTGATGCATGTCTGCAAAGCAGGTCATTGTGGTTAACCAACAAGACAAAGTATAAATTCAGCTATCAGCCTACTTCTCCCACCAGATCTGCTTTTGGATAATTCAGAAATCAGGACTTTCCCCTAATGTCATGTGATTGGTTACTGCAATACTGCTTCACTTCAATTAGGTCTTTCTGATCATGGTTTGAGGGTAGAACTATCACATAGCTGCATAATGTAAGCGGTGTAGGCTTAAAGGTTTCAGCTGAATTGCTCAATAAACTGAGATTTAATCCTGAGTTAGTCAGTCGAAGCACTGACTTTTAATGCTGAGAAGTAGGAGGCACTGTGGGGAGATGGTTAGCTGGTCTTTGGCTTGCACGTCTAATGGAGCTGACTTTGTCGCTAGAGGACAGGTTGCGTCTTAGTAGAATGGAGCACCACTCAAAAGCGTTAGCTGGTTCAGCAGTTGCCATCATTTCTGGACAGGGATCCATGCTCTGATAACCTTCCAACAGGAGGATAACCTGGTAAGCTCCCAACAGGAATACAGTGGTACCTCAGGTTACATACGCTTCAGGTTACATATGCTTCAGGTTACAGACTCCACTAACCCAGAAATAGTGCTTCAAGTTAAGAACTTTGCTTCAGGATGAGAACAGAAATCGTGCTCTGGCGGCAGCAGGAGGCCCCATTAGCTAAAGTGGTGCTTCAGGTTAAGAACAGTTTCAAGTTAAGAACGGACCTCCAGAACGAATTAATACTTAACCCGAGGTACCACTGTAATGAAATGCATTATATACAGAACTGCCCTTGAATATGACTCAGGAACTAAAATTGGTACAACTTCTAGAATGTTGACTATGGAACTTGCTTCCCCAGGAGGCAGTGATTGTGCACAGAACACCAGTTCTTTTAACAACAACAACAACAACAACAACAACAACAACAACAACAACAACACACAAAAACACTTCAATGGCTCTCAGTTTGCTTCTGGGCACAATCTAAGGTGTTGGCAGCTACCCTTAAAACCCTAAAGCATGGGTAGGCCACCTAAGGCCCAAGGGCTCGATCTGGCCCAATCGCCTTCTAAATCTGGCCCATGGGTGGTCCGGGAATCAGCGTGTTTTTACATGAGTAGAATGTGTGCTTTTATTTAAAATGCATCTCTGGGTTATTTCATTCATTTATTTTTTTCAAAATATAATCTGGCCCTCCACAAGGTTTGAGGGACAGTGGACCAACCACCTGCTGAAAAAGTCTGCTGACCTCTGCCCTAAAGAGACCAAAATACCTGAAGCAGCACCTCTTCCCATACTTCCTATTTGTTGCTTTCCATTCGACAACACAGGAGAATGTAAGAAGTTCACAGCAATATCCCACCCATCCGTGTGTCTTGCCTCCAATAAATGGCCTGTTTCAGAAAGCTTCAGTAGTGCAGAATACTATCGATGGGATGCAATTGTGCTTCTCCATTAGCAGAAGGGCTTTTGAATCTGCGGACACAGCAGCTCCCCAAAGGAGGGTCAAGTGATTTTTGCAAATTCCCTCTGCAGCCCCTTGGGAAAGGGCCATAACTCAGTGGAAGAACATCTGATTTGCTTGCAAAAGGCAACCCCTGGCACCTCCAGGTTAGAGACCTATGTCTGAAACGGTAGATAGCAGCTGCCAGTCAGTGTAGACCACTGGTGGCGAAGCTATGGCATGTGTGCCAGAGTGGGCACTCAGAACCTTCTCTGTGGGCACGTGCGTCATCGCCCCAGCAGGGACACTGCTGGGGGTTGGCAAAGTGGGCAGCTGCTCTACCCCCCCCAATGCCGCTGCGGGTGGGAAACGCTCCCTAGAGCACCCGCCACCCACAACGGCGTCAGGAAGAGTTGCACATCCTCCCCCAATGCCGCTGTGACCAGCAAACGCTGCCTAGAGCGCCCGCCGTCCGCAACAGCGTCAGGGAGAGTTGCGCGCCCACTGGTGGGGCTGGGAGTCCAGCAACATCTGAAGAGCACCATAATGGCTGCCCCTGCGTATAGTGGTACCTCGGGTTAAGTACTTAATTCATTCCAGAGGTCCGTACTTAACCTGAAACTGTTCTTAACCTGAAGCACCACTTTAGCTAATGGGGCCTCCTGCTGCTGCTGCACCGCCGAGCATGATTTCTGTTCTCATCCTGAAGCAAAGTTCTTAACCCGAGGTACTATTTCTGGGTTAGCAGAGTCTGTAACCTGAAGTGTATGTAACCTGAAGTGTATGTAACCTGAGGTACCACAGTACACCAATAGCCTGCCTTTCCTTCATCACAGAACTCAAAGTTAGCATTTATGGGGTTTTTAGGCAAACTCCCGTCAAATGGCTAATAATAATAATAATAATAATAATAATAATAATAATAATAATAATATTTATACCCCACCCATCTGGCTGGGTTTATTTATTTATTTATATTTATTTGTATTTGCGCATGCAGACAATCATTATTATCCCACATTAAATTGCCGTATTGGCACTTTGCGATAAATAAGTGGGGTTTTTGGGTTGTAGTTTGGGCACTCGGTCTCTAAAAGGTTCGCCACCACTGGTGTAGAGAGACAGTCCTAAGCTTGGTGGGCCAATGGTCTTATTCGGTACAAGGCTGTTTATGTTCCACACACCCAAAGTGTGCTACTTAGATTTGGGAGATTCTCCAGAACAGTGTGGGAGATAGCAAGGGAAAGGAGGAAATTAGTGAAAATGGCTTCCTTCCTCCATATAGCAGAGAACTTCACTCTTCGGCTTTATTGAGTTGCATAAGTGTTGCCTAACTAAAGCATTTGGAGGGATGATCTGAGCTCCTCCCTGGCATCTGCTAATATTCTTAATTATCTGTCGTACTAGTCTTTGATGGCTAACAGTGATGGTAGTTATAGGTTGCCTTCAGCATCAGTGACAGCATGCCTTTAAATATCAGCTGCTAGGGAACAACACTGAGTGATAGCTATTGTCCTTTCCTGCTTGTGAGTTTCCCAGAAGCCTCTGGATTGTCACTGTGAGAACAGGATCCTGGCCCAGGCGGGTCTTTGCTCTGTTCCAGAAGGATTCTTCTTACATTCCACCAATTTGTTTGATGCTTTTGTGAGTTCAGTCAACTCTTGGCCATTATTGGTTCTGGGTTTTCACACATCAACCCAATGCTGTGTGGATCTGAACAGGCATATCCTGTATAAACAGAATGACACCAGTCTCTCAACGACCTTTCTTCTTGCATGTTATTAGCTCATTGTTCATTGTTTGCATGTTATAAATATGAGGGAAAGTACATAGAGGAGAAGGAACAAGAAGTCAAACATGCAAATATCCCGCTGGGATATTAACAGATTGAACTTCTGTTAAAGGTGGACGTGTTGAACTTGGCAAACTCTTTCCCCTTCTTTCTCTTCTTTGGATAAGAGTTTTGTGTGCCCTGAACACTTGCTCTTGACTCAACACCACCAACTGAATAAAAGCAAACCATAATAATAATAATAATAATAATAATAATTCATTATTTATACCCTGCCCATCTGGCTGAGTTTCCCCAGCCACTCTGGGCAGCTCCCAATCAAGTGTTAAAAACAGTACAGCGTTAAATATTAAAAACTTCCCTGAACAGGGCTGCCTTCAGATGTCTTTTAAAGATAGAATAGCTGCTTATTTCCTTCACATCTGAAGGGAGGGTGTTCCACAGGGTGGGCGCCACTACCGAGAAGGCCCTCTGTCTGGTTCCCTGTAACCTCACTTCTCGGCAATGAGGGAACCGCCATAAGGCCCTCGGAGCTGCATCTCAGTGTCCAGGCTGAACGATGGGGGGTGGAGACGCTCCTTCAGGTACGCAGGACTGAGGCCGTTTAGGCCTTTAAAGGTCAGCACCAACACTTTGAACCCTTTGCATTCATTCTGAACCCTTTGCAGCAAATTATGTGTGATGTGTCTCTCAGAAGCATGGCGTGGAGTCTGCAACCCCTGAGTTTTATTAATGGATGATAAGAGAAGATTCCATTTTTGCTTGCTCTGCCCTTCAGAAATTTGGAAGGACTGAGACCCTGGCATTGTTTTCAGGGCTGGCCTGCCACCAGGTGATCCTGGGTGACTCTCTATCTAGCATAGCCCATCTTGGCTGCAGCACCAAGTAGAAAGGACTCTCCATTCCTGTTGCCATTCCGATAAACTTGCTGGTGTTGCTCAGGAACAGCAGCAAGCAATGGAAATATTAAGGGCCGGGTTGCAGATGTGCAAGAAGAAACCACCCAGCAGGCAACAAATCCCAAAAGCAGCAGGACAAAAGAAGGGCAAATAGTACAGTGCCACTGGGGTGTGGAAGTGTGGATTTGTAGCAGAGCCTCGTTTCAGAGACAGGCTTAATGTTCAGAGGCAGAGGTGAAATTTAGCTCCACTTGTCTGGCAAAACTATAGCAAGTGGGTGAAAGAGAGACTACGAGGACTTTTTAGGGTTTGTCAGTCTGCAGGACTAAGTGGGACAACTAAAAAAGTATCGTTTATTTTGTTTATATATGCCCCTCCCAAGGTGTCAAGGGTGATGCACATTTCAGTAAAAATACAATCATTTGCAACAGTTGTGGGGAATATTTGGCTCATTGCCCAGGCTCGCTATGGCTGATGGGAATTGTAGTTCAGCACAGTGGCGTAGCGTGGGTTGTCAGCACCCGGGGCAAGGCAAGTAATTTGCGCCCCCTAACCCGTGGATTTGCGCCCCCTAACCCATGGATTTGCGCCCCCTAACCCTAACCTCCAGATGTTGCGCCCGGTGCGGCCGGCCCCCCCGCACCCCCCACGCTACGCCACTGGTTCAGCAAGACCCGGGGGTGGTGGTCAAAGACTTGCTATATCTGAAACAAAATAAAAAAATTCTTTCCAGTAGCACCTTAGGTAAAGGTAAAGGGAGCCCTGACCACTAGGTCCAGTCGTGGCCGACCCTGGGGTCGCGGTGCTCATCTCGCTTTATTGGCCAAGGGAACCGGCGTACAGCTTCCGGGTCATGTGGTCAGAATGACTAAGCCGCTTCCGGCAAACCAGAGCAGCACACGGAAACGCTGTTTACCTTCCCGCCGGAAGGTAATCTACTTGCACTTTGACGTGCTTTTGAACTGCTAGGTTGACAGGAGCAGGGATTCGAACCACCAACCTTCTGATCAGCAAGTCCTAGGCTCTGTGGTTTAACCCACAGCACCACCCACGTCCCTTAGAGACCAACTAAGTTTGTTATTGGTATGAGCTTTCGTGTGCATGCACACTTCTTCAGATATCTGCCATATCTGATTTACAGCAATAACTAAAACATCTTAAAACTGTAAAGCTCAAATGAACAATATAGCACAACAGCACAATACTATTCCCCCGTCCCCCATTTCATAGAATTTTAGTGTTGGAAGGGACCCTGAGGGTCATCTAGCCCAACCCTCTGCAATGCAGGAATCACAGCTAAAGGATCTGTGAAAAGATGGCCATCCAGCCTCCGATTAAAAACCTACAACGAAAGAGAGTTGTATCTGCTGAGGTAGTCTGTTTCACTGTCGAACCATCAGAAAACCCTTCATAATTTTTAGTCAGAATCCTTGTAATTAAAATCCATTGGTGTAGGTCCTATCCTGTGGTGCAGCAGAAAACAAGCTTTCTCCATCTTCCATGGGACAACCCTTTAGATGTTTGAAGACGGCCATTAAAGCACCTCTCAGTCTTCTCTTCTCCAGGCTAAACATGCCAAACTCCCTCAACCATTCCTCCCAAGGCTTGGTTTCCAGGCCCTCTTATTATCTTGGACTGCCCTCCTCTGTACATGTCCCAGCTTGGATTCAGACCACACCTATCTCCCAAACACCTTGTTGAGCAAATACGTCTTCAGTTGATGTCCGAAAATGCTGTACTTTCCCAAGGATGGGTGCCACCACATTGAAAACCCTATCCTGTATTGCAAACCAGCTATGTCAAGAGCAGTAACTCCCCAGCCGTTCTGCAAGATAAGGTGGTAACTATTGGGAGAGGCAAGTATTGGGAGACCCAAGAAGTTGGATCCTAAAATGTTGAGGGCATAGGTTGGCAAACTAAAGCCTAGGGTCCAAATCCGGCCCAATCGCCTTCTCAATCCGGCCTGCAGACGGTCTGGGAATCAGCGTGTTTTTACATGAGTAGAATGTGTCCTTTTATTTAAAATGCATCTCTGGCTTATTTGTGGGGCATAGGAATTTGTTCTCTCTCCCCCCCAGCAATATAGTCCGTCCCCCCACAAGGTCTGAGGGACAGTGGACCTGCCCCCTGCTAAAAAAGTTTGCTGACCCCTGGTTTAAGGCTTTGTATGCCAGTACCAACACCTCGAGGGGACGCGGGTGGCGCTGTGGGTTAAACCACAGAGCCTAGGACTTGCCGATCAGAAGGTCGGCGGTTCAAATCCCCACGACGGGGTGAGCTCCTGTTGTTTGGTCCCAGCTCCTGCCAACCTAGCAGTTCGAAAGCACGTCAAGTGCAAGTAGATAAATAGGTACTGCTCCGGCGGGAAGGTAAACGGTGTTTCCGTGCGCTGCTCTAGTTCGCCAGAAGCACCTTAGTCATGCTGGCCACATGACCCGGAAGCTGTCTGCGGACAAACGCCGGCTCCCTCGGCCAATAAAGCGAGATGAGCGCCGCAACCCCAGAGTCGGTCATGACTGGACCTAATGGTCAGGGGTCCCTTTACCTTTACCTTTACCAACACCTTGAACTGGGCTTGGGAGTTCAGAGGCAGCCCACATGGTATATAGACTTATTTCAACCAGAACGCCCAAGAACTTCAGTCTAGCCCTTGCAGCAATGGGACATGCCGGGCTTAGGTTTCCCCGAAAATTATTTTGTCTCTGAATCTTGGGAAAGCTCTGATCCTGACTCCTACTTGCTCTGAGGCCCTGGGAGAACCACCTTGCCTTATCTGAACCAGCTTGCCTATCTATAAAAGCTACTGTATGCTTACCTCCATCTTAAAGATTTTATAGTGACTATCAATAAAAAAAACCCTCTGTTTATTGCTTCTCAAAAGCTAGAAGTCAGTGCATTGTGCCATTCTCTCTTTGTTTGGCTTGTACCTTCTGCTGTCGTGTATATGAATTATTGAGTGCTTGATAAACCGGAGAGTGCAGTTCGTGGAGAGCTGGACAGAGTTTTTTTGCTGCAGTCCTCCCTGCTGCCCCTGAGTCACGTATCTCAGCTGAGCCTCTTTCTGTAAATAGTTGCAGGACCTCTCTATCTCCGAGACTAGGCTCTGGAGCCTTTTCAAGTCAAACAGGATGTGTGTTTGCTAATTAATTAATTTATTTATTCTACTCTGGCTTACACTGCCAAGTTTCCCCAAGGACTCCGGTGTGCCATCTCAACTCACCCTCTTCTGCAGCTTTTGGCTGGAGTGTTTGTTTTCTTAACTATGGGTGAATGTAAATGGAACGGGCTTCACCAAGACTAGAGCTAAGCAGGTTTCTTTCAGCTCCACCTCAATATTTCAAAAAACAGAGCCATTGTTTATTCACAGGAGAGAGCGAGATTCCTGGTATGGGATGAAGTGGGAGGAATTAGAGATAACAAATACCGACAAACCTCCGTGTTACTAAGATCTCAGAATAGAGACGCAATGTTTCATAACTGTGAAACTTCTCTTGCCCTCCCCTAAAGCGACCCTGCCATGAGACTGTGCCCTCCAACATTTCTCTGATTAAAATAGGGATGTTCCACTCCATAATAATAATAATAATGAATTTATTATTTGTACCCCGCCCAAATGACTGGGCTGCTCCAGCCACTCTGGGCAGCTTCCAACATATATTAAAACATAATAAAACATGAAACATATAAAAACTTCCCTATACAAGGCTGCCTTCAGATGTCTTCTAAAAGTTGTAGAGTTACTTATTTCCATGGCACGGGGGTCGCATAGCTCCATACCTTTCAATATTTCTTTGATGAAAATCTGGACGTCCTTAAAAAAAAGCAGGAGATTCCCAGATAAAATCAGAAACCAGGATGGCTTTTGTAAATCTGGGACTGTTTCTTGGAAAATGGGGACACCTGGAGGGTCTGTAACAGCCAACAGCAGCCATCATTTCAAAACTTCAACATTTCAATGGTTTTTCTTTGGCAGTAGGGGGATGTCATACTGACCAAGATTTGTTCTACGTATTTTAAAGCGGAGAGGTCAAG
Source organism: Podarcis erhardii (assembly GCF_964252035.2). Classification (NCBI taxonomy): domain Eukaryota; kingdom Metazoa; phylum Chordata; class Lepidosauria; order Squamata; family Lacertidae; genus Podarcis; species Podarcis erhardii. Next base: position 15,298,216 of record NC_138509.1, on the reverse strand, counting down.
AGGGGAGAGTATGGTCCAAGTAGCAGAGGCACCGACTTGCCCCCCGCATTGAATTCACAACCCCTGAACTGAATTATGTTTATCTGTATTGGGTCACTGATTGGTGGTGATGGGTGTGTTGGTTTCATTTTAATAGCTTTTGAACTGATGATTTCTGAATTGATAACATTAGTACTGATTGCCTTTCATTTCATGTTCTATCAACTATTATTTATTTTAAACTAAGTGGAATTAACTGAACTAAGTGAAGCAACAGTGTCCATATTGATTACTTTGGAGTTTAATATTGGTGAATTAGTCTAGAACTGAGTGCTTTTGAAGAAGAATAATAATTTTATTATTTGTCCCCTGCCCATCTGGCTGGGTTTCCCCAGCTACTCTGGGCAGCTTACAGAATATATAAAACATATTATTGAATTAACAGTCTTTGAATTGTCTGTCTTGGAATTGAGGGAATGGGAATCTAGTTTTGGAGTGAATTTTGAAATGGTTATTGAAGGAATTGTTGTCTTTTATTTCATTTCATAGAATCATAGAATCATAGAGTTGGAAGAGACCACAAGGGCCATCGAGTCCAACCCCCTGCCAAGCAATTTTGATCACCATCATATTATTTGCAATTTTGATCACCATCATATTATTTGTGGGCAGCACAGCCATAATTTGAGTTGGCTGATGAACATTTTTTTGGATTGTGGACTTCATCTTTACCATAACTGATATATGAAGGGTGCATATGAGTAATTAATTGAGCCGTCAAAGGATTTTTTTTTTCGATAGAGCCTGTCAATTAGTATTATCATTTGATTAGCTTATGAAAAATCTGAAAGCTGAAGCTCAGATCTGAATGTATTTAGAGAAAATGGATCTGTAAAAAGGAAACAAAAATAAGAATGCAAAAAAAATATATATGATGAATTTTGATTTAATGCTTGAAACAATTAATGAAGTATTCACAAATGAGTACAATAATTTGAAGAAAGAAGCTAACAATTTGCCCCAGGAAGCAAAAAATAACAGAAATATTTAGAGAGTCAAGGAATTAGAACAACAACGTTAATATGATAAAGGGTGGGATTAACCTAATGTGCCCCATCTGTGGAAGCCTTGCTCAATGATTTCTGCTTGTGCAGTGGGCTTTCTGCTCTCCCATCCCCTTCTTTCCCCCAAGTGATTTGGGGGAGGGATGTTAGGAGAACCCTAGAACAGTGTAGGGGGAGGTAGGGGGAAAACATCCCATCTGGTAAGCTGTAATGCTACCACAGGTGGAATGTTCATGATAGCGAGACATTGAATTCCACTCATAAGGAGATTAGATGCTAAATAAAATATTGCAACCCAAAAACAGAGCAAGACAGACTTGAAATTGAGAGAACTGGAAATTAAGATAGGTAATCAGGGAAGTAAAATATAAGACTGTGAAGGGAAGATACAAACAATGGGGAACAGTAATTAGAGAATTGAAAGCAAAAAGTAGAGCTAATGAACTAAAATTGACAAAAGGGAATTTTGAGAACCGATAGTGAATGAAGAAAATATACGGTAACTTTATAATAAGAGGGGTTTTTTTCTGGAAGGCAATTTACAGCTATATTTTATGAGCTGTTGGAATGAAAATGCCTGTCACGTTTATTCTAGCTATTCAGGGTGATTGGATGAACCAAGCGATGGTTCAGTTCATAACATTACGTGTGAGGGAGGTATTATATTCAGAGGAGGAATGACCACTGGGAGGAGTGCAGAAAAAAGAAATGCCATGGTGTATCTTCATCAGCACAACCAAACGCCTTCATCTTCTCCAGCTTCAACAAAACATATCTCTCCTGTATTGTTCTGTACAGGAGATCAATGCAGGTATGCTCAGTTTGAATTCAACCCTGAAGTCTTCCATTTTCTTCTCAGGCAAGACGGATGCCAACCAAAGGGTTGTTTCTGTTTAATGAAAATGCTGCAGAAAGCAAATAGCCAGTATAAACAAGGAGTTCCCTTCAAATTGTGGGCCTTCTCTAAATGAGAATTGGTGGCCATTAATGCAATTGAATTAATACAACTTCACCAGATTATTCACTGAATACACAAGGAAAAATATCGAACCTTCAAGAATGCATAAATTTATGAGGATGGGGAATGGTTGTTATGAACCCAGGATGTTGGCAGTCCACTTTGGGGGACTCTGGGAGGGGGCTGGCTCACATTTCTTCATTCTCCCATTCAAGTAGCTCTCCTGTGAAATGAACTGCTGAACAGGTGTTCTGATGATATCGTTGAAAGTCCGGATAGCAGAACAGAATAGCCAAGAACAGCAAGCAGCAGTTTATGTTGCTCAGTTCCGAGTCATGAAAAAGAACAGTAGTCAGTGCACCTGACCTTCGGGGAAGAGAATTGTTCTAAGCTCATATTCTACTTGAGCCAGCAAGTGCATTTAACATGCTGTGTTGCGCAAGAAATGAGGTTCCCCATCGTTTAGTTTCTAGCTGCCACTGATGCACCTGTTATTCTTATCCTTGACACCATCCGATTCCCATTTTTATTTTACTAAGCTGTTTAAGTCAGTGATATCCCATGGGGCTAAGTGCCAAGTGTTAATTACATGCTTCATAGAAAAACTGACCTGTCACTTAATATCTGGTCTGCTTTAATGTCAAACAGTGATCTTTAGCTCCTGTGCCCAAGATCATACAGTAAGTACACCTGCTTGGCATCTCTTACTGTATAGTTTTTTGCAAAATATTTTGGGCTTCTGTCCATTAATCCTGCAATCCCAAGCATGCGTCTTTGAGAGTAGCCTCCAAGGAACACAATGGAGCTTACCCCTAAGTAGATAAACTTAGGATTTCACGGCAAGGAAGGCTTTCACCTTTGTTCTTATGATGAGATTGCATTGCCTTTGCCTAACAGGCAGAAATTCAACAAGTACCGGTATATTCTCCCAAGCATGATAATGTTGGAACACAGCCTCTCCTCCTTACAGAGGGGAGGAGTTGTGAGCAGGAGCCGTTTCCCGTGTTGGCAGGAGGCGTTCCAGCTGGCCTGGCTGCCGCGCCACACCCCCATGTAGCCAACCAACCAGGTGGAGGCTTGGGGGTGGGTTTTGCTGCTCAAACGTGGCCGCAACAGCACTTCCCTTTCATTCTGCTGCTGGGTGGCGGTTAGGCATTGGAATATGTTTGTGTATTGGAGGGCAGGGTGTGGCCATCGCCTACCGCTCCACTTTATGGGTATTCCGGTAAAGGAATCCGGCAGCCGTGGATCCTGTCCGACGCCCTTGCTGGTGGATAGGGCCATGTCACGACCCCCCGGTGACATCAGGGGGAGCTTTCAGTTGTATTTGCATTAACAGGCTCCTCCCACTGGTGGTTAACCCTTGTTAGATTCACCCCTCCCTGAGGGGGTGAAGTCACGCTCTGTTGTTTTATCCAATGCCTAAGCCAATGCCTCTCACATGCTGTAATCAATAAAGTTGTGGCCTTTTTTAGCCCATTAACCTAATATACTGTGTCCATGTGTCTTTCTTATCCCCAAGCGGGTGGCGGGTCCTTGAATCACAACTGAGAATTGAGAGGATGGCATGTGACATCTTTGCTCCACCCAGCACCTCCTGCATCAGCCACCAGGGCCAGGTCTGTGTCAGAAATCAGCCACCCCACATTGAGGATGTCCTGTCCTGTCATCTAGCTGCTTCAGCAGCCAGTAGATTCAGCTGAAGAATTGCATTTGTTGGAACATCAGAGAACAAGGGGAGTGGACTTATACACACCTTTGCCCGGCTGTAATGACGCTTGTGTTATTGTGTTTTAAATATATTGCAAGCTGCCTTAGCAGATGGGTTAGAAATGCTCCTGAATAAATAAAGCAATGACGAGAGAAAACTTCACCTGCTACATTCTAGAGTGTTGCACAGCTATTAAAAGCATAGGAGCACTGCCAAATAAAAGACAGTAACCTTATTTATCCCAGCTATAGTTTTCCTAGCTATGTGTCACAGCTGTCAATAGAAGGGTTGAGGCTTCTGCTCTTCCTCCCGCAGAGAAAAGACAGCCAGTGTTCAGTCAAATCAAAGGGAACTGAATCCTCCCCTCATATTTTTGTGAAACTAACTCGATTGCAGGGTTGATGTCTCACTCCCCACCCCCTTTATCTACTCTGTGCAGCTTGGCCGAGTTCTTAAGCTCACCATTCGGATGCCAAACCTCGATGGCCGATTCTGGGGAAATAAACGAAGGTTTGCATTAAGGACAAGATGAAATATTGGGGGTCTCCAAATTCCTTGCACAAGACACTTTGTGCAGAACTCCTCGCATCAATGAAGGAAAGGCGATGTGACCTTTTAACTCAGATAATTAAGTTGCCTCTACAGCATAGGGATCAGCAGCTGGATGCCTTGTGGCCAAGTTTTAGATTTCTGAAGAGTCCCACTTTGGCTCCTCAGCTATCAGAGAGATGTAAGTTGGGAGTGCAAATAGAATCACTCTTTGGTAAAGTACCAGTAGTTGCTGACCAGCACTCCATTTGCCTAGCTGGGCAACTAGGTAGGTAGTGTATTCCTTGTTCATAAGGCCTGATAAAGGTAAAGGGACCCCTGACCATTAGGTCCAGTCGTGACCGACTCTGGGGTTGCGGCACTCATCTCGCTTTACTGGCCGAGGGAGCCGGCATACAGCTTCTGGGTCATGTGGCCAGCATGACTAAGCCGTTTCTCGCAAACCAGAGCAGCGCATGGAAACACCGTTTACCTTCCTGCTGGAGCGGTACCTATTCATCTACTTGCACTTTGATGTGCTTTCGAACTGCTAGGTTGGCAGGAGTAGGGACTGAGCAATAGGAGCTCACCCCGTCACGGGGATTCGAACCGCCGACCTTCTGATCAGCAAGTCCTAGGCTCTGTGGTTTAACCCACAGCGCCACCCGTGTCCCTGATAAGGCCTGGTACCTTCATTTAATTAAGAGTGTACGTAAACCCCTGTACTAGGTTAGAGGCACACACATCTCTGCAAGTTAGCCTGCAAGTTAGCAGTTCAGGAGCTGCTAGAGTTAAAGTTGATAAAAAAGATGGGGATAAAGAAAAACAGCCTTACCGTGTTAATGTAAATATTACTATGGGGCGGGGGGGGGGGGACGACTTCCAACAACTTCAAGCTTAGTGTGAAGCTTCCAGTAAGCAGAAGTGACTCACCTGCCTGGCGGTGAACTTCCTTTTCAAAATGTAAGGAAATTCTAAAACACAGGAACAAAAAGCCCTCCCTTTAAGAGAGACAGTCTGGAAATTGTTAAGTTAAGGCACCCACCTTAACTTCCTGTGTAGCTGTAAGCACATTCTATAATCTCACATGTTGTACAATTTAGTGCGTTCACACTCAATTTGCATGAAAAACAAGGAAGAGCCATTTGGAGGTTTTTTTTAGCAATTTTATAAGTTTGATGGGAAATTCTCTTCTCTAATATGGAAAATTAGCAGCTAAATAAAAACCGATGAAATTTTCATTTTCTTCGGCTACAATAATGGGGGGAAAGTGTCGGGTTTTTTTCTTTCTCTGTCTACGTGGGCCTTTTGGTTTGTGGTAAGTTCCTTTAACCTTTGGGTTTCCACTTTTCTCTGCTGCTCCTCTTCCACATTTGAGGTTTTGACATGAATAACTTATGCTAAGGTTACCAGATTTTTTCCAATGAATCCAGGGACACTTTTCAACTTCAGTGGATTTTGTATGGGGACTGATTTGTAAATCTGGGGACTGTCCCCGGGAAATGGGGACGTCTGATAACCTAAACTTACGCAGTTGAAGCTTTTCCCATCACTTATCTCCCTCCTAGGAAAAGCTCCACCTCTTTATTTACTTTGTGTGGAACTACTGCTGGCATGGGAAGTTCTGTGACAGTGCAATACTATGCCTAAACCTGCAGTTCCTGCTTTTCCATGCCTTAGGGAAAGGTAAAGGGACCCCTGACTATTAGATCCAGTTGTGGCCGACTCTGGGGTTGAGGCACTCATCTCGCTTTATTGGCCAAGGGAGCTGGCGTACAGCTTCCGGGTCATGTGGCCAGCATGACTAAGCTGCTTCTGGCAAACCAGAGCAGTGCACGGAAACGCCATTTACCTTCCCACTGGAGTGGTACCTATTTATCTACTTGCACTTTGACGTGCTTTCGAAGTGCTAGGTTGGCAGGAGCAGGGACCAAGCAACGGGAGCTCACCCCATCGCAGGGATTCGAACCGCCGACCTTCTGATCAGCAAGTCCTAGGCTCTGTGGTTTAACCCACAGCACCACCCGTGTCCCTTTTCCATGCCTTACTTTCTCTATAACCTGGAACAGAGAGTGAGAGGTCAAGGAAGTTGTGCTCCTTCAATTCACATCAGTGGAAGCTACCAATGAACTGCCCTGGGGTTTGTTGACTGGTGGAAGATGTTTCTTAGCTCAGTCGGTGGAGCATGAGATTCTTCATCTCAGGGTTGTGGGTTTGAGCTCCACATTGGCTAAAAGATTCCTGCATTGTAAGTGGTTGGACTAGACAACCCTCGTGGTATCTACGATTCCATGATTCTATGAAATGGAGTGAGGAAACATGCCACTGCCTTCTGCTGGTGGGAGAAAAGTCTCATGTTCGCACCCTTGGACATGGCCTAATCAGTTGCTTGTGAGAACAAAAGGACTTCATATTACAGGAGAAACTGGGAAACAGAGGATAGGGGAAAACAATTCCTTCGGCTCAGTTTTGAAATACCTGCCACAAAGCTAGCTCTTGAAATGACTGGGTACTGTAAATGTGTTTGTTGTTCTTTGGAGACTTGTGCTGCATCAGCTGGTCTCCATGTCTCTCTGTGTCTGCTAGCAAAGCGAGCAAGATCTGCCTTAATATGCATTTGCATGTCACTCCGTTGCTGTGCTGTCCTGGGCTGTGTTCCAAATGGACTTGTAGTAATTATTTAAAACTCTTCAAGCTTTCCATTTTAATACAATCCCACTATGGCCAGCAGAGTTGCAGCTGTGCCCATCTCTACCTATTTAACTGGAGTTGTCCTTTCCATCTGCATAATAAACAACACAAATCTTAAATTATTATTGGGGGGGGGTTGTCAGTGGGAAAAAACGACCTATTGCCTATGCAAACATTAAATAAAATTTTATCAACAAATGGTTTCTAAATGGGGTGTGGAGTATATGCAACTCCCAACTACCTATAACATGAAATGGAACAATATAAGTAAAGTTTTTTTTGTTTTTGAACATATTTATATGCCTTTCTGCCAGACCTTAGGCATCCATGTTGGCTAGCAATAAAACCCAGCATTATAATATGCGACTATTTAAAACACTGTGCAATTGCAATGAAATAATGCCAATTACTAACACCCCGATGAGCTAAATAGCCTTTGGTCAGATCAGGGCAACACAGTCAGATGGGTGGCACATAAATTATTATTATTATTATTATTATTATTATTATTATTCTTATTATTATTATCATTATTATTAGACAACATTCTTGTTATGTTCTTAAATAACACAGTGATAATGAAATTATGAAAGTTAGACTGAAGGCAGGCAGGTGTGGTTTAACAGATAAATCACTTTTCTAAATCATGTAGCCAACCATAACAATGTTAACATTGGTGATTTTGGGGGGTGGGGTGTTAAAAATGCTGCTGGGATGAGTCTGCTCTGAACTGGATCAGGGTTGCTGTAGAGGAGAAGCATATTATCACGATGATGATGACCATTTCTCTCCACACTGCTTCCCCAGCCCTAAATTCTTATTGTCACCACCTTCCCACTGCTTCTATCTTGAAATGCACCAGACAGGAGGTCTCGCTTCATATTTGGCACTGAGGTTGTACATCCCACACAATGGTTTTGATTGTTTTGTGGTTTTATATTTTGATTTTGTTCTGTGAACCGCCCTGAGACCTCCGGGTATAGGGCGGTATATAAATTCAATAAATAATAATAATAATAATAATAATAATAATAATAATAATAATAATAATAATAATAATAATAACGGTTTACTAAGACCCGATCTGGCTTTCTAAAAGGCACCTGCTGTTTTTCTGCAGTTGCTGAATTTGCCGTGGACTGTTATTGGTTAAATGCTGTTTTCCTGGGTCGGATTATCTCTTCCACCGGGGGTTTCAGCACTCAAATTTCATTCTGCATCCATTAAAAAGCTGCGCCAAAAAGCTGCTTTGGGCTGCAGAGCAGGGTTATTTCATATGTGTGCGTGCATATTCAATTAGCAAAAATCGCACGGATCAACCTCATTGGCTACGAGACTGCCCCTGCGCGAGATATAGAACCCGTTTCAAAATAATTGCGCGGGCGCCCTCCGCACCTGCTCGAGTGCCACCAGCTCCCCTGTTTGCAGACCCTGCTCTGGCGGAGAAGCCTCCTGTCCTATCGTGGCAACGGCGTTCCAAGCGACGAGACCCGCCCCCTCGCCCTCTCCCCCGCGTCCACCAAGGCGCATCCGGTCCAGGGTATGCAAAGCCAGAGTCACCAAGCGCCTGCAGCCATCTGCTCTCGCCCGATTGGCGCGGGCAGCCAGCGCGAGGCCGGGCTGCGGTCCGCCGCCTCTCGTGCGCGCGCGCATAGCTTAGAAAGAGCGCGGGAGACGGCGGCGCCTCTGCTGTCACTGCAAAATGGAGGGGGGGGGGAGCGCGGGCCAACCCTCTTAAAAGTTCCCATGTGGGGCCTGGGGGGGGGGAGGACACACAATTGACCCCGTTTTGCATCTGGTGAGCGAGGTGGTATACAAAAGAATAAGATAGGAGCTGAACTTTCGCCTGGAAGTTTATCAAGCAGAGGTTGGCTGGCCACCTGTCATGGGTGCCTTGCCGGGGGTTGGACTAGAGGACCCTCAGGGTCCCTTCCAACTCGACCATTCCACGAGCCTTCTATAGAAGGGACTGCTATCCGCCAACCTCCGAAGGGACTTGAGGGAAAAAACGCGCCTCGCGCCTCAGAGAAGCGCTGCCGCCTGGCGCTTTACTTGGCGGCGCAAGGCTCGCCGAGCTGAATGGCGCGCTTCCATTCGAGGAAGCTCCGCGCGCAACCAGCGTTAACTCTGCCTCTTGTCTGTGAGGCGGAAGGCAAGCAGCGCTTTGGGCTGCCTAGACTGGGGAAGGCGGGCTCCTTCGCTGTGAAGAAAACGAAGCAGCCGCCGCCTCACGCAAGCGCAGCCCGCGCCCAGCTCCTCCCTTGCTGGCGAGTCTGCCCGCGCTCCCTCCGGCCACTCCTCTGGGGAGGGAGCTCTGGCTGGTAGGCGGAGGCAAGGAAGGAGGGCGACGAGACGAGAGAAGGAGGCGGCGGCGGCGGCGGCGTCTCCTCCTCGGCTCCCTCCCCGGGAAGAAGATCTCGCGGTGCTGGGCGCGCTCAGCCTCCGACGCCGCCTCCTCGTCTTTCTGCGGGGAGCGGTGACTGTGCGCAGTGAAGCGGGCGGGAGCGCACAGCTGGGCGGAGAGGCACGCCGGCACCAGCTCCGCCAGGAGGAGGAGGAGACGGAGGCCGGAGTAGTGAGAGCGAGGGAGTAAGCGAGGAGCAGCAACTCCTGCAGGAGACGACCGTCCCAGCCCGCGCAGCCCGCGCAGCCTCGCCCAGTCCGATGTCCCTGCGGCGGCGGCGCTGAGCGTGCCTGCCCGCCGAGCCTGCAACGCCTTCCGCAGCGCGAACATGGCCTCCCCGGCAACGTGCACCCGCTTCACCGATGAATACCAGCTGTACGAGGAGCTCGGCAAGTACGCAGCCCAGCCGTTCCTCGCCGGTCTCTTCCTCCTCCTCCTCCTCCCTCCTCGCTTTGGCGCAGCTCCTGGCAGCCGGGCTGTTATTGCGGCCGGGCGCTGCTCCGCCTCCCCCCTTGGATCCCCTCTCGCCCCTTCTCCGATCCCGATCTTGGGTCCCCCGCTCCTTCGGGGGCTCCCCTTCCCTCCCTTGCCCCCCCTCCCTTCTGGTGCTACTAACTGTAGTTTCTACTCAGGAAGTCTTTCTAGCAAACTCTCTTTTCTCTGCTCGGAGCCTCTCCCTCCCTCCTTCCTCTCCGATGCGGACTTTCCCTTACCTGTTATTGGAACGGAGCCTTGCAGCCCGTGCCATCCGCGCAAATGTAGGCCGTCGTGTTGCGGCTCCGTTAAACCTGGGCAGAGGCGCTTGGTCTCCGGGCTTTGCAAAAGCGAGCCCGGGAGGAAATGTGCTCCGCTGTGTTATGCCAAGGCAGTTGGAGGAAGTAGCTCGAGGGAGGGAATGAAGCCGGGGCAAGCAGTCCAGAGGGTCTGCTTCCCCCCCACTAAGATGGGGGCTCTTTCTGCCCCGAGAAATTGGGGATCCCACCCACTGCTGAGCTGGATACTGCTGCTTTAACCCAGGAACTGCTTTTCCGTCTGAATGCCACCCTCCCTGCTGTTGCTGCAGCCTGCAACTTCCAAGATTCTTACTCCCCCCTCCTCATTTCTGCACTACAAGGGACATTGCTGCATTTCTCATGCATCAAGGGAGGTTCCCTGTGCCAATGCTTCCCCCCCCCCCAAAAAAAAAAATTACTCCAGCACTGATCTTAAACAGACACTGTTTTTGTTTTTCTTTCCCTCTGTATTCTGCAGGAGATTTGCCCAATATTCTGGTTGGGATGAATACATTGTGTGTGTGGTTGGGGGTAGATGCACCCCAGGTACTGCTGCATTTGAGTCCTCCTCCTTTCTTGCACCAGTCCCTGAGTGCTGCTGTATCTTTTCTCTCCCCCCCCCATCCCCTTTTGAGCCACTTCTCATCTTCCTTACCGGCCTTGCTTCTTTCTGACTTGCCTACAGAAATGGATGTGGGTGAAGATAGGTGGGAAAGAAATATATCTCCTGCCCAGACCAGGCCGTTTCTGTTGGTCTTTGTTTCCATGAGTGTTTGTGCTTGTCTGCTGTTCTGGCTGGTTTCTCGTTTCAGGGTGCAGGCAGGCTGCCTTCTGCACCTGAGGAACGTTCCCCCCCTTTGAAAAGGCTCTGGTGGATTCCCCCCTTCCTCCATCTTTTGTCCTGCACTTACTCTGTCCTCTCTGTCACCATTCATGGAGGCTGTTTTCCAGACTCTGTTGCCACATCTCCCTGCTTTTCTGGGAATTGGCATCTTTTCCTTACCAGCGCACCTACTCACCTCTCTCTTTTTTTGGCCACAAACACCTTGCTGAACTTGCGTTGATAAATATGTATTAATTACGCTACAGAAGAGGTAATGCAAACACCAGCACAATCCTTCCTCTTGTCTGCATATCAGATTATCATTTTTATTTAGATTTTATGTGTACGATGCAGGTGTGTGTCTAGGTGATGTAATGAGCTCCTGCAAAAGAACTTCATAATCAAAGCTCTACTGTTTGTGGGAACCAAATCTTCTTATATCCACCCTAGTCATCCTTCCATGCACCTCTGTTCTTCCTCTTCACTTCGAATTCTTGAAGTGCTGCGTTTTCAGTTCTTTAAAAATACTAGTAGCCACTCAGAATGGACTTTGGCTAAATACTTTGGTGTAGATAATGAGGTTTTGATTTGCCATCAGTTTATAATGCTTGATTTGGGCTTCATGTTTAAACCAGTTTCACAGGTTCAGCCTTTCCTTTTTGTTCCAGGGGAGCTTTTTCAGTGGTCCGGAGATGTGTGAAAAAAACATCATCCCAGGAGTACGCTGCAAAGATAATCAATACCAAGAAGCTGTCGGCCAGAGGTGAGTGCATGAACGCTGTTTTTGATCAAGTTGTCCTGCAGCTCCGTGACATGGAATGGATCATTAAAACTTTTCATTTGCATCCTGTGAAAAGCGCCAGCTTCGGGCCCTTCTTTGTGTCATTATTCAAATTTAGGTTTTTTTTGGTGTGTGTGTGTTTTCAAATTTGATAGCGGATTAGATCGGTCCCATTTTTTTTCTGGAATTAGGTCTCTTACTTGGGATTGGCGCCTATAGTATTGCACTAGTACTGCACCAATAGTGCGTTGAACATCATAAGAACCTGTTGGATCAACCTGTTATTGCAATGGCTATCCTCATTGCCTGAAGCAGAGCCTGAACACTCCCTCTTCCAGCGGTTTCCGGCAGCTGGTATTCAGAAGCATATTTCCTCTTAGGGTGGATGTAGGGATGTCTGAGATAGTAGTCACTGAAAACCTTATCGCCCATGAATTTGTCTAAACCCCTTTTAAAGCCATCCAAGTTGGTGGGATGTGAATTCCATCGTTTAACTACGTGAAGAAGTATTTTATTTTGTCTGCCCCGAGTCTTCTCTTAACGAATGTTAAGAGAATCCAGTTAAGAATGTTAACTGGATGCCCTTTAATACTAGTGTTACAAGAAGGGGATAAAAGCTTTCCTCTGCACTCTGGTTTTCTCCATGCTCCATGCATAATAGTTTATACACTTCTGTCGTGTCCCCTCGTCTCAAAGCTAGAAAAATCCCAAACGTCGTGAACTTTCTTTATTTGAGTTGCCATTTTCTGATCATTTTCCAACTCTCTGATATACTTTCTGTGATGAGACAACCAGATCTGTGCACCACATTCCAGGTGCATTTGCACCAATAGATTTGTATAATGGCATTGTGATACCGGCAGTTTTATTTTCAGTTCTTTCCTGATCATCCCTAGCGTGGAATTTGTCTTTTTCATGCCTGCCAAACACACTGGTCTGACAGTCATTGAGCTGTCCACTGCGACCCCCAAGTTCTCATTCCCGGTCAGTAGTCACTGCTAGTTCAGACCTCATGAACGTTATATGTGTATAAGATAAGACTTTTTGCCCTGGTGTCCATCTCTTTGCATTGAACTGCATTTGTCACTTCCCGTTACCTCAGTTTGGAGATATTCTTTTGGAGCTCCTTGTAATCCCTTTTTGTTTTAACCACCCTGAACAATTTAGTATCACTGGCAAACCTGGCAGCTTCACTGCTCATCCCTAGTTTTAGATATACTTACAAAGGAATTGAAAAACATGGGACCGGTCCTTGGGGGATTCCACTTTCTACATCCCTCAATTGGGAGAACTGTTCATTTATTCCTACTTCCTGTTTCTTGTTGCTTATCCTGTTCTTGATCCACAAATGACAATTCCTCTTATTCTCTGATGGTGAAGCTTACCTAGGAGTCTTTGGTGATGTAGTTCGTTGTACGTATTTTGGAAGTCCAAGTACACCCTGTCAACTGGATCACCTCTATATGCTTGTTGGCATTCTCAAATATATCTTAATAGGTTAGTGAAACGCAACTTACCCGTGTGGAAGCCATCCTTGTTAAAGAGTTAGTGCTGTTTTTGTGGTTATTCTGCAGTACATAGGAATAGAGACATTTGTCTTGCGACTAATTGCCACTGAACAAAGAGGGACCTACTTCTGAGTAGGTATGTATAGGTTGGGTTGAAAGTATTTAGGGAGTTGGCGCATACGATTCAACATGCGCTCTTAAGAACCGCACCTAGTCATGGTAGCATGAAGTAAAACACACATGTGCATTTTACAAACAAACAAACAAATAATTGAAGCAGTCCTCACTGTTGGCAGCAAAAAGAGAAGCTCCTCTGAAGGAATCTAGGTTCATACATAGTCTTTTGTGGAATATTGATTTTATAAGAGTACTAATCTTAATGGCGTTGAAAGTAATGAGCTTTTTGTTTCCCCCAGATCTAATGGATATATTCAACATTGTGGTGCATCTTTTAAAAATATATATATGCATGGAGACTTACTTCTGTGTCAAGAAGTCTGTAACATGTTGTGCACGAAGGGCTCAACGAGTCACTGTGAAGCATGCATATTATATCTTCCAAATGATTTTAAAAACTTGTATCTAGCCGTAGACCATAATAGCAAAGGGCTTGCACTAAAACATTCCAATAAATCTCCCTGGAAAATATAACAGGTGAAATAGATATTGTATTATGCCTTCATAAATGGTATTGGTATTATTATTATTATTATTATTATTATTATTATTATTATTAATTATTATTATTGCATTTCTGTACCACCTTTCATTTGAGGATCACACAAAAATACATAACATAATAACAAACAAAACAGTTACCTTCCCCCTCCCATTTAAAAGGCCATCGAGTGTTTAATTAGAGGCCTGGGAGAAGAGGAAGGTTTTGGCTGGCACCTAAATGTTCTGTAACATTTGACCATCGATCCAGGATCTGCTGCCCGTTCCTCATAGGGTAGACACATTGGTGCAACCATATTAATTAGATGCTAGAAATTATGGTGCAAAACAGCAGCCTTCTACCACTGTCGTTTATGGCAAGCTGTTATTTGTATTGTCTAGCAATCAGCTATGTGTAGCAAGCATGTTTTCAGTTAAAGTCAGAGTACATATTACCAGCCTTGATCTGAGTTCATTTCAAGAGATGAGGACATTCTGGATGAGAAACAGGAGCACACTTCAGGTTTTAATGTAACTAAAGACATGCAGCGGCCTTCATCTTCCGCAGAAGGCTTTGCCTTTTGTAAAATGTACTGTTTCTATTCTGCTCCCTTTACAGTTGCCCCGCAAGTGTTCTGCAACTGCACTGCTTCCATTTAGGCATTTGGATTTTCTCCAGGTTTTTAAGCAGCTCCAGCAGTTATAGCCTTGGCCCCTTTTGCAATGGAAGTTGCCTGACTTGAGCTTCTGCCCCCCTGCACTGGTCTTAAGAACTGGCTTAATGGCTCAAAGCCAGGAAGCCCCCATTTCAGTTTCTACCATGACCGTGAACTTAGTGGCTAACTGCTCTTCTCCCTGCTTCAAGTCTCGCATCAGCAACGTGGGGATAATAAAGCTGTACTTAACAAGGTTCCTGTAAGAATTGCTCACGGATCATATGCGAAGCCCTGTGAATACTCAATAAAAGCGCTATTATAAATGCTAAGTTGTTATTACTGAAATGAATTCGTGCAGGTGGTAGAAGAAGATGATGGGGGACTTGGACCAGAATTCTGGATCTGGTGCTCTGTGGCAGAGGAACTGCTGTGGGCTGAATTTGAGGCAAATTGTCTCGGTCTCCTATTGCAAAACAGGAATATTGTTGAAAGTTTCCCACTGGTACTCTGAAATGCCTATGAAATGATGATTTGCAGGGCAAGCCAAACCATATCTACTCAGAAGTAAGTACTACTGAATTCAGTGGGGCTTACCTCCCAGGTAATCAGGGTTAGGATTGCAGCCTTAGTGTATCGGTGTGCAACTGGATAGTAGTGCTGTGTTGCAAACCCTTTCCTGCTTTCTCCAACGTAACTTGCTCACATAGATATTTGTAAGAGTGTGAAAGGGAATAGCTCAGAATGTGCCGAGTGATGGTGGAAAGAGCAAGTAATTCTCATTAATATCTTGGTAGTTTAAGTGTAGCTTTGGGCGACTGAATCTAAACCAGGGGAAACCAGGCCTTCATTGGTCTGAGGGACACATTCAACCTTGGCCAGCTCTCTGGGGCAACCCCCCCAACCCCCCCCCTTACACTAGCTTAAGTAAAGGGCTTATTGCCACCTTTCCACTGATCAGCTGATCAATTTGTTGGTGGTGATTTGCATCTCCATCTGGGTTCTGGTATAGTGTTGTGCTTATTTTAACCTCCCTCCACTCTTGTTTGGGTGCTGTTGTCACCAAAATGACTATGGTCTTGTTAGGGTGGGGGGTAGAGAAGAAAATTGGGTGGGGTGGGGTGGGTTTCAGCCACCGGTTCTTCAGAACAGGATGGTGTCTTAGCCATATCGCAGCAATGCAGAGCAGGGGTGTAAGACAGATAACCTGAAGGGTATCGCAGTCTAAAATTAAATGGGAGTCTTCATGGACACCAGTGACAACGGTACAAAGGGAAGTTGGTAGAACCTGTGTACAGCCTTGAGAACAGTGAAGAATAAGGGTTGGCCTTAAAGGATCCCTTTAATTTAATTTGTAATTCAGTCTGAGCAAAGGGAAAACTGGAAACCAGTAGAGCTGTGAATAAGGGAAGAGTGTGTGGATGTTTGGGGAAGATCCTGTGCAGAAGTAATGGGCATCCTTTCCATATTGAGTCACCTCTTGCACAGGCAATTGCCTGGGCTTTGTGGTGGAGTTGAAGAGAGGTGCTGTGTCGTGGAGGTGAGGGATTTTAGTAACTTGGCGTGTGTTTTGTTTATATGTTATGAGGTGTGGGAAGCTACTTTTTTGCCAAAGTAAGCAGCTTCAACAGACAATTGGTTTTAAAAATATATTAAAAATGGCTACATACAAATTCAATAAAACAGACGATACAGCACAAAGCAATGCATATTGTAACAAAGCAGTCACAAAGCCAGCCAAACCTGAGAAAATAAAATAGTTTTTAAACCACCTACCTGTATTATATGAAGCAGGTGCCAGGCAAATATTGTTTCACGCAGCCTTAAAACATTGGCAGTACATAATAGGTTTTCCACAGACAGGTTTGTGAGGCTGATGGGAGAGCTTTCCTTTCTTCTTCCCTTATGTATAAAAAGAAGGGAGACCAGGTTTCATCAAAGGTATTTTCCTTTGTAACCCCATTAGCAATTCTTCTAAGCCCAGTTCTGAACTAGCTCTGTCCCAAATATTATTGAACCACATCTCCGACCATTGTAAAGGGGAGAGGGGAATAAAGAAGTGACAGATATTTAAAAACGAAAATATGAATATATTCTCCCAAGCAACTCCTGAACATTTAATGTGTTATTTATTATTTAACTGTTGTGCATACAATAAGACATTGTATGGGTAAAGTTACAGGTTGCCTATGGCAGCAAGAAGCATGGGCCTTACTTGGCTGCTGTGCCCCTGGATGGAGGAGGGATAGATAGAAAATCAGAGGACGGTGGCAGCGTAGTCCTTGCTGAAAAATATTATTCCAGCTTTTCTCACCCCCTTCTCCCCAAATAGATGCCGTGTTGGATTTAGCATCATGTATAAGAAGCTTGCCGTGTGACTGTTCCATGTGAATCTCTGATTGCAAAGTAAACCTCAGGAAGGTTGCCTGGGTCTACCCTGGGTGAATGTGCAAGTTGGGATAGGAGCGTAAAAACTGGGGCGATTTGGGGAAAGTAAATATCTGCCACTCAGTTGCCATGGCATCCGAAACCATCAGATAATGTGCTCGCCTAAGATTTTAAGTACCCAGACAGCTGTTGGGTTGCAGCAAACTGCGGCCCGTCGGCGTTTGCCAACTACATAGAGGGCAAACTAATGAGCTTGAAATCCGTGGAAGCAACCAGGGCAGGATGGCTTTGAGGGACAGCATCAATGTCATAGGAAAATTCCGTGTGATGGTGACTGTGAGTTAATTAAACTGAACATTTCTGAGAATAGCTGCATGGGGCGTGGGGTTTGTGGGTGCCACGTTTGGAACGGAAGGGAATAAAACAGGAGAAGTCTAAAGCTGGCAGAGGAGTGAGGCAGAGAGAGAGGGAGGCTCCTTGAATCTGTGTCTAAGGAACCTGTGCTGGAAACGAATGGAATCTGGCAGAGTATGTAGGATCAGATATAGCTCTCGGTGACCTAAGAGGTGTTCAGTTTCTGTGGTGCTGCAGGGCAGGCATGTGAATCAAGGCGGTGACTAAATATTAGGCTTGGAAGGTATTGGAGCAAAAGTGACACCAGATAATGCGGTCAAACTGCATACTGGCAGCGAAGGAGGCCCCAATTCACTGTCCCTATGAATTGGAATGGCTTCTAAGCAGCTTTCTAAGAAAACTACAGAAGCACAGGGCTTCGTCTCTAGGTCATGAATTTACTTTGATGGCTGCTGCTTCCTTAAATAACTACCTTTTCCCATTGCTGTAGCTTGCTGCATCATATTCTAGCTCTGTATTATTTTTTTGGTGGTGCATACCTATGGACTTGCAAAGCTGCATAAAACCAGTTTAGAATGGATCAGCTTCTAATACAGCAAATGTTTGAGTGAAGATTCTCAGGGACACTCAAAAAGGAGATGATAGCTTGCTTCACTTGCTTCAGCCGTTGTAATCTTTACTTTGTTCCAAGTTCTGACTGACTAGAAGTTAGAGAAGGCATGGCTGAAGACCTGTCAGCCAGTGACTTGATAAAGAGATGGGGAGGTTGGCAGAGGAGGGGAGCTCCCTGATCTCTGGGCTGGCTCCTGCTCTCTGCTTGACTCATGCTTGCAGCCTGTCTTCCCCTACCTTACGTCTGTCTACCCGCTATAGTTAGTGCTCAGCTAGGACCAGGGAGAACCAGAGTCAGAACTGTACTCGACCACGAAGCTCATCCGGTGACCCCGGGGCCAGTCACTCTCAACCGAACCTACCTCTCAGGGTTGTTGTGGAGAATTATGCACATAGCTGTCAGCCACTTGGAAGAAAGGCAGGATATGAATGTAGTAAAGAAACATAGAATTAATAACATAGCAGCACAGAACCTCACACTGCCAAAACTTAAAAGTGGTACCTCAGGTTACAGATGCTTCAGGTTACAGACTTCGCTAACCCAGAAATAGTACCTCAGGTTAAGAACTTTGCTTCAGGATGAGAACAGAAATCGTGTGGCGGCCAGTGGGAGGCCCCATTAGCTAAAGTGGTACCTCAGGTTAAGAACAGTTTCAGGTTAAGAACAGACCTCCAGAACGAATTAAGTTCTTAACCTGAGGTACCACCTTCCAGAGTTTGAACCATCAGTGACCTTGGCACAACCTATTGCTTGCCTTAACAGAATGTTGTTGTTTATACTGCAACACTGCGGCAGAGAAGGGCAAGTTCTTCAGCAGCATCGAAAGCAGCCTTCTCCAAGCTGGTGCCCTGCAGGTGATGGTGGAGTAGAATTTCTGTCATCTTTGACCATTGGTCATGCTGGTGGGAATTGCAACCCAAGATGCTTGGAGGGCACCAGGTTTTGGGGGGAGACTGGTGTTAAAGTGTATGCTCACTGTTGACACTTTTTCGGTTCGTGATGCTGCCCTGGTAATGTGGGTGGGAGAAGCACATCACAACTCTCTTAGAAATTCCTTAATACCAGCAGAAGCAAGATATAACTGAGTGGAATTAAAAATGGCCATATTTATCAGCATTTTTTTTACCAAGTAGGTCTTCTGCTCGGATAAAGGGGAATGAACTCAACTCAAGTCTTTATTGGCATCTTCACTCTAAAATGAAGCTGCTCCCCCTCCCCCCATTACTTACTCTCAGTGTAAAGCATATAGGACCTTTCCCACTAATAGCTATGCCTCTCTTTGCCCACGAGAGAATTGTGGTCAATCGTGCCAAAGTTCTAACTGTGTGTGACTTTAGCTTCTTCTTCAGCTCAGTTGCTCTATCACTGCTGAGCTTTGGCAAGTGTCATTTTGGAACTTACTTGTGGGGGCAGAGGGGAAGCTTGTAAGTTTTTGTTGCTGGAAAATGGTTTTCTCTCATGGTGCTTTTATCTGCTGCCAGGGGTGGAGGGGCTGCTATCCTGGGTGTGTAACTGCTGTGCCTTAGACCATTAGTGCTTAACGTTGGCATACAGAGTGTCATGGAATCATATGAACCCAAGAAGAACCTGCGGGATCAGGCCAATGGCCCATCTAGTCTAGCATCCTGTTCACACAGTGGCTGAGCAGCTGTCCATGGGAAGCCAGCAAGCAGGATTCAAGCACAAGAGCACTCTCCCCTCCTGTGTCTAAGCCTTGTCTTCCTTTTTCATCTTTTAAGGAAGGTATTGAGAACCTGTTGCCTTCCACATGATGTTGGGCTCGAATTCCCAAAATTCCCACTCGGCATGGCCACTGGTCATGGATTATGATAGTTAGGCAACACCTGGAGGGCCAAGAATTCCCCATCCCTCCTTCATGGTTTGCCAGACTTGCTTCTAGGCTAGTCGAAAGAACACTGGTCGCTTTGCAACATGGGCAGCAATCGCTGCTTGTCCAGTGCACTATCACAAGGCAGCATTATTACTCTGTGGTGAAACCAAGGGTCTCATGTTGTTTTTTCACATTTTATTTTATTTATTTATCAAATTTGTGTACCGTTCTTCACCCGCAGATCTCAGGGTGGTTTACAACATAAAAATACAATACAAAAGCACAAAATACACGATAAAACAAGAAAAACGAAAACAAACCAGTACCCCCCCCAAACCGCCACATTTAAAAGGACTACAAGATTAATCACCCAAAGGCCTGGTTGTATGTGTGCTTGTATGTGGAATTCACTGCTCTTTTTAAGGTGTGAACTTACCTTGGGTTTTGTTTGCTGCCAATAAAAATCTGAATGTAAAAGGGAGTATACTGTGTGACAGAATCTCAGGAATATTGGGTAGAGGAAATTGCATCCATCTTGGGCGGTTAATAGATGACTTCTTATTTAATGAGCTTTGTTTATTATGCACGTTAACTGTTGTGCTAAATATCAGAAGTCATTGTGCGGCAGTAATTTGCCGCTCTTTTTGTAGCACTTTCACCCAAGCCCTCACAGCAAATATAGTACTGATGTCTTTAAAAAAAAACAGTGCTGAGAAGCTAGTCTGTTCAAACTTGTTCTCTTGGTGGAATAATAAAGCAAATATTGAACTTGGTAGGAAGGAATATTCGACTATCCTGATTCTGCTGTTGAGCAACTAGAAATGTTTGCGTGGAACAAATTTTTGGCCAGCCACCTAATTTCAAAGTTAGTGGGGGACAGGAGTACCCTAAGCTTCACCTGGAGAATGTCTGAGCCAGGGATGCTGAAAAAGTTTATTTATGAAATAGTTTTATACAGGTTTGTATGCAAGGGATAAAGACCCGCTTTGCAGAATATTTGGCACTTAGCTAGTCCTGAGACTTGCTTAGTAAAATTGAAAGTTGGTCTTGGGAACATCTGCAAATCAACACGTCTGCATCTTGAGTTTAGGAAGTATAAATGAAAGTCCATGACCTACACTGAAATTGTGGGGAAGCTTCTTGCTGAATTGCACGCAACGTCTTTTTGAAGGTGGCTGTCAATGTTTGGTAAATGCATAGAACAATAGAGCTGGCTGTCGCATGGTGGTGAAGGGTGTGAATTGCCAGACCTCCATTGCTGTTGCTTGAGGCTCAGGTGGCCTCAGTGGCACAGAATGCCTTCCATCAGTTTCAGCTGGTGACCTTGCAGCACCCATATCTGGACAGCGATAATCTAACGTCTCTTGTCTATGCTCTGGTAACCTCTAGGTTAGATTATACATGGGGCTGCCTCTGAAGAGGGTTCAGAAACCTCATCTGGTTCAGAATTCAGCAGCCAGGTTGCTCACCAGGGCAAGACAGTCTGGGCATATTAACACCGATCTTCAATATCTAGCCAATATCTTGCAGCATCAGCCCCCATCTTCTGCAAAATGGAAGTGATGATAATGGTCTACCTTATAGGAGTGTGTTGAAGGTCTATGAGAGCATTCAAAAGTGGGCTGAGGTTGGGGTGGAGCAGGTCTTAGCCTATCACCTTTAGCCAAAAGGGTCCCCAGACAGCCAGACTGGGAAAGACCTCCATTCAAGCGAGCCTCAAGCAACCAGATCAACACTTGGCCAGAGGAACCAGTGGTCTGAACCAGTTCAAGGAAGCTTTATTTGCTTGTAGCCCAGAAAAAAGTGCTCTCTAAATCAGGGTGTAGAGCACCCTGAGAAATTGCTCCTTCTTGGCTTTTCTTGAAATGCCTCAGACCTTATTACCCATACAGTTTATTTTATTTTATTTTTTTAAAAAAACATCTTTGCTATACCGCAAAGCGTATGGTAACTTTTGGGGAGGAAAATTATCCATTGCTAATTTCCCCCGCCCCTGGGAAATGGTTCCATTACGTTAAAAACAAAATTGCATTGTTTCATAACGCTAATTAATAATATAACAAGCACATACAACACCAGTTTATTTTAGGCTTTTTTGAAGTTGTGATTAGCTGTTGACATGGCTGGTAGGAATTAAAGTGAAATCTGGGCTGAGTATTGGGAAGTGGGCGGGTGGCGGAATCGGTTTGCCATCCCTTCAGGGACGGCACACTGTTCTTCCTTGTCGAGAATTCTCTTGCAGGGCTGGATTGAAGTCCACCTGTTCCCCTCCCCCTCTCTCAGTGCGCACACAACTGAATTGGATGCAGGCAACAGTGTGCTGCACTGCAGGTTAGTTAGACAGGTCCGTCGTGGAAAAAGCGAATCCACAATACAAGTTTGCAGAAGCCCGAAACACAGTTTGTAGTATTAGTGT
Organism: Podarcis erhardii; assembly: GCF_964252035.2. Classification (NCBI taxonomy): domain Eukaryota; kingdom Metazoa; phylum Chordata; class Lepidosauria; order Squamata; family Lacertidae; genus Podarcis; species Podarcis erhardii. The sequence continues at coordinate 15,276,084 of NC_138509.1, read as the reverse complement.
CCAGAGTGCAAGAATACAAGCTGGTCTGCATATAGGGAAGCTGGGTGCTGAGAACATACCAGACCTGTCCACCAATTTACACACTTGTGCCTTAGATGCAGTCTTAACTCTCCAAGATGAAGCGCAATATTGGCTTGTTTGTCAAAACTGCCTTGCAGTCAGTGTGGTTTGCGATGCCCCCCTGCTGCTCAGCCTCCTCCTAGCTTGTGGAGCACAGGTAAAAGCTGCCACAACATTGGCAGATGAGTGGGTATTTCCTTGGGCTCAGCCTGTCTGTTTCAAGAGGACGAAAGCAGAAACGGCCACAATAGCGTTTTCTCGACTTGTATGTGTCTTGGGTCTTGTTGGCTTGAAGTCAGCTAGGGCAGGAATGGATACAGGTCAATAAGCAGTGATCGTGCTGTTGGTCAGTCTTTTTCTATTTAATGGGGACACTGTGTCTCCGTGATGCTGGAAGTCTTGTGCTTTGTGTTGCACACACTTCCCGGCTCCAGGGATAGATGTATGGGAGTGGGGGGGGGGGGAGTGGTAATAAGCTGATGTCATAAACTGCAGCCTTCCCCTTGTGCCAGCTGCCTTTTTGCCTCGACTCTCTCCCTCGCCTTTCTGGGATTGCCTGCTTATAACGCAACGTTGCAATATGATGCACACTGTAGTGATAGAATCTTTATTTATTGTTGGAACAAATTGACTTAGAAGGGATCACTTGGAATAGAAGAGCTTACGTGACGGAGCTCCTGACCTTGCCAAAAGCTCGGGAACATATTTAACGGAAACGCTATCTCTGTGGTGCTGGGAATGACTTTTGCAGAGAACCAGGGGTCTGGGCAAGGGAGCTGCCGTGTTGTGGTCTCTCTCAGCAAGGAACTGGTGCTCTCCCTCTGTATAGTGAGGTGCGTGGGCAAGATCAGCCTGGCTTACAAGTTGCCTCTCGGTTTACGCTGTATATTTTATAAATGTGCTACAGCAGGCAGGATTTCAGTCTGCTGTTTGTCTGTCCTGTTTGCGATCGTGTCGAGTCTAGGATTACCTGCTCCAGAAGTGGGGGGCTGAAGGATGGGGACTAGTATCCCTTACACTGGATTTTCTAAATTTTTGACCAGTTCAGTCTACTAAGTCTGATGGAAGGCAAATAATTCTTATTGCAAACCTTTTCCTCCTGGTTAGATTAGGTTTGAACAGGTGCCCTCCTGTTCATTCTGGAACTAAACCAGAATCAACAGTTACAGATAGGTAGCCGTGTTGGTCTGCCATGGTCAAAACAAAATAAAAAAATTCCTTCCAGTAGCACCTTAAAGACCAACTGAGTTAGTTCTAGGTATGAGCTTTCGTGTGCATGCACACTTCTTCAGAAGTGTGCATGCACACTTCTTCTGAAGAAGTGTGCATGCACACGAAAGCTCATACCTAGAACTAACTCAGTTGGTCTTTAAGGTGCTACTGGAAGGAATTTTTTTATTTTGTTCAGAATCAACAGATCACTCAGGATCTGGGTAAAAAGCCCCGGTTTGAGGCAGTGCCATTTTACCCATGCAATTCATCCAAGAAGGGTAGCACCCCACCCCAACGTGAGCTCATGATTTGCTAGACTTGTGTTTTGTTTGCATAGATATGTTTGTGGTTATGGTCTTTATTGATGGTACTTATGGTAATTGGTTTTTTGTATTTCTCTGGTGCAGGCTTCCTCAACCTCAGCCCCCCAGATGTTTTTGACCTACAACTCCCATGATCCCTAGCTAGCAGGACCAGTGGTCAAGGATGATGGGAATTGTAGTCTGAAAACATCTGGAGCGCTGAGGTTGAGGAAGCCTGCTTTAGTGTTTCTACATTGCTTTGAGTCATATTTATGAGTAAAGTAACAGGGCTAGGTGCAGGGATAGGAAACAGTCCAGATGTTGTTGACCAGTGGCCAGGGATGATTATAGTTGTGCCACAATATCTGGAGGGTACCCCCAGGTACCCCATCCCTTCCGTTCTGACCAGTAGTGATGTTGCTTCAGGCCGAGGGATAGAGATCTTCAATAGGCCCAGCTCTATATTATGAACGAGACCCAAACTGCCAGCAGTTTGGGGTCAGATCTGGGTTACTTCTGAAATTTGGGGTAAAAATGAGTAAGTCTTTGTTTGTTGCAATTTGTCTTCGAAGAGCTTCGAAAATTAAACAGAAGACAATGCTATTCAACTCCTAAGTTGGGGTTATCTAACCAGGGCCCATTTGAGAGGCTGGAGATTACTGAGGCCCACCAGTCACAAAACGTTGGTGGATGGAGGTGGAATTTGGCATAAATAGCTAGCAATTACTTACATCATTTTCTGCTGTCTAATCCCTCCTCATCTTGGCCAGAGCTTACTGTTGAAGAGGGTTTTAAAGGAGGCTTTATCTCCTTGCTTTTTTTTTCTTTTTTTTTTTACATTCACTTCCTCCCCCTGGAGCGTCTTCCCCCTCATGTCACCCTTTTCTGTTCCAAACTTCACCAATTTATCTAAAATGATAACTTTTTTTGTTCCTCTTTTCCATTTCCTTCAGCGTCCTCTCTGGCCCTTTCAGAGGGAGGAGAGGCTTCCTGTCTCTGTGCAGCAAGGAGGAGGAGAGAAAGAGAGAAAATGGGGTTGCAGGGTGTTCAGCAGCCGCTGCCTGGGCCCTTCTCAATTTCCTCGCCCTCAGCCATCCCCACACTTTCTCTTTCTTCCCTCACACTCAAAGGGACCTCTCTGCCTCTCTGCTTAGCATCCATTTCCTCCCCTACTTAGGGTGCTTCTGCCTCACTCTGCTCTCTAAGCAACTCCCACATGTATCTATGGATTGTGCATGTGGGGAGCTGGGAAGGTGCTGGTGTTGACCCAACCAAAAGGCTATGACAGGGCAGGGGGGAAGCGAGGGGATGCTTTGCTGAGACCCACCGGTGGTCCACAGTTTGAGAAGCACTGTTCTGCCTCATAACTATTGCGAGTAGGGCCTACTCAAGCCACATGCTTTTTGGCCGGAGATTGTGCAGGCACTCTCTAACTGAAGAAAAGCCACTGCCTGGTAAACATTGTGGGCGCTTTAAGTAAAGTCGAGCTTGTCGCTTTACCCTCCCACCCATCTTGTAAGTCAATTATAACTGTCCACATGGACTTGGACGGTAGTGTTACTGAATTATGTCGTTAAGCAATGTAACTCAACAGTATTCCAGGGAGAGGAGATAGTTGTAAGAGGAAGTAGATGTTTGAATCTGTACAGTTGTGTTCGTGGGCCCAAGTCTTATACAGTTCAACTTTAATGGAAACACATACAGGAAGGCAGACAAGGAGTGTGCACAAATAGGTTTATGATCTTGAAGAATTGGGTATTTTATTAGTAGGGCGATTTTTTCCCCTGTGAACAGAGATGCAATAAAAAGAGCTCCGGACTATTATGTACTGTACATTATGCACAGCGTTGCTGCTTGATTGACATAATAACTTTGTGCAGCTCATGCAAGTAATGGGTACACCCTTGTTGGGCTTTTCTTACTCCTTATGCAAAGAAGGTGCCTTTTCCTAAGAAGGATGGGGAACCACCAGTCCAAGATGCCTTTGTTGGAAAGATTCATATGCACACCTTTAAATTATTATTATTATTATTTTGTTCTCTTAATGAGATAATGTTAACTCTGAAAAGTTTTATCTCCGAAAAATAGTAGGATTTGTAACAGATAACATTGCTTAACTGGCTGGGACTTTTTCAGCCTTTATTGCCTCTTATCTGTGCAGTTTGCCCAAAGCCTTCAGTAGAGGTCCCACACATCTCGGTTGATTATGGTCACTAGCTGTTGCTGCTGTGACTATCTACCCCTCCCACTCCTTTGGGAAGAGTCTTCTTTCTGACTCTCTGCTGATGTTCTGAAATGGTCAAGTATCCCCAGAGCATGACACAAGATTGGGCATGTTCTGCTGCCTTTTGTCAAGCTCAGGAGAAGAACGCGGGTTTCTCATGTTCTCCAGTGTCTCCAGGGAAGAGCCATCTGCCATGGAGAGTTAACATCTGGCACATCTGTCATATATGTCAAGACTGTGGAGTCTTCAGTATCTAATATGTCAAAATGATATTATTCCTAGTCCACCCTGTGCAGCAGAGACACCTTCTTGGGTAACTCCAGATGTTGACTCATTATATCCTATACTTAGGAGATATAATTCCCACCCCCATTGACTTTTCTCTTGAGGTTGTTGACCTCTGGAAAAGGCAGCTCCTGAGCCAGTTGTGGTATGCAGCATCACTCTGAAGCTGTTTCTCCAAACATGTCAGCTTACTTTGGAGTTTTTGTGTCTTCCAGCAGGAATTGCTTGGTACCTATTGATTTACAGCTTAGCTTTATTTGTATAATGTTGAAACTGGTGACGTTTGGCACAAATAAAAAAATGCCTGTAAATTACCATTTTGGGTTAGTATGAAAGCACAGGGAATAACTATTATTTACATATTACTACATTTGTCCTTGGTATTAACTATGCAGAAGGACCAGACATGACAAAAAACAAAGCAAAACAGGGAGTGGGACTTAGAGAAGTATAAAATTGTGCATAGAGTTTAGGCGCACCAGTAAGTACATATGTATGTTATACCTGTACATCATACCTCGGGTTACAGATGCTTCAGGTTATGTTTCTTCAGGTTACAGACCGCCGAAACCTGAAAGTACCAGAACAAGTTACTTCTGGGTTTCGGCGGTCGCACATGTGCAGAAGCGCTAAATCGCCGAATTGCAAGCCATGCATGCATAGATGCTGGTTGTGAACATGCATCCCGCACAGATCACGTTCACAACCCGAGTGTCCACTGTACACACATATGTGAGGATTTGCAGATGCACACACACACACACACACAAATCTTCTAATAAATTCGTTTCATGCTCCCTCCTTCTGAGTAACAAGGTATTTCAGGGAAATGACACAAGATCTTGTTTTCTTTCTGATGAGAGAGGACTGGGGCATGTCTTTGTCATATTTGTTCCATTTGCAAATACATAAGCAGAGACAGTCACCCCTACAGTAGGTAACATTGAAGACAACCATGCTTTGCATCTCCAGAGGTGCTGGACCCCAACCTATTTTAGCTCCTATGTTGGAATTTAAAACTGCAAATAGGCCTCCATGCATTTTCTTTGCCCCTCCTGCTACCTAAAGGTGTCATCTTCCAAATGTGGAGAACAGAGAGATTCTGCAGCCGTTAACATTTTGTTTTGTTTTATTCCTGGTATAACCATTGAAGACATATAATTCCTGACATTATATATGAGAATGAGATATTTCCAGCAATGGCCTGGGGGTGTTCACAAGCAGAAGGCTCTTCCCAGTATCTGTCATTCTTTCTCCCCTCCTCCACCCATGTCTATGAGATGTGACAGGTGACAACAGAGGAAAGGGTCTACTTGGTGGTGGCTCCCGTCTTTTTGTCACTTTAGTTCAAGGCACAGAAACTTCATATTTGATTAAGTGCTCATTTTTAAATGCTGCTGACTTCTTTTTATTCTGCCTTCTTATATTGGGATGTGCTTATAGTTTTGGGTTTAATTTGTTTTATTGTAATTCTAACTTGCTGTCGTCCACCCTGGGAAACCTATTGAAGGGCTAGTTATAAATCACACAGATAAAAAAAATATTCATGGGTGTGCTGCCACTAAACATGATGGCTCCATTTAGTGCATCTGATCATAAGAGCATTAGCTCCTGATCTTCCATTGCCTCTTTTATGAAGCTACATGTCTAACCTTTTTGTTGTTGTTGTTGCGTGGGTCTTTGGCAGGGGAGAGGGAGATTGGGATTGTGAAAAATGTTCTGCCTTGGATGTATTTAATCTCCAGCATTGCTTAACTGGTTGCTGCTAGAGGAGGCTTATCCCTCTGATGCATAAATGACATTCCTGAAGTGATTTTCTTCTTCCACCAAATGGCATGTCATTATCACACAAGTTCTTGAGGAAGTGATGTGTTTGGCTTTTTCAGCTCAGACCTACCCTTAGTAATCCCACCCCCCAGAGATTTTTTTTTTTTTTAATTCCCTCCCAATAATATGATTGAAATGCTGCCTGTGCATGAATATTTCATTGGTTGGCGGGACCACTGCAAAAGGTTCTTGCAAGAAAGAAAGAAAGAAAGAAAGAAAGAAAGAAAGAAAGAAAGAAAGAAAGAAAATAACTGAATGAACTTTGACTCATTCTACATCATGGGTAGGCAAACTAAGGCCCGGGGGCTGGATCTGGCCCAATCGCCTTCTAAATCCGGCCCATGGACAGTCCGGGAATCAGTGTGTTTTTACATGAGTAGAATGTGCCCTTTTATTTAAAATGCACCTCTGGGTTATTTGTGGGACCTGCCTGGTGTTTTTACATGAGTTGAATGTGTGTTTTTATTTAACTCTGGGTTATTTGTGGGGCACAGGAATTAGTTCACCCCTCCAAAAAAATATATAGTCTGCCCCCGCCCCCAAGGTCTGAGGGACAGTGGACCAATCCCCTGCTGAAAAAGTTTGCTGACCTCTGTTCTACATGTTCAGCCCGCTGTTACTTGCTATCTGCTTTAGTCACCAGTACTTTGTTCAAGGATTCCCAGTTCCTTTGAGCCACTTAAAAGGGAAGGCTGTGGTGAATGTCCAGTGCTTCATATAGTGCGCTGTCCTGGGTCCCTAGGATCTCCTAAGGTTCTTGCATGCAGTCATTTTGTGCTGTGACTCCAGGCTTAGCTATTAAGTAATTCTTGGGCTGTGACTGATTCTGTACCCAATGCCAGATCACTTGTAAAAGTTCAGAAATGGAGCATCTTTGGCTGTAGTTTAAAAGTTGTGTTTGTTCCCCTGCGGGATGGGAAGTTAGGTAAGAATCTGTAGTTCTGTTAATCAATGCTTAGATCTCTCTAGAAGAGTAATGATGCTGAGTTTGGATTTGGAGTACATATGATGGGTGCCAGAATTGGGGTGTGTGTGTGTGTGTTTGTGTATGTGTGTAAATAAGTTAACCCAGTGTTCAAAATTAGCCAGGTGCCAGGCCTATTTTGCATCTGACTTGTTGGTCAATTGTGGCCAAGTGAGTGCCTGGGCACCAGGATGTGTTTGGCTAGATGTAAGGTGTGTGTGTGTTCCTAGAATGTTTCCCCCGTGTGTTCAGGTTTGTAGTCTATTTTTCACAGTCCTTCTGTTTTTAATACTCCTTTTATTCCACATGGGCTTGCAGTTGGCAGGTGAGACAGCATCTGAGGGATTTCCTTTTCTCTGTTGCAGTTTGCGGCATGGATATATAGATGACGTGTGTTCAACCTTCTGGCTTCTTGCCTGGGACTTGATGCTGTGCATCTGATCTGATGAGTGAAGCGTGACCTGAGGGAGAACTGTCAGTCATGTGTTCACTGGGAAAGAACACATGGAGAAGAGCAATGGGCACCTCTTAAACCCTCCCTGCAGTCTTGGTGTCCGGTGATTGCTGGATATGTTTTAGTGTTTCTGCTTCAGTGCAGCTGTGCTCTGCTATGATATTGTGCAGTTATGTCAAAAAGTAATATCATTTCATGGGTAATAGAAGTAGCATTTCCTCTGGCCCTGTGGAGGTTAGGGAATTGCAACCTTGCTGTCCTGTTAGGACACACTGAGTTTAGCTAGAAGGGTTGTTCTTTCAGGCTAGAGCTAATTGCTGATGTACTCTGGAAGGTTTTTCCTGCCCTGGAGCTCCTAGGGAGTCTGTGTGCAGTTCCCGGATATGAACCTTTGGGCAGTTAAAGGGCTGCACTAGCTCTTAATTGCTGACCTTTAGCAGCCCTTTGGTTTTTCCTGATGAGGATGTATGCTGTGAACTATGGGTCATGCATTCATTAGGGTCAGCTAGACTGGAAGGCTAAGTCGTCACCTTCCATTCAACTATTCATTAAGAGCTGGCAATATATTGATGTGAGTACAAGGGTATGGGAAAAAATGATAGCATTTGGTCAGCTTTTGTCTAGACAAGCATCGCAGTTGACAGTCCAATTCAGAACAAATCAGGAACTTTCCTTTGAAGTTTGGTCACCTGATGTCATTGTGATGGCTCCCATTCACCTGTCAGTGGCCGTGGGAGCTCTGAATTTGGTCCACTGGCCAAATCATGTTTCGCACCCTTGACCAAGACCTTCTGCCCCTTGAGCTGTAGTAGAAACTGCCAACATAGTTGTTGTTGTTTAGTCGTGTCCGACTCTACGTGACCCCATGGACTAGAGCATGCCAGGCACCCCTGTCCTCCACTGCCTCCTGCAGTCTGGTCAAACTCATGCTGGTAGCTTTGAGAACACTATCCAACCATCTCATCCTCTTTCGTCTCCTTCTCCTTGTGCCCTCCATCTTTCCCAACATCAGGGTCTTTTCCAGGGAGTCTTCTCTTCTCATGAGGTGGCCAAAGTATTGGAGCCTCAGCTTCACAATCTGTCCTTCCAGTGAGCACTCAGGGCTGATTTTCTTAAGAATGGATAGCTTTGATCTTCTTGCAGTCCATGGGACTCTCAAGAGTCTCCTCCAGCACCATAATTCAAAAGCATCAATTCTTCGGCGATCAGCCTTCTTTATGGTCCAGCTCTCACTTCCATACATCAACTGCCAACATAGTACTACCTAAAAATACTTAGGGCTGTGGTCAGGGAGATTCCCAAGGATCAGATAGAGAGGCCAGGAAAATTGTATTTGCCCTCCAGAGCTGAAGTTCCTCACCTTGCCTTTATGAAGGCCCACCAAAATTCAGCCTTTGTTTGGGACATACCAGCATATTCACAGTGCCTGATTCCATTTTCTGATTTATCTTATGCTCTCACAAGGCATTATTTAAACAATCAAAGTGACAGGTAGCTCCCTAGCAACAGGGAATTCTCCCCACTTCTCTAAGGAACCGTTGCTTTCAGTTGTGGTGATGTGATAATTTGTGCGCTCACTACAAAGATTAATATAAAAACCTAAACCAATTCAGCCTAATTGGCTATCTTCAGTAGCAATACATTTAAAACAGCCAGATTTGGATAGGTTCTATCAAGTCGGTAGAGAAAAATTATTAATGCCAAGCTGTGGCTTGTTTAATAAACCACGAGTTAAACTACAGTCTGTTGCATGGATAGTCAAACAAACCATGGCCTTTTCTTTTATGGTTTGATACGTTTTCCATCAGCTATTACCTTGTACCTTTGTAGCTTAGTGAGTATCTGGGGTGGCCAAATAAACCAGGGTTAAGGAACCATGATACGGGGTTTGCATATAATGGCAAGCCATAGTTAAAACAACCATAAGCTAACAGCAAACCATGGTTTCAAATGTTGCTTTGTTGGCATTGTGGTTAAGCTTCTGGGAGGATTCAGATGGCCGCAAAACCAGTCGTTTAATAAAACCTGGCTTAGCAGCATTTGCGATCCAGGCCATTGATTCGACTAACTTATCTAGGTACTTGGGCACAAGAGTAGCAAGATATCAATTACTTCAACCCATATGTGTGGCTTTTCTCAGGTTATTAGCCCTTTCTCTCTTTCCCTTAAACATGCTAAAAGCTTCTGAACAGTTGCATTTTTCTGCACCTCTAGAGGCTTCCATCCATTTTTGGTTTGTGTAAAGCTGTGAAAGGAAGTTTTCTGAAATACAGTAACCATATTATTTCAGGGTGAGGCAGTCTTTATTTTTTGAATGCCCTACTTCTTGCCTATCAGGGAAGGGTCTTCATGCAAGAAAATTACACCCAGGGTTGGGGGGGGGGGGAGGAATCACCTGCTTCTCCTAGACCAGCCTTGCCTATAGGATTAGGCAAGGCATCTTTTGTTTCCAACCCTTGCGATGCCTTAAGTTTTCTTTCTGAACTTTTCTTCTCTATCCTCTCTCCTTCTCCCCCTCCCCATTTTACATAGGGTTTTAGGCTGTGAAATTTAAAGATACAAAGTGGGGGGCCATGAAGACAGATTTTCCCCCAAGATTTCCAGCTGAACCAAAGGAAATAAAGGACGCTACATCTAGCATCCATCCAGTGACCAGTCATAAAATCCCATATAATTCTACATTCTCAATTTATAAATTATAGCTGCCATAATTGGACATTGTAGTTAATAAACTTAATACATTTTAAAAAAAATCAGTAGCAAGCAAAGAACTGTAGGTTTTCTACAGTTACTCATTCCGTTTCCTCTTTTAACCAAACTCCATATATAGATGCCAAAATAATTCTCTTACACAACTGGCTGTTCACCTGTCCATTATTCATATAGTCCTAAAATCTTTCTCTATATGAATTTTAAAGCCACAGAAATGTTCCCCAGTAGGTATATTCCTTGCTGTAGTAGAATTCCTGTGTTCCAAAATCTGTGTTTCAAATTATATGGGATGACAGTTTGACCCAGACCACATCGGCATGTTATCCCATAAATCACCATTGTAGTGCCGTGGTTAATGAACCCTTTAATACTGTATCCTGTTCTTTAGCATTCTGTATTTGTTTTGGGATGTGTCTGTTCACAGTCATTGTGCTCTTTTGAGGCATTGTTTGAAAGTCAGACTCGGAGGTGGCAAGAGAGCTCTGTATCTGTTGGTTTTTGGAAGGCATTCTGCGTGAGATGACAAATGGGTGCACGGTCTACTCATGGTGGTTTGGATGAGATCAGGATTACTATGCTTATTTCAGAAAAAAAAAAGCTGTGTGCTTGCTTTGCTGTAGCACAGTGCCCTGCTGACTGGCTTCACAGTGTGTTTGGCCACTTTAAGAGGGTTCATCTGCAATGCAGCTGTTAGCTGGGAAGTTCTGTAAACCAAGAAGGAACAAGCGAGCCCTGCGTTTGCCTGCAGTCGTGGCGAACTCCTTATTACAGCACACACACACAGAGGGAGAGAGAGAGAGAGACTGACACACAAGAAGTTTTCCATAGGCCTGGGGGAGCATTAGCCAGAGCCCCCTACTCGTGCACAATCTGCACTGGCTGAGCAGACTGAAAGGTATTTGAATAGCTTGGTGGGCCATAGTTGTGGAACTGGAAAATCCTGTTGCGCTCAGTGCTTCTCAATAATCTGGTATCTTGCTTTTTAGCTGATACGTCAGGATTTCTGTGGCGCCCATATTTTTTGGAAACTGACTACATATCCGATCTACCACATCAGCAATTCAAGCAGCAACCCAAGAGTTCCTTTCACTCTCCTCCTCTCCTCCCCCCAAGCCACCCCCCCCCAAGTTGACAAAATAACTTTGAGAGCTCTGAAGCTTTAGGCAGGAACAGCAGAGTACATCTATTGCCTTGTGGGGCCTTGGAAATGCTGTATGTTCCCATTTGTACATGGCAGTTGCCCCAGTGATGTGTGGGGAATGCCAAGGGGTGATTGCACACATCAGCTATAACTGTAACTTTTGGGGGGGCGGGGAGAGGAGGAAACATGAGAGAGTTGCACTTCCTGTTTTTTCCTGCAGCTGCTTCAGTGTTCAAAGAGGAACTTGTGCTTGGAAGATGTTGGAAGTTAAGTGTCCCTGTGAAGAGTGAACACCTCCCCGATTCAGAGTTGATTTTTGAGGGTTATTGTAGGCGTAAGGTAGCAGGAAGTGCAGCTCTTTCAAGCTTCCATCTTCCTCTTGCAGCCAGGTAATATCCAAAGCTGATCAGAGAAGTGGTGGTTAAAGTCACTTAGATTAGCATCCACCCCAACGTTTTATGCATCTGTGGAGATAAAATGGAAATGGGGAAGCAGTGCTGAGTCGGTGTCTACCATTGCTAATGGACTGGATGAAAGTGAACAAACAGAAGCTTCATCCAGGCAAGACAGAGATGCTTCTTGTCAGTAGGAAGACTGGTCAAGGAATAGGGGATCTATCTTGCTTTGAAATGGGTGGTTTCCCCATGAAAACTCAGGCTTAGTCTTGGATTCAGCCCTCAACCCGGATGCCCAGGTTTTGACAGGAGCTTTTGCACAGCTAAGGCCCAATGCACCAAATCCTGGGCACACTTCAAAGTCCCGTTCATGACTGTAGCTTCGGTGGGGCATAAATGTTACCAATAATACCAGTCTAAATTTCTTGAATAAATGTGTTCTTGGTTTTGTTTGCTTTGGGGTCTTCTTGGTACAGCCTTGCAGTGGAACGTTCAGCATCATGGCTCCTCCATATTTGTTTTGGTTACATTAATGAGCTTATTAGGAAAGCTTTGGTGGGATTCCCACTGCCATGCTCTGGCAATACAGAATTATGTGTAAACTGGTCTGTATATAAGCCACATGCCCCATTCTCTCCCCCCTCCCCACTTTGCCGTAAGAGGCTATTTTTAGGATCTGCTTCCTGGGATATGCTGTTCACAGCCGGCTATCTTGATGAAAATGTCACCGAGGCATAAGAAAGGGCTCCTAAACCTTTTGCTAGTAGCTTTTCCTTCCAAAATATATATGTGTGCAATGGCAGTACTGGAGAGAACTAATGTGCTGCCAGCAGTTGGAAGTTGTAACCCAAAATGGCTAAGATCCTTTGCATGGAGCTAGATACGAAATTAGGTACAAACATTACCAAGGAACATGGATTACTAGGAAAATAGAACATGAAGCTTACTTTGTTCTGTGCTGCACAGGATAAGTTAACATTATACTGTAGTTTGCTCCACATCACGTGTCTGCATGAAGATATTCTGGATCAGGGGCCCACAAATGCCTTTTCACCAAATAAAAACAGCCACCTTAAGCACACTGGTTTCAGTGTATGACTAATGACGTGTAGTTTGGCCCTTAAGTGCATGGATAGGAGGTCTGTTGCATCATCATACACTTGAATTGGCACACTTGGATAAATTTATAGATGCTTCCCTCCCTGCTAAATTTACTGCTGTGCATACATGCACTTGTGTGCAACCCCTTAAAGGTAAAGGGACCCCTGACTTGTTAGATCCAGTCGCGGATGACTCTGCTTTACTGGCCGAGGGAGCCGGCATACAGCTTCCGGGTCATGTGGCCAGCATGACTAAGCCGCTTCTGGCGAACCAGAGCAGTGCACGGAAACACTGTTTACCTTCCTGCTGGAGCGGTACCTATTTATCTACTTGCACTTCATGCTTTCAAATTGCTAGGTTGGCAGGAGCAGGGACTGAGCAACGGGAGCTCACCCCGTCACGGGGATTCGAACCGCCGACCTTCTGATGCGCAAGCCCTAGGCTCTGTGGTTTAACCCACAGCGCCACCCCTTACCCATCCCTTAAGTCTATATCACACCTTTCCTTCCACTTCATTCAGTCAAATTCTAAACTACCTATCGACCAGTCTTCTGGGCTGCTTACAAAAAAACGTAGCTTAGACATGAAGTCATGTGAATGATGGAAATGTGTTGCCTACTCTCACCTACCTTGCAACTTTCTTTGTGGGATTGTTAGTGACTTGTCTGAAGCCAATGGCAGTGAGCTTCATAGATGAGCAAAGATACCTGGTTCAAGCCCACCACCTTTTCCAGTACACTACAGTGGCTTTGACTACCATCTGGTATCCCCTATTCACTTACAAGCCAAAAGAGGAGAGAGAGATTACCTTTATTCTGAATGTTTTGCACTAAAAATCCAGAGATCTAAAAAAGATACTTATGCCTTTGATACGCTTTGGGCAGTGTTCAGGGCTGTGTGTGTGCGTGTGTGGCAATTTTTAGCTTGCTTTCTGTCATTCAGAAAGGGAACTCATGGGCATTGCTGCAGGACAAGTATTCAGAGAGAAGACCAGTGCTGACCAAAGCAAGTCTTCTTCCTTTGCCTGCTCGAAAATCCCAGCTACGTGCCTTTTCTTGTTTCCAAGCATGTAACATAACAGGTTCATTGAAACCTTCAAAGCTCAGAATCAACTCTGTTCTGTGGTAGAGCTCACATTTTGTGCCTTGTGGAGAACTGAAGTCCTCTGTGTGCTTGTTCCTTTCCTCGGTCAGCTTTGTTAAAGTTATGTGTCACTTTTCTCCAAGTCTGTTGAAGTGACTTCGCATTCAAAGCACCTTTTAGGCACTTTTGTTGTTTTATTTTATTTTTAAGGTATAAGAGTGGTCTTTTGTATTGTTTCCAATCTTGCAACCACTCATTTTAATGAGGATAAGGTCATTTCCAAGAAAAAACCTCCCATCCTAAAGCTGTGTTTAAAAATGATTGCGGTGCTTGGTAATATTCAGAAGAATGTTGGCTGGCTGAGATAAAGCCTTGCCATCTTTAGATAATCTATAAGTCAGATATTTAGGAGTTGTAGTCAGAAACATCTGGAGAAATGTGAAGATGGGAGTGACATAAATTGCATAACAGCTCAGACCCAAATAGCCAAGTAAAAACTCTTGTTTAGGCTATTACAGTGCATGCTGTGTTGGGCTGTCCTTGAAAATGGTTAGATGCAGAAGCCGGAGTCCTGCTGGGTCTGATGTCTAGAGACCATATAAGACCAATCTGTAGAAATTTAATTGGCTGCCAATTAACTAAGGTGCCTAGTTCAAGCTTGTGGTCTTTCTGCACAAAGCTCTAAATGTCTTGGATCCTAGCATCTGAGAGACAGCCTCTGTCCGTATTCACCCTGCCATGGCTTAAGATCTACTGGGGAGGCCTGGCTGGTAATCTAGCTTTAAGGAAAGTTCCTGCCAGAAGGCTGTCTTAGTAATAGGACCCGGGCTGTAAAACACACTCGTCCTGGAGGTTTGTGCCCGGATCATAGAAAACAGACAAAGGTCATGTTTTACTATATTATTCTTAAATTATTTTTTCCTTACTGACTGTTTTATATGTGTACCGTTGTCATTCATGCTGGGCTCCCAGGGCATAGGGCAGTTCACAGGTTTAAAAAAGCCTAAGTGGAACAGCCCAGACTCCTGGCTTCCCAAGTCTGACATCTATATTTAAAGACTCCTCCAGGGGCTCTTCGACTTTCCCCTTTTGCTCTCTGCTCAGAGCTTCTTGTACCTTTCAGTGCAGATTCATCACTTCTAAATTGCAGTATTTCAAGGATAATTTTCCTGGGAATTTGCTCTGTATTTACAGCAGAGTCCACTTAATTTGAAACAACCCAAAGCTGCTCGGGGAACTCTGCCTTAAGGAAGATGGCACGTTTTGTTTAATTACAACAATCCCCCAAAGGTTTCTCTCCCAGGCTTGCAGTTGTCTTGATTATACTCTGGCAGACTTATGTCTGTCTCCTCTGAAGGATGGAAGTGGAAAACCTGTACTCTCTGCTGCGGGTGTATATGTGTGCAAGTTATATCTACCAGTGATGGTGTTTTATTTTTAGAACCTAAGAAGCTGTTGGGGCACAAGTCCTGCCAACAAAACTTTTCCCCTCTTACAGGAGCTGAACCTAAGCTTCCAATATGTCTTTAACACTCCAGCACAATCCTTCTGCATCCTTTTGGCCAGAACTTCATTGTACATCTGATACTGGGGATTGTCTCCTTTCTTTGGCCTTTTGACGCAATAAACTACAGCCAAGAAGAGTGCAGTGCTTTGCAGAAAGTTGATCTCCTCATTGAGCCTGTGGGTGCACTTGAGTAGCTTCTCTGACTGCATCCTCAACTATGTTTCTGTAGAATTGTTTAGAGCAGGGATAGCCAGCCAGCAGCCAGCAGGCCAAATCCAATCCACAACCCCATTTCTTGTCCCTTAGTAGCATTACCAAATTTTAATCAAAAGTTTGTTCCCAGATCTACATGCGAGGGAGAATGCCATGAGTCTCCATGTATAATTTCATGTGAATGATGTATTGCTATTACACACATTCTGGAAAGGCAATAGCTCCCGCTGTCAATCTGCCGCTTGAAGGAGACCTTACATGATAGACATTTGTTCATCAGCCCCTACAGTTGATGACCTCTTGTGGTCCAGCTGCACATGCTCAGAATCTGTAGGTGTTCATGTCTGGAACTGTGGGTTAAGCAGCTTGTAAGAGTTTAGCATTTGGAGCAAGCAAACTTATCCTCCTTATTCCACACCTTGAAACATGTACAGTGGTACCTCAGGTTACATATGCTTCAGGTTACAGACGCCGCTAACCCAGAAATCGTGCTTCAGGTTAAGAACTTTGCTTCAGGATGAGAACAGAAATTGTGCTCCAGCGGCGTGGCAGCAGCGAGAGGCCCCATTAGCTAAAGTGGTGCTTCAGGTTAAGAACAGACCTCCGGAACGAATTAAGTACTTAACCTGAGGTACCACTGTACTTACACACACACTCCCACACCCCTCTTCCAGTCCCAGAAACACTCACTTTGACCGCCTACAATTTCTAACTTTAATTCAGGCATCTAATCTTCTTACGCGGTTATGGTAATTAAGGCGAACGTTTCTCTACTTCTTGAAACACCCGTTCAACTCTTGTGACCAGTAGATTTGCACTGCAGAATTAGTCAGCCAAAATAAAGTAAAAGGGATTCTAGGGCTTCCTGCCTTTCATTGATGGCTGTTCAAAATAAGTTTGTATAAATTGTGGCTTTGTCGAGCAGAGAAACTGTGTGTGAGGGGGATGGCTCTCTTTCATTCTAGAAATCTGGTTGTCATCAGCACTGCAGAGCATACATGGGAGAGATGCTACTTGCAGCATACAGAGCCTTGTATGGAAATCTGAGCTTTCAATAATGTAAGAGTTCATGTGGGGGTGGGGAGCCATGTGGCCAACGGATTTCCATTGATTGGAAATCAAAGGATGGTTCACTAGTGGTTCCAATAATGGATGAACTTCACCACACCTGTTTGTGCAAGTCACCTCCTTTTTATTTTATTGTCCCTATTGTTCTTCTGCATTACCGTATTTTTCGCTCTATAAGATGCACCAGACCACAAGATGCACCTAGTTTTTGGAGGAGGAAAACAAGGAAAAAAATGTTCTGAATCCCAGAAGCCAGAACAACAAGAGGGATCAATGCGCAGCGAAAGCAGCAATCCCTCTTGCGGTTCTGGCTTCTGGGATAGCTGCGCAGCCTGCATTCGCTCCATAAGATGTACACACATTTCCCCTTACTTTTTAGGAGGGAAAAAGTGAGTCTTATAGAGCAAAAAAATATGGTATATGTTGATTCATCCTTCTTGTTCAACCTAGGCCTAAAGAGGCAATCAGACATTCCTATTTATCTCATTCCCCTTTTCTGTTGATGGTATATGGTATATTTGTATTTATTTATTGCGTGCTAAGTAAAAAAAAAAAAAATACAGTTGCATGCCCAAAACAGTAAACTGAAAACTTATATGGCCTCCTTCAGCAGGAATTGGAAACAGAGCACTCCCAGCAATTACTTTAGACTCTTAACTAAGTGCTCACACTTCTATTTGATAAAGGTGCACCATGTAGCTATGTGCCTTTTGGCACATTCTTTTGGAGTTCCACTTTCAGAGAAGGATGTATCAGGTTGGGTTCAATAAACTGGATGCCAGTTAGTAACATGGGTTGGTGTGCGCACATGAATGTACAGTTTAATGTGTTTTTTTTAAAGGAGGCAAGAACAGACAGAGTCTCAAATAGTGTAGGAGGTGAACTTTGCCAAGGCCATGGGATTGCATGGGTGGGGTATACAAGCATACTCTGCTG
Source organism: Podarcis erhardii (assembly GCF_964252035.2). Taxonomy (NCBI): domain Eukaryota; kingdom Metazoa; phylum Chordata; class Lepidosauria; order Squamata; family Lacertidae; genus Podarcis; species Podarcis erhardii. The sequence continues at coordinate 15,258,600 of NC_138509.1, read as the reverse complement.
GATCAATCTAAGCTACAAAGTGAGGAAGGACTTGGAAATTTCCATAAGCATTTTCTTCCAGTGTGAGGGGGAAATGGTGTAGCTTTCATTTCACCTCAGTGGATCCAAATTTGGTACCAGAAGAGGAGAGGGGAAGCTGAGTACATCCCAGGAGATGTTTGATAAGGAAGCACAATTGAAATTGCACACATTTTTGGCCTGAAGGCTTTTGGTGCTATTTGTTACAAGTGTGAAGATACTTCCGAATTGGATTAGTGGGGTTGGGTGTACAGTATATGCTGTTGCTCTCTTCATCCCCATGTACAGTGGTGCCCCTCAAGACGAATGCCTCGCAAGACGAAAAACCCGCTAGACGAAAGGGTTTTCCGTTTTTCGAGGCGCTTCGCAAGACGAATTTCCCTATGGGCTTGCTTTGCAAGACGAAAACGCCTTGCAAGTCCCCCCCCCCCTTTTCTAAGCCGCTAATAGCCGCTAATAGCGCTAAGCCACTAATAGGGATGCTTCGCAAGACAAAAAAAACCGCTAGACGAAGAGACTCACGGAACGGATTATTTTCGTCTTGCGAGGCACCACTGTAGTGAGAAGATCCAGGACTAACACTGCTTTATTTAGTTTCACTTTGGAAATAAAGACACTGGGAGACTTGTAGCATCTTTGTAATATTTGCTTTAGTTACAAATATACAAAGCATAAGCAGAGATAAAAGGATCTCCTGAAAGGCAACAGTAATGCTACCAGGGATCACATTTCGACACACACTCAAGGTCCCTTCAGTTAGCTTGCAGTGTCTCTCTCTTTGAACTGGTTTTCATGTTAATGAAAAGGTCCTGTTCTCATGAATGCTACATCTTCTTACCCCCATCATGATCTGTAAGTTTCTGGTAGTAATAGTTTGCTGTCTAAGATATAGAATGGCAAATGGGAGATATGAGTGAGACCTACAACACCAGGATGCATGAGCATAGAGTTCATTAATGTTAATGCTAAGCCATGCGTTTCACTTACACCTTGAGTTTTAGGAAGGTGTAGATCAGACACACAGATATTACAACCATTGGAAAACCATCTCCTAATGGTTGGGTCTCATTGAAGAGGCATTGGCCAATCAGTTTGAAGCAGTCTGACTGACCAAGAAATGGTTGGCTAGCTGTCAGGGTAGGAGAAAAGAGGCTGTATGGAGAGACCCTGGATCCAGCAAGTGTTAACGTTTAAGTAAGGCTAGCTTCCTGTTCAGGTAATCGCCTGGGTAATGGGCCATTAAGGGAACAAAGGAAGTGGACCTGTGTGAGACTCTACCACTGCAATTGGCTGGTAGTTAGGAAAAGAAAGAAGTGAGAGTTGAGAGTTTGCAGTGATGTGACCTAGAGGTAAAGCTGGAGACAGAGCGAGAGCACGCGCAATATTTGATTTCTGTTTGAATCCAAGGCTGCGGCTATGGGTGTTGGTGCTGTGAGCCCCTCTATTGCAGGCTCAGGTTGTGTATATGTGCTAAAAAAAACCCTATATATCATAAAGACACCACATTCTCCGCTGTGCCTCAATTCCAAAAGGAAACACAAACCCTGGCTCAAAGATTGGGGTGTAGATCTTGAAATAACAGGAGTAGGCTCTTACCCAGGAGTCTACAAATCCATGCTTATCATGTTGTGGATGGAGGCCTTGTTATGCTTGCCAGAGGGGAAGGAAACTTCACCGTGGTAAGCAGACTTTTGAACCCCCAGGGTAATATCCAACACTAGCTGATCTATATCAGCTAGTGAAAGGACTTACAAGTGCACAAAGGAACTTTCCTTCCTTCTTCTCTCCCTTTCTGCATATCCCATGCCACCAAATCTTTTTTGGGTTCCCCCCAACTTTCTGGGGTGGGGGGAAGGAGGGGTGCAGAAGTTCTTTTGTGCAAGCGGAAATGCTTGTGTTTGCAGATCTGTTTGGTTGAGTACTGCCTCTAGGCTTGTGCCCTTAAAAAAAAAAAGTGTAGGATTTCACCATATTGGTGACTTCTCTTGTATGAAAGGATAACAATTTTAACTCGTTATCTGATTTCCTCTAGTAGGCACTTTGTTCACAGCTGACTATTTTTTAATAGAGATTTTGACATAGCCCCAGGGGCTCAATACCCTGTAGTGGTAGGCTGTACCTTATAGTCCTGTAGTGTTTTAAGCTGCATGATAAACTGTGGAGTGCAGATGCCCCCTCCCTTAATTGATAACTGGAATTCAGGGAATGAGCTTCCTGTGTTGTTCAGAGGTGCAGAGAAAACCCTCAAGCTTTTTCAGGGTCAGGCCGTCTGGCAGGTCTTTGGAAGGTTCAGAGCTGAGTTACCATCTTCTGCACCAGGTGAAAGTCAAGCTTCTGAGCAGCAGAGGGGTCAGAAATCGGCAAGTAGTTACGGCGAGGCAGTTTTCAGATTCTTTAAGGTGGCACTTTAGGGGAAGAGAGATCATGCAAGGGTTGTGTGTGGGAAGGGTCTATCTGGCTACTTGGAGCAACAGGTTGCTCTGATTGTCAAAGCAAGCCTGACGTAAGTGGTATAAACAAACCAGCCATGGCCCCTCCTGCTGTTTGCTCGGATCACTTGCTTTGACTGGGCTGATGTGCAGCAGTACCCTTGTTGTTATCTGCATGATGCTGCAGTGCAGCAAAGATCGGGCCAATAACTTCCTTTGCCTGAGAGCTGCCTCAATGGTGCAGAGCGTAAACCGCCTCCTGTCGGAGTCCCCAGACACATTACAGAAACCGTGTTGCAGGCCCCTCAACATGTAGACTAAATGAGCCGATGTTTGTTTTGAATTGTTGGCTTTTCCCCAAAGCAAGAAAAACAGTGTTTGCCAGTGCTCCAAATCTAGTAGTGTTTAGGTACCAACATATCCGTATTCTGTTGAACTGTCTTATTAATTTGTTTGGATTCATGCTCCTAAATATTTAACATCTATCCATGGCCAACTTTCAGCAGGTTTTGTAAAGCAGGATGTGAGATGAGTTCAGACCTTTTCCACTTAATAGTTGAAAATCCAAATTTTGTGGGGAGCTGTAGTATAATTTCAGGGTTAGAAGAGGGAGAATTTGAGCAAGTTAGTAACCCACCATCGACACAGAGCAGCAGCAACAACATAAAATTGGGAGTCTCTTATTTTAACCCCTCACATCTTCATAGCCTCTAATTGCACATGCTGTGAGCTCTAGCGCAAGATCAAAGAATAGAAAAGAGGTAGCCCTAATGCTTAATTGTATGCAGTGAAAATGATTTGGATAATCCATTTATAACCACTCTAGATAATGGAACACTGTAGCGGAGTCCATTTAATGAACTGTTCAGGCAGACATGGCACTCAGAAAAGAGAACTTGTCAAAATGCTTTCTTAGCATCAAATGTCAGGGATGCTGAAGCTGGCCTATAAGTCATACCGTCAAAAGGATCATAGACTGGATTGAGAATGATGGATATGTCGCCTACAATACAGATTGAAGGGAAGGTGATTAGGTTCTAAGGCCTCCTTGAATGGTGTTTTAGGTATGGGCACCTAGTGAATAAATGAAGTCCTTTATACCATTCTTGCTCTGAACCATCAGAGCTTGACTTTATAATATTTTTAGAATCTTTAATTTTGATTAAAATATATATATATATATTCTGCTGCTGCGGGAATGGCTGGAGAATGCCCACCCATGACTTGCTAAACCAGGAAGAAAAATCTTTTGAAGAAACTTACCTTGCCTTTCTGAGAATTTTGCCTTTGCAGAATTAATTGATTTTGAATGCATGGTTTGAGCATGGCTTTTTTCAGCCCACAATAGTTTTAAAGCTAGTTCTGTGCTGAACCTGCAGCAAGCAGTTCCATTAAATTCTTCACTTCTGCGACAGCTGGTAGTTTTTTCTGCTTCTTTTTAAGAAAGAGGTGACATTTTTGGATTCGCTAATCTTTAAATCATTGATATTACAAGGTGGCCGAGAGATGCGGGTGTTCTTGTTTTTAACTTAGAAAAAAAAAGCACACACACCCCTTTGGTGTTTTTCAGGTCCTGTCCTCACCCCCCAGCTAGCACACCTCCTGAAATGCACATGGAAGGATGTTCCATCAGGAAGTCCTTCCACAGGCGTTCAAGGAAGTGTGTTGGCTGGTGGGCTTCCAGGAGATATGCTGGCTGGGGGAAGCAGTGGAATGGTACTGAGATTTTGGTGGTGGTTCTTCTTCTTTTTAAAAATAAAAGTAAACGCCCACACCTCTTGCCTACCTTGCACCATTAATTATAAAACCCTGAAATTTCGCAGGAATGTTCCCCCTCTCATTCCCCCCCCGAGTGATTTCTTCTTTTTTTACTTCTCCCCTGCAAATGATAGGGAAAAGTCCCGAGTGAAATTATTGGACCCACCCTAGTTTAAACAAGCCACAGTTCAGCCTGACTCTGATGAAAAATTGCAGTACGCTAATACAGGGAAGCAAGTACTTTCCCTTCCACCATATCTGAGGGGAGAGGAAGGATAGCACAGGAGCTCAGAGCATGAGCCGCACCGTTCCTGTAACGCTAAACTGCCGTTTAGTGCGACATCTAAAGAAGGCGATCGTCGTAGCTTTCAGCACACTTCCCCTTCCATGGCAACAGGAGGTGGGGAAACAATTTGGAGTGAAACAGTGCAAAGCTGAGAGGGTAGAAAGAAATCTGCCTTCGCCATCGTCTCTGACGTTGAAACTTGCTGTGATTGGCTCTTTGCAGCCTGAGGGTAGTAATGCAGAGTCACAGTTCTTGATAGGTGTGAAGTTATGGAGCCCTTTGTGAGGGAAAACTTTTTAAAAAGCTTCTACTCTTCGTGAAATATCATTGCAGGTGGGTGGGTGGGGAATGCAGAGAGACCGTCGTCAGCACTAGCTTTTGTAGTTGGTGTTAGCAGAGTATGAAATTTTAGGCTTGCACGGATGCGGTGGCCTTTTGTGTGGACATTGTGTATGTGTGTGTGTGTGTGGGAAATGTTCAGTGGCAGTGACTATGTGGTCTGGGTGCTGCTCTAAGAAGAACCGGGACCCCTTTTGTGTGCTTGTCTGTTAAATGCCAGAGCTGGGTAATAATAGCACATACAATGCATGGTTATCCCATTTGCTGAGCCTCGCATGCTTATTTGATTAAGGATATTGATTCCAGAAGATTCTATGCCCGCGCCGAGGCTTCACAACCTCCAGCAGTTTCTGCCTACAATTTCATGGTTGGATTGATCTGTGAGATAGGAACAGTACTGCCCTTTGAGACAAGAAAGGATTTTTTGAGCCTAGGGCTGGTCGCAGTCCATTCTGAGAACCCAAATTCAAGTGGCATTTTTGTAGTCTTATATATACGTGTGTGTGTGTGTGCGCGCGCGCGCACGCACGCACACACACACACACGCTTAACTTGCAAATTTCATTGGCCCCTTTCCCTCCCTCTCTGTTTCTCTTTGCTTGTAAGATGCAATATGGTGGCAAGGCTGACAATCCCAGAAAAGGCTAGAGATATAATGGATACACCAACAATACAATTTTCTGCAAGAAGGTCTTGATTGTAAACTTGTTAACCCTGTGGAATCTTAACTTGATGCTCCATATGGGGGGAAACCCTCATTTTCATTGCATTTTAGAGCCCCTCACGTACACTATCTTACCCTTACAATAACCACATAAAATAGGTATTCACCGTCACCTCCACATTGCAGGTGTTGTTGGCCTGAGGCTGAGAGTGCTTATTTAGGGGGGTCATGGCAGAGGTGAGATTTTAAGCTACTTTTGTAGCACAGGCTTCTTGCAATCCCACCGCGTTAGCCGCCATGGCCTCTACCTTTTATTATTAACATTTTGAATAGAGAACTTGCCATCACTAAATTGTGAAAGTAGTTGGCAGGACCACCTGTCGTCTTTATAATGGTGGTGGGGAGCTAATTGCTTGTAGCTTCCTTGGGAGAAATAACAATCTGGCATAGTTTGGGGCATATTCAGGCTCCCCACCCCTGCCATGAAATCTCGAGTTCATGGGGAGCTTAGTTAGCTTCAAAGGGAAAGTGTTTTTCGTTTACTTTGCTTCAACTCTTAAGGTGAACCAAAAAACGGTAGCATCCAATTGCAGATATAGTCGTATTTGTCTGCGAAGTCACTGCTTGCAAGGCCAACACCCACCTTTCACCATAGCTACAGCCTTGTCACAAAGGCCATGAAGCAATTCTGAAACGACTTCCCTTAATTTTCTGTTTTCCAAAAGATTCTCTGTGCTTCTGACCCTTATCTGTGGCACTACCCAATGAACGATTTCTTAGCTTTGTAGCATATAGCCTTCAGCTCTATATCAGTGTTTTCCAAACTTGGGCCTCCAGCTGTTTTTGAACTACAACCCCCATCATCCCAAGCTACCAGGACCAGCGGTCAGGGATGATGGGAGCTGTTGTCCAAAAACAGCTGAAGGCCCGAGTTTGGGAAACTCTGCTCTATATGTTGGTAGTGTGTGGGCTTCTGGAATATTGAGTTGAGGAGTCTTGAGGAACACAAAGGAGATCTTTTCACCGAAGAGCTGCTGTTAGATAGAACTTCATTCAAAGCGGTTCTTTATCCAAGGCTGTTGATATCTTTACTGATAATGTGCAAGTTCTTTATTTACATTTACACTGATAGCGTCAATATACAGTTCATAAATTTGGGAGTTGTCGGAAGGAAGCAGTATGGTACTTGGAAGTGTGTCCAAGCGGATAAGGGCAATATTTTTTTATTATTACTCATTTTATACCTTCCTTTCCTTTGTAGAGCTCAGGGTGGCTCTGTTACAACTAAATGAGAATGTGATTGAAGGCTGTTTGGGAGGGAGTGGAAAGGTAGGCATGCAAAGCACCTAACAGCTGTCCCCCGAGCTGCATAATCTTAATTGGATTCCATGCTAGATTGCAGATTCTTTTGCATAGCCCCGTATGGAGGACTGCCAAAGATGAACATCCTGGCTCATATCATAACCTTTTCTCTGTTTTTTGGCACCCAGGTTTCTCCTCCTGTTTATTCTGTAGAAGTGGATGTTTGGTGCCTCGATAGTTGAAACCATAAACTTGTATCTTCCCCTGCTGCCTGCCGAGAACGCTTGTCTGCTTGTTTTAATCACTTGATTGTGTTACTCAAAAAGCTTCCATATGTATTAGTCATGCAGCCAAGTGAAGAATCACTTTTAATAATCTGATTCACCCACTTGCCTGGGGACTCAGTCCATCCCTTGTAGGGAGATTAGGCTCAAAGATGATGGTCTCTTGAATCCCAGAGATGATGGTCCGATCTATCCCCAGAAAAGTACACAGTGAATTCCTTTAAGATCCTGCTCATCCCACTTAAATAAGCAAATAATGAACATGTATGTGTGTATATTGTCTGTATGCCAGATGGCTCTGTTTACATTTTACTTGACTACTTGCTCAAAGAGCAGTACCGTGCCAAAAGAAAAGCAGGTTTTTCTCCACTTCCAACGAACCTATTTAAAACTACTTCAGTTTGAAACTGTTTTACTGTTTGCTACATGGGTTTTTTATGCAGTGTTATCCTCTTTTATTATCTGTTCTAATGCTTTTGAATTTTGGCTCATTTTATTCCTTCTTGTAAGCCCGCTTGCTCCCGTTGCTTGGTCCCAGCTCCTGGCAACCTAGCACTTCGAAAGCACATCAAAGTGCAAGTAGATAAATAGGTACCACTCCGGCGGGAAGGTAAACGGCGTTTCCGTGTGCTGCTCTGGTTGGCCAGAAGCGGCTTAGTCATGCTGTCCACATGACCTGGAAGCTGTACGCCGGCTCCCTCGGCGAGTAAAGTGAGATGAGCTCTGCAACCCCAGAGTCGTCTGTGACTGGACCTAACGGTCAGGGGTCCCTTTACTTTTATAACTGCTGTTATAGGGGGGCACAGAGAGAGCCAGTCTTCAAACTGCCTGTTTTGGCTAAAGCCCTCCATTGAATTTTCTTGTGGGTGAATGGCCCCTCATGGGGGGGGGGAAGGAGATTCTCCCCACCCCCTGCTTTTGGGACCAAAGGAGAGGTGGGCTGTTGGTTTTTGGGGTTGTGCTAAGCTTTAGCTTGCTCTTCCTCTAGCTCCAAACCTGGAGGTGGTGGGGGGAGAGCAGGACCTTTGTGGGTTTGAGCAGCACCTCTACCACCCAAAGAAGTTCTAACCTTTCTCTCTGAAAGACAGAGGGGAAGGCTGTGGTTTCTGTGTGTGGGTTGGGCATTAGAGAACCTGCACAGACAGCCAGACTCAGCGGCTCTTGGCAGGGATCTTCCTGGAGTTGGGTTGCGCTTAGGAACCTTCTGAAGCTCACTTCAGCTTGAAGTGGGTGTCTCTGTCCCTCCCCAACCTCAAGCAGGGGAGGGGACATTTGCCTAGGAGTGTGACATTCTTCCTGTATTGGGAAGTTCTTAATGTTTGTTGTTTTATTATGTTTTTATATGTGTTGGAAGCCACCCAGGGTGGTTATGGCAACCCATCTAGATGGTCGGGGTCTTCTTCTTCTTCTTCTTCTTCTTCTTCTTCTTCTTCTTCCCAAGCAGGAGAATAGAGGATGGAGTAGGGCTAAAGATCATTCACTACTGAGGATGGGGACATTAGTAGAATTAAGGAAGGCTGTGTATGTGAACCATATCAAAATAGCTATGCCTGCATGTACTCTGCACTTGTCTTAAAAAACAAACAAACCTCCATCCCCTAAGGAAAGGTGAAATACTGCCACCTGTGGAGATTATACAGATTTCCTAAATTGCTGTGTCAGCTAGTCTCAGGGAGGGGCACTGAATCACACACACACACACACACAAACACACACACCCTGCCACCGCCCTTTCCCTAGACCTGACCACCGGAAATCCTTTTCAGTTAAATTCTGTGCCCAGTACCAGTTTATATACTTGTGCAATGCCGCTGGAAACTACATGTTCTAGAAATAATAGCTCATTTTTTTTTTAAAAAAATGGTGGTATATCCTCTTAAGTGTTTCACGCGTGAGATTCCGGGACTTGATTTCGGAGAATGCCTCTGTTCTGTACTCTCCAAGAAGTACAGCTTTTATGTACCTCTGTGAGCTTTCCAATATAAAGGTAGTAGCAGAAGGGGCAGAGGCTAGATTCCCCCCTCCCCGCAGCACAGAAGCAAGTCTGTGGAGCCGCTCTATTTTGATTTTCCTTCCTGCCTTAGGGAGATGTTCCCTGTGTGCCTCGCAGCATTAGCCTCTGGCAGGGAATAGGTTTGTGTTTGATCCCTGATAGTGTCGCCACCCACACGGTGAGTCACTGGTAATGCCTTAGCTCTTATTTTTAGTCCTGTTGCTGCCATCCGTCTGTAACCATTAGCCAGTAAGAGACGTAAGCATTGCGATAAACATGTTAATCTCTCTCTGCCTCCACACCCCCCCCCCCAGTTACTTTATCTCCAGATGCAGTTTTCTCTGGGCTCTAATCACTGGCATGGGCATCACAGCACACAGTAATTCAGGGCATTCACAGCAAAGGTGCTGGAGCTCCTCCGAGTCCAATAGCGACATTAATAAAGGGAGAGTGATTTTTCACAGTGAGGCGTAAAGCATTTTCAGACTAGCTTCCACCAAAATAGTACTTGCTGCTTGGAGCCTTGCTGGTTAGTTGATAAGTTGCCCATGGAATTCCACAGCTCTTGTCTGGGTTTCCAGTATAGATGATTTCCATAAATTTTCATTTAGGCTCTGATATTGGTGGTTTTGTCCTTATACCGGCGGTCAGCAAACTTTTTCAGCAGGGGGCCGGTCCTTTGTCCCTCAGACCTTGGGGGGGGGGGGCTGGACTATATTTTGAAGGGAAAAAATGAACAAATTCCTATGTCTCACAAATAACCCAGAGATGCATTGTAAATAAAAAACACACGTTCTACTCATGTAAAAACACCAGGCAGGCCCCACAAATAACCCAGAGATGCATTTTAAATAAAAGGACACATTCTACTCATGTAAAAACACGCTGATTCCAGGACTGTCCGCGGGCCAGATTTAGAAGGCAATTGGGCTGGATCTGACCCCTGGGCCTTAGTTTGCCTACGCATGCTTTATACTATTACATTTTTTAAAAGTGGGTTTTTGTTTTTTCCCATTTGACAGTAGATGATGGGAAGGAAGGAATGTCTATATAGTTCTGCATTACTATCAATAATTTACTTTCTATTAGTATTGATAAATTCAGTCATATACACACTCATGCATGTGTAGATTACTGTAGGTAACAGATGGGGTAAGTGAAATATTTATACCCTCGTTCTTTTTGACATACTGAAAGTGGGGGCATAGTGTGAGCGAGAAATAGAGAGATTGTGTCACTTCATCATACTATCTAAAAGTTCACAGTTGAAAATAGGCAAACAACCTGTGCATGACAGGGTTGGGTTAAGGACCGAGTTTGCTAGCCTAGCAGACAATGGCACGACCAACACAATCCAGGTTTTTATCCAAGCTAGGGCTCTGTTTCTTGTATTTAATTTAAGGGTAAAGTAGGCATGGAAAACCTCTGTTGTGCTTTACCGGATGACATTTGCACTGCGTTTTGTATATGTTTGTTTTTTAAATGCCACAAAGCAGGTCTGGAGAAATGGAGAACTGCAGCAAGGGAAACTCCAGATGCTATAGGCTGCATGGTTTGCAAAAAAGCAAGTCAATGAATTGCAGCAGCTCCAATCTGAACTGCTAGTGTAGAAGCAACCCTGGATGTGGCCGCCACACCCAAAAGAGCAGAAAAGGAGACAAAACCACCACATGTGGCCGACATGTCTTCTTCCATCAAGACGCCATCAAAGGTGTGGGGGCAAAATCGCCTACACTGCCATGCTCATGCGCAGAGGAAAGCTCTTTGTACCTCTCCGGAATGGCACCCAGTGAAATGTGGGCATGTTTAAGCAGGTGCAAACAGGAACTGAGCAGGAAGAGCAAACAGTATTTTATGCACTACAGTGGTACTTCGGGTTACATACGCTTCAGGTTACAGACGCTTCAGGTTACAGACTCCACTAACCCAGAAATAGTACCTCGGGTTAAGAACTTTGCTTCAGGATGAGAACAGAAATCTTGCTCCGGCAGCATGGCAGCAGCGGGAGGCCCCATTAGCTAAAGTGGTGCTTCAGGTTAAGAATAGTTTCAGGTTAAGAACGGACCTCCAGAACAAATTAAGTTCTTAACCTGAGGTACCACTGTATGAGTTTTTGAGGGGGTATTCACTGACTCTGTTCATGTGCTGGTGGGCACAATGGCACCTGTGGGTGTCAGTTTGGCAGCCCCTGTTGAATGTGGGACCTTCTGTGCCCATAGCATATACTCCATAAATGAACTATTGCCTTTTCCAATAATCCCCCACCCCCAGAATGTGGCAGGTAAAATATCTCGGGGGGGGGGGAGTTCAGAGTGGCCTTTCCTTACTACTGAATGTCTCCCTACGCACAAAGTTTTGGAGCAATTATTTTGAGCATATCCTTGGGCAGAGTTAAGGGACTGGGCACTGTATGGCAGAGCTTTATGGTGATATGATGTCCCCCGAGAAGAGTGGAATTGTTTACAGTGCCTTCAGACTATTTCCTGGTTCTTGAGAAGTACCGTATTTTTTGCTCTATAAGACTCACTTTTTCCCTCCTAAAAAGTAAGGGGAAATGTGCGGGCGTCTTATGGAGCGAATGCAGGCTGTGCAGCTATCCCAGAAGCCAGAACCGCAAGAGGGATTGCTGCTTTCACTGCGTAGCGATCCCTCTTGCTGTTCTGGCTTCTGGAATTCAGAATATTTTTTTTCTTGTTTTCCTCCTCCAAAAACTAGGTGCGTCTTGTGGTCTGGTGCGTCTTATAGAGCGAAAAATACGGTATGTCTCCTTCCCCCCCACCACCTTATTTTATTTGTTTATTCTTCTTTGATGGTGAGCTTGATCTCTGTTGACTGTTTCAGCAATCAGATTCCATTCTTGCTGCTTTTAGGAGATCTTTTTCAGTACCGCTAACTTGGTTGGTCCTAGAGGCCAGCCATCAATCAACAAAGGGCATTTACTGTAATTAAAATATGAATGGAAGAGGGAAGGGTAGTCATGTTAAATGAACATGGGTGTGCACTGCGACTCAAACTATTTTTGTAGGGGAGTTCAGTGGGTTTTAAAGCCACATGAGCCCAGGGTGTTGGCTCTTCAGAATTGTTAGGCCATATTCAGCCTTGGAGCTAGGCAGTGGGTAATTAAAAGTCTTCACACACTTAAGTTTACCTCCTGCCAATTAACATTCTTTCCCAGCATCCTGCCTCATGCTCCTCTTGCTTCCTGCTTCATTGTGGCCTTTCTTGCTTTCATTGACAAGCTTCTGCTTCAAACTTTCTGTGCAACACAAAGCCACTGTTGGCTTTGAAAAGATCTGTAGGGTGTGTGTTGGTAAATCTTCCCTAGTTATTGCAAGAAGAAAAAGGGTAAATCCTCAATTGCCCTTCACACTCCTCCTTCATTATTCTCTGATGTTTCCCTGTGACTGGGCAGCCACTCTGAAGACTTGAGGCTTTTCAAGAGCATCTAATTAATTGTAGAGCAGTTTCCCCTAACTTTTCAGATGTTTTAATAAATTGGATCCAATTCCTTGTCTAGCCTTATTTTCATTTCAATAAATTATTATTATTAGAAGAAGAGTTTGGATTTGATATCCCGCCTTTCACTCCCTTTAAGGAGTCTCAAAGCGGCTAACATTCTCCCCCACAACAATCACTCTGTGAGGTGAGTGGGGCTGAGAGACTTCAGAGAAGTGTGACTGCCCAAGGTCACCCAGCAGCTGCATGTGGAGGAGCGGAGACGCGAACCCGGTTCTCCAGATTACGAGACTCTTAACTACTACACCACACTGGCTCTCTTCTTCTTCTTCTTCTTCTTCTTCTTCTCATTATTATTATTACTACTACTACTACTGTTATTAGGGCCTTTTCTTTTTTCTTCTTGCCAGAGCTCACCAGAGAAGTTCATGGTGAGATATGGCACCTCTTGTTGTTGTTGTTGTTGTTGTTGTTATAAAAATTTGTATGCTGCCCTATATCCATAGATCTCAGGGTGGTTCACAACATTAAGAATTGCAATATAAAGAACAAAAAACGCATAATAAAAACAGAAGCAAAGACAACCCAAAAACCCCTGCTTCCACAACACATTTTTGAAGGGCATTAGATGTCAAATCAGCCAAAAAGCCTGGTTAATTATAAGTAGTGTTACCATTTTTTCAGTAAGTATCTTTGTCATCCTTTATCTGCCTGTTCTCATCTGGAGGATAGCAGGAAGCTAGCTTATTAGCATAACGTGGCAAGCCTTCCTACACCGTTCTTCCACAGATGGTTTAATGTTGTTCTTCCAATTCTTGGCTATAATTATTTTGGCAGCTATTAACCAAAACAAATTCAGTCTCTCTCTCTCTCTCTCTCTCTCTCAGTTGCATACTTATCTCCATTTAGGAGGACATGTGGTACAAACAGAACTCTGTCTTTGTTTTGTCTTTACCACCTCCTTTTATAACCCCATATCTCCAACCACTACCACAAACATTTTTTATTTTTTAAAAAACTGGGTTTACAGTGCTTTATTTATCCATCCACAAGTGTTACTGTTTGCATATTTTTATTTCTTTTAAGTGTTACGGGCATATAATACCACTAGGGAGCCTCTTATCCAAATGTTCTTTATTTGTAACATTTAAGGAAGTTGTTAGACTTGTTTTTACAAATACAGTGTTCCTGTATTAAAAGATTAGTTCGCGGATTCTGTTTCCTTCTGTATTTATCACTTGGATGTAACTTTTTCCAATGAGATGTATGTGTCTTCTTAAAATTCAGTAAAAACATACAGATTTGCATGTATCGTTTGATTGCCAGCAGGTATATTGTTGGGACGTGGGTGGCACTGTGGTCTAAAACCACAGAGCCTAGGGCTTGCTGATCAGAAGGTTGGCGGTTCGAATCCCTGCGACGGGGTGAGCTCCCATTGCTTGGTCCCTGCTCCTGCCAACCTAGCAGTTTGAAAGCATGTCAAAGTACAGTAGATAAATAGGTACCGCTCCGGCGGGAAGGTAAATGGCATTTCTGTGCGCTGCTCTGGTTCGCCAGAAGCGGCTTAGTCATGCTGGCCACATGACCCGGAAGCTGTATGCCAGCTCCCTCGGCCAATAAAGCGAGATGAGCGCCGCAACCCCAGAGTCATTCGCGACTGGACCTAACGGTCAGGGGTCCCTTTACCTTTATATTTGTGAGTACTGGAAGACAAAAGATTGTTTGCTTCTGTTCCTCACCTTGTTACATGTTTGCAATTCCCCCTTCAATCTTGTTGATTTAGTTGCTTACATTTTTTGGCTACAGAATAATCTCTCTGATAATTCACTGACATAGTCAGTGCCAATTCCTTTTGATAGTTGTCTCATAGGTTTATAATAATCATCTTTTTTATTATGGTTTGTGAATTCATGTTTTGGTCTCTTTCTAACATGACCTGAGCTTTTAAATGCAGGAATATCTTGCTGTTTTGTAACCCAACAAAAACACATCGTCTCTGTTTCCCAACTATGACACATTGCAGTTAGGATTTTCAGGGTGATAATGTTTTGTAATATTTTGCATTGCCAAATCGTCTTCTAAAACCTTCTGCTGTGTAGCACTCATTTTTAGCTGTGAAGGCTTATTTTTTTCTAAACGAAATGACTGATTAGAGACCGAATTAGTTTTAACTTCTGCCATGGCATTCTTATTACCATAGTTGGAAAAAAAGTATAGACATTTTGGCAGTACATTCATTTTTTGCACCACTGTAGCCTTTTCCCCATCCATTATATTTTTAGATTCTTCAACTATGCATTTAAATCACATCTTACCAGTGTTTCTCTATCGCCTTTAAGAAGATTATCCTTACATACTGCAAACTATCCAGTTTTCCTTACCTTCTGCATAGCACTATTATTCCATCCTTTTTGCTGAAATCCTGTGCATGAAAGCCACACTGAAAACACTGGGAGTTGCTTAGGAGGCATCTTTGGAAAAAGAGGGTTAGGCCCTATGGAAACTCTGCTCCAACCGAAGAACCAACCCACAGGAGACCAAAAAACAGCCTGAAGAGCCATATTTCAGAGATTCCCCACCTGGACCTCCTAAGAATGTCATTCCTAGCCCAGCCTAGATCCTATATTCCAGGGGTGGCCAACTCTCAAGAGACTGCAGTCTACTTTCAGAATTAAAAACTGGCAGTGACCTAACCCCATTTTTAGGTTCAGCTCACAGTTGAGCTTTTTTTTAAGGCGTTGGGAAAAAATTTTGGGGGGGAAGTCCCACTTTTTTTGGAGGGGGGGAGGCAAGGGACAAAGGGGTAAAGCCACTCACGAAAAGATCACTATGGATCAATACAGCAGCTCGGAGAAAGCTCCTTCTTCCCTTCCAAAGATCATACAACAATGGAGGGTGGGGTGTGGCAGGTGTCAGTTTTAGCGACGCTAAGGAAAAGGAGCCAGAGGTCAACCACGATCTACCAAAACCTCGTGGGGATCTACCAGTAGATCGCTATTGACCTGTTGGACACTCCTGCATCAAGCATAAATGGATCCGTGGACCCAATGCGAAACACAGAGTCACAGAAGGTGTACCTGTAAGCTGCCAGAGTGTTCTATTGTCAGGGGTCTAACATGGGAGAAAATCCAGCTGTGAGAAATTCTGGTGTGGACCAGATAGAGGTGGTAGAGCCTGGAGTAACTATATGTCTCTCAGTCTCTTCTGGACCTTTTCTGGATGAACATCTCCTTAGCTGTCTCGTTCCTGCTCTGGAACTCCCTGGTTAAGCCCCAGATCTTCCTAGCTCGGCTCCTTTTTGAGTTCCGGCTCCAGCCTACCTACCCGCTGCTAGTCAGGGACATTAGGGTTGCAGCCTTATCTGTATGCATTCATAACCAAAGCCTGAGCTGTTGACTTTAGACCCAGCTGTATTTCCAAATGCAATGACCTCATGGTCCACTTTTTGTCCTTGAAACTATGTCATCTTAATCTACATCCAGTGTTCGAAACTCCCCTTGTTCTAGGTGTGAGCAGTTTCTGAGCTCTGGGCGCAGTACCGTGCCTAAGATTTCAGATTAAAACTGCAGAGTGGAAGGAAAGGAGGACCTTTTTCTGCCTCCCCACTTCCAGCTACTCTCTGAAGACTGGAGAAGAGACCCTCTTAAAGATATTAGGGGGTGGGTGGGCAGGGGAAGGACTTAGACCATTTGAAAAATGAACATAATATTTTAGGTGTAGTACATTCATTTTCAGGCTTGTATTCTTGTTATAAAAAAAGCATGCCTAGACATTCTGTTGTTGCACCCATAACCAAGGTTTAAGGTGCCATTTAGCTCCTAGCTTTCATATCTGTTTCTAACACTGTCTGTGTCACCCACACAGAGCACTAATTTCATAGTTTAGAGCACTTGCATATGGAAATGGAGAAGGTAGTTTAGGCATAAACAAATTGTGGGTTGCCTGTACCGGTACAAGTTGGCAACTTAGTAGAGTTAGAAATAGGGAATCTGAAAAGAAAATGTGTTGCCCAGGTGTTGGCAATATGATCGTGAATGTAGAATCATATGAAATCTTCTTAAAAAATGGATTTCCTTGACATTTGTTTTCCCTGCAAATGGTGATAATTGTTGGGTTGAAGAGAGTGAAATCATTAGAATACTGCCACCGCCAAGTGTAAATTCCTGTGGGCATTACAACTTCCCACATGGACTTGGTGCACAATTGCAAATTGTGGATGCATAGTAGACCGACATATATACAGGGTCTTTCTTTGGAGGCATTCGTTTGTGTGTGTCTGGATTGTCAATCAATTTTCACAAGTTATGTCGGTCATGTTATATTGTTCATAGGCCATTTGCTAGAAAACTCTCTCCCAACGCAGTTTCAAATAAACATTACCATGAATTTGACATTTGGCCATGAAACGTTAGCTATTTATATAGATTTTGCTGTAGATGCATACTTTAAGAGAATATAATTGCCTGTGTTACAGATGAATTCTTGAGGTTGCAAAACTGTTGTGTTGGTCACATGTTTTAAAACAAAATAAAAAACATGAAACTACCTGTGGCACGCTTCTTGATTATTTTTGTAGGGAAGATCTATCCAGTTAACACACAAATAGTTTAATGTTCATTGGAGTTCAAGTAATCTTAACACCCAGTGTGTTATGTAAAGTTTAGTTCTGAAGGGTGAAATTGCTTTCTGCTTCTGTAGATAATTATCATGTTTTTGCTGCTGCTGCTGCTGCTGCTGCTGCTGTGGTATGGAGGTCTGAAACTGAATAATTTGTTTTAAGTGCATTATTTTACTAAGCTTGTACCATGCCCTGGGATCAATTTTTGATGAAGGGTGGGCTCAAAATACTTTCAAATAAACAAATACCAATGTCTTTGCCTGGGTTGGTGCAGTTGCAGAGCACACAGAGTCTCTCTCCCCCCCCCCTCTCTCTCACACACACACACACACACACACACACACACACACAGCCATATTACAGTTGGGTGGAGGACCTGACCTGACTTGTGAGATGCTCTCATTATAATCTCTGCTGTGCTGTTCTTGCTGCATATTACACAATCGGACAGAATGCAACTGAAGCAAATCTCCCTTTGGTATGTGTGCCCCTAGGTGGGACCCATTTTTGCCTCTGTTCCTTCCATCAGCAACAGAAATGCTACTAAGTGTGTTAATGAGGAGCAGGGTGCTTTGGTTTCTCAGGGGGAGCCGACGAGTTGCAGACTCCAAGAGGTTGGTAGCAAGTGGATTGTAGGTTAAGAAGTTCAAGAGAGCAGGTCATAATCCATTTTGCTGTTTCTAAACTGTTGAGTCTGCTGGATCACTCTTCAACACGGCGAGGCGTGGAAAGCAGTTGTTGTCGGGCAACTTGCTCTGTAGGTGCCATTGTTTCCAGCTGTCTCTTTTTTCCTCTCCCACCTACCCCTGCATTTTCTGAAATGCTTCAGAAAGGTGCTGCATCTTTGTTTCTGAAGAGCTCTTTAATCCCACCCATCCTTCAAATGAATGTGTAATTGCACTGCCTTTTCTTAAGGGCAGAGTAAAATGGTTCCTTTCTTTGAAAGCATGTGGAGGAAACAACAAACATGAATTTGAGCTGTGGGTTCCTCAGGTGGGAAGAGAGGGGCCTGCAAGCAGCTAGTCTCACCTGGTCACCTGCATCAAATGCGAGAATCGGCTCTGAGCAGGGAAACCGTACAAATGGAAGTACTAATAAAGTCGCTGCCCTAATAGGGATTATTTTCTTTATGGGCCAACATAGTTAGCTTTTAATTTTCGCGTGACCAATAATGCCAACTTTAGTCATAAAGCAGCAGGATTCTAAAGCTCAGGAAGAGGATTTCATGCTTTCCCTCTTATTGCAAGATGAAGCTGCCCAGTTTGGCTTATGCTGACATTCGTTTTTCAAACCTAGCACAACTCCTAAAATTATTCTCTACCTTTGTTGTTGTTGTTGTTGTCATCACACACACACACACACACACACACACACAGAGGTTTCTCTTATTCTTTTTCTACCTACCAAGACATTTGTATGTTTTGCCTAAAGATGGAGACAAACCAGGATAACCAGGGTTATATATTGTTAAGTATGGAGAACGAGCCATTGTTATGCTCCTTCTTCCCAGCACCCATAGGTGCAAACTCAAACCTGTGCAGCACTTAGCAGAGTCTCTCATTTTAGTGTTGTTAGCTGCCCTGAGCCTGGCTTCGGCTGGGGAGGGCGGGATATAAATAGAATTTATTATCATTATTATTATTATTATTATTATTATTATTATTATTAACATTTGCTCTGTCCCGTCCCTTCCCATTCCATCCTAAAGCCTGTGATCAGCGGCAGACACTACGACTTCACCATCAGCCAACCTTTTCTCTCTCCCACCACCCTCTTTACCATCTATCCCGGTGAGGAGTTCTGGAGAACGTGAAGAAACTCCCCACAGTATTTTGTGACATTTATTTGGTTGGCCTAATAAATATATCACCCTAATAAGGACGTGCAAGAATTGTTTCCTTTTGTCTCTCAGGCTGCAAATGGTTGGTGGCAGATGGGCTAGGAGAAATATTCCCCCCCCTTTTTTTTCTGTGGGTGAGGCCTAGGAAATCCTGTTTGCCTCATCCTTTTCCCCAATGTTTATCCCGCACATAATCTGTTTATGTAGAACTGTGCGGGCCTTGAAATGAGCAGACTTTGAGAAACATCAGGTAGAATTAGTCACTGTAGCCAGAACTAGAGAGAAACTGCATGTAGGAATATTTACCTTTGCTTCCCCCCCCCCCTCTTCCAGAAGAGGATTGGAGAAATTCTTGGAGGGTAAGGCTTTCAATGACCACTAGTCATGATGCGTTTTGCTTTGTATGTGAAAAGCCCCAGGTCCAAACCTTGGCATTTCCATGCAGGGCAGGGAAAGATTCAGGGTTTGGCTGAAACCTTGGAGAGCCACTGCCAGTCTGTGCAGGCAGTATTGAGCTAGATGGACCAATGGGTCTCAAGTGGAAGACGTTTCTTAAGTCCCTACAAGTTTCCGTACTTGTTTCTTCAAAGGCTGCAGCACAGGGTGGGAAGTCTTGAGCAGAGAAAAATGGGAGGAATATATAGTCTCTTTGTGTAAAGGTTCTGTGTGTGTCAGTCCATGGGTGCCAGTGTGGCTGCCAGTACCTCCTGTGGTGTCTGCAAAAGGTCTCAGTAATTGTCCCCTGAAAAATACAAAACAGATTAAAATTACCTCAACTTCCTAAGCAACTGGGTAGACTTGTCTAAACAAAGGTGTTTTTGGCATTTTTAGTGTTGGTGCTGACTTTTAAACCTCTAAACGGCTTCGGCCCAGTATACCTGAAGGAGCATCTCCACCCCCATCCTTCAGCCCGGACACTGAGGTCCAGCTCCAAGGGCCTTCAGGCGGTTCCCTCACTGTGAGAAATGAGGTTACAGGGAACCAGGCACAGGGCCTTCTCTGTAGTGGCGATCGCCCTGTGGAATGCGCTTCCATCAGATGTCAAGGAAATAAATATCTGACTTTTAGAAGACATCTGAAGGCAGCCCTGTTTACGGAAGTTTTTAATGTAATGTTTTATCATGTTTTTAGTATTCTGTTGGGAGCCGCCCAGAGTGGCTTGGGAGGCCTGGCCAGATGGGCGGGGTATAAGTAATATTTATTATTATTATTATTATTATTATTATTATTATTATTATTATTATAGCAGGTGCCGAAAAGAGTACAGTGAAGGCTCCTGATTAATATCAATAGGCAGGGAGTTCCAAAGTGTAGGTGCTGTCACACTAAACAACCTGAGTTCCTAGAAATGCAACATGTTCTCATGTTGCTCCTGAGGAGCAGTGAAATAATATTGATTGGTGGCCTTTGTTTTAATTAAATGGCTTATAGATTTCTCGGACAAAATGCTTTCCAAAATGGTGTACCAAATGTCTGAAGCAATGAGCTACTTATACTCTGAAGGCTAGTGTAGGTATCCTTTGAGCTGGTGGACTGGAGGCTGGGTTTATATAATGGGGTAAACTAAAATCTGTCAGGGATGGTTTAGCAGAGATTCCTGCATTGCAGGAAGTTTGGCTAGAATGACCTTTGGGTGACTTCCAGCTAAATCGTAATGTTGCCCCTTAGTGGTCAAGAAAAGTGTATACCGTATTTTTCCTTCTATAACACGCAGATTTTTTCTCCTAAAAAGGAAGGGGAAATGTCTGTGCGTGTTATTGAGCGAATGTGTGGTCCCTGGTGAGGCAAAAAAAATCAAATCGCGCGTCTTGGAGAAGGGAAAACTGAAAAGAGGAAGTGGCTGCTTTCCTGCATTCTGCCTCAGGGTCTTACTGCCCACCCATCTCTATTTCCTTGCTGTGTTTGCTCAAACGGAACAAAGAGCAGGGAAAGCCCCTCCCCTCCAGGCTGTGCTCCGTGCTGCTGAAAACATGCAGGAGGGGGAGAGAGAGAGAGAGCGCTCGAGCTGGCTGGCTTGGGTGGGTAGGTGAGGGAAAACTTTTGCCTTCCTTTCCTCCCGTTTATACCCCTCTCCTGCATTCTTAGCCAGCTGCTTCTCTGCACACCCCTCTCGTGCTCCTTGTCCGTTCTGTGTTTTTCCTTCCCTCCCCACTTAAAATGTGGTTAAAAAGCATGGATCCTCAGGATCTTTGCATTGGGTCACCCCAAATTCACCATCGGATCACATAGCATGTCCATGGCTACAGCCTGCCCCCCAAAAATCACACACCCACTGTTGCCTGGGGCTGCAGTGGTGCAAAAACGTGGTTAAAAAGCATGGATCCTCAGGATCTTTGCATTGGGTCAGCCCAAATTCACCATCAGATCACATAGCATGTCCATGGCTACAGCCTGCCCCCCCAAAATCACGCACCCACTGTTGCCTGGGGCTGCAATGGTGCAAAAACGTGGTTAAAAAGCATGGATCTACATGGATCCTCAGGATCTTTGCATTAGGTCACCCCAAATTCACCATCAGATCACATAGCATGTCCATGGCTACAGCCTGCCCCCCAAAAATCACGCACCCACTGTTGCCTGGGGCTGCAATGGTGCAAAAACGTGGTTGCAAAACATGGATCCACATGGATCCTCAGGATCTTTGCATTGGATCAGCCCAAATTCACCATCAGAGCACATAGCATGTCCATGGCTACAGCCTGCCCCCCAAAATCACGCACCCACTGTTGCCTGGGGCTGCAATGGTGCAAAAACGTGGTTAAAAAGCATGGATGCACAGGGATTCTCAGGATTTTTGCATTGGGTCACCCCAAATTCACCATCAGATCACATGTCTGTGGCCACAGCATGAAGCACAAAAATGATACATCCACTGTTTCATTCAGAATGTTTTTTCCCTTGTTTTCCTCCTCTAAAAACGAAGTGCGTGTTATGGTCAGGTGCGTGTTATAGAGCGAAAAATACGGTAACTGAGAGCTCCTGTAGGGTTATTTGTTCAAATTGCTTCTAAAAAGTTCAGATTTGGACAGGAGCTGGACAAGACATTTATGTGAAGATAAAGTAGTGTGATAACGTTGGATGTGGTTTGGGAACGGACCCAAAGCCGGAAATTGCTAGCAGCTCCTCATGTTGCAATTTTAAAAGCTTTCGTGCGTGTCCTCAAGTCACACCCTCCCCTGAAATTATGTACAGATGTAATGTGAGAATACCGGTGCACAAATTATCTGAAAAGATAAGACCCACGAACAGAGCTGTTTTCAGACTCTCCCTATTCACGAGTTTTCTCTTTGAGCTTGTTTGTACATGTTGTTCCTCCGTCAGCCTGCTTTTCTTTGCCGCAGATGTGACTTGCGTGTGTTTGAAATGTAAGACAAGCCCTCATGTGTAGTGACAAAAGTGTGGCCGTGAAACTGGAGTGCTGGCCAGTGTGATCTATAAAAGTCGTCCAAGAGAAAAATGTACTCAGAAGTTAGCCCCACTGAGTTCAAAGGTAGCGATTCCTAGGTAGGCGCTTATTGGACAGCAGCCTTAGCAAAGAGAGTCTTGCAACAGTGATAAACATTTGCAGTCTTTTCTATTGTAGGTGCAAAGATGAAAATATTAATTATTATCAACAGTGGGAGAATGGTTGCTAAAATTAATGGACCTAGCTGAGATGGCAAAATTGACATGTTTAATCAGAGAAAGGTCATTGTTAACATTTACTAAAGATTGGAAACCTCTCATAGACTTTTGCGTGAAAAAGAAAATGAAACAATGATGTATGGATTTGGGGATTGAATATGATGTTGGTTTATACAAGGTGGGTTTGTTGGGTGTTATATTGGGGTGGATGAAGTTTCTATATAGTGGACAGATGAAAAATCGGAAGTTGTTTAATTTCTGTATTTTATTTTTCCTGTTCTCTTCAGTTATGTTCTATCTCTCTCATTGTTTTCCCCCCTCCTTTTTTCTCTTCTCTTTATAAACACTAAGAAAAGATACCAAAAATATACCAAAAATAAATTTAAAAAACCATTTGCAGTCTTTGCCTATTACTTGTGTAGGCACAGGAGAGGCTAGGTCTAGTGTCTCTCTTCAGAGAATACCTGGCCGGTGTTGGTTAACTCCTGATGCACCCATAAGGAGGAGTGCCATGGGGTTTTCTCCTCCCCCTTCCACAGACAAGCTAATACAAATCTGCCTTTAGCAACAGATGTGTAATCACTGAGATCTGGTGACGTGTGTTCCGTGTTCCTGAGGCAGATGCGGCAGAGAAGTTTTAAGCAGAGATTAAACTGCATTGCGATTGGAGGAGCCAAGTCATCTGACAGGAGTGTATTGCATTTCAGCCCCCTGCTGCAAAGCTAGTGTGTTTTTTTGGCTGCCATCTGGCACTTCTGTCGTCCTTTACTCAGTGGCAGCAAAGGGGCAGGTTCTAGAATTCTGTGATCGGCTAGTAGGCTCTTAATTGCTTTGGGATATGGCAGGGTAGTATTTAAGCAAAACGGAAACTTCCCAAACCGTTAAGCGATTTCCATCAACGCAGGGGTCCACAAATTTTGGCTGGGCTTGGTAGCCTGATAGCGTTTAGCACTTGGTGCAGCTTGGTGTCTACTTCACAGAAGCAAATGCAATCTCTTTCGTACCTGTGGCTGGATAGTAGGGATGGGAGAGGTTGTCTGGCTCATTCCTGCCTGTAAATCAGATTCTTTTCCGACCAGCTTTCTGTTGATGTGCTTGACATTTTTATATGTCCCACCCCCCAGCTTGCATATCACCTTGTGATATTTTATATGAAAGTGCACCTGATCAATATTTAAATAAAAATAAATACACTGCTGATCTATCAAGATTTCCACTATCTCTGTGGATTTGACTTTCTTTAAACCCACAGAACTGATTTAGGGGGGCAGAAGGAGAAGAGGGGAGAAAGTTCTGTTGCAGATGCAGAAATCCTTGCACAGATTGAACAAGTTGGCTGGATACTGCCCAGTACCTTCACATAATCGCACCTGGTCCTCCTTTTGCGATACTGGTTTGCTTCTCTTCATTTTGCATGCAGGCATTCTCCACTGACTGCCCCGATTTCTCTCTTCCACTAAACCTTTCCTTGTGTACAGCTGTTCCACAGTCATCTCTTTGCACCATATAAAAGTACGGAAGTTGCTGTGCTTTGGTAACAAGGCTCCTGCCATTTCCTCTTGTACAGAAAGTTACACCAAGCACTTACTTACAAATCCTGGGGCCACAATGTGCCTTTTAAAAATACTCATTATCCTAGGTGTCTTGGAGCTGCAGCTGGAGTGTTAACTTAATTGCATATAGTGCTGAAGTGCAAACTCTACTCTTAGGAAATTTGTTTCTGTCGCTCTTCAGGAACAGATCAGTAGCATGAAGTTAATGCAGCCCTACAAATAAGTTTGCAAAAGGCAACGAGCTCATAGGATGGGCCATTAACTCCCCATTCCCATATTAGTTGTTTGTGGTATGTCAACTGCTTGAAAATGAAAACGACAGAAACCACCACAACCCAAACACCAGACTTTGCGCCTGCATATCTGGAAGCAATTCTGACTTGCTACCGTAAGCAATCTATCAAGGAGCCATTTATGTGCTTGGGCTAGTTAGTTCCTTGGGTATTATTGATATCCATAAGGCTTCCTTAACTTATGAATATGCACTTAACTATGTCTGAGTAGATTCCAATAGAAGCAACATGAGAAACAGGTAAAGGTAAAAAGATAAAAGACCCTTGGACGTTTAAGTCCAGTTGAATTTGACTTTGGGATGTGGAGCTCATCTCCACTTTCAGGCTGAGGGAGCTGGTGTTTGTCCGCAAACAACTTTCTGGGTCATATGGCCAGCATGACTAAAGGCTTCTGGCACAACTGGACACCGTGATGAAAGCCAGAGCGCACGAAAATGCTGTTTACCCTCCTGCCGCAGCGGTACCTATTTACTTAGGCTGGTATGCTTTTGAACTGCTTTGTTGGGCTGGGACAAAGCAACAGGAGCTCACCCCATTGCGCAGATTCGAACTGCCAACCTTACGGTCGATGAGCCCAAGAGGCTCAGTGGTTTAGACCACAGCACCACCCACATCCCATTATGAGAACCAACCCTTATAAGAAATTTCTAGTTCTCAGATATAAGTCCCACTGAGTTCCTCTTAGGACATTGCATATAGGATTGCAGACTTAGTGTGTCACAGGTTGTTCCTAAGGTCAAAGGGCTGTTAGCATGGTCAAGTCTGGGAGCTAGGGGATGATGGTGTCCACACTGGGAAAAGCAAATGCTGCAGCGATATGGATGAGACCTGGATGTACATTCTTCAATTTTTCGTCACGAGAAGACTGATAACTTTGTGTGAATATTGCTTAGGACTGAATATGCATGTTAGCAACAGGAGTTCTGTTCTACAGCTGAGAGCTCCACTGCTATATATCTTTAAATGGTCTCCTTTTCTACCTTGGTCCTTACCACTCTTGTTTTCATCCTTCTGAAAGGCAGACTTCTGAGGTCTTAGGAAGCAAACTTTTCTCGGCGCCTGCCATCCGTGGCTTGGGTGAAACAAAGAATTTGCTGTGGGCTGACGGCTAATGCGCCTCCTGCTGCTGACTCACTCTTTGTTGTGGAGGGCATTGTGTGGGCCTTGGGCTGGCTGGGAGAGGAGCAGCTAGCATGCCACAGGCTAGAATAGTTGGTTCACAACTCCCTTGTTGAGTGGCAGCAGTGCTAATCTAGGCCAGCAAAGGGATTCGGGGGCCGAGTGACTCATCATAGGAACTTGCGTCTTTTGCTGTTGCAGCAAAGAGTGGCCGGCTTTATTTGGTTCCTGCTGGCAGTTGTTAGCTGCAAGGGACTCCTGAACCAAAGGGGAGCTCTTTTTAGTACTTCCGCTTGGTCGCAAAGATAATGCCATCTTCATTCCATTCCTTTATCACTGGCAAGGCAAGCCAACTGTGGAAATAGGACGACTTGAGGTCACCCCATGTTCCATAAGTGGAGATGGCTTCTTCCATTCCTGGAACGGGTCTCAGGCAATGCACTTAAAAATCAGGCTGTTGTTAGCAATGGCCTCAAAAATAGTCACATCCAGTGAACTCTGGAGTTGGTGGGGCATGGGCTGAACATAGCAAAGTTGTTTTGTACTGTTAAGCCACTGGTTATGACCAGCGGTGACTCTCCCAAGTTGTTGGTCTCAACTCCCTTTGCCAGCTATGCTATTTGGAGAGCCTACTAGGATATGGGAATAATTTTGCTTGGGGCCTTGTGTGTGCAGAAGGGATGGCCTCTGGTCTGAACATAGCTGCTAGATTACTCTTGTGTAGGGCAGTCATGTATCAGAGCAGAAACTGTGTCCGTCCCTCCCCTGATGTCACACTTCCCTAACCCCCACAAGTGAGGATGTCCACAAAGAGAGACCTGTGCAGTGCCAGAGGCAGGGTTAGCCCAGGTATGTGGACATGAGTAATGCGTGAATAGGACTACTGTAACATTGCATTTTCCTCAGTACCCTGAGTCTCTGTATGACCCAAAAGACAGAGTGGAACTAAGAGGGCCTTGAGTTCAGTGCAGTGCATGTGCAGCCAGGTGAGAGAATACGCACCCCCCAGCATGTTTGAGGAAGAAAGCAAAGACTCTGATATAAAAGCCGGGAAATGCAAATATATAAGCAACACCCAGGCAGAAATAAGGTATCATCTACCCAAAGCTAAACTGCCTAGAGATGCAAACCAAGCACCACCTCTGGTGTACTTTCAGCTAAAGGCTCCTGAAGTTCAAAAGGTTCAAGTTGTTTGCCTCTGAGAGAACCAAATGGGGGCTAAGCATTTTGTAATAATCAGTCTATGGAAGGCCTGCGCTGAAATAATTATTATACTTGATTCTTAAGCAGAAGTGAGATTTACCCTCTGATTGTGTATGCATTTTGTAGTTAGTACCTCAGAGCTACGTGAAAACTGAATGTTTCAAGATACAGGTTTGGCCTTTATCTCAGCTTTTTCTTCTTCTGAGTAACGGTTGGGAATAATGGGGCTTGCTTCCCTACCTTGCTTGGAATCTTCTGAAATGTGAAACAAGCACCTCCCCATTAGTCCTTCTGTGGCTTTCCTCCTGATAATTCGCCTTTGGCTGCACATGGCTGTTTCCTGGGCCCACTGCATTTATTTATTTCTTACACTGCTGCTGGCCTTAAAGGTGAGGTCCAGCCTAATGTTCATCCCCATGAATTGTGTGTAGAGTCCAACAATAACTATTAGATGATTAGGTAGGTGTTTGGAGAAGAGAGGCAGGATGGGATCCTGTGCAGCCTCTTTAAAGTTTTCTCTGCTCTGCCTATATTCTGCCTCGAAAAGAATTTGACTAGAAAATGGTGCTTTGTATTACAGTTGCCCCAAGCAGTAATGAAAGCCCTCCTTTGCCATCACTCTGAGGAGATCCATTGGGACATTTATGAATGAACTTCTGGCTGGGTGGGGGTGGGGAGGGCAAGGGCAAGGCTCTCTGTATGAATGCATGCAAGGGCCTTTGTTGTGTGGTGTGTCATGGCACTGCCAGTGCACCTGCCCAAAAATCTCTTCCCTTCTCAAGTCATTTGAGCTTGGCCTCATTTTGTGTGAGATTGATCACTTTTTATTGTGACTTTCTATTTTTAACTCGGTTCACCCTTAGGGAAGTAGGAGGTGGCCAAGATGGATGGGTTTTACTTGTCCTTTTTCTCCAGCCATACTTGTGTTCTTCTCCTCTCCTCCACATGACAGCTGATTAGGCACACTGACCTTTTTCATCATATCTCTTTATTTGTGTTACATAAATGTTCCTAGTTGACAGCTCTGAGGTCACCCGGGGTTTGCAGATGGCCACTGATTTTGTGTGTCTGTCTGAAAATATTCTGCCCCAGGCTTCCTCCCACCCCATTAAAAGAAAAAAAAGAAAAAGCTCTTTAAGGAACTGCAGCTAGAATGAGGACTTCAGAATTGGGATTTGGTGCTGCTGCAAACCACCTTCACCAAAACTTTCACAAATCTATATTGCTATTCGAAATACATAATTAAATAGACAGTTAATTTAGTGTCCAAATCCTTATTTTATATGAAGCTTTGTATTATTACAGGTCATAGCATAAAGCCTGAATGATGAATGTGTTTAGAGTTATGAGAACGAGCCCCTGTGAGACTTAGACTTGGGTGCTCTCTCTTCCCTTTCTTTTCTAAGGAGGAGATTGAATGCTTTTATCTCCTTTTAATTTAAACATAGTTTAGCATGTTGTCTGAACCCTAAACTGTGGTTCATCTTAGTATGAATAGTTGGAATAAGCTACCTTCATAATTTATGACTTGAAGTTGGCTTGTTTCCATTAACCATAGTTAAGATTAACTACAGTTTGTCCGGGGATGGGCTTGCACATTGCTATGCATTTATTTTATTTATTCTTTACTAGCACAAAGTGCCCGGTATGGCCTGATAGTTTTAAGAAACCAGAAAATATCGAGGTTTTTAAATGGGTTGTGTAAGTTGTGCGTTTTAGGGCTGTGTGCAAACACCCACACACCAACCCAGAGCTCTGTCCTGACCCAAGAATCCCCTGGCCTGGCCCCAAATCAATTTGTGTTTGTGTGTGTGTGTGTGTGTGTGTGTGTGTGTGTGTGTAGAGAGAGAGAGCTAATGTTTAATTAGTCTTAATTTGGTCCGCCATCTTGATTCCACAAAGACCTCATCCTCCACCTTGGGAACCCTCAAGCTGAGTTTGGAGATGATATCTTGAGAGGTGGTCAAACATCTCGAGAACATGTGGACAAGCAGACAAACCACTTTTCAAAGTACAGTTCACAACAAAAATATAAAGGGGAATTCAAAGTTGCATGAATGCTCTGTTAGCACAAGTGTTTAATGCACTTTACCTGCATTGTCATACGAATATGACTGTTGTGAGAATGCAGACCTGGGTGGTTGCATGCCTTATTTCTGACAAGAAGAAACAAGGTGTGCTCACTTCCATCCTGTTCAAACCTCTCTACAGCTGCCCTGCCCCACTCCAAGGGCTGAAAAAGCTTACCAAAGGGCAAGAGGAGGCAGCAGGTGTTACCCAGCCCCAGTGAGGTGTGTGTTTCTGCCTGATATTCTGGGACTTGTAGTTCTGGTCCCTGGTAAAAAGTTCTGGGCCCTAGGTGGAGGAGGCAAAGTGTTAGACACACACTGATTTGTTTATATAATTGGAATACCTGAAAGACCACGGCCATTTTGAGGCTGCAGTTGTCTCTATTGCTAGGTTGCTGATGCCATCGCCATATTTTACTATAAGTAGGCTATTATTGACAAACTTTGGAGATATTGTCCCAGGAATAAATCCATATTGGTTGATTGCTTTAATGAAAATAAAAGTTTGCAGGTGACAGCATAGGCATGAACTGCCAGTCCATTGCAGGAGCTGGGATGGAATACAGAACCCTCCCAATATTCCTTTTGTGGGCAAGTACTTAAAATTTGGGATGCGGGTGGCACTGTGGGTTAAACCACAGAGCCTAGGACTTGCCAGTCAGAAGGACGGCGGTTCGAATCCCCGCGACGGGGTGAGCTCCCATTGCTTGGTTCCTTCTTCTACCAAGCTAGCAGATTGAAAGCACACCAAAGTGCAAGTAGATAAATAGGTACCGCTCCAGCGGGAAGGAAAACAGCGTTTCTGTGTGCTGCTCTGGTTTTCCAGAAGCGGCTTAGTCATGCTGGCCACATGACCCGGAAGCTGTACGCCGGCTCCCTCGGCCAATAAAGCGAGATGAGCGTCGCAAGCCCAGAGTCGGTCACGACTGGACCTAATGGTCAGGGGTCCCTTTACCTTTATGTTTACTTAAAATTTGAAATGCATTGTCTCAAAAGCTGATAATGGAAGGGGGCAGCCAAGTGGATTGTTCTGAGTTTGGTTTCAAAGTCTATAACTGCAGGCATTCTGGTGGTCACATGAGCTTTTGGAATAAGCATTTGGATTGATGATCCATCTGCATTCCAAGTGAGTCAGTGATGGGGATCCCGAAACCATTTTTTCTTTTTGCGCCTGACCTTTTACAGTGCTTGGTGGCTGATGCCATGGAGTTCCAGGAGGAGTCCCGCACAACCAGAGCGAGCTTGAATTCTTCGCTTTGTGCTTGTCCGCCTGTTTTGTTGCCCTGGAGACAGAACAGCGTGGAATTCTTTCCCCCTGACCAGAAATAGTTTTCCTGTACCTTGTGACTGGAGTGCTTTCCTTCTTGGTTTGCAGCCAGCTGTGTGTATATGTGTGGGCATGCATTTAGATGAGGTAGGTTTCAGGGAGCATAGAGGTCATGGCTCCTTGTTGTAAGCTGTGCATGTGGGTATCGCTATATTCTACCCTACATCTCTTGCCTCCTGCTTCTCAAGAGGGTGTAAGTTTCCCTGCAGCAATTGCTCTTGATTTACATCGCCTGTGGCATTTCACTGGTTATGTCATGTCTGCTGAGGCTGTGAGCTGGTCAGCTGTCCATCTTGGCTGGCTAGCTGAGCAGCACGTGGTAAGTCTCCATCCCTCTCCTGATCAGCTGTTTGCTTCCCTGCATTGTTGCCCTAAGAAACAGGTTCACTGCAAACATAACTCACCCATTGGGCCAACATGATCGCCATCAGTTTATCGGAAATTAGTTTTTCAGCAGTGGACATCACCTACAGATCTTTGGGTGGTGACAACAGGCACAACTCTCCTCTAGTGAGAGAAGGGTCTGTTTTTTACAATTGATCATCACTTTCATCAGCAGGTTTCTTAAAAATGGTTGCTGAATCTTGACAGGTGAGCATTGAGAGAGGGTTCAAGGTTACAATAATAAAGTTTTTAGGAGTAGGTGGATAGAGACTTCTTCATAAAGTGCTTAAAGTCATCCCTTTAGCGTGTGCTGTATTTTCTATACTTCTCCTTTCAAGTGGTTGGCATGTGTTGGCTAAGTTTTTAGTCCCCTCACTGTCCAGCCCTCCTTTGGCCCAATATTTTTTATTCAGGGAAAACCTTGGAAACTTTCCCTTTTATGGTATTTAAAAAGATAGCTGGGTGTACTAATCAAGCAGGAAATAATAATGCACAGGACAGATTTATATGCAGGTACATGTTTCACAAAGGTTTATAAATTGGAGCTCTTCATTTCTGTAGTTGTGGAATGCGGTATGTAAATCTTTATCTATTGTTGTTGGTTTCTTGAAAAGCATATTTCTAGCCCTTATAGTTTGTGTGATTAATGACAAATAGAATGGGCAATTAAAATTTTTTTTTGTAGGTTGTGGTACTCTTATGGCCTGTTCTTGGCGCATGGTCACTTCTCAGTCCCTAATCCATATACATATATCTGCAGTCACATACTGAAACCTTCTGCCCTTCCTGTGAGCCTGTGTCCAGCTGTATGAGCAGTTTGCTGGCCAAAATCCCAAGCCAACACTTTCCATAGAAGCAGGTTTGCATTTGTTTGTGCATGCAGACAAAAAAGGGGGCCCCCAACATTTAACCCCCAGGAGCAGGTTGAAGATGCAGGCCATGCGCAATGAAGGCTGAGATGAGCACATCAGATTCCGGGTGGGGAGTGGTATTAATATTTTTGGAACATTCACACAGGCTACTACCTGCCTTCAGAAAACTAACCCATGAAGAGGGGGAAGTATCCTAGCAGGGTCTTCTCACTGAAGACCTACTTTTGATGGCTTTGTCTTTACATACGGATGGTGGTGTTCAAAAGCATGCCCCGGCCCCCCTATTTGTTGTCTGAAGTGGAAGCATCCAGAATTCTACCACCTTGTTTTGTGTGACACATAGATCAGCTCTGCAGCCAAATCTGCAGCTACATAATGTGCAGAAAGGCTCTTAGGCTATATAAAAGATTAATCAGTATTTTTCTTCCACTGTGTTGGAGTGGCAAAGAACCGCATTGCTCTGCTGTTCAGATGCTGTTCTCATACCTGGTGATCATTGCACTAGATCTTTTGAGGTTCTGCTTGCACAGTTTGCGGCATCTTTTGGGTGCAAGGGAGGAGACCTTCTGATACTTCTGCTCCGTGCTTCTGAAACGCTGCATTTTGATGCAGCTCAAGCACTTTCCCTTCCTTGCCCTGGGATGCTTGATGTGATCCTTAGGACTAATTCTTAGTTTGGGGGAGAAGTATTACTATAGGAAGAGTGGCAGGGTGATGTGACTTTGTGCTGCAATGGTAATAGTACTACTACTGAAATATTTTGCTTCTGAACAGTTTTTGAAGGTGCATGAGACCTCCCTGTCTTGTGTGAAATGGAAGGCCTTCCAAAACCACTAGGCACAGTTGACACTTTTTTGGTGGTAGGTTTTCTCTTACCCATAACAACAGCTCTTTCCTGGGGCTGGAGCTCCTCTTGAAACCCCTCTGCAACCCAGCTTGTTGATCATGAGCCCCTGACTTTGATCTCTCTGACCTGGGAGAGAAAAGCAGGCTCAATATTGGTGCAATAAACGTGTGTGCGTGCTGAGGTTGGAGGCAGTCCCCCTCCTTTACACAAGCAAACAAATCCTGGCATTAACTCTCTACCATTGGCAAGGGGTGAAGCTGCCCAAAGTCAGCACCAGCATTGCTTTTAAAAAAACTCCAGTCTTCCTTGTTGACTTTCAAGCCTTGTTTTCACCTTGCTTGATGATCTTCTCCCTTTTGCTGCTGTTAGAGAAGGGACGTGATCACTGAGTTGACAAATCACTTCTCTGTCTGATCCTTGGTGACTAGAAAGGGCCCTCTGGCATCTTCTCCCTCCCTAACCTCCCCCTTCCCATACACACATCATGTCTGATTTTTCAGGGTTATGGAGAAGCTGCTGCCTTGATGCTTTTTCTTTCTAGTCCAGATGACAACCCTGTTGGAACTGACGTTGCTTTTCTGTTGCGATGAATGTCCTCCTTAGGATATAAAGATAACTGGCAGCACTTCTGTGTCCCCACCTCCAAGCCATTCCACATTACGATTGTGGGTTTAGATTGCCCAGCCTAACCTTCTGTGTATCTGTTCTAGAAACAGGTTAAGGGTGAATTCTTTGGCTTTTGAGACTAGACTCGTTATCCTACTCTCTTCTGTAAACCGTTTCCCAATATCTTTTATTCTTAGTCTTAGTTTTACTCTTTAAATTTGTATACCACCCTTCATCTGCAGATCTTAAGGCCGTTCACAACAATAAATTACAATATAAAAACACAGAATACATAACAAAAACAAAGCAATAATTTCCCCTGATATCAAGTTCTGTTCATGTTTTGCAC
The DNA here is from genome assembly GCF_964252035.2 of Podarcis erhardii. Classification (NCBI taxonomy): domain Eukaryota; kingdom Metazoa; phylum Chordata; class Lepidosauria; order Squamata; family Lacertidae; genus Podarcis; species Podarcis erhardii. The sequence continues at coordinate 15,225,367 of NC_138509.1, read as the reverse complement.
CAAGGAAACTTAGTTCTACACCCAAATTATACAAATCAACAAAAAGAAGGGCTGCCCCACACATGAGACCAGGTGAGGTGACTGCCTCAGGCTGCAGCTTCCCGAGGGGCAACAGATCCTAATGTTGATCTCCCCCCCCCCACACACCTTGTTCCTGATGTCGATCTTTGGCACTCATCCCTTCTTCCCTGGTGGGAGGAGGGGCTGCCATTTTGGGGTTTGCCTCAGGTGCCAAAATGTCTTGGTCTGGCCTTGACAAAATGTTCATTCAACTGCTTATTCTGAACCCAGAATAATTTGAATTTTAAAGAAAAATACCTAAACACACATTTAAGTATATATGCCTTAGAAAAGATACTCAGGTCTCGTGTATAACTACTGAAAGTCTCACACAATGAAAGAACGGGCCGTCTAAAGCAATTCCTTTCGCATAGAAAAGTACCATGTCATCTGCATGTTAACGCTATCTCTGCCGACCTTCAATATAAATATTGTCAGGGTTGCTTGCCATCCCGGAGGAAGGCATGTTCTGGGAAAGAGAAGGCTGCTCTCAGACATCCGCCACATTCCGTTTGTTGGTGTGTCTGTCTGGTTTTTTGTTTGGATCAGAGCGAGGGCCCTGGAGCAGAAGTTGCCAACTAACTCTTTATTTTATTTTCTCCTACTCTTAGATCACCAGAAACTGGAACGTGAGGCTCGAATTTGCCGATTATTAAAACACCCAAATATCGGTAAGTAGCATGGCAGAAAAGTCTTCAAATTCTTTAGCTCAGCAGGGACAGGAAGCTTGTTGGAATTTTCTCTCCTTGCAAATGGTGAGCAAGCCATTTTGTGGGGGCCAGAGCCAGGTGGGTAGAGAGCGATAACTTGTGCTGGAGAAACATTTTGGGTAGCCTACCTCAGGGTGAGGGGCAGTTACCTCTGTCCTCCTCTTCGAAATACATTTCCTCAGAGAAAGTGCATTTCACCACTATCAGCCCATCCCCTGACCTGTCTCCTCAACTCCTCCACACCCAAGCAGAAGAGAGTGGTTGCCATTACAAAGTGGTTGCACTCCCTTTGGCTTGTCCCTGACTGCTTACTTGGTTAGCTCTGCTCTAGGGTATATTCAATGAAGGGATCCATTACATGAATGAGAACTGCTTGCTGGAACAGACCAAAGCGCAGCTAGCCAGAAAAAGCAAAGCATGAAGGTCACATACTTCCTCTTCCCTCCCTAGTAGGTGATATTCAGAGGTATACTGCCCCTGAAATATGGAGGTTTCATTTAGCTGTATGACTGACCACTGTTTATAGAGCCCCTGTCCTTGTGCATGCACGTGCGCTATCTCTGAAATGAATAGCGTTTTCCTAGAAGAGGGTCTCCGAACTTCATCCTAGCAAACGGAAACTTAGAATGGTGTTGGGCATCCCTGCTGAAGCCTCATAAGTCCAAGGCTTCTGCTCTATGGAAATGGCATTCCAGTGCCCAGCACAGCTCCTTACCCATTTCCATAAGGACTTAAGAAGAGCCTGCTGGATCTAGTTAGAGGCCTGTCTGGACCAGCATCCTGTTCTTACAGGGGCTGAACAGACACCTGCCTGTAGTTTCTAGCAACTGGAATCCAGAAGTATATTGCCTGCAACAGTGGAGGTAGAACATAGGAGGTAGAACATCAGGTCTAGTAGCCTTCTCCTCCATGGATTTGTCTAATTCCCTTTTAAAGTCACTCAAGTAAATGGCCACCATAGCCTCTTGTGGGAGTTAGTTCCACAGTTTGTTTGAAGACGTACTTCCTTTCTTCTGCCCCAAATCTTCCAGCAGTCAGCTGCCCTGAGTTGTGGTATTGTGAGAGAGGAAGGAAAACTTCTATCCTATCCCCCCATGCCATGCATAATTACTTGCCTTTCCTCCAAACGAAAAAGTCCTAAAGGGTGAAGCTTTTCCTTCCCATTGATCATTTTGGTTGCCCATTTCTGAACCTTTTTCAACTATACTGTGTCCTTGTTGAGGTGGCCAGAACTGTACACTGTACTCCCAAGTGTGATCACACCATACATTCCTATAATGACATCATGATATTGGCAGTCCTATTTTCAGTTCCTTTCCTATTTATCCCTAGCATGGAACTGGGCTTTTTCACAGCTGCCGCACACAACTTGACCTTCTGGCTCTGCTTCAGCAAGGCTTGTTCTTCTGTATGCTTGGCTATTTTATCTCTTACCGCTTTTTATCAGTATAGCTAGAACTTATGTTTAAGCTAACTGGCCTGCAAGTTCCAGTATCTCCACTGGATCCCTTTTTAAAAAAAAATGGTGTGACCATCAACCATTGGTTTCCAATGTTGTTGGTTTTTTGTGCCATGGGCCACTTGAAAATTTCTGAGGATATTGGTGGACCACTTGATGATTTTCCCACTACCCTATCCACCCATTGTAGTGATTCACTGTCGTGTGCTGTGCTAGATGCTGTATGAGTCTTAATTGTAATTTCATTGATCCTGTTGTTTATTGCATCTTGTACCTTATTGTATTCCATGGAATTTAAATTGTAATGCTATAAGATGCAACATAAGAAATAAAAGAACCAGTAAAAGTGCAGCTAAAATCAATATGAATATTTAGTGTGATGGAAGTGCTGTCTCCCATTTTCAGCCACCAACCTGAATGAATATGGCAGACTGCTGCCGGAGAGCCCCTGGCCTAGAATTTAATCCCACCATAATTTTGCCTCTGTTCCTCAGACTCCCTGTAAAAAAGTTAGTTCAGGCGCAGGGATCTGACGTGGTTCCTTTTCCTGGTCATGGTGCTTCCATCTCTTAATTCCCCACACATGCCTCTCTCAGCTAACTCAGTGTTTTTCCCTTTTTAAAAAAACAACAACAGCAAACTAATTCTGGAACTACGAAGCAGGGAACTTTGGAGTCTGGCTTGCATATATTTCTGGCTTCAGGAAAATAATTTCCTCTTCTCCCAGACATTTGATTGATTTTCCCGCACAGCTTTGTCGGGCATCTTTTAATTAATTAATTTGATGGTGATCATGCTGATGTTGGGGAATGTGGGGTTTTTTTATTGTTCTATGAAGTTGTGTGTGATCATGTTTGGTGCTTTGCTGCTTGTGTTTTTAATCTCATATGTGATTCCTCCCCCCCCCCCCCCGCCCACCTGCCCTCCTATTTATATTTGTATCTTTACTTTTGCCTTTGGACTCTTTTGTATGACATGATGAGCAAATGAGTAGATAATTTTCAAAGGCCGTAAAGGGCTGTGCTGTCATATGCTTGGGAGACCTTACTGTCACCCTGCTTTGGAAGTTCATAGCTGCTTGCTCTTTAGGTTACAACCCAAAGATCTAGTCTGATTTCTCACTAACATGTGGTGAGGACTTTGTACTAGCAATGGTGCAAACTTCTCCTGCAAATCTCCTCCTGCCTTCCACCTACTGGCTTATCAGTCTTCCTGCTCTGGTGGTGCAGATATGAGACTGAGCCAGAGGAAGGTACCTCTCTCCTGGCTCCCTTCTCTGGTGCCTCTCATGTAGCCATGGTTGTGAGTCACTAGCCAGGAATATTGAGGGAAACTACATTTCCCAGGGCTGCTAATAAGCGCCAGCAGCACTGGGGAAACTGCATTTCCCAGTAACCCTAGTTGGAAGCTGTAGAGATCTTCAATAGGGCTGGGGAGACCGAATTTTGAGAAGTGTCTGGAAACCTCTGCTGGCTCAGAAGAGCTGTCTGAATCCAGTTGTTTTCACCATGCAACTTCCTTGTTCAGAGAACTATACCAGCTCCAATTCAGACTGGCCATTATGACTCTTGAAAGACTTCTTCCATATGAACCCAGTTCCCTCGTTAAGAATTTCTAGAGAGGCTCTTATTTCTGTCCCACCACCATCTGAGTTGCATTTAATGATTGGGACATGAGAAAGTGTCTTCTTTATGGCTGCACCGAAGTTGTGGAACCCTCTTGCCTCCTCCCCAAAGGCTTTCCACCACAGTGCAAAAATATATTTTCTTCCCTGTCAAGCATTAGTTCTGGCAGCCTAAGCTTTCTGTCCTAAGCATTTTAATCTAAATCTGTTTTATCTGCTCCCCCCCCCTTTAGTTTGGTTATTGTGTGCGTTTCACTGTTTTGTGCGTTCCTAAGGCATTTTCCAAAATGTAAAGGCAGGTAGAAGCTTCATTAAAATAAAGTGGGGAAAAGCAGATGAGTAAGTGGACAGTTGTAGAAGAAAATGTCAGACAAGGAAAGAATTAAGCATAGCCCTGCAGATGCAACAGACACACTCTTCCACACCCCACTCAATGCTTTGAATGCCATGGGTTTGGGAATCCTGCTTTTGCCGCCAAATAGGCAGTTTACAAACCTGCTCCCCAACAAAGGTGATGTGCTGTAAAAGAACCACACCAGCGAGCCATTCCCTATGTATGCATCCATTGCTGCACAGTCCAAATTGTTGAACAGGGGACTTGTTGCCTAATATACTCATCCTCCACTGAACTCTTGGGACTCACCCCACATCCATTCCATGGCTCCTCTCCCTGAGCATTCATTTGAAGTCTTGCATTCAGAAGATCCAGAAGTCTCAGATGCAGAGCTCTTAAGCTGCCAGTTCCCTGCCCCTTTGACCATTAGCTTCTGTAAATGGGGAGAGCTGATTGTCTTTTATTTCTACTCTGCAAGTTCCTTTGTCTGTTGCTGGAGAGCTCCACTCACTCTGGGCCTGTGTTTCCATGGTTATCATCCTGTGAGCAGGTTTATTTCCTGTCACCCCAAGGAACAGGGAGCAGGATAATTGTTCGCTTGGAGGGTTCGCTGAAGGGCTGCAACAAGTGGTGGGATCGTGGGAACAAACCTCAACTTGAACTGGGGGAAAAAAGAGAGGAAAAAATAAAGTTCGGTTTTGGGGACAAAACCATGTTATTTACTGAATCTGCCAAACAGCATTAGGATTGTTGCTTGTTCCACAGCTTTGTGGAAAGCTGCCCATCATGTCAGTCTCTTTGTGGTGCACCATTGGGGAAGGCGGGGGTGTGTGTGGTAAAGCGACCTCTCTCTCTCTTTTAAGCAAGGGAAAAGAAAGCCCCAGTTTGGATTTCCTCTGTTGCTTTGGAAAGCTAAGTTGGCAGGATTGTACTTCTGAAGAAGATCACTTTAAGTCACACCCAACCTCGTTTATGTCTGCAATAAAGTGTTCCTAGAAAAAAAGGGCTACCACTAGAAGCAGCAGGCTCATTTCCCCCTCTGAAATACCAAATGCAATTTACCTGAAGGCCTGGCATTTTTACGCCAGTGCCATGCCTGCTTGCCAACAGTAGCCAGTGATGTGGAGCCAGAGGGAGAGGAACACACTACACTGCATGAATTGTATACTAGGTTTTTCAGAGGGGACGAGGGGACGCTGCATGGGGCTGCAGTCATGCCAGCCAACTTTACAAATGGAAGAGGACATCCAAGTTGTTTTCTCTCTAGATATGCGATCTCTCCCCCTCTTTGAGAGCCAGTGTGGTGTAGTGGTTAAGAGCGGTAGACTCGTAATCTGGGGAACCGGGTTCGTGTCTCCGCTCCTCCACATGCAGCTGCTGGGTGACCTTGGGCCAGTCACACTTCTTTGAAGTCTCTCAGCCCCACTCACCTCACAGAGTGTTTGTTGTGGGGGAGGAAGGGAAAGGAGAATGTTAGCCGCTTTGAGACTCCTGAAGGGGAGTGAAAGGCGGGATATCAAATCCAAACTCCTCTTCTTCTTCTTCTTTCCTCTTGCCCCAATTGCAGGATTGTAATGTGTGGGGCATGCTGATTTTGAGGGATGGCACTGTTTTATTTGTAACCTTTTAGTTTAACAACAACAACAACATTTGTACCCTGCCCATCTGACTGGGTTTCCTGAGCCACTCTGAACAGCTTCCGGCATATATAAAAACGTAATAGAGCATTACACATTAAAAAGCTTTTCTGTACAGGGCTGCCTTCAGATGTCTTCTAAATGTTATATAGTTACACATCTCCTTGACACCTGACGGGAAGGCGTTCCACAGGGTTCCACCATCAAGCATTGCCACCGTCATGTTAATTCCTTAATGCCGTAGGCGAGCTAGCCTTGAGCTGATGCTTTATCTCTTCCTGGGAAAATGTAAATTTGTTTTATTAAGCTAGCGCTGACATTTAATGCTTGCCTAGGAAGAACTTGGGCAGGGACACGGGTGGCGCTGTGGGTTAAACCACAGAGTCTAGGACTTGCTGATCAGAAGGTCGGCGGTTCGAATCCCCGCGACAGGGTGAGCTCCCGTTGCTCGGTTCCTGCTCCTGCCAACCTAGCAGTTCGAAAGCATGAAGTGCAAGTAGATAAATAGGCGGGAAGGTAAGCAGCGTTTCCGTGCGCTGCTCTGGTTTGCCAGAAGCGGCTTAGTCATGCTGGACACATGATCCGGAAGCTGTACGCCGGCTCCCTCGGCCAATAAAGCGAGATGAGTGCTGCAAGCCCAGAGTCGGCCATGACTGGACCTGATGGTCAGGGGTCCCTTTACCTTTTAGGAAGAACTTAGTGCAGGCAACAGGTCCAGGTATGATGCCTTGGGAAACCAAATGAGAAACTTAAATGGACTGAAGCTGAGTATAATTGAACCACGTTAACTAGGAAGCTTTGACTCTGGTATTGGGCTTCATGCCTCTTCAACCTTCGTGTGTGCTCTTGAATGGGGCATCAGTCCAGTGTGTGATAGAAGTGGTTCTGAATTTTAGATTTACTGAACATAATGGCACAGAGGTCTTTCAACCTCTGTAAATAATAAATAAAAAAAAAATGAAGGAAAAATCATTGTGCCGACGGAGTATTTTCCTTAGTTTTAATGTTGAATACAATCATCAATTTCTATTATACCGGCCAAGCTACCAATTTCCTTAATTTTTCTGAGTCTAGAAACGTGATATATTGCTCAGCTGGTTGCCATTGCTGTTGTGGGGTAAAAGTTGGGCCCCTGTCACTTTGGATCGTAGTGCACAGAGTACTTTGCAGAATGGTTAATCTGGCTTTGCACCGTAAACATTGAACCGTAAAGTGGTGAGATGTTGAAAATATAAGAACAACATCTAAGGATTCAACACATTTTTTTGCTCTGGGAACTCATTTGACAAAATACCCTTGGGGTATTACAGTTTTTCCTTTCCCCATTTTTTCTTTGCATCACATAATTAATACTTATATTCAAATTGGAAAAACTCTTGTGGTCAGGAGTCCTCAAATTGTGGTTGACTTTGGCAGTTTACTACCAAAAAAGAGTGATTGTCAGCCCCCCCCCCGCGCCCACAACTGCCTTGCCCCTTACCTCGTGTTGCACCTTTAGAACTGTGAGGTCACAGTCCCCTTCTCTCCTCGCCCCTCAAAATTAAAGCTTGTGAGGGGTGGGTGTGCAATTGCTGCAGTGGCGTCCCCCCACCCCACCCCCAGCATGAGAAAAGCTGTAAGATTTATGCTTGCCATGTTGTGTTTTTGAAGCACTTGGAGTCTCTCAGAAGTACAATGTGATTGCCCAGGATTCCAGGTCACTCATCCAGCACCCAGACTTGCCATTTGACCCTCTTGGACCAGAAAGATGATAAAATTCCAGTTCCAGTTAACCCTTGCTTGAGCAACAAAGCTCTTTCTTTGCCCTGGTGCGTTCTGTATCCTTTGACTATCTTAGGTCCTGACTTTCGGCTTGCCATTTTCTTCTGCTTCCTGGTTTTGTCCTTCAAGCCGGGTTTTCTTTTTAGTTCTGAATGTTGGTTTCAGCCCACAGCTACTGGTTCCTGGCTTAATGGAGACTGCCGCTCAGAGCCCAGTCCTGACAGTCACAAATAATGATAAAAATGGATAGCAGCACATAAACCAGTTCGCTCCAGCTCCCCCTTTTAACATATAAGAAGACATAAATAGCCCATGTATATATGCAATAGTTCTGAATATACAATGCGATATAGCAATTTTACACAACAGTTATGAATTTGCACTCTAAACTGCAGAGATACCTTTCACTTAAGTCTTCATCATGAAAACGAGGAAAATACGAATCTCCTATTGGAGTAAGCATCACTGAGTCACTGTGTTCACCTCTGTATATATCAGTGAAGTAATTTTTGAACTGTTCATGCAAATTAAAACACTGCAAAAAAAACCCCACAATCCACTCAGATGAAGGGTTGGCTGCACCAATAGATCGATCTTTTCTGATGAGTTCAGCTAGGAGAGCTGCAAATGTACGCTCTTCTCATTCCAATTAACAGGCTGCAAATAATACCTAGCTTTAGGGTAGGGATGGGCAACCTGTAGCTCTCCAGATTTTGCCAGACTATAGCTTTCATTGACCCTGTCTGTTGCACAGGCTGATGGGGGCTGGAGTCTGAAATCAACTAGAGGGCCACAAGACCCTCTTCCCCACTTTAGGGTATTCTTTAGAGATGATGATGATTGCTGTAGATTGGCATGTGATCAACCAGTGGACCATAATCTACCCATCTCTGTGGAAGGACAAGAAGGGGGTGTGAAAGGAGCTATGGCTAGTAAAGGCAGCTCAAAAGCCAAGTGCATTGTTTGCAAATAAGTCAGGGAGGATAAATTCTTCTTTTTGTGCATAACTTCACTAAAGCATGATTTGCAACCAGTTCACTCTCGCATTCATCATGAGCACTCTCTTGCTGGCCACCATCCAAATGGAGATTATTTTTACTACATTCTGTTTTGTGGGTTTGAGAAGAGGGGAGAGACTGTCTTCCCTTAACCCTTTAATGTTTTTTTTATTTTAATGTTGGGTGCCTCCTGACCCTGTGTAATTAATCTTGTAATATTGAGACAACAGCGCATATAAATAAGTATATGGTTTTTGTGTGTTCAGTTCTCCAAATGGGCGTGGGAATATGAGTAATATCCAGACAGTGGTGGTGGGAATAATCTCTGGACATTTGGGAAAGGCCCAAATATCCCTTGGCTACCCTCTTGTCACAATGGCAGGTTAAAATAATTAACCTTGCCAGCTGTGAGGTTGCCCTTCTTAATTGTGGATCTGGCAAGTAGTGTGTACACAGCACAACATGTTGGAAGCATTCTTTTCTTTCTGGATTAGAAAGCAGGGCTAGAAAGGGAATCTCTTTGCTACTTCCTCACCCACCCCTATTGAAATGTGAGCTGGAGCCAGAAGGAGAAGACTTCTCTAGGAGCCCACAGTGCCCAATGGCTTGGCCATGTCATGCTAGGCCTTCCAAGGTTGTCTCTGGTCAGGAGAGCTTCCTGACAGTGAGAACTCTTGCAGGACTCTCCTTCCTTGGAGGCAGAGGTTGGATGGCCATCCATCATGGATGCTTTAGTTGAGATTCCTGCATTGCTGGGGGTTGAACTAGGTGACCCTCAGTGTCCCTTCCAACACTACAGTTCTATAATGCTATCTGTGTTCACCCCCCCCCTTCCTTCAAGTAGCTCAGAGTTCCCTCCTCACAATTTTTGTAATCGCATCAAGAATCCTGTGAGAAAAATTATGCTGAGAGATGGTAACTGGCCCAAAGTGAGCTCCACCTTGGTCAAAATCCAATCCTCTGCCCACCAGCATTCATGGGTACTGAGGGTGAAGTGGAACCTGGAATCAGAAAGCAGCAATAACCCAAACTCATAACATGCAATTTTAGAGACCAGTGCTTCTGTAAGTAGGAGGAGTATTTCATAGGCAGGAATCCATTTCCCAACCTTGAAAGTTTGCACGGAGCCTCTTCCTTGAGTTTAGAGTGTCCAAACTGCATTTAAGATGGATTCAGAAGCAGAGAATTTTTGAGAACAGCTTGGGAAACTCTGGCTCCTGACATCCTTCAGTTTCGTGCCCCCAGTTTCTCCCTTCGCAAAGCAACATCAATGGACTTTTGCATGCCAGTATGCTAAGCCAGCGTTTGTGCCCCATGCTTTCTGCATGGGGTGACTCCATTTTTCCCGTGTGAACCTGGAGTCATGAGGGAAGGGCACAGGACCTGCTATTGAGTCCCTTTTGATAGGAGACACAGTTTGCTGTTTTCCCAGCTCTGGCTTTGAATAGTTGTGCCTTGGAATGATCTCACAGCTGCTGAAGAGAAGGCTGGGTTGTCATGGTTCCAGGAGTTGTTTGTAGGGTAAAATAGTAATCTTCATTCCCTCCCCTACTTGGTATCAAACCTCCCCCTCTGCAAAAACACTTCCCAGGCAACACATTGCGCTGGGAGATGTGGCGGAGATATCAGAACAAGTTGTTTGAGGAAGTTTTGAATTCTCCTTTCTTGGAAGTTTTAGGAGGGTGGCCAATGTAGCATAGTAAATAGAATTCTGCTTGTTGGGGTGGGAGATTTGGCATGGTGAGATCGGAGGTACATTGGAACTCTAATTTGCGGGGGGCTTAATAAGGTTTGTTGCCTAAAAATTAAAGAATCTGTCCCCCCCCCTTGCTTTTTAGCTCAACTTCTTAACTGGTGGTAGGCAGGAGTAGATTTTGGGTGGCACAAATGATACCACCCTCTCTCTTTCATATTAAAATTAGGTTTCTTTCAAGTACTTTCTTGGATCTGTATATCCTTATTTTTCCTCCTTATCTCCTTCCACATTTATCTTTGTATTAGTATGGGAATTATCTGTCTTCTGATTGAGCCTTTGGGCTCCTGTGTAATATCTTATCTTGGTCTTTGCCAGAAGTTATGTCTCAACTGCTCAGCATCTCTGGGTTGCTATTGCTTCTCTTCATGCCTTCCAAATTTTAATGGGACTGCTGAACTTACTGCCAGTCTCACAGCCAGCAGACAAGGTTTCCTTAAAACCATAGGAGAAGACAATGCAGACTTTGAACATCTATCTTTTTTTGGCTGGGCATTCCCAGGAAAAAAGAGGCTATCAGAAAGGCTAAAAGAAACGTAAGCTGAAACACTACTAGCAAGGTAGCTTCAGCCTCCATCACTCATTTGGCCATTTTAGTAGAGATGTAGAAATCGTTCGTTTCCACAGTATTTATTTCTTCCACACGTTTGGGACACTTACCAACAAAACGGAGAGGCACCTATGCTAGCCTGCTTTATAGAATAAATTGGTAAAAAGTCCCATAGCATCTTAAAAGACCAACAATCTCCTAACAATACTATTTTAGGACAGACATGTGTCCTATTTTATGGTAGAGAGAGTGTGCTTCTTTTTAAGATGCTGGCTGTCATCTACAGTTCTTGTAAGTACGGTGGTACCTTGGTTTAAGAACAGCTTAGTTTATGAACAACTTGGATTAAGAATGCTGCAAACCCAGAAGTAGGTGTTTTGGTTTGTGAACTTTGCCTTGGAATAGGAACATGTTTCGCTTCCTGTTGAGTGTGTTCCATTTGTAAATTGAGTCCTTCTGCTATGGGAAAGCACGCCTTGGTTTATGAACGTACTTTCGGAACGGATTAAGTTCGTAAACCAAGGTACCACTGTACAGTAGAACCTCGGTTTTCGAACGTAATCCGTTCCAGAAGACCATTCGACTTCTGAAACGTTTGAAAACCGAGGATCAAAGGGCTGTCAGCAAAGTCTATGGTGAAAATTGAGAAACGCGTCTCAGAAGCCGTTCAACTTCTGAGGTGCATCCGAAAACGGAAGCATTCACTTTTCAGCGTTCGGCTTCCAAGACGTTCAGAAACCACTCTAATGTATGTCTTTTTAAAAAAAAAAAAAAAAAAAAAAAAGGTTAGATATTCAGGGCATATTTTTAATTTATCAAAATGCTTTTAATCAGTTAGTTGATTAAACACTGGTGCCCTAACTTTAATGATAACTTACTGATGCTCCTTGGGCTAAAGCTACCCAAACAGACAACAAATGGAAGGAAAGGGTTGCCATCTCTTAACTTTCGAATCTCCTGGAATCATGTTTGCATCTTCCAAAGTCACTGCATTATAAATTGAATTATTTTTCCTCGTATTTTTCCACGGATGATTTATTAGGTGATAATTTTGTTAATTATGTCTGCAGGAAGCTGGTTGCCAAACGATTCCATTGTCATTCAGTGAACCTCCTACAAGGTCCACCCTGCTTTCGAAAGTGTAGCATTCTATTCTAGCTGGCCAAAAGTAATTTTGGTGCTAGAGGTGAAAAATGCACCCCCTCCCCTCTCCTTTACAATTCTCTGGAACGTTACCCCTACATGCTTTCTTTCTTGTTTTATTATTAATCAGATTTATAACCCGCCCTTCAACCCAAGGGTTCTCAGGGTGGTGAGCAACAGTTCATAAAAATATGACACATCAGTACAATATTAAAGTATTAAAATGAACAATATTATATAACAGAAATCCAACAGCAAAAACATGTCACATAAATCAGCGTCTCCAGAGACCCGAATAAAAAGATTTGTCTTGCTGTCTAAAAACAGCAGAGGGAATGCTCAGACCTCCAGGGGAAGGAAATTCCACATCCAGGGTGCCACAACAAAGGAGGCCCTTCTCTGCACTGTTACCTTGCAAACTACAACTTCTCCTGGAAGTGAAAGCAGGGCCTTCCTGCAGATCTTAAGCAACAGGTTGGTAGGGACTGGGAGAGGCAGTCTTTCAAATAGCTGGGCCTCAAGCCACGTAGGTGCTGAAGGTTGGTTTGATTTGGGCCGGCTGGCAAAAATAAGCAGGATTGGCTGGGAACTGACGCCTTACACAAACAGCAGTGATTCTGACTTGACTCCCCCTTTTCCATCCTCAGTGGTGTCCCAAATTTCTCGACTCCTTTTTTTCCTTTTAGTAGAGGGCTCTTCAGTTGTGTCTTGGGTGTTTCTGCTGCCAATGGTTGCCTTTGCAATGGATCTCTTATGTGCAAGGATCTGCTGAAAAACAGGATGAGTTTCTTCAGTTTGGACAAGGCAGGCAGTGCACGTTTTTTTGGGGGGGGGGGTTGGCACGGTAGACAGGAAGTTCTTAACCCCCTTTTTATCCCTGGTGTGGCTTGGTTGGTTGGGGTGCGTGTTGGTTGGGGGAAAGAGGGTTCATCCCAAGGAACTAGTGAATAATTGCACACGGTGTCCTGTTAGCTAACCATCCTTATGTCACCCGTTACCACTCCAGCGAAGCCCGTCATTAGCTGTTGGAGCAGATGATTTACAAAGGATTATTTGCATTACACATGCTAATGCTTTTTAATAGCAAACTTTTAATTAAAAGGAAAGTCTTTCTGGAAGCTGCCTTAGCAGCTGCAGCAAAACTCTGCCCGTTTTAATATAATTAGGGAGAAGCTGGGGGTGGGAAGCTGAGCTGCCCTTGACAGCCAAAGCTGAACAGTGAACTCCTACTGGGAACCTGTATCTTGGTGTGCAATGGGGAGTCTTGCTGGCAATGGGTGTGGCGGGGCTGTTCACAGCCTCTTCCATGCGCGTTTCTGGCTGTGTTGGGATAATGAGCAGTTGGGGAAAATGGCGAGTGGGTGGCGGCCATCTGTGTCAATGTGTGTATCAGTTGCATTGCTGATGATGATAGCACTCACTTTGCCGTCTGTCAGCCTGTGTGTATTCTATATTTGTAGCTTCAACACATCCTTAATGCTGAGTGTAGTATTTTGAGGTGGGGACGGTGGCAGTAGATTGGCGGGCGGGCGGGTGGAAGGGAATAGGCTGGAGTAAATTCATTCTGGTTGTTCTTCTTATCCCATCTCCACTCAATTTGCTGCAGTAGTTCAGTAGGGCAACTGCCTCCCCGCCCCCCAATAGCTAATGCATGGGGGCAGCGAGAGAGACATTACCGATATGGAGAGATGCAGATTCTGCCTAATGGCTGCCTGGCATGTGCCCAGGGATGAGGTTAGTGCTGACTCTGAGTACCTGGCATTTATACAGAGTGTCTTGTTGCAAAAGGATCGCCAGAGCAATTTGGAGACTACATGACATGGGGAAGGAAGGAAAGAAAGAAAGAAAGAAAGAGAATGTTGGAGTTACTGGGCAAGAAATTGAGATCCCCATTTCAATGCTGCCTTGTCTGTTTGCATCAGCATTTGTTTCACCTAAGCAGCCTAAATGTCACAGAGAGATTCCTACAGTATTGAAATCTGCCCATTTCTTCTTCTTCTTCTTCTTCTTCTTCTTCTTCTTCTTCTTCTTCTTCTTCTTCTTCTCCTCCTCCTCTCTCTCTCTCTCTCTCTCTCTCTCTCTCTGTGTGTGTGTGTGTGTGTGTGTGTGAGAGAGAGAGAGAGAGAGAGAGAGAGAGAGAGAGAGAAAGAGGCGCTTTGTGAACCTCAAGGTTTTGGGTTGTGCGGGTGGAAGAGAGCACTGTATCTGATTGAAAATGAGGGGGCGATGGTGGGTGGCAGAGTTTTTGTGGTGGTTTGTGTGTTGGGGTGTCTGTGTGTGTGTGTGTGTGTGTGTGTGTGTGTGTGTGTGTGTGTTTTAAAGAAAAAAGATGAAAGGAGGCCAGCAGGCTTAATTCGAACTGGAGGATAACCAATGTATTAGGCATAGATTTATTTTACTAATTATTCATTAGTACCGTCAGCATTTTCTGCTTACAAATAACCCAAAACAACATACTGCAGTTAAAATAAAATATGATAACAACAGATTAATAAACTGTACAGGTTGTGAAGAAGGATGGATGTCTTGTCTGTTCTGTATCTTCTGCCATGCCATTTAATTGGTTGACCCTGAGTATTAGGACTGTGATGGGGGAGCAAAATCATTATCTCTCTCCACACAGTAATTCTGTCTGCTTCTGCCATCCTTACCACCACCCCCAACCCACCACACCTCAGATTGCCTCTCTGAATCTAGAACACCTAAAATACTTCAACATTTCCTTGTAGCGAAGGTGCTTCAGCCTCTATCTTATTTTTGGTTGCTCTTTTCTTTACCTTTTCCAGCTCTCTATCCTATCCATTCTGAGATGTGAGCAAACGGAACTGTTCACAATATTCCAAATCTAACTGCTCCATAGATTATATCAAGGCATTATGATATTGGCAGTTTTATTTTCAGAGTTTGGAATTTGCTTGTTTCAAAGCTGCTCGCTTTCATCAGTGCTATTTTTTAATTTTTATTTTAAAGAAAAAAAGGTGGCAGAACTCACAATGAACACCTCCCTTGTTTTCTTACAATAGCAATGACGCCCACCTGAGAGGTGCCGGAACTGAGTTCTGGAGAGTACCGACTGGAAAAAAAATCCCTGGTTTTCATTGAGCTATCCACCAGAACCCAAGTATCTTCTTCCTCGATAGGCGTAGCCAGTTCAGATCTCCATTGCATACGTGAATGTACATCACTTTACACCCATTCACGCTGAATTTATATTTTGCCATGCTGTTGCCCATTCACTCACTTTCCGAGCTGTGCTTTTGAAGCTCTTTCCAGTGGCCTTGTTTATATTAAATTTAGCTAAATTGTTGGGGAAATTAGTGGGTGCACGAGCTACACACTTCTGCAAGCAGCTGAGCAGTCCCTGCTTTTTACTCTTCCTTTCTTAGAGCAAGGAACAAACCATGCAGCAGCTATCTTAGCGTCATATGTGAGCCAACACTCATGGTTTGTTTCTTTCCAAACAAACCATGAACGGGGACCCAAGTTTTTGTCCATTCTTTTGTTTAGAAAGCAATCAACCATGCATGTTTGTTTGCACATAATGCTAAGCCAGCCGCTCCATAGTTTGTAGGAAAGGAGCAGCAAAGTGAGTACTGCTTGGACTGAACAGCCAGCTGATTTCCTTAACTCTGGTCTATAACCAGGCTTACATATGAACAGTGTAAATGGAGTTTATTTAGCAAGGAAGCCCTGGTTGTAAAGAGTTTTTAAAATGTCATTATTGTTAACGTGGTAATTGTTAATTGGGGAAGCAAGTTTCTCTTGCGATTGTCCACCTTCCATAGGTGGTTTTATATTAATTCAATGGGAAGTTGATGGCGCTTCCTATCTGAACAGAAGAAGAGTTTTGATTTGATATCCCGCTTTATCACTACCCTAAGGAGTCTCAAAGCGGCTAACATTCTCCTTTCCCTTCCTCCCCCAGAACAGACACTCTGTGGGGTGAGTGAGGCTGAGAGACTTCAGAGAAGTGTGACTAGCCCAAAGTCACCCAGCAGCTGCATGTGGAGGAGCGGGGAAGCGAACCTGGTTCCCCAGATTACGAGTCCACCTCTCTTAACCACACAGGAGGGATGGGCAGTTCTTTCGTTGAGAATCTCAGTAGGGAACTTTGAAAATATAAGGTACCAGAATCAAGGAGACACAGAACACGGCATTTCCATCTGTAAACGATTTAAAGAAAATGCGACCGACCACTTTTATGACAGAGAATATTGCAAAAGAAGGGCAGCTTAACAATCAACTATCCAGGATGTAGCCTGTTAATTAAATAACAATGAGCTGACTAATCACTTCTAGGTAAATGTCCATTAGCAACAGAACCTCCTGGTACTGGTCTAATCCCTTGGGTTTTTATCTAACGTTGTCTTTCTGAAGAGAGAGGATACAGGGCAGGTGTGCCTACCGTAAAACACACAGAGAGGAGGAGCATTAATGCAACCTGAGGAAAGTCCAAAGCACAGAAATCCACTTCGGCTAATGCTGTGTTCCGTGCAGTATGCCAAGAAGAAATAGCGGTAAATAGTCATTTAGACAGCGGTGTCCAGAAGAACTTCACACACATTCTCAGCCAACCTTGTGACAGTTCTGCAAGGTTGGTTATAGTGGTGTTACCATTAATGCACACAGCCAGAAGGGTGAGATCCTGGTTTGCCTGCTTTAAGGGCACGCAGTGAATTCCTAGATGGGATGGGATTTGAACCAGGACTTCTTGGATCACAACGCTCATTGCCATTTCGCTATGGTACGTGCTTTTAAAGAAATGGACTCGGAAAGGAGGACATCGTCACTTTTCTTTTTCCAGAGCCTTTTGAAGGGCATTCCTTTACCTTCGGATGGCACCTCTCTTTGGCTAATGCTGGACTCAGTAGGGTGTGGCTACAGCTCCATAAGTGCATAGCCAAATTTCCTGCTACTTTGTGTGTTTGTTCTGTTTTCCCTTTCTGTCTTCTTTCCTCCTGTCTTTTGTTCCTCCAAGCCTCTCCCCCAACACCCCCCCCCCGGGCTCCATTTCGTTCTTTTCCTGTTTCTTCTTTGTCCCTACAGTCTTTTTTTGGTTTGCACCCCACCTTCTTTGTTCCCAGAACGGAAGGAGGAGGGCCAACCCCTTGGGGTCCACGGAGAGGGTTGGGCAACAGCAGCATGGTCCCCATGGCTGTGCCTCCTCACAAGTAGGTGCAGGAGTGCTCAGGTGGGTCTGCATTGCCTGTGTGGCCTCCACTTGCACAGCTAGCAGCAGGGGAAACTCCTGGCACTTCCAAGGATTATGACTTCATTGGCATGTCTAATTATATGGCACCTGTTTCCCCTTAGCCCCACCTCCTCCAGGGTCAGCTGAGCATAGCATGACCTCTACTGTGGACAGCCACAGGAACTCTTCACCATCCCAGGGTCACAGACTGAGGAACACTGCTTTGTTGGAAGATGGTGGGCAAGGAAGGCCAGAATCACACCTCCAAGTATGGTTTTGGTGCCAAATTCCCGGGGGTGCAACACAGAAAATGCTGTCCTGGGCAGTTCCTTTGGCTACACCTACTAAACAGACTGCTTGGCACCTAGGACCAGGTCTTTGGCACCCAATGCCACCTTTTCAATAGTCCGCTGCACAGGAGGCAAAGTCTCTTGTAGCTTGTCAAGACGCTGGCAGACATAGATGTTTGCTGAAGCAATCTGAGGTTCAAGCCTATTCCAGGAGAGGCTGTGCCCCACTTGCTGGCAAGGAGGCAAGCTTTTTTAATCCAACTTCTGCCATATCACAGCCTGCTTAGATAGCTGGATTTTGCAGTGTTATGAGTAGCAGAAATGATCTTGTAGGTTATGCTGAATGCAGCTTTCTCCCCTTCTCCCATTGCAGATTTCCCTGGGGAAGAGGAATTTCCAAAATTCTTACAGTGGGTTAAGGGGCTGGTTTCAAGAGAGGTCCAAGGGTCTATTCCACCTGAGTCTGCTAGCCTCCCCTACTGGAAGTGCCCACTTCCAGGGCAATAAACACAAAAGGAGGAAGCACAAATCCAGAGGTGGGTCTGCCCATAAAGGGGGACCAAGCCAGCAAACACCATTAGGAGCAGCTCCTCTTCCTCTTCGTCATCCTCTGCTGTCTGTACAGAGAACATTTCCCTTTTCATCTACACACACAGACACACACACACACAGAGTGAGGTTTTGTTCCTTCCTTCCTTCCTTCCCTTTTCCATTTCTTTCTTCCTTTCTGTTTGGTTTGCTGCAGCCAATCAATACTGGGGCTGTTCCAGTTCGAGAAGAGCTGGAGCTCAATAGGCAATTAAGTGAAAGGAGTGCAATTTCACAGAGAGAAGATGCTGCTTTTGTTTTCAATTAAGTTGCTCTTCCGCTGTACATTGTCCAGATGACCTACTTGTTGAATATTCCATTCTAGCGGCGACCACAAAGCCACCATTCTGCTCTTTACCCTACGCCTCTCTGCTGTGCGCCTTTGCATGCCACTCATCCACTGCCCCACCTAGGTTCTCTGCCCCATCTTAACCTTTTGACTTGCAAGTGTCCTTGTTTCACATTGCCTTGGGCTGTCAGAAACTGGCGACTCCTTGAATGCCCAGTGAAACTCTTTCCTTCTGCCTCAGCAGTTTGCAGCAGCAGCAGCAGCAGCAGCAGCAGCAGCAGCAGAAATGCTAATCCTTGCCCTGACTTTTCCATTTCAGGTTTTCTTTTCTTCCTCCTCCTTTACTTGCAGAATTGCTGACGGCTGCATGCGTCGGGTGTCTCTTCTCGATCTGTGCTGTGGCAGTAGTTCACTTTACATCTGTGCCCATGTTCACATTCACCTTGACTTTATGTCTCGTGTGTGGCCTTTGGGGAATCTGACATATGGATCACCCCCTCTGTGGAATGCTGCTTCCTCGTAGTGTCACTGCAGCAAGGCCTGCTTGGCAGGTTTGGACCAGAGCTCCGTTAATGATGATTTTACCGCAGCGTGGTTTCCTTGATCTAAATTGGCCTGTGGAAGCTGCTAATTGTGCACGGGGCAAAACATACAAGTCTCATACCAGCTTTGCGGCATGGCAATTTAAATTGGGGAACCCCCCTTTCCCCCCACTGGCAAAGCCCTGATTGGATCAGGCTTCGAAAAAAGAGAAAAGAGAGAGAGAGAGCTTCAGTTTCCCATTTGCAAAATGGAGATGAAACTTGCCTTTCTTACTACGTTGTCTTACAGAATACTGAGAGCATTTCTGAATACTCTAAAGCACTATATAAATGTTTGTTGGTACTCGCTTATTAGTGAATGACAACTCACTGCAACAACACCAAATGGGAATGTAAATATATCCACAACCCAGTTGTGTGGTTTCATGAAGGGAACACTGTGGTGGGCGGTTCTCCACCGGTTTGGTCCAGGTCAATACACTTTGCTTCACTTCCTCTGTTCCTCAGTTTCCTGCTGAGTTTGTTCTGTCTCTTTTTGTTGTTTGCAGTGCGGCTCCATGAGAGCATTTCGGAAGAAGGCTTCCACTACCTCGTCTTTGATCTGTAAGTGCTTTCTGTTTAACTTTGATCCATCATCACTGACAAAAATGTGTGGGCTGTAGAAGGAGTTTCTAAATAAAATATATATCCAGGTGTTCTATTTTCTCCTCCCTTTCTGTTCCTCCAGCAATTGATAGATTCAAGGGTGTGTGGGGTTGTTGTTTTTTAAACCCAAATTATGTGTGATTTTTGCACACAATACTACACTGTGTATTTTACTGCGCAGAGACCCCAAGTTCCACTACCATGTCATTAGACCTTCCACCCTATACTGGCAATGATATATCCTTTTGGACCTTAAAGTTTTCTAATCATAAAAGCAAAAAATAACCAGAGCAATAGGCTCTTGCCAACTGCAGGGATATCACATTTGTCTCTGCAGTTGACGAAATAAACCTGACCCAGTACTTCCTTGTACTTGGAACCATTTTTTGGTCAGGAGTTGATAAGTCTAAAACAGGCTTTCCCAAACTTGGGTCTCCAGCTGTTTTTGGACTACAGTTCCCATCAACCATGGCCACTGGTCCTGCTAGCTAGGGATGATGGGAGTTGTAGTCATAAAAAAACACAGTTGGTCCAGGTTTGGGTATCTCTGGTCTAAAAACACAAGCAAGGATTGCTTGTGGGTGTGCTGAAGAAGTTTATTCAATCCATCATTTGGGGATAGGCTTGTCTGAGTTGGTGACGTATGTTTGCAATTCCAATATGATGTTGGACATTCAGCAAAGCAATGTTTTAGGTGGCTTTCCAGACCTGGACAACGTTTTCAATCTTTTCATCTTGCGTACAACCAGAAGGCATAATAGGCACTGTAAATCAAGCTAAAATAATAGCTTGGCTTTAATCTGTGCATATGCCCACCAAGCAGCAAGTTTTTATAGTTTCTGGATTGCTCTGAATTCTTCTGAAGAGTACCGTATTTTTCGCTCTATAAGACGCACCGGACCACAAGACGCACCTCGTTTTTGAAGGAGGAAAACAAGAAAAAAAATATTCTGAATCCCAGAAGCCAGAACAGCAAGAGGGAAGACTGGACATTCATAAGCAATTGAGTAATAACTTCAGTGTCCAGATATTATACACATTTCTAGTAGCTCCAGTTTAATCATCTTATTCCCAAAGATTATGCTGATATTGTTAATACTAGTAGTGCATGACCCACCCCAGCTTTCATCAAAGCTCACCTGTTTTTTGGCAAGCATTCCTGCTGAATACTCAAAAAATGCCAAGGTACCGTATTTTTCGCTCTATAAGACACACCAGACCACAAGACACACCTAGTTTTTAGAGGAGGAAAACAAGGGAAAAAAATTCTGAATCTCAGAAGCCAGAACAGCAAGAGGGATCGCTACACAGTGAAAGCAGCAATCCCTCTTGCTGTTCTGGCTTCTGGGATAGCTGCACATCCTGCATTCACTCCATAAGACGCACACACATTTCCCCTTACTTTTTAGGAGGGAAAAAGTGAGTCTTATAGAGCAAAAAATACGGTATTTAGGAAAGTCTGGTGGAGGAATCCCATCTACTTTGAGCAGGAAGTGTGAATTCTAACAGCCTCCAAATGAAAAGTGGGTACTTTTATCCTCATGAATTTATATCTCTTCCTAGGGTCACTGGTGGAGAGCTTTTTGAAGACATTGTTGCTAGGGAATATTACAGTGAAGCAGATGCCAGGTAAGAAGAGCTTGTCACCTACTATGCCCCCTGATTTGGGTTGGGCAAACTGAATTTGCCCAGCACTGTTTGTGGAGTCTGTACTGTGTACGGTGCAAAGTTTTCTCCCATTCCATACCCTGGAATGTTAGTCCTATATTCTGTTTGGTACCTGTTCCCCTGAGAGTGGGAAAAGACATGGATGTATTTAATGTTTGGACTTCCAACTACTGTCTCATAAAAAAAGGTAAAGGACCCCTGGATGGTTAAGTCCAGCCAAAGGCAACAGTGGGGTGTGGTGCTCTTCTCGCTTCAGGCCGGCGTTTGTCCGCAGACAGCTTTCCGGGTCATGTGGCTAACATGACTAAACCGCTTCTGGCGTACAGAACACCGTGACGAGTGCCAGAGCACATGGAAACCCAATGCCGCAGCCGTACCTATTTATCTACTTGCACTTTGATGTGCTTTCAAATTGCTAGGTTGGCAGGAGCTGGGACAGATAAACGGGAGCTCACCCCATCACACGGATTCGAACCGCCAACCTACCGATCGGCAAGCCCAAGAGGCTCAGTGATTTAAACCACAGTGTCACCCACTCCCTTAAACCATACACCTATGCTGCAGCATTTTTAGGAGGGTGGGGTAGTCCTGCTATAGCTGTTGCATTTCTTTCCCTGTACCTACATTTTAGGCACAACTTTGGCAGGGTTTTCAGTTGCCTGCATAAAGCCAATCTGAGAGCAGTCTACAAGGCACCTAAAATAGCAAAAATGTGCTTAGCCTTGCAGTTCAGTTCATCTTTGCATAACACAGTATTTCCACATCACCTGGGCCCAGGGGTTTACCGACACCTACGGTTAGGAAGTGTATTTGGAAAGCTTTGCCAGGCTGCTGAAACCTTCCTAAATCTCAGTTGAAAAGAATCAAAAGGCCATCTGCCTGACTCTGCGTCGCAAGGCAGGATAGTCTATGGCGCCTCCCCCAGCAGAACAGTCTGTGCAGTCATGATCATAATAGGCTGCAACTGAAGAGATGCATACTAGTGCCAGCAGAGCAATTAGCTCCACATTACCTGGTCCTCTTCAACTTTGATCAAGTAAGCAAGTCGAACCACATGCAGTGGAAACGTCAGGAAACCGGTGCTCTCATTGCAATAATCAAAAAGCAGTTTCTAGTCTTTATGGTGGTAGGTAGGGAAGGCTGTGGATACGTTCAGCTAGATGTGTGCAAGTGAGAGGAGATTTGGGTGCATCTTTGTTGTATGGAAGTCTTTAATGGTTGAAGGAAGCTGGCAGCAAAGCAAGGCAAGGATTCCTCCTCCTCCTCCAATAAATGCAATCTATCCCAGCCTGAAATGTTGCTTTAGAAGCAATTCATGGGAAATACTGTTATTAACGCCCCACTTGTCAGCCCCACTTTTTTTTTGGCTGCAGAAGGAGAACAGTGCCACTTAAGCAAAGCTGGGGGGGGGGTCGTCTCGCCCGTGTAAATGTCTCCGGGTGGTCATATTCCCAGCTTATCTCCTGCTACCCTGGATTCCCCCTCCAGCTTGAAGAGGTCTAGAGCTTACTTGCTTAAGTCGTTGCTAGCTTGTCCCCTTGTTGCTTCGGGCTGCATTCCAAAGCCGGCTGGAGAGAGCTAGCAAGTGAGAGCGGAGTTTGTGCCAATCTGACCTTCCCAGAGACTCATTGCGCTTTTGCCATTTTTGGCCAGAAAGTCTCTTGCTGTGAATTTGGCTCTGTCCTAGTTCTACAGATCCCCCAACCCCCCCCCCCCTTTTCTGGGATTGAGAAGATAGAGTCACAGGGCCTGCCAGAGTGGTTTACATTGCAAGCCCCTTTTACTGGGTGGGGGAAGCCGTGCCTTGCACAGCCTTGTTCTTTGCTAGAGCAAGCCTGTGTCCTCAACACTTAAAGCAGATTCTGAAAGCACACACACTTTCCCCCTCTCCCCCCCCCCCAGGCACTGCTGTTGCTACCTTTTCAGAGGGATTTGCACCAAGATGGGTCTGACTCCTGCAACGTGAAATTGCCAAGGGGTGGTTTGAAACCTGTAACTTCCTAGGAACAGATTCCTATGGTGTGCTGCAGGAGCTGTTAAAATACACACTCCTCCGTACATCAAAGAGACTTTGCTACTTGCAGTAAGTCGCTTACATACCAGCTGCCGTGTCTGCTTCCTTCCAAGCGCTTGGAAACCTCTATCTGGTTGAGCATTCCCAGAAATCTGTGTGTGTTGCCTCATGCACAGGCAATGTGGGTGTAGTGTTGTCCTGACATGATAGGTGTAAATGACATGTTGCTCCTCTCTCTGCAAAAAGAGGGAGAAACAAGAGGCAGCAGATTTTCATTGAGCTTGCAGGGAGCTTGAAGAGGGAAACAAGGGAACTGAAAATGCATGCTGAGTGGGTTCTGTACTTAAAAGGTGTCCAGCTCCTCTCTGCAGACACACACCATCTTTGTAATGTGGTTGCATTTATTGCTACTAAAACCTTTCCACGCTGGCGGGATCCCAGCCTTGAGACTGATGGAGAAGGCTGCTGATTGATTAAAGCCTCGAGGAGTCCTGCCAAATGTAGGCGAGTGCAGTTTGTAAGCTGGCCCAGGGCTTGCCACTCATATTTTGTGGGGTGCGTGGTGTTCTCTTTTGGGTACCTTGTGGACAATTCAGGGACCGGTCGAAGCTTTGTGGGGCTTCCAAGCACTCCACACTGCAGCAAGCTGAAATGCAAAGTACTGCGATCTACACCATCTTCACAGTAAAGCACAGACAGGTAACAGTTACGGCAAAGGATTGTACCAGAACTGCCCTGTATTTATTAGTTGCATTATTTATGTATTACTGCTCCCTGGTTCCACTGCCTTTTGGTCATAGTTATAGGTGATGATATAATCTTGACGCTTCTGCCCTGGGAGCCTTGATATTATCAATCAATAAATACATTAATGGATAACGCTCTTGCTTTTTTCTTTTCTGCAGCCACTGCATTCACCAGATTTTGGAGAGTGTCAATCATATCCATCAGCATGATATTGTACACAGGGACTTGAAGGTAATCCTTTCTTTTGGTGAAAATTCAGAGTTGTTTTGAAGCTGCCGTAGGTAGGAATGGAAATGAGATCGTGATAGCGACACAGGATGGGCCTTATTTCTAACAAGCATGAATTACAGTTTTCTTTTGGGGCTGCTCAATCACCTACAGTACTCATACCTTTGCTCCTGTAACACTCAGTGCTCTACCTTATTCTGCATTTTATAGAATCTCAGAATATTCAGAACAGGTACGCTGCATAATATGGAGGTATGCTGCATAAGGTACCCTGAAGATGCTCTTAGTTATATGACTGTTGTACACACACATCTTGCTGTTCTTTAACCCAGTGCTAAAGTTGGTTGCCTTGCAGAAAGCATTCGCTTCCTCCTAAAACTCTTGGTGTTATCCTTTCAGGCTGGTTTTTTCCTTATTTCTTCTCCCTCTTACTGAATTTAACCCAGGGGTCCTCAAACTTTTTCAGCAGGTGCCCAGTCCACTGTCCCTCAGACCTTGTGGGAGGCTGGACGATGAGCGGCCTGCGAAAGGGTTCCGAAGAGGGGCTGGCACTCTCCTCCGAAGAGGAGGAAGCCCAGCCCCCTTCCTCCTCTAGGCAGGGCAGGAAGAAGCCAGGAGGAGGGAGGGAGGAGGCGGCAGCGCCGCCGTATGAGAGAGAGGGAGAGGGAAAGAACATGCACGTTGGCGATCCATGCGGTGATTCCTGGACCATCTGCGGGCCGGATTTAGAAGGCAATTGGGCCTGATCCGGCCTGCAGGTCTTAGTTTGCCGACCCATGGTTTAGCCTCATCGTTAGCTCCTCTCCTCAGCACTCCTTTGATGTTTTTGTGCTCATTTTTTGAGGCTTGTTCTGTAGTTGTTTTCCTTGTTTTCAACCTCTTTAGACTCTGTATTGTCCTCTGCCTTGCTGACTTAAGTCACAGTAGCCTCTGGATTCCAACCCCACCTCCCTGTCTAGTCTTTTGCTCGTGAAGCTTAAGGCTTTTCAAGCTGCTAGTCATTAGCTCTCAGTGGGGAGGGGTTAGCCTGTTTTCCTCTTTCGTTTGCTAATGATCAGCTAAGGATCTGCTATTGCTCCTGGCTTCTTTGCCTGCATTAAAATGGAATGGCATAGACGAAGTCCACACTCTCCTGCCAGGAGAGAATTGCAGCAGCAAAATTAACAGCCAGTAAAGGCAATAGACATTTTTACAGCTAGTTCTGCTTCTACTCAAGTTTTGGCTTTCAGCTCTAATGATATCTAATGATACCTGCCCTACCAAGGATGTAGTGGACCATACTTCTTCACTCACTTGTTTTCAACCCCTTTCCTACCATGAAATTCGCCTTTTCCACAGCTGCCACACATGTCGTCAATACCTTCATTGTCCCGCCATCCACAATCTTATTTCAACTGAGCTATCTACCACAAATCAAAGAACTGTAGAGTTGGAAGGGACCCCAAGAGTCAACTAGTCCATTCATTGCAGTGCAGGAATCTCAACTAGAGCATCTATGACAGAGGGCCATCCAGACTCTGCTTAAAGACCTCCAAGGAAGGAGAGTCCACCACCTTCTGAGGAAGCCTGCAAGATCTCTTTCCTGTTCAGTCTCACCTCCCTCAGCTCAGTCCCCATCAATATATTTGCGAGGCTATGGTGGCGGTGTGGGATCAGAAAGTTGGCAGTTTGAATCCCCACGTCGGGGTGAGCTCCCGTCGCTCAGTCCCTGCTCCTGCCAACCTAGCAGTTCGAAAGCACGTCAAAGTGCAAGTAGATAAATAGGTACTGCTCCAGCGAGAAGGTAAACGGCGTTTCCGTACGTTGTTCTGGTTTGCAAGAAGCGGCTTAGTCATGCTGGCCACATGACCCGGAAGCTGTACGCAAGCTCCCTCGGCCAATAAAGTGAGATGAGCGCTGCAACCCTAGAGTCGTCCATGACTGGACCTAATGGTCAGGGGTCCCTTTACCTTTACATTGACTCGCATTTGCCCTTTTACTGCTCATTCACTCCATTTGGAGATACCCTTATGGAGCTTTTCACAATTTCGCTTTTATTTGTACCAACCTGAATAGTTTGGGGTCATCAGCAAGCCTGGCCACTTCACTGCTAACCCACAAGACTCGGTCATTTATGGGCAAGTGGAAAAAATACAAGTTGCAATACATAACTCTGAGGGACCCCACATCTTAACATCTAAGCACTGAGATAACGGTCCGTTTATTCCTACTCTCTGTTTTACATGGCAGCAAATGAGTGGTGCGTGTGTTTGTGTGTTTGTCGGGCTCTCTGTTCACATAGGGTGACAGCCTGGACCAACAAACCTGGCTGGCATCCCCTATGAACAGTAAGCATGTCCTTAAACATGCCCCCCCAAAGCTCTGCTGTGTTTCGGAGTTCCACAGCAGGTGATCAAAGCTTCATTGGCAGAGAAATCAATGTGGACAAGGTTCCCTGCAGGTGAGAAGTTTGAAAACTGCTGGCTTGCCAGACTGCGATCCAATGAAAGCTGCCAAAATAGGTTTTGACTTATGTCTTCCTCAGCAGCTATTTTATAAAACCACGGCACTTTCAATTTCTTGCCTGCACTATGTGTTCATTGGCATCATTCATAGCGTATACACTCACTTAGCAGAGAAGTTTTGTGCTAGCATGAAGCTTTAAGATACTGGAGCCTTCAGGTTGCAGCTGTGAGCCAGCAAATATTTTGAGGTCTATTGCAAAACCAGAAAAAAAGAAAATTAGTTCCCATCATGAGAAAAAGGCTCTGACCCCATTTCTCTGAAAAGACCTATAGTCAGTGCAGGGGCCTGCCTCATCAAAGTATCTCTTTGTGCCTTTGGCCATGAAGAGTTCAGGCCAATGTCTGGGAAGTTCTTTGAAGTGGTAATAAGATTTTCTCCTTTTGCCTCAGACATTTGTATGCTCCTCCAGCAAGGCTGTCCTTTGTGAGAGAGTGTTAACTTCCCGCCTGCTTTTTTGTGAACTTTTGCTAGAAAACTGACCACAGGAGATCTGAGTTTGTTCAAGACAGGGGTGATCTTTGATCTTCCTAATCAGTATCTGTTAGGTAAGGAAAAGGTTTGAGCGAAGCGGGTGGGTGGGTGGGACTTCCAGCTTAAGGAAAAGGCAACTAAACAACGCAGATATAAGTTACTTTGCTGGGAATCAAAAGAGGAAAACAGGTGTAGCATTATCAACGTGGGGAATTGCAAGAGCACATTAAAATGTGTATGATTCATGGATTTGTATCAAGGAACTACATTCTATTCTTAAATCTGACACTTGCTTTAATACCGATATTCAAGTGTTAGTATTTAAGTGTTTATTTAAGTATTTAAGTATAGTGAATACTAATACATACTATTGCTACATCTACCACTTGCTTAAAATATAAGACCAAACTAAATGTGATGGAGCAGCCATGTTCTTGATCTGGTGTCTGCAGTGACTGTGTATGTATAATTATTACATTTATTTATTTATTTATTTATTTATTTATTTATTACATTTATTTATTTATTTATATCCCGCCCTCCCCAGCCGAAGCTGGGCTCAGAGTGCCTAACAACAATAAAAGCAACACAGCATTCTAAAATCAATTCATAATGGGGCTAGGCGGGGGGGGGGGGGGCTGATGTTTGTGATGTTTAATTTTCACGTGAACTTCATGCCCCCTTCTCAATTCCCAAATTATGCACGGGTATGCAGGTTAAGAGAGTGGAATCCTCTCCCTAGCCTTACCTCGTTGCCTCTTGTCACCTGAGCTCTTTTCTCTAGCTGAACTCTGATACCAGAAGTGAGTTGGGCTGTGAGAATAGTGCCTGCAGTGATGGAGCAAAGGGTGGTAAAGTGGGGACACTACTTTGCATGCTAAGTTTATATGCCCTGATGTGTACTTTTTCATCGGTGAAGAATGTAAGCACCCCTGCCTGGAATTCGGCTGAATGTGGAGCCATTCGAATCTGCCACTAGTCAACTGTAAGGCCATCCTGCCCAAGGTGTTAATCTGTCTCTTGCATGGAAATGCTTGTTCCATACTTAAGATTGCCACTGCGCAAGGATTCACAGTTAGTCACTCACATGGAAACTAGATGCAAATTAGGAACTGCCCAGAACTTGCCCGTATTGGCTCTCCCACCCCATGAAAGTTTGGAGGGAGATAAGTGCCCTGTCAGACCTTTGGTAGCGTCCCATCACTGAAGCACCTTTCAAATTGATGTTTACTACCGGAAAGCCATTTGCATGAGTCATGTGGTAAACCACTCATGCAGTGTTATAAAACTACTGCAAGAAATGCTTTAGGGAGTAGTTTATTGCAGCATAATGTTTAAGTGCATGCAAAGTGGGGGTATATCCTGCATTAGCCAATGGTGCAGATGGATTCAAATGGAAGTGAACATCACTTTGAGATGCTTTTTTCCTCGCCTTTAACAAGGCCCCACAAGTGTTAATATTGCTGCTCTCATAGAAAATTAAAATCTCTGAACATCCTGGCACAAGATACTCAAATCTCTGAGTATCTTGTGCCAGGATGCCTCCTCCTCCTCCTCCCACTCCCTCCTCCTCCTCCTCCTCCTCCTCCCAGTGTTCCATCTCTTACTACAAGAAAGCCAAGAGCTACAATGAGTATTTTGTACATGTGGCTAGATTAACAAAATACAGTATATTGTTTTCTGCTGTCACTGTGGGAATGGGGAAAGGCTTATATAAAGGCTGGAGAGCCCAAACCTAGGAACAAACTACGTTGATTGGGCGTAATACCACCACTTTGTCTCCAGCGAGTAAAACTTTCTCTTCGGGGTTGGAATGGCGTCAGTGTTGGGATCTAGAAACTAGGTAATTCACGGGGGTTGTTGAGCTGTGCGTTGATTTATTTGTCTCTGCTTACAGTCCATTCAGTATGTTGCACACCACTTCCAAATTCTCCACCCCTGCTCCTCCAACGTTTCGTGGGGAGTTATGAAGGGGGCTTCTTGGTGTGTTTGGGGAACACTGTGTTATTAGAGTTCTTGAGTGTGGCGAGTCTTCTAAGCAAGCTTAACCAATTTGGGGGAAGCTTCTTTGTGCATTCCATTGAATGTGCTTGGAAGACCCCGTCGGACCTTCCCGCTCAACACACAGAAGGACAGGGACTTTGGGGTGGTGCATGTGGTTCCATGACTGATTCCTGTTAAGGCATGATTCCGGAAAAGAATAAGTGCATAAGAATAAGTGCATAAGAATAAGTGCATAAATCATGACAGTTACATGCAATGAAGTCTGGGTGTGACAACTTCCAATCCGAAAGAGACCTTCAAAAGGTGTCAAAGAACATTGCTCTGTTTGTAGACACACACCCACACCCATTGCAACATGCTTATAGCGTGGTTGAGAAATCTCTGGGACTCCAGGTATTATCGAACTACGGTTCCCATCATCCTTGACTATCTTCTGGGGCTGATGGGAGTTGGAGTCAAACAGCATTTCCCTGTTCCTGGCTTTAGAGTACAGCATAGTTTTTATCAGATGCAGCGGTTTGCTTGTTTGCTTCCTTGTTTCATTTGTTTTTAGGATATTACACCACCTATTTGACTTTAGAAATCCTGCATGGCAATTTACACAGCAAAAATTTTAACTCTTGTGTTGCTGTCTTCAACCATCATCAGCGGGGGGATCTGGCTTCTCCCAGGCAGAGATTAGACAGACATGGTATGTAGGACAACAGACAGCTGCAAAACAAGCAACTTGTTTCGATAATAGCCAAGCTAAACTATTTTTTAATGGGTGCAGGCTCTGAACTCATGAGTTGAAATGATGCTTCTGAGCATGTTGCCCAAGTATTTCTTTTTTGCAGGAATCGTGGGGCTTGTAGTTTTCTCTGTCTAAAAAAACAAGGGTAGGAGATGACATTGTTTCTGGTTCAGGAAGGCCTGTCCAGTGAGCCTTCTTCACTGCTTGCCATTTCCTCCTCATTCACATAGATTTTGTTTATGAGGAGGAGGCTTGCAGGGGGCCATGAAAATTGCCGTATTTTTTGCTCTATAAGACTCACTTTTTCCCTCCTAAAAGTAAGGGGAAATGTGTGTGTGTGTGTTATGGAGTGAATGCAGGCTGCACAGCTATCCCAGAAGCCAGAACAGCAAGAGGGATTGCTGCTTTCACTGCGTAGCGATCCCTCTTGCTGTTCTGGCTTCTGAGATTCAGAATTTTTTTTTCTTGTTTTCCTCCTCTAAAAACTAGGTGTGTCTTGTGGTCTGGTGTGTCTTATAGAGCGAAAAATACGGTACCTTGGCATTTTTTGAGTATTCAGCAGGAATGCTTGCCAAAAAACAGGTGAGCTTTGATGAAAGCTGGGGTGGGTGGGTCATGTACCACTAGTATTGACAATATCAGCATAATCTTTGGGAATAAGATGATTAAACTGGAGCTACTAGAAATGTGTATAATATCTGGATACTGAAGTTATTACACAATTGGTTATGAATGTCCAGTCTTCCCTAGGAATTGAATTACTGGTAAACTATTTCATTGTTCCGTTATGTAACATATGTTCGTGCTGAGCCTTTCTGGTTCATTTTTAATTTTAAAAGAGGTGCATTCCCTATTCGTATGTTAAGAGAGCAAGGCCAACGCTCCCACCATGAATGCTGAAGCTCTCACAACCAGCCAGGAATCATAATCCAGATGCAGAACAGAGTTGTGATATGCACCAGTGGAATGGCATTTCTTCAGCCCTTGGCACGAGGCTTTGGCTGTAAATATCTCCCACAGTTATATATATATATATATATATCTTGAGCCAGCTGTGTGATGTGCCAGGGAAGAGAGTGGGAAGTAGACAACTTTATGGGAAAATGGTGGTGGTCAACTCATTGCCCTTAGCTGCTGCATGCTTTTCCCTCCCCCTAAGTCTATTATGCACCCACATCGTTTCAAAGTATGAGCAAGAATATTGTGCACTGCCTATCTGTAGTATCCTATCTGATGTACTGCATAGCAGTGGTTGAATTTCTAGTTGTTGTTACTGCTTGTGTAAGGGCTTGCCAGTGTTGATGGAGCCATTGATATTAAGCGCTTGTGGAGGACTGGGTCTCTTGCTTTACACACACACACACACACACACACACACACACACACACACACATTTGCAGCAGCCCCATGATTTCTAACCAGGAGGAGGGAAAACAGGATTTTGAGAATTGATGCATTAATCAGAATCTAGGGGCAGGGTATTTCCTTGGCTCGACTGCCTCTCCTTGCAGGTGGAGATGGGATTTTTGGATGCTCCCATATGGAGGAATGCCTCCCTGCTTTTAGAAAATACAGTATGTTGGGAACACAAGATGATTCAGCTTGGACCTTCTGTGTCCAAAGACCCAACAGTTTATTTCATGTTCATATGCTAGTCCGAAGTGGTTGTAGACCAGGAACATGGTTAACGATCTTTGCAGGCTGACAAAGTGAATAGTAACTCTACTTAACATTTGGGAATATGTTATAGTTAAATAAAAGTCTAGCAGGAATTGAAATATACACATCCAATGGGAAATGAAGGGGGTGGGGAAGAAAAAATAATGCTAAATTATTTTAAGTATTAAAATGGAATTAGGAAATGTATGTAACATTGAGCAGCAAGTAAGGAAGGGAAGAGAAACATCAAGTTAGCAGGATGGTAAGTCAACTTTTCATTTTGTATTAATTTGATGTTAATTTGTTAAAACTTTTGGAAAGCAATAAAAAATAATTTGCAAAAAAAGGGGAAAAGGAACATGGTTACCACCTGATTCAGATTAGAGCAGAAAGTAGCCCTGAAACAAGTAAGTATTGGACTTCAGCTCAGACTTAAATGTATTAAAAAGAATACAGTGGTACCTTGGGTTACATACGCTTCAGGTTGAGAACAGAAATCGTGCAGCAGTGGCACAGCGGCAGCAGGAGGCCCCATTAGCTAAAGTGGTGCTTCAGGTTAAGAACAGTGTCAGGTTAAGAACAGACCTCCAGAATGAATTAAGTTCTTAACCCGAGGTACCACTGTATCTTTTCTAGACACTTGATCCTAATGCATTTCTCATAGCGGATTATGGGTGCGAGCTTTCCAACACTTACTGGTAAATCCTTCCCACCGCATTGGGTTCTTCGGGTATGTTTGACCTATTCCCGCCATGGAGCACAACAGAACTGATCCCTGAACATCCACCTGGCCTATTTTCTGGGCACCCTGTCAGTTCTAAATCCGCCTGGAACAAAACCTTCGGTTGCCACGAATATCAGAGGCCATGGAAAATAAACATTCTTTCTGTGTGCTCAGTGCTTGCCCCCAAATAAGGATCCTGTTTCCTAACACCATGGGGCACCCTCATCAACCCCCCACCAAAAGTTTACGTTGGGTGTGGTTTTTCATTACTTGAACCAGCTGCCCTGCTTTAACTTGAATTTCATAGTCTGCTTAGTTAAGAGTTTGCATGTTAAGATACAAGATCACTGGTCTCTCCAGAAGTGGAATGATGCCAGCCCCGGGCGATCCTTACTCCAGTCTGTTTCTGAGTCCCTTGCTTCTGCCTTCTCTGATTATCTGCTTTGGAGTTGTTTTAGTTTTGTCTGCCAGGAGGGAGAAAAGGGGACACAGTCCCTTGCCCTGAGCAAGGAGGGAAGGATATAGTGGCTATTTTCCTCATGCTCATGGCAACAGAGGCCTCGTCGTAATAAATCCTTGCAGATGAAAATTTCCAACAGAGCTCACATTGAATCAGCAGACAAGAGCGTTGCAGTGACTACATAACCAACCCCATCTGGGTCTCTCCATTCAGCAGTCCTTAGCCGGATGCTCTGCGTTCCGTGATGGACTTTACAATTGAGCAAAGAATACAAAGAGAACCGTTCTGTGATGGAAGAGTTTCTGTCCCTTAAAACTGCCCAGCTTAGCCTTGAAAGAACCGAACGGGCTTGTCCAGCTGGCCTTGTCCAGCTTCCTGCCCACCCACCCTCATGATTCACAAAAGCGGGGTGATTTACGCCAGTGTTTCCCAACCGGTGTTCCGCGGCACACTAGTGTGCCGCGAGACGTTGCCTGGTGTGCTGCGGGAAAAATTAAAAAATTCGAAAGATATCCGGAGAGGCGGCCTTCGGGCGAGTTTTAATTTAAATTTTCCTTCTCCCACTTAATGCCCCACGCTCGCCCGAGCAGCTTGCAGTCCTCGGTAACCACGGCGACCCGAGGGAGGGGAGGGAACAGGGAAGTCGAGGGCGGCGGCGAGCTGCGATGACGTCAGTGGGCCGCGCCGCCTCGCCCTGGCACGGTGTGAGAGCCCCGGCTAGTGGCGCGAGCTTCGGAATAAGTGGGATCCGCGTGCGCGAGACCGAGATCGCGGGTAAGGAGCTCAGCCCTGGGCAGGAGGAAGCGGGGCCGCGCGTGCGGGCCACATCCCCACAGAGAGCGAGCCTCCCCCGGCCCACCACTCCGGGCAGGTCCACTCGCATGAGGGGGCGGCGATGGCGACGGCCGGCAGCTTGCCTGCAATGCCATCCCTCGAGCAGGCGAGGAGCCCGGAGGCTACCAGATGCGAGTCCTCTTTCCCACCCTGCTCGGGAGTCCAGAGCACTTGGTCGCATTCAGGATCTAGAGTGGGGAAGCGGGGCTTGTGTCTGGGCTGGACACATTGGGCTGCCTGTGCCGCTCGACCTGCGGG
This sequence comes from Podarcis erhardii, assembly GCF_964252035.2. Lineage (NCBI taxonomy): Eukaryota > Metazoa > Chordata > Lepidosauria > Squamata > Lacertidae > Podarcis > Podarcis erhardii. Next base: position 15,191,488 of record NC_138509.1, on the reverse strand, counting down.
GAGAAATCAGGGTGGGAGTCACGACCGTGAGGCAGGGCTGCCAAGTGTGGCAGAAGAGGACACGGCCGTCGCAGCTGTCCTTAGGTAGGAGCTTCTTCCGTGTCGACCTGCTGCCCTAAAGTCTTGGCTTTTTTCTTGGCTTTTTGGCGGTTGGCACAGAAGGAAGGCAAGGAGGAGGGGAAAAAATTGAAACTTACACTTTCGTGCGTCCCTCCCGGCGTGACGCTGCGCGCTGACGTCACGGGGCTGTAATGGTGGTGTGCCTCGAGATTTTTTTCATGAAACAAGTGTGCCTTTGCCCAAAAAAGGTTGGGAAACACTGATTTACGCAAATGCGTGTTAATTTGCAAAACTTAGAATTTCTGATCTTTTTTGGTGCATAACTTCAAATCCCTTGCTCTGTGCAAATAAATCACTGTGTACATGGTCCTGCATATTATTCCCCCCCCCTTTTTTTACTTGTCCTGTGCCTTGGGGACCCGGTATGATGTTCATTGGGAGTTGTATCACTGCAGTTTGCTATGTCTGCTGCATCATTATGTCTCCACATGGATGTTATCTCAAGCAGAAGTGAAGGAAGTGTACCGCCAGTGCCATCTACTGTCAATATATTTAATAACTTGTCTTGGATTGCAAAGGTTGCCTAGGAGAATTCTATATAAATTAACTGCATAATCTTTGGGGTAGGATGGGAGGGGAACACGGTTTCCTTTGCAGAATGCCACCAGTTGAAGCTTGTCATAGGTGCAAGTTTGAAGCTGGCTTTTTAAAGGCAGCTCTTCTGTTGGAAGAGGACATTTGTAGGTGTGAACTTTTCAACATATAGACCAGGCGTTTGCAGAGAGAATATATTTACTCAAGGTTTTCCTTCTCGTCTTGTTTTCTCTCCTAGCCTGAGAACTTGCTACTTGCGAGTAAGTGCAAGGGTGCAGCTGTCAAGCTGGCTGACTTTGGACTTGCGATTGAAGTTCAGGGGGAACAACAGGCATGGTTTGGTAAGTGTTTTTCCCCAAACAGGAAGAAATCTAAGATTGTCCAAGGGGTTGTGCTCTGATTGAAGGGAATATCGATGACGGTAGTGCCAGTGGAAATCAGTGATGCAATCTGTCTAGGCTGTGCATCAAAGAATTTTATTTTTTACCCCAGAGAGATATCTATCTTCTGGATGTTTTGCAAACTTCCATGTGCACACAGCTCACACCTGCAGTGAACAGCCAGTAGCTAGAAATGTACTATTTTTGCAGTAACACAGTGAGAGTAGTTTGACTGCCACCAAAAGCAGCAGCAAAGTACATTGGTCATCAGCCAAGTACTGTCCTCCTGTCTAAACTGGAGCTCAAATGATGCTCTCCTGTTCTGCTAGAACTAATGTCTAAAAAGTGATGCCTTTCTGCACCACTTAAGACACCATTTTCTGACTTCATCTGTCAGCCCCTTGTGCTCTTCACCTCCTCTTCCCTCACCCACGAAGCCTAGTAACCCTAAAATAACAACAACATGAAGTTACCACTGCTCACTTCTACTGGTGGTGGTTAATTTCAGTGGCAACTACACCAGTCTAATAAATCCCATTGCTAGCCTATTCACTCTTTTTGGAGCATTTCCCCCCAGTATGGGACCCCAGCTACAAACCAAAACCTGGCGCCTAAAACATTTCCAGGTGCCTAATTTGCTTCCCTCTCTCCTTACTACTTTAGTGGCATTTTCTGTTCAAAATGCTCCCTGTGCATATCTGGAAATGGATATCTGGCATTTTTGTTTGGGCTTGTTGAACATACAGTAATAATATGATATGGCTCAAGGTTTCCTGGACTAGGAGCTGATAGGATGTCGTCTCATTTGCTTTGTTATTGTTATTTGTTACCAGCCGCTTTGTGCGAGAATGGCAACGTTGATTTCAAGCTGCTGAGTCTGTTCCGCATCTTGTGTTTCGACAGGGTTTGCTGGTACTCCAGGCTACCTGTCCCCCGAGGTCTTAAGAAAAGATCCTTATGGAAAACCCGTGGATATATGGGCATGTGGTAAGGCTACCTAGCATTCATATTGTTTGACAGTGAGGGGTATGCATGCTTAAAATCTGACATCGTTTTAAAATGAGTTTTACATTAGAGGGTCTCCACAATATCTTGCAGCGAATTATGCAAGTTAATTATTCATTTTGCAATAACGCAGAAAGGAAGGGAAGATAGTTATTTTAAAAATAAAGCTAGGGTGGAACTCACCTAACGAGTCCCATCAGCAGGAGCCCTGTGCAAGGACTTGATTGATTGACTGATTGATTGATTGATTGTCTTTCTATGCATCTTTTCATTCAAATGAATCCCAAAGCAGCTTACAAACAATGAATAGAACATCATAGAGCATAATATGACTTCACAAGTACAGCATGAATCATATAAAACAATTAACAAATCATCAGGGGAAAAATTGCTATCTATAAAATAACTATAAAAATAAGCTAAGCATTACAATTGCATCAAAAGTCATATTATATGATTAACAAATCAGTACGACATTTATAATCTATAAAACAATATCAGCAACAAAAAGCGACTAAAAAAAAAAAAGCTGTTAAGTTCATACACACATTCTCCACACCCAATGTCTTTTCACTCTATTCAGTTCATTAAAATACACTTTCCGCTTGTGCAATGGGGCTTTCCCCTAAACATGCCCCCCACAATTCACTACTGAAGCGAGTCTGGTTATGAGAACACAGGAAGTTAACAAGCACTCCCTTACAATGGACTGTACATAGAGGGCTTTTCCAGCACTTGGGGCTTGCAGTTTAGTAACCACTGGGACATATTATGACTGACGAAGCCGCAAATACTCTCTGATGACCTGTGCATTAGTTTTAAAATTGAGCTCTTGGTGTTCCAAATGAATCACAGCACCTAGGGCAGTGGCATGGCCATGGCAGAAAGTCCCTCCACAGAAGGTGGGTTTGAAAGTGTCTAGACTCGTATGCCAAGACTGTATTGTGAGAATGGGCTGCGGGCCTAATTGGAGCAAGCCAATGTAACTGCAGTATCTTTTCTTCTCCCCCAGGTGTCATTCTGTACATACTGCTAGTGGGGTACCCCCCATTTTGGGATGAAGATCAGCACAAACTGTATCAGCAGATCAAGGCAGGAGCCTACGATGTAAGAGAATTGTTTTCTGTACAGTTAATTCCAATCAGTTGGCTGAAATATGGCAGTATAGATAGACTGTGGGGCTTCACAACTCCTCCCTGCCCTAAACCAATTCTACTGCCTCACTCGCCTTCCTGCCTGTCAGTCCATCATGCTGCAGTCGGTGTGGCTGTCCAGCTACAACGCAACGGCATTTTACATTTTTATGCATGCAGGAAGATGTGTGAAGTTCAAGCACCAATGTAAGGTACAAATTATTATAACAGCGCGCAAAAAGAAAACGGCACCTGCAGGGTTCTGCAGTCCACTTGCAGCCATCCCCAGAACTATCATGCATTGCCTATGTATTGCCCCAAAATGCAAATCTCCGAATGCCCTCATATTCGTAAATATGCCAAAGCTGCCAGCTGAAAGGGTGGAATGTGGCAATGAGTTCATTGTGGAGCACGGGCAGGGGAAGCCAGCTCGGTGCAGCAAGGGGCAAAAGGCATTTCCCTGTCTCCTCTCTCGCTTCTAGTTTCCGTCTCCAGAATGGGACACTGTGACTCCGGAAGCGAAGAACTTAATCAACCAGATGCTGACAATAAACCCAGCAAAACGTATCACAGCTGACCAGGCTCTTAAGCATCCATGGGTCTGCGTAAGTATCGCCCTTCCCTGTCTCTTCCTCTTGTTGGAAGGGTAGTTTCAGTCATTTCGCCCCCCCTGCACATTTACAGTAGTGTTAAGAGCACGGCTAAGACCAAAAAAAAGGGGGGGGGGGTAATTTTTGCAGATATTTGCTTTGCTTTCCTATCAGAGATACTCCTAACAGTGTTCTTTGCTTCCCTCCCCAGCAACGATCAACTGTGGCCTCCATGATGCACAGACAGGAGACTGTGGAATGTTTGAGGAAGTTCAATGCCAGAAGAAAGCTGAAGGTGGGTCGAAGGCACAGACTTTATGTTCTCATGGTTTAGGGTTATGGTAGGTGGTGGTACATATTTGGGGTGCATATTTGCTACTGACACAGACATTGGGGTTCATGCTGTATTCAGGGGTGTCTGATGGCAGGGCCTTCCCATGCAAGTCTTAACTTGTGACATTGGGGTGAGGCCAAGGTTTTGCATTGTGTACTGGACACATTCCTTTTTTATTATTATTTAATTTTTATTAGATTTTCCACAATGATAACAAAAGCCACAAAGCAGAATGATACACAAAAACAGAAAAAGAAAAAAAGAACAATAAACAGATAAACAATAACAGCAAACTTAATTCTTCACAAATCCAACCTTTTAAACATCTTGGTTGACTTCCTCAAGTCCCTCCCTTCTGAGTTTCCTTGTAGTTAAAAGTAACAGCTTTCCAATATCATTATTAAACTAGAACAATTTCCAATTATAGTCCATCTTATTCACTTAACATTCTAAATCCCATTTATTAAATTATAACTTAGTTTAATCCTAGGCCTATTTGTTTCTTTCAAGTAATTTCTAATTTTTTATATTACAATATTTATTCAAATAGACCTTAAATTTCCTCCAGTCCTCTTGAAACTCCTCTTCTTTCTGGTCGCGGATTCTTCCAGTCAGGTCAGCTAGCTCTGAAAAGTCCATCATCTTCATCTGCCAATCTTCCATTGTTGGTAGTTCTTGTGTTTTCCAAGTAATATTCGGGCGACCGTTGTGGCATACAAAAATCACATTTCTTCTTGCAAAAAAAGTTGAAGTGAAATAGTTTCATTCAAGGAAGCTTGTTGTGTATTGTTAGGCTGGCCTGCCTTACATCAGGCTAACATTTACTGTTTACAGGCTACAGTAAGCATGTGTGCCTGCTAACATGGTGTGGAATATCTCTCAGGAGCCTGGTATCAAACGCAAATCATTTTTTCTCTCTTTTTAGGGTGCGATCCTCACAACAATGCTGGTGTCTCGGAATTTTTCAGGTAAGTATTCCCCTCCCTCTCCTTTTTCTCTTCCTCCTTCCTCATCCTTTTTTTTAAAATATAGGCCTTAATGCATGTGTTAAACAAATGATGAAGAGTGAACGACGCCAATTGTATCCCAAGTTTTGTTAAAGAAGGGTCCATTTTCGAGATTTTCTGTAGTCATTATACATATAACTTGAGGTTAGGAAGGTGCAGTCATTCTACTTGAGAGTCGGTTCGTTCACCTGAAGACCCTTCATTACACTCGACTTTTGAGATGGATTACTCCGCATCTTTCAGTTTTCCATTAGGAACTCGGTTCTTTAGAGTTTGTGGTGGCAGGCTTATTTCTTTCAGCTCAGAAGTGGGAGCTTAATTCCGTCCGAGGACAAGATGCATTACTGGAAGAAATGGAGTGGTTGGTCCCGCAAATCCCATTGCAGAGAGTCCTAAAGCACTCAGGCTGTTGCCTGTTTCCTTCTGATGTGTTTTGAAACAGGTTTTTAGTTCACAGCCAGAAACAGGGCTCACTCTGCTCTGTATTAAAGTCACAGTGTCCTAAGTGTTGCAGTGGGGAGACAATCTTCACGCTGGCCCTGCCTAGCAAGCAGGTAAAAGTTGTGAAAGTTCGGTAGCTCCCACCCTCCTTGATATCCCAGCAGCCTTGACAATGCCTGTAGCCAAGAGCTGGTGCTATCCCAGATATGATAATACCCCTCAGAAAATGGGAATTTACATAAAGGGGGATTTCCCATTTTTTTAAAAAAACCCAGTTGAATTTGCTTTTTTATAATCACCAAGTTCGTTTCTACCCTAATAGTGCCTTTCTCATGTGAGTAGTCTTTGCATGTGTCTGGAAGATGGGGGCGGACGGTCTTGGGCCATAATATGTCACTTTGTGATTCCTCCCCTCTTCCTGTGCCTTTCTCTTATCCAAGAAATGTGGCTCATTTAGGTGGGGTGGGGGAATGGAATCATGTCCTTTTTTCTCCTAAAACGTTTCCTTGACTGTTAACTTCTATTATTTATATATATTGCTGGGAGGTGCGTCTGCTAATAAAGCAGACTGCGTCTGCTAATAAAGCAGAGAATGCCTTCCTTTTGTGCTGCTGCTGCTCATTTTTATGTGATTTATTTCAGGAAACAATCTTGCCCCTACGGGGGATTTATATATGTTTACTTTTGGTGTGCATCGGTGGCTTGCCAGGGGGGCGGGCAGGCAGGCGTGGTTGGGCTAGAATCCTAGCCTTTTCTCTCTCTTTTTAAAAAGGGAGTTTTGCTTTCCTTTGGAATTGCAGGTGGCAACCATTTCGTACAGGGGTTCCGTTCCCGGCCCCTGTGTACATCAGCGGAGCATGCATAAGTGCCCCCTGCCCTGTTACATCCTGCCCCCATTACGTCCCAGTTCTGCCCTCTTCTGGGTCCAAAAGGACCCGCACATTGGCAACCACGCGCCAATTGGACGTGCCTAAAATAGTTGCCGCCTGTACTATTTTTGAGGATGGCTACGTGCTTTTTTTAAAGTAACTATACAACCTTTAGAAGACATCTGAAGGCAGCCCTATATATGGAATTTTTAATGTTTTATTAAGTTTTTGTATATACTGGGAGCCACCCAGGGCGGCTGGGGCAACCCAGCTAGATGGGGTGGGGTGCAAATATTATTATTTTAGGACTTTCGGGTTGGCGCCTCCAGTAATGGCGGAATTCCTCTGATCGGGAGGAATTTGCTTCGTGGAAATCCGGGTCTGGCCGCCACGGCAAAGGCGGAAACCCACTAAAAATCACAGGCAGGTGAAGCCTGTGAACGTGGGATTCGGCTGGCACCTTTTGCGCCTCCCCTACTCGCGGGGAAACCCAGTTTCGGGGATCCAGAGCGACATGGGGTGAGCGGCGCGGTGCTTCGAATTGATTGCTTTTTCCACGGAGCGAAGCCGCATAGCTGTTGCCGGAGTAAAAGTAACTGAAAATTGAAACTAACTTTATTGTTTGAACTGTGCCTAAAAGGACTAATACAAATAGAAACTGTTTCCCTCTAGAGGAAGCTTTTGAAACTGTTACAAGAGTTGATCTGGGGGAATTTGCAGCTGCAAGATAAAAAGCTGTGAGACTCTGGGACTGACCTAGAATCGGTTAAGAATGTCGATAGAAGAGGCCTTAGCGGTCGCATTAAGTAAGATAAGTAACTCACTGGAACAGCTTAACAAGAAGGTGGATGTGGTAACTACCAAAATTGATAATTTGGGACAAAAAGTGAACATCAATACAGAAACTATTCAGAAATTGATACAGGAATCTACTTTGACATGGCAAACTGCGGAGAAGGCTAGGGAGAAAGTTGTTGCCGTTGAACCTAAAGTAACACAGTTGGAGAGAGAGAGAGTCCCAGCCTTACAGATGCAATTTGATGACCATAAGTCAATGCCTTCTACGACTGAATTTAAAGAAAATCAGATTTTGAGGATTAGAGCCCTACTTGAACTGGAGAAGGAGAGTTTGATGGATTTCATCACACAGGAATTTGTTGATTTTTGGGACCTGGACTTGGGTCAAGAAGAGATTAAAATTGTGAGGGCCTTCAGACTTGGAAGAGGAGGGAAAAAAGAGAATAAGAAAATAAGAGACTGTTGGAACTACCAGAAGAACCTAGAAGAACAACAGTCAATAGTGGAAATTTTGAAAGACGTCCCGAATTATCTTTTGGATTTTGGGTTTAACTACGGAGATTTGGTTGCCCTGTTGAGAAGGAATAAAATCATCTCTAGGTGGGAGTTTCCCCGAGATCTACTCTTCAGCCTCAAAGGTAGGAAAATAAAAATAAGATCAGTAGAAGACAAAGTAAGCTGCATGTATAAATACGAAGAAGACTTGCAGAAGGGACTTGGAAAAGAGTTAAGAGCATCGGACAGAAGATTACCAGGTTGATGAACTATATGGAATTGGCGGAAATGACTGGCAGAATCCGAGACCAGGGAGAAGAGACGGTGGAAGAAGATTGGAAAAAGTTTAAAGACTATTTATAGAAATATTGTAAAATTGATGAATGTTGGAAAAATGTTGGAATGAAGTTATATGGCTTTAGTAGAAATGTTTTAAGAAATTAAGTATAGATAGATTATTAGAGTATTAGGGAAAAATAAGGTTAGAATATGTTAAGATAAATATAGGGCAGAAAACAGAGAAAGATGGAAAGGAATTGCTGAAACAATTAACAGAAGTGGAATACAAAAAGGGAGGTGTGAGGAGGTCGTTGAAACAAGTAAATGAAAGATATGACATTGAAATTGTATGATGTGTGTTAAATTGTTTTTGTTTTGTTTAGCTTATTGTGTTAGTGTTGTGTAATGTTTTTATATTGTATTTTATTGTCTTTTTTTTCTTTGTCTTTTCTTTTTTCTTTTCTTTTTTGTAGTGTTTAAAAGTAATAAATATTATTTAAAAAAAACCAAATATTATTATTTTATTATTTCATGTGTACCATTTGGCTACATCGTGCCTTTAGAATACAGAAGCTACAACTGAGGTGGTTGTTGCAGCTTTAATCTTTAGCATTGCTTGTAATTGAAAAATACATAATGTTAATAGTTAGCTTCACAGAGCTAATTTCCAACAAATACTTATAGAAAGAGAGAGAAGTCGCAAACTTCCCACCCTACAACTTCTCACTTTGTTTAGGGGTGTGTTTTTTTGTAGGGAGATATTTGTGGGAACAAGATCTTCTTAGCTGTGGCAAGAAAAACAGGGTTACCACCTGCTTTTAAATCTTAAACTCATCGTGGGAAACGTTTAATGCTGTGAACCACCCTGAGATCGGCTGTATGAAGGGCAGTGTACAGATTTAACAAATAATACTAATAAATAATAGTGGTAATAATTTCCAGCCTGAGAGCTTTATTCCTGGTGAGCAGCGTGCCAGGGTTGGGTAGGGGCCAGAGGCAAAAGTAGGTGGAGTAAGAAGAAAAAGAAAAAGAAGAAAACAAACATCTCTACAGCCTCCATCCAGGCAAGCAAGAAGCATTATCACAGTTCAATGAGGCATTCTAGCCATTCAAAAGCCCTGGAGAGTGTAGGATGAGGGCTGTGCCCTGGGGAGAGGCAGTATGGCTTGAGGAGAAGTCCTGAGGCTCCATATTTGACTCCTGGGCCTGAGGTTCCCCAACCCTGCTGTAGAGCTCTGTATGTAGAAAGCAACACCTGAACTGGGAAATATTGCTGCTTGGTTAATATGTTCATGATCTTACATCTGTGTGCAGGGAGAATAGGGAGAGGGTTTCAGGTCTAAATTCTTGCCTCCACAGAAGAAAACACATGAACCAAGGGGTTCTTCAGATATTTGAACGTGGTGTCTCCCCCCCCTAACGCCAATTGGAATATTGTCTTCACCAATTGGAATATTGTCTAGTATGACTCAAGCTGCCTGCATTTGAGGGCTGAGTTTACATTGGTAGGTATACACGTTTTAAAGTGCATTATCCGGTGATTGCAATCTTCAAATTATTATGAGCATAGAATGGTAATTGTAAGATTCACTGTGTTGATTGAATGTCTAAGAGGCAGTCCTATAACAAGAAACAGCTAAGTATACTCAAGCCCCATTAAGCTCAGTGGGGCTTACATCTTCTGACTGCAAACCCACCAAGATGGGGGCTGTGTCACTTACATAGAGTGTTAAACACACAGTTGCTAATCTTAGGTATGGTTGAAGTGCGTGTACAACATTTCATTCTGTTCTGGTTGTTTAAATGGGTCTTAATTATATCTGTTTGGGGATTGTACACATTTTCCCCCTGTTATGCTTTATGCATAGAATATGAGTGGGAAGAATCTTCTCAGCCCAGGGAGACCAAGGGAAAAACCATTCCAAAACAAGTTACTGATCCATCTTTCCATTTGTATAGAACATTTGGCACAGAGTGCTTTAAAATACTTATTTTCCAAACATGGAATCTTTAACATTTCTGTTTTCCCCCAAGGTAGGGCCAGAGGGCCTTGTGGGAGGGGATATGACAACTTCTCCCTTTCAGTCTTGATCCAGTTCAGAGCCCCCTCCAGCTGCTTTGCAAGAGAAATTTCCGAGACAGGAGATCCTTCTTCTAACTGCCTTAATTTTCTTTCTTGGGAAGAAGGCGGATAGCTCCATCTAGCGTCTGTATAGAAAAAGGCTCTGCAAATTAATATTCTTTGACCAATAAGTTCTTATCTCAGGCAACTGACTACTACCTTATTGGGGAAGCAACAAACTGCTGTTGTTAAAGAGACTACAGGGAAGGTTTTTGCTTTAATGTTTTTCTTTATGTTTTTCTCGATATATTTTAAGTTCCGTGTCCACATGGGTCAGTGGATTCCTTTGAAGCCCTCGCCTGACACTAGTGAATGAACACAAGTGTGCATTGTTTCAGGGGAAACTCAGAATTCTTTGTGTTCCAGTTCTTTTCTTCCATGACATCTACAGCTCCCTTCTTTAACCTTTTACTCATGGTCACTCTCTTGGTGAACTAGCAACCAAGCCTTACCCAGTTAATTGCCATGGTTCTTTAATTTTATCTCTGCCATGCTGAAAAAGCTGCCAGCCAGGAAGGTTAACATAAATTCCTGGAATGTAAAAGGTCTGGGACACCCAACAGAAATGAATGGGTGCACACACAAAAAGCTTAGATGAAAACTGGTTTATTAACTAGCAGATGGTGCAGCCCACAATCTTCCAGCATTAAAAGAGTGACTGAGCAAGTTCTGGAATCTGCCTGGAAATGGCAAATCTGATTGAACAGATCTGGGAGATCATTAACAACATAGAGAATAATTTGAGAGTTCATCATTGCCCTTTATTGACCGTAGGAAAACAAGATATAACTTGGATATCAGCCACACCAAACTTTGTAATTTTAGACAATTTAACTTACGGCAGACCTTTAACGCATGCCACTAAGATTGGCATGCGTCAGTGCCATAGGATCTTCTGTAGGGTGCAGTGCAGTGCTACAGGTAGAATTTCCCCAGGTGGTCTAAGTGACCCTCCAGATCTTACAGGGGGAGGTGGTCTTTCAGGGGTTATTTCGCAATGGGGTGAGCTCCCGTGGTTCTGTCCCAGCTTCTGCTAACCTGGCAGTTCAAAAGCACACCAGTGCAAGTAGATAAATAGGTACCACTGCAATGAGAAGGTAAACGGCATTTTCATGCGCTCTGCCACCAGTCACAGTCCTCCGTGTGCCAGAAGTGGTTTAGTCGTGCTGGCCACATGACCCAGAAAGCTGTCTGCGGACAAACGCCAGCTGCCTTGGCCTGAAAGAGAGATGAGCACCGCAACCCCATAGTCGTCTTTGACTGGACTTAACTGTCCAGGGGTCCTGTACCTCATCATCATCAGTGCTTTTTTCTGGGGGGGACGCATACCTCTAAACATCTGTGAATCTAAGTTTGGCCTCATTGAGGGGCAGTATTTCAATATGAGTAGGAAAATGAGAGTACCCCTAAACATTTTTTAATCGTTATCAGTAACAACATGAAAGATAAAGTGGTCCCCAGTTGTTCAGGTATTTGTATGTTAAGAACACGGCCTCCATTCAACTTGGCCACAGCATTCTCCATCAAGGGAGGGTCCACGTAGGTCATATTACGGTAAAGGTACCCCTGCCCGTACGGGCCAGTCTTGACAGACTCTGGGGTTGGTGCGCCCATCTCACTCAAGAGGCCGAGGGCCAGCGCTGTCCGGAGACACTTCCGGGTCACGTGGCCAGCGTGACAAAGCTGCATCTGGCGAGCCAGCGCAGCACATGGAACGCTGTTTACCTTCCCGCCAGTAAGCGGTCCCTATTTATCTACTTGCACCCGGGGGTGCTTTCGAACTGCTAGGTTGGCAGGCGCTGGGACCGAGCAGCGGGAGCGCACCCCGCCGCGGGGATTCGAACCGCCGACCTTTCGATCGGCAAGCCCTAGGAGCTGAGGCTTTTACCCACAGCGCCACCCACGTCCCCATATTACGGTAGTCCAATGCAATACAGCCAGATAGGTGGGGTAGTAGTAGTAGTAGTAACAACAACAACAATGTTGATGTAGGTAGTGTACCAGCTTAACTTCACAAAACTTAAGCTTAACTTCACCAAACGTCTGACCATGACAACAGGGTTAATTCACACACCCTCAAAAAATTCAGACTACTCACGCATACCCTGAGGTTAATGCTAAATCATGGGTGTGCCCTGCCCTGTGACAGTTTGGAACAGATGTGTGGTTGCCATGGAGCCCATGATGACCCAAGCCAGTCAAGGGAGTAAAATGATGGGTACCTTTTGAAGCAACCACAGCCCCTCCCCAAATGCTCGAGAATGATGCTTCATCTAGGGCATTATTGGGAGAGGGGATGGTGAACGTCACCAAGAGCTTTGGGGTTGCAAAACAAAGAGTGCTACTGCTCGCCACCCATTTGCCAAGCCTCCCAACTTACCAACTCCCCTCAGTTTCAGACCCCTTTCTATCCCTCTGTATTTCAAGCTGGAAGTGCGAAAACCGCTCATTCTGGCTTGATAATAATAATAATAATAAATTTTATTTATATCCCGCCCTCCCCAGCTGAAGCCAGGCTCAGGGCGGCTAACAACAATAAAACAGTACAAAAGTGCAGCACAAACAACACTCTAAAATCATTCATTATAAAATTAATTAACTTCAAGCCACTGGCCACCATTGGGCCAGAGCTCCGCGAAGATTGCCGAGGGAGGGAGTCAGGCTGTGCCCTGGCAGAACAAAGGCCTGGCGGAACAGCTCTGTCTTGCAGGCCCTGCGGAAAGATGTCAAGTCCCGCAGGGCCCTAGTCTCTTGTGACAGAGTGTTCCACCAGGTCGGAGCCACAGCCGAAAAAGCCCTGGCTCTAGTTGATCTTGCAACAGTGCTGGTGCTGTAGCTCAAAGGATTGCTATTTGTCATGTTGTAGTCTTGCCTAAAGCGTCTTCATATTGGGTTAACATGGCAACAGAGTTTAAATTGGTATTTCCAGCAGCAAATGTGTTGAGGGTGTTTGTTTTTGGTATGCTCTTGTCTAGTTGGAAGAACCTGCTAGACACCAAAGCAAGAGGATTAGAAGGGCAGCTTTAATTGCAAAGCTGGATATCCTGCAAAGCTTAATTGAATCCTTGACCTGAAGAACTATTGGACTTCGCACAAAGGGAATTGGTTATTTCTAAGTAGGACCTGTAGCAAAATCTGCAGTGTCTGGCCATCCTTTAACAGGAGACTCTCCTCTGGTTTACTGTGTGGGTTGGTCAGGCAGGTTGTCCTACTTTTACACTAGTTACTGAACTATGGATGGCCGAATCAGTCCATTTCCTGTCCGAGTCAGTTCTACAGTTCCGCACTACGTGGAAGTTTGGCTCACAAGAGACAAAGTCTTTGCTGTCTTGAAGATATGATAGAGAGAAACTAGGGGCAAAAAAGATGGCAAATTCCTACACAGATATTTAAAATAGATAAAAAAAATATTTGGTTTTGCTCCAACAGCTCATCCTTTTGGGCCTTTTTATGCTGCTTTGTGATAGGGTGGACAGTAGTAGTGGATCTTATTTTTTGTTTGTTTCTGTCTGTAACAAAAGCCCAGTATGTAGAAATATCAAACAATGCAGCAAACAATAACTATTATTATTTATTTGATTTATATACCACTCTTTATCCAAAGATCCCAGGGCAGTGTACAACACTGAGAACATAGTTTAGGGAGCATAATAAAAAAGAATACAGAGCATAGTAATAAAAGTAGCATAATAACACAATAACTTTTCTTTCGGGTGTCCTCTATTTTTTTGTTTCTTTTCTTTTCTTTTCTTTTCCTTTTTTTTTTTTTTTTTTTTTTTTTGCTTGCTTGCTGGTGGAAGTATTGGGGGGGCGTTGGGGGAACATTCCAAAATGTGGGGTGGGAAGCCTCAGGCTAAGGGGCTGAATGCGTCCCTCCAGTGCTATCTGTCTGGCCTTTGAGACTCTCGCCAGGTTGCTCCCATCAGTGACCCTGCTCTACACCCTTCCAGAGCGCTTCTGCCTAGGTGGAACGCATCCTTTAAGCTCTGATAATGCCTCTTGCCTGCCTGGAAGGACAATGGAGAAAGGGTACATGAGCTTGTGTAGCAACCAGCCCGCTGCAGAAAGTTAAATTTTTGTATTTGTTGGACCTGTCGGGATCTCCGCTCAGCCAAGCTGATAAAGCTCATTTTCTTCCCCCGAGTCTTCGGAATCGCCTCCCGACGTGTTTAATGACCTGAGCCTTTGATAAGGCTCCAAGGCACATTCTCCAGCAGAGTTTCCAGCACAGGAAAGAGATAAGAGGTTTGGGCTACATTGTAAAGAGTTTTATTTCTAAGCTACGGAGATAGAAAATACATCCTCTCTCTATGAAAGCAGAGAGCAACTGAACAAAGGAACAAAGGAAACAGGAAACCACTAACGTCACATCCTGTCTCCTTCCCCGTGAGACTTCCAACAGCCTGGAAGGTCTCTGGAATGTAAACAGAGTCCTGTGACTCCAAGCAGCTGCACAGTGATAAGAACAGAAACTAACATCCTTCCCCTTTCTGTGAACACCACTGGGCAGCGTGTCAGTACAATCTCAGTACAAACCCAATTTCTGTACATAGGTACAGTGTTGATCCTTCGGAACAACCTTAGACAATAAATCAGTAGGAATTTCATTACCTAGCATGTAGGACACCGGTACGAGTCCTTTCTGAACACATTCTCTAGCATGTTGCAGCTTCAATTGCAAGTGCTTCGTGCTTTGCTTACAACCTTCAGAAGCCAGCAAAGCCAAACATGCTTTGTTGTCCTGATAAACCTAACAGGACCACCCTCTTTTGCCTCTTGCCCCACCCGTAGCTTTTGTACTCAGGACCTGCTGTGGGATGCAAGTGCTGTTGAACTGGTTCAGAATACGTGACCATGGTTTGCTGTCAAATTCAATATATGTGTAAGTGGATGGAATGAGAGGAGTGTGTGTAGAGACCTCTGACTTTGGTATGGAATGCAGTCCACTGTACAAGGGTAAAAGCTTCCTCCATTGCTCCTCCCATTTTTGCCTCTGTCCCTGCCCGCCACTGGCATGTGAACCCCCAGAAAACGAGGGAGCACAGCCCTTTTTCAGAAAGCTACAGTTCCGCTGTGGGACTGTACCACTTGGTTTCCACTTCGTTCTGCGCTCTGTGTGTGTGTATATATACAGATCAGCACTTAGTTTTTGCAGAACAGAGACAGTGCTGCCATTGAGACACCACAGGGCTCTCTTGACCCCCTCCAGCAGATGAATACAGAAGGGGCTTGCTTTTAGAATTCGGCTTCTGATTACTGCTTTGATTTGGCTTGGAGCCATATATGTGGATTTAATCAGTCTGGCCAAACTGAGATACTAAAGCAGGAGCTATTTTAACCACCGCACCAAAGGATAAATCTACAGGTTAACTGCTATTTATTTTTTCTTGCCTGTCTCCAGTTGTTGTCTCTTGGGTCTCTTGGATTTTGAAATGACAGCTGTTTTTGTCCTGTTTTACCTTCACGACACAGAATCCTGACAAATCCTTATTTCTGTGACTTCATCCATACAAGCTGAAGAAACGATCAAGCATAGCATTCCCGCCCCGCCCCCCATGCTGACTGTAGAGTTTTTTCATTAAGTGCTCATGTACTTTGGTTATTGGATATCCTAAGCGTGTCTGATATTTCTCAGTGAAAACTGGAGTTTCTACATACATATATTTGAAAGTAATCAAGTAGAATTTGCAGGAACTATGTTTCATTTAGTGCCAGGGCTGTGCATAAGCCATGATTCTGCTGGAGAGCAGAAAATTTATTTCATTACAATTTACTGCAATTGTTTATTTTATTACAATTCATTGCAGTTGTTTACAGTTTATTGCAATTCAGGATAGAATTCCTTCCAAGAAATAATAAAATATAACAGTGTGTCAGAATCCTTCCCATAGGGCAACTGGTGGTAGACAGCCTGAAATGTGGCACAGTTCAACTGGAGCAGACTGATGTATTAGTTGCCTCCCCCCCCCCCGAAATTATCCTCACAGGGCATTTGGTGGTCAACTGTCTTGTTTTGAGGAGCGTGCGGTGGGGTATTCACCTGGAGCAAGCTTTGAGGTGTTGGTCTTTGCCCCCATCTCAGCTGGTAGAGCATGAGACTTCTCATCTCAGGTCCATGGGTTCAAGCGCCATGTTGGGCAAAAGATTCCTGCACTGCTGGAGGTTGGACTGGGTCCCTTCCAACTCTACAATTCTGTGATTCATCGATCTCTCCCTAGTCTGCAAGCCACAGTGGTTGTACAATACAACTTCCTGAGAATTAAAGATTTTTTCCTGTTTTGTCTTTTTAAAAAGCAAGTTCCCACCCCTGAATTTAGTTACGTTCGGAGAAAACACAGCTCTGTTTAAAGCGTTGATGACTCTTCTCTAGAAGTAGCCTTTGTGGCTTCAAAGATATTTATGGTCCTTGAACTAGTATTGAAAAGCTTTCCCCAACTTGGTACCCTCCAGATGTTTCCGACTGGGGCTGTGGTGGGAGTTGTAGCCTAAAACATCTGGCTGGCACCAGACTGGCAAAGGATTAGAACCAACAGCTCAGAGGTTAGCACAGTGGGAGGGAGGTGATAACCATCTTTAGATCCTTCATAAAAGTTCAGTACCATAATACAGCTGTTGACCATGGGTACCAGTATTGCTTCCAAGTACTTTCCCTTCATCGCGTTGTTTTTACCATTCATTATATGTGGGACGTGGGTGGCGCTGTGGGTAAAACCCTCAGTGCCTAGGAGTTGCTGATCAAAAGGTCGGCGGTTCGAATCCCCACGGCAGGGTGCACTCCCGTTGCTCGGTCCCAGCGCCTGCCAACCTAGCAGTTCGAAAGCACCCCCGGGTGCAAGTAGATAAATAGGGACCGCTTACTGGCGGGAAGGTAAACGGCATTTCTGTGTGCTGCACTGGCTCGCCAGATGCAGCTTTGTCACGCTGGCCACGTGACCCGAAAGTGTCTCCGGACAGCGCTGGCCCCCAGCCTCTTAAGTGAGATGGGCGCACAACCCTAGAGTCGGACACGACTGGCCCGTACGGGCAGGGGTACCTTTACCTTTACCTTTATATGTGCAGCATGAGGTATGGTACATATGCAATATGCACAACAGACCATACCTGAAATGGTTTTCTAGAGGTACAGTTGTGAAATGTGGATGTGACAAATACATTTGTAGATGTATGTGTCATACAAATATATTTAATGGAGGCAAGGCTGACTGAGGCTCCCCCCGAGCATAGTTTCTGGGCACCACACCTTGGTTCAAATTACTTTGGTGCTGGGTGTTCGTTAATGATAATGCAGAGGGGAGAGAAAAGGTTTCACAAAACCTTGCTTCACTTTTATGATATTCAGTGTCACTCAAGTGGACCTAATCATCATCTTCTCCCTGGTACAGCCCCTCACCAACCCCAGCTCCAATAAATAAATAAATAACCGTATTTTTCGCTCCATAGGACGCACTTTTCCCCCTCTTAAAAACTAAGGGGGAAAGTCTGTGCGTCCTATGGAGCGAATGCAGGGGGGGGCAGGCAGGAAAAGCCCCCAAGAGCCGCACACAAGCTTTGCGTGGCTCTTGCGGGCCTTTCCCCAGGAGGGAGAAGGGACTGCCGCTCCCCAACCCGTTCTGGGGTCGGGGGAAGCTGAAGGGGTGCTGCGCAGAGAGTGAGAGCTGGAAGGGGCTCCGTTTCTCCTGCCGCTTCGCTGAAGGGGCGCTGAGCAGAGAGGGGGAGATTTTTTTTTTCCCTGTTCTCCCCCTCCTATGGTCCGGTGCGTCCTATAGAGTGAAAAGTACAGCAGTCCCCCTCCAGAGCAGATTCTGGGTGTGTTCTCAGGTGGAGAGGAAGGGCAGGTCCCATTGCGCAAGGGAAAGTCTTATTTGCTCGTGAGTGGACACAGTTGGATGCCACCCATGTTTGTGTGTGTGTGTGCACACGCACCCACTCAACAAGTTAATAGTAATAATAATGATATTTATACCCTGCCCATCTGGCTTAAAGCATATCTAAAAACATAATAAAAATATCAAGTGTTAAAAACCTCCCAGAATAGTAGTAGTAGTAGTAGTAGTAGTAATAATAGCAGCAGCAGTAATTTAAGCAAGTATTTTGTGTGAAACCCTTCTCTCTTCTCCCTCCCCTTTCCCCCAATCCCTCTTTTGTATTTCAAACCATGTATTTTGGTTCTAAACTATTGGCCACCCATTCACCAGTACTTCTCCCTCTGATCTGAAACTTTAGCGCTTTCATAGAGCGGAGAATGAAAGAGATCCTAGCCAGCCTGGGCATTGCAACAGTGTCACCTCATCATGCAGCCAATGGAATATGGTGGTTATATGGCGGCCAAATCAGAATGAGGGTGCTGCTTCTTGCCCTCACTTGATTAAATAGGCTCAAGGGTCATCTCAGTCACACCTAAAGACTGGCTCAAGATTCAGATGGCCACCTGTCATGGATGCTTTAGCTGAGATTTCTGCATTGCAGGGGGTTCGACTAGATTGGGCTTGGGGTCCCTTCCAACTCTGCGATTCTGTGATTTCTTGATGCTCCAGTCTTCGAGTAATTAATCTGCAAACGTGAACCACCCGTGAGACTGGACCCATGACACTGAATTTGTGTGTGTGTGTGTGTGTGTGAGAGAGAGAGAGAGAGAGAGAGAGCGCGCGCGCATGCACTCAAATAAATGCAGATATAAAATGTTGGGCAAGATAGCGAACGAACTATTGACTAACTCATTAGTCTTCTGAATATGCAAGGCAGAAGGATTAGATTTGGGAAGGTGACTAGTCTTAATTTACTGAACCTGCTATCCATTCTCTATATATCTCTTCCTTTTGCAGACTGGTATAGAGTAGCTGAGATCTTGAGATGTGGGCACCAGGTTCCCCATTTCAAATCCCACCTCAGCCACAAACTCACTAGATGCCCTCAGGCACAATTCAATCCTTTGCACTCAAGGAGCTAATACTTCCTGATTTTACATGGCTTTTGTAAGGATCACTGAGATAACATCTGGGAAGTGCCTTGAATACTTGAAATGCATTGTATTAATGCTGTAGTCTTCTTCTCAGCGGGTTCCCGAAGAGCTTATCTGCTTAGTTTTCACTTTGGGGAAGAATGAGGTCTCCTATAACTTAACGAGAAGACTGCCGGGGGGGGGGGGGTTGCCTGCCTCACTTAGAACAGAGCTTTCCAAACTGTGTGTTGCGACATGTTAGTGTGTCGGCTGCAGCGTGTAGGTGTGTTACGCAAATGCACCCCACACTCTTCCCGGGGTTAGTTTCCCGGGGTTAGCTGGAAAGGGGTTAGTTTAACCTCCGGTTTGCTAGTTAAACTTAAATTACTCTGTCACGAAACAATGCGTGTCTAAGAAGTGTGTCACCAACATGAAAAGTTCGGAAAGCTCTGACTTAGAAAATGGTGCTGCTACATCCTCTTCTCCCCCCCCCCCCCCGCCCCATAAGTCCCTGTTCTCAGGCATGTTTTACTATCCTGTCTTGCTTTTAGGTGGACACTTGCCCTTCCTGAAGATCCACTAAGACACCCAAATACTCCGTTGGTCTCTTTTCTGAGTGGCGGCGTAGAATTGCATACTTTCTTCTTCCGTTTTGTTTGATATCATCCGGGTGGTTTAACCACATCTTGACTTTTTTTTCTCATTGACCATTTTATTAGGAAGGTGGTTTTAATACTGCATGCTATGTCTTGCAATGGCTGCACAGATGTGTGGGCTCACAGCCGCTCGGCTCTTTCATGATCCTTTTTGCTCCCGCTGAGCTAAGCTAAGGTTTGGCTTAATGTGTCATCCAAACCCAAGCTCATGGTTAAGCTGTCTCCTCGCTAACCACAAGCTGTAGCCAAGAACAGAACTTGGCTGCAGCTCGTGGTTGGTGAAAAGAGCTTAACCACAAGCCTAGTTTCGGACAACGCACAAAGCAAAACCTTGGCTTAAATCGGCACATTGGAGCAGTAAAAAGGACTGAGGAGGCTGCAAAGTGTGCAGCCCTAGTAAGTCAGAATTTGCCTTACTGTTTTGTGTGAACCAGGCCTATGGGAAAACTCAGTAAATGCGTATCAGAACTCTTGGAAGAGAAGTATCCAGACCCTCCCAGTGCATTTCAGTTTGGGAGGGGGTGCTTAAGAACCTTGAGTGCTGAAGAGACAAACTACCATCTTTCCACTCTGGAGAGCTGTGAGAAATGCTACTCTGGAAAACGTTCCTAATAAACTACAGCTCACACCATGCCTGTACTTCCCGTGCAAAGGATGTTGATTTCCCTATTACTGAACTTACTATTTTTTTTACTGAACACATGTTTGGCACACAGTGGCTGAAGATGCTGTGGTGTCTATGAACCCAGACGTACCGATTGTGTGTGTGGTTTTTTTGGGGGGAAATTCTCACAATTTGATCTTTCATAATAGAAGATGTTGCAATGACATTTGGATGCAAGTGTTTAGCACCCTCCGACTCCTCCCCCTTTATTACTGCCTCTTTGATGTTAATGTCCCTCTTCTTTGACTTTGTCATCCCAGAACTCTGTATCTGAGAGCCTGTTTTATAAACACTGTTTACAGCTAAATCCTGCCATTTTCTGAACGCCGTTCCTGATGTCCAACCCTCTGTGCTGGATTCTGTAGTTCTATCTTAATGTTTTAAGGGGAATCAATTACCTTTTTTTACCCCCTGTAATAGTGTGTTTCCCTTCTTCGATCCCTTCTTTCTTCCTACTTTTCCTTTCAAAACTAATTTACTTGCACCTTGCTCTCTCGTTGCTGTTGGGCCTTTTTGCTTCATTATGGCTCCTCCCACTGAATGATTGTGTCCAATCAGTTGGCAGGCAGAGCTCCGCCCCTGCTTCGGCCGCCATGAGTGCTGCCGGCCTGGCTGAGCAAGGTATGTGGCATGAGTCGTATATCCTGAGTGCCTGAACCTAGAGTTACCTATCCGCCTACCCTCCACCAACTCCACAACCAGTTAAAACCAGCATGCCAGTGTTTGTGAACCCAGTGAGAAGCCATCCATGCTTGCTGGCTGAGAAATGGGCATGTACTAAGGTATCCATCTAACCAAGAACCATAACCACATGGATTTTAAGTCTACTAACAAAGTATGCATGTTGGGTTCTTAACCCAGTCCTGCAATGAATCAGCACATGAGATTTGGAGGCAGGGATTGGTCGGATGTGGGGTTGCCAGTGCCTGCTGTTTGAAGGGGATTTCAGAAGGTGAGTGTATCTTAGAGTGAGGGGACCAAACATGCCAGCAAACTGGCTTGGCAAGGGTGGGGATGCTGTTGTATAACGAAGCTTGTTCCTAGCAAAGTGGCCTGTCACATTACAGGAAGAGGAGATGCAGGGTTTTCTTGCAATTCATCCACACGATTGGGTATCAAGCAATAGCTTTCTGTAGCTTAGAAAAGTTACATTCTGTAGTTCAAAAATTGTGGTTCCGAACCATCTGTTTGGAGCACCTGTGGGTTTGAATGCAAAGGGGGAAGCAAACAGGACAAGAAAAGGGCCTCTTACAGTGGAGGAGATCATCAACATGCATGTTAAACTCCCTACACCTCCAGGACTAATGCTATCTGAGGTTTGTACCCTCTTCCACCAAAATCCCCAACAGCAGAGAGCAGTGTGCAGACCCAAGTCTTCAGCCAGCTAAGGATTAATGTTCAGCCAAACTTGAGCCCCAAACCCATTACACTGCCTTAGGCTCAGAAGGAATGAATCTGCTGAGCTGAAGCCAAGCCTCCACATAAACAGGGGCAGAAGTGGACCTAAGGACTTTCAGGCTGAAGTGCCAGATTCCCTGGGCTCCCCTCGCCTGCTGGGCTCCATGGAGCCCTCAAAATGCCTGGGACCACATCCCTTGAGCTTCTTGGGACATAGGAATAGTCTTTCAGAGGCCTCATGCCTGTCAGCTGAGGAACTTGCAGGGTGGGGGGCGGAAGGAAGGGGGAGGGAAGTCATCCTCACTGTGACCTACTCCCCCACAAGTTCCTCACAGACCCCCATTTGTTCTACTTAATTTGCATGCTTGTTTCTGGGTGCACTATGCGTGTGGTGTTTCATGCAATATATATATATGCATAAAAATACAAATCACATTGCAGAATTTAGACTTCTCGCGATCCAGTGTTCCTGCCACAGAGTTCGGTGGGTGCGGACTAGGGTTGTGCTTTTTGTGAGTGATTGGTGATAAGTACTCCAAGAAAGGAACCAGGTCTTTTACCTAGCAAAAGTAACTACCCAATTTCACTGTATGTTTTAGCCAATGTGCCCTAGGTGGGATGATTCCTAAGATCCAGGAGTGTGCAGGCAAGGAAATGAGAGGAAGTGGGGGACAGCCTCTGGTGCCCCATAAAAGGGGCCTTCCCCCTGGTTTGCTATGACACTGGCAAAGTTTATTTCTCCTGCCTTTGTTGTTGGCACTCAGGCTTGCAGACTAACTGATAATTTCCCATGCATTAAACAGAGGAAAAGGCAGAGGAATTCATCAGTCCCTCCAGGACTGCTTGGAAAATGTTTTGTCATTATACACCAAGTTATTTCTGCAACCATGAAGGCTTCCCATTTTCTCTCTCTGCCCATTAGTTTAAAACCAGGATGATCAGCCCGCCAGATAATATATACGGGAAGGGAAACTGTTCCCAAAATTGATACCAGCAGAGAACTTCAGGCATCATTAAAGATACTATTATTATTTTTTTCAATGAAACCTGTATCAGACTCTCTTAGATGAGTCAGATTTAGGGACCATAAAGATTAGAAATTTGG
Organism: Podarcis erhardii; assembly: GCF_964252035.2. NCBI lineage: Eukaryota > Metazoa > Chordata > Lepidosauria > Squamata > Lacertidae > Podarcis > Podarcis erhardii. The sequence continues at coordinate 15,168,620 of NC_138509.1, read as the reverse complement.
GGCTCTTGCTTTCATTGCGGCTACAGAATTTTTCACATACATGCTTTCGTGACGTCAAGTTTAGCAGAGTCTGCAAACTCTGGGTCACTCAACCCTATGCTAAAATTGTGAGTAAGCATTTTAATATATATATTTTTAAAGGTTAAAATAGTTTCTCAAAGCAGAACCTGACCTAACATCACATGGGGAAGGGTTGAGAGGGGTCAAGAGTGGATGGCAATGTGTCCCATGTCTGGGAATCTGCAGAGCATGGATGCAAAAACATTTCTTTACCCGAAAGGGACCTCCCAAGGAGTTTTCCTGGGGTTGCCCCTGCTGTCGTCTTGTGCTGAGTTGTGTATTGTGCCCTGTGCTTTTGTTTTTTGTTTTTTTTGGAGTCATCTTAAACCATGTCTTGTGCCTGTGTGTGGTGCTTCATCTGTGGGAATCCTACCTCCGCATTTCCAGTGTGTCGGCTGACACCTGCAGGCCACAACTCTGAATAAACATGCATCTTTGTCTTGTCTTGTCTGCTTGGGATGTCTGCTCTTGTCACCGTGTTGTAAATTAATTTATAAAAGTCTTCCCCCCAACCATCCTCTATTGCATGAGCTGCTTTAAATGAGTAGCAAATTTTTCTCTTCCTGCAGTGCTGGGCCAGTAACTGGATTTTTTTTTTCTGGGGCTGTGTGGGTGAAGCATGTGAACTGTGGAACATTCATTAGGGTCAGGATGTGAGCAGATTTCCACAATTGTGTTCAAGCTAGCATTACCAGGCTTCCTGGCTGTCCTTTGCATCTCTTTGCAGTGCACAGTAGTTGCATAGAAAGTTTATTCCCACTGCTTCTCCTACCCAGCTATTTTTCTAGCCCCACTATAAACGCAGACTACTTATTTCCGTGTTAAGAGTTTTGGGGTGAGTGGGGAATTAATTAAATGCATTTTGCAGCCTGTTCACAATCTGTGATGGTCTGTGACATTTGCTGCTCTTCCTATTCCCCCGCCGCCCCCCACCCTTCTCCAAGCACTTGTGGGCATAGGTTTTTTTCCAGGCATTGAGGAATTTGTGATACCTATCACCTTAAGGTAGCTCCAACTGCTCTAGAACCATGCAAATACTTCCTTGCTTTCTGTGTGGTGGTGGGGTATAATTTCTGACAGGGCCAAAAGGAAGCGGACACGGAGCAATGGTTCCAAACTACAAGAAAGAAGATTCCACCTAAACATTAGGAAGAACTTCCTGACAGTAAGAGCTGTTCGACAGTGGAATTTGCTGCCAAGGAGTGTGGTGGAGTCTCCTTCTTTGGAGGTCTTTAAGCAGAGGCTTGACAAGCATATGTCAGGAGTGCTCTGATGGTGTTTCCTGCTTGGCAGGGGGTTGGACTCGATGGCCCTTGTGGTCTCTTCCAACTCTATGATTCTATAATTCTATGAGTCTGATATGATACAGGTAAGGAAGTGCCCTTTCTTGGTTTGTGATTTCCATTGTTTAAAGTGGGTTATGCAGAACAAAGCCGTTAAGTTCTGTGTAACTACACAGCTTACTCTTTTCACTATTATTATTTCTTAAACCTTTGTCCTGCATTTCCCCCAGGGATGGAAGCAAATTCCAATAAGCAGCACTGTGTTTTCCTGTTGCCTCTCCCTTGGTTCCCACCCCCTCCTCCACATTGTCTTCTGTTCCAGACCAAACTAGAACTCACACATCAAAATTTCGTGGCCTAACTCGATGTATGTCCACTTTGGGTCTGCCATGTGGTGTACAGATTCTCTTTTTGCTTTTAACTCTCCTCTTGTTGAGACCTGTTTCGTATGTTCTGCTGGTGGCGTGATAGAACCTCAAACCCACTTCTGCATAAGCAAGGCACCATGCTGTTTGTTGTTGCCAAGCCAGTGTCAGCAACGCATCCCATGGACAGAGCAGCTTGTGTGGAAAGTGCTCACGTCAAAGTGGTTTTCCATGGCAGCTATGCTATCCATATTGCAAATGACACAGGCTGTAGTTGAGTAACCACCACCCCACCTCTTTAGCCTGGAAAGACTACTCAAGAGAGGAATTTTCTCTCGTGTTTGTCTCTGTATTCAGTACAACTGGCCACATAAGGTGCTGCCTTTCCCCCCAATAGGATAACTTCACAGGTGGGGAGAGATCGATATGAAATTTCTGACTCTTTCAGAAGTGTGCTTGAGCACTTTGTCATCCAGCACGCAGCAGAGTTTTTGTGCGCTGCAGTTATAAACTGTAAAAAATAAATTCCAAGCATGAAGCATCAGTTTCATAGAGTGGAGTCAGGACTAATTACACAAGTGTAAAAAATTGATTTCAGTCCGTGCAGTAGGCCTCATTAGATTCATATAGGTGATGTCTCCTTCATGCTGACTCCGCTGTTAACTAAGGCAGTTAACAGAGTTCCCTCTGTTCATTTGTAGCCCTGAATTTCCCATGAAATGTAGAGGAGTTCTTGGAGAAACTTGAGATAGTATGCCTTTGGGGCAAGTGAAACTTCCAAGTGTCTATGAATGCAGTTTATGAGGGTGGTGCTATACTTGTGTATAGAAAGTCAGAAGTTTTATGTTTCGTTTTTGTTTCTACATTTTTTTTACTCATGTAAATAGGGAAGCAAAGACACCTCCATTTTTTTTGTTCGTTTGTTTTCAAGGTGGGCACAACATTTCAGAGGAATTTCAACTTCCATACAAACCTGCCCATATTCAGGATAATCTGGGATTCAGGGTTTAAATTCCAAATTCAGCAAGCAGGAGATCTTAACCCTGCTGATTGGTCAGATTTCCTTAGCCTGATATGTGGGTTGCATAATATTTCTGTCCAAGTCTTGGGTTTAAAACCTCCTTAGGCACACAATAACTGTGTTGAGTGCAGTTCTGGGCCAAATTACCATGAGTTACATTTGTTTTATGCAAAACGTGGGCTTTAGGGAGTGCAATGAGTTCCTCTAACAGAAACCCTGCCACCGCCACTACCTCAGTGGCCTCTGCAAAGTCTAGTTCGTACCCGTTTACAGCCCCAATATGTGCTACCTTACCACTACATGATCCCAACCAGTTGCATAATGAACACAACAATGTCCCAGTGCTGTATAGCAAATCAGATTTGGCTATGTGATGACATCACTGGGGATGAATTCCTCCCATAGCCCTTGCTAAAGGGAAGGGGGAGAAGAGGGAACACACGGCTAAGGCAACCAGGTTATATTTCCCTAACTTGCTGTACTAGAATCCTAGATTTGGGCAAGACCTCAAAGGCAACCCAATCCATTCCACTGCTGATGCAGGAATTTTCTGCTGCAGCACCCCTGATAGGTGACCATCTAGCTTCTATATAAAAATAGTTTTACAAGGAGGGACAAGGAAATGTTCATGAAGCCCACCCCATTTTTAGCCCAACCAGTTTTGAAACGTGTAGGAGATGCCAGAGAACCCAGAACTTGGCTCTCTTGGGATTTTAAAGCAGAAACTTAACTATGCTTTCATGGTGACCACAAGGGCTAGTATTTTCACACTTTTAGAGATAAAGCGAATGTTCTCTGCCTGCCATTCTCTGCATTGTAAGACTTTGATCTGTGCTGCGGTCCCAGCCACGGAAATTTCACGTCATGCTTTCGCCTTGACCCTATTCTTGTACCTTCATGTGGATGTGATCTAAGCAGTTTTTAAGAGGCATTAGCATAAATTTGCAACTCATTTGTCCTACCGTGTCCCTAGAACCCTTCACCAACTGCAGTGTACAGTTTGTGGGGCAGTTCCTTTATGCCAGTAGGCACCTGTTGAGTGAATTCGTTGGCCACAAAGTTGCAAGCAAATGCCGCTTTGCTGTTGTAAAATGGATATGCTGAGTTGTTGTCCTTGGGCATGTATAGGTGGTCTCATGTGTGCATTGGGGGTCGCCCCGTATCCCTCTGCTACACATGCATCCACAGTACATGTATACTTGTTTGTGACGTGTTTGTGTGTCTGCAAGCTAGTTGTTCGTTCAGACAAAGGTGACATGGCCTTGCCTTTCTGAAGGCGAAACAGGTAGCCTGAATCTTGCTTATAGTCGTCTCCCTTGCGTTCTCGGCAGCTGCCAGTGCTGCCTTGCTTCTGTTCCCCATTCCCCACCACGGAACGTGAGCCATCTTTTCCTGGTTCTTATTCCACGTGGATTCCCGCTGGTAGATTGGATTGGTCAAAGCACTTGGAATTCCCAGGCGTTGACCACGGCCATCGACTATTACTTTTTAATAGGTAATATCTACGCATGAGCCACTTCACCGGCAAAATTTCCTGCATGGAAATCATAAGTGTATTTCGCCATGTGTACATGCAGCAGGAACTTGCAGGTGGTCAAGACAACTTTTGAATTCATTGCACACAACAAAACTACATGTGAGATTCGCACTTTTAATTTAAAAAAAAGTGCTGATGACTTCCATGGAGAAAGTTTGTCTTGTGTGAAGCAGCCTTAACAACTGTATTCAGGGGGTAACATTCAGGTTTTGGAATTTAAGAGATCTGCCCCCCCCTTTTTTATTGTCACTGTTAACTTTGAATATTGAAGGGATGGGGCAAGCAATGAAAGTAAAAGATTTGAAACCAAACCTCAAGAGCTCTCAAGGCCTGTTTTACTAAGCAGTGTCTTTGGTGTGAATACCAGGCAGGTTGCATAATTTGTTGTTTAGAACGAGCAGGAGCCTGAGATGGATATGGCTTGGCCTTTAAAGCCATCCTAATTAGCAAGGAAAACTTTCTGCTAACACTCCCATAAGACTGAGTTGAAGGGCAAGGGAACAGGCGTTCACAAAAATGAAGCTTACTTGTGTCTCTTATTTCTCTCCGCAGCTGCCAAAAGCTTACTGAACAAGAAGTCTGATGGAGTAAAGGTAGGTTCTGGATTTTAGCCCACCCTCTTCCTTTCCAGTCTGTTGGACTAGAATTGCTGTCCTTGACCAAAGGCCCACAATCATTCATGCACCAGAAAACAACTGTGCTTCTCTTCCTATGACTGTCTTCACCACTTTCCCACCTCAGTTCTGCTATTTACTGTGTCATTGATCTTTCTCTCTCTCCTAAGCCAGGGTTGTGTAAAAGATAGACTGGGATCTGGCGGCAGATCCCTGGGTGATTTTGCAGTAGATCGGCAAGGGTTTCTGACTCCCGACTGTTTAAATATAGCAACACAAAATGAGTTCCCACCCAAAGTAGGGCACTGAGAAGAAACAAGCTAAATAGAGGTTATGTGTGAAAGTCCTGTTACTGAAAATAAATTCCTAGGCTCAGAATATGCTCAGAGGCACCCTTGTTCTTTAATTCTACCTGCTATGTCTTTCACTTTGGTTTGGTGGATCTTTGGGTTCATAATAATAATAATAATAATAATAATAATAATAATATCATCTGGCAAGTCTGAAGTCTTCCCATCCCTGCTCTACAGGTTCTGGAATTGATGTATGAGTGAGTTTATGTTTAAATATATAAATTAAAGTGGTATCGAAGATTTCAAATGCTATGAATTCACCGTGTCTCATTGTGGAGCTTAAAAAGATGATGGTGATGTTGACATATTGGAGAATAAGAATCCATAAAATGGGATTGGTAAAGTGTTTGGACCCAGTATGTAATCCAGTTTCTGTAGTTGATTAGGGTTTTGTTGAGAATGGGTATACATTTTATTTATTAATTACTTTTATAAAAGATATTTATAAGCCACCAATTCATAAGGAAAACGTCAAAGTGGTTCGCAACAACTGTACATAAAACCATACCATAAAAACCATACCAAAAAAAAGTTAAAATCAGATTACTGTTGTGGAAAGGTGTATTCTTATTTGCCTGCATAAGCCTAATGGGATAGGAAAGTTTTCATCAGATGCTTCAAAGTTGAAACAGGAGAAGCCCGCTGAACTTCTACTAGCAGAATATTCCACAGGACAGGGCTGACTCTAAAGGCTTGGTTCCATGTTGTCAAATAGTCCTTGCCGACTCAGAGGACAACCAGCAACATCGCTGGCAGGTGATCCTAGTGATCAAACTGGAATGTAAGGGGTCAGGCAGTCCCTGAGCTACCCAGGATCTAATCTGTTCAGGGCTTCATAAATTAATAGAAGATTTCATATTTTTCTCTATAACGAAGGACGAGAAGAATTCCTCCTGCATGTTTGTTTTTAATTAAGGCTTCTATTATTTTCGAAGCAGCTGTTAGATTTTCTCACCCTTGCACTCATCAGACCAGTGGTCAGCACAAAAGAGGAGCCAACCAAATACAGAAATTAGCTTTACAGAAACATCTTCTTTTTGGGGCGTAGGGAAGTGAAGTTCCATAGATGTCTCCCATTGCCCATGAAATTGCCTGAACCTCTGAGCCCAAAGCTCCTTGCATGTGTGTGGACAAGTCCGCCCTAACTGTACATGTTCTGCATATGTTTCCAAATTTTGACTCTATTCTGCTACCGCTAAATAGGCAGCGTTTTCTTCATTTCATCTCCACAGCTCATATGTAAGATACAGGAGCGTTGCTCCTGTTCCATACAAAGTGAAAGACATCACCCTAAAATGATACCCCTGTGATGTTCTAATGAATTCTTGACTATTTATTATTCTCTCCATTTGCTTTTCCTGTGAGTATTTGTGTTAGCTGCAAGGAATTGTGGTTGTGCTTATCTCACAACAAGTGCAGCAAATGAACTGCTTTCATTGGGATAATTAGTTTTTCTGTGGAATTTACCGTCCTGAATGCTGTTTCCAAATTAATTTCAGCCTTTTCCCCCTATAATCTCTGCTGGTAGTTTTAGCTCCTGCTGGGGAAAGAGGCAGGGAGATAGAATAGGATAAAGCTCCATAGTAATGAGGAGATAATTTAATGGTGTGTGATGTACTGTTCTAGGGAGGAAACTAGATATTCACGGGTGTAATTTCTCTTAGAATTCCATTAATTTTCCTTTGTCTGTGGATTTCTTTGTTGTTCAGCTAGGACTCTGGGTTATGTGCTATCAATCTGGGCGTAGGAGCTGCCCAAAATAATGTATCGCTTAGAAGCTACTGCCATATCCTGGAAACCCAGGAACTGAACACAACAGATAACATACTAACAGGGTCTGTTCCACATGTTGCTAATCCTGTTCTTGTGAATAAGTTTACCCCATTAACTTATTTATCCTGGCTTGTTGCAATACTTCAGATGAACTAGAGAGAAGTGTGTGTGCTTTTGGCAAATTCTTTTCAGCTCTTGTAGAAATTTACTCTTCATCCTGTATAGTTGCAGAGAAAGCGAAGTAGCTAGTTTTACTCACAGTCTATTATTTCTGCTTTCTTCCATAAGTCTATACTGGGCAGCTTAAAAAGTATCTTACCATGGAAGCCAACACTTGTTGAGCAAGGGATGAGAAAACCTGCCTCGGATGCGCTGGAGATGACAACCTAGAAATTCGAGTTTTAAAATGTCATATTGGAAAGGATGTGTGAGCTGGTGTTGCACAGCAGCTAAGAGACTGGGTCATGAATCAATATGATATCAATCTGAATTGATGCATCCACTATGAACACATCACATGACTTTAGTCAAGCTACTTTCAGCTTCAGCATAATGCCAATTAATTCAACAAGGTTGTTGTAAGGATTGTAACAGGAGAATTTGTACGAAGCACTCTGAACATCTGAAAGCAACATATAAAACCATTATTGCATGTTTATAAACAATATATAGAAATGTGTTATTGTTGCTTTTAATAATAATCAAAGAAGGGGAAAACAGTTAATTCGCCCTATTTGAGGATAAAGGGGGAAAAGCAGTGGTTTTCTCTCAAGTGTGGATAGGACACACTGGCAGATGGGATGGCTTCTCCTCCAGGGTCGAAACTCATAACATCATCCGGAAGGAGGGGGCTCCTGCTTGCCCGGACCAGCCTCGCCTCAGTGACAGAAGTCAAGGTGTGAGAGCTCGCATGTGGGTGGCGCTGTGGTCTAAACCACTGAGCCTCTTGGGCAGGGGTCAGCAACCTTTTTCAGCCGTGGGCCAGTCCACCATCCCTCAGACCATGTGGTGGGCCGGACTATATTTTGAAAAAAATAATAACAAATTCCTGTGCCCCACAAATAACCCAGAGATGCATTTTAAATAAAAGCACACATTCTACTAATGTAAAAACATGCTGATTCCCAGGCCGTCTGGGGGCCGGATTGAGAAGGCGATTGGGCTGCATCCGGCCCCTGGGCCTTAGGTTGCCTACCCCTGCTCTTGGGCTTGCCAATCAGAAGATTGGCGGTTCGAATGCCTGCGATGGGGTGAGCTCCAGTTGCTCTGTCCCAGCTCCTGCCAACATGGCAGTTTGAAAGCACGCCAGTGCAAGTAGATAAATAGGTACTGCTGCAGCAGGAAGGTAAACGGCATTGCTGTGCGCTCTGGTTTCCATCTGTTGCACCAGAAGCTGTTTAGTCATGCTGGCCACATGACCCGGAAAACTGTCAGTGGACAAACGCCGGCCCCCTCGGCCTGAAAGAGAGATGATCGCCGCAACCCCATAGTTGCCTTTGACTGGACTTAACCGTCTAGGGGTCCTTTACCTTTTTTTGCCTTTTTAGGGTGTTCAGGTGCATGCACATGAACCATCCCACAGAATGCGCAGAGGAAGAATTTTGTTGCTTAAATTCCTTCACTTTTTCGGTGGAATGTGGGCAGTCTGCCTCACTCTTAGTTGGTTTGGAGTCGTGCACCCATGCGAGAGACTCGTTGACTCTTTGGGTATTACCTCTGTTCTGTATTGTGGTGTTTTGCTTTAAACTGTTATGGTTGGCAGCCTTCTCAGATATATAGTTGGTTACTTTTCTTGAAATTGTGTTCTGCATGGAGGGGTCTTCTTCTGGCACTGCTCTAGCGTGGTTGAGGCAAGCAGGAGCCAACTCATCCTGGATGATGTCATCAGTTTTTATCCTGCCTGCTCCTAGGCGGAGCCATCCAATTGTCAGACTAACCTCCTTCCACTAGGAAGAATTAGAATTTACAGGTAAGTGACAAAAACCCACTTTTTCATTTATACGAAAGCCAGTTTAGGGTAAATAATCCCTTGACTATAAGAGCAGTTCAGCCAATGAGACGTGATTCCTAGTGATGTATAGGAATCTCCTTCCTCAACGGAACATGATTTTCTGTGCTTCCTAAGTAATGGTAGTTCAGTCATGGTGGTGTTAGAGAACTGGGCCAAAACAAACAAGATGAATTTTAACAGGGAGAAATGTAAAGTATTGCACTTGGGCAAAAAAAATGAGAGGCACAAATACAAGATGGGTGACACCTGGCTTGAGAGCAGTACATGTGAAAAGAATCTAGGAGTCTTGGTTGGCCACAAACTTGACATGAGCCAACAGTGTGACGCGGCAGCTAAAAAAGCCAATGCAATTCTGGGCTGCATCAATAGGAGTATAGCATCTAGATCAAGGGAAGTAATAGTGCCACTGTATTCTGCTCTGGTCAGACCTCACCTGGAGTACTGTGTCCAGTTCTGGGCACCACAGTTCAAGAAGGACACTGACAAACTGGAACGTGTCCAGAGGAGGGCAACCAAAATGGTCAAAGGCCTGGAAACGATGCCTTATGAGGAACGGCTAAGGGAGCTGGGCATGTTTAGCCTGGAGAAGAGGAGGTTAAGGGGTGATATGATAGCCATGTTCAAATATATAAAAGGATGTCACATAGAGGAGGGAGAAAGGTTGTTTTCTGCTGCTCCAGAGAAGCGGACACGGAGCAATGGTTCCAAACTACAAGAAAGAAGATTCCACCTAAACATTAGGAAGAACTTCCTGACAGTAAGAGCTGTTCGACAGTGGAATTTGCTGCCAAGGAGTGTGGTGGAGTCTCCTTCATTGGAGGTCTTTAAGCAGAGGCTTGACAACCATATGTCAGGAGTGCTCTGATGGTGTTTCCTGCTTGGCAGGAGGTTGGACTCAATGGCCCTTGTGGTCTCTTCCAACTCTATGATTCTATGATTCTATGATTCTGTGTTTTATTTCATTTGTATCCCATCCTCTCTGTAAGCTGGGCAATGTGTAGTGTTTTATTCTTGAAACTAGCCCATGAAGTAGCTTCAGTTGAGAGGTGGTAACTGGACCTAAGAGGAGCTTTGTGCATGACTCGGAAAATGAAGCCAGGGTTTCCCTACCATCCTGTCCACTATGTCATCCCTGAACTACTGAAAGTCAAGTCTTGTGGTCAGTTCTGGACATCCAGAAGGATGTGAATAAGCTGAAAAGGAATCGGAGGAGGGTGAACAAATCAATTGAGAAGATGCTTAGTAAGAACATTATTGGATTTTTTTATGTTTTACAAGACTACAGAAGATAAAACGAGTAGTGGTCTTAAATCTCTGCATCAAGGGAGGGGATTAGCTTAAATGTTAGGGAGAAAGCAGCTCTGCAATGACTTTCTGAGGCCTTTTCAAATAAAGGCTAAGGGGATCATTTTGATATGGGAGATCTGTGTTGAGTCAGGGGATTAAGTCAGGTAACACTTGGGTCTAGAACCTCTATATTTGTTAAGGAGAAACAGATGAAGTAAGGGTTTGCATTATTTACATTTTTTTTTTAACTGAAATCATTGTAGTCTACCAGTAGTCTACCATTGTAGTCTGCCAGTGTGTCTTCAAAGTTACAAAGAGAGCAAATGCAGGATGCTTAAACAGTGAAGGTGTAATAAATAAATAAATAAATAAATAAATAAATAAATAAATAAATAAATAAATAAATAGAAGTGTATAATAATTGTTGTGATGGAGCAGGATTCTGATAAACCTTCCAACTTGATGACGGAATGGAGCTGTCAGAATGCTTGCACACAAGCTTCTCTGAGGGAAGGGGAGATTGACTGTCTATGATTAAACCTCACAAAGGCCCAAGTGCCAGGAGGAAGCCTGTGTGGCAAGCTGAGGCCAGGAGGAGGTCCCAGGAAATAGGGAAGCTAAGAGACAGGGAACCCAGTCAAGTTTACTGAAGTAAGTGTGCGCTGAACTGAGAAAGAGGAACCTTCATGTGGAGCAGAAGTCAGAAAATGGGTGGAGGAGAAAGATATGAGGCAATGTCAACTCCTGACTTGAACTAGCTAGGCAGTTCCCAAAACCCACACTCAAAATCTCTTAAACTGCCATTACTAAGTGTAAAGCATTTAAAGTGTTTTCTGGCGCTGTGCAGAGATGAAAAAGCAAAACAAAACTCTGACCACAGACTTGAATCCAATAGACTTCATACAAAAGGAAAAAGTGACGGGGTGGGAAGAAGAAAACGATAAAATTCAGACACTAATTCTTCACAAAGTTGCATAAATAGTTCATGATCGGGTGGAGTGGGCTCTAAGAGAGACTTTTCTGTGGGATGAGGAACAAAATGCCGTTGGTCCCAGCCAATCCATTGGAGCAGGTCCTGCTGTCTCCCCTTCCTTCTCCCCTTGTTCTGTGATTATTTGTGCTAGTGTAATGGGTTTGAAGCTATTTGCTCTGCTTTTCCTTAACTGCCCGTGATAAGGCATGCTTGAGAAAACCTACTATGGCATGCCTTGAGAAACTCCGCTTTAAAAGGGCTCGTAGGTTTGAACTCTTGCATGGCTTTGTATTCTACCTTGACAATACACTTGCAGTTCTGAGAAGAATTCTCATGTCACAAAGATGTTCTCAGTGTCCTCGGGTAGGGTTGGGCAATACCTGGTTTTCAACATCGCAATATATCACCAGCTAAACATCGTGATATACTGATATATCATGATGTCTGAAATAAGGAGCTATGTAGAGGAATTGGCTGGCTTCACGGTTTTTCTCGCATCGTGATTTTTGCATCACACACACACAAACTAGGCAAGGTATCGGTACATCGTCCAAATCCAGTTTGAAGTTCACATTGTGGTAACGATTTCATACTATTCAGCACGGTGCTATATTGCGAATCATGATGTGTGTGTGTGCTATGTAAAAAATCGCAATGTGTGAAAAACCATGAAACCAGTCATCGCTTGCCTCGTGATTCCTTCTGCCCCTGTTGCTCTGTACTATAAAATAACAGTTGTAACAATATGTTAAAGGTAAGTAAAAATGTATCAGTTTTAGACCCCTAAGTAGCAGCAGTTTTCAGGACATTACTCCATTCACCTCTACATAATTACATCCTTGTTTCAGACATCATGATATAATCGGTATATCACGATATTTAGCTGGTGATATATTGCGATGCTGAAAGCCAGACATCACTCTGCCTTAACACACATCATGATTCACAATACATTGCCAGGTCAAAAATTATGAAACCGATTATCACGATATGGAATGCAAAACCGGTTTTGGATAATATATCAATATATCGCCTTAGCTACAAGCTGTGTTAAGAACAAGACTGCAATGCAGACAGCTTATGGCTGCAATGCGTGGTGCAATGCGTGGGTTGAGGCCATCGAAACAATTAATTAATTAATGCTTTGTTCAATAGAAGTCCACTCTCCCCATGCTTACATAGCAAATAGGTTACAATAAGGTAAAACCACAACAAAAAAATGATAAAATCTACCGCAAAAAAATAAACAGACTAAGCCCCATTGGAAATCAATGGGACTTCTGAGTAGACATGCATAGGGTTGTGTATGTAAACCTTTTAGTAGCAGCAGCAGTCATCAGGCAGTATCCCCACACACCACGATCCTGCTTTTTGAAATGTGTGTGTTTTATTGCTTAAACACAATATGATGTGCAATTCAGTGGGCATTGTGTGGGTTTCTCTGCAGAGTCAGAACACATATCTACATGCCCCCAGAAGGTTGTATAACAGGCAGCTGGGAAAGGGAATTATCTCAGTTTCTTTACTGGTCCGGAGGGAGGGAGCAGGGGCTGAGAGTAGGATTTCTAAACAAGACTGTGGCTGATGCCCCATGTGGGTAATAATTGTTGCCAGAAAGGAAAGAGGAAACACAATCTGGGTGGATCGCTTAAGCAATAAGCATGGTGCAATGCTAATCATGCTTCTTTCCTGCAATCTCTGGCTTTCCTCATCTTCTTCTCTTGCCCATCAATCATTGCAGGCTGGTACTTAATCTTACTCCCCTGCCAACGTACCTGAGAAGTGCCTTGCACATTCTCAGCCATGCTTGTTTTATGCTTCATTATTTTTTCTCGAAATGTTTTAGAAAATGCCACGTTTCTCTCTTGTTGGGGTTAGGCAAAAAAGGGGCTCGTAAACTCTCTGGTCTCACTCGATGGAACCTAGCTGTTTCCATTCACACAGACACCTCCTGCTGAGCGTGCCTAAGTGCCTTTTTCTCTGCGCCCCTGTTGGAGCACACACTCGACATCTCTTGTCTGACCCATCGTGCATCTGTGCAGAAGTGTCTCTGATCTACTTTCTTCTTTTCTCTGCAAGTCCCCAGGGCTGTGCTCTGTGAGAGGGTGACATGTGCCTTGATTCTGATGACAAGAATCAAAAGGGTGGGGCGTTGTTACGTACTCAGTCAGTCTCTTTGGCTCATCCTGAAAACTACCGTACTTTTCACTCTATAAGGCACACCAGACCATAAGACACCAGACCTAGTTTTTGGAGGAGGAAAACAAGAAAAAAAAATATTCTGAATCCCAGAAGCCAGAACAGCCAAAGGGATCGCTGCTCACCGAAAGCAGTCATCCTTCTTGCTGTTCTGGCTTCTGGGATAGCTGCGCAGCCTGCATTCACTCCGTAAGACGCACACACATTTCCCTTTACTTTTTAGGAGGGGAAAAGTGTGTCTTATAGAGCGAAAAATACGGTATTTCTATGGGCAGGGTGCTGAAATGCTCCTTTCTCTGGAAGATCCCAAGCATGCTTTCTGGCTCTGTGGGTGCATTTGTGCATACCTTGGAATTGCAGCTGTAATTGTCATTGTAAGCCACCTTCCCAGTACAGGTGAATTAAACATTCTTTATTTGTGTGAGGAAATAGATACTTGCCACCTGACCAGATGAGGGCAGTTTTGAACAGAAAGACCAAGGCTAAGGGATTGAAACACCAGTTGTCCATTGCCCTTCGTTACCATATTGAATAGGCGGTTCAGAAGTGTGATTTCTTTGGATGGAAACTGTGTGTGGTTTAAGGGAAAACTTTCCTCATCCTTTTCTAGATTGGGAATATTTTGAGAAGAACATATCGCCGGTTTCCGTTTCTCCCATGTCACATTGGCTGCATTCTTTCTTTGTTTTACCCTCTTGCTGAGTTTGGAATGCCGTGTCGCCAGGTTGATGATCTCTGCCTTCCATGTGCCCAGATGTTTGTGCCATCTTGATCCTTTCTTGGAGGAGCATGATTGGCAGCAGGGTCTGTGCTGACACACAAGTGCCAACATTTTCTCTGCTTCTCTTCTCATCTCTTTGTTTCCTTCTTTTTTCCTCCTCTCAATGGTGTGTCCAGAAAAGGAAGTCAAGCTCCAGCGTGCATTTGATGGTGAGCACCTCCCATAAAACTGCCTGTGACCCTGTGCAATCACCATTCTCATGCCATGCACGTCCAGCTTGTGCTCATCACCCCCTTCACATAGCATGTCTGGGCAAGGGGTGGGCTGGGGCTGGGGCCGGTGGGAAGGGGAGACATCTCGCACTTCGAAAGGTCCATGTTCTCACGGAAAAGATCATGCTGTAGACGAGGCCCTTGGTAAGGGTTTGACTTGGTTCCGAAAGTTGGGCACCTTAAATTCAGCTTTTGATATTGAGTGAACTGACAAACAGTCTTCCAAGCTGGATCAGCTGTCCGCATAGCCAAGAAGAGCATGGTCTCTGCACTCTCGTCCGGGCATGGAACCTTAGGTATTTCATTGCAGAAGTGCTGAAATGTAAACAGGAGCCGGCATTGCACTGCGCTAGCACTACCTTCCTTGGTGGTGAGCAGCCCTGCAGTGCAGAACAAACGGCCTTTTCCTTGTGTCCTGGGTGAAAAGTTTGGGCGCAGCACCATGGTGTGGCTCACACCCGTCATTAACTTCCTGTTCCCTCCCAGAATTCTGTCCCTAAGACCCTCTTCCGTTACACAATTGTTTTCCCATCTTCTCCCTTCAGTGCTCCTCCCGCACCAAAAAAAATCCAAAAGTATATGGTTGGCATTAATGCCAAAATGAGTTGGCATTAATCACATATCTGACAACTGTTCCCATTCATTTCCCCCTTCATAATGAATGTGTATATTCCCCAAGATGTGTTGGATATATAATGCAACCAAATGTCAAAAGATGTAAGTCTCGTTCTATGTCGCTCGTAATATGAAGCTCTCGCTTCCTTCAAGCAAAATTCTGCTGACATCAGCATCCCTCTCCTAGCTTTCCTTAGGGATTGCTTTGGGCATCCTTTGGGATGGGTAGTGGCTGAGCCAAAGCTTTAGACTTCCTTCAGGGGGGAAGACTTCCTGCACTCTCAATGGTTCCATTTATAGACAAGAAACAGAGTCTAGGTAAAGCTCTTGCAATGCTCACCTCCTCAGGTTTTAATTTTAGGGTCGTCGTCCCCCGCCACCCCCCATCAGAGTCTCCTCTTTCTCACTTCCCTGTAAATGAAAGTCAGCTTACAAGGAGGGTGGGAGATTTTAAGTACTGCCGTTACACTTCCAGCCAAGATTTTGCCTTCAGGACCAAAGCTGCGTATAACTCAGAGCAACATATAACACAGAGCAAGAGCAACCATGAAGCAGACAGAGGGCAGTGTTATAGTCTGTCGCATTGTAGTACCTGCTGAATGTGCCATGATGATGATGGTGATGATTTTATTATTTATACCCCACCCATCTGACTGGGTTTCCGCAGCCACTCTGGGTGGCTTACAGAATATATAAAACATAATAAAGCATCAAACATGAAAAACTTCCCTAAACAGGGCTGCCTTCAGATGTCTTCTAAAAGTCAGATACGTGTTTATTTCCTTGACATCTGATGGGAGGGCGTTCCACAGGGCGGGTGCTACTACTGAGAAGGCCCTCTGCCTGGTTCCCTGTAACTTTGCTTCTTGCAGTGAGGGAACCAGCAGAAGACCCTTGGAGGAGGACCTCAGTGTCCGGGCTCAACGATGGGGGTGGAGACGCTCCTTCAGTTATACTGAGCCGAGGCCGTTTAGGACTTTAAAGGTTAGCACCAACACTGATGAGTGCTCATCCCAACCTTACCACCCCCACCCCCACCCCAATTCCAGGACATGGAAGAAACAGCATCACAACCTACCTAGCAGAATGGTCCTAGCTATTTTCCAAGGTACACAAGAGGGTGCTGCTCCATGCTCCCCCCTCAACAGAGATTACCAGCTAGAGTAATACTCATTGGAGTCAGTAGACTAGTGATTGGCCTCAATGTTAACTTTCTGCCGAGTGAGGCTTTCTACATTTGGCAGGGAGATCCTCACCATTTGGCCTAAGGGTTTTGTTATCATTCCAAAACAAGACACAGGCACTTGCTCCCAGTCCCCTCATTAGCCTGGACAGTACTTAGCCTATTCTTAATCAAGGTGGGATGTCTGGTGATAGCCTAGGCATCTGACACAGCAGGAGAATGCAGGTGGTCTCTTCATCAGCAGGTTTTTTGCATGCTACTACTATAAAGTACCAGCAGCAGAGCTGGCCACGTTGCCATTGAATGCTCAGCTGGAGAAGTTCATGGTAAAGCATCAATGCAAGTACACCATAGGAACAAATGGCCTTGATGCAAGGTGACAGCTTGGGCTGTTGTCTTCTCGCTTATACCTCCTGAACCCCTTAGTTAGTACTTCAGATGACAAAAGAACAGGAGGTGGACATTGTTCCTAGTGGCCCCTGCCCTCTGTAACAGCAAAATTAAAATTATGTATATCATGATAACTGGACCACAGTTTCCCTCCATGTGTGGGCTAAACGCTCTCAAGGTCATGTTCTCTATAGGAAACCACTCTCTTCCGTCTTGCTCATTATCAGCAGTGCCCAGCTTCTGTGTTTCCAGTTGCTGCATTGGGAAGATGGTAAATCAGCATATGAACGAACTCTTTGCCTGCCTGCCACTATTTCAACTGTGTATGCTAGTTGCTGTCAAGGCAGACAACCAGCTGCCCTCTCCCATGTCTGTTAATAGCAGGTTTAATGTGAAGGTCCACTTTCTCTTGTCAATTCTCCGTGTATTTGACCTGTCCTCACTCTCTGATTTGGAATACTGCTGCTACTGATTTCCAATGCATTCAGCACAATCCTATGCACACTAACCTGGGAGTAAGCCTCACTGAACACAGTGGAGCTTACTTTCAAGTAAACATGCGTAAGGTTGCAATGTTAAGTAGCTTAGGAGACGTTCCCTTCTGCATCCCTTTGTGAGAGTCAAAGATGTGGCAAAGACACCACAAGGTGCATATGGTGAGTGCTTTTCTTGGCTACACCATTGCTTAATGAGATTTTGGGTTTACTTTGTTGGGGTGCAGTTCTTCATTATAAAACAGGGTTGGGCTTTCCAGCTTGGGAGCCGTATTCCTTTTCAGGTGGAGCCAGAAGCAACAAATAGTGGCAGCAACGGATGGGTGTATTACCTTTTTGTATAGTAGGCTGTGTTCCAGTCAGTCAGTCAGATGTCAAAGGCTTCTGAACCCCCATAATAAATGCATCCCTCTATGCAGAGGGCACAGAGTGCAGTGGATGAGGGGTTTGCCCTGGGGAGAGTCCAGAGAAGCCCAGTGGACTTCATTCACTGCCTCACAGGACCTTAGGTTCTCCACCCCTGTTTTAAAGTATTAAAAATAATCTTCAATAGGAGCAGAGTGGGTCTCTCCGCCCCCCCCCCAATGAATAGAATTATTTATTTATTTTTAAAATCTTCGTTTGGGACCTATCCCGCATTAAATACCAGAATTCTTAAAGAAAAGAGAGTGAGAGAGGTGCTTGCAGCATAGCAAGGAAGAAAACCAGCAGGATCCTAAGTGTGAGAATCAAGTCTTCATTCACAAAGACTTGTGTTTTTATGAAAAGTAATGAGGCAGCAAGAACGTTTGCTACTGGTTTGATTTGTAACCGCTATATCTGCTGTGATGTGCACATTGTCCCATGTGGTGGAAGGTACAGAAACACACGTGTTACTTTCTGTCTTGAAGGGCCTAGCTGGTGTAAATGAACCTATTTTGAAACCCAGTTTTACACTTGCTTTGTCTTCCTCTTTTTATTATGGGTTATGGGGGAGAAATCGAGAACTAGATTAAGTAAAGCAGAACTGTTTCCCCGTGTAGGATTGCAGCCACGAGGGGATCTGGGACAGGCATATCATCTCCCCTGCCAACGTGAAGGCATCTCTTGACCTCCCTAGGGAGGGATTCATAGATCTCATGGACCTTTTAGAACTTGAAAACCTCTAGCCCACCTAGCATAGCGAACAGTTTCAATACGTGGGTTAAGGAAGTCTGCCGATGAGTGTGTCCTGGGCATAATTTTAACAGAGCAGAATTCTGGAAAGCACTGCTAATACATGCTACAGAGTGGGCATGGTTATAGTCGGAACATACTTAGGGTTGGTTCCATGAAGCTGATATTTGTGTGGGGTTATTTACAGGGTTTGCGTTCAGCTTGTACTTGTTGCACCTACCCAACTCATTACTCGCACTTGGCGGCGTTAGAGCCACATTCCCATGATGCAGTGCCACACTGGTGCAGTGTGAGAGTGTGTGAGAGAGAGAGGGGGGCTCAAGGAGCCATGTTAGGAGGGCTAATTAATTGGAAGGGTCTTTCCCCACTCTGTCCTCATCTTGGTGGGGTACTCTCCCACATGGTTGCTTGATTTCCCCTCTCACACACAGCAAAGTGGCATTGTATGATGTAGAGGCATCTCCAATGCCTTGGAGTTTATATTTGAAGAGGCCACACTGTGTCGGCCAATCCCTGTCAAGTAAATAAATTAGCTGTGGGTTATCCCAGGTTACAAAAATCTCCCCAACTTTGTGTAATTTTCTGTTGACCTCTACCTATAGACGTATCTGCTATCCTGATCCTTGACACTTCTTCTGAATATCTGAAAATTGCATGGTTGGCCACCATGAAACACTGTGGTTTTCCTAACTCATATTGCAAATTGATGTGTTAGTGCATATAGAACTACTACAAATGTGGGGGGTACCAGTTGAAATGCATAATAATGGAGCAACCATGGTGCTATTGTGGCGAAGGTGCTTGATAGAGCAGGTTAATAAGATATTTCTGTGTCAGTATAACTCCGTTTTGCCAAAGGGTATCTGCCTCTTCCATTATTTTATCATGTATTTATTACACTTTTTCTAAAGAGCTCAGAGTGGCTTTCATATGCTTCCTAGGCAGTCTCCCAAAAAGGACCAGATTTGCTTTTAGTTTCAGCGGTAGAATTGCATCATGTACCTTCAGACTATGCTCTGGGCCAGTGCAATGCATTGTGAACTGCAAATACACAACTTCCAGGGGTCTCCTCTCAGCTTTCCAAATGACTTCGCTGTGGATATTACAGGTTAAATAAGTTTCAGCTTGACAGTGACTCCCATAGTAGGATAGCCATTCGACTAGTTCATCTTACCTGCTCTTTTCTCAGTCTGCTGTTTGGCAGCCAGGAAAGGGTTGGGCTGGCCTCTGCTGTGCATCGCCAAGAAGAACAAGCATCCAGGTTTGCCTGCTTCTTGAAAAACATGCATCTGGACCACAACCCTGTACATTTCTGGCTTACCTGAATTCGAGCAGGATTGCTCACACTGGGCTGGGAGTCTTCCGCTCTTTGAGAGAGGCATACGAGTCAACCAGCCCTTGCAATTTCGAATGCTAGGATCCAGAACTGCAGGAAAGGAAGGAAGGATATTTTGGTGAACTAGGTTTGTGTGAACATGAGTCCAACTTATGTCCAACATCAAAAACTTAAGTGGAATGCTGGAAAGGTCGTTGAACACATTGGTTTCTCTGGCCCACTGAGGGATTAGTCATGAATATCTTCCTTCCTTCTGCTCCAGCCACAAGGTTTCTGAATGTGACCAGCCACCAGGTTGTTCCATCCAACATACTGCAGTTTATCTGAATGTGTTTCCCTCTCTTACCTCCTCCATCCCTTGGCTACGTTAACACTCCTATTTAGGCTACTCATCTTCCCTTAAGTTCCTTGCCACTTTGCTTTTGGACTAACCCATCTATACCCATCTCGTTCTTTTCCCAATCCTATTTAATCTTCCGTGGGTATCTGGGTGCATCTTTGCCATAGAAGATGGCAAACCAGGCATGACCTGTTCCACTACACCTTCTCCTGTTTCCTTTCCCCTCCACAGGTGACTTTGGGAAGGGACTGAGCTGAAATGTCTTCTTTGCAGCAATAGCAATGTAATGTTTTTTATGACTGTTGCCCAGCAGGGTGGGGGGGAAACTAAACCATCTGTTTTTCTGTCTTAGCCGCAGACCAACAACAAAGCCAGTGTAGTAAGCCCAGCAAAAGAATCAGCCCCAGTGCAGATGTCCATGGTATCTTTCCCAACTGTTTATCTGCCCTTCTTTGGTTTTTACTTTTGGTTCTTACCCTTGCCCAGAATGCTGCCTGTTGCTGCTCCGTGTTTCTGCTTAATTCTGTCTGCAATCTCTTGCCCCGGCTCTTATCCCAAGCTCCCTTGCAAGTGAGAGGTGCAGAAGCGCTGTGGTGTCTGTGTGTGAGGCCTGCAGCTTGTCCTGATATAATTTGACCTCAAGGAGGCCATGATGGAGTGGTCAACGACATCCAGTCTCCAAAGAATGAAGGAATTGGAAACCTCTGCCCTTGTCTTACTTGCACCGGGTTTTTCACTCTTCCCAATTAACACGCTTGCAGCGGGGCCACACATTCCTGTGTTTTTGACAGCTCAACCAATGCCCACTCTGGCCCTTCTTTTAAAGACTTGGAAGTAGGCTGTGGGCCACAGAAATGGATGAACATTGTGGGCATTGTGATACTGTCATAGAACAGAACTGGGCAAGTTTCTCAAAAAGAATACAGGAATGGCTGCAAGTTAGGAGTCTTAAGAGACTGGATAGTTGCTTTCTACTCCGTGTAATGCTTCGGAGAGGTTCCCCCTCCCCCTTGGGTTTCATAATTTTTAACCCTGTCCTTTACTCACTGTACCTCACCATGCGTTGGCTTTTTAAATGCTGCTCTTGTGACGCTCAGCTTCTCCTCTCCTCTTTTTGTTGAAAATGTCTCATTTTGGAAACGTCAGTTCAACCAATTGTGGGACTTTGCAACTTACCTACTCGAGCAGTTCTTTGCTGTGGAGCTTTGGCTGCTATTTTTGTGGGGAAATTGTGAATGTCCTTCCAGAGACATTTGTGGGGGAAACGTGGAGACAAAGCCCTGCTTCTCCTCTCTGATCTGGGTGAAATATTAATGTTGGCTTTTAAAAGGAATAAATAATCAGTACCCTCCGTGGGTCACTAATTCTTGAGCACTGCTGGAAATCTTCCAGGCCGAAGAAAGTTCACAAACAAAATTGGGATATAGAGAGGCCTGTATGGCTTTGTCTCCTTGTAAGTTTATCTATTACAATTGGATATTTCTCTTCCAAAACTCTTGAGTGGCCCTTTAAGGTGGATGGGATGGGATGTATTTACACCGTTTTAGGATAGAGGTGTTTGTGCTTTGGTCTTGTCACTTTGCTCTCCCAACAGGCACTACACGGAGGGAAAAAAGTTTTGGAGCTGACATCTGATACTTGTATTTCTGTCCTCTTTCAATTAGGAACCACAAACTACTGTTGTGCACAATGCTAATGATGGCATAAAGGTAAGTGACAGGTCACAAAGGACTTGCGTTAGTACCAAACACCCTTTTCACTGTCCCCCAAAACTGAGTCTAATAAAAAGCATCCAGACAAGGAGTATCATAACCAATATCTCTCCCACTTTCTGTTAATGCATAGGAAAACTTACCTTGCGCCCCAAGATCTTTGCATTCTTTGTTTCCCTCTCCCTTACCACTGGCAACTAATGTGGGGTGTGTGGGTTTGTGGGTATGCACAAGCTTTTGCTACAAATTCTGGAGAGAGCTGGGGAACTCGATTCACCATCAAGTTGTGGTTTGCGTTATACCTCTATGGCTTTCACAATACGTAGTCGCTGCATTTTGCTGCCCTCGTTCCTGGCTACCTCGTCTTAATTTCAGGAACCTCTTCCTCTTTCAAATGTGGCCAGATTTGTGGTGCCACCTCAAAGCCCTGGCCCAGGCACCACTAAATTCTACCTCTTAAAAAATAAAATACCTATGGCAGGGTTTCCCCTGGTAAAGGTCAGAATCTGAAGGTTCATATGAGAGGAGACACCTCTCATAGAATCATAGAATTGGAAGGGACCCCTAAGGGTCATCTAGTCCAACCCCCTGCAATGTAGGGGACCTGTGACACTCTGTTTTATTATTTAAGCCCTTTAAAGAATCATAAACAGTGCCTTCCATCAGTCTTGGAAACATTTTGTTTATTTGCTAATTTGATTTATTTCGTAATATTTAAAAACAACAACAAAAACACCTCAAAGCGGTTTACAAAAGATAAAGCAGTAAAATCAAGAAAAAATTGCAACCCTGCTTTAAAACATACAAAAGTTAACATACTAAAACAGATCAAAATTACCCCAACTGTCTTAAGCATCTGGGTAGGCTTATCTAAACAGGAATGTTTATAGCAGGTGCCCAAAAACAACCATAAATTGGAGGCATGACCCATTTTTCTGAACATCCGCTCTAGCACCTTGGGTTTCCAGATGCATTTATAATCAAGAGTCTTCCAGGAGTCATGTACTACTTGAGCCCTTTACTTTAATGACACTTCTTTATATTATGAAAAGGAGTCTTCATCATCGTCCCCCGTCCCCTCCGCAAATATTACTAACCAAGTATCTTCCTTTATGTCCCATTCCAAATCTGTGTTGCAGGGCATTCTTATACCTTCTTGGTTGTCCGGGTTCATATTTGAGCAAAAAAAAATTATAAATATTTGAAATTATACCTTTTGAATAGTGTGGAGAAATAAGAATTTAATTTTCAAACTTGGAAAGATCACACGTGGCAGAAGGTTTGTTACGTAGAAAAGCGCTGATTTGTTGCCCTGCGAACCAAGGGATGTCCGTGTTTCCCCATTTCTCCTTTAAATTCCATTTCTTTGATAGCTTTCCCCTTTATATAGAAATCTCTCCCCGCCGTGCATGTTTCAATACTTCCATCTACCAATCTTCTTTCTTGCAGGGTTCCACGGAGAGCTGTAATACTACCACTGAGGATGAAGACCTGAAGGGTAGGTCCCTTGTCTGCAGGCGGGCAAGAACGCCCAGACCCACTGGCAGAGACAGAGCAGTTTTCCATGCCAGGCTCCTTACCTATTGATGCAACTGATCTGTGTTCCCCTCCCCTAGTTGTAGTTGGAGGAGTAAGTGTAGTGAAGCTGTAGGCTGGCTGCTATAAGGATTTTGCTATCTGAAGGACTTCCTGTTGTCTAAGGAAAGCATGTGCGATTCTCTGCCTTCTTAAAAGCTTTTGAGATTTCACCTAATCCTGGAAGTTTGGGGATGCGGACTGCTATATCACCACTCCTTGCGCAAGTGTAAGGAGCTATTCGTAGACTAGTCCCACCGGCCAAAAATACATAAGGAACCAACTTGCATTCTCTTCAGCTCATCAAAACACTTGTGTGAAGTTGGCCCCAATCACAGATGGCTCACCATTTGGTTCGGAGGGAGGGTGCTCTTTGCATTCTCTTTGTGAGAGATATTTGCCTGGGAGAACGTCTGCCTGCCTGCCTGCCTTACCTAGCAGCTGTGCAGGAGTAAGACTCAGAATTAGGGGGCCACAATACAACAGCCTTCCCCAACCTTCAGTCCCCGGATGTTGGACAACTGGCATATTTAGTAAGTCTCCCATCAGTCCCTGCCAGCATGGCCAGTTATCGTGATCCTGAGGGTTATAGTTCAGCAGCAGACTTGAGATCGGGGAAGACTGTGCTGTGATGGCATATCCCTCCTTACCTGAATGCAGGCTTAAGCTGAGCAGCCAGAAGTTATTTGCTGGTCAGTAGGGCTTTCTCAAAGGATTTACCCCAATTTATAGTTCTTACATAACTCTGCCTCTACCAGTACACCTAGATCTGGAATCCATGTGATGAGGTGAGCTCCCGTTGCTCTGTCCCAGCTTCTGCCAACCTAGCAGTTCGAAAGCACGCCAGTGCAAGTAGATAAATAGGTACCACTGTGGCTGGAAGGTAAACGGCATTTCCGTGCACTCTGGTTTCCGTCACGGTTTCCCGTTGTGCCAGAAGCTGTTTAGTCCTGCTAGCCACATGACCCAGAAAGCTGTCTGCAGACAAATGCCAGCTCCCTCAGCCTGAAAAGTGAGACCAGCTCCACAACCCCATAGTCACCTTTGACTGGGCTTAACTGTCCAGAGGTCCTTTAGCTTTACCGTACCTAGATCTTGACCCATATAGTCTATTATAGGTCAACAGACCATATGAACGAGTCTCATAATTTAGGTCAGCAGCACCACAAGACTGCATCGTAGCAGTAGCCATCGATGTAACATTGACATCAAAGAGCACTTGGGGTGGAGGGCACTGCCAGATTGGTTAAGCTGTTCCAAACCCTCAGTGCATTCCAGAATGACTCTTTAATACTCAGCAAAAAACCTTTCCACGCAGGAAGCTGTGCCTCATCAAGGATCAGCCCACTTTCATTCGCCCATATGTGTGAGCAAGTCACACAGTAAAATAAAGAAGGGATGGGGGCCGACAGATCCAGAAAAGGATTTGAGGTTTCTACATGCACAGATACCTTTGAGAACGCAGTTGTGAAATGTCCCCTTGCCTTGGCTAGTTCGTAAGACTGATCTATCAGCCCTCAGCCATTAATTGGACCTGCTTCCCTGAGTGTAGTGTTAGCAACTTGGGGGAGCCTAACCTAAATCTAGCCACCTGAAAAGTGCCAGAGGGAAACAAAGAGATGTGGACAGCCAGCATCTATGAATGGACCACGATAGCAAGTATGTGCTACTTCCCGCTCCTTTGTTGGAATACCAACAAAACTTAGCCTAGTGGCACAGAAACTGGTCACAGACCTGGTACGTGAGAGTATCCACACTCTACTCAAGGAAATGGGTTCCTAAGAGAGCAAGAGTTCTCGTAACACAGAATATTTTTTGTCAAGAGCGTTAGCTGTTTTTGCCTGTAGGCAAACTAATACTCGGATGTGCATGCTTTAATAAGGAGTGGTGTGGTGGTGAAAAAGAGCATCAGTATGTGCTCTGAAGTGAGAGCCCCATAGCTCAGTTATAGAACACATACTTTCTGCGACCAAGTCCTAGAATCAGTCCTTGGCATGAGCACCGGGGTCTTTGGAGAGCTGGTGCCAGTCAGAGTCGAACAGTACTGGGCTACATGGGCAAATGGCCTAACCTAGCATATCGGCTTCAAATCCCATATGTGCCAGTATATTGTAAACATCAGTATAGGAAGTGCCCCTCTTAAGAGCATCTTCTGAAGTGCGTGTGCAAAGCTAAAGCAAAGGTATGGGTTGCAAGAGAAATTGCATGTGGGAGCTTTTGATAAATTCCTTTCAAGAGAAGCCACCGTATGCTCCATTGAATGAACCAAGCTCTGATTTCGCCGTCTAGTCCCTTGAAAGGATAATTACTCCACCGTTGTCATTTCTTTCCCATTCTCTCACGCATCTGCTTTCCCCATGATGAGCTGCTCTTTGCCAGAGTGCCTTTTCACAATCCACTCTTCTGCCAGAGCTGAGCCACTTATCCGTCGTTGCTACACGAAGTGTAGTTTATAGATGAGCTTTGTGGTGGATAGTGGATTCGTGCAGGTAAACATGAAAAAAAAAATCGTAAGCAGACTCACGCAGTTGGCAGCTTCAGTGTTAGCTATATGAAGAGGTGTAGGGAGAAGCAACCAGCTCTGCCCTTAGCTGTGCACGATACCTGATAATGTCGTGTCTTGGCAGGATTCACCAGCAATATTTTTTTGTAATGAGTGTTGTACTTGTTTTGTCCTGTTCCATTATCTTCTTTTTTTTTTAACTGAATGTACATTGTTTTTTTTTTGTTGTTGTTGTTGTTTTTTGTTATTTGTGTGTGTATGTTTTGTGTGTGTGTGTTTTGCATCCTTTGCCATGCAAGCGCCCCCTCTCTCCATCGGGGATGGCAGCTCAGTGCTCGAAGGACGGAGTCACTGTGAGAGCAAAACCCAGACTGAGTCCATGCAGTCCCAGCTTTCTCTCTGTTATTCAGCCAGTAAGTCCAGGGTTTACAGTCCTCCACAGCATTCCTTTCCCTCCTGTGACTCTCTCTTCTCCCATTTCTCTGTCTTCCTCGGCTTCTGCAATATTCTTCCAGAATATTGATTCTCATTTCCAACACTTCATATTTTCAAACTGATTCATCTCTTTCCCCCCACCCCACCCCACCCCAGAACCATTTCTGCTCATGTAACACTTTCCTGAGAAACTCCTTTCCCTCCCCCTGCCACAATAAAACGAAACCATGATCTAGCTAATTTCATATCCTCTTTTCCTTAGCCAGATACCATATACTTCCTTTGCGATTATTTAAAAAAGTGCTTATTGACGTGTATTCTTGGGCATGACACTTTGTTTGGGGCTATATATGTATCTTATTATCTTATTTATTAGATTTATGTACAGCCCTTCATCGTAATATCTCATGGTGGTTCACAGAATATAATACGGGATGAAAACAAGTAAATAATTTAAAACAAAACAGCAAAACGAAAACTCCACCTTCCCGCAGACACATTTAAAAGGCTGTTGAATGTTAATCAGCCATTGTAGGGCAGAGGTTTAATTCTTCACCAGTGTTCAGAAATATTCAGTAAACTGAAATCCTCGCTGGCCGGGAAGGCCTCTACCAAAAAGTTTGTTAGGTTACAGCTCTTATGGACACAATATCCTTTTCCAACATTGGTGCAGGGATAAGCATAAGATAAGATGGTTTCATGCCACAAGTGGTGATTGCAGATGTAAACAGGAAGCCCTGATTGGCTTGGTTCTTCCAGCTTTTGCACATGGAGCAAACAAACACAGCGCTCCATCTTCACAAGTGTCTATTCATGGGAAATGGGTGGCGAGGGACCACAGCACACAGCACGAAACCTTCTATGAAGGATTGCCCACCGGTGTGAAAGGAAATCATTGGCATAGCAACTAAAATCAGAAGACTTAAACTGCAGTTGTGTGAACCCATGCACATCACTTGCACACACAGAAAAATCAGAACTCAAGAACCCATTTCTGATATATTTTCTCTGTCCAGCAGCAACTCAGGGATAGTATAGCTGTCTAGATTCCTCACTATCCATCTTGGGGAACTTTTGCAGAGATGTGTCAGAGCTGTGGTTATGATCCTGCATAGGGACCGCATGAGAAACACTTGTAATTTGACTTCAGGTTCTCTCTCATTGAAGAGGCACACTTCAGCAGGGAATTGGAAACACAAGCAAATTCAGCCCCTATCTAGTAAAAAACAGATTTGAAAACCCTGCCCCCTTCTTCCTACTCTTTTCTTGTTCACCTGAAATTATGTGCTATCAATCCTTCAGAGACTTCTTTGTTAGTGCCCCTTGGTTTTTAGAGTTGAAATACTCCATTCAGCTGTAGCATTTCGGCTCATAATTTACTCTAAAACCAGGACAGGGTGCATGCTGTTTTAAAACAGCCAACTTGTGTAATGAGATAACAACTTGCAAAATTTTGTCTTAAGTCATTTTGTTTCCGTGTGCATGAAGCTGAACGTGGGCATTAAGAGCAGGCAGATGGGAGGATAGTGATAGGGAACAGCATGATTTTTGTTTTTTACATTTGTAATTCAAAGCCTATATGGAGATGATCTTTATCTCCTCTCCAGACAATACCCTCTTCCAAAACCTATAGGTTTGGTGAGAAGGTATTTGGAGGATTTGATTCAGCATTGCCTAGTTGGAACGAACATTCGTTGACAAAAGGAGACATCATTTTCCATTCCAAACCGTTGCAAAGCCTTTGTTCCCCTCCTGTAAAGTAGAACCACAATGAGGCATGTTAGGGTCATGTAGAAACCCAGCTCAGGCGGAGGCAAGGGAACCCTGCTCCTGTGCTTTCTCTGTTGCTCTTATGATTTGGAGTTTAGATCACTTCACCTTTTCCTTCCTCAAATCTTACTGTGTTTCTTAGTTGCTGTTTTGAAAGACTGAATCTCTTGGTAGGGATCCAGTTGCCCTACTTGGTTTGCATTGCAGAAGTTGGTGGCATTGCTGCCTCTGGGGTTGTGTGTGCGTGTGTATGTGTGTGTGTGTGTGTGTGTGTTTTCAATGCAGTCCTTATTTTGTTTTCTGGTTTTTATTTTTGTTTTAATGCTTGCATTTGTTTTGCAGCTACCACTACACAATCTTGTGAAGAGAAACTACTTGCCTGGGACAGCCCAGGGCAAACTGTGGAGTTGGATCGCGCTCAGTCGGAGCCTGTTCTAACTCCTGTAGTTCCATTTGCACTTAACAATCCGCCATGTAAGTTAGCTTTGTAGTAGCAGGATTAGAAAAAACAACAACAACCTAGTACTTAGCCCCCTTACTTCTCTACCTTTTCCGAACCTTTATCTCTCATTTTTCCAAAATATATATTCCTCTCCCTCACTCCCCCTCTTTGAATTACTTCTTTCTCCTGAAATGGCTAGCTAGGAGCAAGAAGCCCCAGTTCAGACCTGCATTAGGCACATGAAAACATCAGCCCCAAACAGCAAACACAATTCTCAAGCTGCAACTGCAGACAAAAAAAGCAAAAAAAAGTTATTCCATCTAAAGTTTCCAGCCTTAGCAAAGCTCCAAACTCGGAATAAATGAATCTGTACCATAGATATGCCATCTGTCACCCTTCCAGCCACTTCCACAGTTTTAATGCATCAGAGATTGCTGTGTGGATGTTTAGAGAAATACCAGTATTTTGTTATCATCCAGCTCTCCTTGTTCTGTAGCCTCAATTCCTGTATGTTGATAGGGTAAGGTGGCGTTACTTGGTGGTAGATCATAATGTTCTGCATGTAAAACATCAATCCTGATAGCGCCCCTGAAAAAGTTTTCTGGTTACAGTGATGGGAAAGACTCTGAAACCTTAGAGATGCATTCTCAGTCAGTGTAGACAGTGTTGTGGTTGGGCCTGGCATGGAGTGTATTTGTATATTCATACAACATCCAACACTTCTTGTTATGTAGCTGCAATTCCTAAGCATTCACCACAGTAGAGGACTGGAAGGCAAGTGTGCTGCTTCCAGGTGAAATCCAAGCATCACTGGAGGGAAACAGTTCAGCAGCTTGCATGTATGATGTTGAGGGTCTGAGAATGGCCTCCGTGTGCTTCTGAACCATTTCTGCATGGAAAATGCCAGGGGTGTCTTCTCTCTGATTTGGCCAGCTGCAATCTGTGCAGCTGGGGCATTGAAGGGAGACAAAATGGAGCTGCCTTTTGCTCCTTTTTTTTGGAGGATGCAGCAGGAGGTGAAGGTTTGAAATGTACACTGCATCTCTCCATGTAATGCACAGGCCACCTCAGCACATCCATATGCTCTCCCTGTTGTTGGGACAGCAATTTCACTTGTAAATGTGAAAAAATAGGTCCTGTCATAATCACTTAAGACTAGTAACAGTAGCATCCATACAGAAAGTTCATAAGGCATGTGAAGTCATTGATGGCCTTGCTGATAGATAGAGCTGTTCTTTCTGCTCTGGGGAATAAAAACATTGATAGATGGGGTATGAAGTGGTTGGCCCCCTTTACAGAGGTCTTGCTGCTGTTATTGGCTATTCATTCATTCATTCATTCATTCATTCATTTGTTTCTGCCCTGCCCTTTACCTCAAAGGACTCCAGGGAAGCTTAGTGACTATATGTCTTACCTGTGTAGATGAAACATTCTTATGAACAGCAGCCAGTGACTTCCAATGTGTGGTGCCTTGCGCCAACAGATTCAGCTCAGACCTGAATCCTAGAAACTACCTCTTGTCCTGTTCCTGTATGGTTCCAACAAGAGCTTTTCCGCTGTCACACTTCTGTAATTTATGTGTGCAACAACTGAATGAATTTTGAATTCGGTGAAAGTATAGACAGTATCAAATTAAGTCTTGAGCTCTATCTCTTTTGACCAAAACAAGGGCCAAGGCAATCACACTCATGGAAACGTCTAATAACAGAGAAAGTCGGTGTTCTTTTCCATCCAGGTACCATATCTCTATGCATTCAAGGCCTGCAGTTGGTTCAGTTCTTAGAACTTGCTCAGCTTTGTTTTAATTGAATTGGACTAAAGGAGAAGCAGATACTGCTGCCTGTCTGGGATTCAAAAATCCATGGGGTGTCACAGTGCCTCTAAAAATTGGGGACACCTCTACTCCCACCAGCTCTTGTTGGGCAACTCTTACCACTATACCCATGGAAACATCTCTTATACAGGTATTAATATACAGAGACAGTGTACATTTGAAAGCCAGATCCCAGGGGCATTCTGTTGTACACATGGCCATTTTGGAACAAGCTCAGACTTGGAGCCTAAAAAAAAATCCCCCTAAACATTGAAAAACATTATCTGAAGAAATGTGCATGCACACGAAAGCTTATACCCAGAACAAACTTAGTTGGTCTCTTAAGGTGCTATTGGACAATTTTTAAATTTTATTTATTTATTTTGACTGTGTCAGACCAACACGGCTACCTACCTGAATTGAAAAACATGTTATTGCACCCACTTACAAAACAGCATATGTAAGTGCATGATGCAGACTGAAAAAACCCCCACAAAGTTGTGTGCAAAATTCCTGGCAAGCTACAATACATGGTTGGTGGTCTGCATTCAACCTGATGGTTCACACTTCCTGGTGAGACCACCGGAGCTGTGGCTGATTGTATGGCTGAGAATAGGTTCCGTTATGCCAGAATCATTCCTACAAATAGTGTGTGTAGCAGTATTTGATAGTGGTACAGTAAGGCATAATCCAATATAATTACTCAGTAGGAGCAGATGTGAATAAGGTGGCAGCAAGCTAACAGATGGATGGGTGGTTTGTGTCATGAGAGATGGTCAGGTGAAAGAGGAAGGTGATACTAGAGCTAGGAATCTTTCATGGGCACAACATCTTGATACAGGAAGGCTCTCAGGGGCTGTTTTGGATCCTGTGCTGGTGGGAGTCTTGGTCCCGAACATCTGAAGGGCACTAGGTTGGCAAAGGATGGCTTGAGCCATCAAACAGGCATTTATAGGCAGTTTCTGTAGACCTGTCAATGTGTCATCCTTTTGTTCATCTCTTTGGGGATCTGTGAAACTGATGCCCACAGTTCAAAGAAGTGAGGGACTTCTGTGGCCCAGTGCAAACATAATGCAGTTTGTAAACCTCCAGTGCAGGCACCCTTTCCTTCCCTGACCTCCCTCTGGAATGACTCTCACATTCTTTCCTTCACATCTTTTAGCAATGGCTTGGTATTCTCTGTATGTGCCAGTGCAAATTACAGTGAACGCAGACCAGGTTCATTGGAAACGATGGTTTGCACACCCACTTCAAAGCATGGTTCCACTCCTAGGTTTATGAGGGAGCCATGTTTTGCATTAAGTACCCTTTGTGACAGTGGGCACCCAATAAGGGACGGAAAATTGAGAGGAAAGTTGCTCAAGAGGCAGAGGGGGCACCTGAGCTCCTGGCCCTGCTGCCATTGCTGTAACCATGATTGAGGTCATCATGCTTGCAGTAGACCCCTCTCTCTTCATATCTACACCTCAGATTTGGATGATGCAGTGGGTCTTTCCACCTTAGAAACAGTGTAATGGAAATGTGATCCTTGGTGCTCTCCACATAAATCCTGCGCAGATTGTTAGAGCTGAGCCTTTTCTTGGTGTAGCAGTGCTGCTGTTCGAACTGCCGCCTTCTCCCTTCTTCCTGCATTCCTTCCATCTTCCAGACTCCATTCCTTCCAATATGTAGCTGTCATTACTGCTGTTCTGGAATTCAAGAGAGCAACCACTGCTGCGAACACTGCTCTGTTGAATCTCCGGAAGGGAGCACTTGCTTGCCATATGTTTTGTCCCAACTCCCATGTGCCATAAAGCTGCCTCTTTTTTTTATTCCCTTCTCCAGTGCGTAAACAAGAGATCATAAAGATAACGGAGCAGCTGATTGAGGCAATCAACAACGGAGACTTCGAGGCATACACGTAAGTGGAGAAACACAGGGTGGGGGCCTGCTGTTCAATTGGCCATTCAAAGCCAGATAATTTGGGTCAAAGAAGACATAACCACGGGGTGGTGAGGTGGAGAAGGGGAGTAGAAAATAGCAAAAACTTACTGTATTTTTCGCTCTATAAGACGCATCCAACCATAAGATGCATCTAATTTTTAGAGGAGGAAAACAAGAAAAGCCAGCAAGAGCCGTAGACAGGCTTGCTCGGTGCAGCTCTTTAAAGATAGAGTGGCTCTTGCTGGCTTTTCCAGGAGGTGAGAGAAGGGACTGGCGGGCTGCCCTCCATCCCTTCTCCCACCTCCCTGAAAAGCCAGAGCAAGCTCTGCAGCTATCGCTGAAGCCAGCAGAGCAAGAGCGATAGCTGTGCAGCGGTTCTTGCTCTGCTGGCTTCCCAGCGAAGCAGGATGAGAGACGGAAGGGGCTCCATAAGGGCTCCCTTCCATTCCTCCTCCTGCTTTGCTGGGAAGCCAGCAGAACAAGAGGCTCTGCGCAGCTCTCACTCTTGCTGCACAGCCTGCATTCGCTCCATAAGACGCGCACACATTTCCCCT
This sequence comes from Podarcis erhardii, assembly GCF_964252035.2. NCBI lineage: Eukaryota > Metazoa > Chordata > Lepidosauria > Squamata > Lacertidae > Podarcis > Podarcis erhardii. The sequence continues at coordinate 15,135,911 of NC_138509.1, read as the reverse complement.
TACTTTTTAGGAGGGAAAAAGTGTGTCTTATAGAGCAAAAAATAAGGTAAATATCTCAACTTAAGATGTTTCTGGTGTTTGATAGCTTGGTTATATGGAATCTTACTACATGAACGAAGTAGGATGTAAATATGGCAGGTGTGCTTGTGTATTTGCTGCTGTATGGGCAGTTTTAAATGTTCTCTAAGGTGACAACTTAGGGACACAGGTGGCACTGTGGGTTAAACAACAGAGCCTAGGACTTGCTGATCAGAAGGTTGGCAGTTTGAATCCCCACGACGGGGTGAGCTCCCGTTGCTCAGTCCCTGCTCCTGCCAACCTAGCAGTTCGAAAGCACCTCAAAGTGCAAGTAGATAAATAGGTACCGTTCCGCCGGGAAGGTAAACGGCGTTTCCGTGCACTGCTCTGGTTCGCCAGAAGCAGCTTGGCCATGCTGGCCACATGACCTGGAAGCTGTACGCCGGCTCCCTCGGCTAATAAAGCGAGATGAGCGCCGCAACCCCAGAGTCGGCCACGACTGGACCTAATGGTCAGGGGTCCTTTACCTTAAGGTGACAACTTAAAATTAAAGAGTTCTAACTAGGCAGGAAAGGAAGTATGGACAGAGCTGTCTATGAACCTGAATCTGCATTTACATTGGGAGTGCAGAATTTGTGGCCTCTTAGATGTTGACTCCAGTTTTTGTTTTCCCAGGCTATTGGCCATGCTGGCTGGTACTGATGGGAGTTGGGATCCCAACAACATTTGGAGGGCCAAAGATTCTCTGATTTACATTAATAAATGCAGCTACTTTAGCAGAAATGCAGAGGTGAATACTAATAAGCACTCTCTGTTGCATAGAGGAGTGTGTGCAAGCATGTACATACATAAACACAAGCAAACAAGCTTATTTTCCCAACATATGAACTTAAAGTCAGTGATTAGTGTTCTTTCCCCCCCATAATGCATTGCAAACTCTTCCTGGCGGCACATTCTCTAGGAAGCTAAAAGGGCTGTCATAAAGTAGGGGGAAGCTAGCATCCTATATGAAGTTGATAAGGAACAAAGGCATGTATAGATATGAATTCCAGCTGTGTTCCATCAAACTGTTCAGGAGGAGATGAGTGTTCTCTTCTGAAAGGCATGATTTGATTCCTCCCAGTTTGATTCATTTCACGAGAGGGTAGGAGCTAGGACAAGTCAAAAGCTCAAAAAAGTTCACAAGAAGTGTGGTCAGAATGAAACCACCTTTCAGCAACATCCCATCAACACAAAGCATACCGAGTAATTTTTTATTAGCTGTTAAGTTCTGCATCCCTTAGACAGAGATTCTTCTCTGAAAAGATAGTTGATTAATTTGAAAGTAAATAATAATTTAAAGCTGCTGGCTGGGAGGGAATGCAAAATGTCTGGGGTTCAATCCTAGAGCACTTGACTGTAAACTGTAATGTGGGAATGATAATGAATATGATTGGGCACGTATGTGGGAGAAGAGTAAAAGCACTTTTAACTTTTAGAGAATGGGTTGAAAATCAGTGTTTTCACCCTAAGATGTGAAGACTGCTTCCATTCCCTTAAGATCTGCTTCCCACTTCATGAGAAGTTAGCAGCAGCAGCAAGTGCCTAGCCTTGAAGCCTCAGATTGCTTAGGGCTTAGGAAAATAGGTTATAATACTTAAGGAAGCTCAGCTTTCTGTTCCTGGTTGGGGAGCCCTCTGAATCAAAACTGCATGCTGCAAACAGTCTATATTGACACAGGCTGTAGGTTCAGATACCAATGAGATCCTTTGTACTTTGTTTCTTGCAGGAAGATCTGTGACCCTGGATTAACCTCATTTGAACCTGAAGCACTGGGGAATCTCGTGGAGGGAATGGATTTCCACAAGTTTTACTTTGAGAACTGTGAGTGGTAGATAACTGGTAACACCAAAATTACCCTTGACCCTGCTTGCTTAGGTAGGAAAGAACTGCAGTTTTAAGACCTTCTCTGGACTTAGATTGGCAGTGTATTATCCTGGAAATTTGCACTCCAGAATTCTCCTCTTAGTTTTTCTTTTAATTGGAATTTTTGTATCAGTTGCCTGATACACCATCAAACTACAACCCTGAGAGCCTGTCCATAAGGATACCATGATTGACGGTATTGAAATCTGCAGAAAAATCTAGAAGAACAAACAGAGCTTCTCCTTATATGGGCCTTCCATTTGGGACACCAAGGCAATTAATTTCTGTGCTGATGGCACACCTAAAAGTAGATTGAAATGAATCCTGATAATTGGTGTAATTCAGCAGTGTCCGAAGATTCATAGCAGCCCCAGACGTGGATATTTGTGACTGGCCAATTAGTTGTTAAAATCCTCAGATTCCAAAAAAAGGGTTTCTTCAGCAGTGATTTCACAACCATCTGATTTATCAACCATTTGGTTTTGAAGATACTCTTGGTTTCCACCCTTGCTCGAATATTAATGATATATAATATATAATGATATATAATATAATACCCATTAGAGGTATGGGGTGACAGAAATTCCCTGCAAATAAGCATCAATGTGCAAAAGAAAAGGGGAGGGGGTCGTAGCAGGACACAAATGTGAACTCCACCTTGTCTACTTCTTTAGAAAGACAGGGAATACATGAATAAATAATAATAGTACAGTGGTGCCCCGCAAGACGAATGCCTCGCAAGACGGAAAACTCGCTAGACGAAAGAGTTTTCCGTTTTGGAGGTGCTTCGCAAAACAAATTTCCTATGGGCTTGCTTCTCAAGACAAAAATGTCTTGCGAGTTCCTGCGGGTTTTTTCCCTTTCCCCCCCCTTTTTCTAAGCCGATAAGCCGCTTATCTGCTTATCCGCTAAGCCGATAAGCCGCTAAAAGCCGCTAATAGCGCTAATAGCGCTAAGCCGTCAATGGGCTTGCTTGGCAAGACGAAAAAACCGCTAGACGAAGAGAGTCGCGGAACGAATTCTTTTCGTCTTGCGAGGCACCACTGTATCAAGCAAGATTCAGGTCCTTTCCTCTGTGCTATAACCAACACTTGAAAGATAGCCACTTATAAGCAGGCTCTGACTGTTGGAATCTCTGAAGGCTCCCCAGAGGCAGGCAGAGAAAAATGATGGCTCCTTTCTCTGCATGTTGTTTATGTTTGTTTTATTTCTCCTTAGCAGTCAACTTTTCCTGGTGTTGCGCATATATATATATATATGTTCCTTTTCAATTTTCAATGAATCCTTTAGGTTCACAGCGTAATAATAAAAAAAAAGCAACCTGGTTCTCCAGGAGCCTGAGATGAATTCATTTTAAGAAATTTATTGGAGGGACTGGAGCATAGAAGCAATTAGGAAAAGGAAGGGGTTTTGTGGGGCACTTGGTTGGACTGCTTCATTATGGTCTGACTGGGATGGAAAGAAAGCCAAAAGACATGTGATCTATTGGGGGAAGTGACCAAAGTAATGAACGAAATAAACCTGTTTCTTTTTGCGAGGTTAGGGAGAATGCTCATTGTTTCACATGTCTCCCCAGTATTGTCCAAGAACAACAGCAAGCCAATTCACACCACCATCCTGAACCCCCACGTTCACGTTATTGGTGATGACGCAGCCTGCATTGCCTATATCCGCTTGACACAGTATATCGACGGTCAAGGCCGACCCCGCACCACGCAGTCGGAAGAAACCCGTGTTTGGCACCGCCGTGACGGCAAGTGGCTGAATGTCCACTACCACTGCTCTGGGGCCCCAGCAGCTCCACTCCAGTGAAGCTGAAAGATGGGTATGTTGGGCCGGGAAAGTCTCTCCAGTACAAAGAGGAAGTATAATACGGCAGAGGAAGCCTTACCAAGGAGACCTGTGGATGGGAACTTGCAAAGATACATGGCAGTTCAAATCTCTTGGCTAAGTAGATAATGCTCACTACTGTTTTCCCAGCAGTGAAGCGCAAAGCATGTTGAAGGTGTCGGACCTATCAGGTAGGGGTGGAAAAGGCAAAGGAGAAGGATGAACAAAACAAATGTAGTTTTCTCCCCTTAGTGTTGTTTCACAGTTATCATTGTTTGGCCATCAAGATTGGTGGGAGGTTCCAGCTGCTTCAAAAGACGTCTCCAGTCCCTGGAGGTGCAGGCTAACTCAGTGCTGAATTCCCTCCTGTCTACAAGAAAAGAAATTCACCAAGCCAGAATTTTATTATCGATGCCTGGTGTTTCTCATGGTCTCCTGTTGAAGACTGTGTTGGGCAAAAGCATGCACAAAATGCTGCGTGTCCCAATGTCTGGAATTGTTGAAGATTTAGCTTTGACAGCTTCAGAAGAGTGTTGGATACTTAATTTAGACAGAAAGCACTCAAGGCTGAAAGTCATAAAGTAAATATATGTTTAGTTTTATAGGAGTTTAGTTCCAGGGAAGGAGCCAACCTCTGGTTGTTACAATGCTACAGGTTAGAAGGATGTACCATACACTGAAGCCTACATTTCTTGGCTCCTGACTTGATCCCCTCACTTCCTGTATTCACATAGATAAGAAGGAAATAAATTGTTCCAACCTGTTCCAACAATTTACTCCTGATATCATCTGCAATGATAAACAGCATAGTTAATCTGCTCATGCTGTTAATACATTTATATTTTTATACATCTAGGAACATGTCAATTCTGTGCATAAGTGAAGTACTACAGTTTGGTTGCATTTTAAAGGCACCTTAACCCATCTCCCAGTTCATTCTCTTTGACATGAATTCCTTTTGGTCTTTTTCCACCACTGAATCTTGAACTGTGGTTAAACATTTCATTGGCACCACCATGAGACATAGCTAACCAGGGTTCATTATTGAACGCAGTTTGCTAACCAGATTTCCTTCTTGGGGAATCCTGACTTCCACTAAATGCAGTGCTGAGATTACAGTTAACTCGAGTTAAAATACTTAATGGGAGCTTGCAAAAACAGGACCCCCCCCCAAAAAAAACCCACCTGCCTAATTATGCCAGCTGCTGGGTAATGTCAGCTGTTCCATTAACCTGGCCACAGTGATCCATGCGACGGTCACCTCCAGGCTTGACTACTGTAATTCGCTCTACGTGGGGCTGCCCTTGAAGCTGTCCCAGAAACTCCAACAGGTGCAGAATGCTGCAGCGAGGCTCCTCACGGGGTCTCTGCCATGGGAGCATATTCACCCAGTGCTTTTCCAGCTGCACTGGCTCCCAGTAGAGTACAGGGTCAGGTTTAAGGTGCTGGTTTTGACCTTTAAAGGCCTTCATGGCCTAGGACCCTGATACCTACGGGACCGCCTCTCCCAGTATGCCCCACGGAGAGCCTCAAGGTTCATAAATAGCAACATCCTAGTGGTCCCGGGCCCTAAGGAAGTTAGATTAGCTTCAACCAGAGCCAGGGCCTTTTCAACTCTGGCTCCGGCCTGGTGGAACGCACTGTCTCATGAGACCAGGGCCCTGCAGGATCTGATTTCTTTCCGCAGAGCCGGTAAGACAGAGTTGTTCCGCCTGGCCTTTGGCTTGGAGCCAATTTGATTCCCTCCCCCTCTTTCTTTTTTATTTTTCTTTCTCCTCCTGCGATGAGGCTACATTTTAATATTTTAATGTTGAATTTTAATTTTGTTTTTAAGTTGTATTCATTCAACTTGTTTTTATTATTGCTTGTTAGCCACCCTGAGCCCGGCCTTGGCTGGGGAGGGCAGGGTATAAATAAAAATTATTATTATTATTATTATTACATTTTCTTCTGTCTTCCCACCCTTCAAATCCGTCTCCTCTTTCTGACTGCAGCAGCTTTCGGAGATACTCAGCGGGAGGGCAATATCTTCTCAGCAAGCAGCTCTGGAGTGCCTGAATTACAGCAACGGTCATGTTCGTTTTGACGTTTAAAAAAAAAAAAAGAATTACAAACCGGCAGCAGCCAAATGCACGAAACCCTGCATGAATCTGATGCTCCGGGCGCTGCCGCCTTTCTGTTGTTTTTCCATGGATCCATCGTGTCTGTTTCTGCTGTACGAAGGTGTCTTTTAAATCTCAAGAGAGAAACCCATATTGTTTGTATAGAAAAGAGATCATCATCCATGACGGAGTGTCTAGCGCCTCCTCTCCAGGGCTGATGATGGGGCAGCAGCTGTGGAGCATCTTTCGGAACCGGAGCAAAGAAGGGGGAAGAGAAAGCAGCTCAGGCAGCAAAATGCTGGAACCTGTGCTCTGTGAAGGCACAGTGGGAACTAACATGTCCGGGCTATGCTGCAGCTTTAATCGGCGAGATGTGGCTGGCGGCGAGCTCTCGGGGGCCAGCGTGGAGAAAAGGGGGCAAGGTGGAAGGAGGACACTTCTCAGCCCTTTGCCATACAGCAGACTGACTTGAGCCCAAGGGTCAGCGGTGGAGATGTGCAGCAGCCAGCCGTTTGCTCGGCCACTGGGTCCCACTGATGGACTGCGTTAAAATGAACGAGAATGTTTTAAGGAACAATTGTGAGCTGGATTAAATAGCGTAGGAGCTTGCTCTTCAGAGGTGCACTGATTTTTATTTTATTTTTTCAGAAACAGCCACTCCTTGGAGGCATGAAGTCAGCTTATAAGGGCAAAGTTTAAGAGCAAATGATATTAGGGGGAAGAGGGTACATGAATGGCTTGTTTTGATTTTGTTTTGTTTAGAATAGATGGGATCCAGATTGCTGCGGAATATGTGCTGCTTAGGAAACAGTTGAAAAGCTTTGTGTTAACATCCTGCCCTGAAGTTTTGCACACACACATGCGTTAGCTTCCTGTATGGTGTGTAACTTAGTTTGTGTTTTATACTGAAATAGATTCTATATATATATAAATATATATATGCACCCCTGTAACTATGGGGCTTGCTGGTTTCCCAGTTTTATTTGTTTTCTGATAAATGAGCAAAGGGAGCCAGCGACTTCAGGCAAGTGCTTTTTCCACTAGCCCAGTCCCTCTGACACAGCTTTGTTTCCTGTTGTTCCATTGGGTGTATTTTATTTTCTTTAATCTCTCTCCCTCCTATCATCTGTGGTGGTGTGTTTACTCAGTTAAACATTGAATCAGAACTTTGGTTTTACTTTATGCAGAAGGTTCTCCAGTTTCTGCTGTAGTTACAACTAGGAACCCAACACACCCATATAGGGGATTGCCAGTTTGCATTGGCCACAATTGTCTCCCTTGCCACCAAGAAGGGCAAGCATTGCTCTTTATTCCCTACATAGAAAATGTTTGACAGTTGTACACCTTGGCCATTGTTTTACCCATTTTTTATGTAGTAGAAGCGGGATAGAATCCTTCCCGGTAAACTTTGACGTTCAGATTGACTCCCTGTCTTCTAGACACGGAGAACACCAAATCTCTTTTGCATGTATGGTCACTTAAATTTGAGAATATGGGATTCCATTATATTACACTCCACCCCTTTGCTGCCTATAAAGGACTAAGCAGAATAGCAGGAAGACAACCTTTTGATGGAGTTTTAGAACAACAGAAAGTTGCAACGATCCCATGGAACAGAAGGAATGTGTTTTCTACTTTGCAGTGAACATCCTAGCTTCTGTTACTGCTAACAAGGCTGATAGCTCAGTCCCACGGCATTTATCACAGCTTATCTTCAGCACAGCAAAGGGAATTTACCCTTTGCGAGGTTTGTCTGCGCAAATCCTTCAACCCTTTTCAGCCTCGTCTAGAGCCAGGTGAAGGAGAAAAGGAATGCTGTCTCAAGTAGAAGTGAGACCTTTAATGTAAAAAATCCTTAGATAGCACTAAGCTTAGTGAGTGAGGCGACAAAGAAAATCCTTGATAATTTTATTCAGGTTTTTAACAATAAAGCCACGAAGTGGGGAACAGGAAATTAGTTATGCAGCTTTTTAAAAATGACAAATTCTGCATGCTTTTAGGTCTGATCTTTCCTTGTCTCTTTATCTGAAGATTATTAATGATAAACCCTCTCTGTATTAAGTATCTGCATCTTTCAAAAATATTTTTTTTGGAACAGTTTTGAGTTGAAGTTTTTTGTCTTTGTTTTTGCACAGTCTTCGAGACATGTTCTAATTTAATGAGAACCTTAGCTTGGTATGGCCATTATCCAACACAGCTATAAACCTTTAGCATTCTTAATGTTCTCTTATGGGGTTAATGTAAGCATCTATATATAATATTATATCAAGTTTTAAACAGGAAATGGAAGATGTTTGATGCAAAAATTTTGCATGATAGAGAATTAATTGAAATCAAGTTAGGCTTTTTTCTGAATGTTGGTAGAACCTTCATAGCTTTGTTATAATGAAACCTTGAACCGGAAATATTTAATAAAATAACATTTAAATGGTGCAAAGTCATATAGTACTCTTGTATTCTCCTGAATCTTTGGGGAAAATAGGCCTTGGGCTGTTTAGACACACACTGCTTTCTCAAATCTGCTAATAAGAGGCAAATTCATTTGACTGCATTTTTCATTTCTGGTGAATCAGCTCGTTTTGGATATGTGTATAAATATGATAGCCGACCTATAGAAAAGGAAAAAGAATGCAAAGAAATTAGTGCATCCAAAAAAATTGGTGGGACGCAATAGAATTTTGTTGAATTACTGCTGACTTGCTACATATTAAAAATCATGTTGTGTTACACACTGCTTTTTGTTTTATGCCACCCGAGTTATTGCAAATCTCTTGCCATTTTTTGAGGACAAAATAGGTATGAAGTCTAGTGTGGTGCGCTGCAACTAAACCATGTTGCATTACATTAGACCCAGTGTTGTTTGATGATACATCAGATGCCTTGTCGTTCTTTTTTTTTTTTTTTTTTTTTTTTTTTTTACTTTTTACTTTTTCTGTGTTCAGTTTTGGTGATGATTGATTCTGGAGATCTTGAGTGGAAAATGGGGAGAGCTGGCTCTAGGTTTTGGTGGACCATTGGTAGGCTTCTCTTCTCTTTATTTTAAGGCAAAAAGAGAGTGCAAAGAGCTCTGAAAGGACTTCTCCAAACGGAATGAATGGACGTTAAAATGGCAAATGCAGTTCAGTGAAAACAGGTGTAAATCGATGCATGCCGGGGCAGAGAATTTTCATTTCACTTATACGCTCATGAGGTCTGAAGTGGTGGTGAGTAACCAGAAAGGCACCTTGATGTTGACCCAGGGTGCAGCAGCTGTGAACAAGGCAACTTACATGGTAGGGATCAATAGGAAAGGAATTGAAAATAAAACTGCCAGTATAATAATGCCACTATTATTATTATTATTATTACAGGCAGCTCCGTATCAGGAAGTTTTTAAAGTTTGATCTTTTATTATGTTTCAATATATGCTGTAAGCCGCTCAGAGTGGCTGGGAAAACCCAGCCAGATGGGCGGGATATAAATAATAAAATTATAATACTGCAAATCTATGGTGTTACCACATTTGGAATACTGTGTACAGTTCTTACTGCCCCACCTCAAGAAGGGCATTATAGAGTTGGGAGAAGGCTCAAAAAAGAACAGCCAAATTACTAAGAGGATGAAGCAACTCTTCTATGAAGAAAGGTTGCAGTCTTTGGTACTTTTTAGTTCAGAGGAAAGGCAGGTGACATGACAGTAGTTTATTAAATTGTGCATGGTATTAAAAAAAAAAAAAAAGAGCGGAATTTTTTTCCCCCGTCTCACAGCACCAGAATTTGTGGACAATCCAGTGAAGCTGAATGTTGGAAGATTCAGGACAGGTAAAAAGAATTTCTTCATGCAGCACCTGGTACAGCACATGTTAAAATCATGGCCCTATCTTTCACAGGAGGCAGTGATGGCCACCCACTTGGATGGCTTCAGGAGATTAGACCGTTTCATGGAGGACCAGGCTATCATTGGCTACCAGCCATGAGGTCTATGTTTTACCTCCACAGTTAGAGGTGTCACATCCCTGAATACCAGCTACTAGAAATCACAGGCGAGCAGAATGCTCTTGCACTCACATCAAGCTTGTAGGTTTCCCCCAGGCTTCTGGCTGCCCACTGTGAGAAAAGAATGCTAGACTGTGAGAACAGGATGTTAGATGTGCCATGTAGCTGATGCATCATTCTATTCCTGTGTTCCTCAGCACAGTGTGGTCCCTCGCCAAGAGAATGGACAGGTGGCCAGGACTCCTCGTTTCCGCCACCTGCTAACTCTTCCATAGAGACAAGAATGTGAGTAGATGACAGTAGTAGCAAGGAACAGCCATCACTTGCTCATTCTTCTCCTGTCGTCTTTTGGGCTGTTGTACGAATTCAGCGCAGAGGGAAAGAACAGGTGAAAACACCATGGGGGGCTGTTCATCCCACCACTGACTCACCTGCTCAGGAGCAGATCAGGAGTCAGCATTGGGGCACCACAGGGCCTCTTCATCTGCCTGAATATGCCAACCACTGACACTACCTCTGGGGGAAATGGTTAAGCATTAATTTTATCTGATATTCCTCTATTCAGAATTGTTGCTTGCCAGGACTGCTTTGTTAAAATACAGAAGAAGAGGCCTCATTACTGGTTGTAAAGGTACATTTGGAAGACAAGAGCATGTCCTCTTGTTCTTCACCTGAGCACCCACTGAGTTGAATGAACTTGTGTTGGACAACCATGCACTTTTTTTCTTTTTTGTTCACCCAAACCTACTTGACCTATTGCTTGCAAAATGGCTATCCTGTTTCACCTTCATACACTATTATCTTTAACAAGTGTTTGAAAAGAACGGTGGGTGTGTTTGTCAATTCATTAGTGGGACAGGTGTTTAAACCTCTCCTAGCTGGTACAGTGGTACCTCAGGTTACAAACGCTTCGGGTTACAAACACTTTGGGTTACAGACTCCGCTAACCCGGAAGTAGTACCTTGGGTTAAGAACTTTACTTCAGGATGAGAACAGAAATCGCACCGCGGTGGCAGCGGGAGGCCCCATTAGCTAAAGTGGTACCTCAGGTTAAGAACAATTTCAGGTTAAGAACGGACCTCCGGAACGAATTAAGTTCTTAACCCGAGGTACCACTGTACTTGCTTCTATCCCAAAGACTCAAGGTGGATCATAAAGTTTATAATAACAATATTTTCACCCAATACCAAGGTAATCATATATAAGCTGAGCCTGCACCTTCTATTGTGGTAGTTCCGAGTGTCCCTCAGTTAAGAGGAGACATGGAACTTTTGTGATCTCAACATTATTTGGTGTAAACTATATGCATTTCTTCCTGAAGAAAATACTGAGAACTACAACCTAGGTCTTTAGGACGATGTGTCCAAGGTTTGTATATGGCAACATGTTTAACTTGCCAGAAAAATTGAAAAATTAAGGCTGCTGGAAAAAGCAGTTGAATTGAAATGAGGTTCATAATTGTTCTGTATCTTTGGTCATAAGGTACTTTCGCATAGATGATAACACCTTCCACTAGATTGCGCTAACCATCTTGAATGCAGCAGTTGTCACCAGAAATGCTGTATTTAATACCAATGGAGACTGTTATCAAGTCTTTTTTTAAAAAAAGAGAGAGAGGAAGAAGCTGTCATGGGCCTAGATTTCCTATGCGGATTTCCTGCATTGAGGGTAACCCTTCCAGTTTATGTGTATTGAACTGTAATCCATTGCATAGTGCATATATAAAATGGAACTCCGGGCTTGCTAATGAAGTATTAGTAGTAAATGCTAATAATTTTGTGCTTATTAAACAACATTGCACTGAATGAAGCCTGTTCTTCGGGGCGGGGGGAGCATTTATTAACGATGATTTTCCAGGAAGCCAAGTATGCAACCACTGTCCAGACTGCTGAAATTCTCAGGCCTTTTGCTTCTGTTCTGGGAGTAATACGTTTCATGCGATTATTTCCATTAATCCAGAATTATTCAGAGTAGATTAATTTGTAGAATTAGTTCAGAACTAATAAGATGGAATTCTAACAGAGAAAAAAAATGAATGAATGAAGCCTCTGAGTGTTCTATGTCAGGATTGTATAAACTTGAATCAACAAAGGAGAGCAGGGAGGATGTTGTGGCTGCAGAAAATAATAGCAGATGTAGCCTTTGACATCTAAGGAGCTTATTTAGTTCATTTTAGCCAAATAAAGTGCAGAGGGGGTCAAGGAATACCATTCAAATCCAAAAGTTGAGTGACTTTCGTTTGTTTTACCCCAAAATAAAAACTTTTTAGCCAAAGGGTTCTCAAATTTAGATAATTTTAGAATGAAAATAGCTTTGGAATGGTAACGGAAAAGATTTGACTGCAGAAATGTTTGAGAGCAATGGCTATTAGCCACAATAGTGAATCTTCTATCTCCACTGTGCCTCAGAATACAAGTTGCTGAGAACAGCCGGTGCAGAGAGTGCCGCTTGCAGGCTTTCTGCGGGCAGCTGGGATTGGCCGTTGAGAGAACACAGTGCTCAACTAGATGGGCCTTTGGCCTGATCCAGCAAGCTATTATGAAATGGACTTAAAAGCTTCTTCCCCTCCATTAAATTGATGTGCAATGCTGTGCATTAGGAAGGGTGATGAATACATGAATTTTTCATGCATGGCAGATAAAAAGAAAATGCATTTCTTGGTCTGGTTTATGTATGATGATACTGAGTCACAGAACTCGTGGTTTCCAAACAACCTTTTAGGAACCTAGACGCAGAGGATGTTAGAAAATGGGCCACACACCTGTTTTATGCTGGTTCTCTACTCATTTTTAGTTGCATTGTCATATTGTATAAACGACTCTTTTCTTGTTTTAGTAGCTGACAAACTGAAGCTTTTGCGATGTACGCAGAAGGCTTTCCTTTCCTGAGCCACGGAATATGAGGCATATTGGAACAAAGACTGCACACTCAAAGTGGGCTTTGTGCCATCAGTTTTGCACCCTATGCCTCCAGCACAATACGTAGGGGTTTCTCATTTCTTTCCGACAGCCGCCTTGTGTGGAAGGCTAGGTCGAGAGCACACTAGTTAGCTTCATGCCTGAGTGGCAATTTGAATCTGAAATTCCCTGGGACAAGTCCAACACACTATTTACTACACTGAATTGGATCTCAGTCATGCTCATTTGCTGGGGGGGGGAGACGACACATTGCAATGAGTTTAGATGTGTATGTATCTAAAGCATTCGAAGAGGAGACCCAATTCTGCAGGTCACAGTCTGTTGTGTTTGTACCACTTCAGTCTTTCATTATGTACTTTTTGGTTGATGGATTTATTGGGGTTTTTTAGAATCCCTGTGGTCTATTGATATTAATTAAATTTAGAAAGCAAGGAGGATGTACTCAGGATCCTAAGAGTTTAAGACATAACTCATCTTTATTAATGTACTCCTGAATATTTCTACTTGCTAAAGAAGGCAAGGGACACGGGTGGCACTGTGGGTTAAACCAGCCTAGGGCTTGCCGATCAGAAGGTCGGCGATTCGAATCCCCGCGACAGGGTGAGCTCCCGTTGCTCGGCCCCTGCTCCTGCCAACCTAGCAGTTCAAAAGCACGTCAAAGTGCAAGTAGATAAATAGGTACCGCTCTGGCGGGAAGGTAAACGGCGTTTCCGTGCGCTGCTCTGGTTCGCCAGAAGCGGCTTAGTCATGCTGGCCACATGACCTGGAAGCTGTATGCCGGCTCCCTTGGCCAATAAGGCGAGATGAGCGTCGCATTCCCGTCGAGTCGGTCACGACTGGACCTAATGGTCAGGGGTCCCTTTACCTTTACCTAAAGAAAGCAAGTACCTTGCTCATTCATATCAAAGCCCATCTCTTAAGCATCCCTGAAACAAGTGGGGAACTAGATGGTTCTCCAGAAACCAGCCAGTGGTCTACAGACATGGGCAACTTTCTTCTGTCAAGGGCTATATGCTGGTGGTGGGTGGAGGGAGAGCCAAAGTGAGTCGAGCACCCCATTCCCCCCCCCTTTCTCTTTCCCACTCATTTCCCCCTTTGTTGGCATATCTGTATAACTTTGTTTTAATCTTTCTGGCACCAAATATGACCAGATGCATATTGTGTAGCATTTCCAGTGCTAATGCATGCTGAAATTTTCATCCCATTTGCCCACACTATCCTCTTGTTATTTTAAGACCACATTACATATGAGACAATAAGAGGTTTTCCTCACACCCATTGCTATCAAAACCTTATAAGTAATCAATAGCATATCTTTTATTTTCATTCAGTTTGTTCGCATAAATGGTTACCACACAGTTCTGATAAATGGTTACCATACAGTTAAAAAGAATGCCTTCTAAACTTCATAAAACACATAGCATCAATTAATTTATATTAAGCTTGGTGTCAAGAACTTATGCTACCATATAACACTAGCTTATCCAAAACCGAACAGCTCAAAAATGGAGTTTCTCATGCACTTCCTTATCTTTTTCTGCTTCTCCTATTTCCTGTTTCAAAATATACTTTGATTGCAATCCCATAACATTTTCCTGGGAGTACAATTTCTACTACGTTGCATTGGTATACTCTTGCTATTTGAAACACACACCAATTCATTGAGTTTAAGTAACCCCAGTGGGCCAGTGCATTTAGAAGTGAAAAGTGCTGTGTAATACAGGCAGTTATGTGCAGGGGGGTGGATAAGACCCCCAAACTTTCTCCATCCTTGACAAATACAGTATCAGAATCCTGCTTACAAGCCAGTTAGGGTTGTGAACTTTTGCCCATTTAAACATGTTCCCATCCCACCGCACCTTTCATTTTTTTTTAAAGGCAGCCTTGACCTGTACTGAAAACTGGAGTTCTGATTACAGAGTTGCCATGGAAACCTCGCCTTTCTCACCTAAGCTATTCATTGGCTGCCTGACCTGGCACAAACCTTTTCTTGTTCTGTGTTCTCCTTATGTGACATGGCAGTGCTATCAATGATCTGCACCACCGAGAGGTAACGATATGTTTTTAGGTTAACACTATCGGGTTTTCACTTGGAGGTACCCATAAATGCTCAGCCACTGAATCCCCTCACGCTACAAGGTTGCTGAAGGATTACTATAGAATACAATCTTCCTTACCCAAAAGCATTTCATATATCCCACTCCAGAACAGGAGTGTCATTCCATGTTTCAGTATAGCAGGGAAAAGCAAGATTTCAAGGTTCAGTGTGATTTGGCCTAGGCTTGAATAAATCCAAGATTTATTCCATATACTATATGGATTTACATTTGCGGTGAAATTGGAAAAGGTCGGTGTAATTTAGGAGCATTTCTTATGGCACCTCCTCACTTCATAGCAGCAAGAGATTGAGATGGTCATGAGATATGGACTGAAAAACTGAAGGGAGTAACAGCCTTCCTGCACTCTTTAAATTTATTATTTGCCCCCCAATCCTTTCTCTGTATGATTCTACCCCCCCCCCCGCTGCTTTATGAATACTTATTTTAAATAGTTTTAATAACACCCTTCATCAAACTGGTTCTAGGTTCAGTAGCAAGCTGAACCTGAGGCATTTGCAACTCGATGTACCACTGTTGTTGTTGTTATGCGCCCCCTTGGCTCAGCTACTGTGCAAGAGAACCTCCCACACTGCCCTAAATCCGGCACTGAGAAGCCAGGCAAGCAGGGTGCCCTCCCTGCGCTATACCAAGTTCCAAAACGTCAATAATGTTCCTAGTATTTGCAAACATATGTCTACCTGGGAGAAAGCCTGCCTGGTCTTTATGAATTACTTCATTAAGCACTCTTTTGAATCTACTTGCCAAAATGTCTGCAAATATTTTGTAATCCACATTCAAAAGGGAGATGGGACGATAGTTTTTGAGTTGTGTCTTTTCAGCTTCAGATTTTGGTATCAATGTGATAAAGGCTTCCTTCCACGATTCCGGCGCCTTCTTCCCTTCCATAATTTCATTACAGACCTCCATCATTGGTTGGGTCAGATAGTCTTTTAATGTCTTGTAATACTTGGAGGTCAAACCGTCTGGCCCTGGAGATTTGCCCAGTTGCATGTTCTGAATAGCTTGTTCAATCTCTTGTTGTGTTATTTTGTTGTTCAGGATTAATCTGTTTTTTTGTGACAACTTTGTTAATCCATTTCTTTCCAGAAATTGTTTAATCTCAACCTCATCTTGCGGCCCTTGAGTGTATAATTTTTTAAAGTATCTCTGGAAGCACTTTCTAATTTCCATGGGGTTCTGGATATTTCTTCCTTCAATTTCTAGGTTTGTAACTATATTTAATTTCTGTCTCTTCTTCAACTGCCAAGCTAGCAGTTTTCCACATTTATTTGCCGATTCAAAAGTTTTTTGTTTCATTAATTTAATCTTCCATTCTATTTCTTGGTTTATCAATTTAGAATATTGGGCTTGATATAGTTTAATTTCTCTCAGAATCGGCTGTGACTTCGGGTTTGATCTTAATTTCTTCTCCAATTCTTTAATTTTCTGCAAAATCTTATCTTTCCTTTCATTTTGTGTTCTTTTCTTTACAGTGTTCTGTTGTATCAAGAACCCCCTCATCACAGCTTTGCTTGCGTCCCAGATAGTTCTTTTTTCCACCGTAGTGTTCATATTTATTTCAAAATAATCCTTCAAGGTTTTTTGGGCCTTCTTGACAATCTCCTGATCTCTAAACAAGCTATCATTCATCTTCCATCTAAAGGAGCCGGTTGGCAATAGTGTCATATCCATCTTCAGCGCATTATG
This sequence comes from Podarcis erhardii, assembly GCF_964252035.2. Taxonomy (NCBI): domain Eukaryota; kingdom Metazoa; phylum Chordata; class Lepidosauria; order Squamata; family Lacertidae; genus Podarcis; species Podarcis erhardii. The sequence goes on along the minus strand of NC_138509.1, from coordinate 15,119,358 downwards.
GTCGGAGCAGGTCTTTGGGCAGATTTCCACTTTTCTGACCTTGGGTGCCAGACCTCTAGATATCCATATTTGGTCGATTCTTGTCCAAGTCAGTTGGGCTTCAGAGAAGAATGTTCCCTCTCTTCCCAGGGGGTTCTTAGTTCTCCAAATATCAATCCAGTCCATATTGTCAGCCATTTCAAAAAAGGTCTTTGGTAGTCTGCCGTCTTTTGTAACGTTTTGATTTTGTGACTTATCCATGTTTGTCGATACGACCCCATTCATATCTCCCATCATAATGATGTTGTTGTAGTCCAGATAGTCCAGCATAGTCTCATGCAACTTCTTGTAAAATTCCGATTTCCCGTCATTTGGTGCATAAATTCCTAATATCAGAATCTTTTCTCCTTGGTGTTGTATCTCAATTCCTAATATTCTTCCATGTTCATCTTTGAATAAGAATTTAGGTGACAGGCTCTCTTTTGCATATATCACCACTCCTCGCTTCTTTACTCTGTCCGAAGATATAAATTCTTGGCCAAGTCTTTTGTTTATTAACACCTTTCTATGGAGCCTAGTCACGTGTGTTTCTTGTAAGCAGATAATATCCAATTGTTCTTTTTTTAGTATATGAAAAATTTTCCTCCTTTTTTCCGGGATATTGCAGCCATTAATGTTCCAACTCAAAAGTTGCAGAGACATCCTGAATAAATCTGGTTATTTTTCAAGGGGTGGTATCTTGTTCAGAGAATCTTCAGAGTCCAAGGGTGCAGATGCCTCTGGTGTTTCAGGCCCTGGAAGTTGATCAATTCCTTTGTGAAGGTCCTCTCCGTATACGTTCAGAAATTTATCTCTGTCTTCCGATGTTCTGATTTTGATCTTCTTCCCTCTAAAGGTAAAAGATAGTCCTTGAGGAAATTCCCACCTAAAGATGATTGAATTCTTCCTTAGTAGTCTTGTCAACTCCAAATAGTCAGATCTAAGATCTAGCAGTTGTTTAGGAATATCCTTGTAGATCTCAATTCTTTTGTCCAAAATGTCCAGTGACTTTCCGTAGTGTAGGCCCAAAATCTTATCCCTTTCCTCCTTTGACCTCAATATTATCAAACAGTCTCTGGGCTTCTCTTTCTTTAGAAGTCTTCCGAGCCTAAAAGCTGAAACAATTTTAAAGTCCTTTTCCTCTAAACTCCAAAATTTGGAGAATTCTTTAGTCAGAAACTCAGCTAGGTTGCCTTCTTCCACTTCTGGTATTGCTCTTATCCTTAAATTGCTCTCCCTGTTCCGCAGTTCAAGCATGGACAAATAGGTCTGATGTTCGCCTACTTGCTTGCAGAGTGGTCTTACCTCTTGTTCTAAATTTTCAAGTTTTTGGCTGGTATCTTCAGCCAATTTCCGATTTTCCCCTGCAGCCTCCTTCAATTCTCCGATTGCTTGAGTATTCTGTGCGACTTGTCCAGATAATTTATTTAAACATTCTATGTTCTGCTCAATTTTATATGTTTGCTCATCAGCTTTCTTGTCCAAAGATTCTACTTTCTTATCCAAAGATTCTAATTTTTCAAAAATTTTCTCTAAAATAGTAGTGCTTGCCCCTGAGGCCATATCTTCCAGTTGTAATTCCTCAGTTTCTCCCTCCCCTGCCCGTGGCAGAGAAACAGTTTCGACCTCAGAGGGCAAAGTAGGCACAGATGATCTACGTGCCTGTGAGGCTGCGGTTAAAGTTGTCAAAGTTGTTTGTTTAGTTCTTCCTCTCCTTCTTGTACCACTCATTCCAAAGTTATCTAAAATTCAAGGTCAAGCTGAGTTGTTCCCATGAGAAAGCCCCGGCACAGATGGTCACAGTCAATAAGGGGCCGGGAAAAAGAAAGTAAAGTAAAAGTCACTGTTATAAGTCCCAAATCCTCTAGGGGGAGTTTAAAATATTTCAGGGAAGAAATCAATTTCAGTTAAAATAAAGTCAAATTTCTAAGTCCAAGAACCTTCAATAAAAAGATTTTTCAGCAGAGTTAAGGTTTAGTGCAACAACAGTATTTCTGATGGTGTAAGCTGGTAATCCAAATGCTTCAAAGTAACAAGTTCAGACTCTCTCAGATTGTTTCAAAGTTCAGATTCAAAGTATCCAAGCTGCAAACTGCAAGCTGACAGCTCAGTTTCTCAGGCAGTTCCAGCGCCTGGGGTTTTTAGTTAAAATGTAGCTCCAAAGGGAGAAAGATTAAAATATAACTAAAATTCATAAGAGTCCAGCACATGAGGTTATTTATTCCACTTAAAATAAAGTTCAATGGGTGCTCAGATCAAATAGTTTAAAAGGTCTCTCTTTGCCTCCACTCTTCCACGCTCTTTGCGTTCAAGTTCAATGGGAGCGGAAGACGGACTTCCTGTTTTTCGTCAATCCGCTTTCAGCCAAATTTAATGTTTTAAAGTCCCGAATTACATGCAGTCCGTTGTTTACTCACGGGTTGTTGTTTTTAAAGCATAAATTTCAGGAAGAAAGGTCAGCGCTCACTGGCAACAGCTACGCGGCTTCACTCCGCCGATTGCGGAACGACCCACAGCGCCGCAGCCTCCTCCGCGATCCGGAGCCCCTTACGAGGCTCCCTCAACGTTTCGGTGGCCGCTTCTGGCGCCCGCCGGGTCCCGGGACCGCAGGCTTCTGCTACCTGCGGTTTTCCGTTTTTGGGTCTCCGCTGCGCCGTAGCGGACGACCCTTTCTCGTGCGGAGCTTCCCTTCCCGTTAGGAAAGGGCAGCCATTACCCTTCGCGCCGCCTCCGGAAGTCCTATGAATACTTATTTTAAATAGTTTTAATAACACCCTTCATCAAACTGGTTCTAGGTTCAGTAGCAAGCTGTGGCTCACGTATTTCTGATGTGTACAGAATCACAGAATTGTAAGTTGGAAGGGACCCAAAGGATCAACCCCATCAAATACAGGAATCCTACGCACAGCGTTCTCTCGGTGGGCTTGAACCACCAACCTTCTGGCTCACAGCCAGCCACACTGACCTGTTTGTGCCACCTGAGATGCCTCACATCCAGTTAGAACCTGAAATACTCCTAGTGTCTCATACAGTCGTCTGAACTTCAAGTCTGATGAGCAAGGCTGCTGCTGGCTGACTTACTACAATAAATCAATTTTAACACCTAAAGTGCTGCTGCCTGCGGAATGAAATAGCTGCTGTCATCCATCCCTTGAAGTTTTCCTGGTGTCTTCAGTCTGCTTCTTCTGTTCCTCTGAACTAAAAGCTGGAAACAGTGTTTTTATTGAACTCTGTAATTCACATCTGTGGCGGTGTCACTACCCAATGTATAATCATGACCTCAACAAGTTGTCACATTTTCTTTTCCACTGTTCTTGCGGCCAAGTTTTTATACCAAGGCACACCTCTGAAAGCCACAACCGGTACCTTCTGCTCTAAATAAAACCTGGTGTTGGCCAACTGCAGAAATGCAGCTCAATTCAGACAAATGTAGTCATCCCTGGCAAGCAGACACTGGTGAGTTTTATGATAATTAAACTATAGACAAGATCACTTCAATCTACCTAAAACCAAATCAAGCAGACAGTTACGTTAATTTACATGTGCCCAGAGGTCAACCAAAAAAGGTTTACAACCCTCTCCAAAAGTGCTCAGGTTTGGGCTTTAGAGTGCCTAAACTGGAAGAGAAAAATTGTCGTCCTTTCCCTGGACACTTACGTATGCTGTCTGCCCCTGCCTCTAAACAGTCATGCATTAGCAGGTTAGCATGGTTTGCAAAGAAAAAGCTCCGGTATATGGGTTTCCATGCTATTGGAACACCAGATTGGGAATAGGCTTTTCCTTTGCAAGGCTAGGAAGCTTGCCGGGCGCAGGAATAAGAGCATGAGTGTGGTGCTCCCTTCATGAGTTAATCTTGTGCTAGTTTTTCTACTTACAAGGGTCATCTAGTCGAACCCCCTGCAATGCAGGAATCTTAGCTAGATCATACATAACAGATGGTCATCCAATCGCTGCTCAAAAACGTCCAAGAAAGGATGGTAGAATGGAGAGCATAATTTCACTGCAAGTGAGGGGGGTGCATTTTTTTAAAAAATTCTAGAATAAGAAAACACACACACACAGCCAGAACGTTTATAGATCAGCTCCACCCCTGCTGTGCTAATTTTCTACTTGCAAATAGAGATTTCATTCTTTGAGGCAGAAAACATTCACACAAAAATGCAATCAGCAACCCGCCCTACATCCTGTTGTACCACCTCCAGCCTCCTTATTACCTGACATACTCAGAAGATAAAATTAAAACCCCTCGATTTCCCAAGAAGTTTATGTGCTTCTTCATCAAACGCAGGCATACCAAGCTAAACGTCCAGTCACAAAACATAATAGCCGATTTGAATTCCTCACAGTGGGAAACATATTTTTAAGATGCCTCGCCGAAGGAAATTGCAAAAACTAGTCTCGCACCCTACTGTCGTGTGGGGCTTATTAACACATATTAACAAACGTGGTTCACATATTCACAACCTAAGTGCAGAGGTTACAGCATTTCCATCTCCAGAGGGGCTTGCTCTTGGCAGCAGCTCAGCATTGCATGAGGGAGCATCCTAAGCACCATCTCTGTGCCTCTGCCCCGGCTTGTTACCCCAGATCTGCAACAGTATTTAGGGGGACATAAAAGGATGAAAGGTGGCGCTGTGTGTTAAACCACAGAGCCTAGGACTTGCCGATCAGAAGGTCGGCTGTTCGAATCCCCGCGATGGGGTGAGCTCCCATTGCTCGGTCCCTGCTCCTGCCAACCTAGGAGTTTGAAAGCACAGCAAAGTGCAAGTAGATAAATAGGTACCGCTCCAGCGGGAAGGTAAACGCACTTCTCTGGTTTGCCAGAAGCAGCTTAGTCATGCTGGCCACGTGACCCAGAAGCTGTACGCCGGCTCCCTCGGCCAATAAATTGAGATGAGTGCTGCAACCCCAGAGTCGGTCACGACTGGACCTAATGGTCAGGGGTCCCTTTACCTTTACCTAAAAGGATGAAAACACACGCATAGATGTATTTCAACTCTCCCAACAGTTTGACTCCATCCCCCAAAGGTGTGCTCCTCCATAGTCTCCCGAGATCATAGCATAGCATTGCTAAAAGTTGGAGGGTCGCATCTGAAGTCTAAACCCCTTGGCAATAGCAAGGAATCTTTGACTTAGCCTGGGGCTCGAACCCACAAAACCCTCCGATGTCAGAGTCAAGCGCTCTACCGACTGAGCTATCCCAGATGTCAACTACATATATGTGCGTGTGTAGTTTTTTTTAATATAAAATAGTACCTTGATAGTAATACCTCCCAAAAAGAAAGAAAAAAGCTTTTTTTTGGGGGGGGGAGTCAATGCCTTTTCACAACTCCCTTTTCTAAAAAAATAATAATAATTCCTGACGAGGCTCTGTGGAGGGTGAGGAGGCGCTATCTCCCTCCGCAGGCTTCCCGCTTGAGCCGCCAGGCCGCCGGCCGGGGATTCCTCGCCCCTTCGCGGCAGCTTCCGAGCGGAGGCGGGACCGGGAAGGCGGGCGGGCGGGCGAGCGGGCGGGGGTCTCCGCCGTCTCCTCCTCCTCCTCCGCGGCCTGGCCTGCCTTGTTCCCTCCTCCCACCCGCCCGAGTGGAAGATGGCGGCGGAGCGCAGCGGCAGCCGCGGTCTCGGCGCGCGGCCTGAGGGACCCGAGCAGTGGCCCGAAGCGGCTCGGCCCGTGGGCCGAACCTAGCGAGGCCGGCGAGCGGGCAGTTCCGGCGGCTCCAGCTGCTGCTGCTGCTGCTGCCCGGTGTCGTCGTCTTCTCCGCCGCAGGTGAGGGGAGCGGCGGCGGCGGCGCAAATAATACCAGCCGGGATTTGTGTTAAGCTCTGAGGGGGAGCCGAGCGAGCGTGGGTTGCCGAGGAGGCCGCGAGAAGGGAAGGAGCACCACCGGCTCGGGGTGAGGGTTTCGCCCGGCGCCCGGGTCGGCGGTTCTCACGTTCTTCCCCTGCGCCCGTGTTTCTGCCCCCGTGTCCCTTCTCGGGTCGGCGTGGCGTATGGGCTTCCAATGTCGGAGGCGGGGGGAAAGAGAGAGCCCCGTTCATTTCCCCTGCTCAGCCCCGAAGCTTACGGGGTGACCTTGTGGGGAGCCTCGGTGGCTCAGCCTAAGCTACCTCACAGGCTTGTTTTATTATTATTATGATTGATTGATTGATTGATTGCTATAGATATATCCGTAGCCAGACTCGTTGGGCTGCAGCCCAAGTCTATGGGCAGACAGCACTGGGGAATTGGAACAGATCAATAGGTTATCTTTTTAGGCGTCTTGGTCTCAAGCTGCTTAGGGCTTTGTATCTTGAGCAAAGGGACGCCTTCTATATATACTGTACATAGAGAGAGGGTTTAATTGATTCTCAGTTACAAACGAATCTGATAGAAAGAGAGGGGGAAATAAATAATAACTGTACCCACAATAACCCACAACAGGTTGGAGTACAGAACCCTCACCCCCTCCAAAAGTGGGGGGCGGGGGGGGAATATAACAAGCAAATCCCAGTTGAGGTTCATTGGATGTACAGCGGTCAGATAAAAGTGGTCTTTCACAGGCTTGTTGTGAGGAGGAATACCCATATTTGGGTAATATGGCTCCTGGAGCGAGGACAGAATTGCCCACCCTCCAAATATATTAAACGTTCAGTAGGTACCAGTATCAGTACAGGTTTATTTGGGGCTTTTTTTTTCAGCCGGAAGTCACCGGAACTCAGTTCCGGCACCTTTCATGTGGTGCCATTATCAGAGAACAAGGTGAGTTCCGGCACCTCTTTTTCTGGAAAAAAAAGAGCACTGGGTTTATTACAGTGGTACCTCTAGTTACGAACTTAATTTGTTCCGGAGGTCCGTTCTTAACCTGAAACTGTTCTTAACTAGAGGCGTGCTTTCGCTAATGGGGGCCTCTTGCTGCCGCTGCGCCGTCGCCGCACGATTTTTGTTCTCATCCTGGGGTAGAGTTCTCAACTCGAGGTAACTCTTCCAGGCTAGCGAAGTTTGTAACCTGAGGCATTTGCAACTCGATGTACCACTGTTGTTGTTGTTATGCGCCCCCTTGGCTCAGCTACTGTGCAAGAGAACCTCCCACACTGCCCTAAATCCGGCACTGAGAAGCCAGGCAAGCAGGGTGCCCTCCCTGCGCTATACCCGTGCTGTTTTTTCCAGCAGCGTTGGACCCGCCGGAGGATGGCCAGTTATTGGACATGCACATATAGGGAGAGGCACTCCCTCAAATATTTTAGGTGTGTTGAGCACCAGGTAAGAGAACTAAGAGAAAACAACCATCAGGTGTGTAGGGAATCTGATTGGGTTTCCGTGGGTGCATGAGGTTACTGAGAAAAAGAAACATGTATGAGGTTAGAGATCGTAGAGAGAGTGCAAGAGAGGAGATATTGCTCACTAGTGGGATACATGCTAAGAAATTATTAGCATAATTAGCATAATTCTTAATTATTATTAAGAAAGGATGTCTTGCAATAGGCCTTGTAAAGACTTTAAAGGGTTGCTGCCAGTTTCAGTGTGCTGTACAGGCCTGGCCTAGACTAACCAGTGGCCTGACTCTATATAAGATTGTTTGATATTTTTATAAATGTTTTCAATTAGACATTTTACTTTCTTACAATGCAATCCTAACCACGTCTACTCAGAAGTCCTATTGAATTCTAATGGGGTTAGTGGAGTTAGTGGAGTTGCAATGCAGCTGTACTTACTTAATATAAGAATTTCTACTTCACATTTAAAATAATTCCCAAGGGGGATTACAACACAGAAATCAAAAGCAGAATAAAAACATTAATTCCACCTCTAGAAGCATCAGCATCTGTAAAGTAGTAGCACAATCTGAGCTAAAACTTGATTAAATTAAAGGTTTGGAGGGGGGATCTTTGGCTGGTGCAAAAATTACATTGAAGTCAGCATGGGGGCAGCCTCCCTGGGGACAAGCATCCAGCTTGTTGGCACAAGAAGACCCTAACCCTGGTAGCTACCCATCTCATCAGATGAGGTGGGAACCTGGAATAGCACCTCCATTGAAGATGGACAACCACATATGGAGATAGGTGATCCTTCAGGTACCCTGGTCCCAAGCTGTAAAGGGGTTTAAAGATCAACACAGCACTTTGAACTGAGCCCACAAATGGCCCAAAAGCCAGTGCAGCTGATGGAGTTCAATTATGATAATAATTTTCAGACCTATACAGCTACAACTGTTGTGTGTGTGTGTGTGTGTAGCGGCTTATTGAACTGGATTCAGCTGTTGTAACCACAAGTGAACTGTTTACTCTGTCCTGCTTTGCTCGCTGTCGGTCTCCCTATCTTTTTCTTCTTGCCTGAGAACACCAGCTTTACACTGCTGGCACGAAAGAGCCTGCCCCTGCTGCTCTGACTGACAGCTGTGTTGGTCCCGGCTTGCAGGGGAGAGCAGGAAGAGCCCCAATTGCAGTTGTTCTGTGTAAGAGGAGGGTTGGTTGTGGGAGAAGTAGCAAACCAGGTAAGGAACATACAGCATATTCTGTATGCTGTCCCCACCCCCAAGCACTTTGAGGACACAATGGTAGCAGAGAATAAGTGCTTTTTCACCTTCATCACTGCCACAGAGTAAGCATAATAATGGCTTGCTATGATTTCATGAGACTTTGAGTGAGTTTTCCATCTCTTCTGGCCCAGCCATTTGTGGAGATACGCACATGTTCTTTAATTTTTTTCATAGGGAAGATGAAAGAATGCTTTCCCTGATGCCCCATTAGTACAATCTTGGTAGTTGTGGTTCCAAAGGAATGTGTTGGGTGCCATTAGGCTTGGGATAAGGTAATGGTACTTGATTATTATTTGAACTTCTAGCTTGCCCCAGGACTTGGGATAGGGAGCATAACTAGAATAACCAGCAAAACCAGAATAGATTCTAAAAGAAAATGTTACCAAGTTATGAACTAATGAGCTAAATTTTGTTCTCTTCTCCACCCTCCTGGAGGACTGGGATAATTTGTCTCTGGGGATTCATTTTTCAAAAAAAAGTATGTGTATATCCAATATTTGTCTCATCTCTCCCTTGCCTCTTTTGAGTTTTGCTGGTATATTTTTACCAGCCTATGTTTTCAGCAACTAATGAGCTCTGATTTGCTGCTGTTTCCTTTCATCAGGTGCTTTTTATTGCTTTTCTATGTTGCTTTTAGTTCTACATTTTAAATATAGTCTCTCATTGTAGGAAAGAGCCTCAAAATTGTAGCTTAGATGGAAGTGCTATTGATTTGAATTTATATTTATTTAAAATTGTTTGGTTCCTACATTGCCTAAGCATGTGTCATAACAGGGGAGACTTGAAGGAATTCAGAGCAAATGCTTGGATAGTGATATTACACATTTCAACTACAACTTTCTTTCCATTTGAATATTTGTGTGGATGTGCCCTCCCCATCCCCTTTTGTTAGATATGGTTCATGGCAGCTGAAATTCTTCACAGAAGGATATATAGGAAATAAAACAAAGAACTTGATTCTAGGGTTGGCATGTAAGTCAATCAGTTGCCTATTTCCCCACTGTCAACCTTTCTTATTTAATTATACTGTCTTTTGTCTGCAATAACAGGAGCGAGTTCTGTTTGTCTCCTAGCCTTGCATTAGTTGAGGCCATGCTGAGTAGTATAGTATAGCTTCTAGAAGCCACATGCTATAACTGCAAGCATCTCTGCAAGATACAGTGGTGAAAGGTCATGGCTTTAAAGGTCACATTTTTTAAAAAGGGTTTGTGTCAAGTCTGCTCCAGAATAAAAATGAAAGGGTGAAATTCTGTATCTGTCCATCAGTGGAACAGACAAAAAAAAAGGTTCCTCCCTCCTTCAGCTCCCACTGTACCCCTCAGATACACGCCAGATACTTGGTGGACCCTTCAGAGCAGATGCGGGTGGGGATTCAGGGAAACAAGTGGAAATTGAAATGCTATTCAGAAGTACTTGAAAATGTTCGTGTGAATGTCATTCTGGTTTTAGATAGAGAGTACTGCTTGTCAGGGTTTTAGGGAGAGAGGAGACAGAGAGCGAGGGCGAGGAGGAAGAGGACGACAACGAGCCGAGGTTGTCCCAAAGTCCGTCTAGCGAATCAGAGGATTCCCAGAAGGGAGCCCCCCTGGTCAGGCCAAGGGGCAATAGAGAGGGAATCAGTCAGAGAGAGGGGAACGAAGAGGGAATCCCCAGTGGGAGTGGCAAAGCGGGACCAGCTCCCCCGTCGGAACGGAGTAGAGGGGGGGGAGTTGCCAGTGTGTCAGAAAGAGCAGGACAGGAAGGAGGAAGGGGGAGGAGTTCGGAGCAAGACGTCCTGCCTGAAAGGGAGGAGTGTAGTACCGAGAGCAGCGTAACTGTAGAAAGGAAGGTCAGAGGCAACGTACGCGCGCCAAGTTCAAATATAGAGGCGCGCGGAAATGAGGAGAGCTCTGAGGAGGAGCCTGGTGCCAAAGCACGAAGGAGGGGGGAGCAGGCGGGAGAAGACTCAGCCTCTGGGGAGTCCCGGAAAGAGGGAAGACAGGGGGGCAGGAAGACCCTGCGGAAAAGGAAAGAGAGGAAAAGGTGGAGCAGTACAAGCCTCTTAAATTGGTGCAGGGGAGGGACGGACTCAGAGGGGACTTCTAACATCTAAGGGTAACAGATGCGGAGCCACGGAGTTTGGATGTAATGACGACAATGATCTTCAATAAAACCTTTTGTATATAGCTTGGACTGGACTTTGGTCTCTTGTGAGCTGGGACCCAGGGTGGCTCTGACACTGCTCTTCAGTTCTTCATAATTCTATTTTGTTGGTGAACATCTAGGAACATCATGTAGATGACACCCACTTACATTTTTTCACTCTTGTTAAATTATGGATGTATAGTTGGTCTTGGAATGAATACTAGAAGATGATACGAAATCAGTGAGGGATGAAATTGAAGCCTAATTGGGACAAAACAGGTTATGTTGGTAGGACAGTGTAGCTCTGGAGGTTTGTAGTTTGTAGTTTTTTTGCTTGCCTGGGCAAGGTTATACTTTCCTTGAAGGATAAGTTGCATAGAAGGGTTTCCTGTGCCACACTTTTCTCCTGAATTGTCCATGGTATCCTGAGCTGACATTTCTCTCTATGACCTGATCCCAGTCATACCTTCTTTGGTAACACCACATATTGACTCCTGTAATGTCAGTTGCACACGGGGATGCCATTGAATAATGTTTGGAGGCTGCGCCTAGTGCAGAATGCTACCTTTCAGCAAGTTCAGACCTGCCTCAAGGAACATCAAGACTTCTCTCATGACCCAGCTGCAATGACTCTCTATAATATATGCTTCCATTAAAGGCTAGCCCAATACATTTTGGCACCTGAGGTGAGCCACAAAAATTTGCGCCCCCTCCCCAAGTCAGGGAAGATGATACGAGTGAAGTTCTACATCAGGAACCAGCTGTGAATAAAGATCTAAAGAGGGAACAACAGTGAAAGGAGAATAGCAGCACCTCCTATTTGCCAAGAGGCCTCTGTAAAGGCCAGATCTGCTGCTCCTGTGGGTCCTGCCACCCGAGGCAGTCAGCTCACTTTGTCTCATGGATGGGCCCGGCCCTGCTTCCAGGCCCAATTCAATGTACTCATGATTACAGTATCTTTAAATCTCTTAAAGATCTAGAGCCTACCACCCATTTGAGAGCACTTCCAGTGTGGTGTAGAGAGCCAGTGTGGTGTAGTGGTTAAGAGTAGTGGACTCGTAATCTGGGGAACTGGGTTCAATTCCCTGCTCCTCCACATGCAGCTGCTGGGTGACCTTGGGCTAGTCACACTTCTCTCTGAAGTCTCTCAGCCCCACTCACCTCACATAGTGTTTGTGCGGGGGGGGGGAGGGAAGGGAAAGGAGAATGTTAGCCGCTTTGAGACTCCTTCGGGTAGTGATAAAGCGGGATATCAAATCCGAACTCTTCTTTTTAGGGACGCAGGTGGCGCTGTGGGTAAAACCTCAGTGCCTAGGACTTGCCGATCGCATGGTCGGCGGTTCGAATCCACGTGGCGGGGTGAGCTCCCGTCTTTCGGTCCCAGCTCCTGCCCACCTAGCAGTTCGAAAGCACCCCTAAGTGCAAGTAGATAAATAGGTACCGCTTTATAGCGGGAAGGTAAACGGCGTTTCCATGTGCTGCGCTGGTGCTGGCTCGCCAGAGCAGCTTCGTCACGCTGGCCACGTGACCCGGAAGTGTCTCTGGACAGCGCTGGCCCCCGGCCTCTTAAGTGAGATGGGCGCACAACCCTAGAGTCGGACACGACTGGCCCTTACGGGCAGGGGTACCTTTACCTTTACATTCCCTTAAATCTGTAGGGAAGGAATTTTTCTTTTGCCATGGGAAGTCTGCAAAACCACAGATTTGTGTCCTCTTTGTGGCTGTGCCCATGCACTGAAACGTGTTTCTATCAGAGGTGTGTCTGGCTACTTCACTCAGAAGGTACATGGAGGGTCTTTGGGGGGCTGCAGCTGGAGGTGGATGGGAATTTGGGGAAATGGCATGGGAGAAAGATTAAATCCATCTTCCCCCAGCACCTCTGTACTGATCTAATCCAGAGCCCCTGTGACTGCTTTTAGTTAAAATTGCAGTACGATGCCCAACTTGTCCTTTAGCTACTGCTCAAAGCAGCAGTTCTCAAAGGCTTTCCTTATCCCTTGCCTTTCCTGCAAGAGCATAAGAAGAATCCTGCTGAATTAGACCAAAGCATACCATACTTCAGCATTTAGTGGAAAGCCCCAGTGCCGAATACATTCTCGCACTCTCCTTGTCCCGATAGCCAGCGATTGGTATTCAGAGGCGTGTTGCCACTAGTACTGCAGGTAAAGGCAAGGAAAGCTGGAACTGGCCTCAAGGTGTGGGGCGCCTTGAAGCAGCAACTCCCCAAACTTTTCCTTTAACCCCTTGTCCCAGTGGATCTCCTGCTCTGGATCCATTCCAGTCCGGCTTCCGCGCTGGTCATGGGACCGAGACGGCTCTGGTCGCCCTAACAGATGATCTCCGCAGGCAGCTGGATCGAGGCGGGTCGGGGCTGCTGATTCTTCTAGATCTGTCAGCAGCCTTCGACATGGTCGATCACGAACTCCTGGACCACCGCCTTGCCGACGTGGGGATCCAGGGCACAGTCCTTCAATGGCTGCGCTCGTTTCTCTCTCTCTCTCTCTTTTTTTTATAAAATTTTTATTGGGTTTTTACATTTTATAAAGACAATACACACACACAAAAAGACAAAGACAAAACATGTATAATTTCATATCCTTACTTTCTTTACCCCCTTTCCCTGACTTCCCCCCACCCCCTCTTCATACATCCCAATTCCCATAATTAGTTCAGCAAGTTCTTGTCCCTCGTCCTTAACATATTGTTATTATTTTTTAAGCTTAGCTCTTTTTACTTGGCCACATTTTACTTATCCAATTCTCTTATAAATATTAAATCCTTTTTCTAAGGTCGACCTAAAATCCTTTCCACGAATTTATCCCTTTTTATATTAATTATAGGTCATAATAGCCAAACACAAAGATCATGAAATTTTGAAATTCTGTTCTCCCCTCCCTCCCTACCCCGGTTTCCATCCCTTCCCAAGCAAATGTCCACAAAAGCAGTTCCTAGCCCGGATTCCTCACATCCGAGGCCTTCAAATCTCTGTCAGTCTCTCTCTGCCGGTTTTGTTGGTAACCCTTTTTGTTGGTCCTCAAGTCTCTAAGGAGTTCTATCCCAATCACATCAAATTTTCTTCCATCCAAAATGCTTAAAAGCAGTTGCTGCAAAAGGTCAGCTGATCTCCCATACTCAGAGACGAAGTCCCAATCATATTTCTTTACTCTTTTATATTCCAGTATTCCAAGTACTCCAGGGGCTTCCTCCTTCCTCTTTCTCATCTTTCGCAGATTTGTAATCCAAAGATCTTCTTCTTTATTTTCTAACAATATAGGCTTCTGGTTGGTATTTTCCACCTGTACTTTCTCCACTCCTTCTTCCCTCTCCACCAGTTCCAAAAATGTCTCTTCTGGTTCAGCTGCAGATTTTTTATCAGTCAAGTCCTTTATGCATTCAGCAGAGTTGCTTGTTTTAGAATTCAAGGTCATAAGTTCTTTGTTCATAGCCATGCTCTGCTCTTGCAGAATTCCCACGAGAAAAAACATTTTTTCTATCTCTGCCAGTAATTTTCCCTCTGCAGCCATTGTAATGTCTCTAGTTCCCCCTAGGGGGATTCCAATTGCTTAATAGTCCTTTTCCAACAATCCGTTACTTTGTTGTTTATTACTACTTTGTTTCCAACCACCTTAATTCAAATGTAGCACCTTTAGTCCAGAGAGATATTAAGTAATAAAGTTCTTAACTTTAACCGCCTGTTTGACAGCTCCTTTGACAGCTGTCAAACTCCTTATTCTTTTTCCTCAGGCTCACACACAGGACGCTCCCGGGTCCGGGGGGGGGGGGGTTTACACAAAAACTTCTAAAGTTCCTCTCTTACTCTCCAGCACAAAAACTTCTTCTGTCAAATTCATGGAAATTATCTTTTATCTGACACCAAAAAAGAACAGTGATCTCTCCACCTTAGTTCTCCGATCCTTGCTTTAGATCGTTTGTAGGTAGGGGGGGGTGCGGACTTCCCTTTAGCGCGTCCCCCAGTCGTGCCGAATTCAAAGGTAAAAATTTTAAAGTCCAAATTCCATAGTACTCACGGGTTGTTTGTTTTCAAGTTCAAATTTTGGGAAAAAAGTCAGCGCTCTCCGGCCATGGCTCGCGGCTTCGCTCCACTGAAGTAGCGGTCTACTCACAGCACCACGCCACTCTCCGTACCCTCTCCATAGCCTTTAAAAAGGCTCTTCGTGGGTCGGGGAGGGCGCTTAAGGTGCCCGCCGAGTCGCCAAGTCCGCAGGCTTCCGCGCCTGCGGTTTCTAAGGGTCCCCGCGTCGCCGGCGCGGCAAGACCCGTCTTCAGCAGAGCCGATTCCCTCCGGAGCTCGGAGGGAATCCGCCATTAGCCGATCGCGCTAACCCGGAAGTCCGGCTGCGCTCGTTTCTCTCTGGTCGGGGACAGAGGGTGGCGCTCGGGGGGGAATTGTCATCGCGCCACTCCTTGGTGTGTGGAGTGCCTCAGGGTGCGATTCTCTCCCCGATGCTTTTTAACATCTTTATGCGCCCCCTCGCCCAGCTTGTCCGGAGTTTTGGGCTGGGTTGCCATCAGTATGCTGATGACACCCAACTCTATCTGTTGATGGATGGCCATCCTGACTCGGCCCCAGACACACTGGCGAGATGTCTGGAAGCTGTGGCTGGATGGTTACGTGGGAGCCGGTTGAAGTTAAATCCTTCGAAGACAGAGGTCCTCTGGCTGGGGCGGGACGATATGGGATTGAGGGAGCAACTCCCATCTCTTGCGGGGGTGCAATTAGTGCCAGCACCGTCCGTTAAGAGTTTGGGTGTAATCTTCAATACCTCCCTCTCTATGGAGGCGCAGATTACAGCTACAACAAAGGCGGCATTTTTTCATCTCCGCCAAGCTAAGCAGTTGGCCCCTTATCTCTCTCGCCCTGACCTAGCCACTGTGATCCACGCGACGGTCACCTCCAGACTGGATTATTGTAACTCGCTCTACGTGGGGCTGCCCTTGAGACTGACCCAGAAACTCCAGCGGGTGCAGAATGCCGCGGCGAGACTCCTTATGGGGTCTTCGCTGCGAGATCACATTCATCCGGTACTATACCAGCTGCACTGGCTCCCGGTGGAGTACAGGATCAGGTTTAAGGTGCTGGTTTTAACCTTTAAAGCCCTATACGGCCTAGGACCCTCGTACCTACGGGACCGCCTCTCCTGGTATGCCCCACAGAGAAACCTACGGTCTGCAAATAATAACATCCTCAAGGTCCCAGGCCTCAGAGAGGTTAGGCTGGCCTCAACTAGAGCCAGGGCCTTCTCGGCTGCGGCTCCAATCTGGTGGAACGCTCTGTCACAAGAGACTAGGGCTCTGCGGGACCTGACATCCTTCCGCAGGGCCTGCAAGACAGAGTTGTTCCACCAGGCCTTTGGTCAGGGCGCAACCTGACTCCCTCCTCTGGCAACCTGCACAGAATCTTGCTTAATCAGTTGCCATTAATTTGATTTTAATTGATTTTTATAATGAAATACTTTTAGAATGTGTGATTATCTGATTGTTTGAATCTTTGATTGTTGTTAGCCGCCCTGAGCCCGGCTTTGGCTGGGGAGGGCGGGATATAAATAAAATTTATTATTATTATTATTATTATCTTCTCTAACCCTGATGCCAGGCAGACTGGAAAATAGCTCAGCAGCAGTGAAAAGAGGGAGGGGTGCTTTGTTCGGGATCCTGCTCAGCTAAGTGAGTGTGTGCATGTGGGTGTATATGTTTGTGTGTGCTGTGCAAGGGTGTACGCATGTATTTGCATATATGTGGGGGGGTCTGGGGTGCCCCCCCTGGAAGGTTGGCTGCTCAGGATTGTTGCCTCTCCTTCTTTAATCAGTGTAATAAAGGTAAAGGTACCCCTGCCCGTATGGGCCAGTCGTGTCCGACTCTGGGGTTGTGCGCCCATCTCACTTAAGAGGCCGGGGGCCAGCGCTGTCCGGAGACACTTTCGGGTCACGTGGCCAGCGTGACGAAGCTGTTCTGGCGAGCCAGCACCAGCGCAGCACACGGAAACACCGTTTACCTTCCCGCTATAAAGCGGTACCTATTTATCTACTTGCACTTAGGGGTGCTTTCGAACTGCTAGGTGGGCAGGAGCTGGGACCGAAAGACGGGAGCTCACCCCGCCACGGGGATTCGAACCGCCGACCATACTATCGGCAAGTCCTAGGCGCTGAGGTTTTACCCACAGCGCCACCCGCGGCCCTAATTGGTGTAATAAGTTATATTAAATTGATTCCAACCCCTTTTAAATCAATGATTTAATTGATTAAACATTAATAGACTTTATTACTAATTAACATATTTCACTGTTAGCACAGCCTCCTAGTGGTGCCGAAATTAAAAATAATTGATGGCACATTTTCAAAGCTAAACAGGGTCCACTACTGTTTCAAATTGAGTGTGGAACCATGTGTTGAGATTCCTGTATTGTCATGTGGTGGACCTGCCCCAAGGTGAAAGACTTCTGGGAAAAGATTTATAATGAATTGAAAGAAAATGATGAAATATACATTTATAAAGAAACCAGAGGCCTTTCTTCTAGGAATAACAGGTTTGGAATTGCCCAAGAAGGATGTTAAATTATTTTTGTATGCCACAACTGCCGCTCGAATCTTACTACCCAAGAAGTGGAAAATGCAAAAACTACCAACTGTGGAAGAATGGCAGATGAAGATGATGGACTTAATGGAGCTAGCTAACCTTACTGCTTCAAAACTATTGCTTTAGTAATATATAATCAGATAGAACCAAGGTTTATTTAATTGGGTCATACGCCTATCCATTTTGATTTGTGCTTTTTTTCTTTAAAGAATCATGGTCAGAAAATGTTCTTTGCCATTTTTGTCAAATTCCAATGTAAGCATCTAAATCTCAAAAAATGGAATAGCATCGCTTAGCACCTTCACTGTGATGATGATGATGATGATGATGATGATGATGATGATTTATATAGCCTGTTCTTTACGCTAAAGTCACAACGATTTCAACTGAAACATTAAAAACAGTTAAAACATATTACAATCACAAAAGTAGGCTGGGTCTGAGAAATATACATCTCATTAATACACATGGTACGTTAATGCCTTCTGGAACAGCTTCTTTAAATGTGTTTCTAATTTGTGCCATACAGAATTGCTCTCTTCTGATGACATTTGGGTTGCTGTTCTTAGTTACTGCAAAAGTGGAGGCTAATTTATTGTCTATGGGCACATCTCATTCTTCCCATACAGTCCTAGATTTCACTTTATAACAAATGCTGACTGTAACAAAAGAGGAAAAGCCATATTATATTCTGATAGACAGTCAGTAGCTCTATACTAGTTTACGTGTTTGTAGACTGTGCAGGATTGGTGCACACATGTCAGGAAGTAGCTACAGCAAACCTCATGGTCACATAATCCCACAAAAGCTGGGAGGAGGTAATTGGAGGCTTTTGCTTTTAGTTAGCCACAGTTTCCTGTGTGAGCCAAACTGTGAACTATGGGTAACACAAACTATGGTTAGTTTAAAGCCAGCCAGCCCCAGAAGCCATGGTTTGAAATTGGCTTGTTTTAAATTAAAACTTCATTTCCTCAGCTGTGAGAAAGGACCCTGAGGGAGCTCAAGGCTCATTGTGGCTCATTCCTTCTCATTCAGGAATGTGAGACGGTTTAGTGTAGCATGTTAACTCTTGTCTTAATCGTCTCATATTGGGACACGGCATGAAAATATCCTCATTAGCAGGGCTGTTCAGAAAGTGCTCTTTATCTGACCTGATGATCTCTATGTCTTATAGTTGAATACCTTATTTTTGCATTGTTTGTGGCTTGTGATATAAAGGTACCGGTAGTTCTTCAATTCCATAGCAGCATGTTATGAAATAGACTTCTCTCTTGATTATATTGAAAGAAATTGTTGTTAGGGCTCCATTGCTTAATTGATTATTAAATAAATGAAAGGTTTTTAATCAGCTGAATGGTGCTCCTGATAAAAGCCTATTATTTTGAGTACAAGTACTTGTAAAAACTGCAGATGGCAAGTACCATCTTAAGAAGAATTTCCTCTTGCCTCTTCTATAAACTACCTTACATTTCTCGTAAGATGGAAATAGCTAATAAAAGTTTGCATTGGGGCGTTAAAAAAAAAAAGACATCTTTATGGTGGATTGATGACATTAAAAGGGGCATGTTCTCTGTCTTGGTTAGTCCTAAAACCATTTTTGTTGCCTTGCTACATTGTTCCTGTTCAGTATTTCTGCACAGATCACCTTGTGTATATTAAATGCTAATCTACTGCAAACATTGTGACATCTTTGTGTTGAATTTGGCTCCATTCCCAAATTTCAGTGCAGCTGTTCTTTCTTCAATAGGAAAAACATTTGAATTGCAGGTGAAAATATCAGCAGAACCTAAATGTGGTCCACCTACGTACTTATTTGTGTTGCCTAATGCTGTAGTACCTGTAAAATAAAACTAGGATTGTGTGTACCCACTCAGTAATTGTGTAAATTCAAAGAGAGTGCTTTGCTCCCACATAGCTGCGCATAATATAGGTATAATGTGTTCATAGGCTTAATTATAATATGTGCTCTTACAGTTTCCCTTGTAGTATTTCTGGTACACCTACCCTTACATGCACTGGGTTTGAAAGGGTGTAGTAAACTGGCCAGGGCATTTGAATGCTGTGGGTGGCAGAAAGCAGACTGCTCTGCCCTCCCCTCATGATTCCTGGTGCCACAATTGCCACTTCTATGCATTCAAGTGGTCTTTTGGGGTTGAAGGGAATATTCTTTGATTTACTTTTTCCCTTAAGGTTATGTATGTTTAAGATAGAAAAAAAAGTGTAGAGCAGATTAGGAAATATTTTTGTTAGGTTTCTGAGTGTAGTGAGGCTAAGGAACGAATGCCAAGGGCCAGCTAAAGAACTAGTATTAGCCATAGTTTTCATGCAGCTGAAAAAATATTGTCTCATAAAATATTGCTAGTTACCCATTGAACCTGTTTTGTGGATTGAAAGCTATGTCTGGAGTAATAAGTTAGTCATCTTAAAATTATAAAAAGCTCTTTCCATAAATAAGTTTGACTTCATAATCTCAATATAAAAGAATTACCTTTAAAAAACAGCAACAACTTTTTATTGAACAGCTCCAGACTCTGCTAGTAATTTTCATTGATCTGAAACCCTGGTACTTTTGAAGCTAATGTCCAGCAATTCCAGAATATGTACATAAATTGAAATTGCCAGGTTGATTTAGCCCTCCATTGATAGAATAATTGACTGTATCAGTCCAGTCTTTAAATTAAATGCACCCTAAGGAAGCCATACAAATAAAATAGCTGACAGAAGTTATCATGCAATTATATGTTAAAAATCAATCAATCATGCTTTCATTGAGAACTTCCCATTTCCAATAAAACAATATAGTTGCACAAAAATAATCAGTCAACAATCTCCCTGTGTACATACACCAGCAGGTATGGTCAGTGTGATGTAACTGATCATGCTGTTTTTAAAACATAAAACAAATAGTGTATGCGTTTAAAAAACAGTGGGGTCAATTATATCATGCAAATGAACCTGCCCGGACCCTGAGATCATCTTTTGAGGCCCTTCTTTGTGTGCCTCCTCCACGAGAGGTCAGGAGGGTGGCAACACGAGAACGGGCCTTCTCTGCAGTGGCTCCCCATCTGTGGAATGCTCTCCCCAGGGAAGTTTGCTTGGTGCCTTCACTATACACCTTTAGGCGCCAGGGAAAAACGTTCCTTTTCAACCAGGCCTTTGCCTGACTTGATCTACACCCTATACCCTGTTTTAAAATGTGGCTCTTTGGGGTTTTTTTTTTTATTATTGGGTTGTTGGTTTTGTTTTGATTTTATGTTTTTGATATTTTATGTGAACTGCCCTGAGACCTTTGGGTATAGGGCGGTATTGTAAATGAATGAATGACCCTTGTGGTCCCTTACAACTTAACAATTATATATGTGCAATGATCATGTGTTGTGAATTACTGGTAATAACAGATCTCATAGACTTTGCAACCATACCATATGCAGTTTGATCATCAGATTTCACAACTGCATGTGTAGGGCAGACAAAATAGTGACATGAAACACATTGATACCAGACCCTTTTTGTGGTGGTGCGAGTCGGACTGCCTTTCTTGAAATTGTTTTAGAGATCCCTGACCTTTAAAATTTGGAGTTTTTAATTTTATTAGTGATATTTTTACAATATTATAAACTGCTTAGAGATTTCTTTGAAGCTTGAAGCAATATATAAATGACCTAAAGAAATAAAAATAATGCACTATGCAAATATTTCTGTTAACGGAGGAAAGGGGTCAGTTGAAAGTCTTTGACAGATAGTTGCCATTAAGGGCTCATCCGCACTGTGGATTTGAAGCCGCTTGTATGTTGTGTGTGTGTGGTGTCCACACAACATCTTCCTCATCCAGTTGGCAGCCCATACCCGCCCTCCTCCAAATTCAGATTTTCCTGATTTGGTAAGAATCTGAAGAAAATCCATATAAAATTGCATCTTGCCCAATTGCGGATGCCCTGAAGCACATTGTGTGGTCTGGATTTCTTTTTCCACATGTGTGGTGACATTCTGCTAGCTGCTGTCTGTTGCTACACCCACTACTTCCATTTTCTTTCCATCAGCCCAAAGGGAAGGATGCAGCCTTCCCCTTTCCACTGGTTGTTGCTGAAGGCACATTTGTGGTATTTTTATATTTAAAACAGCTGATTTGTGCAAAAGGGTTCTTGCACAAAACAGCTGTATTAAAATTAAAAATAAAATTTGCCCTAGAAGATACAGGAGGGAAAGGAAGCTGCAGCCTCATGCCAAATCCTTGCCTGGCTTGGAGTGACACACACAATTATTATTTTTTAATGTTCTTTTATGCAGATCTAGTGTATCAGAAAACCTGTATTTCAGAAATAAATAAGAAAAGTGTTCTGGCACAGGTAAGCAGATACCTCCATGTAAGCCCACAAGGGACCTCAGGCTCCCTGGCTTGGTGCAACACACACATTTTAAAATAATTATTTTTTTTCTGACTTTTTGTGCAAATTTGATCTCTCTCTCTGTGGGCGTGCCTGAAAAGGTAAACAGATACTGGATTATTTGTGGACACCTGGTTTTGGAACACATATATTTATTATCAGTGCTTTTTTTCTAAAAAAAATGTTTAGGGTACTCTCATTTTGACTCAAGAAAATCACCATTTTATAGTTCAAATTGAGAAAAAGAAATACAGTAAATGGACAAAAGTACAGAGATTCACAAAATGTTTAGGGGTATGTGTACATGAAAGTGCTCATGTGTGGATATAGGTGCAAAAGTGCACATAGAAACAGTGACCCTTGTAGACTTCAATGGCCTAATGTAGACACAGCCTGTGTCTGGCAACCTGCTAAGGTGAACATGCAGGTAACTTGTAAACAAACAGATGCAGTTGAAGTCACAGTGACCCAACAGCCAGTTAGTAAGTATTGTGCAAAATGGCCACTCTTATAGGCGTGGGAGTATTTCCAACCTAACTGGAAAAAAATACGTAAATAATTCTGGTTTATAAAGGGGTTTGGTAAGCTTGTGGGTTTCTGTTGACCCCAGTACCATTTCTAAGGATGTTAAGGAGAATGTGTAATTTGTCTACAGAAAATAGGCAAATTATTGTGCAGCAAGCATTTTAATCTCCCTTCTGCTATGCACACCCTTGCCATTTCACCTTCTGTGCTCCCTATTTCACAGAAATTGGGGGCAGGCTGCAGGCTAAGTATCTGTAAACATGAAGAATGACGAAGCCATTTCAACATGGTATTATGGGGTCACTTTAACCTTCAGCACCTTGTGAGTCTGCAGCCTGCCAGCCACTATGTGATGCCTTTCTCTGGAGCTATACATTGGTACCTCGGGTTAAGTACTTAATTTGTTCCAGAGGTCCGTTCTTAACCTGAAACTGTTCTTAACCTGAAGCACCACTTTAGCTAATGGGGCCTCCTGCTGCTGCCGCGCCGCTGGAACACGATTTCTGTTCTCATCCTGAAGCAAAGTTCTTAACCTGAAGCACAATTTCTGGGTTAGCGGAGTCTGTAACCTGAAACATATGTAACCTGAAGCATATGTAACCTGAGGTACCACTGTATTTGGGTGGGAGGGAAATTATTTCTATATTCATCTGTTATAGAACCTGCCTGATTTTTTCACAGCAGCCAGTTGGTCAGTGATCAACAGGTGTGAAACAAATGTGTTGATCGTTGACCAACTGGCTGCTGTGAAAAATCAGGTAGGTTCTATAACAGATGATTCTATATGTCTCTCCAAAGCTTTAATTGTTTTGGGCTGCTGTTTTTGCCTTTCAGGTTGATTTGGGTTGGCTCTGGGTTACTCTGTTCCTGAACCCATGCATGTCTGGATCTTGAAACTTTCTTGCTTTGCTTGCAAACTGTTCACCTAAATCCTGGATTCATTGTATGCTAGTAGCCTAAACTGGCATGCCACTGAATTTGTTGATCATTTATAGTCAACAGATTGCCTATAGTTTGACCATGGTAGGTGGAAATTTAACTTTTTTATTTCATTAAGGTCCCAGTAAGGGGAGATTGCCCCCTAGCTCTTACAACAGTTGGTGGCAAACCTAGCAGCACAGTAAAAAATACCTTGCTGACCATCTGCTAAAACTTCAGGAATTTTGCTACCAGAAAAGTTACTGCTTTGGATTTTCCATGACTTTTACCTTGTTTGCTGTGGAATTCAGGGAGTACTTTCTCCATGTGATCTGTTGTTTCAAATAATAGGTGTTCCTTTCATAAATAAATTTTAATTCCATTTGTTACTCCAAGCTAACCTTGATAAAAGGCAAAGAGAATTGTTCACTGAATTATTATTTATAGAACCCTTATCTAATATTGTTAGCAAGTTTTAATACTTTATTTCATTTATAAGTTTCACAAAACAGTGTGCTCATTTATTTTTTGTGATTAGCACAAATATCGATCCATTTGATTATATTTTTCTTGTCCTAGTAAAATCAACATTTTACATTGATATTAATTGATATAATATGGATTGATTGATTGATTGATTGATTGATTGATTAATAACAATATTGTACCATTATTTCACAAAATTGACCGGTCAGTTGATTTCATGAGCCCCTTGACTCCATCAGTATCTGACATTTGGCAAGCCCAAATGGAAGAGGAGGAAGGAGAAGGAACAGATGGGGGGCTGGAAGACTGGCATCCAGGGGTGGAGGGAGGAGATCCTCCCCTTTGTAACTCTAGATGTCAGAAAGACAGAAGAAGATCTGCTGGGTCTCTCCACTGCCCCTTTTGCTTGATGCAAGGAGGGGGAAGGACCAGTCAGAGGGAAGGGATGAGCAGGAGGAGATGGCAGCAGAGCTGTGGGCAGAGGGGCCCTGGCACAGTCTTGTCACCAATAACCGGGCCACCTTGCTAGGTGGAATGAGATGCACCTGCCCAGCAGGGGCAGACATGTATACACACAGCAAAACCATAGGGCAAGAGTCAGTGAGCTCCATCTCATCTTTAAAAGCTTGAGGGAATGGACATGTTCAGAACATCTTTGCAGCTTCCATACAGTTAAGAACCTCTTGCTTTATTCATTTACACTGGAATATTGATTCTGGACCTTGTGCTTGCTGCTGAGCCTGTGCTGCTGTTAGCCTGATTCAATCTCTCTTCCTTACTTTTCAGCGGGAGTTACTGTTGTTTTGTTTTCGGACAGGAGCCTGATGGCTAACCAATTCTTTTGTTATTATTGGTCAGAGTTCAGTAACCTTGTTTGCCTGAGTGCAAGGGCTAGCCTCCCTTTGTATCCTTCTGATACTTCCCATGTTTGTCCACCTGGAGTTGAAAAGTCCCGTCCCCCCCACGAATCTAATGTTGCTTATGTGTAAGACATCTGTTGGTTTGTTGCTATTGTGTATGTTACCCCGTGTGTGTGTGTGTGTGTAATGCTGACATAGACCTTGAACGTTCTTGTTTATGTACAACTCAGTGATGCTGTATTAATAGGCACTGTTATCACCTACAATATCTAAGAGGCATGGCTACTATGAGAAGAATTCATGTGCAAAATCATCAAAGGTCTTTATTAGTATTATTTTATTTTAAAGGCCTTTTAAGGTCTTATAGAGGTGAAAATATGAAAGATGAGGAAGAGTTCCATAGATGTCTTGTGCCCCAGATCATGAGTATCTTGACTGTGGACTGTGGAGTGACTAATTACTCATTTTCAGCATGGCTCAGACAAGTAACTTAAGACATTGAACATAACAAGTGTTTTCATTTCTTTGTATTACCCATTTTAGGAATTTTGTGTAATAGAAGCCTTAACATTCAGAGTGTAGCATCAAACTACATGCAGCTAGGTAATGTACCGGGCTTTTCCTGGCCATTTTTACCGCTGGAGGGTTTTGTTGTGCTGTTTTTGAAAAAAACATTTTAACAATGGTTTGTGTTTTTCACAGGCTAAGTGGCTTAAAATAGCTAATTGCTTCTGGCATTTGACATGAGATGAAAGCAGTAAGTGTAGTCAGATCTCCTATTATCTCCTTAAAGTCAACCAATTGTCCAGTGTTATAGGTTTTCTCTGTAATAACGGAAGGAAAAGCTAGTTTCTTTTGGCTCCTCCCAGTGTGTGCTGCATTTTGTTTAGGACACTTTTTATTGTTCTTGTACATAATCTTCACAGGTGCGGTTCCACCAAAGCGAAGACAAAAAAAACCCATGCTCGGAAAACAGTAAGAAACTGCCTTGGACTAAGTCATACTATAGGGGTTTGCATAGACTGGTGCTATCAACCTTTGCTACACTCCTGGGCTGGACTTTGTTTTCTTAAAATTCTTTGTACGACAACGTTTTTAAAGTCTGTATCTGTTTCTGGACCAGGCATGTACAAAATTGACTTGGATTGACATTCTCATGCTGTAGTTTCTATTTTTGAAGACTACTGATGTGTGAATGTGGATCATGTAATAATTCATAAAGGCACATGCATTGCAGGGCCTGGTCCAGATATTCCATGGTTGTTTCTAGGCTGTTAAGCAACTGTGCCCAACCAGGCCAGCCGTTGTCTCCTCCTACCTGAAGGCTTCCATATGTAAGGCTGGAACTTGGCCTAGCCAACAAGAGTCTCCACTGTGTCTGACTCTTAGCTCATGATTCCTGGCATCTGATTCTTGGCACTGGCTGTAATTATTTTGCAGACGTTTAAGATTTAATGTAAGTATCACAGTCTGTACTTTTTGCGTTTTACTTCCCTCTGACCTCACGGCCTACATTTTCTTCCTCTCCTTCTATATACCTGCCAGTTTAGGATAACACTTCATGCATGAGTGTGACTGTCAGATCGTTGAGTCGCACAACTAGGTAGGACTCTGTAACACGGGTTGCAAAGAATCTGTTCTGGTTGTCAATTTGCTTCAGGGTGTTAACATTGACATATAAATATGCCAATATCTCGGGACCTAAAAAAACCCCCTGTCTACTGAAATAAAATATTATGTTCATTTTTCACATGGTCTAGTCCTTCTCCTGCCCCCCCCTGTAAAAGGGTCTTTTATCTAGGCTTCAGAGAGTAGCTGGAAGTGGGGAGTCAGAAAAAGGCCCTCCTTTCCTTCTACTGTGCAGTTTTAATCTGAAATCTTAGGTGTACCTCTGCGCCCAGAGCTCAGAAACTGCCTGCACCAATGAAATTCCCTGTCGCAAAATGTGCCTAGAACAATAGGAGTTTCGAATGCTGATTTGAATGATGGTTTTAGGTTTAACTAGTTCATTGTAGAGATCTGGGATTCATATGATGAGGTTTATAAACATAATCAAATAAGTATATCCAAGAGGTGGACAGTGGGACATGAAAGCTTATGCCATAACAGGCTTAAATGTCCCCCAAGACTTAAATATTTTTGCAACAACAAACTTATCACTACTACTCTGGAAATAATTCAGCTCCAGTGGCTGCTATTTGGCAATGGTCATATCCATGCTGATTGGGTTTTGTGTTCACTTCTGGTGTACTGTGATGTGTCTGCCGCTGACTCTCTTAAATTGCTTGACTTTCTGACCTTTGGCAAGGGGATGGGAGGGAAATAATTTCTTCTTTCCTTTGTTGTCAGGATGTATATATACCTATTCAGGAAACCACTTCACACATCTGACAAAGTAGGGTCTTATCCTTGAAAGTTTTGCACCACTCAGGGTAAATGAGCCATTTAATAGCAAAATTAGTTATCAGTGTACACAGATAGTTTAATTCAATTCACAAACTTATATAATTGTATAATAACCATCGTATCATTCTTTTGTGTGGATCTTACTAGTCATAACATGATGGTCACCATCACAAAAGAAGACATTTCATTAACTCATTATTTATTTGACCAATTTTATTCTGTAAACTCTTAATTGGAAAGGAATTTTTATGGGCTACAAAGCATGTACTACTATTGTGCCCCCCTAAAAAAGTGGATTGCAGAAACTGTTTACTTAACAATAGTTACATACCACTTAGTTGTAAACGAAACCTCTAAGCTGTTTACAAAGGATAAAATGTGGATTGCAAGCACCATTTTTACTTTATTTTTAGGCATTGTGAATCAGACTGTTTAATTACAACACATGTGATAATAACATTTAGGAAATTTGCTGTAGCTTGATTCCATTATCTTCCAGCAAGATTTAATAATTCGAGCAAACGCTTCTGAAAATGATTATGTGTGTAAGAAGTTAGAGACACGATCTTGTGTGTGTTCACAAGAAAATACATAATAATGATACTTTTTATGGCCCAGGGGAAACTTAATAAACAATAGATAATATAGTAAAGCATAATGCAGCAATGTGAAACCATGTTTTATAAAAGGAATAATAACCCATATACCAGGATGAAATGGTTTAATACTCCTCTGTGTCCCCCCCCCCCACAAAGAAAACCTCCCTCATGTCAAAAGCTGTTACCCTCAAGGATATGAATACACAGTGCTTTCATTGTATGAAACTTCCCCACATCTTAGAAATATCTGTTCCATCAATGTAGCTAATGACATGAATCACCTCAAAGCATATATCTAATTCATCAGGATGTAAGTTTCAGCATCCATGAAGATCATTTCTGGGCATTAAGTGTTCCACAGTTTGTAAAAGCCTATGCTTTTTGCCTTATGCATTTTGCAGGGGCAGGCAGGAGTGGAGGGGGGGGGAGAGGAGGCAGGGGAACAGGAGGAAGAGGGGAGTCAATGGGGAGACAAGGAGCCAGAGTATGGGGCAGGGGAGAGGAAGCAGGAGAAGCATTTGAGGGAGTCTCAAAGGCAGAAAACCCCTGCCTCTGGATAAAAATGTCTGTACAACCTAAATTTTTGCTTCATTTTATTTTTATTACTTTGGAAAACCTGATACGTTTTTCAAGATTCTGTGCCATCTATCAAATGATGCATGTGGAAACCTTGATAATTTCCCCTCCTGTATTTCTTCCCCTGTAAGTTGTAAGCATTCGATCATATTCTTTCTTTGCATTTTTATATAGTGGTGATACGTTTGTGTGCCACATTTATCTCCTTCAGATAAACTCATCAGCCCTTCTTGAAATTGCTTTTGTTTCTTATAAGGAATCATTTGCTCGTTTTGAAAGTTTACTCTAAGCTTCTTTGTTTCAGAAGAATGCTTGAGAGTTAAACTTTCGTTCTTGATCACTGTTGGGTAGGTTTTCTTGTTTTAAATCAGGCTTCCACCAGTATATTTCCCTATCCTTCAGATCTCTCAGGCAGTAATCCTATACACACTCACTTGTAAGTCTTGTTGAAGTCACTGAGATTGACTTCTGAGTAGACATACATGAGTTAGTGCACTGGAACAAGAAGCATAATTTCCATAGGGGATTGACTCATTGGTGAGTCTTTCCAGTTCCCTTCAGCAGTTTTCCAAGAAGTTGTAAAATCTTTTTACATGGATTATTAAATAAAAATTATTTTAAGTGGCTTCTGGCAGAGATCTGTTGATCTTTTGTAAAGTGTTTGGCATGCATTTTGTCCTATATAAATCATAATTATGTATGGGATTTTTGAGAAACACTTCAGTGGAATAGGAACTCAAAAACTGAAGAATTTCTGAGGTAGCATGCCAAATCTTTCATTTGTGAAGATGTTGGAAGATAAAGGCTTTATCCTTGTACACTTAATATTTAAACTACTGTTTCAGGTTTGGTTTGGTAAATCTGTAATATACTTGTTTAAGGTAATTTGTGTTACTGAATTCTCTGAGCGTCCATGTGTTCTGTCTTCATTCACAGCTCTTAATATCTTAAGTGGTCTAAAGCAACTGTCTACAGTAAATAAGTATAGTAGTAAAATATAAAGTTTACACTTCCATTGATTTAAAAGGCAGTGTTCCCTTTGATCCTGCCATCCTGGTATGGCTTGAGGGTGGTCAGTTGTCTTGAATGGCCCTGACTTTTAGAAATTTTACTAGAGAAGAGTGTATGAGGAGTATGGTCTCTAAATGTAATCCTAGCCCTCTAGAGCTCCTCTAAGATCAGTCAGAGCTTTTTAGGGTCACCTCTGCTTTATAAAATCGAGCAGGGGAAATTAATAATAAGAAGAAGAGTTTGGATTTGATATCCCGCTTTATCACCCTAAGGAGTCTCAAAGCGGCTAACATTCTCCTTTCCATTCCTCCCCCACAATAAACACTCTGTGAGGTGAGTGGGGCTGAGAGACAGGAGCAGGGACCAAATAATGGGAGCTCACCCTGTCATGGGGATTCGAACCGCCAACCTTCTGATCGGCAAGTCTTAGGCTCTGTGGTTTAACCCACAGCGCCACCCGCGTCCTTGCCTTGAGGTAGTGGCTCTCAAATAAGGAGGGTTACCTTGCTCCTTACCTTTTTCAGTCAGGGTGGGTGGGAGCAAGCAAGGGATTTGCTGCTTCAAGGCTCCCCACACCTTGAGACCAGTTCCAGCTTTCCTTGCCTTTACTTGCAGTACTAGTGGCAACACGCCTCTGAATACCAATCGCTGGCGATCGGGACGAGGAGAGTGCGAGAATGCTTGTATTCTGCACTGGGGCTTCCCACTAAATTAGCTTTGGTCTAATTCAACAGGATTCTTCTTATGCTCTTGCAGGAAAGGCAAGGGATAAGGAAAGCCTTTGAGAACTGCTGCTTTGAGCAGTAGCTAAAGGACAAGTTGGGCATCGTACTGCAATTTTAACTAAAAGCAGTCACAGGGGCTCTGGATTAGATCAGTACAGAGGTGCTGGGGGAAGATGGATTTAATCTTTCTCCCATGCCATTTCCCCAAATTCCCATCCACCTCCAGCTGCAGCCCCCCAAAGACCCTCCATGTACCTTCTGAGTGAAGTAGCCAGACACACCTCTGATAGAAACACATTTCAGGGCATGGGCACAGCCACAAAGAGGACACAAATCTGTGGTTTTGCAGACTTCCCATGGCAAAAGAAAAATGCCTTCCCTACAGATTTAAGGGAATGTAAAGGTAAAGGTAAAGGTACCCCTGCCCGTAAGGGCCAGTTGTGTCCGACTCGGGTTGTGCACCCATCTCACTTAAGAGACACTTCCGGGTCACGTGACCAGCATGACAAAGCTGCTCTGGCGAGCCAGCACCAGCGCAGCACATGGAAACGCCGTTTACCTTCCCGCTATAAAGCGGTACCTATTTATCTACTTGCACTTAGGGGTGCTTTCGAACTGCTAGGTGGGCAGGAGCTGGGACCGAAAGACGGGAGCTCACCCTGCCGTGGGGATTCGAACCGCCGACTATGCGATCAGCAAGTCCTAGGCACTGAGGTTTTACCCACAGCGCCACCCGCGTCCCTAAAAAGAAGAGTTTGGATTTGATATCCCGCTTTATCACTACCCGAAGGAGTCTCAAAGCGGCTAACATTCTCCTTTCCCTTCCTCCCCCCCACAAACACTCTGTGAGGTGAGTGGGGCTGAGAGACTTCAGAGAGAAGTGTGACTAGCCCAAGGTCACCCAGCAGCTGCATGTGGAGGAGCGGGGAAGCGAACCCAGTTCACCAGATTGCGAGTCTACCACTCTTAACCACTACACCACACTTGTCCGCTTCGCTCTTTATCCTTTTAATAGAGGCTTAAAACACTTATTGTAATGGCTTCTCAGTACAGTATATGATTGCAGGATCTGGGTTGATTCATGTGGAGAGAAGAGGTCCTTGCTGTTAATTTCTGTACATGCCCCCTGGATTCAGTTTGTTCATCCTCCAAAATATTGTATTGTGTATGATGTTGATATAGACTACTGTTTAGAATATAGAACACAGTGTCCCTGAGAAGGGGCTTCTTGAAACACAGCGGGCTTTAAAAAGAACTAATACTTTTTCAGACCATCATCGCGGGAGCGTGGTAAAATCAATTTTTAAAAGCTGGGGGGGGGGGACACAAAGGTCTATATCTGCTGCTGAAAACGTGAGAGCTGGCACCAGATGAGCCTCACTAGGGAAAGTGATCCAGAGATGGAAGGCCATAGCCCCAAAGGCCCTTTTCTCAGTCTCTCCCCATTCATTCTTAGAAGATTGTAGCATCTGGAGAAGCGCTCTGACAATTATCTCAGTGCACAGGCCATTATAGGAGAGGGTGCTCCTTCAGGGGCCTGTGCCCCAAACCATACACCATTTACTTCAGAAATGGACTGGCAGCCTACAGGACACTGCCCTCCACTGTTTTGTCAATATAGGGCTCTGACAGAGCACTCCTAACTATAGAAAGCCAGCATTGCTTCCCTATTCCAAATTTAATTCAGGAGAAAATTGACTTGCAACACTTTTTGCCATCTAAGTTCCACCGGGCTGCTTAGGTCATGTGACCAGAATGAAAAGGGTTGGGAACTGGTGTAAGTCGCTCCTTGCCTGGTCCTATGCCTACCTGACTCCTGGAACACCCCTTGGGGGAGATTTGTGTTACCATAAGTTCTGTCCACTGAGCCGTACACCAGCTGGGTTGAGGGACTTATGCTTGTGTGGCCCTGCCTCGGCCATTAAAACCAAAATCCACTCTGTTTTATTGGTTTTACTTGGGTTTGGACTGCACTGTAAGTTCTGTAATGTCAACCTTGAATCTCTGTGAAAGGAAACACCTATCTAGGCTCTAATTTTCCTGCTCTGTAACTACCTAATCCAAGTTGTCCTTTCTTCCCTCTTTTAGCTGAAAGGAGTGACTTTGTTCTTCTTACAAATCGGCTTACGAGTTTTGTTCTGGCTGCTAACCAAAGGGGTTGTTGGAAGGTGAGTGCTCAAAGTCCGTATGTTTGAAATATATTTACATTTCATTGAGTTGGGGAATGTTAGACATGCCAACATCAGTTACCTCAGAGTGAAGATTAGATTTTGCCCACTGGAATATGAACTATCAGCTCATAGAATGTTAAGTGTGATTTGCCAAAGCACTGCAATATTTGTAGTCATTTTCCAGAAGCATGGAAAAGAGAAGTCTGAAAGGTATCGGCTTTTCAGCTGGTATCATGGAGGTGCGCTTCCGCTTCAGGGAGTGAAGTTGCCTTATCCTGAAAATGTATAAAAACTGCAACATTTCAGTGTTAATATGGTTGCTGCTAGAGTGGCATACGCCATATGTTTAACACATACTACTAAACACTTGGAAACAAAGCATTAACAGTTGGGGCAATTGACCATTCCAATGTGATGGTGTGACAGTAATGTGCTTTTGCAAATTGAAGAGCTCTAGTTGTGAGATTGCAAACTGAGGGTGCCGTATGCAATTGGCTTTTGAGCAATGATTTCCATAAAAGCCTGTTTGAACTGTAAGAACTGGCATGAAAACTGAAGGGGAATATGGGGCATAACAGAACACAAGCAGACATGGAGGAAAACCTTTAAAAATTATATTCGTGTATCTTAGCGCAACACATTTTGATCATAAATATCAAATCTCATTAGCTCAGTTCAGGCATCATGCCATACCATGGTTAAGGAAGCTTACCACATGGCTGAGTATGATGTCTGAATTGACAAAGCACGAGTTGAGAAACCCAAAATTGAAAGTGAATAGTTTTGAGTAAGTTTGCAAACCATAGTTTGTGTATGATGTCTGATAAGAGAAAACCCTAATAAGGGGGGGGGGTCTAGTCCAACCCTCTGCAATGCAGGAACCTTTCACACAACATGGGGCTCAAAATCATATCCCTGAGGTTAAGAGTCTCATGCTCTAAAGTTCTGTTTCTGTCTCTAAAGCTGTGCTGCATCA
The DNA here is from genome assembly GCF_964252035.2 of Podarcis erhardii. Taxonomy (NCBI): domain Eukaryota; kingdom Metazoa; phylum Chordata; class Lepidosauria; order Squamata; family Lacertidae; genus Podarcis; species Podarcis erhardii. The sequence continues at coordinate 15,086,468 of NC_138509.1, read as the reverse complement.
TAGCCTTGAAGCCTCACAGAATGTAGGAGCTCAAGTAATAGTTCAGAACTTAGTATATAATAGCTCAGCTGTAGGATCAATCTAGGGGATTGGAGTGATGCTCCAAAAGCAGCTTTCCTTTAGGATTGACCCCTCTGCTCAACAACTTTTGAGTGGAGACAGTGCTTTCTAACCTCCCTAGTGTGACATAGGTACTGCAGTGTGAAAGGAACATTAGAAATAATGATAGAAATGCTGCCATTATAATCAGCAAAACTTATGCAGTAAATACCATGCCTGGATGAAGCCTAGCTGGAAGGGTGGAGGGATTCGGCAGCAGAAAATAATAGAAACCACCATTTCCTCCTTTTGTAGCAAGAATAAAACACAGGTCAGTTTGATATGGCTATCTTTTCTAGTTATCATATCATGGGACATGTAAAACAGTAACTGAAGAACAAATATCTTGCAGCGTTTTATCGCGGGAAATCAAAACCTACCCGTGAGGCTCCAAATAGATGTGATATGCTTTATCAGTCTTGTGACAATCATACCCCAAAATTGTTTTGCAGAGGTTACTTGTTTTATGTATGAAGCTGGTATGTTAGGGTTGTTCTATGTATCCTGCTTTTAACTTCTAAATCTAAGCTAAAGCCACATCGTCAACACTGTCCATGTAAATCTGTTTAGATGACATAAAATGGCAGTGGTTGAATTTTTTCCATTAACATTGAAAAATAATGGTTTGTTCTTAGGTTAGTTTGGAGGAAGCATACTGCAAGCCCAGGTTTGGATGTAATGCTAAGCCAAACTATGGCTTAGCTTCTGACAGCATGGCAGAGAAGTGAAACAGCTGAAACTTTAGCAGTGTGCTCCAATACTCTGTAGAGTTCACCTTTGAACCATGACTTAAAGCAGCAGTGGGGGACGTCTTGGTTACATGCCCAATTAGGCCCATTAGCCTCTCCTTTTCTCATGCAAAGTCAAGCCACACCTACCTGCCCTACACCAAAATCATATAATGTTAAGTGTGGGGCAGATAAGATTGGGGCTGGGCCTGAAAGGGTGTTTGTAGACACCTCCACTCTTGCTGGTGCCTGCAAAGCCCCTTTCAAAGTGCTGTGGAAAACAGTGGGCAAAAAAGCAGGGAAAACAGCTCTGCTCACAAGAGGTTGTGGGAGATAACAGTCTGGCTTGCCATGCTGTGTGAACAAAGCCAATATGAATTATCCAGTCATTCCCCAATCCATCCCAATTTGCAACCATTTTGAAAAAAAGCTTATTCATCCCATATTGGTGTTTTGATCCCTTACCATGCAGCAAAATTCGTTATATCAACACGCTAATGTATGCTTCCCTTATACAGATGCCAAGTTAGAGCATTTACTAAAACCCTTGGTTCTTCGGCACTCAACTCCTTTGGTGTTTCAAATGTCAAAGATTTTAAATGTAGAATAAATCTGCCAACTGGAGCAAACATTCAGTAGTTAGCTCCCTTTAAGACTCTCTGGAGTCTAGGAACTATAGTTGGTTTGGAAGGTGCAAAGTTATTTTGAACTATCATTTCTGTACATGTGTTTCTAGCACAGTGGGGTAACCCATCAGCAACTGAAAGTAGTACCATCTTTTTGTGGTATTGATTCCTCATTCGTATGCATTGCTCCCTTTTTGGCATACTTATTCTTTTGCATTCTTATTCCTTTCAGATTCCCCCCCCCCCCCCCCGCTTTTTGATCAAATACAGGTGGAACACAAAGACAAACCAGTGTTTCCTCCATTCCATTTCTCTGCTCCAAATTGCTTTCTCCAGTTGCAGTTTTCATTGGAAGACATAGCTTTTGTTATGCATAACTGTGTGCAACATATAGCAAGCGCCTTCTAAATTAGGAGTTATGCAACTGGAAAATTGTGCAAGCTGGACAAATTTTGTATTGAATTAGCATACAGTTTTGACTTATAGATTTTGCTAAGGACATTGACTGTTGAAGGGAAGGAAGTTAGGAATATGTTGGCAGTTTGGATATTTGCTGTATGAGGGACAAAGACATCTGAACAAGTTATCATAGGGTGGCTACAGGGCATGGATATTGCAGCTAGAAGAAAAATGTGTTTAGAATTTATCATGGATTTTGTTGCTAGAATCACAAACACCTCAAACTGAGGGACTTATCACACATTACATTTCTTAGGTATACCCCCAAGAGAGTGAACTGTGACAAACATGTATTATACAGGTACCATACATTTATCATAAATATACCACACATTTCTGGTATGCTTATACTTTATAGCAAACCCAGATCTGTTGTATTGTAATATGCAAAAGGCCTGAATTCTGAAATGAGATGGCTAAAAGTTCTGTCAGCTTTTATATATATTGATTCCCACTATCCTAATTTCTAGTTTGATTTTTTTTTTCATTTTCTTTTGCTTGTGTGCCACATCAGCCTGAAAGCAGAGCAGATATGGCTTGTAACTCAATATCTTATGGTATCTACCCACACCTCTCACCAGTATTTGTCTTATTAATCTTATTAATCTTGGAAACTAAAACTGGGCAACACATCTAACCACTCTCAAACCATTTGACAAAGGAAGGAGAAAACGGTTACTTCTTCTACCCTGCACATAATCATGTGGACAGATTTATTTGTTTCATCTTGTGGTTTCCTTTGTGAGATATTCTAGAATGATAAAACCATGCCTTGATCTCTGTATTATTGTGGCCCACAATCCAGCACATGCTTACTTGAGAATAAGTCTTGTCGAGTTCAGTGGGACATACTTCAGAGTAAACATGGGTAGAATTGATTTGTTAAGCTGTATGTAGTTCTGCACACGCTTACTGGGACATAAATACCATTGAACATAGTGACACATAGTAAATATGAATATCCTGTAGAACCTTTATTTTTCTCTGCTGGCTTAACTATCATAAGCATTCACAAATTCTTGCCAAGCAGTTTTAAAATACTCTCTATGTGTATTTTCCTTTGATTTTTATTTTACTCTTTTAATTTCAAAACTTCACACTTCTTTACACCTGGGGGTGATTCCTACATATAAGGATGTAGGAAACTTGTTGGGGTCATTTAACACAGCCATCTGAGGTTGGTATTAGAGGGATTTTTATATCTTACGATGTTAACAGTCTCTGCCTATGTAGTGTGAGTTAAAGGTTCTCTGTTAATTACTCGTAAAGGTTATGTGGTCTGGCATTCCTATACACAGGAGTGCCTGAGTGCTATGTTGAACAAGACATGGGAGCCTTTTGCTATTCAGACTTCTTCCTCTCCTTCGCTGTGAACAATGTGAAACTATGGGATGTTTCCGTGTCGCCTTTCCAAAACAAAGAGAGGGTTGATTTGTAGCAACTGGCAGAAAAATAGTCTACCTCCTTGGGCTTGCATATAAGATCGCCATGAAGACTTGGATCATAAAATATTTTCCCCGCAACTTCCATGTTGCTTTTTAAGTGCCCCTTTTAAAAGAACATATTCCCTTCACTGAAAAGATTTTTGTAACAAGTTAGTGGTGCATATAACAAAAGACCCATGTGATCTACTCTCATCAGATGGAATGTGCAGAAGAGGCAGTATCCAGTGGAAGCTTAAATGGATGATTATGGTAACAGACTGCTTGCCTTGGGGGCAGTGTTCAAGTGACATGGCCGTTGCGCATTCTTCCATTTCATCTGAGTCCTGAGAGTGGAGGCTGAATAGTGAGGGTGGGATGGAATTATAAATCTCATTCCCTGCAGTTTCATTATATATTAAATCCCTCTTTAAAAAAACAAGGTGGTGTTCGAAATGATAGAATAAAATTCTGTCACAGTGTGCATTCAGTGAATTGATTAGATATAAATTATTTGAAGAAAAGTCTGATTAATTTTTTGTGCTCAAGGTGGTTCTCTAGATCAGCGTGAGCCAGTGCTTTTATTAGCATACTGTTTAGGCATCCAGCTTTTTCTTTATCTTCCCTTCCCCTTCCCAGGCTCCCAAAATATCAATTTTATGAGGTTTAATTTTAGCTGTTAACATGTTTTAGGTTGACCAGCGTTTCATATCTGCATTACTGGTCCCATAATAATAATAATAATAATAATAATAATAATAATAATAATAATAAAAATTATTTATATCCGGCCCTCCCCAGCCGAAGCCGGGCTCAGAGCGGCTAACAACAGTAAAATAATACAACATTTTAAAATCAATTCATTATAAAATCAGTTCAAATCAAATTGATGGCAACCATTGGGCTAGAGTTCTGTGAAGAATTACCAAAGGAGGGGGTCAGGCTGTGCCGGCCCTGAGGAAAGATGTCAAGTCCCGCAGGGCCCTAGTCTCTTGTGACAGAGCGTTCCACCAGATCGGAGCCACAGCTGAAAAAGCCCTGGCGCTGGTTGAGGGCAACACAAGGCCTATTCAGGCATGCTTAACTTGTATACAGTGGTACCTCGGGTTAAGTACTTAATTCGTTCCAGAGGTCTGTTCTTAACCTGAAACTGTTCTTAACCTGAAGCACCACTTTAGCTAATGGGGACTCCCACTGCTGCCGCACGATTTCTGTTCTCATCCTGAAGCAAAGTTCTTAACCCAAGGTACTATTTCTGGGTGAGCGGAGTCTGTAACCTGAAGCGTATGTAACCTGAAGCGTATGTAACCTGAGGTGCCACTGTATTTGGCCCTGGCCCCTGACCACCACATGTTAAGTGGGAAGGTTTGAAGGGAGGATGTAAGCAGCCAAATGTTCTTACTGTCCTTCAGACCTCCTTGGTCAATGTAGGAAGGTCAGGGATGGAGAAGAGAAGAAATGTAATGTTCCGTTCAAACCTGTAGAATACGAAAACAGTTTGTGTAGTAATGCGACTGCACAGTGTTTTTGAGTTTTAAATTGCTTTGACTTGCAAATATGGACTAGAATTTCTCAGTGAGTAGCTGCTTTAATTTCAAAATCCATATTCTGTGTTGTACCATAACCAGTTATTAATATGATTCTCTGTGTTTGGTAAATGTTTAGGGTTGTCTGATAACCATGACCATAATAATAATAAATATTATTATTATTGTTATTATTATTATTATTAAAAACCATTAGGAAATTTTGAAATAGAATCATTTGCATTGCTTTATTGAACTCTGTTTTACAAAAAATCTCAGTGTGTGGACAAGGCTATACACAGCCATGGTGCAATACCTCTAGAATGAGTAAAACTGAATCGGAGTCCCAATATAAAGGAGTTTGGGCTACAGAAAGGAAGCTTTTGAGATTCTGAGAGGGAAAGGACTCTAACAGAAGTTCTGAATAGAGTATGCTATCGGCTGCTGCAGCCTGAATTCGTTGTGTTTTTAATTCCTCTGTATGGTTATTGTGCATTAATCTTACACTTAAGAAACTCAGTAGCTTCGTAGGGTTAGGATATTAATTTGGGCACAATCTGGGTGAAATAAGTATTTGTATAGTGACTGTTCAACTTTCAATGTACAAGAGGAGGATGGCCAAGGATCAAAATATTATAAGCTAAATTGCATGTGGTTCTTTTTAATGTGGGTCAGGTGAAGTCTGGCTTTTCAGTATTTAGTGTCTGCTTTTCCTTCAGTTTAGTTTTCTGGTTTTTGAGAGCACTTTGCTCATTGCATCAGATAACGCTGAGCCAAGTTCAAGAGGAAATGAATGTGCAACCTGATTTTCAGGCAGAGGGACACCTGTAGCTCCTTCATTGTAAGATGAATTTGGTTTATGCCTGTTGGCTGTCATGGCAGAATGAGTAACTTTGCTGAAAATGGACAAAATTTAGTTGAACCTAGCAAAGATATTACCCTGCTGTTACTGAAAGCTGAGTATTATAATGAATTCTTTAATCCTTTTAATAGTAAAGGATTTCAGTGCCAAGTTCAATGTTTTTTATTTGCCAAAGCATTTTAAATTACTGTATTTTTAGCTGGCTGAATACTTTTATTCCTCTCAGCTTTATTCTGTTTTCATTTAAGGTTTTATCTTAGAATCATAGAATTATAGAGTTGGAAGAGACCACGAGGATCATCTAGTCCAGCCCCCTGCGATGCAGGAATCGGTTGTGCAATGTGAGGCTCAAACTCAAGACCCTGACTAAGACGCCCATGGTTTTATGCTCTACCAACTGAGCTATCCCAGATCATACGCTACTATAGTATTGCAGGTGTCAAATTTTATGTGTACAGTGGTGCCTCGCAAGACGAAATTAATCCGTTCCGCAAGTCTCTTCGTCTAGCGGTTTTTTCGTCTTGCAAAGCAAGCCCATTGACTACTTAGCGGATTAGCGCTCTTAGCGGCTTAGCGGATCAGCTGATAAGCGGCTTAGCGGCTTAGAAAAAGGGGGGAAAGGGGGGGAAACTGCAGGAACTAGCAAGACATTTTCGTCTTGTGAAGCAAGCCCATAGGGAAATTCGTTTTGCAAAGCGCCTCCAAAACGGAAAACCCTTTCGTCTAGCGGTTTTTCCGTCTTGCGAGGCATTCGTCTTGCGGGGCACCACTGTATACTGCTCAGACTCTTGGGTGAAGGTATGGCTTATGAAATAGATACATTTCTGTATGCCGATCGATCCTCAAGAGAGCATGAAGCAGTTGATAGCAATTGCTCCTTCAATGGCAAATGGGACAGCTTGCTTTCCATTAGCAGTACTTAGAGCAGGAAATTACTTTGTTTTCTGCACCCCGAGGGTAAAGTGCTTTTGCCTGAATCCCAGGAAATTCTGCCACCCGGAAGAAAGTGGTGGAAGCTGAAAGGGACCTTTTATTTTTCCTTCCTTGTAAGCTGAAGGCATGGGCTGGGGTTTTGGAATGCTCCCATCCTTTTCTTAATGCCTCTTTCCCCCAGACCAGCTCAACGTGCCTCTTTTTGCGTTCTTCCCATCTTCCTTCCATCTCCAGTTACCATGGAGAATGAAATGCCGGCTCCATTCAAGCAGTTTGCTGAATAGGTTTTGAGGTTGATGGATGGTGAGAATCTCTTATCCCTCCACCTCCCTCCTTTTCCAAACACCGCCCCTGCCTGGTTCTTGACATTTCACTTGCCAGAGAATGGTTGTCAGTGAGAGGGCTCTGAAAGGGAAGCTGGCAGTGTCCTGCTGAGATGCTCTTTCAGTTTCGTGGATGAGATCAGCAGCCGTGAGAAGGTCTTGGGGACTTAGCTGCAAAGCTTCATCTGCAAGCTGGCTGGCTGAAGCATGAATGCTCACTTGCCGATTTGCTCCTTCCACTGCCCATCCACATTTTCCAGAACATGCAGAGAAAGCAATACCTCCTGTATTTGTTGTGGCTCTGTTTCTGGAGATGATACAACCTTGGACAGTTAAAGGGAAAGGTAAGCAATTCTTTAGCTAAATGCCATAAGTACGTTTAATTTCTTGTGAATTGGCTCTGCTTTCTTACCCTACAGCACTGGTGAAGCCGTATTAGTGCATCTGTCGTTAAACGGCATATGTCTTAGTTCCAAGCCCTTTACATGATATTAAAGGTGTGGTGTTTGAAATACTCGTATCAGGGAACTTTAACTTGCTCTTCCTGCTGTGTGGCTTAGGGTCTTAGTAGGAGCATATAGCAATCTTTCACCCCCAACATGAATTTCTGATCGGTTTGTGTAGCTCTGTTATCACTTGTGATCGAATAGAAACCAATATAAAGCTCAGTAGTGTGGTGTTAACTTTGTGGCGCTTTTGAGCATATCCATAGGTCAATAATTGAAACCATACTGAGTTTTTATTCCAGCTAAGATCTCAAGGGAAAATCTTTGGAAAGGTACGTAGTTGATATTCATTATCTACTTAGATCACGTTAGTTAGTATCTGCCTCTCCTCCTGTTCCATCCCAGACGTGAAGTGTGCAAGGATTTTTATTTCAAGTCAATATAAATTCATATTTTTCCTGTACTAAGGAATGATGGGTGCTATATCACCACCAAGACTTTTTCATCAGTTCCTCAGAGTTTTGATTCTCACTGAGCTTCCAAGTTTTGTTTGACTGTTGCATTGTTGGCTCTCTGCTGGGGGAAGCAAGAATGTTTTCTGTCATGCTTCCAGTGTTGTTGATTCAGTAATGCATCTACCCCTTGGGAATCGGGGGATTTTTAAAATTGTGTGGGTGTGTGATCTGAACAAACAGAGCATATTTGGAGTTCCAGAGGGATTCTCCCCATATACCCAATGTGAATTATCCTTTGGAAAGGATTATGACTTCATTCTAGTCAGATATTGAACTGACTGAAAAATCTTCAGTCACCACCAGCTTCTCTGTAACTGCAGTCGCTTCTGTCTGGAGAAGCTGTTTCTCCATTTCCCATCTCATTTTATTTGTTGGCTCTTTCTTTAAGTTCACTTGTTTCTGATATAGGAATATTTTAAAGCAAACATACTTTTGTCTTTCTGATTCTAAGCTTACCTTTTTATTGCAATGTACAGATGCTGCTTTAATATCCCCATTTTGGCTCTGATTCTTTTTTTAATATCTGGATGCTTCCTCCTGTTAAAGTCACCCAGATTTAAACATTTTCCATTACCTACTAATTTGCACAAATAGCTCTCGCTCACTGGTTTAAAATTTATTGCCATTGGAACAATATCCAGAATGTATTTGTCTACTGCAACAAAAAACCAAGAGATTCATCCTTCCTTGTTTTTACTTAAAATCTACCATTTAATCTCACAAATAATTCTTGTTCATGGAATGTATTAATGAAGTTGCAAACTGCATTCATAAACTGTTCTGCTTTCCCATTCCATATAGTTGCCCCAGTCAATATCCCTGTCTCATGTTGTGTGTTGACTGGCATTACTATTCACTGTGGTAGACTTGAGTTGAAGAGCCTCCCACTCCAGTAGTCAGTGTTTCCATGAATCGAAGCCTGCACAATCTCCATTATTGTGGAAAGGAAACATTTGTTTACCTTTATCATTATATTATAAACATTATATACTATATATTTGGCAACAAAAATAAACATATACTGTATTCAAGATAGCGTATACTTCCTAATTTACAGTCTGCTTTGCCCCTTGTATTGTACATACTTTTGCTGCAAATTAATTTGAAAAAAGTGGTTATTGGACAGTGTGTGTGTGTGTGTGTGTGTGTGTGTGTGCGCGCACACACACACACACACACACACACACACACACACACACACAACTATTATGGGCATTTCCAAGAATTTTGAACAGAAGACATATGCATATACACAATATTTCACACGTTTCAAAACTCTCTGCTCGGTTTAAAAAGAGATTTGCAATGCAGCCTGGGGGCTGCGTCAAGAAACACAGGTCCAAAACTTTGCTGTGAAATGGCAGAATTCGTTGTACTCTTGTTTGAATGCAGGCTATAATCTTTGATTCACCTATGTAGGATTTGTAGGGGGGTTTTGAAAAGAAAAAAAAGCCGAACAGTCATCCTTTTCACAGCAAGGAGTGTTTGGGGAAATAACCCCTTTCCCACATGCTCCAGCCCTTCTCTTACAGACTCCTCTATTACTGTTATTATTTTCAGTCCTTCTTCTGTCAATGAAGAGCAAGTATGGAGTGAGAAGACTCTTCCTCCTTCCCTACTTAGCAACAATGACAACATTTAATTCGATTAAATATGAAGGCTTCCTGTGTACCTATCTTCTAATAACACACATTTAATCAGGTATAAGTAAACCACAAATCTCCACAGCTGAAGTGCATTATTTGGTATAGAATTCTGGACCCTGAGAATCTCACTTTATAAATAAATAAAATCTGATTTTCAAATTTGGCATCGCTCTGAGAAATTAAATAGTAGGGGGAATTGAGTATCCTGGAGGGAGTGCATGGCTGGTTGAAAACAGCCCTGAATAGGAAAGCTGCTAGCAGGTGAGGATGTAATGCAATATTTTCCTGCAGGTTCCATATATGTGCAGGTATAGGTACCTAAAAATTATGTTAGGGGAGCTTCTCTTATGGAAAGCAACATTCTCAGTTGAATTTTCACATCCCTGCCTCGTTTGTGATTGCCACAGCTGGTATGACTTGTACGTAGCCTTTGCTTCCCTCTGCAAAAAGCCAGTCCATGCTTTGATGTGGAAAATGCTTCAGAAATTCCAATCCATGTGGTTTTAGTAATGGGGGGCTCCAAGCAATTGCCTGCAACATAGCCATAGGATAAAATAGTCCTCAACAGCTGTATGTACAGTACAATCATATACATGTCTCTTTAGAAGTAACTGCCACTGGGTTCATGAATTGCAGTCTAACCTCCCAAATTAAACTTAGCTTTATTTCTGTATTCAAAGCATTCTGAATTAAATCAGGGCAGGGAGATGGAACAGATTATTTTCAAGGACTTTCCAATTATGCCATCCTAGGATTAGGATTGTGTATTGTTCCAGTTACTTAGTATTCACTGCCGTAAATCAATTCTTCCCTTCTGACTCCTAATACAAAATTCTTTAAAATACGTCCATTCGTTTTTCTTCACCAGCAGCTTTTGAAAGGGTAAACAAAGAATGATTTCAATAGTTATGAACACTAAAATAATTGTGTTTATTAAAAACAAATTGTTCACCCATTCCTTACCCATCTATAGATTTTTCAAATGAGCTTCAAAATAAGACTCCTTCTGATGGAAGTTCTTCAGCTTGCAGATTTTCCTTTCCCCACCCATCTCTCTCCTACATTTCTGAATGCAGTTCGCCATCAGTTCACCAACTGTAGCCTGCCAGGTAGCTGACAGTCTCCCTGCTGTTACAGCTGTTGGCAGGCAGCAGCATCAGGTGGTTCAAGTTCACCATTCAAGGCTGGTGAACTGCATTCAGTTTGGTTGGTCAGATGTTGTTTAAACCAGCTGGAGGGACTGTTGTTGGCAAAATAGAGGTCAGGTTGGCTTGATTTCCCATAAGGAACATATTCTGTTAGGGTTGAATTGATCATATCAGCAAGAAAAAAACCACACAGGGTTGTATTCAGTGTACTGCTAAGGAGAATGTTCTGTAAGCACTAGGATTTCTCATTACGCAACAGGACTCCCCCCTCTTTTCCCCCCGACACCCCAAACTCTGTTATGGGTTCATCCCCCCCAACCATCCGGAACAGTTTTGTGTACAGTGCTGGGGGAGAGAGAGAAAGTCCCGTTGCACTAGCAGTAATTATTCCACTCGTGCAATTATTTTATATGTCTGTTCTCTTTGTCTGTGGAGTTTTCTTGGCAGGGATACTGGAGTGGCTTGCTGGTTCCTGCTCCAGGTGGATCACGTTTGGTCAAAACTCTCCACTATGACCTGCCCATCTTGGGTGGCTCTGCACGGCATAGCTCATAGCTTCTCTGAGTTATTCAAGCCCCTTCGCCACGGCAAGGCAGTGATCCATGAAGGGGATTATTTGGCAATTATTTAGTTGAATACCAACCACAAAGTTTTCCATAAGACTATCATAATGAGAAGAGCTGCCAGATGGAAATATTAAGGGTTTGGACTACCAAATCCTGGGCATTTCAAGCATACAGCTTCTCTCTTAGTGGAACAGATCTCACACCTTCAAATCAATACTGTAAACTGTACGAAACTCAGGAAGGGACATTCTCTCTCCTTCCACCTCACGGTTTTTGTACCATTTTAGCTGTTGCATTATTTCTGTAAGCATGAACTTTCAGAGTACTTGGCAGTGTCAAAGCTTTGTAAGTGTTTCACACATGTCCTTGACATGAAAATAGGATCTGGATACTACTATTTCTAAAATATGAATACCGTACACTTTTTTTTCTTTTTTTCTTTTGCAAAAAGTGTGGTGGTGTGGGAATGGAGGATAAGTGATCTTGCTTGGGATTCAAATTCTGAAGGGTGCACTAGAGGCAGAAAGTATGCTGTCAGCATAGCTAGATACTGTACTGTGTAGTCTAGATAGGAAAACCTATATCTTGAAAGTTACAAATCTCTGCAGCATCCTTTTTAATAGCTACTACTCTGCATGTAGAAGGGACGCGGGTGGCGCTATGGGTTAAACCACAGAGCCTAGGACTTGCCAATCAGAAGGTTGGCAGTTCGAATCCCGCGATGGGGTGAGCACCCATTGCTCGGTCCCTGCTCCTGCCAACCTAGCAGTTTTGAAAGCATGTCAAAGTGCAAGTAGATAAATAGGTACCGCTTCGGCAGGAATGTAAACTGTGTTTCCGTGCACTGCTCTGGTTCGCCAGAAGTGGCTTAGTCATGCTGGCCACATGACCCGGAAGCTCCCTCGGCCAATAAAGCAAGATGAGGGCCGCAACCCCAGAGTTGGTCACGAATGGGCCTAATGGTCAGGGGTCCCTTTACCTTTACCTTTTTACTCTGCATATAGTTTTTGATGTATATTCAGACAGTCTGGTGCTTATATGTCAAAAGAACTTTACTTTGCGGGCAAACTTTTATTATTTCCCCATATATCTCTGAAAATACATGCTTTGCAATTTAAGACTAACATTTAATATCTTCCAATCATACACTTGTTGAACCCTTTTGTATTTTTGTCAAGTTTTTAAAATAAAATATATGAATTGTTGTGTTTAAATAAAACACTGAGTAGTTGGCTGTAAAGTACTTGAATGTGATGATTGTATATTAGAAGAGTTTCTAATTCAGCATAAGATACTAGCCATGCAACCTGTATTTTTTCACAACAACAATTCATTTAATACCTTTAATTCTACCAAACATTTCCATTGTTGTTAATCATAAGCTGTTCATTCTTGCATCTCAAGAGTCATTGATGGGAATCTATCTTTTGTTCTCTGGAAACATTGGACTGAATTACTTGGATATAATTAAAACACAAGATGGAGAATATGAGAACTGAAATTAAAGCTAGATTTATGAAGCTGTTTCTGAATTCGAATAAGAGTGGGTGTTTGGCTTGTTTTCCTGTTGTACTAAGTGTTCTGCACATGTTTAAGAGCTGCTTTAGCTGAGTTTAGCAGCATGGCAGTGCCTCAGAAGCAGAGGTACCAGCAGGATTTTCTAGATCCAGTTCATTGTGTATGAATTGGGTCCTCTAACCCATTCACAAAAGAGGACATACATGTGCATATTCATTGTGTCCAATGCAGATTTGTCTCTTCTTTTGAGGGTAAGTTGATGGTTTCCAGACAGAATGTCTCCTGTAATTTTATCCCATTCTGAAAAAAGGCATGTAACACCTGGATTCAAACTGGGGTTGAAAAGAAAGAAAAATCTACAGCACTTCTTATTAAAATCTAATTTATATCACTTCCACTCCAACTTACTTGCAAATATGTAAGATAATTCCTTTAACCCAAGGGGAGATATCCAGAGTAGATTAACCTTTTTGGACCTGGGGCCACATTCGGAAATCTATGAAACTGTAATGGTTACCACAAAGTGCCATTTTACAGAAGAAAAACTGGTGATGCTCAGAGACTCTCCAAAACAATGTGCAAAACATCTACAACCTTTTCTAAAGTACAGGGGGTAAGCAGGCAACACCTCCCCCAAAATAAGCAAAACACTCCCAACAAATAACATTTCAAACGAACAAAGAACACAACCCTAAACACAACCAATCAGTTTAGAAGTCTATTTTTGCATTAAGCAGTATATAACTTAATAAATCATCATAATCACGGTGACTACTACCACCAAACAAAAAGGCAAGTGATGCATTCTGGGGGAAAGGAAATAAGAATGCTGTATGCCCAGTGCCACCCATGGCAGAAAAAAGCTTTTAAAAATGTTGATTTTTTAAAAAAATAATAATATTTGGAGATGCCTGTTCCTTGGTTGGCATCAAGGGGGTTATCTGAGGGCACAACCCTGACTATGACTTTATTTATGTATTGTGTTCTCAGTTATATAAACTTCTTACTTCCCTCAACATTCATTTTAAACGAGGAAGAGCTAACATTGTCTTCAAATAAATGATGCTTGGACACATTTTATTTCCTTCTTTGTTTTTAGTTCTCCTTTCACTTTGTAGCCCCAGAGCAGGTTACATACAGCTCAATACAATTAAATCATATAAGACATTTCACCTCCAATGGCTTGTGCAGAAGGAGAATGGGGTGATTGGTTTGTTTTTGTTCTTGTTTTTATTATTGATTTTCTTTGTTTTTTATCTTGTATTTTTATGCTGTGAATTGCATAAATAAATAAAAGGGTATATTGACCTGATGTCAAAAAGTATACAGTGACAAGGCCAGAGGCAACTTGGGAGGGGCATTCCACAATCTGGGGGCCACCACCGAGAAGACCCTCTCAGGCACCACCACTCCACAAATTTCACAAGGCAGCAGAACTGTGAGCAGGGCCTCTCTCTCAGATCTCAGCACCTTGGCAGGTCTTTATGGAAGAGGATGCTCCTTCAGATATTGGGACCCAAGTCATTTAGGGATTTATTTGTCAATGCAGGCACCTCAATTTGGGCTTGGAAGTACATTGGCAACCACTGCAAGTCTTAAAGAACTGCTGCAATATGTGACAGGCCAGTAGAATCCACTCACAATCCAAAGAGCCACTCCAAGAGGAAACCATGCCCCTTGGTATCAAAGCTGACAAGGCCAAGGAGAATCAATAGAGTAGCTCTCATCCGTCCTTATTTCAGCAACGACCATCAAGCCAGGTGACTAGTGCCAATTTGGTGCTGTATCTGTGCCTGAAATTGGATTGAAGAGGGACCGGATAATTGCTTCTTCCAAGCATGCCTACAGTTGAACTGCTGCCATCTTTTCAAGAGCTTCTTGCCTAAGAAGAGAATATTAGCAGCTGGTCAATCCTTTAACAATACCAGGTCCTCCCTATAATTTCAAATAATACTAGAACCTAGGTTTGCTAAGGCAGGAGTGGGGACATTGTACAATGTCAGGTGATTCTGAAGAAGCAGAACTCATATCTCCTCTGTTAACCACTGGTGACATAAACGCTATTTTTGAGAGCATATTTGAAGAAGGGCTGACTCAAAAGGCAAAGGAAAGGGGTAAAGGTTAGATGAAAGTTTAAGGAAATGTTAGATCAGAGGCATAGATATACCATATAGCCGTGTCTTCTAGGACTTACATTGGACTGATTAGAGGCTGTTTTATGATACGTGAAAGTATAATAATTGCCTGTCAGTTCTATTTCCAGTGTTCGTGTGTCAGTTTAGCTTAGCGCTTTGATTTGGTTTGGCCTATGTTACAAGGCCATAGCCTGCCGCCTTTTACTTTTGATGTCACAAGCTACAGTGTGTGTAATTGTGTTGAACTTAATTTCACTGAATTTTAATTCTGTGTAATTCATTTGAAGTCAGAGAATGCTGTATCTCCCCTGCCTTGGCGCTGCTCAGCCTGCCATTGCCTGGATTTGCAGCGCTGCATCAAAACAAATAGGAAGTGTAACAAAATGCAGGATTAATCCCTTTAAAGTAAATACCTCATTCTTCTAAGTCAGCGTTTGATGTCAATTTATCACAAAGCCTGGAAGCATCAGCCTCGTGTGGGAGGGAGTCATATTTGGGTGCCACATGAAATCTGCCTCTGTTTAATGCGATGCAGTTGGGAAGACTGTATTTCAGAGGCCAGCTGCAGGGTATTTAAAGTTTCTTACTGTGAAATCCTGTTCTCTAGTCTAGTTCCAAAAAAACTGGTGCTTGACTTATTCCTTCTAAAATCTGGTTGCTCTGTGCAGGCTTTTGATTTATAAATATATTTTATAGGCTTAGGGCATAAACAGGAAGAATGGGAGATGTTAAAGTAATGCAAATGGGAATTTTCTTGCTTTCCAACCAGTAATCTTCCACTATCCACGATTAGAAATGTTTGGTGGTAGTGCTTTTGGATCACACCTCTGCTTCGTGATTGTCAAATTTGTATATGAAATGCTGCAATACTTTGTAATTCTGATGGGGAGTTGGGGTTTTTAAAAATAATCTGTTAGAGAAATCTGTGCCTGAGATCCATATACTTGCTGTTCACAAAGTATTAACCCTTTTCATGAAGGGTTATTCTCAAGTACCTGGTACAGTTTGGGCTTAATCACCCTTCAGCTTTTGAAAGCAAATATACAAGTATCTATCAGTCATGCCTACCTGTGTGTATGTGTTTATAATTTCATATTATGCTCATCTGATTAAGATCACAACCATCTCTATCCCTACTTTTTAGAAAGTGGGGGTAAAATGAACATCGCAGGATTTTGACTTCTGGTGAGAATAGCTGCATCCAAATTTTGGGATTTCTGTATCTGTAATGAAGCAGGGAATTTCGGCGTACTATTATTTTGTGTGGCAATAGTTCACTACCTTGTCACACCTACCTCTGTTTCCATGTTTGTTAGAGTGCTTACATGGTGTGTTTTTTATGCAGACGTTAAAATTGTAGTAAAGAGTGGTCTCATCAGCTATGAGCCCATGGAAAAGGAATACAGTGGTACCTTGGTTTAAGAACAGCCCTGTTTACGAACTATTTGGTTTATTAACTTCTGCAAAACTGGAAGTAGTGTCCCGGTTTGCGAACTTTACCTCAGTTTAAGAACGGAAGCTGAACAGTGGAAGGGCACCGGCAGTGGGAGGCCTCATTAGGGAAAGCGCGCCTCGGTTTAAGAATGGTTTCAGTTTAAGAACAGACTTAGCAAAGGATTAAGTCCGTAAACTGAGGTACCACTGTATTGTACGGAGAGAGTGGCTTGGATCCTAAGAGGTTAACTTAAGGAACTTCCGAGAGGAAAACCTTTCCATCCCACCCTCCCCCCGCAGCTACCTGCATAAAAAAGCCTCTCTGGAGTTTCAATATCTTGAAAATTGTAGAATGGAGCAAGGAGGAATTGCCCAAATTTGGGCAAGCATCTGCCCAGCTTGGAGCAGTTTTCCGGCAGAATTAAATTCCTCTGTGATAGATGAGCCTTACTCCCAGCCAAGTGTGCTCACAGTTGCAGACTAACATATAAAGCTTCCTTATGGGGAGTTATGCCAGAGAAATCCAAGTGCTAGAAATGAGATTTGTTCTGGGCCCGACACATTTTAGGGGGAAATCCTTCTGAGGCCTGTTGCAGCGTCTCAAGTGCAAAGGACACCAGTGACTCATAATATTGCACTGTGATTGGATTGTAGGGTGGCTGCCAGACACAACCACAGTTTGTAAATACTTGTGTGTGAAACCTCAAAAGCCATACAGATTAGAGCCACTAGAGACAAGTCCAGCTTATATTGTCTTTTGTTAACATAATGAATATGATTAATTTGAAGGCAAGTAGGTTAATAGAGGAGGTGAAAGTCTTCTTGGTAGCTTTTGTGTTAGAACAGTGGTTCCCAAACCTTTCTCCCTACAGACAACTTGAAAATTGCTGTGGGTCTTGGCAGATCATTTCAAAAGTTTTCTTCCTGGTGTAGAAATTGTAATATGCTGTACTAGATGCTACATTGTTTTGGTTGTATTTCTTATATTGCATTTTACTGTATCACTTATTTGAATTCAGATTATAATACACACCCCAAACCACCCGAATGGAGCTTCTGGAACATTGGTTGTCCGTGGAACTCCTATGTTAAAATTTACTCAAGGCCTATTTTCTAGTCGTGGTTTGCCTATGCTGGAAAATGAAATTGCCAATTCATTAA
Source organism: Podarcis erhardii (assembly GCF_964252035.2). Lineage (NCBI taxonomy): Eukaryota > Metazoa > Chordata > Lepidosauria > Squamata > Lacertidae > Podarcis > Podarcis erhardii. The sequence continues at coordinate 15,068,922 of NC_138509.1, read as the reverse complement.
CTTCTAGGAATATCAATTAACACAGGCATCCCCAACCTTTGGCCCTCCAGATGTTTTGGACTACAATTCCCATCATCCCTGACCACTGGTCCTGTTAGCTAGGGATCATGGGAGTTGTATGCCAAAACATCTGGAGGGCTGCAGGTTGGGGATGCCCGAATTAACATTTTTAGCCGCAGAAAGTGTTTTTTTAATCTTTATGTGACCCAACTGCTGTTATGTACAGTGGTACCTCGGGTTACATACGCTTCAGGTTACATATGTTCCAGGTTACAGACTCCACTAACCCAGAAATAGTGCTTTAGGTTAAGAACTTTGCTTCAGGATGAGAACAGAAATTGTGCTCCAGCAGCACGGCCGCAGCAGGAGGCCCCATTAGCTAAAGAGGTGCTTCAGGTTAAGAACAGTTTCAGGTTAAGAACGGACCTCCGGAACGAATTAAGTACTTAACCTGAGGTACCACTGTAATCAAGAATCCCACTGTGCTGACATCATTCACACCCGCCGGTGAGTGTGCTGACATCAGACACCTGCGCACCCACAGTGTGTGCGGCTCCAGGCACCCATGGTCCTGCAGCCAAGCTGGTGGCCTGTTCAGAATTGTGTCTTTGTTGTCACGTGCCCTGTTTCTGGATGGATACCTTTCTGGCAAGCGGGCCCCACCACAGGAATGATCAAGCTAAATTTTTAGAAAAGATGTAGCTTTAGAAACTTTTAACAGTATTGAGCAGGATGGAACCCGAGATTCTGCAGACAGTTCCATGTAGCTGGATCCCATTTCTTAAAACTCATTAGTTACAGCCAGCTATATCACAGAGCAGGGGACGCGGGTGGTGCTGTGGGTAAAATCTCAGTGCCTAAGACTTGCTGATCATAAGGTCGGCGGTTCGAATCCCCGCGGCGGGGTGAGCTCCCGTCGTTCGGTCCCAGCTCCTGTCAACCTAGCAGTTCGAAAGCACCCCAAAGTGCAAGTAGATAAATAGGGACCGCTTTATAGCGGGAAGGTAAATGGCGTTTCCGTGTGCTGCGCTGGTGCTGGCTCGCCAGATGCAGCTTCGTCACGCTGGCCACGTGACCCGGAAGTGTCTTCGGACAGCGCCGGCTCCCGGCCTCTTGAGCGAGATGAGCGCGCAACCCTAGAGTCGGTCACGACTGGCCCTGATGGGCAGGGGTACCTTTACCTTTTTATATCACAGAGCACTTGGGCAAATGGCTCTGCTGAATCCCTGTGAACTGAAGTAGGTTGTGATACAAGGAATTGTCCCTTGACTGCAGATTTAAGCAATCATCACAATTCCACTGCCCAGATACATTGTCTGCAGGTAAGGATAACTGAGTGGTCTGCTTTGTTCATTTGCTTGTTGCGATTAGCTTCTGAAGATAACTTTCCACAAATTTTCTCCATTGTAAATTCACTTTTGGTTCACATTCTCTTGTGTGAATTTGCTCTCATGAACTTTGCTGGTGTTGTGAAAATTAACTGCTCTTACAAGCTGGTGAGTTGAATATAGCTCATGGAAAGTTCTGTTTGTTCAGCACTGCTGTTAGGAGCATGTTCATTTTCATGTTCTCAGGAATAAGTTTCTGCTGAATCAGAGGCGTGGTCCCTTTGTAGAACAATGTAATAATGGAAATGAGGTGTGTGGGTTAGCAGAAAATTTCCTCCAGATAGGAGGAGCTTCTGTGAACCAATTAGTAAAGTTTCTTAGAATTTCCAACATCTACTCCGTATCATGTTACTCTTTCTTTAAATTGTAAGCAGCAGGGGCAGTAAGGCATACACTCTCCCTGTCCATGTGACCCATGTGATTACACACCCTCCATTCAGATGTGTTTTCCCTCAACCAGTATTGGAAGTGAGATTGGTGGAGAAGAAATTGGCTGGTGGATGGAAGGTGGCTGCAGCAGTAAAAGCTAAGTGTAGATTTAGGTTAATTTGAGACTTTGGACTTAATGGTCTCAAAGTCACCCCTCTGTAGATTTTAATGCATATTACTTCAAAGTGTGGTGAGCCAGCCCTGCTGTGTTTTTAGGGTGCCGATTTTGGTGAGTGAGACCTGGACTCCTGCCCTGATGGTGCCACTGGTAAGAGAAGTGGATGAGAGATGGGTTCAGTATCTCCTCACCCATGTGCCCTTTTAGCCCTTTAAACTGTACACACACACACACACACACACACACGGAAGAGCTGTGTTTAAAAGGCATAGGTCCGGTGCAATCCTGTGTGATTAAGTTTGAGAGCAAGGTAAATTCACTCTTCCCCATCCAAGACAGTGTGGTTCTGCTCTGATGAAAATGTGTTTTTTAATCTCTGAAAAGTAGCGGGGGAGGAAGAATGGGTGTTAAAAAATGCTCTGTGTTGCAAGACCGCTTTGCAATAAATGAATGGTTCGGTTTCTTGTGGGTGGCGAGATCCACTGCACCGCTGCTTTTGCCTTACTCAGTTTTTACAAAACTGTTTCAGTGCCTTGACTACATGGTGATGAAGCCTGCTGGCAGTAAGGCAAAGTAGCTAGAATTATTCTTGTTAATTAAAAAGGTATCAATTTATAGAATCTGATGCTTTTTGGTACCAAGATAGTATGTTAACATCTGTCAGCATTGTGTTTAAACTTTGAGGATCATCTCCTGCCTCATAGCTTTATAGATGGGCAAGTATATAGGTCACTGTTTCAACCTGTGTGGGTCTATGCAATTTATTCTGGCGTTTTTCAGGCTTTTCTGTATGCAGAACTGCTTGTTAGTTAAACAGTGTGATTTTGATCAAGTACAAAAATGTCTGTGCATCCATTGTTAAAACTAAAACAAGTATCCATTCAACTTCTCGTACTAAGTACACACTTTGGATTAAAATTAGTCCTGCTCACTGATTGACAGTCCCACTTTGATAATTTTGGGCAGAACAGCACTGACACCCTTATTATGTTCAGACTTAAATGCGTCTTTGTAGGAAATGTTTTCATAGGTGCACATGTTATAGACAGGGCAATTGAACTCTTTCTGATATGATAGTTAAGAGCTGGTATAGTTGTAATAGCAGAAAAAGTGTTGTCCTGGCCTGCACTGGTAAATCTTCCTTTACAAGTCATTTCAACACTGATCACACAAAAGTAAGCAAGTAAGTAAGTAAATGAAAAATGTATTGGCTCTTAAGTTATGTAAATGGAAAGAGTTGGCTCATAGAGCTTGTCGTTTCTTAAGCTTTACTTGCTGCCCTTGCTCTTTTTACTCTTGTTGACTGAACGGTTGTTAAAGACAGGGAAGTGGGTACGGAAAAGCAGTGATATGCTGGGGAGTGAACAAATAAATATATTTCTATGGGTTTAGAAATGTGAGGTCAATGCTAATTTGCTGTGCCTAATTGAAATCATATTTACATATCGAGCAATGCATTGCTTTTCATTGACAGAAATGAATGCCTTTAATTTCTGTTAAACATATTTTTATTTTTATTTTCCTGTAGTCACTGAATCTTCTCTCTGCCACCTATGAGTTTCCATCTTCAAAAAGCAAGGAGTACTTAATACCATATTTTTCGCTCTATAACACGCACCTGACCATAACACGCACATCGTTTTTAGAGGAGGAAAACAAGGGAAAAAACATTCTGAATGAAACAGTGGATGTATCATTTTTGTGCTTCATGCTGTGGCCACAGACATGTGATCTGATGGTGAATTTGGGGTGACCCAATGCAAAAATCCTGAGAATCCCTGTGGATCCATGCTTTGTAACCACGTTTTTGCACCATTGCAGCCCCAGGCAATAGTGGGTGCGTGATTTTGGGGGGGCAGGCTGTAGCCATGGACATGCTATGTGATCTGATGGTGAATTTGGGGTGACCCAATGCAAAGATCCTGAGGATCCATGTGGATCCATGCTTTTTAACCACATTTTAAGTGGGGAGGGAAGGAAAAACACAGAACGGACAAGGAGCACGAGAGGGGTGTGCAGAGAAGCAGCTGGCTAAGAATGCAGGAGAGGGGTATAACGGGAGGGAGGAAAGGAAGGCAAACGTTTTCCCTCACCTACCCACCCAAGCCAGCCAGCGCTCGCGCGCTCTCTCTCTCTCGCTCTCTCTCTCTCTCCTGCATGTTTTCAGCAGCACGGAGCGCAGAGACGACACTCTGCTTTCCCCTCTACTTGCCTGGAGGGGAGGGGCTTTCCCTGCTCTTTGTTCCGTTTGAGCAAACACAGCAAGGAAACAGAGGTGGGTGGGCAGTAAGACCCTGAGGCAGAATGCAGGAAAGCAGCTGCTTCCTCTTTTCAGGTTTCCCTTCTCCGAGACGCGCGATTTGATTTTTGCCTGATTTTTTTTGCATCCCCTCGCGCCATTTGGCTCCAGGGACCACACATTCGCTCAATAACAAGCACAGACATTTCCCCTTCCTTTTTAGGAGAAAAAATCTGCGTGTTATAGAAGGAAAAATATGGTAATTAAAGCAGTGATTGGGGATGACTCATCTATTTTCATCCCCCGCCCCCACCCCCACCCCCGGCACAGATGCCCACTCACAACACCTGTTAAGCAGCAGTCTATGCCATTTCTTCACACAATTGTAGCATGATCAACATTAGGGGGAAATGCCATCATTAAAGCTAGCTAACATCTGATTTTGCCACTAACCGGTGAAACTGTGAGGTTACTAGAGAGAAGCAGAGAACGGAGGTCTAAAAGCTGTCTAAAAGCTGATCTCCTTGTAGTCTCCAATTCTGCTGCAAACTCTTCTCATAGTAATCTTCTTTGACTTCTAAAGAACTGTTATTGAAACTATAATTTTAAAATGTGCTCCAGTCTGTACCCAGACCAAGGGTTTCAGGAGTCCAAAAAGTTATTTATTGGCACTGCATACTGTTGTGAAAATTCTAGGCTTTGAATTCTGGATATATTGAGGAATATGCACATAACAGTGAGCGTATTCAGGCCATAGCAAAATGGCCAGCTACCGTCAGAGACGTTGTGTGTCTCAATAAGGGAAGTTGCCTAGAGTCCCTGGAGTCTTCCCTTTGGCTTTCTGAAAATTGAGTCCAGCCTTCCTAATCTTTATATAGTTTCCGCAGAGGACCAAAAACAAAAAACCAACTGAACAGAACAGTTTTAAAATCCAATATAATGTAGAAAGCATTTGTTTTAGCTCTGTCTTGTGCAACAGGCCCCAGCAGTCAACTGTACTCCCTGTGTGATAGAAGACAATCAAAATGAGGTAGAGTTTCTAACATTTGCCTTCAGTAGGAAAATACATTCGCTTATCTTGATGTATTTCATCTAAACAATATGACCCCAAGCCTTCAACCTGTGTTGGGTGGGGTTTCAGCCTCCCTAAATAAAAACTCAGCTCTGCATCTTTGATTCAGATCATGTAGCTCGGGCTTTGTGTAGATGCATCTTAAAATCAGTCCGCACGGCACTTTCTTTTCTTTTAGCTTGAGCCTAGACTTCATTTGAACTGCCAACTGAACACCGTTTCAATACTCTTCATGTGAGCTGTCCTCATTTTTTTTAAAAAAAAAGCTTTTTAATGCATAACAGCCTAAACATTCATTCATTGTTTGTTAGGTGCCATATTTGTTGGACTGTCTTCAAGGGCAGCCCCATATAGAGCACATTGCAGTAGTCTAAATGTGAGGTTGCCCAAGTGACTGTCCCAGCATGTTGGTGTTAACTCAAGCACATTATGCCCAAGCAAATTGGCTCAAGCATATAATGACCACTCACTCAAGTGCCTTGTCAAAATAGGGAATATTTGCACCTGGCATTTTAATGTAATCCTTGAGATTCCAGGAGGTTGTCTCTAGGGTTAATATTATGGCCACCTCCTTCAACCTGCTCAGGATCATCCCCTCTCCTAGGGAAGCAATAATTCCATTTGGGACCCAGCTGGTTAGCCCTCTCTCACTAGATTGTTATAAGGTGGAATATGAGTGGTACAAACAGGCTGCACCTTGCCCTTCTGCAAGCACCTTGTCCACATCCTTGGGCCATAACAGCTGAATTTAATCCATCAGCATATGACTGCATCTTATTCTGGACAAATTCACCAAATTCACTGCAGACACAGTGGCGTCCAATTCATTGCAGATGCAAGCTATTTTATCCTCCAAGTGCTTAGCAAATAAATCAGAGGTGAGAGTCTTGCAGCCAGATTAGTAGTTCTCCTTATCTAACTCATTTTTGTTTAACAAATACCATGGGGGGTGCATTGGGATTGTGGCAGTGGGAGGAGGACTTTAACTGTTTCCCCCTTGTCACTGTCTCGGTCAGCATTGGGAGGCCCTGCACCAATTATTTGCAATGGGAACTTTCCTTGGTCTGAAATTCCTTGGCTTGAAAGGACAGCATTAAGAGTTGGAAATTTTCCTTGCATGAAAAATTATGCCAAAGGAAGCTCCCCAGTCTTAAAAGCCTTGTGGCTGCAATACTGGTGACCAGAGCCAGTTTGAAGTATTTATTATTTATTTATTTATTTGCTTAGTATTTTTTTACCTGCCCTTCCCCCTGAGGTCCCAGGGTAGGTTAGAATAAGTTACCAAAACAACAACCACGGTTAAAATTGTGTCCACTTTAAAGATCCGGATATTTACATATAAAACCCTAAAAACTCTGGACTAGGTTACCTGAAAGAAATGTCTTCCCCTCCACTGTCCAGTAAGCACATTAAGAACAACAAATGGAACATGCTTCACTTTGCAATTGGAAACACTGTGGTGGCAGCAGTGTTATGGAATGCTCTCCCTGCTGGAATATAAGGAGTTCTGTCAGTATTGGCATTTTGCTGGCTCTTGAAGACATATGTGTTTAGACACGCATTTCCCTGATCTCCTGACTTGATCCTCCAGTTTCAATTGGTGTTTTACCTATTCTAATTGTTATGCTGGTTTAATGGATTTGCTTATTGTAGATTTTAATTGTTGCATTTTAATTTCAGCGTTTTGATGGAGCTGTTTTATTGTATATTTTAATTGTGTGCAGGCAGGTCCCTGTTTGTGCGGGGGGGGGGGAGCGTGTTCCAGGTCATATCACACGTCAACACATTCTGCCCCCACCCCCCAAAACAACACATGGGTCAGCAGTTGCACATCAACTGGACGAGTGCAAAATAGTTGCCGCCTGTATGGCTATATTCCTTTTAGTTGGTTTTATAATTGTAAGCCACTTAGAACCTTTTTTTTTTTTTTTTTTTGCTAGTAAACAATAGATTACTGGGACGCGGGTGGCGCTGTGGGTTAAACCACAGAGCCTAGGATTTGCCAATCAGAAGGTCGGCAGTTCAAATCCCCACGACGGGGTGAGCTCCTGTTGCTCGGTCCCTGCTCCTGCCAGCCTAGCAGTTCGAAAGCACCTCAAAGTGCAAGTAGATAAATAGGTACCGCTCCAGCGGGAAGGTAAACGGCGTTTCCATGCGCTGCTCTGGTTCGCCAGAAGCGGCTTAGTCATGCTGGCCACATGACCCGGAAGCCGTACGCCGGCTCCAGCGGCTAATAAAGCGAGATGAGCGCCGCAACCCCAGAGTCGGTCACGACTGGACCTAATGGTCAGGGGTCCCTTTACCTTAAACAATAGATAGATTAGATTAGATTAGTTTTTTTAAAAAAATCTCGGTAGCACATTAGAGACCAACCAAGTTTGTTCTGGGTACAAGCCTTCGTGTGCATGCACACTACTACTTCTTCAGCATTTATTTTTTAATTTATTTCGACTGTGTCAGACCAACACGGCTACCTACCTGAAGATGATAGATAGATAGATTAGATTAGATAATATTGGTGCCACCTCACTCCAAATCTCCTGATGACCTCTCCCAGCAGCTTCTGAAAATTAGCTTGGGGAAAACAAGGTGGAACCCTGTGGGGCAGAGCAGAATGCGTTTTGCTCAGCTTTGCTCATTTCTGATTGCAATTTAAGATGTTCATTATTACCTTTTAAAGTCTTAAGCAGTTTAGGGGCAAGATAATTTAAGGGCAGTTTGTTCCAGTTATAATTCTGCCTGTTCCTTACAGTCAGTTTGACAAGCCTCCCTATGTCCCTTGAGTAGCTGAAGTAGAGTTAAATGGAGGTGGGGGGGACATCTCTATGGATTATGGATCTCCCCGTCATGAAAGATTCATTTTGCTTTTTCTCTTACTATTGCATTTTACTATCAAGTAAAGACCTCTTCATTTAGGCGAGTTTCGATTTGCCCTTCTGTTAGACTTGTAGTTATATTGCTTTGCTCTACTGTGCATCAGTTACTGTGATTTATCTTTTTGAAGGGGGGTTTGTAAATTTTAATTTGCCTTCAACAGTGTTAAGGTAGAGAGGCAGGGTAAAAATGGGCTAGATAAATAAAAATGTAGTTTAGGAATGGGAATGCAGCAAGAAGATTTTGATTGTTTTATTGGGGCACCATTTTCAATTTATCATATTAATGGGACCACATAAGGCACTCTATTGTGTAGCCTTATTTACTCAACAGCAGTGCAATATTTCAGAAGGCAGAAGACAACCTAGCTGGCTGCTAAAGTTCTGCTGATGGTTTTTCCTATACCATTTAAATATTTATGATGTAATAGAGGAAATGGAAGGATTTCGGACCATACATACATCTCCACATTTTCTCCAGGGAATTGAACCATTAAAAATTTGGGTTCACTTCTGATTCATCAGCATTTTTTTTAACTCTCCAGTTTTGTTCTGGTTTGGACATTAACTTTAAAAAGAGGTTTAGTAACCGGTTCAGACATGTTGAACTGTTTGAAGTAATATTTCATGCAGAGTAATTTCAACCTCTTACTTTCAGGGTAGCTGAAAAGGGTTAACTTGAGATGCAAGTTTATTTGTAAACTTTTCTGAAGGTTTTCACATACAGAAATACAACAGGATAGGAAGAGGAAAATAAAACATTAACAATGAGATAGACAGTAAAAGGGAATGGGAGGGGAAATATTTGGTTTTTTGAATGTGCTATTCTTGTGCTGTGGAATGTAAGGAACTGTGACTCTTCCCTAGGCCTTGAGCATGTTGTCAACCAAAATTGTACTGTTAGATGGCCACATTGTGATTTTGTGTCTGTTCTGTATTCTGTTACATAATTTTTAACCAATTTCAGATACAGAATGAAGGCATATACAATTCCTGAGCTTCATTGTTCAAAAATGCCAAAGCAATAGTTATTAGCAGATTATACCCAAGAGTTGTATTTTTAGTTGTATCTTACCTTATTATTAGGGATGCGGGCAGCGCTGTGGTCTAAACCACAGAGCCTAGGGCTTGCCGATCGGAAGGTCGGCAGTTCGAATCCCTGTGACGGGGTGAGCTTCCATTGGCCGGTCCCTGCTCCTTCCAACCTAGCAGTTCGAAAGCACGTCAAAGTGCAAGTAGATAAATAGGTACCGCTCCGGTGAGAATGTAAACGGCGTTTCCGTGTGCTGCTCTGGTTTTATTAGTCATGCTGGGCACATGACCTGGAAGCTGTCTGCGGACAAACACCGGCTCCCTCAGCCTATAGAGTGAGATGTGCGCTGCAACACCAGAGTCGTCTGCGACTGGACCTTACAGTCAGGGGTACATTTACCTCTATTATTAATTATTTCTAACTAATTATAGATGTATTACATCTTGATTTTTATGTCTTTGAAATAGTCCAAATTAGTGCCCATCACATTAGGGGGCCCTGCGAAATGGCTGCTTTAGACAGGAGTAATTCCTAGTGGATGAGGCGTCGCAGTTGGTTCCATTACATGCAATCTCTTTGAGAAAGTAGAGTGTATGCTATGCCCTTCTGAAGTCTTATCAGGTTATAGCATGCTTTCAGCTCAAAACTGTATTTTGAAATGTTATGTCATAGAATAACAGGGATGAATAACCACAGTCTCCTCTTGTTCTTGGACACTTAGGTTTCCCAATACTGAGGGATTTGTAGTGGCTGCACTGGCCTGCATGTCTTTCCTATGCAAGATCTCCTTCAGACAATACCAACAAGCACCACCAACTTGTTTCTTACATCCAAAGCTACTGTGTGCGAGATGTGCTCTTGAACAGCATTTGCAGGTAAGCAACTTTCACTAATATCTATTGATCTGAAAAGACCTGGTCCTGGAAGACAGAATGTATGGGCCACCCAGCAAATTCTATTACATGGGCTTCCGCTTCCTCAACGGACTTCAGTAGCAGTCTTCGTGTGGGCATAAGGTTTCTGGATTTGCTTGGAGCAGGGCAGTTAAAAATCTCTAGCGGTTGCCAGACTCCTTGGATGGTTACTTGAAATTGTTAAAATATGGGAACCTGGGGAAAGGGAGCCATTCAGTCAGAATGAACTTGCCTTGGTTTTGCTTTTATTTAGATGAAGGTGGAGGAAACCTTTTCTAGCTTGAGAAACAGTTTAATTGTTCTGTGTTGAATTTTTTCATCTTGAGCTGTAATTATATACCACATCTAAACAATAGGTTATACATTGGGAACCAATCAACCTTTTTCCTTCTAGCAAAAACAGCAATAGACCATGTATGGACTCAGGAACCCCAAGCCAGTCTCATCCTCAGTTCTCTTTGGGGATCTAGGGGTCACCTACTAAGGCTTCAACCTTAATTGATTAAATGACGTTGCTTCATTAAAATTTTGGATCTGTTGAATTGGGCATTGCCCCAATATCACCCAATCTTTCATTTTAAACCCTTGTCACTCTTCTTTCCTTTGCATGTCCCTTGTTTTCCAGAAAATGGAAGGTCTTTTTCACACTTCCATAGACACTTGAGAATCGTGCTCTGAATTCTCCTCTGAGAGTTCCTCCCATTTCTTAGTAGGGGGCATTATTGGAGGAAGCAGCACAGAATGACTTTGCTACACTCATTTTTCGCCTCCCTGGTGCTGTTTTATAAAATGAAGATAAAAGAGTTGTTCTCCACTGCTGTTGGGCACCTTTCCCATTGGGAAATAGATTACCCAGAGCCCTCTGCAATGATGCTGGGGCCTTGTGCTAAGATCCCTATTTCTGGTGGGAGAGGGAACCCAGCCAAGAAGGCACACTTCACTGCTGCTGGCACAACCTTTTTGTGTGTGTTTTTAATTGGTTCCTGCTTTGTTGCCTGGATGGGCATAAAAAAGGAAAATTTATTCCAAGATGGTCTTTGGGAAGAGCTGAATGTATGCCTGCAATTACGTGTGAAAGATCATCTATTGAGTTCCACTGTCCACCTGGGGTTTGGAGGTGGGTAGATGCGAAACTTGTTAAAAATCACAGCCCAGAGAAAGTCATATCTATCTATCTATCTATCATAATAATAATAATAATAATAATAATTAATAATGATTTATTATTTATACCCCGCCCATCTGGCTAGGCTTCCCCAGCCACTTTTGGCGGCTTCCAAAACAAATATTAAAATACTGTACTACATCAAACATTAAAAGCCTCCCTAAACAGGGCCACCTTCAGATGTCTTAATAATAATAATAATAATCTATCTAGCAGAAATATATGCAAAAACATTTGTCTTGCTAAATATTAAGAGGAACCCCAGTAAAGAGACAGATGTAATAAGAAAATATTATATAATCAGTAAATTAACCAACTAAAATCTGGTAGATAATCAGTTTTAAAGTTTGTTTAATTGGGTTTCAGCCCTATGAAATACTCATTTTTAATGTGCGTTTAATTGGCTTGCAGCGTGAATAACTACACTTATTTTAATGGAGCCCTGACTTTAACAAGATAAGCAAACAGCTTATTGTGAGTGTTTGAGAGGTGTTAAACCCATTCCTTATCGGTGGTTTATTGGCTGCACATTGCACACACATCCCAGTGAGAGTCCAGATCATACCCTCCCTTCCAAACACATGCACCACAGGATCAAAATACACATTTTTAAGCTGGGGGGGGGTCAGAGAGAAGAAGCTGTAACAGTATAAGAATCAAAACACCCACCACATCTCTGCCCTGCTGCTTCCTTGTTCAAAAATCCTTCAAGCTGCTTTTCTATTGCTGTTTTAAACTGGTATCAGGAGGCACTTTCAGGCTTGTACATATTGCTATCTCTTGCTTGTAAGTGGTTGGTTGATTCAGTAACTATTTGCTATGCAGCCCTGTACAGTAGACAGTCCTGGTCCACTCAAAAATATTTCTTAGTTGCTTCAATGGGGATTATTCTAAAGTAAGTGAGCTTTAATGATGCCCTTTCAGTTCTATGCCTGGAAATAAACCTATAGAAATGCAATGCCTTATTCACTTCCTAACAACTGGTCAACCCTTTTTGCAATGTTGTAGTTAATGCTAACTTGGCTGAAATAACTTCTCTTTTTCCAAGAAAACAAATTCAGACTGTGATCCTAATCACTCATGCTAGTGAGTGAGCACCATTGACTTGCCTCTGAGTTAACATGTATAAAATTACGCTGCAAGTGAGTGTTGAACAAGATCTTTGTTTGGGAGCCATTATCCACTGAAGTTGGGAGGCAACATAAGACCTCCAGGTCATAGTCAGTATGTTGTGCTTCCTGTGTGTGTTTGCCAAACTGAATATACAGCAGGGCTTTTGTGACTTTAAAGCCAGCTCTGGTGCTAGTGTTTGCTTAGAAAGCTGGGGAAAGCATTTGTCACGCACCGAAATGTTTCTAGATCTTGAAACTGACTTCTGTGCTCTTTGGAGAGCCAGTGTGTTGTGGTGGCTTCAGTGTGGACTATGACCAGGTTGGGCAAGGTTCAGATTGCTGCTCAGCCATTGGGCTCATTGAATGACCTTGAACAAGGCACCCTCTCAGCCTAGTCTCAAAGGAGTTGTGAGGATGGTGGGGGTACACACCATATATGTTGCCCTACATTTGTGGGTGGGAGAAAAATGTTATAGAAGGTGATGGTTATGGCCACATTAATAAATGTATAATTCATTATAATTTAATTAAATTATGGTGGGCCGGGGTCAATGAAGTTAGCAGATGATGGCTATTATTTTAAAATATATAAGATGTTCAGTTGGTGATCGATTGATGTGCAGAATGTTTTAGCGGAGATTTATTAGTAATGATCACAGTGGCTTCTCAGATTAGGATAATGCAAACAAGCTATTGGGAGGGCTTATAAATAGAGCAGTATTGTATCAAATGCCAAGTATGCATGAATGCATTTTGAATCAGGCTCTTTCAAAGGGGCAGGTTTCCTGATTTATGTATGTAGTATCTAATATGTAAGGACCACCGGCACCCTTAGAACTTGCCCAAACCCTACAGTCCCTTGAAAGCCCCCCCTTTTTTTTGTCCCACCACTAAGGATGAGCCTATTAATGAATATTACGGGCAAGGATTTTCAGTGGTGGCCCCTCAGTTGTGAATCTCCTTCCCTGGAGAACTCCACTTAGCTCCTCCCCCCACTAGTACACAGGAGAAACAAACCATAATCCGTTCCTTGGTGTTATGTCCAAGCTAGGGGTTGTGGTTCGTTTCTCATAAACACACGACTATAAGTAAACCAAAACTACCGTCTTTTTCACTCTATAAGACACACCCAACCATAGTTTTAGAGGAGGAGAACAAGAAAAAAAATATTCTCTCCCTCTCTGCGCAGCGCCTCTCCAACAAAGCGGGAGGAGAAACAGAAGGGGCTCCGTTTCTCCTCCCGCTTTGCTGAAGGGGCGCTGCGCAGCTTTCCCTCTCCGCGCAGCACCTCTTCAGTGCTGAAGAGGTGCTGCGCAGAGAGGGAAAGCTGCGCAGTGCCTCTCCAGCGAAGCGAAGTTAGAACAGCAAGAGGGATCGTTGCGCAGCGAAAGCACCGATCCCTCTCGCTCTCCTGGCTTCAGTGAAAGCAACGGAAAGTCTCCGGAGCACAGCGGGAGGAGCAATCCCGTTGCGCTCTGGAGGCTTTGCGCAGCTATCCCTGAAACCAGGAGAGCGAGAGGGATTGGTGCGCACCGATCCCTCTCGCTCTCCTGGCTTCTGGGATAGCTGCGCAGCCTGCATTCGCTCCATAAGACGCACACACATTTCCTCTTACTTTTTAGGAGGGGAAAAGTGCATCTTATAGAACGAAAAATGCGGTAATTGTGGTTTTCTTGGAGTTTAAAAAGATCACCATCCCTAGTTCAACCATCACGCTGAACAAAGGATCATAGCTTGTCCGTTCCCAGTCACAAGAGTGCTTGCTAAACTAAGGCTATAGATTGTAATGCCTCAGTTCTGATTTTTTTTATTTTTAAGAATGATGTTTTGTGGTATTTGTGAACCTATTTGCTCCGTTACTAAGATATTTAAGACAAACTGTCACTAGTACATGTTACTTGAGTGTGATTGACAGCGCTCTTATACCACTTCAGAAGACAATGGAATGTGCACCTTGAAGGGAGAGAACATGCTTGACTTCCTGCTTAAGTCTAAAGTTAAAAGGCTTCATGAAGAGCATTAAGTAGTTTCACAGTGCAGATCAAATACCGATTATGATGGAGAAAAAAACGTGACTTGGAAATGTTGAAGAAAGTTATTTCTGCTTGATTCATCTGTTTTTAAAGGAGTGGTGAAAAGAAGATAAAAATAACCAGCCAATTCTACATAATCCTCTAGGTTTTTTGTGACTGGCTTGACTTTTGCACCTACTCACGAGCCAAGCTTTCCCACGCGTGCTATAAGCATTCTGTTACTTCCTGGCTTGGGCAAGCAGTTTAAACTTCCCAGGATTCCAGTGTTAGCTTCTAGCCCTTGCAGTTACGGGGGGGGGGGGGGGGATCTGTGAATGTTACCTGATTACATGTTGACTAGACTCCATGTGAACTACAGGAGGAAAATAAGCAAATTTATTTATTTACTTATTTATTTCATAGAATTTATGTACCACTTGATTGTGTACCACTTCAAAGCGGTTAGCTAAGGAAAAAACAATATACATATCTGTCTGCTTTTTATTTAAATGTACATCTAGTTTGGCCCCTACACAATCAGCCCTTGAAGGAAATTAGAGGAAAGCACTGTTATCTCACAGAAGGTTTTCTCTAATTAGTGTTGGACAAAGCAACACTTCAATTGTTTCTCAAAGCCCTATCTAGTCTGACAAACAGGGATGCAAGAGCTGAGCCATAAGTGACGGCTGTATTCAAGTTAGAGAATGCTTATTTTAACATGCCAATTCACTGCGGTGTACCAAGTATCAAAATATAACAAAACCGAGGTCCCTTTCTGTCATAATTTGCTGCACCCAAAGTGTTGTAGCTCCTGTTGTCCCTACTGCAAATGACGACCAGCCACCCAAGTGTTCTTTCCCCCTAAACCTATGGGTAGGATCCTACAAGAGTCGGCTCTTTGAACACTTACAAATATCTTCCTCATGAAAATACATGTAACATTACTCAATTAACTTTGTTTAATCAAGGTCATGGCTTAATATCAATGTCTAGTTACAAAATAATTGAAAAAGATTTTGCCATAGTTTAAATCTTCTGGGTTGTACACCTATTGCTCCTCTGCTATATATGTGATTATTCTCTCTGCGGAAAGTAGCAGTGAACACAGCTGGTTCTCTGTCACCCTCACCACAGGCTTAACAGAGTGTCTGCTTGACAGATTGTGATTGCATACATGTGCGTCCGAAGGAGGATACAAATACTAGGAGATAAAACACTCAGTGGTTCATTTAAGGTGGATGCAGCAATGCTACTTTGGCATGTCCACATAATTTCAAAGGCAGCTTCTGATATGCTGTCACTAATATGCTACTTAATACGTTATAACACACCCAGTCTAATAATTCTCAAGAGCTTAGAAACAGCACAGAACTTTGTACAAGATTAGAGAAAGGAAAAACTTTAGAGCCATTCCACTTCCCTATGTGATATTGCCACCACTGTCATCATATTGCCAACCTCAAACACAACACATTCTGATGCTTAGCATGAATGCAGATGCAATGTTTCTCTGAGGACTTCTTCTTCTTCTTCTTATTATTATTATTATTAATCCTTAGGGTTGGGGGAAGGAATCTTTGTTAAGGGTTTAGACCTTTAAAAAAACCGGTTTGTTGTTTCTAATATGTTTATATTATCTGATTGTAAGTTGCTTTGGTGGGTGCAAGATGTAGGATATCAATTTTTTATAAATATATGCTTAAATCATGTAGACAAGAAGTGTAAAAGATCTAGGACTAGTTGTCTTTTGCATCTATATATACTTTTCTGTCAGGTGTCAGTTGTTATCAGGATTAAATATTTAGGAATCCTGTACTTTTCTAAAGGCCGTTTTGTACCATAATGGAATTGCGTTAAAGACTTTGGGCCACACAGAGAGTAATACATGTGCAATCAGATACCACAAAGCACCTGTTGCACTCAGGTTTCTGTCACATCATTGCAAAGTGGAAATTCAGGTCTGATTGATGCTCAAAAGTATGAGGAGGTACAAATCCCACAGACCTGTTTCTTATCAGGTGCTCCACACAGTAAACAAATGCTGACTGATGGCAGAGCTTTTGAACAGATGAGTTTCAGATAATGGAAAGAACCTTGGCTGTTTCTCATCTCCAGTTTGGCAGCTAGATTTATAGAAGCTGAAGAACACCTGAAATTGGTTGTCTCTCTTGTGATAATGTCAGTAGAGTCAAAACAGGCCTGAATAGTGGAGGTCCTGGGCAGGTATCTGCCATTAGTATTGAGTTTAGCATGTATGCTCATTTTAGCTTTCTGTTGGTGAGAATTCAGTGGTTCCTGTTTACACTGCTGCTGTTTCTACGTGTGTCTGGGTTATCTCAAAGCTATGGGTTAGTTCTACGTTAATCACCCCAGGCTGCTGATCCTGTGCCTTACCTATGACAAATCTCAGCTGTTTTTCAGTGGCGAGTGGGGACTCCTATAAGAGCTTGGAGGTCCTTGGAACAAGCCAGTTTAGTGCCAAACTTCCCCTTTGGTTTGTCACTCACTCACTCATTGTTGAAAATTGTTCTGTTGTAACCGAGTTGAGAGAAACTGACAAGCAGATGCCAGTAACTATGGATTCTTTTTCACATCACAGAAGAAAATCAGTGTTGACACATTTCACCTTCGGAATAGAAGCATTAAACGTTCATTTTCCACACTTCATGAGAACTGTTGCAGTGCCATTCAAAGTCTGACTTTTTTGGTGCTTTCTTTGTTGTAATTCTACCAAGGTATACTATGGAGCCCTCTAGATTTAGATCAGTGGTAGCCTATGTGGTTGCTTCCAGATGTTGTTGGACCACAATTCTCATCTAAGTATGGCATATGCTGATTGATTCATGGTGGTAAATGTTCTGCCTGGGTTTTTACTATTTTACTTACCGATTGCAAATCACTGACCATCTCTTTTATTGGAATGTATAAGAAATATTTTTTATATCGGGATTTGTAGTCTTTGGTGTTATGTTTTCATTTAGATACATAGTGCACCTTAGAAAAGCCATGTTTTGCCCTGGATATTTTAAACTGTGGAAATATTTGTTGAATTGCCAGCAGTACATCTAAACAGAACGTCTTAACATATAAAAACTCCACCAAGCACATCTATGAACCTTGTTGTATTATAGTTCCTCACTTACATGATCTGTGGGTATCTCTGCTTCTAAGAAGTGGATTCTGTTTAAATATGGATCTTAATCATTAATTTATACTTTTACTGCATTTTGGGGTTAGATAAAAAGTTGTTCATTGCTGTACTGAATATTTTTCCTGGCTAGTCAAGCTACGTCAGGATGGCTGCACTCTTGGTGACCCATCCTTACTGAACTTCTGGATCAGACTTGTGTGGCTTTCCACCTTCTCATTCAGCACTTCCATCAGAAACAATGTAGCTTATTGTTGGGGGGGGTGTTTATCTTCAACCTATAAATATTGCTCTCTGTGTGTGCATGACGGAAGCTTCAGTAAAGTGGTCAAGCTCACCAACACGAAACTGTTGCTTTAAGTGGAGTTGTTTTGCTTGGCATACACAAAACACACACTTTATATAGGTTGCACAAAGGCTTTTCTTCCTCTGGTCCCAGAGAAGTTTCTGTACTTCAGAGCCCTTGCTGAACAAAATCCACACACAACTTCTTAGTCAATTTGCACAAAGTCCTACAACTGCTTAGAGCAGTGGTTGCCAACTGGTGGTCAGAGGAGCCCATGGGGTCCACATAACCCACCTGGGGGTCTGTGGCACCACTCACATAACAAATACTACCATAGAGATACCATAATTTTCAAAAGTAGGGGGTCTGTGGCTTGGCTTTTGAAAAACAGGGAGATTGCAGTACTGAGTTAATTGAGAACCACTGGCGTAAAGTTTTTTGAGTCCTGAAGTCTGGCAATTCTCCAAGTCTTCTTCTCAAATGAGCTCTTCTCAAAGTATTCAGATAACTCCACTGTTCCATGGCAGTCCACTCCTTCCTGATAACCACCCACTACCCACACCATAATCAGAGCTCTTTTATACAGAGGTTACATACTTAATCTGCCCAGTAACACTGATAAGGAACTCCTCAGATTCAGCCAGGTGCCTCTCAGGAATCAGCTCTTTCCTCACTACTAATGGAATTAACTCATTAACACTTATAACTTTTAAAATACACAAGCCTTGAGCCAGCCATATTCCTGGTTTCCCAGTCCTCGGAAGAGAACAGAATGATTTTATGATGTGACAGTCAACTAGTAGCATGGCTCTCAGTAGATCTCCTTAGTGTGTGATTAAGTGGTGTGAGGGCATAGGGGTTAGCAAGCCTGTGTTTCTCCTTAAACAGAAGGGTGAAGTTTTGCTGCCTTCTCCACAGATGTTAAAAATATCAAATAATCCATACTCTAGCCCTTATTGTAATCATGGAAATGAATGATTTATCTAAGCTCTCCCTCGCGGATACCATCTGTCAAGTACAGAGTGAGAGTGATGTTTGCCTCTGCTTCCTTACAGTCTCCTCTTTGCTGTGTAAGAGATGACAAGTGTCAGGTGCAGGGAGAGCAGGGAATTATTAGTGCAAATGTTAGGCCTCTTGGGAAAAGATGTTTTAACTCCTTTAAAAGGACCTCCAAGTAATCCTTGTTAGAAAACCACCATCTGAAATGCCACCACAATAAAAATACTAGTCCAGTAATTTTGAACCTGTATTAATTATTGTGCCGTCTCAGATCTGCACATTTGTAGTGAGACTGGAGCGATTTCAACAGTGACAAGGTGGGATATCACTGAAAATCCTTTCTTTTTCAAAAGACGAGTCACAGGCGAGGTGAGGGCACACTCAGAATTGTGTTTCTTAAGGGAAGCCGAATATTGCCCATAATAGCAGATGCACAAAGAATGTAGTTATCTTTTCCCAAACAAAACTAGAAGGATAATCACTTACAGGTATAGCAAAGTTGCTAAGTCAGATTACCTGGTTCTTGCAGAAGACATTTGAAAATCAGAATTATTATAGAATAATGAGATAGTCACAGTGAAACTTCTTGGTTCATTATTGATTGACAGACAGAATGTGACAGAAGATGCCACCTGTAGCTTGGCATTGGCATTTTGGGGGTTTAAATGGGTTTCATTAGGTGCTAGGTAAAGGTTTATCTATCTAGAGAAGTTTTGTGCTGTCTTTTTACCCTTACTGTTGTTACAGAAGTGCTGACTTGGTGTCCTCATAATGTCATTAGAATGAGCACAATGCCATTTAAGTGTTCTTAAATCACATTTGAAAGGGAATGAGAAGTGGGTATCCTTGGCTGAATTGTTTCTAGGATTTGCCACCTCAACCAGTACGATTCCTTATCCATAAGACAGGAACTTTAGTTAAACACATGTTTAGGAGATCTGGAGCATGC
Source organism: Podarcis erhardii (assembly GCF_964252035.2). NCBI lineage: Eukaryota > Metazoa > Chordata > Lepidosauria > Squamata > Lacertidae > Podarcis > Podarcis erhardii. The sequence continues at coordinate 15,049,185 of NC_138509.1, read as the reverse complement.
TACTGGTTCTTGTTAGACATAGAAGGTGAAGGGCAACAGCCAGTTTGTAAGTATTGAACCTTGATGGCATAGTTCCCTAGATCAGGCCAAGTGTTCTGTTCTGGTTCTGCAGGAGGAGCCCATGGAGCAAGGCATGTCGGTTGTTGTAGCACGAAGGAGAGAGAGCTGTTGCTGAGCATCTAGCTCTGCTTTTCAGCTTTTACTTCCAGTCTTATCGCTTCTATTTTCTGCCCCCTTTCAGAGGACTAGGGTCAACACTCTGGTCTGAAGATAGGCACTTCCTCTGCCTGGTTAACTCCTTGCCCTGTTGGACTGGCAAGTTAGTATGGAAGGTGCACAGTTCATCAGATGAAGGTGCCCATGAAGAAGCTTGCTGCAGTTTCCTGGGCCCTGGTGCGGTGACATCTAGTTCTGTGGCTGCTACCTGTCAGCCTCTACTTCAGTGGTCCCCTCAACACTAGCATCAGAGCCAGGAACCCAGTCTGGCTCCTTATCCTGTGTATTGGTCATTGCTGGACTCCAGAGCTATGACACCAAGATCCATCTGTCCCAGGACTCTGCTTCCAACAGTGGCCAATCATATAGCTTCCAGTGCATTATACTAATCCAAACTGGGTGTAACCAGGGAATGGATGATTGTGGCCAAGCTATTCCTTGTCTCAGAAGGGCTGTAACTGACAAATCCAACACAGCTGGTGAGAAGGAACTTCATGATAGCAGAAGCCTCTTGGGACACCAAAAACAACACTAGATAGGACAGTATCCCTACACTGTAACCCTGTCCAGAATAAGCTGAAGGCTTCCTCCCAGGGCAGAAGAATTACCAGTGTTTTGTCCTACTTGTCTGGATTGAACTGGAGGGAGCCAAAATATAAGGAAGGAGAAGAAGCGGTGTGTGTGTCAGAGAGAGAGAGAATGTCCTAAATCAGTGGTTCCCAATTAGCTAAGTACTGTGGACCCCCAGTTTTTCAAAAGCCAAGCCATGGACCTCCCTACTTTCAAAAATGTAGATATCTCTATAGTAATTTTTGTTATATGAATGGTGCCACCATACTCTCCAATATGTCCCAGTGCAAAAACCAGGATGTGTGTCTTCCAGGCTGTGCTCCTGTGCAAGTCATGTGACCCACGCATGTGTTTTGGGGTGTGATGATCTCGCATGAGATCTGTATCTGGCCATGATCTCTCAAGCTTTATAACACCGTGCTCTCGCATGAGAGCACGTCCCCCCCAATGGAATTCCCTGGACAGTTGACCGGTATGTGCCATGAACACCCTGAGTGGGTTATGAGGACCCCTTGGGGTCTGTGGACCACCCGTTGGGAACCACTGTCCTAGATACAGCCCTGTTTCTTGTATGGAGCTTTAGTAAAACGTGTGTTCTCTTACCGATGGTGCTCATAAATCAGACCTATACTGAATATTCCCGTTTTGCTCTGTCTCATTATGTATTCTGACTTTTATATAGTTGCTAGTAGTTAACCACAAAAGCATTTCAGGTTATGTAAATTCATACGGTTGCTGTTCTTTTGAGTCTTCTTGTTTGTTTTTTTACAAGCAATGTTTCTATCAGAACAGTTAATGTTTCAACACTGAAACTGTCATTTTCTATTTTAATATGCCACTCCTCTTCTGGCTCTACATTTTGTTCTATTTAGTTTTTTGTTAAGTAATAGAGAACGACTTTTGCATAATTTCTTCAGAAGACAAAGTATAATTAGCTGTTAAAAGCAAAACATATCTGGAGTGGAAATAGGAAATGCCTATCTTTCATAGTTCTTTGGGGCTATATTATTATTATTATTATTATTATTATTATTATTAGGCTCTGAAAACAATTTATCTCTTAGCAGAGGTATTTACTTGATTTCAGAGCCCCTCATGCCAAAGGGACTTCTTTTCCTCTGGTGAATAAATCCACCAGGGAACCTTCATACTTTGTCATTTTCATGTCTTTAAGCAACTGTGAGCATGTGACAGCTTGAAAAAGCCAAACTCTCTGGGCAACTTATCAGTGCATACCACAGTGTAATGTCAGGTGCTGTTGTCTCTCTGTGTGGCCCCCATTAGCCCCCTCCTTTTCTTCTCCTCCCCTCCCTTCCTCCTTACCTTATTGATGAGGCTTTTTGAGTTGTCATTCTGCTTGGCAGTGTGTTACAGCGTTCTTTTTTTAATTCTCTTGCCATGGAAACAAAAGGGAAAGTCAGGGTTGTTGCCTTCCCCCAAACCGTGCAGCACTACTACAATGTGCTCTTCTGCAAGGGATAAGGTAGGATTTGCTTCATCTGTTCTGTGTGTGAATCAGCGGAACGCTTGTTTAGTTTCTTCTAAACAAGAAATGCTTTTGATTTGCTGCCAGATTCCTTTTGGTTGCTCAGCAAATGGGGTTCAAAGCCTTGCCATGGTCAAATGTTTGGTGTGTGTGTAAATGGATTTGATAAGGACTGGAATGGATCTGCAGATCCTTAGTCTGAAGAGAAATGTGAGTTAGAAAGGTGTCGTGATACTAAGTGTGGAATTCTGCTATGCCCAGCCTCTCTTCGGACAGCACCACAGTTCCTACTATTTCTGGAATTTCAGTGAGTAATGTGAATACTTTCCAGAGTTGTTCTGGGCAAAGGACGGGGTCCTTCCCTTCATGTCCTTTAAATCTATGTAGACCTTGCTGTATTTTACTGGGGGTGTAGGTTGTTGTATACACATGCAGTCTCCATCTCGAATAGATGGCAGAGGAGTAAACACATACCTCTGTACAGTATACGATTTAAGGAACTGTGTTTTCACAGACTGCTATTGACAACTTTGGAGTAAAGAAAAAATCAGCAATGGCATTTAATGACTGCTGGGCAACTTAGCAACTATGTGCTCAATGAAAGAATGAAAGGAGGGGCATTTCACTTGAAGCACTGGTCATGTAGAGTTAGCAAGTGCTTCCTTCACTTCCCTTTGGGACCTAAATGGTTTGTTTTAGCTGACAGAAGCAGATATTGTAAGCCACATAATGGGTGCAAAAGATAGAGAAAATGCATGGGTTTCCAACTTGCAAGGTGAGGTGTTTGAGGTATATTACATTTAAATGTGATGATCTGCCTGTTTGGCAAAAGAAAAGCCCTTCTTGGTTTTGAACACTTCAGATCCATTTTGTGGATTTCAGAGATATTTTTTACTAAAATCAGGGGCCATCAAGAGTCTTTTAGGGTTTGTCTGCAGTTAGCTTTTGCCACACACTTTCTGGACACAGGCCTACGGTTAAGAACTGTGTGTCAGAGCATACATTATTTTTAATTTTGCCCCAGAGCTTTCCCTGCGAAAACCTGCTATTTAGTGTTCAATCGGAGCAATGTCAATTCAAGTTTTAAGTGGATGCCCATTTGCTCCAATTGATCTCTAAACAGTGGGTTTTTGTGGGGAAAGCTTGAGCAAAAATGGGGGGGGGGGCATTTGGACATGAAGCTTTAAAGCGCCTGGAAAAATTGCCGGAAAGGTAAGTGTGGATAAATCCTTTGTTTCTTCTTATCTGCTCTCTGGAAGGTTTTTATTACCGTTGATTTTGATTTTCTGGTAAGACTTTTTGAAATATTTCTATGCCCACTTTTCTGTTTAAAAATACTCATGGTGGCTTACAACTGCAATGTAAAAATCAGCTCATGTTCCTACAGTTCATTGTGGGGAGAATGTGTATGCTTACATTTTCAGCTCAATTTTGCTGAAAATTGTTAAAGAGCTTTAAAAGAAAATGGGAAAGGCTGAGATTGTAATCTGCTTTGGGAATTTACCGGTTCCAGACTTCTGAGAGTCTACTTCACCTGGATTGTCAATTGTTTTAGCTGCTACCACGTTTTCAGTGGCTTCCCCCTGATTTAAATAAACCAATTGAATCATAAAAGAAGTATGAAAAATATAGGATTTTGTAAAGGTTGCCGCACTCCACATTGGCAAGAATCTACAATTTGCCAATTGCTAATACAAGCGTTCATTCTTCAAACCCAGTCAAGCAGTGGATCGAATTGAAAGTGGCCTGGTTTTGTTTTGTTTTTTCAAAAAAATATTTTATAAGGTCAGAGATAGAGGGGAAGGGTGATGCAACAATGCTGTGTTGCAGCTGTCATCTTCTTAGTGATAGGAAGTAGTTTGTTTGCAAAACTGACCTCTCGGCCACTGAACTTATTATTGAGAAGCAGTGGCGTAGCGTGGGGGGTGCAGGGGGGGCCGGCCGCACCAGGTGCAACATCTGGGGGTTAGGGTTAGGGGGCGCAAATCCACGGGTTGGGAGGTGCAAATCCACAGGTTAGGGGGTGCAAATTACTTGCCTTGCCCCGGGTGCTGACAACCCACGCTATGCCACTGTTGAGAAGCTTGCAAAGCTGATAGCACTCAGGTCAGTGTACTGTTCTTCTGCTCCCGTTGCCATTGTGGAGAGTAAGAAAAGCAGCTCTGGAATTCAAACCAGAGCCCCCTTGAACCAGTTTTCATCCTTTTCTTTCTACTGGCCAGTTGACCTGATGAGTTAGTGGAAGTGGGAGAGCTATCTTCTAAAAGGAATTGTTTCCAAGGAAATCCTTATCACATTTTTAACCTGTTTGCTAAGCAAAATGTTATGGGGGACTTTGTCAAATGCATAATAAAGATAAATTATGTCCACAGAATTCCCATAATCCATTAAGAAAGTAAACTGATGACAAAAAGAGAGAGAGATAAGATTAGACCAGCAGGGTTTATTTTTGCAAATCCATACTGGCTCCTGCTAATCCCTGCATTGGTTACCAATAATCTGAGCAAGAAGTGTCATTGCAAAAAAGTGACTGGAATAGCAGGCCATGTTTTAGGACCCAGGAGTCATAGTTTTAAAAATCACCAGCTTTAATATAAATCAATGCAAAACATAATTATTTGGGTTTGAGTTCCATGCACGCAGCCATGTGATACCAGTGTTCAACCTACCGTATTTTTTGCTCTATAAGACTCATTTTTCCCCTCCTAAAAAGTAAGGGGAAAATGTGTGTGCGTCTTATAGAGCGAATGCAGGCTGCGCAGCTATCCCAGAAACCAGAACAGCAAGAGGGATTGCTGCTTTCACTGTGCAGCGATCCCTCTTGCTGTTTTGGCTTCTGAAATTCAGAATATTTTTTTTCTTGTTTTCCTCCTCCAAAAACTAGGTGCGTCTTGTGGTCTGGTGCGTCTTATAGAGTGAAAAATACGGTATTTCTCTTTCGGCTACTGTCACAGCCTCATTGTCTCTGTTTACAAGTAGGTTAGTAAAGGACTCTGTTGAATAGGACTTGCCTTCATTAATGATAGAATTCCAGAAGCTCCCCTTCTAGATTTTATCATATCAGAGCTCAGGATTCTCTATCGCTGCATATACAAGAACACTTAATTACTGAATATGGGTATGTAAGGATGAGGTTTATTCTATAGCAGGGGTCAGCAAACTTTTTCAGCAGGGGGCCGGTCCACTGTCCCTCAGACCTTGTGGGGGGCCGGATTATATTTTGAGAAAAATAAATGAACGAATTCCTATGCCCGCACGGCGGCAGTGGGAGGCCCCATTAGCTAAAGTGGTACCTCAGGTTGAGAACAGTTTCAGGTTAAGAACGGACCTCTAGAACGAATTACCGTATTTTTCGCTCTATAAGACGCACCAGACCACAAGACGCACCTAGTTTTTGGAGGAGGAAAACAAGAAAAAAAATATTCTGAATTTCAGAAGCCAAAACAGCAAGAGGGATCGCTGCACAGTGAAAGCAGCAATCCCTCTTGCTGTTCTGGTTTCTGGGATAGCTGCGCAGCCTCCATTCGCTCCATAAGACGCACACACATTTCCCCTTACTTTTTAGGAGGGAAAAAGTGAGTCTTATAGAGCAAAAAATACGGTAAGTTCTTAACCCAAGGTACCACTGTAGTGTTCTTTAAGAATGAGTGAAAAATGGGTCACAGCATTACCCTTACAAAGTTATGCAGGAATGGTGCATAATTATTCATAATATGCCTCCCGCGTGCCGCCCCCCCCCCCCCCCGTCCAGTGGAGAAGGAACTGAAATTGAAACATTGCATTGGAAGGTTTCTTCAGTATTAAATTACAGATAAATTTGATAGCACAGTGCAGTTGAGAAAAGTGAAGGCAGGGGATATGCATGCCTTCTCATAATATTGAGGAATGTCTCTTCCTTTGCACTGTGGCTCAAGTCTGAAGATGAAAGGCATACATTCTTTCAGGACTTGACAGGTGCTCTCAGGTGAAGAGCTGGAGCCGAGACGCATTCCAGCATTGAAGAGGTATCTTTAAAATGATGCTGTCATGCCAGTCAGGCTGGGTTGGAAGGTTGAATAAAGACTGAAATGCTGGAAGTAGTACAAGAACATTCCTATATATAATGCTGGACAGGGGCATTTAGTTCTTAAACCTGGGAGGGGGGGATAAAGCAATTTTGCACACATGTGAATGTGCTTGGCTTCTTCTTCCTTCGGATGCTGTGCTTACCGTTGTATTACTTTGCTCCTGGACCACTCCCCAGGACCACTCTCCTAACAAATTCAGGGCCCGGGGTGGGTGTCTAACGATCCTTTGTTTTCCATTACAAAATGCTCAACTCTCAGACATCCACTGAAGGTAACAAAGATTTTAATTAAGCAGGGGCCTTCCTGAGAGGTGCTTGTCTACTTGTAAAGCTAATATCTCTCCCGCTACACCTGCTGCCTTCAGTGAGAAATGGTCAGGAGAAGTAGAAGTGGTGAAGAGAAAGGAGCAGAGGAGCTACCGTATTTTTCGCTCCATAAGCCGCACTTTTCCCCTCTTAAAATCTAAGGGGAAATGTCTGTGCGTCTTATGGAGTGAATGTGTGGTCCCTGGGGCTGGGAGGGGGACCCGGGCTTCTCCCGCTGCCCCACAAGCTCTGGGAGCAGCTCCCTGAACTGCTGTTTGGGGCTGGGGGGGGGGACCAGGCCTTCCCCCACCAGCCCCGACAAGCTCCTGAGCAGCTCTGGGGGAGTCTGCAAAGCCTCCGCAGGGCAGCGGGGAGCCTTCACACGGCTATCCCTGGCTTTTGGGGGAGGTGGGGGAAGGGACAGAGCCGTGCTCTGTCCTTTCCCCCACCTCCTGCAAAAGCCAGGGATAGCCGCACTCCCTTTAAAGAGCTGCGCGGAGTGTGTGTGTGGCTCTTGGAGGCTTTTCCCCGAGGAGGGAGAAGGGCAGTCCGTCAGTGACTGGCTGTCCTTCTCCCTCCTTGGAAAAAGCCTGCAAGCGCCGCACACACATGAAAGGGAGCACTGAGCAGAGCCTGGGATTCATACAGGATCTGCTCAGCACACCCTTTAAATAATAATTTTTTTCTTGAATTCCCCCCCCCCCGAAAAAAATAGGTGCGCTTTATGGTCAGGTGCACCTTATGGAGTAAAAAATGGGGTAGCCAGCCCTGGGAAAGAGAGAGACAATTTTCAGGTCCGGCTCGCAACTAACCGAACCTCTTGCTATTGGGAAGACTGATAACAGCAAAGGCATTTGTCTCTGTTAGAGGAGGAAGAAGGTTTTAGTACCATATGCATCCCCTGATCTTCCATTATGCTGCCAATTCTCATTTCCTAATCTCTCTCTCTCCCCCCTCATACCTAAGTCCATTGCACCTACAGAAGTTAATATTACACAGTAGACACATTTCAAGTGCTGAGATTCTATATTTGCCTGAACAAAGTATACCTGCCAGAACAGCAAGTTTGTTTCATTTTGGAAGTTATCACTCAGGTTCAATGGCTCTATGGCTTCACTAGCCAGCTGTCTGAGGAGAACATGCGTTGGCCTTCTCCTTCAGACCTTTTAAACTCCACTGGAATCAGACCTTTTAAACTCCACTGGAATCCTGTTGCATGTATTTCAGATAGTTCTGTTGCCTTCTAGGAAAGGCCCCTTGCTCCTTGCTTCTTGAGCCTCAACAAATGCAGCCTTTAAATTGAGAGGCTCTAAGGAGCAGGGACGCGGGTGGCACTGTGTGTTAAACCACAGAGCCTAGGACTTGCTGATCAGAAGGTCAGCAGTTCGAATCCCCGCGACGGGGTGAGCTCCCATTGCTCAGTCCCTGCTCCTGCCAACCTAGCAGTTCGAAAGCACCTCAAAGTGCAAGTAGATAAATAGGTACCACTCCGGCGGAAAGGTAAACTGCGTTTCCGTGTGCTGTTCTGATTCACCAGAAGCGGCTTAGTCATGCCGGCCACATGACCCGGAAGCTGTACGCCGGCTCCCTCGGCCAGTAAAGCGAGATGAGCGCCGCAACCCCAGAGTCAGTCACAACTGGACCTAATGGTCAGGGGCCCCTTTACCTTTACTTTAAGGAGCAGCCACAGTTACCTCCACAGCTTAAGCTGCCACTTCCTTTGGCTGTTATGGCATTTTTAAAAGAACTGTGGAACAGCTAAAGGCAGTTCAGGGCAGTGGAGAGACACAGGGGCAAGGCAGTTGATGAAATATCTATTGGGACAGGTGCAGCATCTCACACACCTATTACTACTCTTTATGGTTCCAACGGGTATATTTTATTGGTTTGTTTGTGACATGCTGAAATTTGTGTTCATTGCTGATCTCTGGGGAGCTGCTGTGGCTGAAAAGGTGGTTTGGCTCACACCTCACATCAGACCATAGTTAATGTTTAATGTGAACACGTAGCTTGGTAGCACAGACTGCTTTATTCCTCCCCCATTCCTGGCTGCAGCAGGATGGAAAAGCCACAAGCTTTGTTTAGTCATGTTGACCAAACCTGGGCTTCTGCTTTTTCTGCCCCACCCACACAAACAAATCAGAAGCAATATCCAAGGTTTGTTAACCACTTGTGGTTTGTGTGGGGAAGATGTTCAGGTTCAGATGTTGCAAGCAAAACTTGTGGTTTGTTGCTCCCAGTGCAACTTAGCCAGAAGTGGGGAGGGAGTGAAGCAGGTCACACATTTGCATTAAACCAGAGTTAAACATTAACTATGGTTTGGTGTGATATGCGAACACAGCCAATAAATACCGCATTTTTTGCCCTATAGGACGCACTTTTTCCCCTCCAAAAATGAAGGGGAAATGTGTGTGTGTCCTATGGGGCGAATGCAGGCTTTCGCTGAAGCCTGGAGAGAGAGGGGTCGGTGCGCACCAACCCCTCTCGCTCTCCAGGCTTCAGGAAGCTATCCGCAATCCGTGGGAGAGCTGCGTGACTTCGCACAGCTCTCCCATGGCTTGGGGAGAGGGGCCTGCACCCGAAGCCTGGGGGGCGCTGAGCTCAGCGCCCCCCCAGGCTTCGGGCTTAGCGCAGCTCTCTGCAAGCTGTGGGAGGGCTGCGCGACTTCGCGCAGCTCTCCCACGGCTAGCGGATAGCACCCTGTTCTGGGGGCTGGGGTCGGGGGAAGCTCGGGCTTCCCCCACCCCAGTCCCACACCTGGGGGGGGATTTTTTTTCTTTATTCCCCCCCCCAAAAAAAACTAGGTGCGTCCTATGGGCCGGTGCGTCCTATGGGGCAAAATATACGGTAAATAGCAATAAAAATCTCCTTCCTTGTCTCCCTTGCGAATACAACTTATCAGCTATTTCTTGCTTCTCTTTACCCCTATTCAGGAAAGGGACAAATCTGATATTAGCTTCTAGCTCCTTTTGCTGTTGTGTCTCTCTACCAGAGCACATATTTTAATTACTGACATGTTTCTCCATAAGCATGCGATGACTCCCTTGGGGCAGCTTGTGGATGCTGCATAGGAATGCTTACCTGGAAGTAATTCAGAAATTATGACTGCTCATATTCACTTTGGTTAGTAAAACATCTATTCCTGGATTGGTATAGCTTGACCACAGTTGTGCATGCATTGGTAACCTCATGGCTCGTAACTGCAATGGGCTCTACGTGGGGCTACCCTTGGAGAAACTGCAGCTGGTGCAGAAAGTGGAAGCTAGGTTGCTTGTAGAGGCAAACTACTGTCAACATACAACAGTCTGCTTTAAGGATTCACACTGGTTGTCAGTATGCTACTGGACCACGTTCAGGATGTTGGTACTAGTGTATAAAGCCCAGGGCTAATTTACTTGTTGCTGCAGTTTTGGGGAAAGTTTCTTCTGCAAGTTCCAAAGATTATTGAGCAGGGCTTTCAGCATGACTGCCCCTGTTCTGTGGAATAGCAATCCTCTTGAGATACGACGGGTTCCCACTATATGCACTTGACAATTTGTTCCGACAGACTTTCTCTGCTAGATAAATGAGTCTTTGCTATGATTGTCTATTTTGTATGGTTTTAGTTTTGTTCTAATTTTTTTTAAAATAATGCCCCCAAAAAGGGTTTGATTAGGGCTTTACCAAATTTAATCATAATGATCTCTGTTTCTAAGGTTGAGAAATGAATGCCAAAATGGTCCCTTCCTGATGAGGGAGGTGTCAGCAGGCTTGGGAGAAACAACCTTTAAGAACATGAATACGAATGAGGAAGAAATATCCAAAGCAGCCAAATGAGGACTGAGCATGCTCAGTGACTGTGGAATGCTGGCTGATAGCAGGAGCAGGGGGTAGAAAGGAATGAAGTGGCTGGAAACCTGAATAGGAACATTCCACGCTGCAACATTTTGTTGCAGCCCCTGCTCTATCAATTTAAATGTGATCTTTTGAATACAAGATTTTGATTTTGATTTTTTAAAAATAATATTTATTAGCAGTTTAAAGATTACAAAAGAAAAGAAATAGAATTAAACAAGACAATACAATACAAAAACAAAAACACCACACAACCCAAACCCTAAAACAATGAATCAACCAAACAAAACAAAAACAATTAAAAACACATCCATTAATTTCGATATCATAACTTTCGTTCACTTGTTTCAGCGACCTCCTCACACCTCCCTTTTTGTATTCCACTTCAATTAACTGTTTCAGCAATTCCTTTCCATCTTCCTCTGGTTTTCTGTCCTGAAATTTATCTTAACATATTCTAACCTTGTTTTTTCCCTTTAATACATTTACAATCTGTCTATACCTAATTCCTTATAACATTTCTGCTAAAGCCATATAACTTCATTCCATCATTTTTTCTAACATTCATTAATTTTACAATATTTTGATTTTAATGTGGTATAGAATTCCACCAACCCACTGCATATCCATAATAGTGTCTCTTAAGAAGCATCCATATATCTGAAGCGAAAGCCTTGCATAGCAACGTGTGCCGAAGAGTCCTCTTGGATCATTCAAGTTCTTGTGTCTGAAGCAGATGCCTAGTTCATTTAGGTCCCTACCACTGTGGATGACTAGACCTTGAAGAGCTGTGTTGCATCACTCGAATTAGAGCAGTGACCTTTCTGTGCACTTTGATTGTCAGGACATGAAGTCTCCTTTCTCAGTCTAACGTCTGCAGTTGGCACTCTTGCCTGCTTGTGCTGCTTCCAGTCAGTTAAGGTGGACTCTGAAATTGCTGAATGCTGAAGAATACGGTTTCTAAAAGGAAACAACCATTGATGTTTTCCATATGTGACTGAAAGAAGGAAGGATACAAATCTCAGATTTTACTAATTCTGTCTGTGGTTTATTAGGCAGACGGTGAGTAACTCCAATCAGAATGTGTATATGTGTTATCCAATGGGCCTTAAATGTTAGGTTTGTCTACGTAATTCTACATGTAGATGGATATAGTAGACTCGTCTTTTATAGAGCTTTCGAAGATTCAAAATGTTGGGATTTTTTTCTTCTGCTGTCAGGATGCAAACACATTACAGTGGTACCTCGGTTTACAAACTTAATCTGTTCCGGAAGTCTGTTCTTAAACCAAAACTGTTCTTAAACCAAGGCGCACTTTCCCTAATGAGGCCTCCCTCTGCCGGTGCCATTCCACCATTCGGATTCTGTTCTTAGACTGAGGTAAAGTTCTCAACCGGGACACTATTTCCGGTTTTGCGGAGTTTGTAAACCGAATCGTTCTTAAACCGGACTGTTCTTAAACCGAGGTACCACTGTACTATTTTTGTATTCCACTGCATGCGTTTGAAGGTTAGTAGAGCTTTTTACTTGTGTAAACACACAAAAGTCCTATGTAGACGTAAGATTTGTTTCTCCTAGTCACCCTTTGCACTGGGAAGGAACCGCAGTGTGGTGTCAAGTCTGCATCAGTTGTGACCATGGCTTTTACACTTGTTAGGTTTCCACCACTACCCATAACCAGAACTAAGGCATTTGATTTGAGTGTGCCATGGTTTACAGTGATGGCAATGGGGGTGGCGCTGTGGTCTAAACCACCGAGCCTAGGGCTTGCCGATCAGAAGGTCGGCAGTTCGAATCCCTGCGACGGGGTGAGCTCCCCTTACATAACCTGCTTCTGTTTCTTCACCTTGGTTAGGCAACTAGGGATGTTGTATTTGTACCAGGTTACAGACAGAATGTTGAATCCATTGATTTATTGCAAACAACACGCCTAATACTGGAAAGGAGCAGAACTTCCATGCTATCTTTAGACTTCAGAATGATCCTCCCAGAGAATACACACCTGTCAAAATCTAAACCAACATTGAAAGTTTTCCAAGCAGCCTTGGAAGACATGACACTAGTTACTTCTCTCGGTTCTTTCCCCCAAATATCCCAGCATGATACAATGTTTGCTGCCCAAATAAAATGAATGTAGGCTGAGTTTCAGACAACAGTGCTTTCTACAGGCCTAGTAGGAGGTATACTTTTACAGTATGCCACTGCAAATTGAGTGGAGATGTTCATCTGTCTACAGAAAAGTAATGCTTCTCTCGCCCCTTCTCATTTTATAGCTCCCTTTTCAGGGCTGCCAGCCAACTGGAAACTTTCCCACCATGCAGAATGTATGCAAAAAGCCTCCCCTTCAGACAAAGATATTCTCCCTAGAATCCCTCTGAACCCTTTTCAGCAGCAAGACATTATTGTTGATATGTTGTGCTTGACATAGGCTCAGCCCTAATTGGGTTCCATCTGGGTTAATAATTACTACTACTACTACCACCAGTAGTTGAGAGTGGGGACGTGTCAGCTCCTTCATATCAACTAAGGTTGATCACCAAGGGCTAAGGCGTGTATTTCTATTCCTTCTCTTCTGCTTTTTAATTGTACCTAATCTGGAGTAAATTGACTCAAGAGAAGTCATGCTCTTCTATAAGGCTTTTGGTATTGATTGAAGTTGTTACTAAGGGTTTGTTTTGGTTACCCCCTCGTTTGGTTTTGTTACCGCTTCCTTATATTGTGGCTTTGTAATGGCAATGCTCTCTTGACTTTGTTTTCCATTTTGTTCACAAGTTGCCTAGAGTTCATTTTACAAGTAAAGGCAGCTTATGAATTTTCATGGCCATAAATTATCTCCATTGCCACCCATATTGTAAATTCTAATAATGACACAGCCAGAGAGGAAAAGGAAGCTGAGTAGCTGCAAAGATTTCAAAGAAGCCTTTGTTTTTTATGGGGGCAGTGCTTAATGATGCGTTACTAAAAAGGAGTCAGAGGAATAAATATATAGCTTAAACCTGCCCTGGCTGCCATAAAAACAGTTCCTTTGCTTCCCTCACAGTGTCGGATACTGCTGCCTGGTTAAATTATGTACATTAAGCATTTTTGCATACATTGGTGCCCGTTTTACCCAATTCCATTCTTGCTTGCTGTGGAAAGGGACAAGAAGTTCTGCAGGAGTCTCACTTTCCAAGCTCTGGAAGTCCTCTTTTGCTTCTGGGAGGCCACCAGCTTTTGAATATGCAAGAGCAAGAGGCTGCTTAAGCAGTGCATTGAAGTGCCTTTTCCATGACTGCCCAGTACGATAGTACACACAGCAGTATATCGGGGGGGGGGGGGCTGTTCTGGCAGAAGCTGTGGTCTCAACGCAACAGAGATTACTGATCATACCTGATAGTAAAGGTAAAGGGACCCCTGACCATTAGGTCCAGTCGTGGCCGACTCTGGGGTTGCGGCGCTCATCTCACTTTATTGGCCAAGGGAGCTGGCGTACAGCTTCCGGGTCATGTGGCCAGCATGACTAAGCCGCTTCTGGCGAACCAGAGCAGCGCACGGAAACGCCGTTTACCTTCCCGCCGGAACGGTACCTATTTATCTACTTGCACTTTGACGTGATTTCAAACTGCTAGGTTGGCAGGAGCATACCTGATAGTATTGCTTCCTTATTACATTTTCTCCCTGCCTTTTCTTGAAGTGGCTCGGGACAGCCAACACGGACTTGCAGTAATGAATCGCTCAAGGCCACTCAGAGAGGTTCGTGGCTGAAGAGGGAGAACCCACTTCCAAAAACTCTGGCCATAACACCACACTCCTCCTTCTCAATTTGCAGTCCCTGCCTCTCTCATTCAGACCTCCTGCTCTGTACCACTGGAGCTCAAGCCGTTCTGGCCACCCTACTGCTCGGAGGTGCCAATTTTCTCCATGGTCAACATGAAATACTGTATCTGGCCATCTGTAGATTTAATCATGTGAGATGGAGCAATGTCACTTCTTTTGTTTTGCGAGCAAGCTGCTTGCTGTCTGTTCTGTAATCCTTTGCAGGGGAAACTGGTCTGGGTTTAGCAGTATAGGTATATAGATTGTTGCTGGGCACCGTGCTCTCCTTCAGCATGTCATTCTGCTTCCCTCCCCAACCATCCCCAGGCCCACGCTGACACAGTTCCAAAACTGTTTTCATGCACCCTGTGCCAGCTGGCATACCCTCTGGCACTGAGGCCTTGTTAAAGAGATCAGAGCTGACAGATTCTTGAGCAGCAATCTGATATAGGCCTTTTAATTTGTGTGTGTGCTCATGCTTGCACGCTTGTAACAAACAGAGGCTTGTTAAGAGCTTTGCAGAGACTTCAAATGGTGCATTTGTTTTGCGCACTCTCCTGGCTCTCGCCGGTGTGCCACAGGGACCTTTGCTTCTGCATGCCACTCAGCCATTGTTTGGCCACTCCATCTCTGCATGCTGCGGAAAGGGACGAAGGGCCGTGCGGGAGTCCTTGCATTCAGATACTAGCAGGTGGTGTCAGTGCCGCTCTTTGTAAACCAGACGCAACATTCAGCACTAGAAAAATTAGGGTGATGATAAAATTTGCCACCTCCTGGACTGCTGCTGAGAGGAAAGTTGCAAAGAGACACAGTTTGTTCCCCTGAGCGCCCTATGTCTTGTATAGTATTTAGTGCAGTTCAGCTTCACCATAATTTCTTTGATAGCTTTGGTCCAAAGACTTTGCAATTACGTTGTTGCTCACACACCATGCTGCCTTCTGGCTCCTATTTTTATTTTTTACAAAGACTCATCCCTGTGAGACTGAACTCAAAGTTAAATTATTGTCAGCGGGACATACGCTCTCAAAGCTAAAGAGAATGATGAGATGGTGGAGTTTATTATAGAACTGGTTTAGACTATTTTCTGTGAAAAAATTGTGTATTGTTGTCGTTATAGTTGAAGATTTATTCTCTGTTGTTCAAGTACAAGACCCTTATTTTTAGTCGTTTTTTAAGGTGAGATAAATGCCATGCATGGCAGCTATATTTTAATTTCTAAAAGAATAAATGCTTGGGCTTATATTTATCTAGAACAGGGGTAGTCAACCTTTTTATACCTACCGCCCACTAATGCATCCTTCTAGATGGTAAAATTTCCTTACCGCCCACCAGTGCTCGATGGAAGGAGTATTTAGCTTGTGCCGTAGAACCCCCTACTGCCCACCTAGAATCTTGAAACGCCCACTAGTGGGCAGTAGAGACCAGGTTGTCAACCCCAATCTAGAACATCTACCCCCTTGATCCCGAGCAGTGATGGGGTGTCTTGCTGCATTTGTTCATTGTGGAGGGAAAGTTCCATTACACATAATTGAGACACTGATATCTCTTAACTAAACAAATGAGATAGATGGTAATAAGAGTCCCTCTCCTTAAAAAAATAAAACAGAATCAGCTTTGCAAGTAAGTCTACAGAATTGACTTGCCTATAAAATGTTTAGATGCTTGCCTATCTACCCATACTGTTGTTGTTGTTGTTGTTGTTGTTGTTTCTATATCATCCTTCCTCTGAGGATCACAGAGTGATTACAATATAAACAAACAAACAAACAAACAAAATGGTAGCAAACCAAAACAATAACACCACCACACACTGTAATATTACTTATTTATTAAAAATCCATGTAACACTAGTCATTTATGGTATGTAGATGGCCTGAAAAACACCTCTCTTCTTAGGAAAAGCTTCCCAACCTGGTTGCTGGGAGGGTTTCTGGTTGCTGGGAGGCTTCCTCTCTCTAATCTGTTTACAAGTCTGTTTAAAATGGTTATGCTGCACCCTGCCACGTTAGGGTGGGGAAACATGATGTGAGAGCAAAAGGATTTATTCTTGATAAGGGCCGGTCTCCAGAACAGCATTACGTTGTTTGTTTGAAGTCACTTTTCTGCCTGTAGCCACTTGAAATATTATGTTCCTGTGTTCCTGAGCCCACCCTATTAGGTTTCCTTTCATCTCACCTAGCATTTTGTGTGCTTTATATCCTTGTGAATTGGGATATTAAATTTGGTACCATAATCACTGGGCGGTTTTAAGATGTATGGACCTAAATTTATTATTTGTATTCCTATTCTTTTTCCTTGTGTCTAATATTTTCCAACAGAGACCCTTTCCTACCAATGCATACTTTAATAATTCCAGGGGGAAATTAATCTAGTAATAAGGGTTTATCCTGGGTTCCCCCCCCCCAAGACCCATTTACCTGGGCCCAGGTGGGATTAATCAAATCCTGCTTTTTCAGAATGAAAAATCTATGCAAACTTGGCACTTCTCCTTCAATGCTGAATATTGCAAAGTGCTGAGTGAGTGATGAAATTCCATAGGTTCTTTTTTCTCTACTCATAGTGGCAGACTTGGGAAGGGAATATTTGCATGTTGGTAACATGAATGAGAGAGTATTCTAAAGATGCAATAACTAAATATCAACTTGGGAAATCCAATTCTTCTCTGGGACAAGGGTCTTTTAATCTATTTTCTTGCCTGACTCATCACATAGCCCTGTAAATGTAATACCAGATCAAGAGCCATTAACTGACCTGCTGAATCTTGCAGATTCGTGGTAGAGATGAGCTATGAGCCAAGGACACTTTACTTTTCATATCCTAAGTTATGATGGCTATATACCCAAAATGAGGCTTCTGAGACACATGAAGGGAATATCATCACCAGAAATAAGAAGGGGATAAAAGAATGCTCAGTGGTCACAGAATGTCATGGGAGAGGGAGAGAGGAAAAGAGGGAGAAATGGAATTAAATCCCCTGAAAAGCGTATGCTAGGCTGGCTGGAACCCTGAACTGGTGTGCCCGCACATGCAACATTTTGTTAGAGGCAGGAATGGGGAGTCTGTGGTCCTCCAGTTGTTGTTGGACAACAACCCCCATCATTGACCTATTGACCATGCTGAATACGGCTGATGGGAGTTGGATTTCAATAGCATCTTGAAGGCCACAAGGTTCCCATCCCACTTGTTAGCAAGTATATCAGAAGAAAATGATGCGATTCTAATCCGCAAGCACACTGTCCCACTGCCCTCTTCCCAAAGCCCATTAGTTCGCCTGCCCTTAACATGTAATTTCTTTCTTGATTGCAGGTTGCCAGTCAACGGTGACTATCATGTGATGGGCAAGTCAGCCAGCTGAGGCAACTCTTCCGTTTGTGGAATGCTTTCCCTACCCCTGATGCCAGACATTTGCATCTGAAGCCAAGGAATTCAGAACTGCACATGACCCACCTCCTTCCTAGGACTCTTCTGAGCAAGTGGAGAAGTGAAGGAGGAGGGCAGCAGCACTCAGAGGAGCAATGGGACTTGAAGGCCATGGTCACTTGAGATAAATGGCAGATCACTGGGCATCTAGTCTTGTAGCTGCTTGCTTAAGCTTTATCCCTCTCTGCAGCCCACATTTCTTCTCTGTGAGCTGCCACTGGCTCTTCCGGTGGTGGCGTTGGAGACACCGAAGGCAGCTTGGTTCGTGCCAAGCTTGAGTAAGGGATAAGCCACGCACCTCACCATGATTCATCTGTGGAAAGTAGTGAGGCATGTGCGACAGCTGGAGCTCCACAGATTGATCCTGCTGCTCATTGCTTTCAGCCTGATTTCCATGTGCTTCCTGGCTTACTACGTCACCAACAGCCCCAAAATAAAGGAACCGCCTCCGTTGCCCTTCAGCGATTGTAGCAACCAGCACAGGGTTCTTATTCAACCCCAGGCAAGCTGGAGGCTTATGAAATCAGTGGACAACTCACGCACAGACCCTGTGGTGCTCGTCTTTGTGGAAAGCATCTATTCCCAACTGGGTCAGGAGATTGTGGCTATCTTGGAATCTAGCCGTTTTAAATACAGGACAGAGATTGCCCCTGGAAAGGGAGACATGCCCACTCTGACAGACAAAGACCATGGCCGCTATGCTCTTATTATCTATGAGAATATCCTTAAATATGTGAACCTGGATACCTGGAACAGGGACCTCTTGGACAAATACTGTGTGGAATATGGAGTGGGGATCATTGGCTTCTTCAAAGCAAATGAGAACAGCTTGCTCAGTGCTCAACTCAAGGGCTTTCCCCTTTTCCTACATTCCAATCTAGGGTTGCGAGACTATCACATCAATCCCAGTGCCCCGCTCCTGTACGTAACTCAGGCTAATGAAGTGGAGCAAGGCCCCCTGCCCGGTGATGACTGGACAGTGTTCCAGTCAAATCACACCACCTACGAACCCGTGTTGATGGCCAGCACCAAATCTTCAGAGTCAATCCCGCATCTGACCACCCACAGAGCTCTGCATGCTACCGTAGTGCAGGACCTTGGTTTGCATGATGGCATCCAGCGGGTCCTTTTTGGTAACAACCTCAACTTCTGGCTTCACAAGCTGATCTTTGTTGACGCTATTGCTTACCTGACTGGCAAGCGTCTATGTCTGACCCTTGATCGCTACATCCTTGTGGACATCGATGATATCTTTGTGGGCAAAGAGGGCACACGCATGAAGGTGTCGGATGTAGAGGTAAAGTTGGGCATTTTCTGCATTTTTATGCCAATGGCAGCCAGTGGTCTGGATTAGGGGTGGGGGAACACATACTGTCATGAAATGTAAATAGGGGTTAAGATCTACTAGCCATTACGGTGTGGGAAAGGGCAAGCAACTTCCTTTTGTGTTGACCATTGTGGCTTGAGCTCCACATTTGGTTGGGTCCTAAGAGACGGCAAGAATGTAAACCTTGTGTTTTTCTGCATGCACATACACACATACATCAAAGACTTAAGCCACTGCTTCATGCCTGGGCTTCAGACCTTCTGAAATCTATAGCAGACTTGCTAGGGGCTAAGTTTCATTGAACCCAGTAGGACTTAATTTCTTGTACAGAATTGGGCTATGAGAAGCTCTTCTATTTCTCAGTATGATGGGTGGTGACAGAAACAGAGGCTCATAGAATCATAGAATCATAGAGTTGGAAGAGACCACAAGGGCCATCGAGTCCAACCCCCTGCCAAGCAGGAAACACCATCAGAGCACTCCTGATATATGGTTGCCAAGCCTCTGCTTAAAGACCTCCAAAGAAGGAGACTCCACCACACTCCTTGGCAGCAAATTCCACTGTCGAACAGCTCTTACTGTCAGGAAGTTCTTCCTAATGTTTAGGTGGAATCAGTTTGAGCCTCTTCCAGCATAATATGAGGGCTGATGCCAGAGAACCTGGACCACATGGCTTCTGCTTTATATCTGCTTGCACAACAACTCTCAACTTGAGGGTCCTGTAAAACACTTACTGCCAGCTCTCTTCAGTATAGTTGGTGGAATGGTATGGAAGTGTCTGGTTTGCAGGTGTGAGTGTAGTTGTACTGACAACTTTCCTTGAAAAAGCATTTATAAAGTATTCGGAATCCTGGTCTGCAGCTTTTGTGTTCCCCTTTGTCTCAATTGGCCCTGATGGACCTCTTCTTCATGATGTCATTTTTCCAAAACAGAGACTGTGGCCTGGTTTGCACATCACATGAAGCTGTAGTTAAAAACAAACCATGGTATTATGTAAGTGTGAAGCATTCTGTGGAGAAGTTCTTGCTGTGCTCCTCTCCCACTCCTGCTGCCATGCCATTGGGGGGCGGGGTGACAAGCTAAAGTCTGGCATATTGTGATCTTCAACAAGCAGTAACAAGGGTTTGTGCTTTGCTTACTACTCATGATTTGCTCAGGGGTAACAAACAGCCAACCCAGATTCACATGACACACCAAACTCTGGCTTGCTTCCCAGCAGCAGAGTAGGTGAGTAGTAGATTGAGAATTTTGAGCAGCGCTCAGTAGCAGACTGTGTGTTCATATTAAATCATTGCTTGTGATTAACTATGGTTTAATTTGATATGCAACTAGGCCAACCCCATATACAAGGGCAACACATATTTGACTGCCAGATCTCAGACATATACATGCTCTCCCCTGAGCATTTAGAGGATTTGGGTGAGGGCAGGGGTCAGTTTCTGTTCACCCCAGGTGCTAGGGAAGATGGAAGCAGTGAGAAAGACTTAACATAGCTTCTGCCAAAGGGATAGGTGGAGACTACAGATAATGGCTGGATACTAACCTAATCTAAATCTCTGTGTAGAGAAAAATGATTGTGTGAAGCAGGCCTAAGAGGAACACTGTAAGAAAGGCAGAAATTCATAATAACTTGTCCCTTTGTGAGAATGGTCAGGACATGCCTCTATAACCATACTTCAGACTCTGAAAATCCTATCTATAATCCTGTATTTATCAGTAGAACTTAAACCCAAATCACCAGGGCAATCCCTCCCAAAGCCGAGAAAGCAACACCCCTGTTTATTTCTGGAAATTGCTCACCCTCCTTGCATTACTCATTTTATTTATTTTGTGCTGTATTTATATGGCTTCCATTCTGGAAACTAGCTGAGATTGGATTCCCAGCCAGGGACCAGACCCACAGCTTCACAGATGCAATTATATCAGACATCTTCGGCACTCTGTTTGCCCCAGAAGGAAGATAGAAGGTTTCTCAAGTGACTGCAAAAAACAAACAAACACAACCTCAGACCAGATCATTCTAAAATATATTTTGTTTGGAGGTTTAGTAGAGTGAAATGGAGCAATAATCTGAGATCAGTGAAACAGAATTCCAGGCAAAGCAGATAAAGCTCAGATTTATCCATTTAAAAGAGGCTCTGTGGGTGCAGAGCTGGAAAGGTTAATGAGGGTTTTTTTTTTTAAAAAAAAAAAAAAAGCAAGAAATAATTTCATGGGTTTGTTATTGAGTTCTCAGGGGGAGAAGGAAGTGGAGGGGAATTTCCCAGTGAAAAAATAGCTGGTGTGTTTTCCTAGCAAGTTATATAAAAGGGATTCAGGTTAGTCTAACTAAATGCCTAATCAAGTTTAAATATGATAGATCCTGCTGCCTTGCCTCCTAAAAGGATTCAGATTGTGCCTTGGTGATGAAAATTGTTTTGGGAAAAGCATCTTTCTGTAGTGTTGCACATTGGACAGCAGCTTAAATCAGCAGTGCAAACTATGTAAAAAGACTTAGCATGCATGCTTAGTTTGCTTGTATGAATTAGTTTTGCAGAATTTTGCAATCTGTTTTAAGGCTTTCTTAGACAATAATTGGGGAAGGATTATTGCGGCTTAGAAAGCTGCAAGGCGACAGATGTATAGAACATGAGAGGAAATGGGCTTGCGCTGAGTAAGATCCTGCCATTGGAGCTCCTCCTGAGCAGCACCTGGGGAACTTTCAAGTAGCAAATGGTCATCTCTGCCACAAAGAACATCCCCTCCCCAATTGAAAGTTGCCTGTCTTTTAAGGGAAATAAGATGTTTCCAAGATTTGCTGTCACTACCAAATTCTGTTTCTAGAAAATGCATGTTTTACACATCATCTGGAATAATGGATGTGTTAATGAAGCTCCATAGCCAACCAATCATGCACTTTTTCCTTAAAAGCCCCAAACTTATTTGTCTTTTAATTGGTTTCTGGATTTTAACTGTGTTTTTATCTACAGTTGTCATTGTGCACTATTTGCAGAGCTTTTTCACCAAGTGGTTTGTAAATCTTTGTACTATGTGTGTGCTAATACATAAATCATCCATTCTAGATTTTTCTAGCATATGACATTGCACATGTATGTGTTTGCATGGCTGATTGACAATGGTATAACAAGCAGTGGCTTGGATAATTATCCTGCACTTGTATAAAATAATGCCCACAAATAATGACAAAGTGTTCTGTTCTGTGAGTGCACAGAATAATGCAGTAACGTGCAATTTCTCAGGCACAGGACAGGCCAATATTTGATGAGCAGCCAGGTAACAACAGGACCTTTGGCTTTGTAGCTGACTATGCAAGCAGTGCTGAAACTGGTGTGAGGACTAGTATTTTCCCCTTCTCATGTTCACACCAAAGTTGAATAGCAGTAGGAACCTGTCTGCTCAGTAATCCTTCCTCCTTTACTCTAAGAGCAGGAAGCACTGGATATTATGTCCTGGTCAAATTTATTCCTATTTTTATAGGTAGTTAAAAGAAACAATTCAACCAAAGCTAATGATAAGCTGAGAAGATGTGACTATTAAGAGGGCATAAGGGTCCCCCCCCCACACACACACACTTGAACTGGATGGAACAAAATACTCATTCAAAATACTTATACAGTGGTACCTCGGGTTACAGACGCTTCAGGTTACAGACGCTTCAGGTTACAGACTCCGCTAACCCAGAAATAGTACCTCGGGTTAAGAACTTTGTTTCAGGATGAGAACAGAAATCAAGCAGCGGCAGCGGGAGGTCCCATTAGCTAAAGTGGTGCTTCAGGTTAAGAACAGTTTCAGGTTAAGAACGGACCTCCAGAACGAATTAAGTTCTTAACCCAAGGTACCACTGTATATATGAAAAACAAGGTGGCATGATTTTTTAATCTTTTCATAAGCAAAGTTGCTTTGTAAGAGAATGTAGTAAGCAACGATATTTAAGTAATCTGGCTGCAGAAAGCACATGGCACTATGTTTATGCTACTGTTGATATATCTTGTACAATTCAGATATTTTGTGAGGGGGTTACAACACTGGAGTGGTTAAAACGACCAGGTAAACTTCAGTTTTGGGAAAGGTATAATGGGGAAAATAAAATGTTAATAGGTGCAGACTTGTGTTCAGTATTGTAGAATGTTGGAGAAGAGGTGGAATGGCCTACAGATAGAAGATTTATATATATATAAATATTTCCCACTTCCTTTTCTGTCCTTGTTAATGATTATGCATTGTGAATCTTCTTGGTACTTTAAGATTACAACTGATTTATTTTAGGTCAACAGTGAGCCTGCAGAGGGTGCTTAGGGTTTGGGGAATCATTAAAAACACCAGGATGAAAACATCAGAATGGGGGCTAGTTGGTAGCTGCCAACAATACAGTTGCAGCTGCCACACGGAACAGGGTTGTTTAGGATTTATCAGCTGGCAGATAATGTTGTCATAGTAACCCAAAGCAAGGCTTTAAATCTCCCTCAGTGCACAAAAGGGTAAGCCTCTTAGCATCATCTCTTTCTCACTCATCTTCACACCAAACTTTCCTAGCGATTGGAGACTGCTCAATAATGGTAAACTCAGGTGGCCAGTGCTGACAGGACTGTAGCCAAAATGGGGCCACTGAGAATCAATTGCTTAGTACAAAAAAAGAAAGACTAAAACCATGTTGGCGTAATCCACACCCAACCACTCCAAAAAACAGCCAAAACAGGACGGAGCATGCTCAGTAGCAACAAAATGAAAAACTACAAATTGGAAAAGTAAAAGGAATACTGGTGGGATAGAGAGGCGAGTGAAAAATCTTGCTTGGAGGGAATGGCTGACTGAAACCCTAAACAGGAACATTTCTTTTAGGGCGGAAGATAGGCTTCAAAATTTTGTTGTATTTGTCCTGGTGTGGAAACAGGCAGGTTTGCAACTACTATACAGTGCTACCTCGGGTTACATACGCTTCAGGTTACATACGCTTCAGGTTACAGACTCTGCTAACCCAGAAATAGTACCTCGGGTTAAGAACTTTGCTTCAGGATGAGAACAGAAATCGCACGGCGGCAGCAGCGGGAGGCCCCATTAGCTAAAGTGGTGCTTCAGGTTAAGAACAGTTTCCGGTTAAGAACGGACCTCCGGAACAAATTAAGTACGTAACCAGAGGTACCACCGTAGTTGCAGATCACCCTTAGAAATGAGATGGTGTCACTTCCAGCAAGGCCTGCGCTTGCACCTTTATTTGTCTGCACACTTGCCATTTTTGCTTAGCCCTACAAGTGGCACACATGGCATTTTCCTCCAGATTTTGGTTAGGGCAGTTTTTCTTCTATTAAAATACTGGAGACTATAAACTTGCCCTGTATTAAATAACTATAATACATTCTTTACTTGCATGAGGAATGTGTGAATGTATGTGCCATTATATAGGGGAGAAATGTATGGTCCCTACCTTCTCAGAAGCACATGAAATTAAGAAGAAAGCACATTGTGCAGGAGAGGACAATGGTCCTCAAACTGTGGTCTGCAGGCTTCATTCAGCTGGTTCATGGAATGATTGTAGACAAGGACAAAGGGGGGGGGCAGTCTCACTCTACAACATCCCTGAGCATGGCAGCCTCAACCCCTCTGCTCCCAATCTTCCCACTTGAGCATGAAAGTCTGGAAGAAGCTTCTCAGCATGTTCAGCTAAACATTCTTAGAAGCCTCCACACAACTGGGAAACCTGATAACTCACAACTTCAAATTGCAAGAGGGCATTCGGCCAAACATCTGAACTTTGTACTAAGTGTGTGAAGTCTAGGAGTGGAGAGGGCAGGACCAGTGTGTTGGGGGGTGGGGTGGACATTAAGGTAGTGGCACGTTCATCCCAGGCCCCCAACACACTTTTTGCCCTTGCATGTTCAGGGGAGGACTTTTGATGAAGTGGAGCTTGTCGAGAGCAGGGCAACTAGGATCCAAGAGGGAAGCTAGACTAGCATTCACTCAGTCATGTAAAGTACCCTTTAAAGGGAACAAGTTTAAATTTTCAAGATTATGTAATATAAAAATGTGTTGTTCGAAAATCTGTTGTTATGACAATACATTTAGTAGGCCAACCAACATATTGCACAATAGTGCACAAGCTTTTCAAGTTCTCCAGAACTCTTGATTAGACTAGATGGCTTAACAGTCTTCCAAGAAATGACAAAAGGTTGCTATACTTCTTTTTCATTTTGGCTGAAGAGCAGTACAAAATTATTTAAGTCAATAAAATTAAGTTTCTCTTAAGCCATGCCCATGTTCTGCATTATCAACTTATAAATTTTGTAAATATAAAATAAAACAATTATCAGGTATCGTTATGAGGGGATTATAGCTTAGACACACTAGAAAACCTTGTAAATGGTCCAAGCATTCTAATTTTGTTATTTTTCTGTTGTGAACTGCCCTCAGCTCTTCATATGAAGGGCAGTATACAATTATTATTATTATTATTATTATTATTATTATTATTATTTATTCAAGTGGTGGTGAGGGCTGTGGGGAAGTATAAATCTCCCAAGCATAGGCATTATCTGGGCGTACCCATATCTCCAGCATGGACCCTCCTCCAAGTAGCAGAATGTGACAAACACTATTTCAGGGAGCAATTGTTTCTTTTAGAGCTCAGTCTGAATCCCCTTGGCTTTGGTCTTATTCATAAAATTCCTTATATACATTCAGAGGTATCTTGTTCTTCCTCTTCAGAGGAAGAGGCCCCAGGTTTCTCCCCCCACTCCCGCCTTTTCAGGAAACTAATTTTGAAAAGTACAGTTCTTGTGTTGCTTTCATACTGTTAAACCTTTGTCTTATAGTGGTCTGTTGACTAGATACAAATAAATGAATCTAAATCTCAGCTACTCACTGTGTTGTTGGTATTTTACCCAGAGGCAACTATACATGTAATTCAGCATGTGCCAATTTGTGTGATGGACAATGCAATACTCCTGCTCTCAGGTGCCAGTATTTCAAGATATATTGCTGTGCCTTATGCAGGGAATATAGCAGATTCACTGTATTCTTTTTGGAGCCTGCTAAAAACATTCCTGTTTAGACAACCCTACCCAGTTCCTTAGAAATAATTTTATTAGAAGTAATTTTGATATGTTTTAGTATTTTAACTTGTGCATGTTTAAAGTAGGTCTGTAATTCTTCTGCTTTATATTTTGTAAACCACTTTGAGGGTTGTTGTTTACAATCAAGCAATGTATAACTTTTATGAAATCATAATAATAATATCCAGGGAGGCAGGGACTGTCCAGTAATACAGCCTTCTTTAGGCTAATCTTCTGAACATGATAAATGAATATGACTGGCTGTCAAATACGACTAACTCCTGAAATAATACTTGGTTAATAACTCTGTGTGTAAAATTATTGTGAGGGTACTTAAAGCTGCCAAAATGTGCATAGCAACCAACTGGAAGAAGGCAATTGCTCCATCAGCTTATTTGTTTCATTTCATTTCATTTTAATCCCACTTTTCTACCAAAAAAGGCTCCCAGAGTGACTTATGAATCTCAGTAATAACCACATAAAAAACTCATTACGTAAGGAAAAGTATTGGGGAAGAATGTGATAAAAAGCATACTGTGGCACTGTTTCTTAGCTACAGAAAATATATTTGATGCATATATGACCACAATCCAAATTTTACAATGTTAACCACTTCTGAATTGTATGGAATTTTTTGACAATTGACAATCACAATTAAAATGGCAATTAATGGGCAACAGGTGCATATCTCTATTGAAAGATGGGACTTTTATTTGCAGGATAAAGCCATAAAGAAGGCATAGTTGATATGCTTTGGTAGTTAAATTGGCCACTGCTTTATTTTTGACTTTGCAGAAGATTAATCATGAGTTACTATGTAAATAACAATAGCAGGTTAATCATCACATTCAACTCTGGTTCCCTAGGCAACATTTTAAAAACTAAGGCAGAAGCCTATGGTCCAGCTGGCCAACCTAAACATTTTGTGGATGAGTTGATCTAGCTCAGGGTTTGCCATATCTGAAGAAAGCTCTGCACTATCTTCTCAAAAACAGAGAACCGGAGAGCAAGGCCAGGGACAGGGCTAGCGTTTGGTGCTGTGCTCTCCTGAACACGCTTGCCAAAGACAAGGGTCAGCCTTTAAGAAACCAATGTTTGGGGCTGCTTGTGCATTGCTGCCAGCATGTAGGCTTTGTATAAGTGCCCTTCTTGTTGAAAAATCTGATTAAGAATCTCTTTTGAAGTTTGTTTCCTCCTCTCCCCCCCCCCCTTTTTCTTATTTTTCAGGCTCTACTGAACACTCAGAACAAGTTGAGGACTTTGGTTCCCAATTTTACTTTCAACCTGGGATTTTCTGGGAAATTCTACCACACTGGTAAGCTGCCTTTGTTCTTTTCACCTGTATTGTAAATTTCTTAGTGATATGCCATCCACACAGTCAGCAGTTGTCTAAAGTCTGATCAGGATCAGGATTCTGGCATCAGATAAAAGAAGGTTTGTTAACCCTCTGGGCCTCACTGCAGTTTTTTTGTCCAGGATAGATAAATATCCGGCAGGGTTTTGGCTTACAGGGACCTGTAACCTCTGCAGAGGTAGGGGCCTATTTGAATTCTTTGATTTGGGGAACTACTGGATGCAAGTGGTGTTCTGACAGCTCTTGGGTGCTATCAGTACAATGGAGCGAATGGGAGCTTTTTATGCCAGGGAAGATAGCAGGTGCAGAAGCAGGGGGCTCATTTGGATCAGCACCACAGTGTGCCCCCCAGCTATGCCCTAGCAGGTCCCTGGTATAGATGGGAACCTGGCGCCTGCTGTTTCCTTTTAAAAACCATTCATGCAAATGAAATGTGGTCTTCTCTGGTTTGGCCGTTTAGTGTCTATGATGACGTGACAGTTGAGCACCCCTTCCTTCCTTCCCCCTTCTTTCTAGGTACTGATGAGGAAGATGAAGGGGACGACATGCTGCTAAAGCATAGGAAGGAGTTCTGGTGGTTCCCGCACATGTGGAGTCACATGCAGCCACATCTCTTTCACAACGTCACTGTGCTAGCCGAGCAAATGAAACTCAACAAGCAGTTTGCTTTGGTAAGGAGCAAATTCAATGGGGGATGTTCCAGTCCGTGAGAAGTTTGACCCCACTGATCCAAAAATTGCCATCTCAACAATATTCTGCCAAGTTTCCTTTCATTTTATCCATGCCTTGTTGCCTAGAGGCAATGTTTTACTCTTCACAGGCAATTGACTGTTTGCAAACCTAGTATAAATGTGTTGTGTCATATACCCCAGACCCAAGTTCCAATTTACTAACTCACTCACTTTTTGTTTTGAGATTTCTGTCTCGCCATTTCTGCCTTCCTTCCATTCAGCAAACTGCTAGCAATACAGGGAATAGAGGGTTCTTACCATTTGTGTTCTTCTTCCAGGAGCATGGGATCCCCACAGACCTGGGCTATGCAGTAGCCCCCCACCACTCAGGAGTTTACCCTGTCCATGCACAGCTCTACGAGGCATGGAAAGCTGTCTGGGGCATCCAGGTGACCAGCACAGAGGAATATCCACACCTTCGGCCTGCCCGGTACCGGCGGGGCTTCATCCATAATGGAATCATGGTGAGACAATGAAGCCCCTATTGATTATCTGGAGGAGAAACATAACCACTAGCCTATTGGGTACTCATCCCTGCATTTTGAATGCTAATCTTCCCTGAAACTCTCAAACACAAAAGCAAAGGGAGCACAAGAATGAGTCCCGCTGGATTCTGCCAAGGTCCATGCAGTCCAGAGCCCTGTTCTCACAGCGGCCAACGATGCCTCTAGGAGGCTTGCAAGCAGGGCATGAATACAACAGTACTTTCCGCTTGTGATCCCAATCAACTAGAATCCTGAGGCATATTGCCTCCAACAATGGAGACAGATAGCCACTGTGGTTAGTAACCACTGATAGACTTGCCCTTCATAAATCAGTCAGTTCTTTGTAGCAATCACTCAGACTAGTGTAGAATTCCCAGTATGTAGGATTCGAGATCAAAGAACTTCCAAGTGGAGCCATGCAACTGCTCCAACAGTTGTGTCACTATTGGGCAGGTGAGCAGGAGAGGCTGGATTGATTCCCTCCTTTAACTTTACATTATGTATTAATAAAGAACTCAGTTCCCTTGAGCGCCAGTCCTCACGTAGCCAAAAGAGCTGCCTCTTGTGCATGGATGGTGCTCTCAGCATGCTTAGGAGAACCATGGGGTTTGCGGAAATGCAAGAAAAAAGTTTAGGAAAATTTCTTGAGGGGAAGGAAACCTCAGAACAGCCTCATGAGGACCAAAATATGCTGAGTAGCCGCAGAACACCAAGTGGTGTGTTTTTTCTTTCCTTCTTTTTGGAGTGGGACTGAAAATGGCAGTTAGGAATGACAGCAGAATAGCAAATATGAAGTTGACACCATCTAACCCCAGTAGAATTGCCTTCTCCTTTGGCTGCATGTTCCCACTGTTGGCTGCATGTTAAAATTCACAGGGATAATCCATGGCCATCTCTAATTTTTCCTCTCCCTCTGGCTCTCCCAGGTGTTGCCTCGACAGACTTGTGGTCTTTTCACTCACACCATATTTTATAATGAGTATCCTGGTGGCTCCAAGGAGCTGGACAAAAGCATTCGCGGTGGTGAACTCTTTCTGACAGTGCTCCTGAACCCAGTAAGTACTGCAGCATTGGGGGGGGCAGTGTTTGTGATTACCTGTGTGCTTTATGTGGTGAAGGATGGGAAAAAGTAGTTGGAAATACAGTCTGCACAGATGCTAAACACAGGCAGCAGTCCTGAGGCCTAATTCTCACCGGGCTGTCTCCTCAGACAGACAGATGCCAACAATGGATTTTATTTTTTTCTACCCTACGTCAGTGGTGGTCAGGTTTTTATTTTTTTTTCTTAAGAGCACAGAAAAAGAAAACAGCTGAGGTGTGTATATTTGGCAAAAGCTGGGCAAAAAAGTGAAGGGAAGCATTTGTGAAAAAAATTGGCCGGACAGTTTTGCCACCCAGGAACCTACTGAAAATGCTTCAGGGAGGACATAAATATGACAGAGGTTCTTCCTAGGGATAAACCTTCTTCTCAGGAGCAGCCTACATTCTTAGACTCAATGCCTGGAAGGGGAAACAGGGTTGCAATCGCTTGCTTTGTCCCTGCCCTCCAAGTATTCAGTATTTAGATCAGTCTGCGAGAAACTGGCCTGAACCTTCTGCGCAATGTGCACAGGGATTAATGGTGGTGGCAGGGAGGTGCAGCAGGTGCCTAGCGATTAGAGATGAGGCCAGCAAGCATGATTCCTCCATGCCCCCATGCAGTGACTGAGTGGCAGACTTGGGTGTCTCAAATTTCAGCAGCACCCTGTGCTGCACTAAAATTTGGCACCCTCTGCCTGTCGCGCTCTGTTCTCCATCATTGTTGTGGTGTCCCCTGCAGCTCAGTGCCCAGGGAGCTTGTACCAGTCATGCTACCCTAAAACCACCTCTGGTGCATGAACTGGATACTTCCCCATGTCAACTGCAGTTGTATCCATTCATTGTGCATTAATTAAACTTAAGCATGTTGGTTATCCCACACTTTCCCTCCTTTTGTATTTCAGATGTGGGCACTGCATACATATATGGGAAAGACCTTTATTCTAATGCACAGCTCTTTGGGTATGCTAAAATTAGCATATTAGCAGTTTCCAGTTCGTTGATCCCCCACTCAAATGTCAGGGAAGTTTGTGGCTATCAAATTGACATGTTTTAGAATAGTGGCAAATAGTCCAATAACAATTATTTCTAAGTTAAGCTTTGTATTTGTTTAAATATAACACTCCAACCACATTGTGGTTTTCATATTGATTCTTTTCTAGATGAATGTTTCATCTCAAATACTTTACAGCATGTAAAATTAACACAGGGTACATTTGGGGGGGGGTTGAAATAAACTTGCTGTATCAGATCCCAATCAATTTAGAAAACTCCCCAGAACATTTTAAAGAAAACTTTCTGATTTAATTTTTCCAGAAAATCCCTGACACACTGCTGAGCACTCTGTGGCTTGGCAGGATGCTTTAGATGAGATTCCCGCGTTGCAGTAGGTTAGACTAGATGACTCCCATCCAACCCCACAATTTTATGATTCTATAATGTCATCGCTGAAAGAGGATTGCTGATGTTCCCAGCTAGCTACACTTGGCAAGAGGACAGAATGTATTAGTCTCAAATACTTCCTCCCAGCCTGATGTTTCTGTAAAAACAAGTCAGTGAGCAATTTACACCAAATACCAAAAAGCGTGTCCTGTGTCCCCTCAACTCATCCTACTCCCTAGTTGTTGGCCTTGGTTTGCTCTCTCCTTTCATCATCAATCTGGTCCGTGAACCAATTGCTTTGCTTGCCAACTGACTTTAAACTCTCACTCCTTCCACTTTAACTGATAAAGATGTCCCACCTAAAATAAAGAGCGCCAAACAGCCTCTCCTCACTGATCCATAACAGATGTTTGAATCCCTGTGAGTCAATGCAGAAGTGCAAGAGTTGGTGTGTGTGTGTGTGTGTGTGTGTGTGTGTGTGTGTGTGTGTGTGTTTAACTCTGCAGTATAAACACAGGATGTTTGATCTCCTGACTAGCCAGCAAACCATGATGTCAGCAAATGAATGCAGCTTTCTGCTCCCAGAAAAGGCAGCCATTGCATATCTTTGCTTGCGTTTCCCTGAAGCTATAGAGTTGCACACCTCCCCCTTGACCCCTCCAGTTCCTTCTGCACCAGGTGTATTGCTGCTCTATTTTCAGCTCGCTGTTTTAATTTCTGATTGCTACCCTTTCACACTTGGGTTTTTTAACATCTCCAGGGAAAATAATTGAGTTCCGTTATAAGGAATAGTTGTGGCTGCTTAGATGAGGTGGGGGGAGGATCTTGGGGAATAAGATCAGACTTGCCTGTTGGTAATTAGTCTGAATGGTTGTCGGGTGTCGTTGTCAGAAGATAGGTAGACAACGGTTGCCACTCTTAAGTCACTAGTTTGGGAAGGTATGGAACGGGAGCACTGGTGGGACCGCAGTAGTTACATCATGGCTTTTAGACAGTCAAAACAAGCTTGGTTCAAACTCTATATATTAAGAGAGAAAGAATGAATTATCCTTATTAATTAATTAATTAATTAATTAATATACTGCTTATATGCCAAACACCATTCAAAAGTAGTTAACAAGGCTAATTTGGATAGCGGCTGCAATTCAGCTGAGTGGCTCAGATTCCAAGGAGCCTAAGTTGTTTGCCAAAGCTTCATCCAAAATTCCTGTCTCTCTGGAATGGCGCATGATTATGTTAGTGACAAAAAGAGGGGGGTTTAACTTGTACTGGATTTAAAGTCCCTTAGCGATGACATGCACAAGAGAAGGGCACAGAGCCAGCATAGTTCTTGTAGCTGGTGGCACAACAGATACAATACTCCGTGTTGCACAACTGGTCGCCCAACAAACTTCTGCTAGCGCAACTATAGTGTTGAGATTTCATATTGTGCAACCATTATTCTTGCCCTTATGCTAACGCAACAGCCCTTGCTGGCAATCAGAGATCATTGAATCCAGGCCCATTCCCCCCCATACGGCACTAGGTGCCAATGAGCTCAGCAGTTCGTGCATGAATAAAAATACAGCATTGCCAAGAGGCCCCAAGACCAGTGGTTGTGGATCAGCCACCCTAGGGAGTCCTTTAAAACAGTTTCAGGTGTCAGATTACAGGTTCCATCATCCTTGACCATTGAACATGCTGCCTGGGGCTTGTGTGAGTTGTAGTCAATTCAAGGGCCACCAAGTTTCCCCATTCCCTGGCCTAGAGTAATCCAGATCTTGAAATCACTCGGGCTCACTTCTGAGAGGCAGCTGTGTTAATGTGGAGACCAATCTCCCGTCCCGAGCCCAGAGATTTAGAAAATCAACTCCTCTCCCAAACGTGTTGGTGAACGTGATAAAGCAACAAACTTGGGACATCTCTCCCTCTAGGTGTAAGGCATTTAGCCAGAGCTGCTAGAATCCCTGAGGCCCTCCATGAGAAGCTGCTGCATTCCCCCTCCAGCCTCATAATATTTTAGTAATTCTTTCTCTCCTGGAAGCTAATTGTCAGTAATTTACCACTTGGATGGAAATACTGCCATTGCGAGTTGGGTGCCCTTCTTTTGATGGTTTGCATGGAGCCTCCAGCTCAGCCTCTTGATGCCCTGTGTGCTCTTGGGTGTCAAAATCACCCCAGCCCTGAAAGGTCAGAGATGTAAAGGAAGCATCTGGTGGCAGACCATGCCTCACAGTCACACCAGCCTCCTCCAAGTGCAGGAAGGCTTCTGCTGCTAGTCCCCAAAACCTGTTTGGAATTCTCTATTAAGATGGTCACATTTGACGGGAAAACTGGAGACCAGGGGGAAAGGTGCATTGGGGTTCTCCTTGTAATGATGATGTACTTGATCTAGTTAATGCCAGACAATCAGTCACTCTGTAATCAAACTGAATACATGACCTTGTTAATTCCCCTTCCTCTCCCCTATCCAATTTCCTCACTTGTTAGATGCTCTTTTACCTAGGGGCCAGCTTCTCTGGGAAGCGTTACAGATGAGGTATCTGTTCTTCCCACACCAGACTTCTTAATTAAAGAGTTAACAGGTGTTGTTATCTGGTGACTGACACTTAGGCACAGATTGTTGCAGACACCTGGTTTCTTTAGCCAGGTGAGAGGTTGTGCGTTTAAAAGGAAGGTTCTTTTGTCTTCATTTGACCGCATATCTGCTTAGGAGCCACATTCGTTTGCAGAGACTGAGTCTGCTCATGAGCACCTGGTATCACTAAAGTCATTTTTGGAATCCAATCTGGCTAAAAATAAAAAAGAATTATGACTGATGTCTCAAGCCTCAAAAGAGCAACCCACTCCCCAAGTTTGGCGGCACCCAAGGACTTTGTGGTAGCCAATGTTGGCTGCAGCAAAGTCCCTGCCTTTATGGCAATGTAAGATTAAAGTCATGTCCTCAGACAGGCTTCTTTGAGTTTAGTAGCCACCTGGTTTGTCCATTGTGGGAGCTTGCTGAACCATTATTTGTCCCTGGGAAGTGTTACTGTGTTGCATGTAAAAGGACATTTGCAGGATTCCTGAGGAAAGCAAGAACCCAGATTGCACGCAATCTTTAAATGCGGACGCTTTGTAGTCCTGCCCAACTGAATGCAACTCTTTGGAGACAGTGATTTCAAGTGAAACTTTTTAATCCATCTGGATAGATTGCATCATTATTGTATTGCGGATTTTATTGTAGTTGGCCACCTGGGCATTCATTTATTTATTTTTATAGAGAGGCAGGTTATAAGTGAATCAAATGAATAATGATAATTAAAGAACCAAGCTACAGGTGAGTATCCAGAAAACCTGCCCAAGGGACCTGAATAGTGTCAACATTGGAACTACGGATTTGGAGCAATGGGTTGTTTTCATTTTGCACACGAGAGCAACTGCTAAGTGTGTGTACGATGCTCATTGGCCAATGCTGCCCCTGCAGAACAAGAGTGGAAAGCAGATAGAATTTTCCAAGTGATATCAACCTTTTGACACTAACAAATGCCCCCCATGTCCTTCTTTGTTTGTAGATCAGCATCTTCATGACCCACTTGTCCAATTATGGAAACGATCGCCTTGGGCTCTACACTTTCGAAAGCCTCGTCAAATTTGTGCAGTGCTGGACCAACCTCCGTCTTCAGACTCTGCCGCCCATCCAGCTGGCCAAAAAGTATTTTGAAATATTTTCGCAGGAAAAGAACCCTCTGTGGCAGGTGAGATTCCAGGACAATTTCCCCTCAACCATCCTGCAGCTGAAGTTTTTCTCGGAGCTTTAATAAAAGTTTAATATAAATAAAGGCTTCTGAGCAGAGCAGATGTGAATTGGTTGCTACAGAAGAGAGAAGTTTGTATTTCTCCTATTGATCT
Organism: Podarcis erhardii; assembly: GCF_964252035.2. Classification (NCBI taxonomy): domain Eukaryota; kingdom Metazoa; phylum Chordata; class Lepidosauria; order Squamata; family Lacertidae; genus Podarcis; species Podarcis erhardii. Next base: position 15,014,219 of record NC_138509.1, on the reverse strand, counting down.
GTGTTTTTTCTTTTTTATGTTGTATTGTTATTTTTTCTTGTTATGTTTATGTTGTTATGTTTATGTTGTGAAAACTTAATAAAAAATTATTATTTAAAAAAAAAAAAAAGGGGTGTATTTCTCCTATTGGGTCTTAAGACCTTAAGTGGGGGATACGCAAGGCATGAACTAGTGGTGGTTCTGGGATCTAAAATGCTGTATGGTTTTTCTGAACAGAATCGAATACCTTTATCAGAATTTTAGGCCCAGTTTTTTAAACTTCCAGGCCTCCCCAGTTGTGGTGAAAATGCACTGCTAAATAGTTCAACAGATTGAATAGAGTCCTCCTTGCAGTTGTGATTTTATTTTCCCTTGGGCATGTCTTTGTTGGTTTGCTGGTGCTCCTGCCCAGTTAACTCCTTCAGGAGACTGCCACAATACCTTTGACCAACAAATGACCATCATTTCATCCAGAATAGAGCACTGATGCCAGCATATGCTCTATGACATATGCCAGCCAAGCTCTTAATGTGCTGTAGACCAGAGTGATTGTGCCTGGGGTAAACACGAATGTAATTATTCCCCACATTATCTCATGCGTGATTTTTTAATTGATGTAGAACCCTTGTGATGACAAGCGGCATAAAGACATCTGGTCCAAAGAGAAGACATGTGACCGGCTTCCCAAGTTTCTCATCGTCGGTCCTCAGAAAACTGGTAACATAACCCACTGGCCGTCATGGTCTTTTTTTGCCCTGTTAATATATGTGTGACGTGGCCTTTTTTCTTTTTGTGTTGGAACATGATGGGGGAACCTGTGGTCTTCCCGGTGTACTTAGACTCCAATTCCCATGAGTCCTGGGCAGCATAGCCAGTAGTCAGGCATGATGGGAGTTGTAGTTGGACAGCAGTTCGAGAGACGCAGGTTCTCTGTTGCTGCCTTAAAACTTAGCGGGGAGCTGATTTAGGTCTTCTGGGAAATGTCAGGTGGTGGTGGGGAAGCAATTCCAAGTTGTCAATTGCCAAAATTGTCATCTTGAATTTCTCGGGGTTGCCTGTTCCACCCAATTAATATTAAATTCCAGAACTGGCGAGCTGAGATAAGATGTAGAACAAGAACGAGTACGCCTTTGAGTGTAGGAAAGGTATAGTGGTGCCCTCTACAGGCTTGATTGTGTCAGGTTTTAAAGGATGTTCTTACTGACCTATGTAACTGAGCTGCATGATAACGTTTCAGTATCAAACTTTATTTTGGTCACAGACCAGCATAAGATAAAACATATGGACGAATTGAACACATAAGACTTAAAACTGGTAAGGGATAAAAACTAGTAATTAAAAGGTGATTATATCATACTTTACTTAAAAAGGTAGAAACAAGGACAGACAGTTAAAAGCGACTATAAGGGTGGGAGCATGAAGGAGCACAGGTCTTGCATTTTGGGCCTAGTTTGTGGCTTCATACGCTTCAGATCTTTCCACTTTAATATTGCAATTGGCTTCAGAAAGAAGCAAAGCTCACGCCCTTCCTAGTCCGATGGGAATTGCCAGAGTGGCTGAGGGTAGTGGTTATATTTGGGGCTTTCCTTACCAGGTTGAGCAATATGAGCAACAGCTTTAGCCCAGGACAAACAATTTTGTGTGTCACGACTGCTGTTGGTAGCAGCCGTGCTAGTACCAGCTTATGTTTCAGCCCTTTTTGCTCCCAGACAAATCCCTCACAAGTTTTGTTTCCACTGTGTTGTTTCAGGTACAACAGCTGTGCATTTCTTCCTATCCATGCACCCAGCTGTTACCAGCAACTTTCCAAGCCCCTCCACCTATGAAGAGATCCAGTTCTTTAATGGACTCAACTATCACAAAGGAATTGACTGGTAAGTGTGTTGACTCGTGTGCTCACTGATTTGCCCTTACTCTGTCCCACAAACTTTCAGTGGGATTTGATTCTGTCGGATTAGGCATTCTGACCCTCATCAGAAACCTTTCAGTGGGATCAAAAATCATGGCTTGTGTAGGTTTCGGTCAACTTGGTTGCCGTTGGCATGATTTGCTTTGCCTCCTAATGTTGTGTATATTAACCTGCATTAATTTTTGAGTTCAGACAACCTTTAAATACAGATTTGAAGTAAATGGTATGGTAACATTGGTGAACAGTGACCTATTTGGCTGGTCTTACAGCTGCCTTTGTTGCAGCTCAGTTAAATCAAACTGTAGTTGCCATGGCCTTCAACACAATGGGCAGTGCTTGTCTGGTCATGAGGCCTCAGTTTGAGTCTACCATGATGGTTCAGGACTTGATTATTCTGATTGACATATAAATACATAAGATTACCGCGTGAAGGAGGGCAGAGGGAATTCATCCTCTTAACTTGCCACTGTGATGTGTGCCCTTACCTGTGGTATAGGTGTGTCATATTGAGACTGATGTCCATGCAACACTGCCAATCACTGGGACTGGAGTTGAGAGTGCAAGTTGTGCTAGCAGAATACTGTCCTTGTCTTCATTCTCTTTCATTCGTGTCTGAAACTATCATTTCCTTCACGTTCCCCTGTGGCAGGGCAAAATACTAGGAGCTATGAGCCTCTCCCCTATGTTCCCATTGTGTCACGCCCATCACCATTATTACACATGCCTTGTTCTCATGCTCTCCCGGTTTTCTTCACATGACAGGTACATGGAGTTCTTTCCCATCCCCTCCAATGCCAGCACAGATTTCATGTTTGAGAAAAGTGCCAATTACTTTGACACCGAAGTAGTACCCAGGCGGAGTGCCGCTCTCCTTCCGCGGGCCAAAATAATTGCCATCCTGATCAACCCAGCTGACAGAGCATACTCCTGGTATCAGGTAATTCCTTAAGAACTCCTCCTGGCATCACAGCAGGAGTATGTGCAGGACCCAGCTGGTGGGGCCAGCGGGATGTGACAGTGCATGTAGTATATAGATATGCTGCCTCGTACACTAAAAAGAGGAGTGCATTGCTAATTCACTCATCTCTCTCTCCCCCCCCCACCTGCCGTTATCTGCTTGTAGCACCAGCGTGCTCACAACGACCCTGTGGCACTCAACTACACTTTCTACCAGATCATTTCTGCTGGGCCCCAAGCCCCTCAGGAGCTGCACAATCTGCAGAACCGCTGTCTGAATCCTGGATTGTATTCCACTCATCTGGAGAGGTGGTTGATGTATTATCCTTCTGGACAGGTAGAGCAGCCTTTGGGTGTATTTATAATCACATTGTTGTGCAATGCAGGTGGTATTTTGAAGGGGAGCTTTTATATGCTTTCATAAACCTTTATATGTTTGCTTTTGTTCACTCTTAATGAGTACCTTATTAGCAGTCACCCGCACAACAGATAAACCAGGATCTTGTAGCTGTGTTGGTCTCACAAAAAATGAGATTACAGGATTTTAATAAAAAGCATATTTGAGTCAACTCAGTTGTTTAAAACTTACAAGGTAGAACTTCAGGCATTAGAATTTATAGTGGAAGGAAACTAAAACAATCTACTGTGCCTTTTGGCTTTCTATGTTAGCCACCAAGGATGCTCCAGGTGCTTGCCTCAATTTATATGGGCTAAAAGTCTGTAGTGAAGCGGGAACACATACACAAACTCTGCATGCAATATTCCCCAGTACACTGGCTCCCCTCAGGTATTTGTGTATCAATTGTGAAGGTTTAAAGGTGGGTGTTAAGTAAGTTCCACTGAACATGCTTGGAAGACTCCACAGCACTGGGGACCCTGCCTTTAGTATTTCTGACCCCATGGAGGCTTCTAAAGCAATTTCAGCGGAAAGTGTGTAAAGGCCTCCTTTTGGTGACTGGGAGCGGCCACGAAGACCATATAACACCGGTCTTGAAAGACCTACATTAGCTCCCAGTACGTTTCCGAGCACAATTCAAAGTGTTGGTGCTGACCTTTAAAGCCCTAAACGGTCTCGGTCCCGTATACCTGAAGGAGCGTCTCCACCCCCATCGTTCTACCCGGACACTGAGGTCTAGCACCAAGGGCCTTCTGGCGGTTCCCTCACTGCGAGAAGCCAAGTTACAGGGAACCAGGCAGAGGGCCTTCTCGGTAGTGGCGCCCTCCCTGTGGAATGCCCTCCCACCAGATGTCAGAGAGAACAACAACTACCAGACTTTTAGAAGACATCTGAAGGCAGCCCTGTTTAGGGAAGCTTTTAATGTTTGATGTATCATAGTATTTTAATATTTTTGGGGAAGCCACCCAGAGTGGCTGGGGAAACCCAGCCAGATGGGTGGGGTATAAATAATAAATTATTATTATTATTATTATTATTATTATTATTATTATTATTGACCTTTGCATTCAATGCATGAAGGCCGGGCAGGGCTTGCACATTCACCTCTATCAGCTACACACTTTTAACCCTCATGATTTCAGGCAAATGCCTGAAAATGCAAGATCTATATGTTGATTGCTGCTGTCGTAGTAAATGTATGTTAAAGAAATTCCACTCACTTAAGCCACCCCTTCCAGGAATAGAAAATAAGCAGGAGAATTGTGTGGTAATTGGATGTGACTTAGGTAACTGAGATAGGGGTGGGGAGCTTTAACATGATTATTCTGAAACCTTCATTGTTTCTCCTTCAATTCAGGTTCTGGTTGTGGATGGGCAGGAACTCAGACAAAGCCCTGCATCTGTCATGGAGAACATCCAAAGGTTTCTGGGGGTTACACCACTGTTCAACTATACCCAAGCACTCAAGTAAGGATTGCATGCCTGTCTTTGCTTGTGTAAATACATTGTAAATGTTCTGAGGCCCCATACTTCTTTAGCAGCTTCCTTCTCTATGATCTGGACTGCTGGCAGTGTTACATTTCCATTTACTGCTGCTGCATTTTTGCTTTACGAGTTGTACTTTCTTGTATGCCACCTTGAAGACCACTGTGCATCGCCCAGGACTGGTATGAGGGGCAGAGCACGATGGCAGCTTCACCAAGCGGTATATCGCAGGTAAAACCAACGCCGCTCCTGAGCCTCTCTGCGGAACTCAAGAGCAGCGGCAGTTTTCACCCACCCATGATTTACTGCTATCGCACTCTGCCCCTCATGCCGCAGAGGGAGGAGCAAGCTGCATCAACAAGCCAATACAGCTTGTTCCTCCCTCAGCTTCTTTAAACTGCTCTGCTGAGGCATGGGTGGCCGTGCTCTCTTCAGCAGAATGGTCTAAAGAAAGCCTCTGGCTTGAGCAAGCCCTGATGTGTTGTTTACAAGCCAGAGAGGTTTTGGGGTGGGAGGTGGGAACAAACTGCATCATCCGAGGTACCAGGGTGAAACCGCCTCAGTGAGAGCAGTGGCAGTTTTACTCTGGCTGGGCCTAATGCAGCTTGTTCCCTCCTCCATTTCAACATTGTGGCGTATCGACAGATCGTACTGTTTGGCTGGTGATACATTGCAGTGTTGAAAACCTGGCATTGCCCAGCCTTAGTGTAGTCCTGTGGTCCCTGGGAATCTGTCTACCCTTCTAACACTGGAGACAGAGACCTAATGAAAGGGCTTCCCTCACCAACTCCTCCAATATCAGTAGGGCCAAAAAGGGGTTGCCCCAGGAAGCATCCTGGAATTTGAAAGTCCTCCTGTCCCACAATAGGCTCCCAAACCAGAGAGTTATTTAGTCATGTTCCTGAGCATGAGTAAATCTTTCCCTCCCAATATTTCCCATGTTAAAAATTTTTAAAGCTGAAAGAAAAGGCACAGAATAAAAATGTTCCTTTGCCCTTGCTTGCTTGCTTGCTTGCCTGCCTGCTGCTGGCTCAAGTCTAGTAGGGCTGTGTCTGGATAAGGCATTTGTATTCTCTGCCACCATACACGCAGCCTTGGATTGCACTGTAAATACCCACCAAAGCCCTAAAGCTTAAAAGCTCTGAGCCATAGCTATCGACCTCTCCCTGCCACCAGAGTTGGATTTGGCTGGATGTCGGTGATAAATCAGACATGAAGCTCAAGACAAAAGTTTAACTTAACCTCTTGCCACAGTTCACATATGAATATTATTAGCATTCAGCAATTATAAACCTACACCATATACTAATGCAAATCATGCTACTTTTTGTAAGCCAGTTGCTCTTAAGCCATGGATAGAAATGCATTTGCAAACTAGTTCTGAGGGAATCTGGTTTGCATTAGTGCATTTGTAACAAAACCAGGAACATTGTACCAGTGTGGTACACACATCAAGCGTGGCTACCAATTTGGAACCTATGATTTTGTAAGCATTAGGTCTGTACCAGATCACCAAACTATTCTGGCAAATTTTGAAACGTGAGTGCTCATGCACTTGTGAAAAAGGCATTGCAACAAATAAAAATTAATCTTTGTTTTACATTTTTGTGGAAACTGCTTTCAGCCCCTTTCCTCTAGAAAGGAAGTAAAATATTGGAAAGCCATTAGCCTAGCCCTTCAGATTGCTCCAACTCAGAGCCCATGTGTGCAGGTATATAAAGCAGGCATCCTTTTTCAGGTTTGATGAAGCAAAAGGATTTTGGTGTCAAGTTCTGGAAGGAGGGAAGACCAAGTGCCTGGGGAAAAGTAAAGGAAGAAAATATCCAGACATGGATTCCTCAGTGAGTAGCCAAGTGGGATTCATCTCAGTAATTGGGAGGGATGGTTGTGAGCAGTCCTTCATTAACTCTGCTCTCCCTTTGGAACTGTTGCAGTCCCGCATGTTCCTGGCAGACTTCTATCGCGAGCACAACATTGAACTATCCAAGTTGATGAACAAGTTTGGACAGCCCCTTCCTACATGGCTCCGAGAGGAGCTGCAAAATTCTAGCTGGAGCTGAAGTCAAGGGTGCTGGCGTCAGTGCTGCCCAACATCTGGATGTGGGAGCCACTGGGGAAAAACACACACTGCTGCCATCTCTTCTCTATGAAAGGAAACTGGAGGCAGGAGCAGGAAGTGTGCTAGCCTGATTATAGACCATGCACTTTCACCTATTGATGGTTTGTTACATTGGAGAGATACCCAGAGAACAAAATGGCACAAGCCACTGTGCGGTCATGGCCCTCTATCTAAAAAAATTAGGGTGGCTGACACAGGAATGCTTCTGTGCTATATTTCCCCCGTGCCAGAAAGCCCAGAGTAGACTCCACAGAAAAACAAAAGCATGCAACTGTGTAGGCTACTGGGACATTCCCTATTTATGTCCAAAACACTCAGGATGCTAGCAAGTGAATGTCTTAATATTGTACCCTTATGTGGTTGTTAGGGTGATGTTGCTAATAATGGACAGCAAGTTTCATTTATCTGACTGCAGCCTTAGTTATTTCATTAACCCTATTCTAGCGGAAAGGGAAGGAGGGCAGGGAAATGGTCAGCAAGGCAGCAGAAACTTGCGTTAAGTTCTCATGGGAGAGAGATTACTATTTCCCCTATCGTGTCAGGTAAAAGCGGGGGGGGGGGGGAGAGAGAATACGATGGTGCCACATTCATTCATGAACTATAAAGAAACAGTGTTCACTTGTAACTAATCAGAACAGTCTTAACTTTCAGCTGGGGTGGAAAGGGGATTCAGCAATCTCAAATAGGCTATTCGTTTTCATCTTAACAAGGCTGAATGAGATGGACTACAAATCTGTGTTGTCAGTTCAAATCACTCATTTTGCCTCAAATTCTGCAGGTCGTGGGTCTCCAGCCAACTCTTTAATCTCAGCATTTCCTCATTACAACCACTATGTGAGTGGCGAGCTACAGCAGTCCTGCCCCTCCCTCCCAACATGCCTTATGTAGAGTGGTCCAGCAGCTGCTCACAACAAGTGCCAGGCTCACTGAGGGATATACATAGCAGCTGATTGGGGCAGGAAGAACCCTCGGGTGACTCAGTGCGCCCACTCCAAGAGGGGGAAGGTGATTTCAGCCAAGCTTATATACATGGAGCCTTAGTTATTGTGTATTTTTACTTGTCAGTTTACCATTGTTTGTAAATATATAATATGGATTATATAATATTTCATCCAATGTGTCACCATGCAGAGGGAAATGTTGTGCTATCAAAAATGGAACCGACAAACCTAAAACCCTGTGGCTGAAGAGAGAAGCAAGTGCTGTGCTTCCTGCACTGGAATCATGTATGTCATTCACATTGAATGATAAGGATAAATTCTTGGCTCTTGCAGCTGAGCACAATGTCTAAATAAAGGTTAGACGTAGCATTTGGAGTCAATAAATGTACTTACTTTATTTCTCTGTGGCTAGTGTTCGGTTGTACCACACACCTCCACAACAGCCAGCTATGAACATACAAGGAAACAAAGCAGCTGCTTCAACACTGCATGGCAGAGATCGCCCTGGACCCCACAACGGCTAAAAGGGGCCCATGGCTATTCTACCTCTCTTGTGCATGTGCCAAAAAAACATACTAGGCTTTTCACACAATAGGTGGCCAGATAACCTGCCCTGCACCCCCTGCTACTTCAACTAGCTCAATTTTCTCTCCCCCTAAACGGAAGGGGCTATTCTGACACTTCAAACTGAGCTTCTGCAAATGAATAAAAGCGGAACTCACCAACAACGTTTCCCTCCTCCTCTTAGAATGGCAATGGCACCCACGTGAGAGGTTCTGGCTGAAAAAAAGCCCTGATTAAAGCCACCTTCTGTGGCAGTTAGATATCACTTCTCTCAAGACAGCTAATTAGGATTGTGAGGATTTGAACACACCAAGTTCAGATAACGAATTTCCTCAGGAAACAGTCGTTACAATGGCAAGATGTTGATACCGACATCAAGTTATATCTCCAATGTTTATATCTATTAACTGAGAGCATATGCTAGCTGCCGATAACATACACATATGCTCATTTGTAACTGGAAAAAAGTTAAACTGCAAAAACCGAGAAGTATTGCTGCACTTGTACTTAGAGCACTACCACTGAGAAAGGCTGCACAATTCCAAAAAGGGTCCAGTCTATAATCACAAAGAAACACAACATTTCATAGGAGGAAGCAAAATAAAGGACTTAATAGACAGTAGGGGCCGCAAAAAAACAGTTGAGACTATGACATATTAATGATCCACCATGAATAATGTGCTCAAACAAAAGAAGAAAAGCTGAAATCTTTTATGCATGCCCTTGCCTTACCTGCCCCATATTTAGCTTTTATAATAATCACAGGCACAAAAACACTTAGACAGGTGGGTGCATATTAAAACCGGGCTGGGCACTTGCTATGGAAAGCGATAGACAGACATGGTACTGATTCTGACCTGCTAGATGCAACTACTGTCAAACCACCCACAGTAACCAACTTAAATTGATACATGCCAAGAAAGTCTGACATTTCATTTCGAGAGAGAAAACTTTGAAAAATTAAGAGGATTAATGGAAAAGGCTGAAAGGGCAGGAATCTGCCTAAAACCACATAACAGGACTGCAAACAGAATTCATAGCACAGGTGTCGAAAAATACAAACCCATTCAATGGGCCGGTTAACAAACAAAGGCCAAGGAAACTATAAAAAGGCAAGGCAGCTTCCAAGGGTAGAAGTCTTGCTTATTGGAAGCACCAACTCTGCCAAAACAAATATTTGAAAAAATCTTTAGCAGATACCAACAGTGGCGTAGCGTGGGTTGTCAGCACCCGGGGCAAGGCAAGTAATTTGCGCCCCCTAACCCGTGGATTTGCGCCCCCTAACCCGTGGATTTGCCCTAACCCCAGATGTTGCGCCCGGTGCGGCCGGCACCCCCCACGCTACGCCACTGGATACCAACACCAGGACCTTATAGGGCAGAAACCCAGAGCAGAACCACCATTGGGGGGCGGGTGGGTGGAAAGCACAATGTCAAACACAAGTGACAAAAACCTAGGGATTCTTCATAAACCATAATTCAGTGGATCCAGCTAGCATACACAGTATCTCCTAGAAGTGTTGCTGTTATAAAAATACAATTATTTCTCATAACCTATCAGTAAAAACAGCATCCTTTATAGTGTAAGAATAGGAAGTATGCAATGCCACACCAGGGTGTGTGGGGTTTTTTTTTTGGGGGGGGATAATACTTACTATCTTCTCCTTGCTTTACAGGGCCAGTAGCCAAACTTCTTTACTTGAAAAATTACCGCAGTAGATAACAGGATCAAAGCTACTAATAGTGAAAGAAAGAATCAGAACTACCAGAGAGGGAAGCTGTCAGTAAACAACCTAGAATTTTGTGAGCATGCCTGTGTTAGAAATAGGATGCTTAAGGGGGGAGAATCCTTGGTCTGATCCAATAGGGCTCTCTTAGGATTTTGATTCTACTATTTTTGTTAGTGATATTATTTACTGCATTCATCACTTTATACAAAAAATGCCCCCAAACAACTTAACAAGGCAAATTGAAATAGGTAAAGAACAATCAAAACAGGAAAGGAAAGGACAATGTCAGGAATAATCCATCTGTGTTTAGGAGCAAGAGAGCCCAAATCCCTTTCTTCACATTCGAACCTGCCTCGGATGACCTGCCTTTCTCTAACCAGGTTAGCTCATTGCCTAGTACTGTGTGTTAGCATGGTGAGCAGAATCGCAATGAAATTCCGGTGTACGTCAAAGACCATTCGTGTTACAAGGTAACAACCTCCTGCTGCAGGCAGTCTTAAATTCCGTGTTTTACCGCATCCTCAGCATGATTAACAGAAGGATGGAGAAGAGAATCAGTCTAAGAAAATGAGTGTTTTAATCAGGAAACTGAAACAAGGAATAAGAAATTGATTACAGGAGAGCTAACATCCCAGCCAAAGTAACATGACTGTACAACTCAGAACCACCATGGTTGGAACATCCTACAAAGCCTGATGACAAAAACTCTTTGGGGCCACAGTCCAAGCAGCAAAGAGACTGCAGTAGCCAGCTCAATACTGTTCTGGGGCCTTTTGCCCATCCAAACACGTAGGCAGTGCTGGCTGACGGAGCTCTTTCCGCTTCAGCCTGAGCTCCTCTGGGTAGCTGCTGCAGGCGGAATGGTGACGGAGGAGCCCAGGATGCGCAAAAAGAAAACTCTTGCCTCTCCTGGCCCCATGATGAATGAAATTTTTAGAACCTTATAGAAAGTAGTATACATATTTATAAATGCTAAAATAAATATTATAAAGGACAGGCTCCACCCTACGCCCTTAACATGCAGGCACGCAGGCACACACGCACACACACCCTCATTTAGAAAACTGCACAGGAAGGGGGCTGAAAGCATTGGCCAAGTATCAGCCAGCCAGACAACTCTCCCTCTCCCCCCCCAACCCCCGCAACTCTCACACAGAAAACACTCTCATACACACCCACGTACTTCCTTGCACTTGCAAAACTACTTTCTTGACTCCACCTGCTGGGGAGAAGAAAACAAGGGAAGTGGAGCACAGTCACAGTTGCACAAAGAGGAATGCCTTGGTATAAATACATCAAATCGGTGGTTTCCAACAGCTAAAAAAAAAAAGATCCGGTATGGAAGGGTGTCATGAACAGAACTCTAGCTAAAAGAAGCCACCCCCAAGCCGTCATGGTGAAAAGGTGGTCATTTCCAAAGAGACCCTTTGCCACAAATCCTTAGTCTGCTTGCTGCGCTTCAGGTTCTGAAGGATGTCATTGAATTGCATCATGCCCATAGGGGTCAGGCAGAAGGCGCTTCTGGCGCTGCGAATGGCATTCACAAAGTCATCGTAGTCTGCCGGAGTGAGGTGGATCAGCCGGTGGTGGATGTACTTTAGGGGACACAAGGGGGAAATGATGTTCAGATACAGCCTCCAAGGTAATAATGCATTTTCCATGTTCTACCTGATCACACTCTTCCCCTTTTGCTGCTGTGCTGGCAGAAACGTCGTACATAATAGGTAGGTTGTGGAGGAAAGGAGAGGCTGGCCCAAGATCCCTCAACAACGTTGACTCAAGAGTCAAGGTTCAGCATTCTAGCTCTGCCCTACACTGGCTCTTATTTATTCTCCCAGAGGAGGGATGACAAGCAGACTTTGAGGCCCAGGATCAACACAACAAAACAAAAGGCCGCCTAGACAGTCAAGCAATACTGTAATAAAGACTTAATTCTCAGTTTTCTCAACACATACACTAAGTGAGAAGTGAAGAATCTCATTCTGCCAGCCTTAAAGGGGCATTAGGAGGTTATTCACCTACTATTAACCTACAAGTGCTTTGACTTAACAGCCTTCACGTTATCCAGGCGGGTATTTAGATGATGGTGTGGCTATGCTTTCTGGAGCAGCAAGGAGCACCTAGGGGAAGCAAGCTTGACCCAATGGAAAGGAAGGGGCATATGTACCTGTATGTATGCCTGCTGGCACCTCTGTACCAACTGGTGGAAGGCTGGTGTGCGCAGGTGATTGTGGACATGGGCAGGATTGAGCCTCTGCAGGGATTCCATGATGATCTCTTGCAACACAAAAGGGCTCAGGACCCCCTTGGCTGCACCAAGACAGAATTGATGCACATAGTTGACACCTGCAGAAAAATAAAGGTGGGTGAAGTCAAGTAGAAAGAACAGCCAAAGCATACTGAAAACCCAAGAGGACAACTACTTCTCCTCCTTAGCAAGGGGCAGAGCACAGCATCTACAAATTAGCTGCAATGAGCCAGAGCACACATCAGACAAGGGAGAATCTGCCAGCCTTACTTTTTGCTTACCAGCCGTTAAAACAAAGTATTGAGGAATCTAGCTAATATAAGAGTAATCCACAAACACTGCTTTTCTTTTTATAGAACTTTAGCAAATTTCTAAATTACACTTGGACTAATACATGGGCCTTATCCACACGCCCATAGCTTTTTTTTGCTTCCCCACCCCTATGTATTTTTATGTTCTACTGCTCCTCCAGGTCTCTCACTCTGATAACATGATGCCAAGAGTTGTTTTGTTTTCTTAAAAAAACACCCCAGTCCGGCAATTTTTCTATTTTTAAAATAGAATTATTCGTAGTTCCTGAAGTTACCTGCTGTGATGCCAGAATGTTTTTATGGCCCATCAAAAATCCCAATTTTTTTTTTTAAGGGGGAATTACTTGTAGCCATTTTTATGGGGGTCCCATACCATAGGCCACACCTGGGACCCCGTACAGCTGACCATGGGTCAATGCAGTCCTTGGCCCATAAAAGGTTAGCCATCCCTGCAGTGCCTAAAAAAACCCTTTAAGCTGCTCAGTTTTGGTGTCATTTACATCTCCATGCGATAGTCTTCTGTTATGGATCAGAAGCTACAATATTTACTGTGGTCTGTCTTTGCAAATTAATTTTATTTTCCACATTTTATTCAGTTCTAGAATCAATGCCACTGCTACAGTTTGGGCAATCAGATGAAGATACACGAAAAGCAGAAGAGCTTGGTGGAAAATGTTGCCTTAGGACTAAGTGAACCTTTACTCTGCCTTGGGCCTTACCTAATTTGGCAGCTAATCCCAGGAGCCATTTCACATCTTCTGTGTAGGGTGGGCTGCGTGAGAAGTTGTTGGGGTGGTCATTGTGAGCTCTGCGGCCAAGCATCTCCAGTGCTAACATTCCTGCAGGGAAGTGCAAATTCAAAATTTCAGACAACCAAGTTAAGCCCCACAAGACTTAAGAGGGGTGGTGCCCACCCATTCGCAACCATCTCATAGAAATGAGCTAGGAGATGGCAATTATGCCAAATGGTGTCTCTGCTTATCTTTGCAAGGTGGTAAAAAGGTTGACAACATTTGTAATCCCTGTGGATTTGGGAGAAGACAAAGCAACAGCTTGCAGAACGATCTGGAGCTGAGAAGCAGCGGGTGGGGGGGAAGCACAAATATACATTTTCCTCTGCTCTTTTCAAAAGCAGCTTTAAAAAAAACAAATAGAAAGCCAGTGGGACTTTTTATTTTCATTTTTCATTTTGTTTAAACACAGACATCAACATTCACCATTCAGTTATGCCCTCAGTTTCTATGCAAAACAACACTCTCTGTTGTGTTAGGCTTCCCCCTCTGCTCCTGTACTCTCATATCTGTGACATCAGCCAAAACAGGGAGACAATATTTCCAAGGGGACTCCAGTGACACAAACCCCTCCTCTACATCATTCTGCCATAGAATGGATAAGGACACCAACCACAATATGGAGAGCAACTCAGTACAGTCTGGATTCTCCATATTTAAGGAGTTTTGAAAATGCCCAGGTTCCCAGTGACAATCAATTTCAATATGGCCAACTGGGAATCCAACTGCAAGTAAATACAAACCTAGTCCAGAGTAGTATAGGGATACACTGTGACCAGGGCAAGCCAGAACATTTCAGGCTGACCCCAAATTCTGGACATCTTACAAGCCCACCTACCTGGGGGATACTTCCTAGACTAGTACATTTTACCACAGTGTTAAATGGTAAAGGGTAACAACTTGCTCCATTCCGGATATATCTTATGCCCCAAGGATTTGGATGTCAGCCCAAAGCCAGGACTGAAAGGCATGCCTTCACCTTCCCTTCAAAGCAACACACTCTACCCCAGCTGGACTCCCTTTCAAACTCCAATTTAGGAGATTATGTGCTAGAGATAGAAAGCAAACTGTGCACTGCTTGTGAGCCTTGACAAACGGAGGCTTTGAACGGCATTGAGGGAACACATGATGGATCTTCACCCTGCTCCATTTCCATTTCATTGTGTGTCTTCTTCTTCACACCCCAAGAACCCTACAGGTGTCTGTATAGTCTACTTAGGAGGGAAACTTAGTTAAGGTTGAAGGATAATCAAGATAGCCCAGAAGGCTGTGTTAACATAGTAAAATTAAGAAATAAGTGACCGAATCCCCCAATTAACATTCTTTGTTCCATATAAATATGCAGTGATCAATTCCTTTTCCTGTAATTACTATGATTTTATTAGACTGCAGTAGGCGGAGATGAAAAAGGAAGTATCCTTGGTTGGTTCATTTGTGTTTAAATTTTTATTTTTGCAAAAAAAAAGACAGCTTTACAAAAATCACTGAAACATGCAAACTCTTCGCATCCATTCACCTTCTAGTAGCCACTAGGAACTTTATTCCTCCTCCAATCCCCGTTTTATATGACAGTGTACATTTTATTTTGTTCAGTGTCCCAAAATAACACCACATAGGCTGTTTTGGATCTCCACCCTCAGTTAGAACACAGTTAGAATTATGTTACATCCATTCTATAGGCTTTCCAAAAAGGGCCAACTTTGATTTCTAGGAATCTGCAAGATAATCCATTTTGTAATCAATCCAGGACATTACAGTTAAACACCACTATCAGCCTTGAAAACCAAAGTTCTCAATAGCCCTGCAACACCAGCAGGGTGTGAACCATTCAATGTGACCAAGTCCTGGCAGTCACTCATAACCAATGCAGTCAAGGATTGGCATCTGGTATCAAGACCTTAGAGATTGGAGGACTCATCACAAAGCAGAGGTTGAGGGGAGTTCCATCTCCCTCCTTGGAACAGTAATCAAGGCTTATCTTACACATGTCTTCTGCTCAGAACAGGTCATATTGAACAAGGTGGCTCATATGGTTGAGTCTTACAAGCCTGTCATTTCTAGCCCAGTTACCTCACACCATGACCGTGGGCTTTGTTCCACTGACATCTGCAATAGTTTCTCCTCCCATTTCATGGGAGACCCAGTGCTAGTCCTGCAATGCAGCAGGGTGGGGCATTTGGTCTCCACTTCGGGCAGCAAATCTTCAGCCAACAGTGGTGAGTCAGCCTGATCAAAGTTTGGTTTCTCGAGAATCAAGAACCTCTTCAAGACAGTAGCTCAACTATGCTTGTCTGGCACAGCAAGGTACCAGAATGCTTATGAATGAGGTGCCAGAATTCAGATAAAGGCTGTACATGTGGTGCCCACAGAGCACAGGTCCATGAAAGACTCCCAACTGCACAAAACATGCCTGTTGAAAGCAGACAGAAGGGCTTGTTCTGCTTTACTCCCAGAAACACTGGATAGCCTTTGTTTTTTGTCACAGTCAAGTGTCTCAGCATTGGCCATACTAATCATGAGGGACACAAAGGAGGCAGATTATTATCACTATAATGAAGCAGAGAAGCTGCCGGCATCCTTGAGACTGATGTACCTGAGGGAGATCCTGAATGCACCCAACAGTTAAACTTTGCTTGGGCCCATCAATAGTTGAGACTCAGTTTTTTCTACCCAGGTGCAATGCCAAGCTGTCCAATTATATGACCAGATTCCTGAGCCTGATTGCCAAGAGCAGGGGGTGGGGTTGCAGGGATCTTTAAGCCACTGGTTTCTACCATCCTCTCCTTGGCTCCTGGTATTGAGGTAGCTTGATATTCCCAATGTGATCCTCAGAGGCCCTGGCACTTAGACCTGATGATGCTGAAGCTGGCTTCGTCCATGCCCAGTTTTCTACTGAACTCAAGCTCCCTGCCCTGCAATTATTTTACTTGGAAGGCAAGAGGAAGCAACTCAGGGCTCAAGTACTCTGAGCTCCAGAGGACACTAACCTCAAGGAGAACCTGAGTAGTTATAAGGGTGTGACATGTTTTCTACAACATGGACTAGTTGTGCATTATGTGCCAGAGACTCAACTATGCATAGGTAAAAGGGACTATCTCAGTTACTAAGCATCCATCCTCATATGCCATATCTCTGAATCAATTTGATTCACATAGATTCATAACCTGCATCTTCCCCCGCCCCCAGCCTGGCAAAAAATCCCCTCCTTATGTATGTATCTACTCACCAAGACCACTGTAACATTCACCCCAATCCTATGAACCTCTCAGTATTGTAGAAGTCTTTCCTCAACAGACTATTTCTGCCTCAGGACTGCTGACAGCTGGTGCACTCACATTACTGACTGGCACACTTCTTCTCACTGTGATTCCATCCCCCAAACCCACTTACATTCCCCTCAAAAGATTCATGCACTGCAAGCTTCTGTGATCGGCTTGTAAGTCTTGTGGCTATGCATTCCAGCCTAAACCAAACAACAGTCTAAAACCACTTCATCATGTGAGAATTAGCACACCTTCCCAACTGACCTTGGCACAAGAGTCAATTTTCACATACGGTAGCCCTGTCCTGAATTGCAGGTTGCAAGAGCCACAATTAACTGTCCTTACCAACTCGGTAGGCAGAGTGGAGGTGATGCACGCCTTGATTGCCTGCAGGCTGGCTGTGCTGCTCATCCTCAGAAGGAAAGCCTCCTGTGACAAGGGAGCTGGGCTGAGAAGATAGACTCGTCAAGGAAGTCCCTTGAATCGCTGGGAATGTAGACCCTGCATGAACACTTCCTACTGGAGAAAACAAACAACAGTATAAAGGGGAGGGGGGAATATTGGCATCAAACAGCTATAGGACTTCAGCCAACTACGTCTTGCCCCAAACTGTATCATATACCTGTGGGGTTAATATTAACTCTGGTAGTAACACGGTAGACAGAGGAAACATAAGCAAGTAGACCCAGAAGTACATGTCCTAGAAAGTTCTAAAGAAGGCTCACTTCTTTGCCTTCTCTGTGAGCAAGCTTTTTAATGTAGTTCCCAAGAGCCAAACCTTATTACAGCATCATGTCCCTTTGCAGACAACAGGAAGCCAGCAAGTAATGTATCAGGACAGTCTTTACACCAACAGCAGAATAATTGGGGAAGATGAAATAAGCGACACCAACTGTTTGGGACCCTGGGACACAATTGGATTCTTAGGGGAGTACTCTGCAGGCACTGCTCCCTCTGTTTCTCCCCACCCCACCAGACAGAAAACATGTGCACACTTGGACACACACGTAATGTCACTTTTCCAACGAGTCCTTCTAAGCGAAAGTTAGATCCAGCAGAACTGAAATAGATCGCCCTTAATTTGCATGATTTTACACAGGGCCCCTGAACAATCACTATCGAATTAAAGCTTATACTGGTAGACTACACAGTCAAAAGTCTCAGAGCCAGTGCTTGCTAGTAACACAAAAACATTGATCCTCATGGATCTAGCATAGGTTGACGACAAATCACACAGGTGACCTGTGATTTCAAGGTGGCTATGGAAAATTATGAGGGTCCATAAGGATCCATCCCTTAGATTCCTATTTTTATGCTATGGCAGCTTTAGAAAGTACCACAAGTGATTTTTATGGTTCAGTCGAGGTGATTTGATGAGGGGAGACCCCCCTTAAAAAAATTCTGTGATTTCAATACGATATTATTATTTATTATTGTTGTTGTTGTTGTTGTTGTTGTTGTTGTTATTTTACTGCAATCACCTTGGCTGCACATTTGCCTTCCCTCCCTGGCACTCCATTCTCTTGCTCCTGACTCCTGTGATGCCTCACTTCTTCCTTGCAGGCTACTCACATATTCTTCTGCCCAGTCTCTCAGACTAATGCCCTTTCCCTCCTACCCTCTCAGTCACTCTGCTTGCCAATCAGCTGCTGATCCAAGCCTTGGAAAATATAGAACTGAAAGAGAACCACTCTTCCAATTTCTTCCTACAACTCCATGCACTTTGGGGGGGGGGAGCTAGCAGTCAGGGGACAGTAAGTGGGTGAAGGGGACACTGAGTCTACACCAAGAGACTTTCTTACAGGGGTCATTGCACCCACAGGCCAACCACCCCTTTCTTTAGATGTGCAATTTCATGACACAATCTTTGGAAACCTAGTAATAGCTATACCATGTTTAGTAGACCAACATCCCACCTGCTACAGACCACTGCAGGTCAATTTTAAGAAAGTCCCGCTTAAAGCTGTTTACTCCCAAGCCTGAGAAGTTTTAAGGATTCATGGAGGGCTCTTTCTCATTTGTAGCCTAAGGATTCTACCTAATAGTCGCTGTTTTCATAATTTTCATAATTTCCTAAGAGAATAAAGGGATTGTGCTGGCAGTGTGTTTTCATTTTAAACATGGTGTATATGGTTGTTTTTTAAAGCATAAATGAAACCCTTAACAAATTTTAAAAATGTTGTATGCACCCAGAGATTGCATTGTAGAGGCGCAGAGACCAGTTGTCCCGCCCCCCTCAAGCCTGCAAGGAAACCTAACAGAAAAAGTCACTTGTGTTCATCTTGCCATCTTCCTTCCTCATATGCTTCAGAACAATATGAAGGTTTATGACTAGGGATTCCACTGAGGCCGATTTCCTCTTGCACTTGAGTCAGACACCTACATGTCTCAGGATTCATAGTAGCACAAAAAAGCACCCCTATTCCTGTGTCACAGTAGGTGAGCTCCATAAGCCTCAGCAAAACTAGAACCACCATTCAGCTAGGACGCTACACAAGACACAGCAAGACTGAAATACTCACTTGCTACATTGGAAGACAGAGACAGCCCGGTCTCAGCATGGTATGGATGCACAGCGATCTGCGTCATGGATGGGACAGGCACTCCCGGGAAGGACACTGCTGTAGCTGCCAAAGACGGGGTAGTGACCGAGTATGGGTACTGTGCTCCAATGAATGCTGGGTGGACACCCTGCAAAGGAAGAGGACAGGGTAAGCCTGCCTTGCGCCCAAAACACAAGGCAGGGTTTTTCAGGAGGGGCCTCCAAGCAACCCAACTATCTAGTACCAAGAACTCCATTTCCAACCCCACTCCTGAAAGCCTAGAACCCTCACCATGCTCACTGGGCCATTCTAAGCAAAATTCTTCCGAGGAGGAGGAATGTGACGGGAGACAAAATAGCCACTATGCCTATCTTAGGCATTCTCCCCACCCCCATAAACTGGCATGAGAAAATGTAAGATTTATCAGTAAATACTAACAATTTGTAAATTAGTACAAATTTAATAATTCTGACACAAACAGGGAGAGCAACAATGAGATATATATCCACAAAAAAATGCATCTTTATACAAAGATTCGGACTTTTGGTCCCTCTAACCCATTACTGCCCCTAACTAGAAGTGACTCTAAGGGCTTGGACAGGGGCTTTTTCCAGCTGCCATCTGCATACACAGGGTCCCAAGTTTCGTCCTTGGCACATCCTAGTGCTGTGCTTTCACCCTTTTCGTTATGGTCCCACACTGAAACCAGCAAAACTAAATAATTCGACTTGCCATCCTTCTATTCATCTATAGGAGCCACAACGCTAGGGATGACAGAAAAAGATGTTCCCCCTGAGATGCTTACCCTACAAAAGATAACTTACTTGGGGATAAGCAGAGCCAGGAACAGGAAAGACCGCCGGGCGTGGCATGTGCTGGATAGGGTGCCCGATATACTGAGGATTGCAAGGGATGTGGGTCTGGAGTGTTGTATAAGGGTGCAGACCCTGGGTGTGCGCATGTGCCATTGCTGGCCCCGCCATGGTGTGCTGCTGGTAGATTGTCGACCCCACCGAAATTACGGGCACCACCGTTGCTGCTGCTGTCACCGCAGCTGCAACAGTCACTGTGGTGGGTTCTGACGTCACTCTGGTATCTGCCAGTCCACGCACTGCTTCGCAGGATGCCCGGGCTCCACTTGCACTGCAGCCTGTGGCTCCCTCTCTCTGAGCAAGAGTTCCACCAACAGTTTGTTCGTACAACCAGTACCACTGGTGAGCAACTTCAAACAGGACTTCAGGGTAAACACCGCCTCCTTTGGCTGCCTCCTCTACTGCCAAGCATGCCTTCTCCAGCATTAGATTATCCTGCAATATTAGGAAAGGTACTGATGATTTAAGGTGTTTTATACTGCCCTTTGCAATTTACAATTAAAGTGTAATTGCAATCAAGCTAATACCTCTGAACCAAACAGTCAATCTTATAGAATTCTACCCTAAAGAGCTTGGTAAAATAAAATAAAAAAGACTCTGCCTGGGACAAAAACGGCATTAAGACAGGCGTCAGCCAACCCTGTCTGGAAAGAGCATTCCATAAGTGTGATGCCACATCAACAAGGGTCCCTCTTTGATAGCCACCCACATCTCCCCAGATGGCATCTGCAGGAGCATGGGTGTCTACAGGGAGGAGTCATATTTCTTGGATCTCCAGCTTATATTTAAAAACAAAACCCTCCAGCACTTGTAGAACCCAAGTTATGAGGCAGAATGCGCATGCACTCTCCTGTGGAAAACTAACTTGCTCCTGCCTTTCAGTGTTTTTAGCCAATGAGTGTCATAGCTGTCTGATATTTAAGAAAGCAGACCTAACCCAGCAGACAAATAGAAGGGTAGAATGACATGTCCCATATGTGTCTATATAGAAAGATCTGGTTCCTTTTTAAGTCTTTCCTGCTGGCCTTCAGATATCCAGGATTGTACTGTAACTGTGAGTTGGTAAAAGGTAAGCAGGAGCAAAAAATAACAGCAAAGATGGAAGTTCATGTTTTTCTCTCTCTAATCTTATTTCATAGAAACAAAAAAACAGTGATTTCACCCATGAGTTTGTAAACATTTTAAAATGTGGCTAAGAGTGTGTTATTTATTTATTTGATTTAGTACAAAACATCACTAGATGGCTGACATACCAGCCCTGCAAGGTAACCCAATTATACCCATCTTGTTGGCATGTGAGTGTGTGAATAACAACCTTAAAGTGTAACCTAGTGTTTTATCCTAGAATGGGGATTTTTTTTTCGGGGGGGGGGGGCAAAATGTGATGTGTGAAGTTGATTGTGGAAGCAGTGCAATTAATGGCTGAGGTGGGTGCAGAGAGCCAATTGAAAGGACTGAGGTTTTTAGGTGTGAGTGGCAGTGTATGTCCATCTGGGTGCCAAGTCAATATGTCAATGAACAGCATGAAAAGCAACAGAGGGGTAAGACCTGTTCTGCTGATTTCTAAGAGGCCAGGTCTCTCCAGGTCTCATCACCATTCAGTCGGCAGTTCTACCAGAAATGGAAAACCAGCTCCCTGGTGCTAGTTATTTATATCAATGTATTAGGAATATGCACTTTTCACCCTCCCCGAGAAAAATCCATGCAGATGCCTATGCACAGGAGGCCTGTTACAATAGCTAGGTGCATATGGCTGCATTATAAAGCAGAAAGACCTATATTGAAGTGTAAGGTCCATATTTCATTAATGGCCAAATTCTAATACAGAAAATATTGGATGAGTGTATGGAGAAAATATAAGGGCAACCATATAAGAAATTTAGTGGATCAAAATTAATTTATTTTACTTTGGAATACCACAAAATAACTTATAGTAGTGGCAGTTATTTAAGTTGTTCCTTTGGAGCTTTTGGAGACAAACTCCTGACTTTAAAAATCCAAAACATTTATCTCACTAGCATTTTGGGGCTCCAGTTTTTTTAATAATTTTTTTTAAGACCTCAGACAACACTAAATGCAAACACTAAAAGACTGCAACACTAAATGCAAAAAGAAGGAACAGACGAACCCAATTGCTCAAAGGCAAGAAGCAGCTGGGCGCCTGACAACAGAGACCTCTGAACTGCTCACCTGCTCCTTGCACTGGACCAGGGCTCTCTGGATCTCGTTTGGGTTCAAGGCGTGGGCGTGCGGCAAGCAGCTCAATGCCAGCTCAGCGGCTGCTCGCACCATGTTGGAATCCCTAGCTCTGGAAGCCCTGTCAGCCAGGGACGCGACCTCCGGAGGGGTCAGGTGCCCGTCCCAGCACTCCACCAGGATGTTCAAGGCTGCACTGCCAATCTCCATGGCTTGCCCTAGAAACCAGAGGAAAAAGGGTGCACAACAAAGTATTCAGGTGCCTACAAGACTCAATACACGTATTATGGCATAGGCTTTCATGGATGAGAGTGCAATATCCTGAATTGGCAGGTACACACATGGAGGTGGGGGTTGTAAGCAGTGCGGCTAGAGAGAAATGCAATGCAATAAACGCAGGCTGCGACAAATACATTAAAGCTTAGGTGTATGTTAAGGTCATTACAGCAAGCACTCATAAAGCAGTTCTGGTAATATAAATATCCTGGCATTGGTAAGCTAACCAAAAGAGACCCTTTCAGCAATAAACTCCTTATATAGAGGAGCCTCAATATTCTGTAGGTGACTTCTGTTCTCCAGTTGTCAGGAGTCTGCCTCTGCAAAAAGAAAAACCCATTTGCAGTAGTGCAAGTGGTTCTACCAGAGCTCCCTTCTGTATTCGTTTTTCCCATCTATGATGCTTACCTTTATGCTACTAGTGGAAAAGCAATAATTCTGCTAGATTTGAATTTACCTTGTTTGCCTTTGCAGCTTCCCAGGTTCCCAACTTCATCA
Organism: Podarcis erhardii; assembly: GCF_964252035.2. Taxonomy (NCBI): domain Eukaryota; kingdom Metazoa; phylum Chordata; class Lepidosauria; order Squamata; family Lacertidae; genus Podarcis; species Podarcis erhardii. The sequence goes on along the minus strand of NC_138509.1, from coordinate 14,991,141 downwards.
AATTCCCAAGTTTGCAACTGGGAAACTGAAAACCCGACTGGCCCAGACCATTGCTGGGATCTGAACTCAAAGGTCTCCCAAGTACTCAGCCAAACATCTACCTACTGAACCATGGGCTCTGAATGTGGTGCCCCATAGGCACAATGGCACCAATGAACGCCTCTCCAAACACCCATGAAACCTCTTCCCCCACTGCTCCCCTTCACCAGGAGTTGTCTTTTTCCTCCTGTTTGCAGTGATCTGAAGAGATCTGAGAGAGGAAGTGGGTGAAGCATTGCTCCTTTCTACTTCCTCTTACAAATTCTCTAGCTTGCTATGCTGATCTTGCCACCCAAGCAAAAAGCAGAGCAACCTGGAGGGAAGACAGGAAAGCATTCTGAAAGGAAAAACGAAGCGGCAAGATACTGGGCTGCTTCCCAGAGGCCACAGCAGACATTTTGTGACTGGCAAAGCTCTCCATGTCAGCAATTATGTGGTGGCACCTACAACCATTTGTGGAAACTCCATATGTATCTCTGGGCACAGAAAGGTTGGAAGCTCCCGTGCTGGACCATCAAGGCTTCTAAACTCATATTTCATATCTCATTCTTACCTAGTTAAAGCCACATATGGATTTCTCTTGAGTGCTTATAACAAGTACAAAGATTGCAAGCTATTTTACACTTGGACACACTAGGGATCATGCTCCTATGTACAAAGACCCTCTTTCGAAATGCCGACAAGGGGAACAAAAGCAGGGAAGAGGAAGGGTGAAGGCAACACAATATAGTGATGTAAGATAAACCCGTATCCTTGTGAGATTAAGCACACTATATATATATATATAAAGTTAAACCTAAAAGAAAGTTGATGCATCCAAATTCAGGAAAGCCAGGATTAAATTGCTTTTCTCTTGGATGGCTCTGGGCAAGCTGCATGTCTCTCTCTGGCTAATCAACCCCAAAACAGATAAAATAATACATTTATATATAAAATCTACGAGTTTTGTAGTAGCGCTTGGAAACTTCCTTTCATGTTAGTGTCAAAAAGCAGAGGACACCGAAGACATTTGCTAAAGGGCTACAGATGTAACTCTTTTGAACAGGGATAGGGAACCTCCAGCTCACTGGCCAAATTAGGTCTTGTATAGATCCCATTGCCCAAGGCCATTCCCCCCCAAAACCCATGTTCACCTGCACCACACCTGACAGCATCAGCGATGTCAGTTGTGAGGAAGTTAGAGACACAACTGCAAATGAGACACTGACTGGCTTAAAGTGTAGTCCTGATTGCTCCTTGGCAAGCAAGGCTTGGTGTCAATCAACAGCAATCAACTATGGCAACCTGATCCCTTCTGGCGCCATGATTCTATGGTCAACATTACCCAGAGGTTTCCCAAACTGTAAACTCGGCTATACAGATTGTGCTAGCAAATTTAGCCAGGAGTTCCTAAAAGTTTGTAGCTAAGTAAGGTCACCCTCTAAGGAAGGATTCCTAAAAACCAAACCTGGTTGGAGCACCCTGGTTCCTACCTGTAATCCAAGAGACGTGGGAGGAATAGGTTCGAGACAGCCAGTTGGGAGAGACAAAGTTGTGCAACCCCAGTGCATAGAGACCAATCTCGAAGGCGCAGAGGTGGAGGTTGCGATGAGGACCCTGGTGGCCGCCACTAGAGGATGGGTGGGTGAAAATGGAAGTACTGCTGTTTCCACCCGCCTTGATGAGAACGGTCTTGGCCAGCTCAAAATAGAAATGTGCAGCTGCTTCCGAGGGCTGATTTGGGACATGAGGAGCATGGCTCTCTGGACGCCTGCCCTTATACCTGAAAGGAACAGAGTGAAATATGTATGAAGTGAACTTAAGACTAAACTTGCACACCCACCATAGAAAGGAAGCTCAGATAAGGCATCATATTGTGGGTTTTCCAAAAGATAAAATGTTCAGACTTTGCAGACTCTCCAGAGAAGAAACTCTGCAAGAACTGGGCCGCTACTGAGAATACTTCACTATTTGCTCTTGTCATATGTCCCCAGTGATCAAAGGAGCACTCATTTAATTTATAATTTCAAAATGAGTGCGGCCAAAAAAGTAATAGTGAGTTCACTTGCTGAATTTCTAGGTCTAATTCTGCCTGGCTCTCCCATTGAGACTCCCACCTTATTATTATATTACCCTTCATCCAAAGATCACAGGGCAGTTCAGAACATCAAAATACAAAATGAGAAGACAAAATACATAATAAAACAAAAAAACAAAACAAAAATAGTAACCCCCATCCCTCAAACACATTTAAAAGGCCATAGAATGTTAATCAGCCAAATGCCTGGTTGAAGAGGAACATTTTCACCAGGGACCTAAAGATATGTAACAAAGGCCCCAGGTGAGTCTCCCTGGAGATCCCATCTCCATTCAGCCACTCCCAGAAAATATTTGAGGGGACCAACCCTCCCAAAGTTGGTAGGCATTGCTGCCCCCCCCAAAAAAAATTTATTCACCTTGGTCCCCCTGCACACAAAGATTATGATTGCAGGGTCTGGGTGAAAAGCCTCCTTGTGATATATTTCTAATGAAGATAACCTTTTATTTTATTTTATTGAATATACTGCCCTTCATCCAACAATCTCATCCTTGGGAGGTCCAAATACTGAAAAGATGCACAACTTTGGAAAACAGACAGCAGCTCTTACCTGCCGACCTCCACCGTCTTTGCACGTGCTCCTCCGCTAGCTCTTCTGCTTCCACTGGAGGATGATGAGCCCAGGGAGTCGCTGGAAGAGCTACTGATGCTATCGCTGTCCTGCCCTCTGCCCCAGGAAGTGGCTGCCCACCCTCCCCGCAGAGGCCGCCTGCTGAGGGTCGGAGAACTGTCCGAGGTGGTTTCTGGAGCACTGCTGTCAATGCTGGCCATTCCTGCAACGTCACAGTCAAAGGGCACAGCAGCAGGTGAGCAGGTCGGCAGTACACAAAACCACAGTTTTACAACAGGGAACGTTCTTCTCCCCCACCCCCGACCCCACCCCAAAAAACAAGCTGAAACATTTCAAGTCAGTCAGAACCTAGAGATGTAAGCTGACCAGAAAAGCTAGAGAGCTGATATACCAAAATCTCAGAAGTCACTAATTCAAACTTATATGAGCCATGAACCTACTAGGTGAGGGATGCTATCTTACTTTGCAGGTGTGTTGGGGATTACTGAAAATGTGGTGGAAGTGAGTATCTTTTCAGTGAGCCAGAACAAATCTTTAAAGCTTAAACAGCCTGGGCCATGTTAAGAACTGTTCTCTCCCTTTTGTCAGCTGAGATAATCTTCAGAGGCCCTTCACCATCCCACCTTCAGAAATTAGGCAGGTGCCTATGTTGAGAGAGGACTTTTTTTTTTAGTAGTACTTGGGCTCTGCAACTCTCCCTAGGCACATTCACCCAAAGCACTCATTCACCTTTAGGCAACAGGTGAAGCCTGACTTATTCTTATAGGCCTTGAACAGTATTTAGGTTCTCTTTACTGGTTTTAGCTTGTTCTTGGTTTGCTGCCCGCTTGCTGTTATATCTTTTGTAATTTCTACTGTTATTTGTATTTGATGTCCACCATTTTTATATGGGTTTGCTTTCAAGCTGCCGTGGGGACACGTTACTTAAATCCACTTAGTATTTAAATCTCCTAATATTTAAAAATCTGTAAGAAGAATACACAAAAGCAACACTAAAACTATGAAGCAGTATAATTAAAAAAACAGTAAAGCAGCATGTTGGGTCAGGAAAAGCATGGAAAAAAAGAAATGACTTGACAAGGTATCTGAAACAACTAATGGATGATGCTTCATGTATGGCTGAGGGAAGGGAATTCCACAGTGAGGGGGCAATAGCAGAAAATGCCCATTTTCAGGCCACAAGTAAAATTTCCTCAGATTATCTAAGTGAACTTACAGCAGCATGCTGAATTGGTGCTGCTTCACTCTACCCTTCTTTGAATTTGGAGCAACAGACCACTGCCTTGGCTTATTGCAATGTATCAGGGATGTCCAATCTACTGGTCGATCCCTGCGAGGTTTTGGTCGATCGCAGTCGATCACTGGCCCCCTTCCGGCCCCACACCCTCGCCCTCCATTGTTGGAGAACGGAAGATGGAGTTTACAAACCGAGGCTGTTTCCCCCCCCCCCCGCAATCCTTCTTTGACCCCAAAATAATGTAAAAACATTTCACACCCCCTCCCAAAGCTAAGCAAATTATGCTTCCCGAACCCCCTAAAATGGGGCTTTTCCCCTCCCCCAAAAAAGCTTTGACCTGAACCCCAATAAAAAACTTTGACCTGAACCCCAGTAAAATGGGGGTAGATCACTGCCAGTTTTTAATTCTGTGAGTAGATCGCAGTCTCTTGGAAGCTGGCCACCCCCTGCAATATATGAAGTGACACTCATGGTTTATTTCTCCCAAACAAACCATGATTAGCAAGAGAAGAACAAACTTTGGCTTGCCATCATGCTTTGTTTAGAGAGAAACAAACCAAAAGTGCTGGTTTGGAGTCAAAGTAAGCCAGTGTTTATGCAATGGCTGAATGGTGCAAACACCTGTCAAATCCAGCATTACATTTCCAGCAGCGGTCAGCCAGATGCCTCTGGTCACAAGGAGGAAATAAAAAGCAACAGGCACCTGCTGCTTTATTCTCACTGAAAAGTGAGGTATTCGGGTGGGGGAGTAGGGCCTAACAAAGCCTATGTAGTTAAATGAAATCTTCTCTTTCAAAAGAGAGTCTATGCCTGAATACCATTGTACTGTGTGCAGTTCTGGGTGCCACATTTTAAGAAGAGTCTAGGCAAACTGCAACTGGTGCAGGGGAAGGCAGCAAGAATGGTGAGCAGCATGGAAAACAGGTTCTATGAGGAAAGGTTGAAAAACTGGGTGCGCTTAGCCTGGAGAAGAGACGCCTGAGTGGGGACCATGATAGCACCCCCCAAATACACAGGAGAGGGCTATGACTAGATCTACTGGACTTACACGAGAGGAAGGTAGATGATGAAAAAACTTCTTGATAGTTCAAGCAGTTCAAGAACAGAACCAGTTGCTGGGGAGGGGGTGGGAGAGAGCTATAATTCCCTGAGAGTCTTTAAGCAAAGGCGGGGATGCTCTAGCTCAGGATTTCCAGCATTGAGGAGAGAGTTGGCCTAAAGGGCCACTTTCAACTCTTATCTTCAGGTATATCCTGCCTCTGAATCTGCAGTTTCCATTTAAACATCATGTCTAATATTCTTAGGGAAAGTGTCTCACAAAGGCTTTGTTTAACCCCCTTTCAAAGCTATCTAAACCAGAGGCCATCTTTTAGCTCTATTATGCATTATATAATGTATACTTGATTTTGGTAGTCCTAAATTTACTTAAAATAATCTTCAAGGAATATGCCCAAGTTCTAGTGTTGAAAGAAGTCTACCTTCCATTTCCAGCCACTCATCATTTTATAATACACTGTCACATCCCAACTACTTCCCCAATCCCACCTAAAAGACCGCCAACTTGTATCCTTTCTGCATAGTAAAGAGCAGTAATGTGTTTGCCTCTAACTTTCAGTTACCTATTTTTGTTTTGATGGGGTGACCAGAACTGTACACAGTATTCTGTATGTAGCCATGCCACATATTTATACTGGCATTATGCTTGCTGTCCTTCGCTGTTGGGAGGGGAGAAAAAAAAAGAGAGAGAGAAGCTAAATGTTTTCTGTTTCTACAGCGTAAGTCAAGATAAAAAGAAATGTCGTCCTCTCAGTAGGAAAAATATGATTGACAGATCTGGAAGATGTGGTTAGTGCATGCCAATAGCATCTTGGAAAAATTTAACTTCTTAGTTTAAATATTTAAAAATTTTGTTTTAAAAGAATTTAACAATGGGAGAATCCACTATTTTCCACCCAATTAAAAAGAAAGAAAGAAAATAGCTTAATTAATTATGAGTCCTGTCCACCACTGTATACACACACCACTAATTACTTTGCAAATGTAACAGTCTTAATCCAAGCCTGCACAACTTGCAACCCAGCAAGCCAAATGTGGCCTTACATAGTGACCCACTGGGGGCTCATTAAAACTCACTTGGTAGTACAATAAGCACTTGACATACTATGATACAAGTATGGAAGCCGGTCACAAATTATACAGGCACATATTTTACTATATGAATTCAGAGTGGGGGAACTGAACTAGAGAGCTAAAAGAATAACGAAAAACCTGAAACAGAATCTAAGCATTTATTAGTTTGATTACCTCCTTTAAACAATCTGAACTGCTTTAGGTAAGCCTAGTAATCATTAAAAACTGGTTAGAAACCCCAGTCCATGAAGCTATGGGGTAACTAATGAGAGGGCTAGGCCAACTTCACTTTGGCAGCAGAGAATTCCTCACTGAGTGTGCTGATCCACCAGGGAAGATTTGTGCTTCAGTAAGAAATACTGGAGGTGACAGTAGATTAGGATATTAACAGACAAGCAGACAGACAAGTTCACCATATTAATTCAATTCAAAATGAATGTGCAACAAAGAGCAAACAAGTTAACATGCATGAAAGTGATTCCAGAAATGTAAAACATGCAGAGTGAGACAGCAGAAAGTTATGTGCCCCCTGCTCAAAGTTACCTGTGTGCTTCTTTTTTTGTCTGACTGGGGAACCCCAGCACCTCCCATTGTAGCCACCTCTATTTCCAAGGGCCAGTCGGCTAGGAACTTTCCCTTCTTGCTTTAAGACACTGGGTTCCATTGGTGGGTCACAAGGGGATCTCTGAGGGTTATCTGGGAAAACACAAGAAGTGGCAAGTTAAAACAGCAGCAACAGGAAGAGGAGGAATTCATAGGCAGGTGTAACTTTGGCAGACAGGAGACAGTAGTGGATAATCACAGGCTTCAGTACTGTTCCCCTCTCTTTCCCACATGGTAAAGAAAAACAGAAATCGTGAATGCACACTGCAATTAGAATCGAATTCCATGAAGGCAAGAAAAATGTCATTCATTTTTTATTGTGCATCACACTTGCATAATAGCAGAAGAACTTGACAACCTATGAGACTAGAACAAATATACAGGCAAATGAAAAAAAAAATCTGACAGCAACCCATTTCTTTCATTTCTCCTTCTACTGGTAATTAGAAGACAGCTGTAATCCTGTGGAACTGTAAGTCATACCTTGGGAGCTCTTTTCCAAAAAGGGTTCTGAAGTGTTGCTCTGGACAGCAGTGGTTACCCCTGCTTGTTGCGTGACGGGTGTTCCTGGGAGGTGCTGAATGGGCGCAGCTGATTGGGTAGCATGTTTGGAAGGAGATTTCTGATTGGCTACTGTGGGCTTGCTGGACGAGTAGAATGAACTTAGAGTCTGAGGCTTGTGTGTTTGGCTCTCCCTGTCCAACAGCTTATCCAAGATCTTTAAACAGAGAGTGGAACAACATGAAAGTTAGCATCTAAACAAAGGAAATGTTAGGAAAGTGGGAATGGGGAATTAGATATGAACAGGGGAGTTCTCCGAAGACTGCAGAGGGGGGAATTAAGTTTATTACAATCAAGAGAAGCAGAAAGAAGCAAGAAGAAAGGTCCTTTTGGCAGGAAGAAGACGGAAGTGGTTTGCCATACCGCTAAATAGCCCAACCTCTTTTGGGCTTTTTACAAACACATTCATACCCACTACCAGGAATAAACATCTAAAAATCAGGAATAAACATCTAAAATCCTTTTAGGAAATCAGTTTGATCCACTATCTTCAGGTGCCATTGAGAAACAACTACAATTGACATAGGACTTAACACAGAAATGGCCTCTTGGGAGAAATTGTGGAAAATAACAATATACTTCTCGGCATGCTATATATACTCTTAAAAGAGAACCTACAAAAGATGATATATAGATGGTACCTCACCCCTAGTAAACTTGTAAAAATGTATTAAAAGGGAACCAATTTATGTTGGAAATGTGAAGAGACTGAAAGGACATTTATACACATGTGGTGGGGTTGCAAGAAAGCCAAAAAGTATTGGGAGATGATATACTCAGAATTAAAAAAGATGTTAAGGGTCTCATTTCCCAAGAAACCAGAGATGTTCTTATTGAGTATAGTAGAGGGGAAAATACCCAAGAAAGTACTTAGTCTTTTCCTCTACACAATAACAGTGGCCAAAATAATTTATGCCCAAAGGTGGAAGGACAAAAATAGTCCCCCCAAAATAGACTGGCAGAATAAGCTAATAGAATACGTGGAGACAGCAATGCTGACTGCCAAGGTAAGAAATCAAGGTGAGTCGAATATAAAAGAACAGTGGGAATACTTTGGCGAATATTTAAAGAAATATAACAATCAGATAAGCTTCAAACAATCAGATAAGCTTCAAATATATGAGCAGCAGTTAAAATAAGTAGAAGAAGAGTGGTAATAAAGGAGATACAGCTTTAAAAGGACTAAATAAGACCCCACGGAAGTCGAAGAGTAAGATAAACAATGGCAATTGTATAACTGATGTATTAAGATATGTAAAATGCATAAATAAAATTAAAGAGAGAGAGAGAAACTACTACTATGCATGATGAAAACAAAAAAAAATGCACTATGCTCAGATACCATTAAACAGCCTAAGGTCTGAATATCTCCAAATGGGACATACTTTTTTTAGCTTAGATTGGTCATCCTTGTAAGTGATCATGAGGGCTAGAGCGAGATCTCCCTTCTCCCTTCGGGTACCTTCACACAACAGAGGGTGCTCTGCTTCACTCACTGTCGTCTTCATGCCTGGAAGGCAGAGTACAGAATTCAAACATTTATCCTGCTTGTTTTATATAATCTCTCCGTTTACTTAAGTTAAGTAATAAACCATCAATTATGCTTCCCCATAGCAACATCTGTTCCCTGTGAGGCATCAGGCTTCTCCTTATTACCATTACATATTAAGCAAAGAAGAAAAATTAAGTTCTAGATGACTTGGCAGGATGACCAAAGTTACATCTCTTCATCAGTGAGAGATGAAGCCTGGCATAAGAAAGAGAAGCTAAGCACTCACCAAGAGCAGCGACGGCTGCCTCAAAACCTAGCTCCTCATCTCCAGGCATTTCATTGTTCCAATTACGGCTTGGAGGTCTGGATCCTGTAGGAGAAACCACTGGGAAAAAGAAAGATGGCAAATCAATAGCCAACTCTATCATGCAAGGATTGCCTAGACTGGTAAAATTTCACAGACCTATGAAGATAATAATCTAAAGCATTGCTTTCTAATGTAAACTAACTTCTATCAAGACCTAGATCTTGGGATTTTGCTCAATTCTATTATATAAAAGAAATCTGTTTATTAAATTAACACAACCAAGTATTATTAAAAGGCCACAAAAGCATCAGACACCTAATCTGCTGGCATCCATTTGTCTCGGGAGACAATGAAGGAGTGCGTCTACACCTAATCACAGATTTGTTATTTGTGAAGACTAGAAAGGAAAAGGTGGGTGGGGGGAGTTACAAAGTAGAATGAATTAATTTGGCAAGGCTGCTAGTATAATAAAGCTGGAAACAGGACTGCAGTCACCACAAGGAAGTGTCTATATCCTTAAAATGCCATCCTGAAAGCTACAGAATTTGTTCTTGGATCCAGTGGTTTACCTGGGCAAAACCTGCAGCAGAAGTTCAGTACTGACTGAAACTGGCCATGTTTTTTTTAGAATATGGACACAGTCCCTGAACTTGCTATGTAACTACAGGGTTCAAAGAAGCTTCTGGACATTGGACGGGGCAGGACAGCTATGTGGTCCATGAGATTAATCAAGTAAGAGCTCAGCTCAGGTAAGCTCTACAGCCCAAATGAAGGTTCCCTTTATATGTGTCAGTTGTAAAAGGCCCAGCCCATACAACTGAGTTAAGTGCCTCCAGAGCTCTCTCATGCATGAGAGTTTGGGCAGTACTGGAGATCCACATTCATGATGTGCAGGATGATCTCACACATACAAGTGCTAAGTGGCTTCTATAAAGGCATGGGACTATGGAGTTTGTTCTGCAGAAGTCTGTCCTCAGGATTTAGGAAGAGAAGCAAGTCATCATACACCCTTTCCCAAAGATTTGGCATGTACAGATTCCTCTTCTTTAGACAAATCTGAAAGGCTTTACCTGGCGTGCATAAGACATCAAATATGAAGCTGGCCAACATAAGAGGCAAGACAGGGCGGTAATCACACAGGGTTCCTTCCCTCAGCTCTTCAGCTCTTCCCCGAATAGTGTTCATCTCATTAGAGCCAAGTGGAATTTTCTTCAGCAAGGCCACAATTTCAGACTCCTGATATGCCAGCTTTACCTGTGTGTGACACAAAAGCCAGGAATAAAACAAATCCACAGGGCCTCTCTACAGAGACATTGGATAACAAAAGTAACACAGAAGTGCTTTAAATGATGCACAAAAAACATCACTGAGCCTCCATTTTCTCAGATCAAGCAACAGTGGCTAACAGTTAAAGGCTGCCTCTTACCCACAGGCTACCAGAAAACTCCCTGACCTTGGCTTTGTGTAACGTCACATCAAAGTCCATCTAAGCACACACTTACCTCCAAAGCCTTGGTAGAGGCTGGCGGCCTCTGCAGCTCCAGAGCAAACATGCCAATCTGGAAGGCTAGATTGTGGTATTCCTGCCGTTCACTCAGCACGGTCAGCAGGAAAGCAGCTTTGGATAAGGTGTTTGTTGCCATCCATGTCTGCTTGCTGGTGGATACCTTGTTTTTCTTTCCCTGTGGGACAAACAGTTTAAACATAGGGAAACTGACAGACTAAGTTAATTTCACTTTAAGTCCCATCTGAGTTTATGTGGAAAGTTAAGCATCATGACTTAAATGCTAATCCAGAAGCTTCATCTGGTGGTGATATGGCCCAAGAAAGTTCTGCATTCCAATTCAGTGAAGGGTGCTATCCATTACATTTTCTAGTGCCACCATTTTAATTTTGTTGTAGCTCACATTGTATCATACATTATACAGCATAAATAGTCATCTAGTACTGTCTAGTTGCTTTGCAGAAGCCCTACTAATTCTGCCTCAGCTAGACTGTTTGCTTATAAGAACTTAATCTGTTCCAGAAGTCTGTTCTTAAACCCAAGTGTTCTTCAATCAAGGCATGCTTTCCCATAGCAGCGGGGGACTCAATTTACAAATGGAACACACTCAACAGGAAGCAAAACATGTTCTTATTCCAAGGCAAAGTTTACAAACCAAAACACCAACTTCCAGATTTGCAGCATTCTTAAACCAAGTTGTTCATAAACTAAGCTTTTCTTAAACCAAGGTACTACTGTACAGCTCTTTAATAGCCTTTTCCTGAATAAACTGGGGTGGGGGAGTTAACAGACCTGTAATTTTCTGACTCGATTAATAAAAAGATCTGCACTACACTGTGCTGTTGAACTTTTCAAACCGCATTAAGAAGGCTGATTTTAATGAAAAGTTGCATATTTTTAATTGGGAGATTAGTAATTTCATGGTTAAGAACCCAACCTGGTGACTTGCTAATTGGTAATTTGTCAGATGGCCCTAGAAATTTATCTGGTCTCCTCGATTTCACAGGACATCTCCATTAAAAAAGCAGCTGAGGCATGAGTATGCATCCAATATTTCCCACAATCAAAACTGATGCAGCTGATGAATTCATTCAGCTTTTCTGCAAGAGTTCATCTGCATAGAACAACAATTCCACTGTGTGAAGCATTAAAATTATGACTACTTGGTATATCTTGTGACGGGGCTGGTTACAGAATTCAGGATCCTGAGAATTCAACACACTCTTTAATTAACATGGTTCTAGTCATTATGCAGATAATGAAATCTCTATCATCAAAGAAAAATTCATCAAGAGTGTACCTTAGGCAAACTATGTCAGTTTATATGAACTGAGTTACTTTTAAAGGTATTTTTTTTTAAAAAGAAAAATACTGGACAAAGAAAATTGCCCTGGACTCCGGGCAATATTACATACAGTATTTGTCCACAGCAAAGCATAGCTCTGAAAGAGAAACCATTTTTGTCCTGCTATTACAGTGGTGCCTCACAAGACGAAATTAATTCGTTCCGCGAGTTTTTTCGTCTTGCGAAGCATGGACTTTGGAAAAGCTTCAAAAATCACCAAAGTCTTCAAAAACCACAAAAAAGGCTACCCACCGCGTGCTATGAGTTGCTCCTCGAAGTGAATGCACGGTTTTAAGAAAAAGGAAACAAACTTGCAAGACATTTCCATCTTGCAAAGCAAGCCCATAGGGAAATCCGTCTTGCGAAGAAACTCAAAAAACGAAAAACTCTTTCGTTTTGCGAGTTTTTCGTCTTTCGAGGCATTCGTCTTGCGAGGTACCACTGTATACTACACTTCCCCCTTCCATTCAAACAGTCCCCATAGCAGCTCTGTACCTTGGTTGGGGGCTGTTCCACTTTGAGATCAGGAGGGTTGGCCAGCAAGTCCTTGGCAAGCTCAACTGTGAGGCGACAGGCTTCATTGCTGTAACCATGTGCATAGAGAGCCTCCGCACAAGCAAACAGGATCTGTAAACAAAGGGTTGCAAACAGAAGAAGAAGAGAAGAAGAAGAGTTTGGATTTGATATCCCGCCTTTCACTCCCTTTAAGGAGTCTCAAAGCGGCTAACATTCTCCTTTCCCTTCCTCCCCCACAACAAACACTCTGTGAGGTGAGTGGGGCTGAGAGACTTCAGAGAAGTGTGACTGGCCCAAGGTCACCCAGCAGCTGCAGGTGGAGGAGCGGGGAAGCGAACCCGGTTCACCAGATTACGAGTCCACCGCTCTTAACCACTACACCACGCTGGCTCTCTCAGATTCAAGCCCTTGCTTTTTCAGATCATCAATACAGAGTTTAGATTTATGGGTAAAAACTCAACAAACTACCTCGGGGATGACTTTTCAGAATACAATTTAGGGCCCAAGACTCAGTTATTTCTTTATTTTTATTTCCATCACTGAGTTGCATTCTTATTGAGGGGGACGATAAGGGAGGGAAATCTCCTGCAAATAACGAAGTACCAAAGACCTCAGGTATAGGTACTGCCACGGGCATAGAGGGTTGTTGTAGCATACTGGCCAAGACAATGAGCCAGAAAGTTTCTGTGTTAAATACCACCTCAGCAACTACCTCATTAGGTGGCTGCAACCATGTCACTACTCTAGCCTCACATTTGCAACTATGACAACAACGTATGCTGCTGATTTAGAAGACCACTGGCCTTCATAGCGCAGCACTGTCCAGTTAATCTTGCAGCAGTTCTACGGTGTCAGGCAGAAGTATTTCCTAGCCCTGCTACCTATGATCCACCTTTAAAGGAAGATGCTAGGGACTGGACCAAGGACCTTCTTTCTGCATACAAAGTATGTGCTCTACAGCTGGCTAGGAGGCAGGGAGGTCATCCCTATAACATTAACCTACCTTACAGAGCTGTTTGCAAGGAGCAACATATGCAAAGTATATGCAAAAACTCAAAAAATGCTACATAAATGCTACATGTCATTAAAATGTGAAACATGACTGAAACATATCCTGTTCTTTTCCAAGGCATACCATTACACTCAATTATTTGGGGGGACAGAAGAAACAATCCATAATCAACACACAAATCGTAAATTGTACAATATTTCCTTTTGGCTTTATAGATCTTATCCCTTGGCTGTAAGCAGGAGGTGAGCTTTGGAACTTCCCTGAACTTGTATACATTTGCAGGAGCCTAGACAGACAGATTTTTGTAGGTGATTTTACACACATGCTCCCCTTACCTCCATGCGGTTTTCCTGCTCCAAGGGCTTTATCCCAGCAAATATGTCTTGTTCTTCTTCTACCCCTCCCTCAGCCTTGTCATCCTCTTCCTTAGCAACCTCCTGGGGATTCAGATAGTACACCTGGTAATCGTCTTCATCCTCTTCTCCTCCTCCTCCTCCAGCAGCACCATTCTCCCCCACTTCCTTGGGCTTCAAACTCACCCCACCAGTACTTTCATCAGGGCAAGGAATGTCATCGTCTCCACTACCCACTTCCCCCACTGGGTCCTTTGGGTTTTTCTTGCTGGATGGACTACTCCTGAGGGTGGGCTCAGTTGCCTCTGAGAAATACACCCCACCATCATCCTCAAAGGTATCCCTGTAACTTCTGCTCAACGGGCTGTCTGTGAAGCTGAACGTGTTGCTAGCCTCGGCGCCAAGGGCCAAACTGCTGTCATCTAAAGCCAACTCGGCCAAGTCCGGTTCCAGAGAGCTGTCCTCGCTGCTCATGCGACGCTTCCCGCTATGTTTGCTGGCCAAGGTCTTTCCCACTGGAAGCTTGCCGCCCTTGTTCACAGCCGTCTTGTATGCAGCTTTATCACCTTCGGCTGAAAGTCTTCTCAGAACCCGCTGGGGACCTTCAGACACAACTTTCCGCTTCCCAATGAGTTCTTTGGGGCGCACAGCGGGCTCCTGAGAGGCAGGGCGAGACCGATCCCCTAGTTGCAAGCACGTCCCCGAAACATCCAGACCATGAGCTCTCCCCGCTTCACAGATGGTTTCTCCACACTGCGGTCGGCAGTTTCGCTGCTGGATGGCCTTTACCCAACAAAAGGAGTTCTTCTTGTCAGCATTGCTGTACGTGATGCCTGGAATTGGATAGGCCTCCTCCCAGTTGAAGTAACAAGCTTCCACAGCTGGCTTGAACCCCTGGAATAGTTTCTCGAGGGATTTTTTGTGCTGTCCCCTTTTGACGTTGTCTATTACCTTCAATTGCCACTGCCTCAGCTGTGTGCACAAATCTCTCCGCCTAGAATTACAGGGGAGGAGGAACATGTAAGTGGCACAGAGGAGCTACAAAGCAAGATTTCCAGATTTATTGTTTCCACCCCATCCAAGATACAGTGGAACCTCAGGTTACGTACCGTCCTCCTTACGAATGCTTCGGGTAACGAGCTCCGCTAACTAGGAAGTAGATGCCCCTAGTTGCAAACTTTGCCCCAGGATGCGAGTGGAAGTCGCGCGCCAGCAGCGGGAGGCCCCATTAGCAAAATTAAGAACAGTTTCGGCTTAAGAACGGACCTCCGGAACGAATTAAGTTCGTAACTGGAGGTACCACTGTACTAATTTCAGATCCTCCTTACAAACTTTCCTTTGTTACTTTTATCACTGAGCTGTGATGAGGAGTTACACAGCCAATTCAGATTTCTTAATACTCTTGACTGCATTTATATTAGATAGCATCAAGCCTCAGATGATCAAGAACATATAAAGCTGTCTTATGCATAGACAGACCATTTGACAACCTTGCTTAATAGTGTTTACTCTGCCTCAAAATAACTCTCCAAAGATTCAGACAGGGGCCTTTCCCACCCCTGCTACGTCAGATATTTTAATAAAAAAATGCCGGCAACGCATGTGCTCTCATTCCCACTGAAGTAACTCTGAGGGTTGTAAACAGTGTCTGCATCCATCCTCTGCTAATATGGTAGTCAGAGGTCTCCAAGCAAGCTTTTAACAAGTACCACAAATTGATCCCTCTTTCATGCTTTAATATAATCTTCTTTTCTTGGTAGCAAAACCCAACAGTATGATAAGCAAACGCCATCCACCATCACTATGTATCAGAAGTATAGAGGGTTATGAAGCAGTGCAAGGCCAAAGAAGCACAGGATACAATGGGAACGCAGTATGGGAGTTTTGATGGCAATCTTCCCTCCACCCTCTGCATGTTTTGGATCTGTAACTACTTCAAACCTAAGTATTTCAAACGCAGAAGATAGAGATCCATTAATGGGCTGGTTGTCAAAATGTCACATTTTACAGCTTCATTAAGGTCTGATCCCACTACCTACCGATGAGGGCTGATGGTCGGATCCAAGACAGCAAGCCTCCAGAGAACCACCATCTCATCACACATGCTCGCACAAGCATGAGCAGCCACTTCTGACTGGCCGTTGCTACGGCCAGTGTGCCCACTTGCACTGCTATGGGATGCAGATGTCCTTACACTGTACCACCAACCGGTTATCTGTAGAGAGAGGATGCAGACAGGTTAAGACACATAATTCCACGCTTAACAGACATCAAGGGAAGTACACCTTTGCCTTACTAAAAAGTATCTGCCCTAAAAATAATACCGCACTGCTTTTCTGCAGGATGTTCACAGCTGGGTCAAGAAGTCTTGATACCTCAATATCCCCCAAGGCTTACTACATTGTCATCATGCCCTTCCCCTCCCCAACGCACTGTGAATCAAATCGCTTTTGTGGACTGTCCTCAGAATTCTTCACAAGTCAAGGTATAAATGCCTTAAATAATATAAATATATATCTAATAGTACCTGTTCGTAGGTCAGGCACTGGTCTGTTAGAATTTCTAGCAGAGGGGCTGCATTGGTGTCCCGTCTCTTGAACATCTCCCGAACAATAGAAAGTAAGTTCCAGATGCCCTCCGGCTCCCTCCCCCTCAGAGGACGCAAGAGACAGGCCCATTCGGCGGCAGCTGGGGGCTCCGTGGACGAAAGGTACATAGAGTTCACATCACTGAAATTTGACAAGATAGAGGTTAGGAGGAAAAGTCAAGGTAACAAACAGAAGCAGAATAGCTGTTGCTGTAACTCTAAAGGCGGAAAAGTTATTTTATAGCCTTCATCATCTCCAGCCTTCAGCCCAATAATGAGAGACCTAACACTATTACTCCCATTTTTGCAAATGAACAACAGAGATGTACACTAGAGGCCAGTCATCACATCTACAGCTTATACAAGAACTCATATCTACCAGGTCCAACACTCTGAATTTTGCAGCACCCTTATTACAAGTTACATGATTTCACAGTAAAAAAAATCAAACTAAAAATAAAATATTGTTTGACACAGCTGTGTTCATGCTGATGAGTAAAAGGCAAACCTGAACAAGCTGGACGAGGTTGTGTATTAGGCCCAGTTATTTGGACTATGGCTGTAAATTGCTTTCTTGGGTGAAAAATTTGCCTATGTTACACAAAGAATCTTATCCATCAAAGATAACTGAAACATATTAATCTGTCAATCCTGCGCTTTAGTCAATTGACCATAAATGCTATTAGGTCTCATGTCTCCAGTAAATCCATCAGTATGTCCTAGAACAACAAAATACTCCAACATGGCTACACATTGCTGGAAAGGATCATTAAGAGATGGGTAAGCTGCAGTGCTGGTAAGACACTATATATATAATTATCTCTTCATTTAAGGACTCCTGATACATTTCCAGAGAGCTTGCTAGAACTCCTTTTGGAAACCATTGGAGTAAACTGAGTCCAATCTTCTATTTGTCAAAAGATTGTGGTTTCAGTCCGCTGCATCAAAACCCTGGATCACTATGGTGAGCACACAGAAGAGAAATTCACAGGTAAGCAAATTCTCAGTTCTTCCTACTATGCTTGTCACCATTCAGCAGTCCAGACACGAGGGCTTAATAGAACTGAGCCCTAATTGTACAAGGGAGCGATATTTGCTGTTTGAACACAAGGGTGGTGAAAGCACAGAAGCAGCCTTCAATCAATGGTGGCCACTGCAGATGCAAAAACATTGCTGTCCGAATGTCTAGAGTCAATGTGTGAAACAGAACTGTATGCCTTCTTCCTGTATGAAAGTCAAGGAAGTAACGGCTCCTCTAAGCAAGTGTGCTACAATTCCAACAGGTGGTGATGCGTCCAAGGCCTTTAGAAGTTGACTTTGTTCTTTGGGGGTCACTCCATCTCTCCCCTAAACCCAGTAATTGACAAAGGAGGTACGCCATTTCTTGAAGGATCAACTTCCCCGTATGTACCCACTTGAGTGCCTTGAGCTGTGAAACTGGCACGTTTACAACTAGCACATAATGTTTGTTCTGCTCATGAATTGATCCTTCTGTGTCACAGCACCAACCCTCTGGAACTCCCAGCATATTAGTATTAGGCAGGCAACTTCGCTATATTGTTTTTGATGCCTGCTAAAATCTTTTAGGTTTAGGCAAGCCCACCCAGACATTGAATTTTATTCTGTATTATTAATTTAAAATGGTTGATTTAACCTACATTTTCATTAAAAAAATATGTCTACTTGTTTTTAAAGTTTGATTTTATCACTTTTTTATTATGTATATTTTACATTGTTTCATGTAAGCCATTTCGATATTTTCATTACTTAAGCCATATATACATATTATTAAACAAAAACAAGTAATTCTGTGCCAAAAGATTAAGGGCTTGTGCAACGTTTGGGCAACACCCCTTTTTCTCTCAAGATGTTTAGGGCAAAAGAGGTTTTTGCTCGCAGTGGGAACTACAAGTGACTTTAAGGACACAGGAAGGGTGAAGCTACCTTCATGTAAAATGAAGAGTCCAAAGTTATCTTTGAACGTAAGGGAATATGAATAGTGAAGTACTGTAATGGCAACAGGGAATATAATATTGAGAAATGAAGAAGGGGGAATGACTCTCAAGGGTTCAGAAATTTGCTTGATGAACCACTGGAGGGCAGGATGCAAGGCCACGCTAAGAAAATGCTTTACATGTGGAATGGGAAACACCTGTTGACTAACGATATGAGGGAGCTTAAAGCAGCCATCCAAGTACACAAAGGATGTTAGATTTAACCCCTAAATTAAGCCAACCTTGGAGAAAAACTAGAACAGCAGGGAATGGAGCTGCCAAGAGACCAAGTCCCTTGTCCTGGCAAAATAATGTCCAAGTACCCAAAGAGTGAAATCCCTCCTCACTGTAAGTAGGGTGTCTAACTCTATATAGCTGAGTAATCCAAGTCTACTTACCCTTTCTCTCTGCCTAGAAATGAAGAGGAGTGATTTTGAATAACAAAGGCCACCACTGACTGAGCAGGACACACAGGCTACTAGCCTGATAGGAGAGGACATCTCAGTCACGGGTGGGGTGGGGTGGGGGGGAACAAAGAGGATCTCAGCCCATTCCATCCAGATACTGGCAAGAACTCTCACAAGTAGGGGAAAGACAAAAACCCATCAAGAATCTTTGCTTCATGAAAAGAAGTTTGATTTCTGCGTTGTGATGGGAATGCAAGAAGATCCCATAGGAGGGCCGTAAAATGTGAGGTCAAAGACATGAGGCTCTTTTCCTCGGGATCCAAGTTCTGCCTGCATATTATCCTTTCCTTTGAGGTGAAGGGCCCAGAATGAGACACAGCCGTCTGCACAAGACAGGAGATGTGATTCACTTCTGTTTGTTCAGGTACAACACGGTTGGCATGTTGTGTCTGTATGATGACATGGGACCCTTGATGCTTGTGCTGAAAGTGGAGACAAGCCAGGAAGATTGCTGTTTGCTCATTAATAATGAAGCTGGCTTTATGAGCTACATCATTATCACAACATGTGCCCAGATCATCAAGCTGGCATTAGCATCACTTTTCTAGATGTGGATCTGACAGCAAAAGAAGCAGTAGTTCTGTAGCAACCAGGGATGGCTTAAAGACTGGAGACACTGGAATTGTATAACCACCTACAGTCATAACAAATCCTTGATGTGACTGCATGATAAAGCTGCAGTGGTCAGAAACGGGCCAACCTCAAGACACCAGATCCATTCAAGCTGCCCCAAAAGATGAGCCAGTATGCCCATCACTTGAAGGGCTAGCAAATGTTCTGGAAAACTGCAGCTTGCATAGTCTCTATAATTACACCCAGGCTCTCCATCATGAAAGAAGAGAAGAGATAACTCCGTAGGGAGGCTATTACTAATGCCATATACCTCTGGTTCTTTCTACATCCAGATAAGTATGTTGCTAAGATAAGGATGAGCTTCAGCTCCCCAAAGTCCAAGGTCTGCAGTGCTTACCACCAGTAACTTGGTGAAGGTTCTTGTAAAGAAAGCTATAGCAAGGTCAGTGTGAAGCACTGAAAATGAGGTTTCCTATGAAGCAAAGCAAATAATTTTGCTATGCAAAATTCACTGGGATGCGATCTTTTGAGGTTTATGCATGTCAGGAACTCACCTGGGGCCACTGTCATTAAAATGGAGGCCCAAGTATCCAGCAAAACCTGACTTTTCAGTTTCAGGGTAGCCTTTCCCTCTCCATTTTTTCTTGAGCACATGAACAAGGAGAGAGCAAAAAAATCCTTCCAGTAGCACCTTAAAGACCAACTAAGTTAGTTCTAGGTATGAGCTTTCGTGTGCATGCACACTTCTTCAGGAGAGAGCAGACACTTTTGACTCTTTGTAGGTAGGGCACAAGTTCAATAAACCAAGCCTTCAGCAGCTTCTGGATGATCTCTCACACAAACTTTCACTTTGCCAAGGCTGTGGCACAGGAAAGACAAAAAAGATAGTTGTGATATCCCTGCCAGCACCAGCCAGGACTCAAGATGAACCATCTCCTATACCCAACTGTCTGATGTAGCCAGATCCTACATGGGGACAAAAATTTCCACACAACCCACTACCTGGGTATGGAAGGCCATCTGGACACTGAACTCGTTGGAAATTTTAGTGTGAGTTGCAGGAGCATTTTCTGGATCCTTTTCAATTTATCACTTGTCCCCCCTGCTCAGTCACCTTCAAACTTACGTAAAGACAGACTTGGTAGTCAGTTATTCTCCCCACAGTTAGAACCAGAGCCTAAGTTGAAAGTGTGGATGCTGTGATCCTAGCTGCATATTGCAGCATATAAACAATGCCATCAAGCAGGGTAGGAGCTGCTGCTGTACAATTAACTACAAATTTGAGCTGCTCTTGGGTTTTTGTTTCCAGTGCTGCCATTTCAGCCATGCGAGGGCCATCCTGGAGCATAGAAACACAGCAGCAGCCATTAAAGATCTCCTAAACACAACCTGAGTCCTTCTAGCAGTCTAGTTTCAAGGCATCTCCCTCTGGAATCAGACAGGAATCGCTGGTTACAGATGTTGTTGCCTCAAATTAGGAAACATCTACTCCTTGGAATCAAATGAGAAAGGATGAATATATTCCAGTGCTTTGGTTGTGAGTGGTACCTTGTCACTCCATGACCAATGTGTTGACTGAACATCTCCAAAATAGAGAGAGCCAGTGTGGTGTAGTGGTTAAGAGCGGTAGTCTCGTAATCTGGGGAACCGGGTTCGCGTCTCCGCTCCTCTACATGCAGCTGCTGGGTGACCTTGGGCCAGTCACACTTCTCTGAAGTCTCTCAGCCCCACTCACCTCACAGAGTGTTTGTTGTGGGGGAGGAAGGGAAAGGAGATTGTTAGCCGCTTTGAGACTCCTTAAAGGGAGTGAAAGGCGGGATATCAAATCCAAACTCTTCTTCTTCTTCTTCTTCAAAATAAAGGACCAAGAGCATTGTCTTCTGGGTCTTAGGAGCCATGCCATGAACTTGAATTCTATCAGGGATCTATCATAGGAATCTGCAACTGGAGCATTTCCAGGACCTTAAGTCTAAATTGTCAGGAATGCAGAAGCAGAAAACAGACACCAAGGTGTTTCCTTTCCGTCTCCAAATTATTCAGAGAGCAAACTTGACTCAATATATTGGTGATCAGCATTCAACCCAACCAATTGGTGCCTCCTGCATTAAACTCCTCATTAGGTCTCAGCCATGTCTATTCCTATGTTCTTTTTGATGACTCAAGACAAAAAGAGAGAAATCACGAATGCCCTGAACTACTCACTGGAGCTGGAAATAAGATTCTCTACCATCCCTCTGTTAAATGGATGTGAAAGCAGTTATTTCTAAAAGGCAAAGGCAACCATCCATCTTGTGAAGCCTTGTATTACCCATAGGCTCCCTATGGTAAGATGAAGATGGGCAGGTGAACTGCAGTCCTTGGTATCCCAGAGGCAATTACATTAATGCCTAGAGAAATGAAGAGAATTCCCCAAACGTTTGAAGCCATTTGCAGAGCAGCAGTACGCATCTGGAATGATGAACTGTCTCAGCTGGAGTTCTGTTTTCCTGACTCACTGGGGAGTGCCACGAGCTGATCTCCATCTTCAACCAGGACCTGTGCTGGAATTGGGAGCTTCAACAAGGGCTCAAGGCTTTCTCTTGATGTGGTTTTGTCCAAGAGTATTCAGAGGATACCCTCTCCATTGTAACAGTATGTAGGAGGAGGAAAGAAAACTGGAGATCAAATTGCAAGCCCCCTGAGGGTTCTCTTCTACAGTGCAAAGCACTGATTGATCACTTAGGAGCAAAGTCGCAGATAAGCCAGCTTCTTCATCATCCACCCCCCCCCCAAAAAAGATGGAACCCTAGTGCAATGCAAAAGTAGCCACCAAACCAGTTTTAAGTAGAAACTTGAATGGCATGACACAAACTATTATTGTTTATTAAATTTATATGCTCCATAGATCTCAGGGCAATTCACAACATAAAAATACTAGATAAAAAACACAAAATACATTATGAGAACAAGAATAAATCAATATCCCCATCCCCACCCCATACACATTTAAAAGGGTTTGGATCTTAATCAGCCAAAGGCCTGGTTGAAGAGGAACGCTTTTGCCTGGCACCAAAGGAAATACAGGGCAATCTATCCATCCATTTAGCGGAAAACATGTACAGAATGCAGTGGCCAGGGTACTGATGAGAACTATCATCCAGGCAAATATTATGGTTGCACTGGTTGCGTGTGTCCCATGCAGATGACCACTGCACCTGAAGACCATCAGACAGGTCGTGCATCCACAGCAGTGACCAGAGGAGGAGCGCAGAAAGAAGAAACGCCATGGTACGCTTGCATCAGCACAACTGGACACTTTCATCTTCCCCAGCTGCAACAAAACTTGTCTCTCTTGTCTTGATCTCTAAAGCCACAGCAGGCACTGTAAATCTCCAACAGTTTGACTTCACCTCTGAAGGCAAATGCTTCCACTGTCTCCCGAGACAGATGCCAACAACACTGACATATAAAGCCCTAAACAGCATGGGCCCAAATATCCAAAGGAGCAGTTCCTCACATATAGACCTGCCCATGTGTTAGGATCTGGTGGCAATTATGCAGCCCTGTGAAGTTCAAGGGTAAGAGGTTCATGAGAAGAAGAAGAAGAAGAAGAAGAAGAAGAAGAGTAGTAGTAGTAGTAGTAGTAGTAGTAGTTTGGATTTGATATCCCGCCTTTCACTCCCCTTCAGGAGTCTCAAAGCGGCTAACATTCTCCTTTCCCTTCCTTCCCCACAACAAACACTCTGTGAGGTGAGAGGGGCTGAGAGACTTCACAGAAGTGTGACTGGCCCAAGGTCACCCAGCAGCTGCATGTAGAGGAGCAGAGACGCGAACCCGGTTCCCCAGATTACGAGACTACCGCTCTTAACCACTACACCACACTGGCTCTCTGTGACCTTCTCTGTGGTGGTCCACAGGTTGTGCCCCTTCTTATGAGGTGTGCCTGCCCCACAGGCTGTGGTGGCGGAGGATGAGTTCAGAGTATCACTTGTTCCATGGTGTTGCTGCTGGTTTTGCTTGCCAATATTGTCTATTTGATGGCTTAGTGTTGTTTTATAATATGTGGCCTGTTTGTTTTTTTAAGCTGCACATAACTCACCTTGAAACTGCATTGTGAAGGCTGGGCTGTACATGTGTATGTATAAATAAATAAATATATAGAGATATAGGGAGAAGAGACTTGATATACAGCTTGCTATAAGGAAAAGAGTTCTGTCCATTTTCTATGCACTAAACTTCCTTGTATGGAAGAGCGTTCAGACAAACATGCAGCCAGAAATGATGCATCGAATCTTGATGGAAAACAAAGCCCTAACCCGCTTTGACATCAACTCATTTGAAGGTGCACAATCGCTGCCAGTCAGGTGAAAAATTACCTTTGAAGGAGTTCCTCTCAGTGCTGATCAAATGATGGGCACTGTGAGCAGCCCCTTTGAAAATGCACTATCCGTGGGGAACTCCCATAACACAGCTGATTCCAGATCCACCTTTACCCTAGAATCACATATGATGTTGGGTATTGGGCAAATGGGTGTGGTTTGGGAGAAATGACCTTGCAGGGCTAATTAGGCTCCAAGACCGGACGTTCCCCACCACTGCACTAGATACTGGTCTCTGAAAAAAGCTGTCATTGTGTTCCATCAATAGCCAATGGTTTGCTGTCCTGACTAGACAAATTCTTGGTTAAACACACAGGGCAAAGCAATACAAATACTGACATTTATAACTTAGAAGCAACCACAAAATATAGATTCAGACCACCTTCAGAGAAATCATAACCAAAAGGTGTGCCCGCACAATTTAAACTAATTTGTTCAAGTATAGCCTATTAGCCATTTATGGCTGTTGGCCAGACGCTTGACAGACCATCTATTTTCACTGTCTGACTCAATCTGCAAAAATGGGGGGGGGGGGGGTGTCCAAGCACCTGGCAGGCTATGATAGAAGGCATGAGGTTGTGTTTGGGCTTGGTGAACCACCACAAGTTGTGAAGGTAAAAGGAAAAAGAGAATTTACCTAAAGACAACAGGAGATGGACCACAAAATTTGTGAAGGGTTTTCTTTATGTTGTCGCTTAATGTAGATTCATCCAAGTACCAGGTGCTTTGATCTGAGGCAGAGGGACCGGCAGTGGGATCTTAAGAAAAAAACAGATACATTTTTGCATATGTTTCTGTAAGTGGTTTATCTTCCCCCATTTACCCAGAGTGGCAGGTGAAAGAGTACACCTGAGCTTCATTCCAAATATGTTTATGAAAGCTCAAACAAAACTGTACTCTCATCCCAGTGGTACCACATGGTGGATTAAAAGAAACCCTAAGAAAATAATGTTTCATTTCTCACCACTCATAAGCCAACAGGTCAAGAGGATTCTCTGTTTATTCTTTTGACTGTGCTGCCCTCCCCCTTACCAATCACAGAGCACAATGCCCTAGCATTTCAAAAACAAAGTTTGCCTATTTGAAAGCTATTATTTATATTAACATACAGAATTCTGGTAGAGTTACCTGGGGCTCCACATACAGTATTGATAGCAGTGGACTGTGAAGAGAGCAACTCATCCAGCAAGCGCTGAGCAGTAGGAAGGATCTGTGTGTGAGAAAGACATTTAACACTGACTGTCTCTCCCATGAGTTAGATCTGTTAAAAATTATCAAAAAGTGTGATATCAAATAAAATTTCTCACTAGTACTTCATCTATTTCCAAAACAATGCATACAAACCAGTTCACCAAAACGCTTAAATATATTAATCTGTAGCTAGAGAATTACCGTGATAAATGTGTTTTGCATAATTTATGTATTTTATATTTTTACTAATTTTAGAAAATATTTCATGGTATAGTACTTTATTAAATGCATAATGCTGCTTGTTATGTAAGTCATAAGCAAAGGCTGATAGTTACTGGATGAAATAATTTATATTTCTAAGATGAAAAGAAGCTCCTTGTTTAGAATGCATAAACATTCATAATTTAAGGAACAGTGCCTTCTTTCCAGGCTGCAACCAATGACAGCGGAGCGCTGAACCGCCGCGTGTCTCTGGGGTTCACGCCGGGGTTTCCTTTTTGCCTGCTTGGTCAGGCCAGGTAGCAAACTTTTGAGAGGAACTCTCTCCCATCGCCATGGGTAAGTGCAAGATCCTCCCTGCTAGGGGACACACAGCGGAGGGCAAAGGAGACTGTTTTGTTATTTTTTCATAGGATTGTGGGGAGTTAGAAGGGAACCCGAGGGTCATCTAAGTCCAACCCCCCTGCGATGCAGAGATTTCAGCTACAGTATCCATGGCAGATAGCCATTTGGCTTCTGCTTTGAAATCTCCCAAAGAAGAGTTTCTTGAAGGGAAATTATCAAAACGGCCATGCTGTATGGGAGTACCGTATTTTTTGCTCTATAAGACTCACTTTTTCCCTCTTAAAAAGTAAGGGGAAATGTGTGTGAGTCTTATAGAGCAAATGTAGGCTGTGCAGCTATCCCAGAAGCCAGAACAGCAAGAGGGATTGCTGCTTTCACTGCACAGCTGTTCTGGCTTCTGGGATTCAGAATATTTTTTTTCTTGTTTTCCTCCTCCAAAAACTAGGTGCGTCTTGTGGTCTGGTGCATCATATAGAGCGAAAAATACGGTAATTCCCTTTTTCATGATTTCCCAAACAAGGATATTGCAAACTTTTACCTTTCAATAAAAAGTTGTTTGTATCATTGAATGCTCTGTTATTGTGTTTTTCTTTTAAGACAAAATATGTTAATGTATGAGTTGGTTTTTTTCTAAACTAAAACCTCAGTATTCAGGATAAATTGCTGTGTTGGCACTTTGTGAAAAATAAGTGGGTTTGGGGTTGCAGTTTGGGCACTCGGTCTCTAAAAGGTTTGCCATCACTGCTCTATGGGCTCTGGAGAGGGTCTTCTCATGAGCCAGAGGTGCACAGTGGGGCTTTAATGAGGCTCTTCAGCCTCCCAGGCTAACAGCTGTCCCATAGGAAGAAGCCTTCCTGTGCCTCAGCTCTGTAAGCCGCCCTGCCTCTCCTGCAAGCGCAAGCAGAAGGGACAAGGCAGCTTGCAGAGCAGATGCACAGGGAACAAGCTTCTCTGCGTGTCTGCACTGCCCATCCATGGAGCTTCCCTGTCCTTGCTGCTTACACGTGCAAGCAGGAGGGATAGGGCAGCTTGCAGAACAGGTGTGCATGGAAGAAGCTTCTCTGAGCATCTGCTCTGCCCCTTCACAGAGCTGCCCTGTCCCTCCTGCTTGTGCGCCTTTTCTTTCCTGCATCATTTATTCCCGAAAAAAAGCACTAGCAGCATTCAAAATACGCTATGATCCAGTACAATCCTATGCGTATTTCCTCAGAATATAAGGCCCAGTGTTCAATGAAGCTCACTCCTCATGAAAGAGTGCATAGGATTGCAACAGAAATGTTGGTTTAACTTTACAGTATTGTGTTTCTGCCAGCCACATTTGCAGTAACCAGACATTTCACTTCAGAAGCCCTGCTCTGGGTACCCCCTCCTTTCAAAAGTGAGCTAAATGGCAGCTGGAGGTAGGGCCTTCTCAATGGAGGTGCCTCAACTGTAGCATACTCTTCATAGGAACATAGCAGGTGCCAGCTTCTTTAACTGTGAGTCAGATGTAATACATTTTTTATTCTCCCATGCATTGGCTGGATCATTTATTTTTTGCCACCACACCCTACAGTTTTCATTCTTATTTTTAACATCTTGTTTTATCAGACAGTAGCTATGTCTGAGTTTCTGTTGTTAGCTACCCTGAAAATCTTGCTAAAAGGTAAATACATTTTATTAAAAAAACTTTTTGAAAAATAATTGCACACTACACTTGAACCCAATCCTAGTTAGCACATGCCTTTCATGCTTCTATTTACTCAAAAATCTGCATACCACATGTTCTGGTGTAAACACACTAGCCAAAGGAAGCAGTTTAAAAAAATATGGGGGGGGGGAATGCTAGATGCACACAACTAACACAAGAAAAGACAGCAGGATTTTCTGCAAAAATGAGTAATAGCTCAACATGTACCACACAGAAAAATAAAACCCATTAGGAAGGGCCCTGGGACCAAGACCATAAAACTACTGCAACACACTTTATACAGTGGTACCTCACAAGACGAAAAACGTGCAAGACGAAAAACGCGCAAGACGAAAGAGTTTTCCGTTTTTTGAGTCGTTCCGCAAGACGAATTTCCCTATGGGCTTGCTTCGCAAGACGAAACGTCTTGCGAGTTCTTGCGAGTTTGTTTCCTTTTTCTTAAAGCCGCTAAGCCGTTAATAGCCGCTAAGCCGCTAATAGCCGTGCTTCGCAAGACGAAAAAACCGCAAGACGAAGAGACTCGCGGAACGGATTAATTTCGTCTTGCGAGGCACCACTATACATGGTTGCCTTTTAAGAGCATTCAGAAACTTCAGCTAATGCACAATGCAGCAGTCCACTTCCTGACTGATATGTGGTGGAGGGATCATGAGAGCAGTATTCTGAAAACTCCACTAGCTGCCAGTTAAATTCCAAGTTCAATTGGAAGTGCTATTATTGACTTCTGTATTAACTCTAGACCTCATCTCTTAAGGTTCACCTCCCCCGTATGAGCCTGCCCATTAAAAATCACCTGATCTTCGTATAGCTATTCATGCTATTCCTTCTGGCAGAATTTACAATAAGGCTCTTCCCTACCCACAAAAGGACCCCACAGTTGAAATCCAAATTATATAATTTGACTAGCTGCTCTTTTTACCACAGCTGTGCTTTACAAGCATCAAAGTGATAGGAAGTGGTGGGGAGTATGAGAGCTTGCCATCACAGCAGACTACTCAGTGCATAAAAACAAATGTCTGAGGAATGGCTATGTCTGCACAGACACCTGTCTATCACTCCACTGAGCTAGGCTGCTTTTGAGAAGGTCCTTGTTCCCAAATGCTGATCATGAGAGCCTACTGCCTTAACATGGATTGCATCTTAGCTTTGCATATACTGTCAGCCAGGGGTGACAAGGAAACAATATGGTGCAAGTTGCTCCCTTCCGCTAGGCAGATGACATTCAATGTGGGCCAGGCCCCATGAAACAGCGTAGGATGCCCCATCACAAGAGGGCCCAATTCGTGTATTATTTAATTTATATCCTGCCCTTCCTCCCAATTTATATTTTATATTATATTTTATATTTATATCCTGCCCTTCCTCCCAATTTATATCCTGCCCTTCCTTCCTTCCTGCAGCCCAGGGCTGCAACCACAATCGTGATAGAACAAAATATTCTAAAGACAATTTCAGTACCGATTCATGCAATTCTTCAAGCTTTTAATGAGAGAGAAGTCAAGTCTTGGACTCAGCCTGCTTTGGCATTCATGCAGAGAATCCAGCAGATATTAGAGCATGGATGATGGAAAGGGAAAAGCATGAGAAGTTTATTCTCCATGCTAATGCATGAAGCATAGCCTTATGGCTGTACTATTTACTTGCTGCTTTAATATGCTTCTGTTTTAAGTTGATAAACCACCAGGAATAGTTTCAGATGAAGGGAAGCATTAAAATGTTTTAAATATACAAGTACATAAATGGTATTTCAATTTATTGATGCCGCTACTTTTATTTAATAAAGTAGTTTGCTCTCATGGCAATGCCCATTCTTGGAAAAGACGACCAGCTCCTTGAGGAAAGACGTTATCACAATACCATTTATGAACTAGATACAAGGAAAGGAAAAGCAGTATTGTAGTGAAAACAGCTATCTATGAACCCAAATACCACAGGTCAACCTGTACAACAATATCTAAAAAAACATGGGCTAGTAAAACCTTTTAGTCTTGTTTTCAAGGCTACTAAACACACAATTTGGGAAGCAGGACTAAGCAAAAGTGTATGATTTGTATGATTTGTATGATTTGAGTACAACGTGCTTTGGAGATCATACCTGCTGGGGAAGTTCACTGATGAGGTACTGTGCAAATTTCTGCAGCTGATCTCTCTGCAGTCGAGACAGGGATTCTGAGACAGGTGCTCGCAAGCACACTGCAGATGCCTAAGGTAGAAAAGGCAGAACACGGAGAGCCTTGCTTTTAACAAAGTCTTACTGCTAAACATCACCTCCCCACCCCAAGTTAAATAAAGCTGCAAATAGAAGATGTTTCAGAAACAATCTAGCAAGTTTATCAGAACAAAGTGCGGTATTTCAGAAGAGCAATACGTATTCCAGATTCTGTTCAAAATATACACATTTGCTTTATTAGGGAACTAGGCAACAATTAGAACTTCCAATGACCAAACAGTAACCTTTGTTTACTCCACCTTACATGGTTATATTCATTTCATTACAACTTATGGCCTATTCCTTTATCATACAGGCTCTCTAAACCACTCAGGAAAATTTAGTTCTGCATCAAAATACATTCATCATAAAGAACCTATTTCATGCATATATTTCCTTCTGAATTTAACATCTCAATTCTCCCACCCTGTCTACAATAAGCAGCAGCAGCACTAACCAATTTCTGACATGCAGGGGACTCCAGACTTCTTGCAACTAATCCTTCAAGGGGGACAGAAAACTCACTGATTATTCTCAAGCTTCCACATCATTATGTACCAACAGAATATGCTTGGAAGCGGACATTGGCAGTGCTTTTGTAGGGGGTTCATATACAATATTACCTCTCAGATTAAACTAAGTAAAATTATGGTTTGTCTATCGTCTACTTCATAAACTATGGCTAAGCAAACCATACCTAATCACTGTTTCCTTTCAACCATCAACATTTAAATCCCGCATTTGATTCTAAGCTTGTCAATAATTCATCAAGGGGAGAGATTATACCGAACTGCAGGACTAGATCCTCAATTTGTACAATGTACAGTATCTTGACCACATGTTGATAAATGTGCTTAAATATTTTTCTTTCCAATGGGGGTAGGGTGGGGAATTGCTTCACTGAAAGAATCGGAATACATTTCATTCATTTATATTTGCAGAGTGCAAAACATACTGCTGGCATTGTACAAAAGCAGAATTGATTTGGTGGTGGTGGTGGTGGTGTTTTTAAGTACATCCATTTTATTTTTGCTTACAGAATTTTGATACATAGACTCAATTTTCCATTGCAGCAATTCAATACTATTAATGTATAGGGTTGCATCCAATGCTGTGTGAACTAGGATAACCACCTTCCTTACTACTGTCTATTGTAGACCATTGGACACATCAAAGTCCATTTGCATATTCTGGTAATCAATTTTGAAGCATCCAGCCATTTAGGCAAATATGTAGCACTGATCCTTTCAGCTTGTACAGCCAGTTGTTTCTTACAATATATATGTTAAACACTACTTAGTACAGATTAGTGAATATGGGCTAATGTCCTCACTTCAAGTTATGTTCCACTCAATGCAGCTTCACAGATGTTAGTATAAAGGACTGAAGAGAAAGGGGGGGACTTGCAGTTACTGAACACTTTAATTTTATGCCTATCAATAAATATTCCCTGTACTTCGTTATCTATATAATAGAACAATAGTCATAATTCAAGGCCTACATTGTGTATCCGGAAAAGGCAGAGGGCTACAACATGGGCACACCATTTGGCCCCAGCTCCACAAGTGCAGCTGCATGAGGTGATCCTGCATCTGTCAAACATCACTGCCACATTGTATGCTCCTTTTGGTGGTACCATCTGGGGAGGTACCACTGTGGCACTCAGATGGAAACCTGTTGGGAGAACAGGCCAAAGGTTATTATTGTCTGACACCGAAGCACGGTGATATAGCACTCAGCATAAAAAATATATTACATACAACACTAACAAACCAATTATTTTAACTACACCTTTCCTTCTTCTTGCTCCAATCAAAACCTGAAATGTCTTACTTTGGCAACCGTAATTTATTTCAAAGATCAACCGTCACTTCAATTTAATGAGAATAGGCTTTCAACAAAGGAATGTTGAGTAGCAAAGATCAGTGCCCGGACTACAGAACCCCCCATTAAACAGAGTTTAGATTCATTTCCTTTCTATTAACAACCATTAAATTGCACTTTAAAATTGTAAACACATTCATTCTCTCAATAGACCTGCTGCGTTAACTGAGGCTAAGGCTTCCTAATAAACTCAGAGTCAACATGTGCACCTTTTGTCTTCCAATGGATTACGCTGTACAACCCATACCTAAAATTTCCAAGAAGCAGACATTAAGCCTCTTATTGCATGTCTTATAACTGTGGCATAAAGTTAATCATGAAGGTGGGGGAAAGTATACCATAACTAAAGGAACACAACCAGATGTTGCTGGTGAGCACATACCATAAATGTTCCAGTCATACTGCTCTCTGTTTTTGGGATGACTACATAGCAAGCAAAAAAGTCTATAAATTCTAGAACTAATTTAGTAGTCCTAGCAAAAATCACCAGCTGAAACCTGCAGTGTTTCCAGGACTCCATCAAACTGAAACTGGGTCTGCTGAGCCACTTTTTTATACCTTTGTGGATCAGATCTGGATAAAGGAATCTTTATCTGGGTCCGTCCCCCCAATCAGGCCTTCTGGATGAGAGCTCAATGGTACAGGCTGAGGCAGGACCTAACCATGTCATCCCAACTCAGAAACCCTTCTCTCCCAAACCTTCAAGGTAGGGTTTGTATCTGGGATAAGATTTCAGTTCTTCTCAGTACCAACATAAGGTAGATGTAAATACCTATCTGCAGTGGATCTTTAACAGCCCTCATTCGGAAAAGTTGCTCGCCTCTCTGGAACTCATCTGCACTGCCGTTTGCCAAGCAGGAGTACAGCCTAGGAAAAACAAATCATTCTGTTGTTAAATGTACTTCAGATGAGACAAAGAGCACTGCATTCTGGATCACTGGTCTTCATATTGTAGGGAATGGCCCAGGACCATTTCCATTATGCAGCTGGGAACAATCTAATGGGCAGGATCCAAGAAAGTAGTGCAAAGATTTCTGTTTGCTCAGTGGAAGTTCTCCTCCTTCTCCTCTCCCTCTGTGCACCGCATGCCCTCCCCAAATCTGCCCCAGATGGAACCCCCAGGACAGATTTTGGGGACATGTGGGAAAAGGAGAGGGAAGCCAGAAGCCCTTTCACTAACAAAACTACTTTTCTGGATGCAACACAATATCATTTTTTTATTAGCATACAACCTGATGAAATGTTCGTGAAAACATAAAAGCTTACTCCCTCATTTGTGACATTTTTAATTGATTCTAATCAATAGATATTACTCTCATACATTTATAGATTTTTCCCTAATGGGCCAATATGGCTACTTGAAATTCCCTATTTCACTGATGGTGCGTCGAAGATAAAGTTAACTTTAAACAGAAAAGAAAAACGAAGAGAATTCTGAATGGCATTACCTGATGTCCTCTTCATTTTCTGGGAAACTCCAAAAGGCAATACGAAGCTGCAGTTGTTCGGGCACAGGTGGGTAGACTTTCTCAACTACTTCAAATGGAATGTGAAATGCCACCTGTTTTGCTGACAACTCCACCAGCGGGATCACCAGCCCATCTAATACAACAAAGAATATCAGGTGAGGTTAGTTGAAACATGCAAAAATGATCTCATCACAAGTTTTGCTAGGCACAAAGCAAAAATTTCCCGTTTAAAATATACATATTTAGATGGCATATCTAGCTTCAGTATGGCAAGATACTGCCCGCAGGGCTGACAACTAGATGGCACTGAAGGCCACCACCTCCTTTGTCTTTAAAAACAAAATCACAGAAAAGTTAAACAAGTAAAGTTTCTTACAGCACCACAACTAGGGAAGTACATTGCCTCACTTCACTCACCCATTCCAGAACTAGGCACCCATCTTCTGTCAGGAGTCAATGCAAAAATAGCATTCTCCCTCAAAGAACACAAGCTGTTGAAAACTATTCAAAACAAGATACAAACAGAGCCAAATAAACTGGCAAAGACACAACAAGCAGAAACGCTGAAGGTGAGGACACCACTATGTTCCAATAAGGGTCCAGAGTTCAAACCTGCACTTCACTGAACAATGAGATTGGGAGAGGGGTGTGTGAGAGAAAGAGATAAGGGTTTAACTTGCTTTCTCTATCACTAGTCCATGCCTGCCTCTGCTCAACTCTACCCTTCAATGCAGCAACTGCTAACATTCACAAGGCCAAGTCCCCCCACCCAATTCCTGCATACAGAGTTGTTGGTTAAACTCTTTTCTTGCAAGTGTTGTGTACGAGCCACTGCACTTCTAACTCTCTGAGAGCCTTTTCCATGTATTTATAAGAAATTATCTCTCTGGGAGAAGATAAGCATTCAGAAATGCTATTCCCTCCCACCCACCCCTGGATTTCTAGCACTTCTTCAGCTAAACATTATACCAACTCAAAAGGAAAGTGGCAAGCCACACCAGATCACAGACAATCATTTAATATGCCGAGGAGCAATTGAGAGTTGAAATACTCTTCTTCATTAATCAGCTCTAAATGGCCTAAGGGGGGGTCACCAAAGTGACCCCACAGATGTGCATCAAGACCTTCCCTGGCGCCCCAAGAGGATCCTGGGGCTTCCTTCCTCCTGACAAAAAAATCTAGTGGTGCCAACATAAGGCTTCTATCAAGTCCAATAGTGGCATTGGGGGGGGGAGGTAGGCATTAGGTCACAACTGGGACAGGACCAGCCAACCATTCCCTCGCTGTGACCCCTCCCCCCCCCAAGGTCTCTGCACCACAATTAGGCTTGAGGAAAGTCATCTGTCTATAATGTAATTCTTTCAAACATAACTGCAATGGAGGAACACTTTCACTTTAAATCTTTCTTCCCCAGTCATGACCAGCCCCGCCCCCATTAGACTTCCAAATACCTTACATTAGCTCCCATAAATGAGTTTTTAAAACCTGTTTTCAGTAGGGGCGACAATGTTCCTGGAGACTGCAGCTGGAGAGGGAGAATTCACCCCTTCCTCCCTATCCGCAGTCTTCAGAAAGATCAACCCCACCCACCCAAAAAATACCTGGTAGAAGTTGTTAAGCATTGTATCATTTGCAAGTTTTTTAAAAAAATGTCTTCATTCCCTTTTCAAGTAAAAGACCTACAAGATCACCTCAATCCCAAATACTCAACTGATTGCTGTACTCTGCAGGAGAGGACATCCTGCAGATTGCATCCTATCAGGCAATCCGTTCTGTACAATGTCAGAACTGGGACATTTTAGTGTTACAGGACCTGCCCTTTGGAATTCCCTCCACTGCATATCAGACAGGCACCTTCACTATTGTATTTTCAGCGCCTGCTAAAGAATTTCACGTTATCAGATTCAACACCCCACCATGTAAACTTAAGCAAAAGTAGGTCGCAATGACCCAGTTTTTAAGCATAAAACAGCCATTAACATTTATTTTATTTATTACATTTCTATACCACCCTTCATCTGAGGATCACAGGGCTGTTTACAATTCATATAACAATTATAACTTTGGCACAAGTATATCAGTGCAATAATTTTGAGTTGTGAATTACAAGTAACAGCAAGGGGGGGGGAGAGACCTTGCAATGAAACCACACATTATCTGAGACCTTAAATTCTAGTCTGAGACTGATGTATCATCATGCAATGAATGCCGTCTTTCCTTTCTTGGGCACATAACCTAAGTGTCAAATCTTGAAAACTAAAAATTCTGCTGTTCACACTTCTGGATTTTGTAGCAAGGAATTATGGGGTGATTTATTTGTTTTTCTTCAAAATGCCAACTTGTGTCAGGATTTTCCTAGTTAATCCTATGTCTAGTGGAACACAGGCGATGTTATATTTTATTCAGAACCCTGTAAATGTGTTGTTACACCAGACAGTAGCTTAGAAACGAAGTTTCAAGCTGCTTGCTCACGTTCATATTCCAAAATGTATCTTCATCATAAACTAATTGTACTTTGGAATCACAACACAGGTAGAATGTTATGCCATACTTTGTAGCTTTAGAGCCAGGGCTTTTTGGGCCGTGGCTCCAATCTGGTGGAACGCTGTGTCACAAGAGACTAGGACCTTCCGGGACTTGATATCTTTCTGCAGGGCCTGCAAGACGGAGCTGTTCTGCCAGGCCTTTGTCCAAGGCACAGTCTGATCCCCTCTCTCCTTCTGTAATCTTCATAGAACTCTAACCCAATAGTTGCCATTAATTTGATTCTGAATTGATTCTAGAATGTATTTTAATTAATTGTGTGATTTTATGTACACTGTGCTATTTTTACCTGTTAGCTGCTCTGAGCCCAAGTTTGGCCGGGGAGGGCAGGATACAAATTAATAATAATAATAATAATAATAATAATAATAATAATAATCATATTGATAGATAGCATATACCATCCTTTGAATAGCATTGTGATGGATTGGGGAAGGGGGAGCTTGCCTTACCAGCAAACACATTTTTTGTATAATGGCCCCCACCTCTCCCCCAGAGAATTAGAATAGGTTGCTGCCAGGGAGAATGGAGAACCTCCTGCCACACACCCTGGTCTGTCTAAATGTGTTTATGAGTCTTGTTTCTCAGGATTCCCCCCCCCCTTCAGTCTAGGGAAAAAAACTAAGAGGGAAGCTTTGGATTTACTTTCCGAAAGCTAAAATTTCCACAAAACATTGTGAAATCTCTTCAGAACAAACAACAACAACAACAACACCTAAAGCTCAGCTGTACTATCTTAGTACCTGCATGAAAGGTTTTAATAAGAAATTCCAGAAAATTGCCTTTTTAAACAATGAATGCAAATGTTAACATATAACAAATTTTATTAGTGTATAACAGGAAAGGAAAAAGGAAGGAAAAGAGAAGACAACAACCACACACCCAGAGTTGCAAATAAAACCAAATCAAGTCAATCTAACCTAGCTAGTTATTTGTTGCTTGCTTGAACAGGCTTGGGTTTGACAGCCTGTGAATTCTCTGTCTTCCTGGGAAATCTTATCAGGAATCCAAAAGCAGAAGGAAAAGCCAATAAAAACCAATAAAAACTGGCCTCCATTCCTAAGATGGGTTGTCATTTGGCCCAATCATGTATTAGAAACTCCATTTCTAGTATCACCAGTCTCATTAGCCAATCAAAAAATGGAGGTGACTTCCACCTCCATTTTTAATGACTCTGCTTGCAGTACAAAAGGCTTGTTAGAAATGTAAGAGCCTCCTGGATCAGGAAAATGATGAATCTTGTCTAGCGTCCTGTTCTCACAGTGGCCAACCATGTGCCTATGGGCAAGATTCAAGGAGGTCCTGAGCACAAGAGCACTCTCCCCTCCTGATGTTTCTAGCAACTTGTATTATAGATTAAGAGTTGTCATTAAGTCTGGCCACCTGTTCAAGGGGAGAGGGTTGATTGCTTACCAACTGCTACAGGTGCAATCAAGAGTCTCAGCTGAATTAGTAACTTTCGCACAATATGATAACTACTGAAAAAACATTTTGCCGAGTCACAAGAAAGGTTCTAACTGGAAGCTATCTAATTAGATAACATTAATTAGTATCAATGAATGGATGACACTATTGTGGATTACCAAAGTTTCAAAGTTGAAATTAATGTTCTTCGTTTCCTATCCCAATAAAGTGTGAGAGAATACATATATATTATAATGATTTGTAAATAGGAGGTAAAATAAATCAAATACATATAATGTAATAACATCTCAGACTGAAACTGTTTAGTTTTGTTTACTAAATACAAAATGCACATGCTAACTATGCTCTATTTAAGGCACTGAACATTTTTCAAGGAAGGTTTCCAACTCAAGGTTTTCTGAAAAACCAACATCACGGCATGCAACACTCACTTATAGTTTAAAAATAATGCTCATATTAGTGGAACCATCATTAGAGATTGATATAATAAAATCAAACTTTCAGACTTTTATAGGAACTGCTTTGCTGCTTCTAGAACTTTTTATTTAACGTGGCATTTATTTAACTTTACTCTTCAGCAAGAATACAAATTGCCCAAGCACGTTTCTATACCCAGGAACAGTCCTTTTTCAACAGGTGAGCAAATATTCCAATGAAATCATTCTATCCCTGGATTCTAGTTAGTGTCATAATAAGGCATTTCAGAGAAGTACACGTAGTAAGTTTAGCATGAGAAACTATGCTCATTCACGGTTTCAGTGCATCTTTCAAAATGGTGCAATGATGTAACATGGGCTGGGATACAGCAGCAGTATCACAGATTGGAAGGACATTGCTACAATCTCATGGACATAAAATAGATCCATTTCCTTTTATTTATTTAGCAAATTTTTACACCACTTCATAAAAAACAAAGTGGTTTACATAAAATGGTATAAACTATCACAATAATAAAAATACACTTTAAAATGATAGCCATAATAAAAATTATCTATCTACAGGCACATAATAAAAACTGCATGTTTGGGTAGCTTGTCTAATAAAATGGGATGGGGGATGGAGGCATCCAACAGATGTGCTGGGACTGCACCCTAAAAGAACTAATTGCGATTTTTGCTTGAGGAGAACACAAGAAGATAGTTTCTGTATCTTGCACCTACCGTTTTCAATCTCAAGTTACCTACCTGTTAAAAAACTCTCACCTCTCCACCAAATAAGCTCCTAGGCCATATCACAGGGTGGGAAATCCTTCCCATCCAGAAAACTGCCCTGAAAGCTGGTGAAGTACAATTCCTAACCTCTTCTCTTGTCCGTTGGCTGGACTTCTGGCAGAATGCATTAAATGGTTTATGAGCACATGCTGTATTCTCTCTGCCTATAACTACTTGGTCCATTCGACCTCTGTTCATTTACAATAATTTTTCCAAGATTTAAGCAGAAGATACTAAAGTGGTATGTCAGCAAAGAGGCCAAAGCCTGCCTTTATAAATTACTTGGTGTATTCTGCCTGAGGAGAGAGAAATCAGCATGGATGAGTTTCAGATAACAGAAAACAGCCTCACCTGCTACCAAAATAGTATCCCAACCTGAGATTTCAGGAACGACCTCCCCAGCTGCAGCTGCAGTTAAAAGATTCATTCAACCCTTTGTGCTAGTTTATTGCCATTGCAGGCTGCCTTCTAGGTGAAGAGGTTACGATCTCTAAGACAATTCAGGGTCTTCACATATTTGAACCCAGAAGGTCTAAAATATAAACTGCTTCACTAGCATGTTAGTTAGCATGCAAATATATTTGCATATAACATTAAAAACATTTGTATGCCACCCCTAACAAAGCTGTCTAGATAGTTATTCCAGGTCTCATACAAACTAATAAACATGATGTAGTGTATGGGTGGATTTCCACTCACCATTTCAAAGCATGTTTAATCCTCATTGTTCTCCATGTTTTTATTTTTGCCACAACACTACCACCTCCTCTGTGAAAGGTTCACTTGTAGCATGGGTGGATAATCTTTTTGGACAGATGGGCCAGTTCTTAATTTTTATCTCCCTCCAAGCCGTGGGCCAATTTTGACCATGGGTGGAGGCACCAACTTGACAATCATCTGATGTCATGACCACTTCAGATGACCAGCCCCTCTCACCCCTGCTTTATAACCTAACTTGCAGCACTGAACCCAAAGTGTGTCAACTGACTCTTTGTTTTGCTGTTGTCATCATCTGTTTTGTTGAACCATCTTCTCATGCCATTTATAATACAACCTGACATTCATAATCCGCCCCCCCCCCCCGCCAGGATGGGTCAGTTGGTTAGAGTGTGGTGCTGATAATGCCAAGGTTGCAGGTTCGATCCCTGTATGGGACATCTGCGTATTCCTGCATTGCAGGGGGTTGGACTAGATGATCCTCAGGGTCCCTTCCAATTCTATGATTCTATGACAACCTGGTAACTGTGATTGTCATATTTTCTCTCTATTAAAGGTCATAAAGACTCTGTACTTTTAATAACTGCAAGGTTACGGTTTCAACAGGTGGAGCTTTTCATCACTGCACCTGTGTTCCAGGAAAGATCCTCCTTTTACAATTTTGTTATGCAGCTGTTAAAGGCACTCTTTTCCATCCGCATAAGACTTACTTCTTAAAAACAGGTAGAAATAGCCTTCCATTACTGTTCTCTATTCAGAACTTTTTAAAAAAGACTTCTGTTTTTATCAGTACCTGGAGACTACAATTAAGTGAAATTGGAGTTTTAAATTAGAATTTGAAGGCTACAGTTCTAAAAATGTTTACCAGGTAACTTGAAATAAGTATTTGGGAAGGGCTAATGTATGAACAGAGCTTGCCATCTCAGTGTTAACTTTTCACCCTTAATTTATTTTCCAGTGGGATCACTGCTCCTTAGTACATGCCACTTTCTTACCCTCAAAGCCAGGCGTAAGCAAACTCGGCCCTCCAGATGTTTTGGAACTACAACTCCCATCGTTCCTAGCTAACAGGACCAGTGATAAAGGATGATGGGAATTGTAGTCTCAAAACATCTGGAAGGCCAAGTTTGCATATGCCTTCTCAAAGCCTCTCATATGTCAAAGCAGCCCCTGATCCCATTCACAGCCAATCACTGGCATCTAAATCACTTTCTCCACTGCCACATGCTGCCACCATCCATTCCATATTCTTCATATCTGACAGTAAGTATGAGCAAAATGCAAGCTTTGTGGTCTTCACTGCTCCATTTCAATGTTCCCCCTACACACCATGATACCTGCACAGCTCATACAAATACGCATGAAACAACCAGTATTAGCCACAGTTTGGTCATCACCACAATAATGACAGATGGTTCAACAGTGTGGGTGCCATATGAAGAACTGGCATATGTTCACACGTTTGGCTAGATTTCATAGTCCGCCACTAATTGTGGACCTGGGGAGGAAAGTAGACAGCTGTGCAAGATTATGGAAAGGCTTAGATTCTTGCTGTTTCCAAGTGTTTGCATATTCTGATAATATGACCCTTCCCCAAAGCCCTCTGCACAGGCCAGAGGACTTCATCTGTCCCACTTGGCACAAAGCAAGAGACCACACTCTCTTTGGAGTTCTCTGCAATGCACAACTCAAGAGGGAGGAAAAGGGTGTCATTGATCTCCTGAAACAGGCTGTAATCAGGATAAATTCACAAGTGTCAATAATAATCTGACAGTCACATTTGTGAAAATGTGCACATTGCAAACCCTGAAGAGCTTGATAAGGTCGCCAGCCTTATAACTGATAGTACTATTTTAAGATCACATATCATGCTTGCAGTTGCAACAGGTTCCCAGAAATTCAATTTTTCCAAACGAGAGACAAGGAGAAATTGTTTGCATTTTCATTTGACATATTTAAAGTCCAGACATTATCTTTGCTGTACTGTACTTCTTTTTAAGACCTTTTCAGTTCTTTCTTCAAGTAAAACTCTAAGCAAAGATCTGCCTGCCCCAAATTCATAGCAAGTCCCAATTTCACCCACCAGAAAGAGTCAGTTAACTCACTCTAGTATTTTACAAGTGGTTTATTAGCTAATTAACCAGATCCAATACAAAGTACAGTACATGTTTTGGAGATATTTTACAAGTATTTCTTAATATAAGAACAAGGCTGTCATATAAGCAGAAAGCTGTAACATTGCCCTTCAAGAAATGAGAGAGGGAGTAAGAATTCATGCCTGCAGATTCCATTGATACAAAGCACAATCATTCCTCTGTCAAATGTCTTTCAGATCTGCTAGTTGTGCAGTGAGTGCCACTCTATATACTAAATGTCTCAACATTGTAGTCTTCATGGATTCATTCTACCTAAATTTATTTTAAAACATTTCCACTGTTACTTCCTAGGAGAAAGTTGAACTGTTTACATAAATACCAAGGTTCCTACCTTTCTAAATTCCAAACCTTGGCAGTATTAAGATTAACACTTTTGTCAGTTCTGTAATGGAACAAAAGCAAACACATGTAGGATTTAGGATGAGAAGTTTAAAATCACATACCTGCTAATCAGCCACACAGCCTGGTCTGAATAATCTTAATTGGAATTGTAAGACTGATGCTGCCTGAAACAGCACCTGGTACAGGTAACACGTCAAAACTACTGGGTTGTATTCAAACTGCACTAGTGGTCCGATCACACAACAGGAATTCTGTTTCTTCTCCTCCCAACTATACGTCCCCAAAATTTGCTTTGGAAGACCCACCACCCCTCTGAAGCTGATTTTAAAGATGTGGGGTAGCTGAAGAAGACAAAGAGAGGAAGCTCATTTTCATGAGGAGAAAGGTAGTGGTGGGTATGTCCTGTGAATTTAGACACTGTTATTCTCATTCTGCAGATAATGAATCAAAACTTTGATCTGGGCTCTGCTAAGGCCTAGCCAGACAAAATTTGTCTGGCTTAGATTTCAACTCAAGTCTCATTACCTGACCAGCTTACAATACTGAATAGTATCAAAGAGCAAACGAGTATGAATGGGCTGGGGATTGAATTAGATGAACATTACCTCCAAATCCCCCAAATTATATACATTTTCATGAAATCTTTATTTCAAGTTGTAACACTTATGTTATGCAGAAGTATGAAGGGGATGTGTAAGTAAAGTACTTGCTCAAGTGTTAGTAAATAGACAAGGCAGACTTAAACAAAGTTACATGTTTCCTATAATGTAAATTAGAAAAATATTTATATAGAACCTCTCCATTTAGCCAAAAAGCCAAACACATAGTTAAGCCCAGAATAACCAGGAAGCATAACTTCCTTTTTCATTGTGCTGTGGACTAAATCTTCAGTGCTGTGGCCAATTTTTCTTTGCAAAGGAAATTGTGTCCTAGATCACTGACAACAGTATTCCATACTGATGCAATAAAGACAAAGAAGAAAACTGACATTGTGAATTCAGTTTTTCCATTTAAAGTAAACAGGCAGACTTGCCTCTGTAATGAGTTCAGCACCGAACAGTTTCAGTACATTTAGAACAGCTTTTTCATGTAATCCATCAGATACCCAATTCTTTGATCCTGAAAGTAGATTCTGTTACCATATTATGTGTTGCCACACTGCGCTTTTTCACAATCTAATATCACCGTTAGCATGAGCAACCTTCTTCAAAATAACAAAATTAATTCTATGCAGTAGAATACTTTTTACACTGAAGTATTTGGGCAATAAGACCTGATACTGGATAAAAATGTTTCTTTAATCAACTTCAAGACATCCTACTGACCTACTGTTTGTTGAAACTTCTACATTTTGCTACTCTGCATCATAAGGCACAAACATTTCTAGCAGGTGGCAACTAGTGTCCATTCAAGTATTATAGCTCATTTCCATCTCACTTCATTCCTCAACCTTGTTTGTAACACTATAAAATGCAGTGCTAAAAATCAAAGGAAGTTAAATGTAATTATGGACAAGTGACAGAATTCATTAAGATGAATTAAGCTTCACTGAAAAAGCTACAGAAGTCATTTCTGAATACTATAAGGGCTAAAGCCCTTATACCACAATAACTACCTCTCCAAGACTTCAGAGTTATTGGTAAATTACAGGATTCTGGGAGGACCTTATGTTTCTCCACTGGCATAACTGAAAAAAAGAACCCTAATAAGCCTATCTCATTTCTAAGGGATCACTTCACACTAGTGAACCAAACGTGCAAATCTCCTGATTATTAATAGACTGGGCAAAAAAGTACAGCCATTCAAGAGCTCCTTGGAAAATGAAGCTGAGGGGTTGGGGAGTTTTTTAAGCTCAACGGTCATATTCCCCTGTAAGCAATCTTCTGGAGGCCACATGGAGGTGGTGGGCAAGGTTAGAGACAAAATATGTGTGGGACCAGAGTTAAAAGAGGACAAACAAACAGATTCTGAGATTGGTACAATAGGCTACACACAGGCATGCAAAATACAGGTTTCTACACAAACCTAAGTCTGTTTTCACTCTCCATCAAGCAAAGCACAATGATTATTACAGTTCAAGGACCCATGCCAACAAGGGAAAAGTACCTGAGGAGGATGTAGTCAGGCCCAGCGAGCAGTGAGACTTGGGTAGAAGTAACACGGCCTGGGAGAGTCCCGAGGCCCAGATGGAGAAGACTGGAGGGCCACATTTGACCCCTGGGTCTGAGGTTCTCCACCACTGATGTAGCTGTAGCAAGCATGTGTTTTAGAACATGTATCCAAGCTACTGCCATTATACTTTTATAGTTTAAAAAAACACAAGTGTACACGAGTGTATTAGACTTGTACCAAGGAGAACTGGGTTCAAACCACCATGCAGCCACGTAGCTCACTGGTGACCTTGGGTCAGATACTAAAGCTAACCCAGCCTAACCCATCCCAAGGAGCTGTTATGAAGACAGAAATGAATAGTCCCATTTACACCCATGTACTCCTTAGTTTAAAAAACAAAGTTTCTTTGCATTTCATTAACAATTTCCTGCTCCTCACTTCTTCAATCCCCATGGCTTTCAATGCTTTCTTTCTAGCTAGGAGGTAGAAATTTAACAATTTTACCTTGAACAATTCAATTTTCCACCAACTCTATGGAGGTTGTCACTTTAAGTGGAAAGAAAGGCCATGGCACCAGGCAAAATACCATTATTTCCAAAGAAGGGACAAACTCAAACATTTTCTAAAAGCAGCACAAGTTACCTTCTGGTCTGTGATCACAAACTCTTGAGTGACAACAGGTTAATCACTTATCTCATCCTGAGCAATGATCAGAGTTAATACATTAATGCACTATATGCACTACATTCTATAACTACTAGATATAGTACAAAGTTTTGCTGTATAGTATTGTCCACAACCTGCAACAAAGCTCTCCATCAAAATAATCTCAACTATCAAGTAAGCCTTGAGTAGTTTCATACTGGCAACCCCTGTGCAAAGAAAACATACTATTTTAACATTTTGATCTGGCAATCCTAACCATATTCCTGAACTTCCCCAAGTTACAAAGAATGTTTTCACAACTGGGTAACAGTGCTAGCTATAGATGCTAACAAGTGCTGGGGGGAGGGACACAATTTGATATGACCTACTAAAAACTTATTTGTTTCAGCAAGTCTAGCCAGACGTGTAATTTTATTATGAATACTTGTTTTTAGTTCCATTTATTTTACCTATATTTTATTACAGATATTTCTGTTTATTTTGTTTATCTAAAATGTTTTTTTATTTTTATTTAACACATTACATATTACCCTTCATGCAACAGACTCCAAGGTGGTGAACAAGTATAAATAATGAATAATTTTAATGATTAATAAGACCTTATTATGTACAATAAAACTGGTAACATTAACTCTAATATGAGGAAGCAGCTAAAAACATACACCAAGCCTAGGCATTACACAAATTAAAATACCTGAGGAAATTTAACCTGGCACACTCTTCAGGGAGCATACTACTTGTAAAATCAAGCTCAGGTCTGAGCAGATACTTCACCACATGCAACCAAGAATAAAGATCAACT
This sequence comes from Podarcis erhardii, assembly GCF_964252035.2. Classification (NCBI taxonomy): domain Eukaryota; kingdom Metazoa; phylum Chordata; class Lepidosauria; order Squamata; family Lacertidae; genus Podarcis; species Podarcis erhardii. The sequence continues at coordinate 14,946,433 of NC_138509.1, read as the reverse complement.
TTATAATACGGACTGGGCTTGTAAATATTTATTTACACGCCATCAATTTCTCCTCACTGGTTTAAATGGCAACACAACACGTTTCATATATGCATATGATGTGCCTGTATGTCAAAATATGTTGTATGACAGGAGCTGGATTGTGACTGTCTGCCACAAAATGCATAGTATGTGTATTTGGTAGTGTATAATTTGTGTAGCCTTGGATGCGGGTGGCGCTGTGGGTAAAACCTCAGTGCCTAGGGCTTGCCAATAGCATGGTCGGCGGTTCGAATCCCCGCGGGGGGGTGAGCTCCCATCTTTCAGTCCCAGCTCCTGCCCACCTAGCAGTTCGAAAGCACCCCTAAGCGCAAGTAGATAAATAGGTACCGCTTTATAGCGGGAAGGTAAACAGCGTTTCCGTGTGCTGCGCTGGTGCTGGCTCGCTAGAACAGCTATGTCATGCTGGCCACGTGACCCGGAAGTGTCTCCGGACAGCGCTGGCCCCCGGCCTCTTAAGTGAGATGGGCGCACAACCCTAGAGTCGGACACGACTGGCCTGTACGGGCAGGGGTACCTTTACCTTTACCTTAATTTGTGTACCAGCCTCAGATATCTGCTTTTAAAAAACTGAGTTACAATAATTAAATCTGAGAGACCAAAAGACCAAAGTTGGATGATAGCAACAAGCTATTTGCAACTATTTGGTTCAGAAAATTATTCTATCATGAGTTGACATGATAGCAAAAGAGCACTTCTCTGAATGTAAAGTGTTGTTCAAATGCACCATCTATGAACACACAGTTGGCTTCCCCTTTGGACAGACTTCACCTTCATAGAATCATAGAATCATTATTACTTTCATTGCATGACAATATTGCAAATTATAGCTCGATTTCAATAACAGTTTATTATATCCCTGATTTGCATTCCTTGCATTGTGCCCTTACTCTGAGTAAAAGTACCATCAATGGTGAACTGTGGGGCCCAGTATGCAAAAACTAACATTCAAACAGGTTGGGAACCACCAACTTAACCTTTGACTGAGGAAGAACAACTATCACAGAGCAAGGTATAATCTCCTTAGCAAAAGATTAAGTATATAACTAGGTCAGTCTTGCTGCACTGCAACATGCCTATATATTCTTAGTAATCATTGCAATGCATTTCATTCAGGCAATAATATCCTAATTAGACTGTGAAAAAAACTAGTCCACACCACAGAATATGCAGGCAGCACTGACAGTCCTTATCAATGGCAGATTTTGGGTAGAAAAGAAAAAATTTAAGCAGCTCTAATTAGTGTGCATATGAGTACAGCTAAAGTTCATGACTAATAAGCAGCACTGGATCATGCCCCTTACTTAATGCAAGTCTGAGTCTGCAGCTGATCCAAGTTACAACATTTTTGTTTTTCTATTTCAACACACACCTGTTTCTAATTGCCAACATACCTTGACTGGTCGCCTGCCTACAGGCACCTCATCGATCCTCAGTGTTTTTACCAACTCCTTTCTATACCCAGCCACTCACCTTTCATTTTGACAGTGGGGGAATTGGGTCCGGCAGATTGCTTCCTCCATCCTCTCCAATTCTGGCATAAGCTCTCCGCCTCAGAGATGAAGGAACAAAGGGAGTCTTCTTCAAAGCGGTCAGAATCTTCAAATGAAAACCTTTCCCCGTCCTCCCACTCTGCAAACATGAGTTCCATCACATCCAAAAAAACAGGGAAAGGGAAAAAGCAGGCCTTCTCTCTCAGAGAGGTGCAGCGACAGGACTCCAGGACAACCTGTATTAGTACTTCAAGTTCAATTTGCTCATTTGTCTCGGGAGACTAGGTAGGTGGGTGGGGGAAGGAGCAACACCAGCAAAAACCCAAGCAACTACAGCGACAGACGTAACTAAATTTCTGACCGTATACACTCAACTTTAAAAAAAAAAACCCCAAAAAACACCCACAGCTGCAACGTCTTCACAACTCGGCTTCCTCAAAAGAAAGAAAAAGTGCAAACACACAAACAGCTCCTTGGCTTGGCTGGCATGTGGACACCTGTATTTAGCAAAAACGCGGGAGAGGCTGAAATAAGGGAGGTTTCCAACCCCCCCCCCAAAAAAAAGCAGAAAAAAGGGGAGGGATATAAAAAATAAAAACCCCACCCAGAGGAAACTGCATGCAAACAGGGGGCTCACCGAGGCCCGTCTATAAGCCACCAGCGTTTGGCAAGGGAACTTGGGATGTCAGGCGAGTGCACATGTGCAAAACCATGCCTACCGCACCCCGAAGTTTTGACACCCCCCCCAAAAAAAAAAAACCGCAAACGAGACGAGGCCCCTCGCAGGACGCCTCTCAGCTGGAGGGGGGGAGAGGTGGGGGCAGGAAGGCTGTTGCTCCACCAGAGAGTGTGACAGAAAGGGGTCGAGTAAGGAGAGAGGCAACTGTGGGGTTGAGAGACAGGAGATATGTGGGGCGGGGGGGGCGGGGAGGCCCGGCAAATAGGGAGGCTGCGGCGCCCCCCACCGCGGGCTTGAGGGGGAAACGGACGGAGCTGCCTCAGGCGGCGGCGAGGGAAGCAGCTGAAACGGCCCTCGGACGGGTTCTGGGGGGGGGGGGCGGGTTGTCTCGTCCGTCGTCCGGGCCCAGCGAATGGAATCCCTTTCACGGGGGCGCCATGGCGGCGGCGGCGGGCCCCTCCTGGAGCCGGGCGAAGGCGACGACGGAGCGAAGGGAGGAAGAGAAGGGGCGGCTCCGCGAAGCGAAGTAAGGGGTAGGTAGGTTAACCCAGGGGCCTGGGCCTGGCGCGCCGACGCCTCCCTCTCAGCCGTCCGCTGGGCGAGCGCTAAAATGGCCCCCCTTGCTCGCCCGCGCGCGCCCGCGAGGCCACCCCCACCCCCTCCCCGCACGGCCACGGGCGAACGAGCGCGCGCGCAGCCCTCCCTCACAGCCACCACAGCGAAGCGGCCCTTTAGGCTCCTCCTCCTCCTCCTCCTCCCTCCCTCCCTCCCTCCCGCCTCCTTATCGCCCAGCTGAACTTCGCTTCCGGTGGCGCCGCTTCCGGCTTCCTCCGCGACCGCCCGCAGAGATAGGGAGGAGGGAAAGAAGATAACCACGAACCCGCCATAGAGATGCGAATAGTAGAGACGCCCGCGAGTGTCGCCTCGTGAAAACGGAAGCTTCCGGGCTCCTTTAGGTTATCCGCGCAGGGTTACCTGGGGTCGCGGCTGCGGAACACGCGTTGGGCGCGCGTTCGGAGCGCTGTGGTTTTGCGTAGGGTCATGGATGATCTGTATTGCTGCATTGCAGGGGGTGGCTGTTGTTATTATCATTATTATTTATCATTTGCTAGAAGCTACTCAGAGTGTCTGGGGCAACCCAATCAGATAGGCAGCATATTAACAACAACAACAACAACAACAACAACAACAACAACAACAACAACAGTTTTTATTATTCTATTTGTCTACTGCTCTTCATCCAAAGATCACAGGGCTGTCTGCAACATAAAATTACAAAAACAAAAAAATAAAACAAAAACAAACCAGTAACCCCCCTCACGCAAACACACAAGTCCATAGAATGTTAATCTTCCCAAAGCCTTGTTGAAGAGAGATGATTTTGCCTGGTGCCTAAAGATATGTAAGGAAGGGCCAGAGGGTTGGACTAGATGACCCCAGGGTGCCTTCCAACTTCAGATTCTACAATTCTATGTCAGCTGTGGGAATTGCAGCTCGGTGTGTGAGGATCATAGAATTGTAGAGTTGGATGGGACCACAGGGGTCATCTAATCCAAACCCCCACCCCCCACAATGCAGGAATCTTTTGCCCAAGAATGTGCTTTGAATGTACTTCAGTTCTCATTGAACTCATTGAATGTGGGACTTGCTTCTGAGCAGGCATGCATGGATTGTAGTGCCAGACCCTGCCAGGTGGTGGAAGTGAGGAGCAGCCTATAGGAAACATTGGGGAAATCCAGGACTTCAGTGTAGCCTGAGCCAGCCCACAGATGAGGCAGGAAGAAGCAGCTGCCCCAGACAGCAGAAACACAAGAGGAGGCATCTCACCTGCCCCACTACTTCTTTTTTTTAATATAAATAATTTTTATTAACCGGCCAATCAAATCAAATCAAATCACATCACATAAATTCCGAATTACAAAGCCGAATTTTAAATTTTGTTGAGGGGGCCCATATTTCAAGATCCGAAGGGGGATTCTGATCATCTTCTTGCTACTGAGTTAATGTCCAAATCAGTCCAAACAAAGTTCATAATTCTATCCAGTCTTATCTTGCTGTTTCCACATCTCATCTTGTTCGTATATTTTCTCTTTTTTCTTTATGAACTCTTCTGATAATCTCCTTAAGCCGATAAACACCAATAATAATCCTGTGTGAATTTTTCCGTTCGTCCAATCCTCAAATCGAGATGGTTTCCATATATCATCGCATTCATAGATAACATCACTCTTTCCATCATTAATCACAGAACTGTCGCTCTTAAGTGCCTCTGAGGAGTTTCACCCACAATATAAAAACAGCTCTATTTCTCTATTTCTCCTCCCAGACTTAAGTCCTCCGACAGAACTTCCCAATATGGCGACGGTATTTTTAACTGCGTCATTCCAAAGCCCTTATACATTCCACGCTCTTCTTAAAACATGCTTTGGTTAGAAAGTTTATCTCCACACAGACGTAAATCCACAGCTTAAGTCCTTCAAACGACATTTCTGACTTGTGAGGGGGGGGATTCTTGTTTAATCACATAGAGGAAAGAAAGGAAAGTTTTTTTTCCCCTCCCCCATCCAGTCCCTTTGCCATACCGAGACTTGGTGTATCTTCATCTGATTGACTCGTCTTGTTTATCAGAGATCTCTTCTGTTAGCAGTCTTTACTCCCCCTCCTTCCTTGAAATATGTGCATTCGCTTCATCCTAATCATTTCTTTTGAAGTTCTTGCAGCTAGAGGCGCGGATCAGAGGCAGCGTCCAGGAGCGCCGAAATCCACCGGAGGGCATTCTGCCTAGTGCCCCCATCCCCACAAATTCGGGGGTGGTATAGGGCACAGCAGGCAAGGGCAGCGCCCCCCCCCACAATCCTGGGGGGGGGTAGGGAGGCTATTTACTCCCATCACAGCCTCCAAATTACCTCGTGTGGGTCGGAGAGATGTTATTGTCAGCCATCTTCTGATGCGCCCCTAGTGGCCCCTACCTGCCCCACTACTTCTACCAGTGACAGAGACCACTTTGCCACTGGTCTCCACCCACCCCTGCAGGCATAGGGATCCACCGCCAAAGCTCTCCAGAATGCCCCCCTCTAGCCAGGTTCCATTGGGTGCACTTGTGGAGTTTGCAACCTACCACGCCCAGCAGCAAGGCTTTGCAGCAGCTATTTGTTGAAGGAAAGCTCTTGCAGAGCTTCAAACTCCCCAGCTACCTTGTGTGGGGTGGCAGCAGGATGTATTGCCTCAGGTGGAAAAATGTCTTGGGCCACCCTTGAGCGCAGCTGGGATAAAGCAGCCGTCTGGGCTCCTCTTCCACAACAAAAGGTAGCAGCTAATGCTAATTCGAAGCTTCTTTCATTTTTAGGTGAATATTTTTGGAAGGGAATTTTATTTTTAGTTTTGAATTATTTTTACACTTTCTGCCTGACTACTGCTCCATGTGGCTAACAGGCAGCAAAGCAAAACAAACAGGTGGATCCTGTGTTTTCCCTCCAGGAGAAAGCAAAAACACCCTGAATACTGGGGTCCACATTGACTGCTTGAAAGTGTAATGTATCAGGCAAAGAAGCAAGAATTAAAGTACCAGACAAAGCCCTGCAATCTGTTTACTTGCTCATTAGGTGGCATGGGAAGATTTGCAAGGTAAGTTAAGTAGTCCCTATCCCTTTAGGGACTAGGAAAGGGACGCGGGTGGTGCTGTAGGTTAAACCACAGAGCCTAGGACTTGCCAATCAGAAGGTTGGCGGTTCGAATCCCCGCAATGAGGTGAGCTCCCGTTGTTCGGTCCCTGCTCCTGCCAACCTAGGAGTTTGAAAGCATGTCAAAGTACAAGTCCGGCGGGAAGGTAAATGGCGTTTCCGTGTCCTGCTCTGGTTTGCCAGAAGCGGCTTAGTCATGCTGGCCACATGACCCGGAAGCTGTCTGCAGACAAACGCTGGCTCCCTCGGCCAATAAAGCGAGATGAGCGCCGCAACCCCAGAGTCGGTCACGACTGGACCTAACGTTCAGGGGTCCCTTTACCTTTACCTTTATCCCTTTAGGTAAGGGTGTACTCTTATGACAGAACCTCCATCAATCTGTATCCTTTACCAAAATGGCCATTGCACCTTGGGGCTTTCCAAAGGTTATTGGATGGTCCAGAAGTCACTGGAAGCATCAGTAGTTTTGTCAGTTTTGTGGCAGCAAGTCCAGTGTAGAGTTGTACAAGTTAGATCATCAATGGTTTGACAATTATGTAAATATTTTTATAGATCTGGGGGGGGGGATACCCTCCTAAAAATGAATAAATACAAGGATTTTTATTAATTGGGATATGGATTAAAACACAAACTGCAGAGCTTGCCAGACAGAGGATTCCTGGGCTGGTTTATGCAAACTAACCTGGCAGAGCTATGCCATCAAGGAAACAAGAGAGGGCCATTAACAATATAAGGGAACTCCTTCCCCCTTGCCCCAGGTATGACCAGAGACTGGGGATTGGGGAGGTTGCCAGGGTAACTGCTCTGGGGAAGAGCAAAGGGTTTTCTGGGAAGGAGGTGAAAGAAAAAGGCTGAGATCCATCTTTGGGGGAGGCTGGCTGCAGGCAGGCTGCGCTGCTGCCTCCTGAAAAAAAGCATGCCATAAGATCTGGACTCCCTCCACGCAGACTGAAGGTGTAAATAGGTGAATTAAGATGTTGTAGAAAGGCAGTACAGTGGTACCTCGGGTTACAGACTCTGCTAACCCAAAAATAGTACCTCTGGTTAAGAACTTTACCTCAGGATGAGAACAGAAATTGCATGCCAGCGGCGCAGCGGCGGCAGCTGGAGGCCCCATTAGCTAAAGTGGTACCTCAGGTTAAGAACAGTTTCAGGTTAAGAACAGAACGAATTAAGTTCTTAATCCGAGGTACCACTGTATTCAGCAACCCATTGTGCTGTGATCTGAAGACAGCTCATGCAGTCACTAACACCACAACTACCAGTATATTGGTACAAAAGTCAGGTGCCTGCCCCTCTCTACAGAGCAGTGGCAAAAGAAAGTCCATGGTGTCCCAGGCCCCCACACAGGGTCGGTGTCCCTTTGGAGAATAGAAGAAGATGCAGTGGAGACTGTCATGGGTTTAAGAAATATGGTTTATTTTTCTTCAAACAATGTTGGGTGCTTTCCTTACAGCCTTCTATTGGACCCAAACAGGATTCCCAAATAGAGTAGATAACAGAGATTCAGTAACTAGACCTTTGGTTCTTCGGTATTCAGAATTTTACCCACCACCACCCCCCGCTTGTGAATAGATTGTCTGAAAAGCACATTCTAGGCTGTGAGGAAGAGATGATAGTAATTAACACTGGCAGCTGTAATTACACCTCATGCTAATAACACAGAACAGACAATTTGGTAATTACTGTGCCTTGTCTTTTATAGTGCTGCAGGAGGGATAGTGTGTTGACTTTAATTGAATAAAAGGGGACGGTTTGTGGATGATGTAAGCAAACAGTGCTATGCTGTTTTGCACTAGCTAAAATTTTAATCAAAAGATACATTACTGTACCATTAATCAACATATGTGCTAGATTCTGAAAACTGGTCATGCTATCAACGGATTCCCAGTGATGAGAGTGAGAGAATTAGTCTTCTTCCACTTGAGAGGCGCTTTGCATATGAGACTTGAGAGCAACTTTATTTTCATTTCCTTTTATAAATCCAATGATAAAAATAAAAATTTTACATTTATTAGAATATAAGAGCGTAAGTTCAGATTAAAAGGATGGGTGTGGCCATCTAACATGCATCTGAAAGCCTTTCCCTTGATTAGGCAAGACAGCCACATTTTCTAGTTTGGAAAGCTCTGAAGTTAATAAATACCAATAAGGGTCCCAGTTTAACTAGGACTATACACCAGGCTTCCTCAACCGTGGCCCTCCAGATTTTTTGAGACTACAATTCCCATCATCCCTGACCACTGGTCCTGCTAGCTAGGGATCATGGGAGTTCTAGACCAAAAACATCTGGAGGGCCAAGGAAGCCTGCTATACACCATAGACATCTTACCATGATTTTATAATGCTGTTAATTCTGAGTTGTGGTGAAAAATTCCGTGACAATGCTGCCCAGGGTGGATTTCCTTTGAATGAGAAAGAACTGGAGACATACACTCTTCTTCTTCTTTGTCATATTTAGTTTATTTACAAATATACAAGTAAACCTAAGTGGAGTCAAAAAGGCACTCCATCAAGGCAGCAAATGTACTTCCCCATATCTGTTCTGCAGAGAGCTACCCCTTGGAGCCAACTCAAATCTTTCTCTTTATTTCTTCCAAAACTGCCACCTCCACCACTCCCTCTTTCCCAGGCTCAGGGGAAACTCAGTCCCAACTATCTCCTAATCATTTCTAATTAATGGCACAAATTTGTATCTGAAACTTAAACCACGATGGGTTCCTGACAAATAAAAATAAAAAAGCACAATAAAACAACCAATAAAATAAATAATAATAACAAAAGAGCAGAACGGTAAAACCATATATTAAAACCAGAGCAAGGTAAAATCCAAATTATTTTCTTAAAACAGTATCTTAAAAGGGAAGAGCATAGAAAGAAGAAACACCATGGTACTCGTGCATCAGCACAACTGGACGCCTTCATCTGCCCCAGCTGCAACAAAATGTGTCTCTCCTGTATCAGTCTCTACAGCCACAGCAGGCACTGTAATTCTCCAATGGTTTGATGAGATCTCCAAAGGTATACTTCTCCATTGTCTCCCAAGATGCCAACAGTACAAACAGATCTTTAAACACCCTGGACATGTAAAAAATTGGCACCACACAAGCCTGGAGTGGGGGTATTTCAAAGATGAATGCTGCTGTGGACCGGCTCTTTCTCTGCTCATCACCTGCCTTGTTTCTTACGTCGGGCCCAGAAGGGCTACTGAAGAAGATCTCAACATTCAGGCAGTTTCAAGAGCTCATATCTGATCACTCTGGGCTATGAACCAACAGCCTGCCTCACAAAGCAATAGTTAGCCAGCAATGTAACACACAACACACAAACGCAAACAAACATCTGTGGTAATTTGCATAATTGTTCATCTAATGTGTTTAAAAAAAAACATTTAGGAAGACACAAGTTAAAGTTTCCAGGTAGTATATATTTCAGAACTCTGCATCTTAAGGTGCTGACCAGCTGGAGTGTACATATGTTACGAAAGAAACGAGGGAATAAAATGAATATGCCACATTTTGTTTCATTCATTTCAGTTAAAATGGCACAAACACTTTAAAGTACTATGTTTTCTGCTGTCTCAAGGTTTTGTTTCTCTGTCCTGCCACACTAGCTTGGTGCATTTGTTCACAAACTTCTGCCTGTCTTCCAAAGCCGCAAGATACTTCAAATGCTACTCTCCAAAACTGTTCTCTTGATATATGTAACATCTGGGATGTTATAATGTTAAGGAGATATGTAGACAAATGTTAAACGGAGGGGGAGGAGAAGTCAAACATATCTTCCCAGTCATCATCCGAAAACTTTCTCACTGACCTGACAGGGAAAATTGAAAATATGGAAAGGAGAAGTGTGTGAGAGAAGCAGAAATTCTATGGAAAAAATAATTTCCCTGACCACCCAGGAGAGCAATGTGACATTAAAAGCACAATAGCTCAGTTCAGACATCATGTCAAATCATGGTTTTCATTAAACATATTCTAATGTTTGCAACTTCCAAGCATACAAAAGGCAAGTCACTGCAAGCTCCTTATCCATTTTTGTTTTCTCAGAGCAATCCGTTCCTACATTGCCTTCTCTTCCTGTGGCTCAGCAGCCTCTAAACTAGAGGTTGCTAATCTGTGACCCTACAGTTATTTGTTGTAGACTCCAGCTGCCAGCTGCTCCAGCCAGCATGGCCTGTGGTCAGGGATGATGGGAGTCCAACAACATCTGGAGGGCCATAGGTTAGCCATTTCTGCTCTAGATGACTCTAGAGACAGAGTGGTATCTATAAAATCAAGTATCGCACCAGCCCGAGATTAGCATAAACCATGGCTTGCAATCCCACTTCCAGCAACAGTTTCTAATTCTGGGTTGTCAGCTAACTGCAAACCATGATTTGGCATGATATCTGAATTGAGTCAATATCACCCTTTACTAAAAAGAAAGATTGAGAGGGTGAGTGGAAACAGAATAAAGCAGGTAGCTGAAACCATACAGGTGATCTGGTGTGAACAGTACAGAGTAATTCGGGGTAGCAAGAGTAGAAGTTTGTGTGAATGGACACTCCATAAGAAATATTCCATTTAGCAGCACCATGGAATATGACCAAGCCCATTCTCCCCTGTGCCCTGAAGAAGTGTGGCAGCTCTTTTGGAAAGAGTGGCATTGCCACCACTTGTTCTTTCAATAAACAGAACTTGGTATGAATACATCAGCCACAAGGATGTTAAATTTTCATTCACCTTCTCCTATCAGTAGCGTAAAATATTTTCTTGCTGCCCGCTTGCAAACAAACCTTGTTTAGGTACCAGCAAAAAACAGACACCCAACCAGAGACAAAATGAAGACATTCTTCTAAGCCACTGCCCAAATACTGCTGAGTAAAACAACACAAATCCATCTTTGGATTGAATGGTCTTATATCAGTTTGGTCACCTTCTTGATCCAGGGCACAAATTTGCTGACTTTTGTGTAAACACCAGGAGAGTCTTTTCGCCCACACCCATATCCCCAGGAAGTGATCCCTAGAATTACCCAGTGTCCACCTGACCTTTGACACATTAGCGGACCCCCACTATCCCCCTGACAGCTGTCCACCCGGTTATCTTCAGAAATGTTTCCAGCGCACAGCATACGATTAGTGAACTTCTTTCCATAACGGGATTTGCACACTCTTCTTGGGAGTAGGGGCACCGAGCCCTGGAGTAACGTCCTTGAGTATGACCTCCCTGAAACAATAATAGGTTATATATCTAGTGCAGCTCAGATAACCAAAAATCCTACCCACCAAACACAACTATTGTTCTCCTGCACAATTTTGATTAGGTTAACACACAGAAAAAAAATATCCTTCCCTAGGCCAGGATGGTATTTTAATGCAATGTGAAGTGGATTTTGATGTGATCTTCTTATACAGTCGTATCTTGGATCCCGGACAGCTTGCAGCTTGAACGTTTTGGCTCCCAAATGCCGCAAACCCAGAAGTGAGTGTTCCAGTTGGCAAACATTCTTTGGAAGCAGAACGTCCAACAGGGCTTCCTCGGCTTCTGACTGAGTGCAGGAAGCTCCTGCAGCCAATCGGAAGCCGTGGCTTGGTTGCTGAACGTTTTCAGAAGTCGAACGGACTTCCGGAACAGATTCTGTTTGACAACCAAGGTATGACTGTAATGTGTTTTTATGGGGCAGGGGAGCAGGTTTAAATAAAAAGCTGGCAAAATGCTGGATGTGTTTACAAGACAGGATACACAAAGGTTAGCTGTAACTAGCATCATGTGTCTAAAGGTAAAGGTAAAGGGACCCCTGACCATTAGGTCCAGTCGTGACCAACTCTGGGGTTGCGGCGCTCATCTCGCTTTATTGGCTGAGGGAGCTGGTGTACAGCTTCCAGGTCATGTGGCCAGCATGACTAAGCCACTTCTGGCGAACCAGAGCAGCACACGGAAACGCCGTTTACCTTCCCGCTGGAGCGGTACCTATTTATCTACTTGCACTTTGATGTGCTTTCAAACTGCTAGGTTGGCAGGAGCAATGGGAGCTCACCCCGTCGCAGGGATTCGAACCGCCGACCTTCTGATCGGCAACTCCTAGGCTCTGTGGTTTAACCCACAGCACCACCCGCATCCCTATCATGTGTCTAGGCATACATTAATTCTGCAAAGTGAACTGCCCAAATCCTTGTAGAGCAGAGTGATCTTGCAGTGGTTGCTGGAGCACTACTTCCTACATCATAGGAAAAGAATCAGGGTGATCTGGGGACATGCAAACTGAGATCTGGGAATAATCCATGTGTATTATGTGATCATCTGCAGAGTTCTATAACACCAGGGTAGCTGGCAGCCTATTCAGTAGTGCCTATCTGGGATTATCCCTCTTAAACCTTGCAACTATGAAAACAGAAACAGAAACCTGCATAAATTTGTGGGTAGATTTCCTTTGCACGGCCTTTCCTGTGCCAATTCTTCCTTCATACACTACTACAACATCTTCCCAAGCACTTAGCAAATACATGTAGTTCACATACTGCTATGATACAGAGACACCGCAGTCATACACTCAGTCTAATCAGCACATTTGATGGCACTGCCTGTCCCTCTATTACCCAACAGTGGCAAATGGGTGCATCTGTTCCCAGGCCTTATATGTTGGCAATTTTTAAACCTTCCAACAACTGGAATGTTTGCAAATATCTCAATAAATGCCCTATCAGATGAGCAGGGAGGATATTTAAATTAATTGCCAGAGTTCTCAGCCAACGGCTAGTGCGGACTGTGCTTACCTCAGTCTTTTTCTTTAGCAGAATTTAAAATGAATTTGGCAAAAAGACTGTTTTTTTCCTGCAAATCAGCTTGTTTTGTGCTTTAATTTGATGCTGAATTTGTCTCTATATAGTGAGCGCCCTAAAAGATTATCCAAAGCTGGGTAGAACAGACACCCCGAATCTTACTATCTCTTTCCATGTGAAAAATCCTGACACAATCTACAACTTACCTGTATCTCCCCAGCCAGATATGACGCAGGCCTGTCTATCTACAGAAGACTTCTCCTTCCTCTCAGGAAGGCAGACAGGAAGGACATGGTGGCTGAAGGAAAGGCAGTTGCCGCTTTTGCCCCGAATTCTGACTAAAGCAATGTCATTGTCGTTGCTGCTAGACTGGTAGTTCCTATGAAGGACAATCTTCTCCACCGGCAGCTCTCTCTCGAACTCGTCCCTCACACCAGTGTGGTGGTCTCCCACACGCAGCAGGTAGCGCCGTACATCTACTCCAAACCTGGCCATGAGAGAATGATCAGTCAGTCCATTATTCATCCATAGAGATGACTCACCCTTTTTCTCCTTTTCTTGTTCAGCGTTGAAATTTAGATTGCAGTCTCCCTGGGCACAGACCCAGCTTTTCTGTTCATGATATTCTGCAAGGCATCACGTTAACTGATGGCACTAATGTGAATACACAAGATCACCATCTCAAGACTGCCACTCTCTTGTGTTCACAAAAGGTGGCCAATCGTGGGCTCTCTTTACTTAGGTAGGTATTTTAGGTGAGGGCCATAGGTTGACGGTTTTGAGTTGGGGACAGAATGGCAATCGTGCTTTGCACTTCTGCACTTTAAGGACTCTTTTACAGTGATGCCCCGCAAGATGAATGCCTCGCAAGACGGAAAACCCGCTAGACGAAAGGGTTTTCCGTTTTGGAGGCGCTTCGCAAAACGAATTTCCCTATGGGCTTGCTTCCCAAGACGAAATGTCTTGCGAGTTCCTGCAGGTTTTCCCCCCTTCCCCCCCCTTTTCTTAAGCCCCTAAGCCGCTTATCAGCTGATCCGCTGATAAGCCGCTTATCAGCTGATCCGCTAAAAGCCACTAAACCGCTAATAGCACTAATCCGCTAAGCTGTCAATGGGCTTGCTTCACAAGACGAAAAAGCCTCACGGAACGGATTCTTTTCGTCTTGCGAGGCACCACTGTACTTGCAAACAGCCTGTTACCTTTTGAAGCAATGTGCTGCCGTCAGCACCCAGCAGTTGCTGATGAGAGTCGCTCCACACAGCAGACGAGCATCTCTGTGAAACCCCTTTAGACGTAGCGAGACCTGCCAAGGCCAGCCTCCTCTGAAAGAGAAATGGGAGGCAACGTGAAAAATACAGAGGTAGACGAAATAAGGACAGAAGGAAGGGTTATGTGAAGGATGTTCCATGCTTCATTAATTTGCGTTTTTTCTTAAAGAAACTCTGTTAGCTAGTGGCACAACCTTCTAGAGTAAAGTGAGCATCACCAGCATAAATATCATGACTGCTAGCAGCACTGAAATGAGCTCATTGGTGTTTGGTGCTGTACAAGTACAGACAGCCAGAGGTCATCACTAAGGGTATTCAACTGAAGGCTCGCGAAAAAGGCAATAAGGGGATGCAAAGAGAATGCACCTGCTTAGGTCCTGCCACAGCACTGCAGAGGAGACTGGGGGCAGGTCACCCAACAAGACAGCCAAGGCAGTTTCAGTACCAAATCTGGACCAAAATGGATCTAGGTAAAGGAATCTAAGAATCCCTAGACATATGCAAACACCTTGTCCCCAAATCCAACCTGAAGACGCTTGGAAAAATAATCAGAGTTCAGAGACCATTGCTTTCAGAGTGGTTTCAAAACTGCCTCCTTTCATAACAAGGCATTAAATGCCTACTGGGCTCAGTAAGCCATCCCTCTTCTTCCCAGTCTTATGAGCCAAAAGGTGCACAGAGCAAGCAAATAGGCAATATATCGCATTCCTACAAGCAACTTTTCTGTTATAACCTTAGCCCTCAGTAATGAAATTCATTCAATAAATTATGGCTGGAGTCTGCCCAAAGCATCCAAATCATGATGGATGCCAGCATATATTTTTTTAATTCTCAAAACACACCGCCAAAACAATGTGCCAATTATGGCTTCTTAAAACCAGCCTCTGGGCCTAGATAAAGAAAGCCCCAAACCACTCAAAGTAACTCCACTGGGTGGCACTGCATAAATGCAATACTGGCAGAAAAGGGTTTATGTTTTTGTCATCACCATCGTTGACACAGTGCAGGCTCAAATGCAAGATCTCACTTGTATTTTTTTAATTTGGCTTGAGTTTCCCATCACTTGCATTTGAACCATCTTCCCGTCATTGTCCCAAGCTCCCCGGTATAACTTTACTGAATAGACTCTGCTCTGTGGGAAAGGACATGGAGGAGCAATTACCTAGATTGGCCAAGCATTTTCCTGCCTGTCAACTTATTTCCGAGAAGAGAGTACCATTCAGTTCCAAAGAAGTATCCGATCAGAAGGTCGGCGGTTCAAATCCCCACGACGGGGTGAGCTCCCATTGCTTGGTCCCAGCTCCTGCCAACCTAGCAGTTCGAAAGCACGTCAAAGTGCAAGTAGATAAATAGGTACCACTCCGGCGGGAAGGTAAATGGTGTTTCTGTGCGCTGCTCTGGTTTGCCAGAAGTGGCTTAGTCATGCTGGCCACATGACCCGGAAGCTGTACGCCGGCTCCCTCAGCCAATAAAGCGAGATGAGCGCCGCAACCCCAGAGTTGGCCACGACTGGACCTAATGGTCAGGGGTCCCTTTACCTTTACCTTTAGACACATGATGCTAGTTACAGCTAACCTTTGTGTATCTTGTCTTGTAAACACATCCAGCATTTTGCCAGCTTTTTATTTAAACCTGCTCCAAAGAAGTATATACATGATACTATTTCTTACTAGGGCTTGCTGATCAGAAGGTCGGCGGTTCAAATCCCCACGATGGGGTGAGCTCCCGTTGCTTGGTCCCAGCTCCTGCCAACCTAGCAGTTCGAAAGCCCGTCAAAGTGCAAGTAGATAAATAGGTACCACTCCAGTGGGAAGGTAAATGGTGTTTCTGTGCACTGCTCTGGTTCGCCAGAAGTGGCTTAGTCATGTTGGCCACATGACCCGGAAGCTGTACGCCAGCTCCCTCGGCCAGTAAAGCGAGATGAGCCAGCAACCTCAGAGTCGTCCGCAGTTGGACCTAACGGTCAGGGGTCCCTTTACCTTCAGGTTCCACCGAATTCAGTTCCATTTACTCTCTAGTAAGGGTGCTTAGAACTGCAGCTGGGCAGTGCAGTTGATGGTATTGCTACACCAGTGGCTGCAAACAATGGCACAACATTGGCATAATGTAGCCACAATCTTAAGCGACAAAGACAAAATAAAAAAATTCCTTCCAGTAGCACCTTATAGACCAACTAAGTTAGTTCTAGGTATGAGCTTTCGTGTGCATGCACACTTCTTCTAGAACTAACTTAGTTGGTCTATAAGGTGCTACTGGAAGGAATTTTTTTATTTTGTCTTGACTATGGCAGACCAACACGGCTACCTATCTGTAACTTAAGCGACAAAGTAGACAACAAGATAAAACCTGCTTTAAAGGAGAGTCAACATAGAAAAACTGGCAGACATTCCCTCGGTGTCCTTGGCAATTCTGATGCCACCCACCGACCACTGCGTTGTGCATCCCAGCTGTCACATTAGCCATGCATGAAAGGAGCCGATCAATGCACAGCAATGCCCAAACGACCCAATGACATCACCCTACACACCATGCATACAAAGCACAATGCGCCAGCAGCCACAAACGCAACCCCAGTACAGACAGCTGTGGCACAGCAAGCAGGAGCCCAGATAGACACATCTGAGGCATAGTGTCATGGCCAAACAGATGGAACTCAGGACGGACAAATAGTCCCAATCAGAACGTTTCCTGGCACTTACGTATGTCAGAATGCCTGTGAGCATGCATAGATATTTTAACCAATCAAGGTGCAAGTCTTTTGGTGAGGAAGGGGTTTAATCTCCCTAGGTTAAAAGAAGGGAGAGGGTGTCTGTATTGCCCCAGGCAGGGAGGCAATGGGTGATTCTTGTTTTTCCTGCTGCTACTGGGTTGTTTTCATTTAGTGGACCCATTTCTCTATACATGATTAAAGGTAAAGAGACCTCTGACCGTTAGGTCCAGTCGCGAACAACTCTGGGGTTGCAGCGCTCATCTCGCTTTACTGGCTGAGGGAGCCAGCGTACAGCTTCTGGGTCATGTGACCAGCATGACTAAGCCGCTTCTGAGCAGCGCACGGAAACGCCGTTTACCTTCCCGCCGGAGCGGTACCTATTTATCTAGTTGCACTTTGATGTGCTTTCGAACTGCTAGGTTGCCAGGAGCAAGGACCAGGCAATGGGAGCTCACCCCGTCGTGGGGATTCGAACACTGACCTTCTGATCGGCAAGCCCTAGGCTCTGTGGTTTAGAGCACAGCGCCACCCACAGCGTCCCACCTATACATGATTACTGGTTAGTTACTTGTTAGTTCAGCACTGGAGCTTTTGATTGATGCGAGAACTCAGTGGAAGGTGTGTAGGGAAACTGTTGCTGTCTGTTTAGTTTTTTCGGCAAGGGATGAATACAGGCGTATTACGCAGAGGTTACATTCTTGGGTAGCGCATGTATACGTGAAATCGCTTATAGGGAGGAACAACATCTAAAAAGCCGAACTCTGCCAAAAATCCGCCCAACTACAATCGCTCCCTCCAAACCTCTTTTCTCAAACCCCAACTCTTCACAGGCCTTGAAGATCGGTACAAAGGCTCCTGGGATTGCAGCAGCAAAGACTCCTAGGACTGCTAGCTGTTTTCCTGCTCTTTTCATGCCATTTTTGCAGTTTTCCTGTTCTTTTCGGGCCGTTTTTGCTCCTTTTGCTCCTTTTGCTCCTTTTGTGCCTTTTTGCAGTTTAAATCACTTATACATTATTTCAAAAACTTATGTCATGTGGTACGGCTTAATTTCTATATACAGTGGTACCTCGGGTTAAGTACTTAATTCGTTCCGGGGGTCCGTACTTAACCTGAAACTGTTCTTAACCTGAAGCACCACTTTAGCTAATGGGGCCTCCTGCTGCTGTCGCGCCGCCGGAGCACAATTTCTGTTCTCATCCTGAAGCAAAGTTCTTAACCTGAAGCACTATTTCTGGGTTAGCGGAGTATGTAACTTGAAGCGTATGTAACCCGAGGTACCACTGTAAAATGTATATGGAGTAAATATTGTCTGGAAACCATACTTGGGCCCTCTTACATAGAAGGTCCTTCCATGTCCACAGATGTGCAGAGAACAATAAGCAGCCCAGCAACGGACTTGTACTTCACCTCTGGTGTTGGGAGTGGTACAGTCCTCCAATGCACCTGGAGCAGCAGAGGCTAGCTCAGGGAGTACACAGTGCAGGGTCAGGTGACATGGTCCTCTACAAAGTGCCACTTGAGGCGGCCACCTTACTCTGCCTAATGGTAAAGCCGGCCCTGCATATGTCCCATCCTGAAGACAGCAGAAGTGAGCAATACAAAAGGGCGTCTGCCCAACAATCAAGACAGAGCTGGATCAGCTACAGGCTTCATTGAATGGCATTGGAGCGAGCAAGAATAGAATTCCAAATGAGTCCTGCCTAGTTAACTGCATTTTCACCAGAAATTTGCAAAAGACCAAAACAGAGCACAAAGCCCGCTCTTAAATTTGCCCGTCTATTGCTTGACTATCAGGAGTCTCACCCTTTGACCAAATGATTATGCATGGTCAGAAGGGATTAGAAATAATCCTAAACACTACTTGGGAGCAATGTTAATCTTTCGCTCTGGGTAATTCATTGCAAACCTCATGAGGAACTATGAAATACACCCAAATTAATCTATTTTTCTATCATGCAACAGAACAACTGGGCTAGGAATATAAGAGGCTGGTTTATACCAGCCCAGATCATCGGTCCATATAGCACAGTATTGCATTCTTCATCTAGCAACATCCTTATTATTATTATTACAAGTTGCAAGTGAGGTACCTGAGAGATTTGTTTCCACCAATTATCCTTTTTTTGCGGTGGTGAAGCAAGCGCCGTCCACACATGCCGAATATTGAACCTGCCAATAAAGCCAATAAACACATAACCTCACATCATAGCCCTTCAACACAATCTGCTGGTACTCCGTTAATGAACATTTTGCCCTTGTATAAAGATTTTGAAAAGATAATACCACTTTAATTAAAAGACAACTTTCCCTTCTCTTGCACCACTATCTTGCATGAAAATTTCAATACATTAAAACTAGGGGAAATGCTTACAAGCCATCATGAATGTTAATGGTCAATACAGAAAACTAAAAATGAAAACAAGAAGAGTCTGGCAAAGCATTTCCCCACCCGTAAAAACAAAGCACCGGAGAAAATAATTGTTTCGGACAAAATAAAACATGCACGTTGCGCACCCTTTTTGCAAATTCGATCTAAAAATCAGTTGCAGCCATAGGCAAGCATAAAGGTCATGGAAACTTACAGTGTTGAGAAACTTGATACAGATAGGTAGCCGTGTTGGTCTGCCATGGTCAAAACAAAATAAAAAAATTAAAAAAATTCCTTCCAGTAGCACCTACTGTGTTACTTCCAGGTGCTACTGGAAGGAATTTTTTTATTTTGTTTTGAGAAACTTGATGTTGTAGTTGGAGGCAGTATCAGCCTTAAGTTGACAACAACCCTTAAAACTTCTTAAAACACTAAAACAAATGTATCATGGCAAAATCTTCCTTTTTAGGACATACTTTTAATAGCAAATGTTGATGGCGGGGATGACAATGCTAGGTTGCTGCACCATGGTCAGTACCATGGTTGGGAGTGGGGAGCCTTATTCTGGGGCCTCACCAAGAAGCCAACAAACTATTGCCAGTGGTAGGTTCTGAAACAGGGAGTGTCAGGGAGCATTAGGACTGATCTGTCCACTGGGTAATTCGCACACTGCAAAACAATTAAGTGGGATTGAGGAAGGGTGGGGTTTTGGAAATCTAGCGTAGGGGCCTGCTTTGGAGGCAGGCACTGGGGGCCTGAATAAAAGACAAGAGTGTGGATATCACAAATAACCCTGTTCATCGGGGTTAACTTGGTGCATATTGTCGTGTGTGTGTGTGTGTGTGTGTGTGTGTGTGTGTTTTAGGGGATGGGATCAGGGCCAAGGGTCACTGAGAGTTTGTTGGGGTGTTTTTTCACCCTTTCTTCCCATGTTGTTTGCCAGGGTGGGGGGAATACCTCCCACAACTTGCTATTTGCTTTTGGAGTTGCCATTTGCTGTAATGCAAAGCTAATGAAAGCCATGATTCTCTAGAAGCCAAACTTCATTCTAAAGTCTACACACAACTATTGAAAATGCCACGGAGAGAGAAGGGTACGGTTAATATGCCACACACCTGCATTTGTGTTTGCCTGGTTCTCCTCCTCCTCCTTGATGTAGTCACAGATCACTCCAGCATCTTTCCAACAGCTGTGAATGTTGCTCTTGCGGGTGACGCATTCCCCCAGGGTGCGCTCAGTGCCACTGCACTCCACCTTGTCCAGATGGATGGGTGCGTGTCCTTCAGCAAGGTAAGCCATGGACTTCGCTTTTGCAGTACCACTGCAAGGAGGGAATCAGTTGAATGGAACACCATGGAAAACAAGTTTCTGTGATTAGAAAAGCCCCTCCGAAAATCAATCGCTATCAGATTATGGACTCCCTTGTCCCCTAAGAATCCAGGTCACAGTATGTCACCCACTGGTAGGAAGCAAACCGCACCAAACCAAAACTCAAGGAAGGATTCCCTCGGAGCAGGGAGATCATAAGCAATGCATGCCAAACTCAAATACTTCAACACACTGAGGTACCATTAAGATCAGGCCATTTCAAGAACATGGACAGCTAATTAAACAATCTATGTCCTTTTGAACTGGGGAGGGGAGTATTATTTGGTTGGTTACTATGTTGTGTAAAAAGGTAAAGGGATCCCTGACCATTAGGTCCAGTCGTGACCGACTCTGGGGTTGTGGCACTCATATCGCTTTATTGGCCAAGGGAGCCTGTGTACAGCTTCCGGGTCTTGTGGCCAGCATGACTAAGCCGCTTCTGGCGAACCAGAACAGCACATGGAAACACAATTTACCTTCCCACCGGAGTGGTACCTATTTATCTACTTGCACTTTGAGGTGCTTTCGAACTGCTAGGTTGGCAGGAGCAGGGCCCGAGCAACGGGAGCTCACCCCGTTACGGGGATTCGAACCGCCGACCTTCTGATCGGCAAGTCCTAGGCTCTGTGGTTTAACCCACAGTGCCACCCGCGTCCCACTTTGTTGTGTATGTTTGTGTAAATTGCTGCAAATTGTGTAAATTGCTGTAAATAGCCCTGTGATCCTTGGATGAAGGGCAGGATATAAATTTAATTTAAAAATAAACAAAATAACCAGTGGCCCTACAAATGTTGTTCGATCCAGCTCCCCTAAGCCCCAATTGACAGAGCCAATGACTAAGGGACGACTGGAGTTTCAGTCCAACAACACTGGGAGAGCTGCAGGTTCCCCATGCCTGCATTGATCAATCCTCACATAGCCTGAGAAGAATCAGCACAAAGAAGCTGCAAGAAAGAGCGCTTCAGCAATACAGACAGACAAACAGCACAAAATCCACAAACTGCATTTGCAGATTAAACCAAAGCTGTTTCCGCTGCAAGATGGAGAGAGCTTGAAAAGACCCCTTGAGAAACGAGGAAACAGAGCTCACTTGAAAGTCCCAAGAGGCAAAAGAGGGGTATGAATAAGCACCTGTGGATTTCGGGGGGCATAGCAGGCTTCACCCTTCTAAAAGCTTCATCAGGCAAAACTAGCCATTGACCATGGACTTTGAATATTCTACCCTCCAACCTTAAACAATACATTGTAAATCAATTACCTGTAACCCAGCTGCTTGCAAACTACAGCTGCATCTCTATCTGTCCAGCCATGGTCACAGACACTGCCCCACTGTCCATTCATGAAAACCTCGACACGCCCCTCTTTGGTGCCGTTCCCATCCACCAGCCGCACAGAGATCCCTGCATGTTAAAAAGGGCACTGTTTAGAACACACTAAAGAAAGAAAACAACTGAATAGTGCAATATAGTAGAGCTGTTGTTGTTTATTATAATTCATTGAACTTATTAGTCCGTTTTTAAGTAAAAGTAACTTGAAGCGACTTACAAAAGGCAACACATGCATTGAAACCAACATAAAACGAAGAGTTCGTCCACACTTCTGCTTGTCCCATTTCTAGAAGGCCATGGGTCCAAGCGGTTTCCCCCTTTCCCTGCTCCTTTTCCAGGGAAAACCTGCTTTTTAGCAGAGTAAGTGGCAGGACTAACACATCCCGCCCAAAGTTAGTATGGAGGCAAGCTCTTCTTGTAAATAAGATCAGCTTAATTAAAAAGGGGGAGGGGAGAGAGATACAGACAGAAAGGAAGAACGTGTTTGGGAACCAAGAAGCTCCATTTGTTGTGGAATTTAAATAATCTGGCCTGAAATCAAGGAAGAGAAATAGATAAAATGAAGGAGAAGGAAACAATACACAGGTCACATCCATGCCATTCATTTAAAGCACATGGCTTCCTCAAAGAATCCTGGGAACTGTAATTTGTTAAGGGTGCTGGGAGTTGTAGCTTTATGAGGAATAAACTATAGTGTCAAGGATTCTTGGCATGAAGTGGAGTAAGAGTACTATAAATGTATGGTGTGGATGTGATCACACTTGATTAGAAAAGGGTAACTGGCACCCATTCTTTTTAAGTATAGTCGTACCTTGGAAGTCGTACGGAATCCGTTCCGGAAGTCCACTGGACTTCCAAAATGTTCAGAAATCCAAAGCACAGCTTCAGATTCAATCGGAAGCCCTGTCGGACATTCTCCTTCCAAAGAACATTCACAAAACAGAACACTCACTTCCGCGTTTGCAGCGTTTGTGAGCCAAAATGTCCAAGTACCAAGGTGTTCGGGATCCAAGGTATGACTGTACTAATTCACTCCTCAGTTCATTTGTCTGATGGGATTAAAGGTAAAGGTAAAGGGACCCCTGACCATTAGGTCCAGTCGTGACCGACTCTAGGGTTGCAGCACTCATCTAGCTTTATTGGCCGAGGGAGCCGGCGTACAGCTTCTGGGTCATGTGGCCAGCATGACTAAGCCGCTTCTGGCGAACCAGAGCAGTGCACGGAAATGCCGTTTACCTTCCCGCAGGAGCGGTACCTATTTATCTACTTGCACTCTGACGTGCTTTCGAACTGCTAGGTTGGCAGGAGCAGGGACCGAGCAACGGGAGATCACACCGTCGTGGGGATTCGAACCGCCAACCTTCTGATTGGCAAGTCCTAGGCTCTGTGGTTTAACCCACAGCGCCAACTACAGCTAAAGGGAAACTAACAGCAAGAACAGGTCCAGGTACA
Source organism: Podarcis erhardii (assembly GCF_964252035.2). Taxonomy (NCBI): domain Eukaryota; kingdom Metazoa; phylum Chordata; class Lepidosauria; order Squamata; family Lacertidae; genus Podarcis; species Podarcis erhardii. The sequence continues at coordinate 14,923,282 of NC_138509.1, read as the reverse complement.
CTCTCTAGGAGCCAAACAAGATGCGACGCTTTCACTTGTCCTGTTCACATGTGGGATGGAGCGGGTGGGTGTACACCTAATTCTTAACATTGAAATGAGGATGTGAAAGAAACAAACCGAATCTTGCCACCCACCATATTACCTCCCTCCTGTTCTCTCACTTTCCTCGCAGACCAGCTGTGATTAGAGCCAGGATCCAAGAAAAGTACCTCTACCAATGGAGAGGAGGCTTCAGTGTCCCTTGCGTGTGTACCCCTTTTAATGTAAAATTTAATCTTGCCCCTCTGATGTGTGGACAAGGCAGGTGCACACACAAACAAACCCCTATCCTGTCCACTTGGCCTGAAGTAAATGGATAAAAGAAGGCCAACTACTTTGAGCTCTACAGCCCAGAATCCAAGTAGATTTCCCAGCAAAGGAATGTGCTGCACAAACTTGCAGCAGTACCAAGCTCTCGCTACCATAAAGAAGGCTGATTGCAGAAGAATTGATGCTTTTGAATTATGGTGCTGGAGGAGATTCTTGAGAGTCCCATGGACTGCAAGAAGATAAAACCTATCCATTCTTAAGGAAATCAGTCCTGAGTGCTCACTGGAAGGACAGATCCTGAAGCTGAGACACCAATACTTTGGCCACCTCATGAGAAGAGAAGACTCCCTGGAAAAGACCCTGATGTTGGGAAAGATGGAGGGCACAAGGAGAAGGGGACAACAGAGGATGAGATGGTTGGATAGTGTTCTCGAAGCTACCAGCATGAGTTTGACCAAACTGTGTGAGGCAGTGCAAGACAGAAGTGCCTGGCGTGCTCTGGTCCATGGGGTCACAAAGAGTTGGACACGACTAAAGGATTAAACAACAACAAAGCTCTCACTGCCTTGTAGAATCCATAGCTAGTTACCTGTAGCCTCTTCAGTGATCCTGTTGCTATCGGGGGAGCAGTGGACACCCACGTCCTCTTCGTGTGAGCAGTCGTGCTGCCCCCAGTTGCTGTGCGGGCAGTCAAAGAGCGACAGCTCAGTGCCTGTGCAAGCCACATCATCCAGTAAGATGAAGCCTTGTCCGGAAGCAAATTCCCCCTCTGCTGCCAGCTGTGCGGGGCCACTGGAGGAAGCAAGCAAAGATGTTGATAGCAGATCTTTTCCTCAAGGGATTCCTGTGCAGAGCATCCATCTTAACCAACAAGGGTGGTTTGAACCCATCAATGCAAAGGAAGGTCCTGTAGATATACTTCCTTACGGGGCCCTGCAGATACATGTGCATATACTTGACAGTGTACTCAGAAAGCACTGGAAATCCTGGAAGGCCTGCTCTCTGCCTTGCAGGCCTTTCCCCCCCTGGTCTGGGAGGGCAGGGCCAGGACTGACTCCAGCTACAAAAGCTGAAGCTGCTGAACAGACCCTTGGGCTGTGGCGTTGTTTGGAGGGTTTGTTGTGGGTAGGGGTTGCTGTTGGTTTTTGTACCTTTATTATAGATCTTGTTGTGATTTATGTGGAAATTGGTGGTGTATTTTTTATGTTTTATTTATTTATTGTTTATGACTACTTTTTATGTTGCAGTTACATATTTTTTTCATGTTGTAAATTACCTTGAGCATGGCTTGAGCTGTGCAAAGGCGACATACAATTATGTATGTATGTACGAAAGGGAGGGTGTAGGAATAAATAATTCCCTTGTTTCTCATTTAACTCTAACAAAACAGTGTTTTTTACAAGGACTAAAGGCAGGATCCTTTGGTATTTTTAGCTTTCCCTTCTCTCATTTTTCTCTGTTTCACCCTCACAGCTAAAATCTGCATTCTATGCCCTGTATGTATACCGACTTGCCTTGTTTGCTTATGTCATTCTGGGTATGTTCATGGTATTATAATAATAGCAAAAAAACTAATATTAATCATACATAGGATTGTGCACATTTTGTAAAAAAAATAAAAAATTGTGAGCTATTGTTTCTTTTGGAGATTTAACATATTTAAACATTTGTATAAAACAGAAAATCTGCACCACTTCCACAATCTTCAAGATGTTCCCTTCTTACTGAGGGCAATCCACAAAAGTAGCATCAGGCATTGTGTGTTGCTCTCCAATTGTGAAGTCAGTTTTTATATGCAAGGTTTTGTCTTGATTCAGATACCGCAACTAGCCATAGTTGAGGGAGATTAACTATGGTTTGGTGCAGTGACTAAGACGACAAACCCTGGCTTCTTGCCAGCCAGCAAGCCAGAATCAGAGACTGTGGTTTGAAGTGAGTTTGGACACCAAGGGCTCTGCTAACTAGTTTGTCATAATTGACCCACACAGCTGGCCCCTTTGAAAAACAAAACAAAACAAAACAAAACAAAACAAAACAAAACAAAACAAAACAAAACAAAACAAAACAAAACAAAACAAAACAAAACAAAACAAAACAAAACAAAACAAAACAAAACACACAATATTATTTAGACTTGCATTTACCTGAAGCCAAGCTGTCTGCAAGCCACCTGGGCATTAATACCTGTCCAGCCGTCATCACACACGCACCCCCAGCTTCCATTGTGGTATACCTCCACCCTTCCTTCATTCGGTTTATGGCCTCCTGCCAGTCGAATAGTACCTTCTGCTAGCATGAGAGAGAGGATAGGCAAGTGATTAAGCAGGAAGATTCCTTCCCTCCCATCCCATGATCCTGAATACTACACACAGTCCAAGCAGTGAACACCCCCAATTACCTTAAATAAATGTCTCTTGGCAATAAATTTTTCGAGAGAAACAGCTTAGATGCCTTATGGCAGGCACCCCCAAACTCGGCCCTCCAGCTGTTTTGGGACTACAATTCCCACCATCCCTGATCACTGGTCCTGTTAGCTAGGGGTGATGGGAGTTGTAGTCCCAAAACAGCTGGAGGGCCAAATTTGGGGGTGCCTGCCCTATAGCCTTCTGCTGTAGAGCAAAGCCAGGAGGTCCTCATTACTCCAAACCATGACAATGACTTAATATTAAAACACAGCAGCTACAATGTCAAGCCCAAGTCAAACACTTTTAAATGCTGTTTATTTTAATGAGACCAAGTTAAGCTTGTGTTTCATGCATGCACTTAAACGAATGAAAATTAAATGCACAAATATAATATGATAATAAATAAGTTGGAAAACACCAACAATGTGCTGCCTCAGATAGGGGTTTTTTGGTTTTTTTTGCATTTGAAGAGAGAAGTCAGCACTGAAATCAAATCTCAGCATCTCCACTTTATTTGTTTTCATATTATCATGTTTCTAACCTCCCTAGTTGCACAAAAGAGGCTGGAAGTATATTTTTTTATACTTTTATTATCTATACCTCTGAAGATTGTGGGGCAGTGTACAATATAAAAACACAAAAATACATAGCATAATAACAGACAAAAACAATACCCCACCTCACATATTATTTCATTCATGTTTTCCCTAAAGGCTTCAGCCAGAAACTGGCAAGGAGATACCCAGCCTTCCTTCATTACATCATCCAAGTCCTCCCCAACTTCAATCTTCTTATAGCAGCTTTCCATTACTCCCCCTCAGCGTTTAGCACAGAAGCTCCTGTGTATATACAGTGGTGCCCAGCAAGACGAATGCCTCGCAAGACGGAAAATCTGCTAGACGAAAGGGTTTTCCGTTTTGGAGGTGCTTCGCAAAACAAATTTCCTAAGACGAAAATGTCTTGCGAGTTCCTGCGGGTTTTTTTCCCTCCCCCCCCTTTTCTAAGCCGCTAAGCTGCTTATCCGCTAAGCCGCTAAGCCGCTAATCAGCTGATCCGCTAAGCTGCTTATCAGCTTATCCGCTAAGCCGCTTATCGGCTTATCCGCTAAGCCGCTTATCAGCTGATCCGCTAAGCCGCTTATCAGCTGATCCGCTAAGCTGCTAATGGGCTTGCTTCGCAAGACGAAAAAACCGCAAGACGAAGAGACTCGCGGAACGTATTCCTTTCGTCTTGCGAGGTACTACTGTACTGCTATAAGGAATCATGAAATAGCGAAGGGAGCAGACTGCAGCACTTGGGGACAAAATCACTGAGGTAGGAAACCTGTGCCTGAGCTGAACCACTTTAGACTGCAGGTGGGAGCTTATCTAAACGAAGTCATCACCCTACAAAATAAATAGATTCCTGCATATAGAAAACAGGGAGGAGGCTAGGCTGGTCTCCTTTGTTTACTAGTTTTAGACTCACAGAGAATCTGGGAGTCCCCACCAGCACTCAGAAGTGGTACAGTGCAGCCAAATATTTGCCATCTCGATGAGAAAAAGGGTTAATGAGGGTCTGCCGCATGTTCTCTGCGGAAGTGGCATCCATACCTGCAAAAGGGTCACAAATTACCCCTGCATCTTCAATGTGGTCACAGTTGTGTTCTTCCCAGCTACTTTTCTTGCACTGGTCCAATGAAAGCTCGTTGCCTGAGCACTCCACTTCATCCAGCAGGATTGGGCCCAAGCCCTGTCCAAATTGAGCCCAAGACACGGCCTTTGGGTATCCGCTTGGAGGGAGACAAACATTGCACACCGTAAGGACCCACAGAGTTACACAAGAAATGTGATCCAGTATGGCAGCTTTGCATTCATAAATGTCCCCACATAAAGTAGAGAGGCATTGACAGATTACCTGAAGCCCAGCTGTCTGCAAATCACCTCAGCATCTTTGTCATCCCACTGGTCGTCACAAATGGTGCCCCAAAGGCCACCATGATAGACTTCCACTCGACCCTCAAAGCTCTTTTTGCCCCCCACCAGACGAAGCGGAGATCCTACACCTGCTCTTCAGGAAGGGAGAGACAAAAAGAAGAAAGAAAGAACGTGGAAAGTAAAATAAAAACTGGCTCCTCGTAGCAAAGGACAACAGTCATTTAGCAATAACAATAAAACCTTTTATTTTTATTTTTATTTTGTTCAACGGAACCTCGTTGCTTCAGGGGTTATACTCCTAATATTTCTACTGCTGTAACAAAAGAGAAAGGGGGGCAAACCCATAATCAGAGCAAACAAGAATATTCCTCAAGAAACTAAAGGATCTATAGGGATTAAGTGTACATGGTTTCAAACACCAGCACCAGCCTACTGTTGGTTCTAGTACAGTGGTACCTCGGGGTACAAATGCTTCAGGTTACAAACACTTTGGGTTACAAACTCCGCTAACCCGGAAGTAGTACCTCAGGTTGAGAACTTTGCCCCATGATGAGAACAGAAATCGCGTGCCAGTGGCACGGTGGCAGCGGGAGGCCCCATTAGCTAAAGTGGTACCTCAGGTTAAGAACGGTTTCGGGTTAAGAACGGACCTCCAGAATGAATTAAGTTCGTAACCTGAGGTACCACTGTATATGGAGTCTGCAGGTTTTCATAATGCTTCAAAATCTTCTTTGACCAGAGACAACAATTAGGCAATGAAATACGCAAATTGTGTTCATGTGTGCATCCTGGGCAAAAACACCCGTGTCGTGCCTTTTTCAGCACCATTAAGAATGGTGCTTGCTATTTTGCTAAAAGGGCTGGAATGGTCTTTAGGGTGTGCTTATACTTTTAGTAAACAAAATTAAATTAATTCTCTGGCTTACCTTGCGGTGGGGCACATTTGGCCACGGCATTTCCGTGCTTGCAGGTTCTGAACATTTCTTGGTAGCTACATTGCAACAACATCTTCTCATCCCCACGGCAGTTTGCGGACTGCAGGTGGAAGGGTATTGGACCCAAACCAGAATAACTCTCCCTTTGGGCTGTGCCAATTTCGCTAAGCCAGAAAGTAGAGCATGCAATAAGTCCAATGGAGATTATAAGTCATAATAATAATAATAACAACAAAATACCATAACACTGTTCTGGTCCTGTGGTAAAAACCAGGAGGGCTATCACATGCCTGAACATTCCTCCATTAAAAAGAAACCAGTTTTGCACCTAGAAGCTGGGTGTCAATGGGAAAGGGTTCTATCCTAGCCTTCTTCTTGATATGCTAGGATTCTGTGGATATACCGTATATTTTTATTGGCAAGATAAAATAGGCAAAAAACGACTGTGCATGGAAGGGGGGTTGCTGATTTCGGTGCCGGTGCTACACTGGTGTGTATGTACAAATGAAGTCCCATTTTTAGATACAACATTTTCTTCTTACATGCTATAAGCAATCCAGTTTTTACTTCATTGTTGACTTAAGAATAAGTTGCAAATGCTCCCATATGGAACTGAACTGCATTGTTACAGAAGAGGTGAGATATGTATAGGCAAGAGAGTTTCAGAGGATCAATCAGTTGCTCCAGCCCAATTGGGAAAAGTGCTACAAGTTTTATGAACCTCTCTTTATTTAAATGAAGACTACCTAAGCCCACCCATGGAGGAAATGTTATTCCACTCTAGGGAGGCAGAAGCTCTCTCTCTATTTGTCCAGTTGTGATTGGTTTGCCATACTTGCCCTATTCATCGGTGGCCCCTTTATCCTTGAAGCAGATTCGAACTCAGGTCAGGTTTTCCTCACATTGGGGTTGCGGGAATTTAATATATTTAGACTGCCTTTGTCTCTTTGTCTATTTAGGAATGAGTAAAATGTATGTATGTTTTCAATAATACTGTTATAAGTTTTTGGGGGGTGGGGCAGGGAGGAAGTAGATTGTATGCAGAGACCCTTCTAACTTCTGGATCCAGCAAGTGTTAAAATAGCCAGGCTAGCTTCCTGTTTGAGGTGATCACCTGGGTGACGGGCCATTAAGGGAAACAAAGGGAAGGGGCTCTGTGTGAGATGGCAAATGGATGGGGTCCCTCCCTCAACTCATGATTAGTTAGAAGGACGAAGACAGAGTCAGAGCTGAGTTGCAGTGATGTGACCTAGAAGTCAGAGCAATGTTTTAGAGCAATGATTGATTTCTGTCTGAGTCCAAGGATATGACTATGGGAGAAACAAGACCTTTTGGGGGTGTTAATGCTGTGAACCCATTCATCACAGGTTCAGGGATGATATATGTGCAAATGAACCATATATTATAAAGAAACCACAATCTCCACTGTGCCTGATTCCAAAAGGAAACACAAACCCTGGGTGAATGCCTGGAACGCCTGGAATCTTGCACTGCTTGGAGATTGGGGTGGTATGAAAGAATGTCAAGGGAATTATGGTCTCCAGCATCTAGCATAAGAAAGAGGTGCTGCCCACCCACAATGAGACATCCCTACCTGAGTCCCAGCTGTCTGCAGACCACACTGGCATCCCAGTCTGTCCAGTCATCCCCACAGATAGTGCCCCACAGTCCATTGAAGTACAGCTCCACCCTGCCACTCTGAATCAGTCGCATGGCACCTGTATCAAAACAGAGAGAAGCCAAACAGTACTGCACCAAATCTTTGAAAAGGCCGAGCAATGTTTAAGCGCAATCTCCCCACATCAAAACACACACACAACAAAGCAAGTCAAACAAAGACCCTGAATAGTTCTTTTAGTTTGGGGCTCCATCTTCAGAGCCCCTCTAACCATGAAAACAGGTTCCTAGAGAAGGACACCCAGAGTTGCAGCAGAAACAATGGAAGCAGTTCCTAGATTCTTAGGAATCAAAGTATTATCACCTTGGCAAAAGCTGAGACCACCATCCTCCACTTTTTCCTGTTGCTTCAACCTTATCCTTTCTTCTTTTGCAGCCATTGACTTTCAGATCTTTTGAGTTCTTAAATGGGAGGCGAGCAGTTCCTTCCACCTTGCAAGCACTCCTAGCACATAATGTTTGCAGTCGTCTCTTTAGAAGAGTCAGTGGCAGCGACACACTTGGTACTCACCTTGGCTGCAGTCACAGTTGGCCCAGCCTACGGCTCCAGAGGCAAGTTGGTAGAAGCACCAAGGCGTGGCGCCACCTTCCGGATTCCTGCAGTAGTTGTGATTCCCTAAGCCCCGGTTTGGATACTGATGAACGTAATCAGGAAAGTCCAACCAGTTTAAGCACGCCGACCCAGACAATGTCACAGACAGCGAGCCGTTGTAATATCCTAAGGGCTCCATCTCACATGCACCAGATACTGGAAGCAGAAGAGAAAAAGAAAAACGTGGCTTAAGTTGCCTCTGGGAACAACTTACCGTATTTTTCGCTCCATAAGACACACTTTTTCCCTCCTAAAAAGTAAGGGGAAATGTCTGTGCGTCTTATGGAGTGAATGCATGGTTCCTGGAGCCGAATTGCCCAGGGGCGAAAAGCAGATCATGCCTTTTTTTAAAAAAAAAGAGGGAAGGGGGTGTTGAAACAAAACTGCTGAGCAGCTGATCGGCAAGCAATCGGGAGGGATAAGGGACTCTAGATATAAAGGAGGCTGCCTGGGAGGGGGAGAGGTAAAAGCACATGGATCCTCAGGATTTTTGCACTGGGTCCCCCCAAATTCACCATCAGATCACATAGCATGTCCATGGCTATAGCCTGCATAAAAAAATCACGCATCCACTGTTTTGTGGGGCCGCAATGGCGCAAAAACGTGGTTACAAAGCACGGATCCACATGGATTCTCAGGATTTTTGCATTGGGCTACCCCAAACTCACCGTCAAATCACATATCATGTCTGTAGCCACAGCATGAACCACAAAAATCATACATCCACTGTTTCGTTCAGAATCCCCCCCCCCCGTTTTCCTCCTCTAAAAACTAGGTGCATCTTATGATCAGGTGAGTCTTATGGAGTGAAAAATACAGTAGGCAGAAGTGCCAGAGGCAAGTTATTATCTTTCGGTTTGCTCCTCATCTGCAGGTAGAGGTGAGCTGAAAATGCCCATTCTTTCTGTGGCCTGCAAAATGCGGAGCCATTTCAGCCATTTGCGGGGTGGAGAGGAAGCACCTGGTTGGCCACTGTGAGAACAGGAAGCTGGACTAGATGGGCCATGGGCCTGATCCGGCACTCTCTTCTTATATTGTTTGGCAGTGCTGGGTTATTCAATTGGCAGACCCAGCATGGTCTCAGGGCACCAGCAAAGCAGAGGCACAAAAAAAGAGAATGCTTTTGAAATAATTTGACATTTGATATATATATATATTTTAATTTTTAAAGTAGTCATCTAGAAAAATTTGAAATGAGCTACTTTTTCGCATACATGTGCCATCTCAAAAAATAAAAGTTTATTTGACTGTTTAGTATTGATTTTATTGTGAATGGCACATGGGGAGGCACCATAAACTTTTAAGTGTTTAGAACATCGAGAAATTGAGGAGGCTCGTTTAAACAAAGACTTGTGGGATTGGAAGGGAGCCAAAGGATAATCAAGTTCACCCCCTAGGAATCACAGGTAAAGAATCCCTGGCAGATGGCCATCCAACCTTTGCTTAGAAACCTCCAAAGAAGAAGAGTCTACTACCTTTCAAGGGAGTCCGTTCCACTGTTGGACAGCTCTTCCTGTCAGGAAGGTCCCCCTAATGTTTAGTTGGAATCTGGTTTTTCGTAATTTGGGTCCTACCCTCTGGAGCAGCCAAAAAGAAGCTTGCTCCCTCTTTCATGTGGCAGCCCTTCAGATATTTGAAGATGGCTATCATATCACATTTCAGCCTTCTCTTCTGCAGGCTAAACGTACCCAACTCCCTCAACTCTTTCCTCGTAAGGCCTATATAAACTATATAAACAAGACACAATTGGGAGGGGGGGAATTCCAGAGGCAAATATTTTCTTCCATTGTATGGAAATTTGACAACAGGATAGCGAAAATGGATTCCACATGCCCCAATGGTGGCCAGGAGACTGATAACTGACGAATTGGAAGACTAGACATACCGCTCCCCTTAATCAATGGCTTGACAACATTGGCAGCATATGAACTTAAGGACACAAACTTTCTTTGGATAAAAACAATGATATTTGGAATGAGTTTACACAGAATGTATTTGGTTATTGATAATTATGTGGGCATTAGGATAATTAGAATATACACATCTGTATACAGTGGTACCTCAGGTTACATACGCTTCAGGTTACAGACTCCGCTAACCCAGAAATAGTGCTTCAGGTTAAGAACTTTGCTTCAGGATGAGAACAGAAATTGTGCTCCGGTGGCGCGACAGCAGCAGGAGGCCCCATTAGCTAAAGTGGTGCTTCAGGTTAAGAACAGTTTCAGGTTAAGTATGGACCTCCGGAACGAATTAAGTACTTAACCTGAGGTACCACTGTATTAAGGAACGGTAATGTAACAGTGTTTTTTCTCTTTTTTCCCCTCACTCACTTTTTTCTTTCTCTTTTTTTTACTCTATCTTTTTATAAACAAAATTATAATAGGTTATATATAACCAGAGAAGGGCAACCATGATGATAATGAGTCTGGAATATATATGTTACCTGTTCCTCATAAGTCTTGATTTCCAGACCCATTATCATCATGGCTGCCCTCCTCTGCCCACATGATGGCGGCAGTTTCTCTTGCTCCCCTTTTATTTTTTGGAATTGGCATTCACCTATGAGCACTCTCACCATCGCCACTTCGAAGTGCCTCACTATGTTATGATCATGACATAGCATCATCCTAGAAGCATTGCTAGGGTCTGGGAATGGCAGCCCCCCCTGGACAGTAGCATGGTCCAAGCATTGTTCCAGAGGCATTTTGGGGGGGGGGGGGACAGTGCCCCCCCGCCAGAGCCCGAATAATGCCTCTAGAATGACATTACATCATGATTTACCATCATTCCAGTTGAGGCTTTGTGGGGAACAGGGAAGCAGCCTGTTCAGAAGAGGTGGGCAATGGGGGGAGGGAAGCAGCTGCTGTCGCTTTCTCCCCAGTAAACCCCTCACCATCGCTCCCAACTATGTTTATTCATGTTCTCCGTCTCTTTAAATCCACCCACTTATCCACCCCTTTTCATAGTAAAGGTTCCATTGGGAACTTTCAGGTCAGTGTTCTCTGTTGAGCCTGTGCCCACTATTCTGTGGGTGGGTTGAAAAAAAAAAAGGAAAAGGAAAACTGTTCCAAGCTTTGCACCATGAAAAGCTAAACTGTCTGGCCTGCATAAATTTTGCAAATGTATGCATATTTTATATAACGTTTGCATAATGCACAGCCTTGCCTACTGGAGCTCTTGTTAAGCCTTCCACTCCGGTTTGTGGCTGTATGGGAGAAGCCCAAGGCTGAGAACTTCTTCTTTTCCTGCCTGGGAGCAGAAGTAGTTCTGCTCATTAGGTAACGCTGCCACAGCTCACCTGACCTTGAGATAGGAGTGGATTCTTGGGGCTACGGGGGATTAGTATTTGAGGGAGCACGCACCTCTTCCCTGTTCTGTTCTCCCATCCTGAAGTCTCTCCACAGAGTTCAAGGAAGGAAGAATCTTTTAAATCTCATGGTACACACACTGTCTCTCTATCCAGCAAGCCAGTCTCCCCCTCACACACACACATACATTTCCCTTTTTTATTAACCAGCGAACACCCTCAACATGCTGTAGGCCCGGCTGAGATGCTTCCATTTAATTCCCCCCACCCTTATTTGAATTTGCAAACTAATATATTTTGTCCCTTTAGAATCCAGTTTGCTTCCAAACTGATCAGCATGGGACCACACAGATTTGGTTGCAGAAAGAACGTTGATAATGACAGAGACGAAATTAGAGGGAATAACAATACCTAAATTAATTTTCTGCTGTATTCTTACCTGTGTTCTGCAAATTATTCTGACTGGGCTGGGATCCCAAGAAAGCCTGCAAGGGGGAGTGGGGGGTGGGAGGAAGGAATATCAAACGTGCAGAGATGATTATCCCATAAAATATAGATTTTTGTCCCTAATGCTGTGAAGCCCATTAAGAGCACAGTGGAAACACACGTGCATTCGCAGGGTCGCCTGCCTCCCTCCTTGCTGTCATCCATTAGCACTTTCATCCATTTGCACTTCTGCCTAGGAGCAACTAGATGAATAATTGCTGGGCTGCAGGGGCTTTGCTCATGGGCTGCTGAAAGGCTGCTCATCCATACTTGGAGTTTATGTAAGTGCTCTGGGAGCAGGGAGAAGGGGTGGAGAGAGGCTGCAGATGGCAGCTGAAAGAGTAATCGTTGTACCTACCACAGAGTAATGAATGGTCCACATTGGTACTTGCTTCTGTAATTTAGGGAAGTTTTTCTCTCCATTGTTTTTAGAGAAAACAGGTCACCAAAAAGGGCACCTCCCTGCTGCCCTGACCTCCTTGCATTGACCTTTTAGCAGAATACTAAATGCTTCTACGAAGCTTTCCCTTCCGCTAAGTCAAGAAGGACCTGCTAGAATCATTCTCAGAAGTGCAGAATGTAACGCTCCTCTCCAGCCCAATATTGTGTTGTGCCTGGGCTGGTGTGCAAAGCAGCAGAAAGGAAATCAAATTCAAAAAGGCCTGAATTTTAGCTGCAAAGAATGCACTCCTGATTATACCTTTGAAGACATGGCTTGAGCTTTCTTGCACCTGACATCAAATAACATTAAGCATGGGGATGGTGGACTTGATTCTCCCAAAATGGCCTGGTGGGCTGAAGGTTCCCTACACATGTTCTAGTGAATCTGGAGAGACCCTTAAGTATAATCATTCAGGAAAATCACACTAACAAAATTTTAATGGAACATCCCTTAAAGGAAAAAATATGTGACCATAACTTAGGGACTGCCCCCAGTAAATGGCAACAATTTGAAGCACATCTCAGTTAAGCTGCTTCGCTTGGCTGTTGGCTGGAAAACGAATAAGCTCCAAGCACAGGGCAGAGGAATGGATGGGCTGAGTATACTGTTCTGGAGCCCAGAGTCCTGTCCCACAATGACCGCTCCCCGCTTAAAACGGGGGGCGCCCTTTGCGTGGACACGTGCAGCCCTGGATCTGGAGTGGCCCCATCAGCATAGGCTTTGCCTTCCCTCAGGTGGGATACCTGGAGGTCCCCGCCTACCCCAGTGAGTTGTCCAATCCCACCTGGGGGAAGCGTTGCCAAGGAAACCAGACCAGGTAGGGGGAGGGATTACCTGCCCACACAATAGAGGGTGGATCTTACCTGGTAATCCTCACTTGGCTCCAGAGCTTCTCCCACCCTACCCACCCTCAGTTAATGTCTTCTTTTGCAGCTTAACTTTTCTTCATAGGTTTTGCAGGTTAACCTTTCTCCACAGGTATGCGGGCGCTGCTACGATAAGGTCGCTGTTAAAGGGCCAGAAAGGAATTTCCCTGCATTGGCAGGTTTCGCCTTTCCCGTAGCAAAACTTCACAACTTTGGCGGTATCAGGCCTTGGGCGGAATCCTTTAGTCCATCTTCCTCTTTGCGGCGGCGATACCAGGGTTCCCCGTTAAAGGGGTTTCTGAAGGGAGACTTTGACCGTACGCCGAAAGGTCGTCATTGCTCTCCCCTGCGGCGGCGGTGTAACGGGGGCGGCTATCTCTGCTTGAACATATGTTCTCCAGAGCCAGCCCTTCCCCCCCCCACACACACACACTGGATAACCCTGTAGCTCCCTAGGTCCCCGGCTGGGGACTGGGGAGGGAGAACGCCCAATGCCTGAGCCAAGGTCTACCCACATTTGAAATTTAATAAAGTTGTGACCAATTTAATCCCATAGCACGTTGTCTTGAGTTATTATTCCACATGACGGGGGGGGGGGCCGTGCGGGATCTGGGGACTCTGCCTGTCCACGCAATATAAGCCCACTGCCTTGAGGGAAACAGTGAGGATAAATTGTAGAACATGCTTCAGGATATTTATGCAAACTTATCTTGTGAGATTAGCTAGAGCCTCTCAGAGGCAGTGTTAGAACAGCCTGCACATCGGTTCCTCTATCTGACCACGAGTGGAAGCTCACAGAGCATGTTGGGTCCAGGCTCACAGAACCATGGAGAGCTCCCAGTGAGCAACTTGCTCTAAGGAGGGCTAAGATTCAACTCATCTTCTATCTTGTTCCTGGGATGAGACCCTTCTGCAAAGAGTGGAAGGCCTTAAAGGGGCATTCCTCTGGCCCAGAGCCTAGCAATTCACTGTTAGTTTTCTCCCAGCTTGTGAACCGCACTGATGGGCAGGCATGAGGGTGCCTGGGTCCCTTGGCGTGGAGGGGGCTGGTTTCTTGAGAAGATGCAGGCTCAGCGTTTACGGAAGTTTTTAATGTTTGATGTTTTATTGTATTTTTAATATTTTGTTGGAAGCCGCCCAGAGTAGCTGGGGAAACCCAGCCAGATGGGCAGGGTATAAATAATAAATTACTATCATCATCATCATCATCACCTCTAGAAGTCGCAATTCAGGGGTCACTCACTTGAGAGGTCCGTAGCTAACAGACTCAGGCAGGGTGTTCGTAGGGTAGACAGATGCAAAAGAGGACAATATTCTGACGCCTTTAATATTGACAAAATACACTTGCAAAATTCCCTCATTTGTATAGCTCTAAAGAGTAACTGGAGTTCATGTCCTCTTTATCATCTTTGGCTCTGGTGCTGCAGGTCCAGCTCATATGGCTGGTCAGCTCATTGTTGGATTCCAAACTGCTGCTCAGGGCAGAAGTCATTATAATTCTGAACAATGATATGCTGGGCATAGCTGCTGAGCAGGTAAAGTCCACCCCCTGACCTATGAGAATGAACCCAAATCTGTGTCGTTTTGAGCAGCCCACTGCCCTGGGGATGGAAAGAACTGTTTCTGATTCTTCAGGTGGGGAAATGATCTATACTGCTGGCGAATTGCTGTGAGACCAGCAAGAACCTGGCTAACTGGGTAAGAAGGAGACATGTATCTGATTCAAGAAGACTTTGAGAGAGTGCAATGACATCCCATTTGAAGAAGAGAGATAACCATTTCATTTTACTTCTGTCCTTTCTTCATTACCAAGGTTGACTGATTCAGCATTTATTTGACACTGAAGAACAAACCAAAGGCACCAAGTTATCTCTTTCCCACACACAAACCTGAAAGGACACCCTTCATAGCTTTGAAGGCCACTGTTGCTTGAAATTGCATTGCTGGTTTCAAGTCTTTGTTCCATGTGAATTTCCACTATCATCTCCATATGTTCGATTTAATGGTTGCTGGTGCAACTCAGTAGCTTGCAAAGCTTTAAAATGTTCTATGACTACCATCTACTGGACAAAGAACTGTTCAGTGTTCAAAATTCCAACTTCACATATATACTGATATGGTCTGAAATGGGGGTATCTATTGAGGGAAAATAACTTGGGATCATTGACAGTTCAATTAAAATGTCAAACCGAGATGAGCATCCCTGCTTATGGGCTTCACAGAAAGAAAAGGGAAAGGTATGCATGCCTCCCTGAATTCAACTCCCAAACCCAAATAAGAGTGCATAGAGTTGAGCTGCAGCATTCAAACGATGAAACTATGGGTCACTATCAATGGCATCTACTTAGGAAGGTCCTCTGACGATAGAAATGCTCAAAAGAATCCACCTCAATGGTCAGCCTCTTGAATTATCCAGGGGACTAAAATCAAAGTTTTCCAAAACACCAGATTGGCTTTGTAGAAGTAATAGCATATTTCACGGCGTTGTTATTTTTTAATTGCCTCAAGCATAAACTCGGTTTTAAATACTGTTTTGTTTTACTGGAGTTTGGCTGTCTTGCTAGCATTAATAGGTATGTTGCTATGATTTCCCTTTATAAACCCAGCGACACAACCAAAGTGATCCTTAATGGACTAGAATCTCACTCCAGCCTTTGGAATGTGACAACCATCAGAACAGGGGGAGGAAGGGAGAGGAGACAGTGTGTGGCGGAAGAGATGTGTGAGTTAGCTCATTGCTCTTCTTCGCAATTTGAAGCAAGATTACTAGTTGTGCTGCCTTGTTTTTGAAATCCACTAGTTTCCAATAGGCTCTGTTTGTATGTATGCTATGAAGCTCCAGGGCTCTCTCTCGCCCAAAGAAAACTAGTCCCTGTAAATATGCTCCTGGGATTCTCGCACCTTCAGGAAAGAATGAGTGTTTAAAACAATACTTCTCTCCCTGGAAATGCTACTTTTAAGATGTAGACCTCTATGAGTCTTAATTTTTCAAAGCTCTTCATAACGGAAACTATTGTATTCCTCATAGTATAGGTAGGCAAACCAAAGGCAACCAAAATTACAGCACCTGGGAATCTGCTGCAAAGGAACAAATGAGACAGCCAGCAGATTTGCATTCACTGTATGTACTGGCAAGTCAGACAGCATGGGATGGGCTTGATTAAGGGAGCTCCACCCTAGCCCAGCATGAATGAAGATGCTACAACTCACAACTGTTGGGGAGCAACACCCTCCTTTGCTATCTGACACACACACACACACACACCCATTGTAAAAATACTGACAGAGGAGTTAGATACCTTTAACCATTCTAGCACCCACCTAATACTTTCAGTTTCTGAGTCCAGACCTCACACCCATTTATCATAAAACAATCAACCAGCACTGGAAGAGCAAGTCTCTAATGCAGCATTTGGAACATGGGAAAGACATGCGGTCTACAAAAAAACCCCCAGTATATTTAAGGATTCCCTTAAATTTGGAAAACAACAACAACAACAACCAGTGTAAAATATCAGGATTCCCTTAAATTTGGCTATATTCTCATGATGAGAAAGGAAATAATGAACACAACTCTTCCCCGACCGCAGCATTTGCCACCCCTTTCGCAAACCTGCCTGCGCAGCCCAGATTGCATTTTCACAGCCACATTTCCATCACAACGTTAAGCAGCCAAGAGACTTAATTCTAAGAAGATGAAATCTCCTACCTTCACAGAGCCAAGACAGGGGAGCAAATACAGCAGCGGGAACACTTGGAGCAGCACCATCCTTCCACAAACAGTGAGCTGGTTCTTCATGTTTCACATTTTCTCTCTACTGCTGAGCTGATCATCTGGCCTCCTGCTCCTCCTCTGCCAAGCCCCCTTCAGTTTCACAGGGGCTAGGAGACTCCTGTCATCTCTGTGCAAGGAAGAGAGCAAAGGGGTGGGGAAGATGGAACAACACCAGCCTGGGGTGCTTGCTTTCCTCTGCCTCACCTTCCTCTTTTTCCCTTCTCTTTCCCTTCTCCAAAGCAAGGGAATACCATGTGATCCAGAAGTTCTGAACCAGCTTTGCAAATAACAAGGGGCAAGTGTAGACGAGCAGAAAGCAGCCTTCAGGTTTCCAGGCTGGTTCCTCAATCTCTCTCTCTCTCCCTCTCTCTCTCTCCCTCTCTCTCTCTCCTACCTCCCCCTCTCCTTGTCTTTCTCCCAATCCATTCCCTCCCCTTTTTCTTGCTGTCAAAGCTCTTTCTTTGGCACAGTTTATACACATCCCTTTCTGGTTCCAGCCTCCTCCCTTCCAACCTGGATCAATCCACCAGGGGTCTCCTTCTCTCCTCCTGAAAACATCCCTTTTATTTTCTTACCATTATTGTGGCTGTGGACACCACTGTACCTTAAAAACACAACACATTCAAAGCAAATTCCTGCTGCCAAAGAATCCTGGGAACGGTAGTTTGTTCAGGGTGCTGAGAATGGTATCTCTGTTAGGGGTAAAGTACAATTCCCAGGGTAGCTGCAAGGTGCTAACTCAGTTCTATCCACTGGAAGAACAACAGTATAATTCAAGTGGAGCAAAATCCTCTGCTTGAATTTGAAAGTGATTCAAAGGAATCTGGACTTTATCCTTTCAGCTTAATCAACTACTTGAAGTTGCCCTGGACTATATTCTTCTCAGCTTCCCACCCTCCCTCCCTGCCTAGGAAAAGCTTCACACAGAGAGCATTCCCAGACAAAAGGCTCCAGACTCTGTAGGATGCCACCGATAGATTGGTGCATTAGAAGCTGATCTGTATTTCCTTCAGTTGACAGGTCTCTCCCTTAAACTAAGGCTTGGAGGTGGTTCCTCGTGGCAGGAAGAATGGCTTGGTTGCTGCTGCTGCCCTCCTCTGTGGCTCATGCTGCGTGGTAGCAGACTGACATCGGCCATTGATCCAGATACTCCCAGGCTTTTTCTCCCGCTGGGCGGCACAGGATTCTCTCCTTCTCAGATGACCTGTAGGAAGGAACAGCAGGAACATAAGACACTGCCATATACTGAGTCAGACCAATGGTCCATGTAGCTCAGTATTGTCTACACCAGGGTTTCCCAAACCTGGGTCTTCATCTGTTTTGGGACTACAGTTCCCATCATCCGTGACCACTGGTCCTGCTAGCTAGGAATGATGGGAGTTGTAGTCCAAAAAAAGTTTGGGAAACCCTGGTCTATACTGACCATCAGTGGTGTTCCAGGGTTTTAGATGGGGGTCTCTCCCACTTCTACCTGGAGGTGCTGGGGACTGAACATGAGACCTTCTGTATGCCAAGCAGATTTTCTCCCACTGAGCTCCAATCCTTTCCCAAGGTGGCATATGATTTGCACTGAAACAGACCTGATTGCAGGCAACATAGTTTTTTTAAAAAATACTATCAGTGGTGAATAAACCCTTCTTCTCAATTACCATTGTGATCTAAGTGTCACCCAGCAGAACTGTTCCAGGTGCTCAGCAACTTGAACCTGCAATTTCTGCAGCTCCCAGATCACACGGTCCCTTTACCAGTTTTTAAATCTTGCATGCTGGAGAACTAAATTTGATTCATACCCACACTGGCTGGTGAAAAGCCAGCTGGGAGAGGCTTGGCATTCAGTTGACTGAAACTATTAATGCCTTGCTGAGGGAGGGAAGAGCACCAGACAAGCTTAAATCCAGAGTTATTTGGCCTTTCTTCAAAAGCTCTACCTCCTAACTGGCTAGTCAGGATTCAGACTTTCGTGCTGTCTATTCCCCTAGTTCTTTCTTTCCACTTGTAGGTGAGGTTACTGAGTGGTTGCTCTCCAGCTCAAAACTTCTCTGGATACTACCCACTTTCTAATGAGAAGCCACTCTGGTTTTCAGCCTCACTGTGGCACTGACTAGGTTCATGGCTTCCAGTCCTTGCCTTGGGATTAATAGGAATGATTGTACCCTGACATATTCTTCCAAGCACACGTTCCCAGTATGTTCACACTCCTGTATCAGTGCTGTCTACGTTGGCTTGGTCATGTCCACAGAACGAAAGATGGCAAGGTCCCCAAGGACGTGCTCTGTTGCGAGCTGGCTTCAGGCACCAGGCCCATTCGCAGACCAACTCTGTGTTACAAAGATGTCTACAAACGTGACATAAAGGCTGGTAACATTAACCCTGCCATATGGGAATTCCTTCCAGAGGACCACAGTACCTGGAGAAAGATAGTCAGGTCTTGAATCTGCAGCAGGGACCAGAGGAGGAACGACTGCTGGGAGGAGCACAGAGAGAAGAAACCCCATGGTGCATCTGCAACAGCACAACTGGACGCCTTCATCTGCCCAAGCTGCAACAAAACATATCTCTCCCGTATCCCATATCAGTCTCTACAGCCACAGCAGGCGCTGCAACCTCCCAAGAGTTTGACTTCACCTCCAGAAACACACTCCTCCATTGCCTCCCGAGACAGATAGATGTCAACTCAACTCAACCTTACTGATTCTGGTAGGTCTTTCTGCAGCTTCTGATACTGTTGATCATGACATGCTGGTGCGTCAGTTATATCATTTGGTGAGCACACTTGAGATTGCTTGAGTGTTCTGCTAATATTTGGCAAGAATACTCTTCTAACCTTCACTTTTCTGTACCATGAGTTCAAACAGGCAGGACACACGAGGAGGAATCTTTGATGGCTGCTCCACAGTTGATGAACTGAACTCCTTTTCTAAAAGTCTGTCAGCCTTCCATCATATGTCCTCTGGAAGCATTGTAATAATATATTGTGCCACCTAGTTTTTAACAGCTAGGGGAGAACAGATACAGGAACATTTAAATTTCTATGTATTAGAGAGACATCACCTTGCCTACAAAGGTCCGTATAGTTAAAGCTATGGTTTTTCCAGTAGTGATGTATGGAAGTGAGAGCTGGACCATAAAGAAGGCTGATCGCCGAAGAATTGATTCTTTTGAATTATGGTGCTGGAGGAAACTCTTGATCCATTCTGAAGGAAATCAGTCCTGAGTGCTCACTGGAAAGACAGATCCTGAAGCTGAGACTCCAATACTTTGGCCACCTCATGAGAAGAGAAGACTCCCTGGAAAAGACCTTGATGTTGGGAAAGATGGAGGGCACAAGGAGAAGGAGACGACAGAGGACGAGATGGTTGGACAGTGTTCTCAAAGCTACCAGCATGAGTTTGACCAAACTGCGGGAGGCAGTGGAAGACAGGAGTGACTGGCGTGCTCTGGTCCATGGGATCACAAAGAGTCGGACACGACTAAACGACTAAACAACAAATGTATTAAATTTGGCTATGCTGTTTAGTATATTTCCCCCTCCCTTAAACTATTGTTAAACATGACAGCAATTGATAGAAATACATCTTGAGTCCTCTTTGATTTGATGGAAGACTGTATTCCAACACAATGGTAGAAGAAAAAATATAAAGAATAAATGAAAATGCCAAGGACAGATACATTTTCCTGCCTATTCTCTTCACCCCACCTCAACTAACCTTTTAAAAACAAAAAACCTGTGTGATTCATTTCATTTTGTTCCATGAAAACATCAAGTTCTCCTTTAAACAAGCAAGAACTTTTTGGTTGAATTGACACAGCTCTCAAATGTGCACACATCCTCCCAACGGCACCTCTCATTTTTTGATTCCCAGTACCCTGCACTTCTCTGCCAGCGCCTTCTTTCTGCCACTGCTACCAAGGTCTAATGCAGTTGTGTCAAATGATGAATTAATTGCAGGGGCTGCTGCTAAGAGAAGGGAGTGGTTTCTTTTGGGTGTTTTCTACTGCAGTGTGTCTGGCCAAGGAATTGCAATCATTTAATTAGCAGCAGGCTCTGCTTGCCTTCAGAAGTGAGACACGGCAAGGGGGGTGGGGCATGGATTTGTACAGAAATAACCTTGGCAAGTCCTCACGGATTGTATTTAGTATGGTTCACAAAGGAAGAAGGGGATTTCAGTACTGGGTTGATATACTCCTTTATCACGAACACGAGAGGAAGCTCTGGTTACAGGAAGCAAATAAAAAAATGGGATGGTTACCGGTACGTACCTGTTCCCTACAGCTTGTTTGTCCTGTCAGCATTACCCAAATCTGTTCCACCCATTACCAGGCTGACTCAATAGTTGATGGGCAGGGAATCCTAAGCCACATTTGCATGTTGATGCAATTTAAATATTGCCTACCTTTAGCATAGGGAATGTAGCAAGGGTGGAGAATGTGTGCCACCCCCCAGATGGTGTGGGACTACAACTCCCATAGACCCCAGTCAGCATAGCACAAATCCAGCCGCATCTGGAGGGCCACCCCTAGAATATACCATGGTGCAAACAGAAATAAGTCTTGCTCTGTTGCCAAGAAGGACCCAGATGTCATTGTCTGAACAGTGCCAGGGCCAGATACGAAGTGAACCAACCCGGACCCTGCAATCATCATCAGAGGTGCTTTTTCGCATGCCCCCTCCATGAGAGGAAGGTGGCAACATGAGAAGTGGCCTTTTTTGCAGTGGCTCCCTGCTTTCTGAAATGCTCTCCCCAGGGAGGCTCACCTAGCACCCTCATTATATATGTGGCCTTTTACAAGTGGGTGCGATAATTTTTAATGCATTCCCCCTCTAGGCTTTAATGTATTTAGGGGGGGGGTGTCTGGTTTTAAGTCGCTTTGGGTTGCCCTGAGCAGGATAAAGCAACTAACTAACTAACTAACTAACTAAATACCCCTTCAGGGTTACCCCAAGTCAGTTGATTCCTATTTATTGTGCATATAGGGTGCCATTTTGGCTACACTTTTGAAAGCAAATAAATCTTGAATCAGAAATAGCATGGCGGGGAGTCGGGGGGGGGGAGGAGAGAGATGAGATATATAAGACATGAGAGAGCCCTGTCAACCAATTAATGGAAATTTTCTACTAGATCTGACAGGATTGTAGGAGAGTGGTGAAATTTTGCAAGATTTTGTAAACCAGATGTTATCTTTAGAAAAGTCTGAGGTTCTCAGACTGGACCTTCTTCAGTGTACAATCAGTGGTGAGATGTACCAGGGATCTGGTTTACATGCTAGAAGACCTTTTGGCTGATTGCAGAAGTCACTTTAGAAACCAAGAAAGGTGTGGCATGGCTTAATAAACTGAAATGGTTTTATGAAACATGGAAAGTAGTTAACAGTAGTTAAGATGATTGCCTTTCAGACACTGGCAGCTAAGTATCAAAGTGTAACTCGGGTCAGGAAACCCAGAACAATGTATTCATATTAACGCTGTATATACAGTGGTGCCTCGCAAGACGAAATTAATCCGTTCCGCGAGTCTCTTCGTCTAGCGGTTTTTTTTGTCTTGCGAAGCAAGCCCATTGACGGCTTAGCGGATTAGCGCTATTAGCAGCTTTTAGCGGCTTATCGGCTTAGCGGATAAGCAGATAAGTGGCTTAGAAAAAAGGGGGGGGGACCGCAGGAACTCGCAAGACATTTTTGTCTTGCGAAGCAAGCCCATAGGAAATTCGTTTTGCGAAGCACCTCCAAAACGGAAAACCCTTTCGTCTAGCGGGTTTTCCGTCTTGCGAGGCATTCGTCTTGCGGGGCACCACTGTACCCCAGTTTTGTGTCTTTGTGCTTAATAGTGTTCCCCTGTTTGAACTTGGGTAGAACAGTCCTAAGGTCTGTGGTGAAGGGAATCACTTCCTTCTAAGCCCCTGCCAATCATACTGGTGACTGTGGGAAGGTGCGGGAAAAGCTTTCCCGAGTTTTTCTCCCATTCGTTGTTTTAATTTTTTCCCAGCCCATAGACAGCTCCCGGGCTGCTATAGGATTGTTTTTGCTTTTGCCTCTTTTGGATGTGTGTCAGTAGAAGGAAGGGGCCTCCTCTGATCTGCTGCCAACATACCAGTCTCTGCAGCCATTTCATGTGCATCTGCTGGCAGACCAGCTTCTCCACCCACAGAGAGGGAGGTCCTCCACATCCTACGGTCCTCAGTCACTCTCCCAGGGAGCAAAGTTCTGCTCCCTTAACCATTTACTGTCATGTATAGTCGACTATTACTATTATTGCATACATGATAAGGTTGTAAATTTTAACATATTTTAAGGAGGGAGAGCCTCAAAATAAGGCCCAAATAATTTACAATGCAATACAGTGGTACCTCGCAAGACAAATGCCTCGCAAGACGAAAGAGTTTTTCGTTTTTTGAGTTGCTTCGCAAGACGGATTTCCCTATGGGCTTGCTTCGCAAGACGAAAACGTCTTGCAAGTTTGTTTCCTTTGTCTTGCAAGTTTGTTTCCTTTTTCTTGAAACTGTGCATTCAGGGGGTGCAGTTGCGACTTGACTTCGAGGAGCAACTCATAGCACGCGGTGTGGTAGCCATTTTTGAGGTTTTTGAAGACTCTGGTGATTTTTGAAGCTTTTCCAAAATCCGCGCTTCGCAAGACGAAAAAACTCGCAAGACGAAAAAACTCGCAGAACGAATTAATTTCATCTTGCGAGGTACCACTGTATGCCCAACACGTGTTCCTCAGGAGCACAAAGACCAGTAATAAAAAGGACAAAAATAAAAATACTGAACATTAAAATAACCTTACATATTCCACTAACCACATAAACAAATGGTGTATATCAGGGATGTCCAACAGGTCGATCGTGATCTACTGGTAGATCCCCTGGAGGTTTTGGTAGATCGCTGGCTCCCTTTCCTCAGCATTGGTAAATTAGAAGCTTGCCCCACCCCCTCGCCCCGGCCTTCATGTTGCACAATCTGCAGAACGGAAGATGGAGTTTACTCAGTGAGGCTGTTTGGTTTCCCAGCGATCTGTTGGTCTGCTGGTGAGTGGCTGTCCTCTTCCCCCAAAACATGGCTACCCTCCTCCCTGAAAAAAGCTCAACTTTGACCTGAACCCCCCAAAAACAGGGATAAATCACTGCCAGTTTTTAATAGATCGCAGTCTCTTCGGAGTTGGCCACCCCTGGTGTATATCATCCACACTATTGAAAATAGGAAATATCCAGAAGAGAGAAGAATTCCAAATATAATCTAGTCTAAATTCTTTGGTTAAAATAAAAACGTTAAACAAAAGAATGCCTTAATAAAAAAAAATGTAACTGTTTATCAGAACATAAGTCACTTGCAAGGTCAGATAACTGAATTTAGCATTCTGCAGATTTAGTTTCAAATAAAGGAAAGGTCTATGGAACATGACAAAGAACAAATGTAGCAGTTAGCAAAAACTGAAGTCGTATACTCACAAGTCTTTCATCACCACCGCCTAAAATGCAATTAGATTCTTTTTATCTAACTAAAACCCCCCACAATCTCTCAAAGTAATCTTTGTTGTTATTAGTCAGTGACCCTTCAGAAGGCAGCATGCTGAAAAGTGTTGGGTGCAATAAAGCATAAAATTGTTTCACTTCAAGCATATTTTGAGGCTTTACCTTCCCTTTAGTCCCCAGCAAACACAGCACCCTTAAATGCAATACTTTTAGTAACCGAAGTTAAAAGTTTTATTTTATGAGGGAAAAGTAGAGAAGTGTTAAATCAGGGAGCAGGGAGAGGTTTTTGCCCCTCACAAGTGAATGGAATCTAGGAACGGATTCTAAGAACTGCCAAATTCTATGGACAGAATGGAGAGAACTCAATCCATTCTCACTCCCCTTAAAGCACTCCTGCTTCTCAACTTTTTCCTATCCACCACTGAAAATCAGGGTCAGGGTTAGACTGGGAAGTTCCCATAAGGAAGTTCCCTAGTTGTGAGGCAGATGTTCTGGTGGTGGCACACAGATGGCACTATGAAAAAGACTCTGAGCTTTATCTTTGTGTGATCCTACAATAATTTAACACTCACAATACTTCCCACCACCACCACCACTCATGTCATACTGGGAACTCTTGGCTGCAAGGGTCACGCTTATGGGATGCTGCTGTTTAGCAGTTTGGAGGCCAAAGTTAAAAAAAAAAGTTTGCTCTATAACAGCAGACAAGATTTCACAAAAGATTTTATTTCACTGACGACTCAAATTTGATGCTATTGAAGAACATTTCAAGCAAAAGTTTATCTGGTCAAATAACTGCTGTAGCTTCTCTTGGTATCCAAGGAAACTTTAGGTCTTCATCTTAACAGAAGTTTTATTCCAAAAAACAGTATGAAATGCAGGAAAACATTTCCCGTCCATTTCAAAGGGAATGACCAACAAGCGGTGAGTTTCTTCAAATTCCAGTCCTGGTGTTCACAGATGCTTGGGGAAGCAATTCTCTTTAATAATTGTATGTGATATTTGGAAACCTTTTCAGTAATTTGTTGATTTGTTTTGAACCAAGTTTCCCCGACTGGCCCAGAGATTCTTGTTGAAGATTTTGCTTGCGTTCTGCCTGAAAAGAACAGAAACAATTTCCTATATTTATTAAACTGACACACAAATCCCACCAATATTCCCAATGTTGCAAGCATCAACCTCTGGACAATCAGAGAGAGCTGCATTCAGAAGCCAGTGGTAAGTCTATTTATTTGAAACAGTGAAATGATAAATATTACAGTCAAGGAAGAGGAGCTGGACTTTTACTATCAATTCCTAGGAATAGGAAGACAATATATCCTTAAGACGTTATTTGAATGTACTTGGTCACATTTTGCGTCTAGTCAGTTTCCTGTTGATATGAGTGGCTTGTGCAGCAACAAGGGAGGATCATATTTTTCTAAGAATAAGTGTAACTCACAAAACAGAAGCCTTGGCAAAGTAACTATAGAGTATGTGTATTATATCAAAACACTTGTGATTTGAAGCAATTCGATTGACTGTAGTCCTTGAACCCGAAGAAAAACACTGGCAGGTACACTTTCTATTTTGTGGTCCATGGTTCCCGGGCATCCTCTTCCTTCTTGAAGCTTGTTTCCATTGGCACATGCTCTCATGGTTACTTGCAATTTATGGTTTAATGACACAGTGGGATGCACTCAAAAGTCACCCCTGCACAATGGGAATGATGATTACATGCAAGATGGAAACAGAACTTAATCTGCCTCATTACACGTTTTAACAAGGTTGAGATACAGGTCCACTATTATAAGCCTGCAGCCAAATATTCCACAAAGTAAAAAATGCCCTTGTGTAGGTGGTGGCCTACTTTTGAAAACTGCATCATTGCTTCACAGCAAAGGAAGGAATAAGAGTCCTTTACAGTGGTACCTCTGGTTAAGAATTTAATTAGTTCCGGAGGTCCGTTCTCAACCTGAAACTGTTCTTAACCTGAGGTGCCACTTTAGCTAATGGGGCCTCCCGCTGCTGCCACACCGCCGTCATATGATTTCTGTTCTCATCCTGAAGCAAAGTTCGTAACCTGAGGTACTACTTCTGGGTTAGCGGAGTCTGTAACCTGAAGCGTATGTAACCCAAGGTATCACTGTACTCCCTGTTTAATTTAAGGGAAGGCAATTCTTGCCCTGGTGTACAGCTATAACCACATTTAAAAACAACTTGTCTTGGTTTTTTTTTTTTATGACTGTGACTCAGGTGTTGTAGAAAAAAATCAAGAACTGGTCAATTTCCTGAATATTGTTTACATGAATTTATATTGGTATAGCAGTGATAGCTTTAAGTCTCTCTCTCTCTCTCTCTTTACAGTCATACAAAATGGCACAATCCCATGCTTATCAACTCAGGAATATGCCCAAACAAATTGAAAAGTACTAACCCCAGGAACTGTGTACAGGAATCTAAATTTACATGCTTAGCCTTTATTTTACTGGTTGGATTGGTTGAGAAGTCAAATACTTGATCAATCTCATTTTCAGGCATGGAGTGCACAGCAGAAGCACCCCAGATATCATAAAGTTATAAACTGGGGAACACACTGATATTTGTTTATAAAAAGAACTCTCATGGGATTTTTACATTTCTATAGCTTACCTGAAACATGAATTCCTTGCTGTTGTCCATTAACACACAAGGCCATATTCCTCTGCTATAACAGTGGAGGTTTCTCTCCTTCCAAAGTGGATTGTACATAGTACATCTTGTTTAACATATCTATACCCTGATTTTCCTCATTAAAAGCTAACAAAACCAGGCCATCACTTAAATTTAAAATATAAGTTATTACAAAAAAAAACACACCATTGAGAACAACAGTAAAAATACAATGCAGCCACAGTAATAATTATTCCAAATCCCAAAGGGTGGACAGGCTTGTAGGCATTTGTTTCAAAACGGGAGTCACATGTATGCAGCCCTGTTAACAATCTGGCAGCCCTTTGAAGGGAACAGGACTTTGTGTTTGGTGCAGACTGCACCAGCTATTTGCAATATAACCAATTTTTCCAGCAACCTGAAACTCAAAACTGCCCACGATAAGTCAAGAACCAAAGAAATATAAAACAGAAAAAGTTGCTAATAAAAACAGCTGATCTTTTTCAGTTATTTTTTATGTTTGGTTGTTTCTGTTTCAATTATATATTTTCTTATTGTTTTAGACATTTTTGCTATGAACTACTCTGAAACTTGTGTTTAAAAAGCAGGATGAGAACTTAAAAAATAGTAATAAACAGATATGAAACCACAGATGCCATAGGAAATAGATGTTTCAACAATTGCAGAAACAATTACATCTGCCACACACTGGTATTTTATAAATATGCAGCCACACAATAGCATATCACCTGATGTAACCAATGCCTTAACCTCATTAGTTTTGCAGTGATTTCATTAGTTTCAATGACACCTGGTATGTGATGGACCTATAATCTCCATGCATGGGTCCTAATGGCAAGTTCACATATTCAATCTACTCGCATCATTAACCAGCACACCATATCTTTTTAAAGCTGTATTATCTGGGTTGCACCTTTGCATTATACTGTCTTGGGCAAATATGCTTACCATTTGCTAAACCACCACTGTTGCCAGTTTCACACCTTCAGGTTAACATTCAGCAGTATGCAATTAAAATGTAAGGACCTGCCTCCCAGGATAATACAGACACAATGACGGAGATTTGTAGTGGTATTACATGCTCATATTATGTATGGAAACTAATTTCCTGCAGCTTAATTAGAGGATAAATTGGGACATAATTACTTCTGCCTTTGCAGCGCAGTTGAAGAAAGTCTGGATCTCTTGGGCGCAAGTTACATCACTGAACTCATTCTGCTTCCAACAGGCCATCATTAATGACATCTCTGTGATGCATGTTGCCTCTGTAAAAGAAAGGAAACTGCCATTACTCAGGAGCATTTTATAACAGTGACAACTCTATTGCATGAATACCATATGAAACACTGAAGACGGTTAAAGTAAGCAGATTCTTCACACTGTTTTCTATTGTATCCTTAATCCAAGAAAAGACACGCCTCCATTGGAATTGAGAATTTCGCTTCTAGTTACTATTTGAATACTGTACAATCAAACCTTGGATACCGAACGCCTCTGTTTTGGAACATTTTGGCTCCCAAACGCCAAAAACCCAGAAGTAAATGCTCCGGTTTTCAAAAGTTTTTTGGAAGCTGAGCGTCCAATGCAGCTTCCGCTGAGTGCAGGAAGCTCCTAAAACCAATCGGAAGTTGCTCCTCGGTTGTCGAACATTTCAGAAGCCAAATGGGCTTCCGGAATGGATTACATTCAACAACCGAGGTTTGACTGTACTTTTTATCTGTAAGGAAGCCACAAGGATGAGGGCAATGGTTTTATCAGTCTGCCTGCCTCTTCTCAAAGCTTCATATGTTGTCAGCGGCTGAATTCAGACATCGTGCTAGATCATGGGTAAGGAAGTTTGAGGAAAGTTTGGTTTGATATTTTGACTGGACAAAAATATGGTTAGCTAATGAGCCAGCAACCAGAATTTAAAAACATTGTTCGCAAATCTAATATTTGTGCTAACTATGGTTTGGCATGGTGTCTGAATTAATAAACCATAGTTATGACTGTTGTTCCACCAAAGACACTGCAACTAAAGATAAGATGGGTAACCAAACAGAGAAAATAGACAAGCATCTAAACCACAGTTTACCTATCATTTGCTTGGAATCCCATACTATGATTTGGGTTTTAGTGTATGGTTAGTGGAAACCACGGTTTGGCATAACAACCGAACTAAGCCACCATAGTAGCACTGTTCTTTTCTGCACAGGAAACCTCAAAAACTGAAGTTCTGCACAAAGGAAAGGCAAATTCTGGGTTCAAAATGAATAACATTTTAATGTAGGCATGCTTAGGTTTCATAATGTAACTCAATTAATGTATAGGGGCTCAGTGTTTGCATTTCTCATGAATTTTGAATTTCTTTTTCCAGAAGGAACTGTGTGAAGGAAAATGCATGTATAAATGGTGAACAGCAGGGAGGGAACACAACACATTAGAGATGAAGTTACAAACTCTAGAACACTTAACAGCAGAAGTTTTGGCAAAAACTGTATTTTAAACCAAGGCCATATGAAATCTTTGAAAGGCTAACAAATATAATATAACGTTAGTTTTTAAGGATTAGGTTTCACTTTTTGTAATTAAAGGCAAGGTTCTCAGAAGCCTGTACCAGTTCTTGGATTGTCTATGAAATTTTATGCAGACTGAATTGAAGAAAACAGAGTCCTGATCACAAAGTAACAACCCTTTTTTCCCTGCCAACCAGAAAGAATATTTCCTACATACAACACATGGTTTTCTCCCTTACTTTACTTTTATAAATACTGAGGGAACAATTAGCATGTTTTACAGTGTTCCAGTTGTGGAATTTATTCCCTCTGGCCATTTGCCACAGACAAAGTCTGGTAGCCTTCAGGGCACTATGAAGCAAAATGATTCGACCAAACATTCATATTCAGCTGAATGTAGGCAAACACACACACGCGCACCACCCCATGAATTTGCATGCATGTGTGACAATGACCAAGGAGGCGATAAAAGTATCCCTGCAAATTAACAGCCAGTTTCAGTTAACGATATATGAGCATCAAAACATGTTTGTGAATGAAGAACTTTAAGCTGCAGTCTTATGAAACTTACTTGGGAATAACTCCCATAGAATTCAGTAGAGCTTGAGTATACATACATAGATACATAGGATAGCAAAGGCTCTGTTCATAAGAGAAACAGATCACTAAGCAATTTGCCTCAGGTTGCATATGTAGAACTTAACACACCAAGAGCTCTGTTCTCAAAAGCACAGCAATGATAACGCCAATCCAAATAAAGCATGCACACAGCATAGAAGCATGTTAGAAAAACATTAATCACGATGATCGCTTCCTCCTTGCCTGTGAAACACCCCCTCCCAAATAGCTGATTTGTACAATTCCTGTATTTCTATCAGTTTAGGGATGTTAACAAGAACATCCCTCACCTGTGGACAAGGTTGCAACTGACAGCTGCCCTCACATGCGCTCTGCACATACATATGTATTCTTTCTGTGGGGATCCTGGACCAATCAGCGCTCCTCCAAAAAACCCCTGAGGGTGTTCATTTGAAACTCCCTTTTTACATGCATAAATCCAACAGCAGGTATGAGGAATGGTTTATGTATGAAAAAATGTATTTATGCATGTGGTTCCTCACCCAGCTAGGGACAGACCTTAGCTGATTCATGACGAATGTCTTTGTTTAATTATTGGCGTGTATATCTGTGTGCAAGCTGCAGTGTGGTTCTGCTGTGGAAACTATCAAAAACATGCCCTTGCAACACTGATTGTTTCACGTCGGGTCCACATTAGCATTCTGGTTAACAGCCAGACGCACTGACCCATTGCACCACAGACTTACATAGCAAAAGTATTCACAAACAACAAATAAAACTTCAAAAAGTACACAACCAAACCAAATAATTTCCACATAATCATAAGACCACCAAAAATAAAGATACCAGAAATTAATATCAATAACAGGAACAACTCCCCCGCCCACCCCCCAAAAACCCGTAGCCAATACCCCAGCACAAGAGTCAGCTTCAGGGACATTATTATTTCATTTACTATGTTATGCACTTTCATGGGGTTTTTTTAATATTGCACAACTACCCTGTGATTCTCAGGTAAAGGGAAATTTTAAAAATAATATAAAACAAGTGTTTCATTTGAGAGGGAGGCTTTTCCTCTGTCTGCTTTCTCCATGCCCCAAGCAGTTTTATAAACCTCCCTCATGCTGCCCTTCTGTTGCTTGCCTTTTGTGCGATACATCCAAGAACAGTGAGTTTGAAATGCAGCCAAAAAAACTGATATGACAAAGAAATAAACGTCAATACTGCAAAGTCGGTAGAGCCTGAGGCTCCTAATCTCAAGGGCCGTAGGTTCAAGCCCCACATTGGGGCAAAAGTTCTAGATGACCTATGGGACCCCTTCCAACTCCCTATGACTCTAGGCTTCATATCCAGAGCAGCCGATACCTTGGAATTAACGGACATTGCTGAACCAGGTTGGTTTAGCCACTGCGGGGTCCACTGCGCATGGAGATACAGTTCGAGTTGGGAATCTACAGTTGCCACCTTTGTTGGACAGGGCTGGGTGGGGTGGGAAGCGACTTCAGAGCAATCCACTACAATCTATTGCAGCCTAATAGGATGGCCCCTTTGGAATTTGTCACACACACACACACACACACACACACACACGAATTTGCAAATCTGTCTGTGCTTGGCTACCCAAATACATGGCCTTTCTTTTTCTTTTTTTAAACTTACTTTATGCTTTTCAGGTTTAGGCATTTCACTAATTTTTCAATGATTTTAACATTTCAAAACTTGACTTCCTTCTCCCTCTTTCTGCGGTTTCTTAAATTTATATTTAATATCTCCTGCATATCCAAATTAACTTAATTTGCTCATTTATTCATCTACTTTAAATATACAGTGGTACCTCAGGTAACATACGCTTCAGGGTACAGACTCTGCTAATCCAGAAATAGTGCTTCAGGTTAAGCACTTTGCTTCAGGATGAGAACAGAAATCTTGCTCCAGCGGCACGGCAGCAGCAGGTGGCCCCATTAGCTAAAGTGGTGCTTCGGGTTAAGAACAGTTTCAGGTTATGAATGGACTTCCGGGACGAATTAAGTACTTAACCTGAGGTACCACTGTATACTCTTATACAACTGCAGGTTGTTACAATAATCCTGTTTACAATTTATGGGGTAAATATTCAATGAAATACATGACCTTTCACACACTCTTTCAAACACGTGTTTGTAAACCGCGTCCAGAGGTCCTATACTTTTTTACCTATTCGGAGAGGGTCCCTAACTTAGCAGAAAGAGAGAGAAGAAGACCTGAAATACAGGACAAAACTGTAGCATCAATACAGGACGCAGGATTTTACATTGGAATAGGAGACACGAGAGGGGACAACCCTAGCTGGGACTGTGGAGGAAACCCACCTCCGAGGCCCAGGCGCCGGTTGGAGACCTGGTTGGCCAGTACCAGGGGCCGGTAAGGCCTCACCCGGGGCTGCTTGCCCCGCAGCTTCTTCAGCTCGGCTAGCCGAGCCACCCAAGCCGCGTAGCTCGACGAGGGAGCCGCCGCCATCTTTGCGCTTTTGCGACAGCCAAGGGCCGGCCGGAAAGCAGCCCTCGCCGCGTGACCGTCGCGCGAGGCTGTGTAGAGATAGGAAAAGTTGGGAGTCGTGATCTCGCTCACGGGGGTGGGGGGAACGGGGGACTCTCGGGTTACTTTCCGCTTTCGCGCTCGCTCTCTCTCTCTCTGAGATGGAACGTGAGAACTCGCGCTAGAAATACAGAAAGACAGCGGGGTAAGGTAACTTACCTCGGGACTTAAGTCTTGGGAAAATGCGATCCGTTATATATATTAAATATATACACACACAGATATAATATTTTAATATTATATATATTAATTATATATAATATTAAAAATACTGCGGTTGTGGTGGGAATAACTTTATTTTTCATTATTAAATAAAATATTAAAAATAAAATTAAAAATGGTATATATACAATATATCTATAATTTTATTTTTCATATTTTCATATTTAATATTAAAATGTTTTTTATTTTATATATCTATATATGTTTGCGTGTGTGTGTATCATTTGAAAACATTTTTAAAAGATTAAATCCCTTCAACAACAACAGTATGTCAGTATGGTCACCCATCATTCCATCTCTTTTCCCTCACTATTCAAGTTGTGAGTGTTGTTAGCTCAGCCAGTAAGAGCACGAGACTCTTAATTTCAGGGTTGCAGGTTCCAGCCCCACGTTGGGTTGAAAGATTCTTGTATTGCAGAGGGTTGGACTAGATGACCATCGCCATATTCCACTCTGATAGCCTTCCAAGCTCTCAAAGACATGCAGATGCACTGGACAGTCCAATTTGGACTCCAGTTATCTGCAAGCATACAGGTAGCTCAAGGACAAAAGGAGAGACTGCTGGATCAGGTCAGCGGCCACTATGTAAGTGCAAATCCAAAGTGCACCAATTCCTGTTCCCCATCAGACCAGTCCCAACATTTTCCCTTTGTTATTCTCCCTTAGCCCGCTTGCAGATTAACCTGTCATTTTTAGAGAAGAAAACAACTTCTGGCATGATGTGGGATAGGGATCGATGGTATGTGCAGCTTTGAAATGCCCATTTCTCCTAAGCTATGCGTATAGCGCTTGGAACTACAAAAGCAAGAATAGTGACATGCTTAGCATGCCTGCTGTAGTCAGAATAAATATCTGCAGACCCACCCTTTTCTCTGCAGTGTCCTTGTGCCTCATGGTGCAAGATATGAGATAGTGTCTGGGTCAAGCCGTAAGTATGCCTTTTATTACGGCATGGTCTATCTTGGCTCAGCAATTGCATCACTAAAAGGATTTCCTGTCTGATGAATTCCATCTGATCAGTGGAGGTCTTTGCACAGCCTCAGGAACCGCCCCCCCATTTGATTAATCTACTTCCGCGAGCGGTGCCTGGGGTCCAATTAGACTCAGTTATTCCCGCTAAAGGAACTCGCTGAAATTAAAAGGATAGCCAGTCAATTAAAGGAGTGGCTGTTGAGAGGGAACAGCCAGGGAGTTCTCAAATGCAGTGTGGGAGGGGACTGGCCAATACATAAGCTGAAAGGGATGCCCATTGGAATCAAGTAGCTAACAGGGACCTAGAAAGCAGTGGGCCATTTGTTCAGTAGATAGATAGATAGATAGATAGATTCTTTATTGTCATTACACAAGTGCAACATTGCACAAGTGCAACGAAATTGGATGCCATCCCTTAAAAACAACAAAAGCAAAACAACAACAACAACCAAACAAACCACATTCCAGCCACACCCACACCCACACCCATCAAACTCCCAGGTCACACTATCGAGTTACTGCATTTAAGAAGGCCACAGCTCTTGGATAGAAACTATTTTTCAGTCTATTTGTCCTTGACTTGATGTTTCTGTATCTCCTGCCAGAAGGCAGTAGTACAAACAGACTGTGTCCCGGGTGAGATGCATCCTGCAGGATATTGTTTGCTTTCCTAAGACAACGGGAACCGTACAGTTCTTCCAAAGATGGGAGGGGATGACCAATAATCCTTTGGGCTGTGGTTATGACCTTCTGGAGCACCTTCCTCTTCCTAGCTGTACAGCTGGAGAACCAGGCACAAATACAGTATGTGAGAATGCTCTCTATGGAGCCTCGGTAGAAGGACACCAGCAGTCTCTCACTCAGATTGTTCTTCTTTAAAAGTCTGAGGAAATAAATTCTCTGCTGGGCCTTCTTCACCAGAGCAGTGGTATTTGCGCTCCAAGTCATGCCCTGATCGATAGTCACTCCCAAAAACCTGAATTCCGCCACCCTCTCCACCCGTTCCCCGTTGATATACAAGGGCTGAATGTCCGCCTTTTTTTTCCTGTAATCCACCACCAATTCCTTGGTCTTAGCCGTATTAAGAGCCAGATTGTTCTCTCCACACCAAGCACAAAGCCGCTCCACCTCGTCCCGATAGGCGGACTCATCCCCTCCTGAAATGAGCCCCACCACCGTAGTGTCATCAGCAAACTTGATGATTTTGTTGCTGGAATAAATGGCTGTACAATCATACGTATAGAGAGTATAGAGCAGGGGACTCAACACACAACCCTGTGGTGAGCCGGTGTTAAGGCTAAGGGCTGTGGACATATGTGACCCTACTCTAACCCTCTGAGAACGTTCTGACAAAAAGTCCAAAACCCAGAGACAGGTGGAGTTGGAGAGTCCAATCGCCTCTAGCTTGGACACCAGTCTATGGGGGAGGATAGTGTTAAAAGCAGAGCTAAAATCCACAAACAGCAGCCTCACATAACTCCCCGGCTGCTCCAGATGGAACAGAGCAGCATGGAGAGTGGTAGTGATAGCGTCTTCCGTGGATCTATTTGCCCTGTATGCAAACTGGTAGTTGTCAAAAGTTGATGGAAGACAGGAAATAATGTGACGGCGCACCAGTTTCTCAAAACACTTCATGATGATTGGAGTCATCATGTAGTAGCTGTCACTTCTAAGTCTGCTTACAGCTGCTCTTTGTCAACTAGGCATGTAATTTGCAACGAGAAAACGTAATTCGAAAATGAAATCAAGGACATTAAAGCCATGCATTTTCACTAAGCGTGTCTCCACTTACACTACACATCAGTGTGCGATGCTACTCATAATGCGCGCACTTTGCGCACTGGCTTCACCGGTGAGACTGTCCTTTGGGCTGCAAGAGGAGAAATGAAAAATGCATTGTCTGGCTCCCTGTGACCTGCTTGCAGCAGAGAGGCTGGAAGTGGAGAATGAGTTGCTACTTCACTGTCTGGTAAAGAACAAGGTATACAAAGCAACCTGCTCTTTTATGCTGGAAGAACAAGCGCAACTACTCTCTTGCCTGGGGTGGCAGATTGCCTTGCTCGTCTAAAAGATTTCCCAGTAACTGCTAGAAAAGAGAAAACTGCTAGGAAGAGAATTTTAGGAGAATTCAACTACAGCTGCCGCTGATAAAATCTAAACACATCCTGTCATTCACTGTTCAAAATCGAATTCATTCTCACAAATAGTTCTCACTCACATGTTTCTTAACAGCCTTTCTACATCAGAACCAAACCGTTCAAGGTGGCTCACAAAGCAAATTAGTGTTTGGGTAATCCTCATGGAGAAAAGGTGTATAGATTGAGCCTTCACAGGGATAAATATTGCACCCTGTGTTTAAAACACAGCATTACAACATTACAACTTTTAGAAACTCATATATGTACATTACGTACACTCAGTTCTCTTGGGAAAAGTATAATTGAGCCAAAATTGAGGTGAGGTTCCGCAAAATGATCACAATGCAATACTTTTCCTTTCCTTAGTACCCTTCCACCACATCAACTGGACCAACCCAGAACAGACCTATTGAAATGAATGGACCTAACTTAGTAATATTCATTTATTTCAATGGGCCTGAGTAAAACTTAATCGAATACCAGCCACGGCCTGCAAGCATACCAACAAATGCTTTTTTTGTTCTTTGTTTCCATAGTGCATCATAACAATTGTTTTCATAACAAAAATGCATTTTTACAACTTCTTTTATTTTGTAGGCAAAGCAAGTGAATGTAAAATGTTTTTTTTCTTCTGCACCTTTTACTATAATTCCAGGCAGCCTGGGGTCACAATAGCAGAGAGTGAGAAGTATTACTCCAATCCTGAGGGTGAAACCCACTGTTCTAAGATTATGTTAGTCAGGATTTCTTCCTGAACAAGAGATCGATGCAACTTCAAATACATTTTTAGGCCAGCTATACTGATAGCTTAACAAGGTGGTATCTGTCATTCTCTGGGAACAAATGAGCAGCCGTTCTCATAAGCATAATGCTGGCAAAATAAAGTTTATAAATTCACATTAAGCTACAGATACTTATTATTTAAACCCAGCACAATATCTCCCTTTATTACAGTGGCCTGCTTCCAGGTTAGAAACATAAAGGACCTTTTTGAAAGCTAAAATCTGTGCAAATACCAGTCCTGTGCCAGAGCTAAGTCTTCTGAAGCAACAATGGTTTTATTAGAGTAGTTCCCATTGCTTCAATCCCTTTATAAACCATTCTCTCCTCACCTCAATCTGCCACCCTCATTTGTTGATTCTTGAGCTTTTTCATGCCCCCCCATTCATTATTACCATCTAAATAGTAATGGTAAAGGGACCCCTGACCATTAGGTCCAGTTGTGACCGTCTCTGGGGTTGCGGCGCTCATCTTGCTTTATTGGCCGAGGGAGCTGGCGTACAGCTTCCGGGTCGTGGCCAGCATGACTAAGCCACTTCTGGCAAACCAGAGCAGCGCACGGAAACACCGTTTACTTTCCCGCCGGAGCGGTACCCATTTATCTACTTGCACTTTGAAGTGCTTTCGAACTGCTAGGTTGGCAGTAGCAGGGACCAAGCAACGGGAGCTCACCCCGTCGCGGGGATTCGAACCGCCAACCTTCTAATCAGCAAGTCCTAGGCTCTGTGGTTTAACCCACAACGCCACCCACATCCCACCATCTAAATACAGAAGACCAAAATATTTGCCTCTAAAGAGAAGCATAAATAGCTTGTAGAATTGAGAAGCATAAATAGCTACCCAACCTTTATAACTATCCTGAGACTCTGCAGATGTGGTTGCATACCCATCTCTCATCAACATCGAGCATGGCCAATAGTCTGGGATTGTGGCAACAGAAGTCCAATAGACAGAGGATAAAATGTTAGCCAACTCTGCTTTATGGCTTCCACACAAGTTTCCACCCTCTCGTCTCTTTTTAGCCATGCATCTTCTCTTGAACTACCTGGGGACAGGGAAAAGCAAGCGAACCGTACTGGATCTCAAGTAACACGATAAAAGAATAAAGATTACAGACCCTCCCCTATTTTCCAGGGATAGTCCCAGATTTACAGAAGCCATGCCAGTTTCTGATTCGATCCCGGAATGTCCCACTTTTCCCATTTCCATTGGAGAAATGTTGGAGGGCATGGAGTTATCCGACTCCCGAACCATCAGCCCTGTATAGGGAAGATTTTTAATGTTTTATTGTGTTTCTTTCATATCCGATCTGAAAAGAAACCAGAGTATTTAAAAAATAATAATGTTGGAAGTTGCCCAGATAAAATTATTATTGTGGAATAGGACATCTTTGTTTTCATCAGAGAAACGTTGGAGGGTATGAGATTATGGCTTGTATCCAATGCATCACATCAGTGTAAATCAGGGGTCAGCAAACTTTTTCAACAGGGGGCCAGTCTCACTGTCCCTCAGACCTTGTGGGGGGCCAGACTATATTTTTTTTTGGGGGGGGAGAATAAATGAACAAATTCCTATGCCCCACAAATAACCCAGAGATGCATTTTAAATAAAAGGACACATTCTGATCATGTAAAAACATGTTGATTCCTGGATCGTCCGTGGGCCGGATTTAGAAGGCGATTGGGCTGGATCTGGCCCCCAGGCCTTAGTTTGCGTACCCATGGTGTAAATATTCTGCTTCTGCATGGTGACTCCCCTCATTCCTTCCCTTGCATGAACTCTGTGCCCTCCCCAAATCTGCTCTGAAGGTTGCATGAGGCCCCCAAGTACAGATCAGGGGGAGAGAAGTCCTGTTGTGTAGGCTTAAATCCTTACACTGGCAGATGCCTACTTAGTGCTGCTTTAATACAAGCAACAGTTTGTATACCTCTTATTGAATGGTTGACTTTGTACACGGAATGAGTTTGCTTGGTAAAGAACAGACCTGATTAGAACTAGTGTTGTGACAGCTCCTGACACACATAAAACTGGACTTGAAGATATTAGCAGAATTAAGAAGGCCACATGGCGAATTGTGCAAAAAGAAACGCAGCTTTGTGAACAGGAAAAAAATGTTTCCCAGGAGGAAAATACACTTTAGAAATAAATTTGTTTCAGTTGTCATTGTTCCTAACTCCATTCAATTTCCCATAGGAAGGAAATGCATCATTGTCAGCCTAATGAAACAATCACTGTAGGAATTGTAGTCCCTACAAATTATGGGAAGATGCAGTATCATAAAGTGCACTGTTCAAAACATTAAACTGTATTTTAGTCCATAGAGATGTAGTTATTTGTGTACTGTTTTAACTGATAGCCGATGTGAATTCATGTTGTACAGTGGTGCCTCGCAAGACGAAATTAATCCATTCCGTGAGGCTCTTCGTATAGCGGTTTTTTCGTCTTGCAAAGCAAGCCCATTGACAGCTTAGCGGATTAGCGGTTTAGCGGCTTTTAGCGGATCAGCTGATAAGCGGCTTATCAGCGGATCAGCTGATAAGCGGCTTAGGGCTTAGGAAAAGGGGGGGGAGGGGAAAACCCCCGCAGGAACTCGCAAGACATTTCGTCTTGCGAAGCAAGCCCATAGGGAAATTTGTTTTGCGAAGCGCCTCCAAAACAGAAAACCCTTTCGTCTAGCGGGTTTTCCGTCTTGCAAGGCGTTCGTCTTGCGGGGCACCACTGTAATGTCAACTATGTGTTGTATAAAATGAAATATATAAAAATAACAAAAAGACTCTACAAATTAATGTTGAATATTTATGAGTCCAACCATTTATGACTCTTAATGTTAAGCCTTGTTGACCATGTTCAAAGTAATTTAAGAAACACACACTTTCTGAAATGACCTTACAGCAGCAAATGAAACAATGCCAAAATCTTATCTGAATTTGTCTTTCCTTGATGCCATTTTAAAATGTAGTCTCCAGACTGAGAATACCATATGAATATTATTTTTAACTTGTCCCAGAACAACAGTTCTGGCACTGATAAATCTGTGCATATGCTACTTGCTATACATAACACTAAAAGAGACTTGACTTTGTGCATTTAATCCCAAAATCTCCCCTGGTGTGGTTCATTCATTAATGTGACTGGGAAGGCCTCATCCTGATCAAAGCTCCGCCAGTAATCCTGCAGCCACACTTACCTTTCCCTGTTAATATTGAGAAGCATCCACTTTGGTTTAACTCTCTGCTGCCACCAGCTGTTCAGAATTTCATCAGGTCTATGTGCCTCTTTTTAAAAACAAAACAAAATTGAATATCCATGCCCGCAAATTTTTAAAAAAGGAAGTAAGCAATCTGTTCGGTTTAGATGATTTGGCAGGGAGTTGACAGTAGAGGGGAAAAGATTTAAAAAGATAAACAGATATTACAACACATAAAAAGTTAAGGCATAATAAACTCCAGGATGTCTTTTGGCGTTTTGTAGCTAGAGATGTGGTTTTGTAGTTAGGGTTTACATGAACAGCTTGTGGTTTCAAGCATTATTTCTTTAAGTGTAAAGCTTTAATCGTTTCTGCAGTGGTCCTGGGTTGCTTACTGTTGGAAATAGGACAATTAGTCCAGCCAACATCTCAATAGTTTTAAGAAATTACTTTCGTCGTGCCTGCAAGCTATTTTTCTGCAGTCATGGAAACCTACTTGAAAACAAGTTATGTATTCAGCCAGGCATTTTTCTAAGAAGCAAGATCCCATGCTACAGACACTATACTGACAAACAGGAACTTGGCTTCTTTACAAGCAAAATGGCAAGGAATTGAAAGGCCTCAACAGGTCGAAACATCAGAGCATCTTAAAAGTGTTTGGGGCATTTGTCTAATGGGCTATGATTTGTAATAACCAGGGGGGGGCGTCATGCATGTGTGACATCACATGTGCAACACGCAACATCGTACGACCATCACAAATGCTTTGTGACCCAGGGCAACATCCAGCCAGGCCGCATAGTATCTCCAAAGGCTGTAGAGAGACAGGAGGGAGGGAAGGAGTGGGCAGGTCAGGAAGGGCTCCGCCTCTTCTGCCCCCTTGAGATTGAGGGGACTCAGCCACATCCCAACAGACTTTTTTGGGGGGCTGAAGATGCCTCATCCCTATAGAGCAGGCACCTATTCCTTATATCCCAGTCACTGAAGGCTGAGATGACTTCTGTGGCATGTAGCATGTACTATCAGCCAGTATTGGCTGCTAAGAAGGCAACAACCCATTTCCAAGGTCTTCTTGTTAAGCCTTCTAATAAAAATTTCAGAAACAGATTTCCCGAAAGACCAACTGCCCTTGTATATGCCTTTAACAGCACTTTAATATGGGGGAACTACTCATGGGACAGCACCATACATAATATCACAGGGTAGTGATGTGGATTTCTCCCTGCCATATAAGAATCATGCAACAACCAACCAGCTGTTTCAGATGTCTTCTGACAATTTATATTTTTGTCACCTGTAAGACTGGACTG
The DNA here is from genome assembly GCF_964252035.2 of Podarcis erhardii. Taxonomy (NCBI): domain Eukaryota; kingdom Metazoa; phylum Chordata; class Lepidosauria; order Squamata; family Lacertidae; genus Podarcis; species Podarcis erhardii. The sequence goes on along the minus strand of NC_138509.1, from coordinate 14,882,200 downwards.
TGTTGTACGTGCCTGACAATTCCGAATTCCTATTTTATCTACTTTTACGTGTTTTTATATTACCGTTTTACAGGTTTGAGGAAAAATTGCCGCTGTGGGTTAAACCACAGAGCCTAGGACTTGCCGATCAGAAGGTCGGCGGTTCGAATCCCCATGACTCTCGGTCCCTGCTCCTGCCAACCTAGCAGTTTGAAAGCACATCAAAAGTGCAAGTAGATAAATAGGTACCGCTCCAGCAGGAAGGGACCCCTGACCATTAGGTCCAGCTGTGGCCAACTCTGGGGTTTCGGCGCTCATCTCGCTTTATTGGCCGAGGGAGCCGGCGTACAGCTTCCAGGTCATGTGGCCAGCATGACTAAACCACTTCTGGCAAAACCTGAGCAGCGCATGGAAACGCCGTTTACCTTCCTGTGGGAGCGGTACCTATTTATCTACTTGCACTTTGTGCTTTCGAACTGCTAGGTTGGCAGGAGCAGGGACCGAGCAACGGGAGCTCACCCCGTTGCGGGGATTCGAACTGCCGACCTTCAGATCAGCAAGCCCTAGGCTCTGTGGTTTAATCTACAGCGCCACCCATGTCCCACAGCATGAGACCACACCCAGTATTTATTTCCGAAGCAGCTTTGTGAATGAGCAGGAATTTGAAGCTAGGTCTCCCCAGCTGTAGTCCTATACTAACCCTTATACTGCAGTCTTACTCATTGTTTGAGGGCGTAGGTGGGAGTGAATCAATGGGAATATTTTTGCCGTAAATGAAATACTGCTTCTCAACATAAATTGTAGCAGCAACCTGCTACCTTTTAAGCCATACCTTCCTTCCTTGCTATGTTGCAACCATGGGAGCGAGTTCCGTTGAATACAGTCCTTATTCTGAGCAGACCTACACAGGATCATATGTAACTTCTTCTTCCTCTTACTCTCAAACACAGGCTCCCCTAATAATAATAATAATAATAATAATAATAATAATAATAATAATAATTTATTTGTACCCCGCCCATCTGGCTGGGTTTCCCCAGCCACTCTGGGCGGCTTCCAACAAAGATGAAAAATACACTAAAATGTCACAAATTAAAAACTTCCCTGAACAGGGCTGCCTTCAGATGTCTTCTGAATGTCAGGTAGTTGTTTATCGCTTTGACATCTGATGGGAGGGCATTCCACAGGGTGGGTGCCACTACCGAGAAGGCCCTCTGCCTGGTTCCCTGTAACTTGGCTTCTCGCAGTGAGGGAACCGCCAGAAGGCCCTCGGAGCTGGACCTCAGTGTCCGGGCAGAACGATGGGGGAGGAGACGCTCCTTCAGATATACTGGACCGAGGCCATTTAGGGCTTTAAAGGTCAGCACCAACACTTTGAATTGTGCTCGGAAACGTACTGGGAGCCAATGTAGGTCTTTCAAGACCGGTGTTATATGGTCTCGGCGGCCGCTCCCAGTCACCAGTCTAGCTGCCGCATTCTGGATAAGTTGTAGTTTCCGGGTCACCTTCAAAGGTAGCCCCACGTAGAGCGCATTGCAGTAGTCCAAGCGGGAGATAACCAGAGCATGTACCAATGCAGCTAACCTTGAGGCTGAAGCAGGCCTGCTGAGATGATGCTTGAAGACTTATTTTTAAGGCACACCAGCATCAGAACTAAATAGTGAAGAAAAGCAAGTAGCAAAAAAGGCAACTGGATAACGATCGCGGTTGTGGACAGAAAACCAGGATGAATTGCTAACTCTCCAAACAAATCAGGAATGGATTCCACTGTAGAAGTATTTTGATGCTCCTGTGATTGCTTCTGGACTTGGAAACAATGGGAGCAACAGCCGACATGCAACAATTATTAAGAGTAGCGGCAGCAATATCAGTGATTTAAGAGAAATAAACCTCATTTCTATTTGAGCAACTACATAAGAATTATGCAATAGCACAATGACCAAAATGGGCTACGAAGAAAGTGCAAGATCTTATGCCATGATTGAGATCATTCTATATTCATGAAAATAGGAAGCTATGGGGGAGCATCTTTTCAAGATGGTGTTTTCATTTTATAAGGCGGCCATGTATGCTAATATGTTTCACTGCATTCCTAGCAGGAAGTGAAGGTCATAGTATTGCAAGCTGAAATGTGTTTAATCCAGAAAGCGAAACATTATAAGCACCTTACGGAATTCTTTCAGATATCGTTGCAAATAACAGTTTTATTTGCCATGACGGAACTTGATTGAGTCACCTGCACACCAGCTCTCTCTCCCATCCCCAAAATACAGGGCTTGGAAAAAAATAATCAGTATTTATTTACTAACAATGACATAAAATACATCTTCATATATTTTTATTTCTTTACAAATTAAAAGATGCATTGAAAAAAGTGAAGAAAGATTTATGATCGTATATTTTCTTTTATATTAATTCTAGAAATTAGTATTCTGGAAGTCCGGTTGTGGAGTCTTGGGGAGCAAATCTCTTCACTGGTTTAAAAGATTTCTAATTTTTTTGGTTGGAGACAGTATGTATGTTTGGCAGGAGGAAGGGGCGGGGGGTTAGCCACACTTGCAAATGTGTTTAAGACTGCTGAGAAACTCACTGAGGTGTGGCCAGTTAACAGTTTTTGGGATACTCCCCCTCACTGTGTGATGAAAGGGAAGACAAACTAGCTGCAGTAGAAGGAAAAATATTTACAAACACACACGCATACACACACTATAGTTCAAGGGACTAGAAACCACACTCCTGGATTATTTAATCTGTCATGTATATAAGGTTTCAACTTCAATTTTCAATGGCAGATGGAATAAATGCTTTACTTATATTCAGTCTTAATCCATCATTTGTCTAAGCGATCTACCTCCCTGCTTTTCCTTTTTTCACGTTTCGGTGCTGCCGGTTCCCCAAGTACATTCTGGGCACTGCAAGAATTCCTAAGTGTAGCATTAGAAACAAAAGGTTAGTGTCTTTTTAAAAACGAATGAGCCCTTTGACTCCTAGAGTCTCAAACTCATCATCTTTCTGTATAATACAAAGCAGAATACTTTCTGCTCAGCCTTGGAGGGGTCAACCATAAGTCTGCTTGATTTGTTGTAACAAGACCACAAGCAGGCATGCCACAGATATCCTACACCGATGGACTAGTAAGAACTGCCCAGATGTAGCCATTTAAGTACTGCATGACCAAAATTATTCAGAGCTACTAAAGGTTTGAATTTCAGAATACATTAGTGGCATGATTTGAACCTTACGTTATGAATATGAGCAACTCCTTCTGAATTGGTGCTACAGGATCTCTCAGTGCTTCTTGGATACAATTCAAACACAGACTGTCTCTTCAAGCAAACTCCTGTGTTGCGTATAAACACAACTTTTTCAAAGCGATAAGAAGAGGAAAGCACGGCCATCTCGTTTGAAAAGGATATTCCAGACAAAACCCTACCACGTGAATGGAAAGAGGCAACAGACCACCAAAGCAAGAGGACACTGGCAGAGAGAGAGAGAGAGAGAGAGAGAGAGAGAGAGAGAGAGAGAAAGAAAGAAAGAAAGAAAGATGCTGTTTTTCTCAAGGGGTGGTGGAGGCGACACCTGTTTATACCAACCCCAAATAATTTCACTTTCCCCAAAACAGCACCTGCTCATTATCACTCACTTATTCCAAGGCATATCCACACAGCAAAGCAACTACAGTGTAGGCATGCCTACCCTGCTATTTTCCCTAACAGCTCAGGTGTTTCCTAGAAGATGCCACTGTATAACTTGCTTACAGTATATTGCTCTCTCCACTTAGAAGTGAAGGTGTAAAATACCCCAGCTTGGCTGCTTTATCAATCTCCTACTCTTTGGTTGAACAGGGCCTGCCACCTTCCACTCCCCCCCAAGCCCGCCCGCCCCCCCCCCAAAAAAACTGGCTCCTTTTCATACAGTGTATCACATGCACAAACTTAACACCCACTGTGTGGTTCTGAAGAGCAATCACCTTTTCACCTGATGCTTAATCTTGTATAGTGAAACTCAAATAACATTTGTTATAACAGAACTGGGGGGCTGGGAGGCAGGAGGTACAAATACCTGCCAAGCACAAGAAGAGGGCACAGGCCCAAGGCCTGGAATCAAATAACATTCCCACACCCACCCCTATAGCTGATGTTTCGTCTGTCCATGCCTCACTTCTTCAAGGGGTTTTGGGAGATGCTGAAACTGTTTATGCACAGTGTATTAAAAATTATGGAATTGTACAGCTTTCTGTATTGTCTTTCTCGAAGGAGCTGGGCCCATTCATCAGGCGGTTAGTGAACATAGAAGTGTCAGTGCTGGAATCCAGCGCATCTCCAGCTCTAGCTCAGCAACTGGCGGATCTCCTTGTGCATGTGACAGAGGAAGTCCACATATGAAGCACCCCCATTCATGCTCTTATCTTCCACCAAAAAGTGTTTGAACAGCAAATCCAGTTTGTCTTCCTGCTTGACAACCATGAGCTAGAAAGCAAAAGGAAAATGTTAGTAAGATGTTAGAGAGTGGTGCCTTTGGTGCAAAGTATTAATGGAACCTTGGAAGTTCTAGCATTGGCTAGCTATGGTTTATACAACCAAATAAGTTTCTGACACCATACAGTGGTGCCTCGCAAGAGGAAATTAATCCGTTCTGTGAGGCTCTTCGTATAGCGGTTTTTTCGTCTTGCGAAGCAAACCCATTGACCGCTTAGCGGATTAGCACTATTAGCGGTTTAGCGGCTTTTAGCGATCAGCTGTTAAGCGGCTTATCAGCGGATCAGCTGATAAGCGGATTAACGGCTTAGGAAAAGGGGGGGAAAAGGGGAAAAAACCCGCAGGAACTCGCAAGACATTTTCGTCTTGCGAAGCAAGCCCATAAGGAAATTCATTTTGCGAAGCGCCTCCAAAACGGAAAACCCTTTCGTCTAGCAGGTTTTCCGTCTTGCGAGGCGTTCGTCTTGCGGGGCACCACTGTATAATGAAGCCCCGTTCTAATCTGCATAGGGAAAACACTGTTAGAACACACTGTGAGGTTCTAGAAACTGCAAGTACTACGGTATTGTGTTATTTACGTCCCCCCCCCCAATGATTCAAACATAAGTTTCATATACATTACTTGATGCACAGAGATTTCAGAAGGCAACAATTTAAAAAAAACCAATCACAAGCAAGCATCGATTACCTTCATATAGCGTGATCTTTGAGACTGGAACATATCAATGACAGACCGTACTCTCTTCGAAAAGGGATTGTCCAAAACTGGCAGCATGCACTGCAACACAGAGTTAAAACATCTCACAGATGATCAAGAACCACTTCAAAACATCCATTTGCACATGGGCCAGCGGAGTTATTTACTAGTCACAAATATGTCATAATCAGTAGAGGTACTAAACAGCTAGCTTGGATCTCCTCAAAACTAGCAAGAAGGAACATTCCCAGTTCAGCACACACATACATACACAAAATGATGAATGCATCACAAAAACCACCCTGACCCACATGTAAATGAGCTACCCAACCTTGCTGAAACTCTTTTTCACAGCAGTGCTCACTCTTACCCATGATTTGGGAAGTGCCACAGCTCAGTGGCAAAGCATCTGCACTACACGTAGAAGCTCCCAAATTTAACCCCTGGCATCTCAAGGTAGGGCTGGGAATGCCCCGTCTGAATCCTGGAGAACTACAACTAAACAATACATGGACCAATGGTTTAGGTATGGAATTGTAAGTAACTGATCTGTTCTATCTATTGTGTTAAGGAGTCAGAAGACAAATCAGAGAGTTGGGACCCTTACACAGGGCTGGTCCCATTATTCAGAATCTTGCCAGATCTTTTGAGGGAAATCCTGCAAGCAGAAAGTTAGGCAGCACCTTAAGAATGAGGAGAAATCTTCTTGTTGCCCAGCATGACCCCACTTACCATATTGCTGCTGATTTGGCCAAAAGATGCCACTCCAAAGAGGTTCTGGATCAGCCCTTGCTGAACATTTGCTCCTACCCACAAAAAGATGTTCAGCCCATTTTCTAGCAGATATATGTCACCCTTGGAAAGCCGCTCTTCAGAGTTTCTGATTGCTGGTGGTAAGGAGTCACTGTTGGGATCTATCTTGGTCTGTAGATATAGAACTGGAGTCACTTGCAAGTTCACAACAATACTATACAGGATCAACGGTTTTGCAAATGCCCACTGAATCACACAGACTGGGACAGAACGTGGCAATCGTTGCAAAACTCTCGGAATTCCATCTTTTGTTTAAAAAGACATGTTCAGGAGGAGGGCTGTAATTCAGCAGTACAGTACATGCTTTGCAAGCAAATGGGCACAGATTCTCAACCCCCAACCTCTCCAAGTTGGGCTAGAAAAGACTTCTGTCTGAAATCTTGGACAGCTGCTGTCTGTGACTGGACCAAGCCGATTTGCTTCATGTATTAGGTTTACATCCCACCCCATTACATGGGACCTTGGGGGCAAGTCACAACCGTTTCAAACACAGTAACAACAAAACTGACCACACTTCACAAAATATATCAGTTAGAATGGCAATGTAACTCAGTGCACAACGAGCTCCCATGCGCATAATGGCTCACTCAGAAAGCGTGGTGGAAGAGGTGAACCACATGCATCTACAACAGAATGAGGAAGAAATAAAGATCTACACTGGGAACAAGGGAATCAAACCAACCTTACACACCGGTTGAATCAAAAGTTGTCACAGGAGGAAAAGGGGCCTGATTTGAATCACGCTAAGCAGTTGCAGAGCTCAGGAGAACCAGCCTATGCCATTTCCTCCCTAGGGTTAGGAGGAGACCAGCAGTGCCTAGGGAAATCCCCAGAGTGGCTGGGGAAACCCAGCCAGATGGGCAGGGTATAAATAATAAAACTGTTGTTGTTGTTGGCGGCCAAGAGGCCACTACAGAGGCTGCATGGCTGCTGAGGCAGCAGATCTGACCTCCAGAGAATGTGCCGCAGCTGTTGCTGCCACTGTGACTTTGCCAATGTGGCGGTGGAATTGGCAGCAGCAGAGGCAATGCATTCCTTGGAGCCCAGATCTTCTGCCCCTGACAATCCTGCTGCCCATGACAGTCGCCTCATGGGTGGGAAAGAATATTCCATAGCTGGGGTGCTATTGCTGAGAAGTTCTCTGGTGAGCCACGGATCTCCTAATCTCATGCAACAATGGCACTGCCAGAACAGCCTTCCCAGCTAACCTCAAACCTGGCCAAAATGATATGGGGAAGAGGTGCTGCCCCTTCAGACACCTGCCCTTTACATTTACATTAGTAACCTTTACATTGGCAGACCTGGTTGAGAATACGACCCAATTTCCCTGTTTCAAGGGGATGCAAACAGGGCTCAGCAATTCTTGGCTGGTGTAGGTACACAACCAAAAGTTGTGGTCTCCAGGATGCTGACCTTCCCCTTATCAGTGGACTTGCACTGCCTTCCTTACATCCTGCTGCAGTTCCAGGTTTACAGCTGGAAAGTGTGGCAGAGCGATATTGTGTGGTATCACACAGGAATCACGGCTCCTTGTTCAGACACTTGTGCCCAATTTCCCAAGACTACTAACAGGCTGAGCTCAAGGGTAGCACTGTGCATGGAGTCTCCTGGTACTCTTGCAGTACCAGGGAGAACAATACTTTTTATTTCCTTATGTTGCAGGCAGCATGTCTTGACATAAACACAGCTGTATGTGTCAGAGCTCCAACAGAAGAAATGTTCCAATTTTCTAAGTTACAAGTACTCTCAACTTAGACAAAACAGCCTCATCCAAACATCTTAATTCCCCCTTATTCCATGAGTTGTATGTTTAAGCAATTACAAGTCTTCTATGTGCAGAAGTGCTTACCAGTGGCAGGAGTCTGGGGTAAAAGAAAACATTTGTATCTGCCACATCCATGGAGGTGATTAGCTGACGGATGTAGGATCGGTCATCAGTGGTGACTTCTGCCCCAGGCTGAAGCACATCACTTTTCAAAACACAGTTCAGATACACAGGGAGCAGTTTCATGCATTCAGGAAGAATCAGCTGAAAGTGGTAAGAGACGAAATTAGAGAAATTCACTTGTTAGGGAAAGGGGTGGCCGAGAGAAAGAGAACTTACGAGCATTATAACTGTAAAAATTGAAGAGAATCATTGCTAACATTGGCATAGATGCAAAACAAGCATGTCCAAAGTCCTAATTCGGCCTGCCGGTCAGTTTAATCCTGGGGTAAAATCCTAAAAAAAAAAAGCTCAACAACTTCAATCCTTAAAAAAAAAACCACTCAACTAATATGGTTGGCCCTTATGGCCCTTCACTTCATCAAATTTGGCCCTCTTTGAAAAAAGTTTGGACACCACTGATGTAAAAGAAACAAAAACGTCAGTCTTTAACAAAGATCGGGGTAACTACTTTAGGAGATTCTTTAATTTCTACTGCTGTATTTCAGACCCAAACTGCAAGCTATCGTAAATATCAGAAGAGACCTGAAAACAACTTCCTTGAACACTGCTTAGTACATACTGCATATTCTGTAGCATGTAGCTTGCTTATAGGCAGGGGCCTTTGAAGTAAACTGCCGTAAAAGCAATTGCTTCTACAACCACTTGCAGCTCAAGATCTGGATTGTGTATATTGATCGGAGCTAGTGAATAGATTTGTCCCTGTGTTGGGGCTTACATGGCCTTTCAGGTTCTTTTCACCTGCAATACTATGGTGAAATATCTTCACTATCACAGTGCTATAGTTAGATTAACGTTATTGCAAGACAATAACTCAGGTTCATTTCTCGGTTTCATAAAGTTCATGAAATGCAGGAAGGCTGGAGCCACTACCCTATTTCACAAAGCAACTATCTGGAATGCAGTTCTAAGGAGCGAGCCAGAAGGTTCCTTTCCATGTTAGCATAATTATTAGACAGACCACTTCCGGCTGCTCTCCCAGCCTCCCAATTCAGGATTAGTACCCCACAACCAAGAAGTTACCTGTCCGGCAGAAGAAGGGCTAGCACAGTTTTTCCGGTAGCATGCCAGTATCTGCGCACACTGATTGATCAGCGTATCTCTCACTGTCTTGACTGGATTGTTCAGAACTCCACGATATGCTTTAAGAAAAGAACAACATCTTGCTTAGAAAGTCCTATGCAAGCTGATGTAAAAAAAGATTTAAATAAGTCGCCTGGAAAACCACCAACAAGGTATCTTGCTCTGCTGTGGTAATATGAGGCTGCTTTGGACTGAGTCAGTCCATGGCTTCACCTAGTTAAGTGCTGTCCACTGGCTGGAAGTGTCTCCCCAAAGCCTAAGACAGACCCTTTCCCAGCTCTGCTATCAAGAGATCTTTTAACTGGTGGTGTCAGGGACTGGACCTGGGATCTACTGCATGCAAATTACATGCTTCCCCACTGTAGATCATCGTGTTAGAGAAATGGGAGGGGGGGGGAATAATCTTAATTGCTTTGTCTTGATAAAGAGAGATCAATTGTTACTAAACACACTTTCACCACGGACATCAGTAATTTTAGCACTTATTGCTTAGCAGTTCTATTATTATTATTTTATTTATTTACACCCCACCTTTCCCCCCTGATAGGACTTAAGGTGGCTTACAGATAAAAAAATTAGCCTCCCCTGAGAACATAAAGAAGGGACTGCTGGATCAGACCAATGGTCCAGCATCTTGTTCTATGGGAAGCCCACAAGCAGGACTCAAGTACAAGAACATTTTCTCCTCTTGTGCTTTCCAGCAACTGGAAATCAGAAGCATACTTCTGGGCACACGTATATTAATTTCTATACCCCAGAATCTGTTTATAATAACTTGTATAGTAAGGTAGCCAACCTGCACATTTTAAATGGAGCATTCTTAAACAGGAAAATTAACTTTATAGATATGATGACATTTTAAAAGATGAAGGTCTTCCTGCAAAAGATGTTTCTCCCTGTCCAAATATGAAAGATATGGATGATAGTGGGAGCCATGCATTTTGTGTTTCTCGGATCAGGCTTTTTTACTTGATATCTGATTACTTCATTAAGCCCTCTTGCTTTCAATAAAAATTATGGCCGATACATTCCATGTGTTTATTTTGGCAGCCTCTCTTAAAGGCAAGTCCATGGTTTCAGGCCACACAATGATGTAATGTGGTGCTAAATCACATGCATGCTGGCAAACTGAGGGGATAAATTTGTCATAGGCTGAAATAGCTGGGAGAAAACATAAGCAAGGTTTTTTCCTATCATTAGCCATGGTCTTAAGACACTGAGAACAGGCTTAGTCAAAGCAGGTTAGTCTATTGCCAAGTCCTGGTTAGGATGCTCTTATATGTAGATCTACCACCCACTGTGCAAACTGTCTTTCACTACATAAAAAAATTGTCCAGTAGCACCTTAGAGACCAACTAAGTTTGTTCTCGATATAAGCTTTCGTGTGCATGCACACTTCTTCAGATACACTGAAACAGAAGTCAGCAGACCCTTATATATAGTTGGAGGGTGGGGTGGGGTTTCTCTCAGGAGGGTAGTAGGAGATGGGTGATTGACTCAATGAGTATGGTAAACCTGCTGATGACTGTTAACAAGGGCAATTAGTCCTACAGGAAAAAGCAAGGGATAGTATGCAGATGATTAGCATATGTATTAAGACAGGGATCCAATATCTCTATTAAGACCAGGCCTCTCCATAGTTTTCATAACTGGTCTTATTGGATTCCTTGCTTTTTCCAGTGTATCTGAAGAAGAATATTTTGACTTTGTCTTTAACTACATTCGCTTGGAAGGCAGCACACACCCATTTACATTAAACTATATTCACAGTACAAGAATAATGTTCCCTCCCAAAGCTTCTTGTAAATAGTTGTCTTCTCCAGGAAACTGTTACAGGTCAACCCCTTACCAAATTTGGCCAAGAAGTTGATAAGTGTGTCCGTCTCACAGTTCCTATAAAGATCAGCCAGCTGAGTGCAGCAGTTCAAGGAGAGGTTGTGAATACGCAGTCGCCTCTGTCCTGCACAGCTTGTATACAATATAGCACACTACATGAGAGAGATTACAAGCAAAACCGTTAGCATGCGGAAGAAAGTTCAGTACCACTACGTGGGCTTCCAACAAATCTGACACAACTGCCGTATTTAAATGGCTGAAGGCCTAAACAGCACTGAATAAAAGGTAAAGGGACCCCTGACCATGAGGTCCATTCGTGACCGACTCTGGGGTTGCGGTGCTCATCTCACTTTATTGGCCGAGGGACCGGCATTTGTCCGCAGACAGCTTCCGGGTCATGTGGCCAGCATGACTAAGCCGCTTCTGGCGAACCAGAGCAGCGCACAGAAACGCTGTTTACCTTCCCGCCAGAGCGGTATCTACCGTATTTTTCCCTCTATAACACGCAGATTTTTTCTCGTAAAAAGTAAGGGGAAATGTCTATGCGTGTTATTAAGCGAATGTGTGGTCCCTGGAGCCGACTGGCCCGGGTGCATCACACATTTTCTTCGAGGGTCGTCTTTGTTGCGGTCAGCAGAAGCCAGGGAAGTGCTTGCTAGGAGGTTTGGCCACTCTGATCGCTTGATTTTGTGTGCAGCGCGACGGTGTGTTTGCTAGTGTGTGTGCTTTGTGAGTGTGTGGTTGCCTGTGTGTTTGTTCGCTAGCGTGGGTGCTTGGAGGGAGTGAGAGAGTGACTGACTGCTGCATCTTCTCCTGCAATTTGCCTTTTAAAAAATTGGAAGCAGCGGGGCAGTAAAAACCACATCCGAAAGCCCCATTTTTCCCTTCTAAGGCTGCAGCTCGGCTTTGGGAGCCCTGAACCCCTGCCTTGTTCTTGAGGGATCTTTGAGGTTTTCCCTTTAGCTTTAACCCAGCCCCCTTATTTTACCAGTTTATCTTCATTCTTGGTGTGGTAAACTGATTGCAGGCAGCCTCACGTGCGTTTGAGCCTCCCGAGACAGAAAGCTGTTGCTTTCCTGCATTCTGCCTCAGGGTCTTACTGCCCACCCTCTTCTGTTTCGTTACTGTGTTTGCTCAAACGGAACAAAGAGCAGAGAAAACCCCTCCCCTCCAGGCAAGCAGAGGGGAAAGCAGAGCGTCCTTTCTTCTAATTCCTCTCTGTGCTGTGCTGCGGTGCTGCTGCTGCTGCGTCTAGGGACTCACAGGCAACATGCAGGTGGGGGAGAGAGCTGGCTGGCTTGGGAGAGTGGGTGGGTGGGGGAACTTTTGCCTTCCTTTCCTCCCTCCGGTAAAACCCCTCTCCTGCATTCTTAGCCAGCTGCTTCTCCGCACACCCCTCTCGGCGCTCCTTGTCCCTTCTATGTTTTTCCTTCCCTCCCCACTTAAAACGTGGTTACAAAGCACGGATCATAGAATAGAATCATAGAATTGGAAGAGACCACAAGGGCCATCGAGTCCAACCCCCTGCCAAGCGGGAAACACCATCAGAGCACTCCTGACATATGGTTGTCAAGCCTCTGCTTAAAGACCTCCAAAGAAGGAGACTCCACCACACTCCTTGGCAGCAAATTCCACTGTCGAACAGCTCTTACTGTCAGGAAGTTCTTCCTAATGTTTAGGTGGAATCTTCTTTCTTGTAGTTTGGATCCATTGCTCCGTGTCCGCTTCTCTGGAGCAGCAGAAAACAACCTTTCTCCCTCCTCTATGTGACATCCTTTTATATATTTGAACATGGCTATCATATCACCCCTTAACCTCCTCTTCTCCAGGCTAAACATGCCCAGCTCCCTTAGCCGTTCCTCATAATAATAATAATAATAATAATAAATTTTATTTATATCCCGCCCTCCCCAGCCGAAGCCGGGCTCAGGGCGGCTAACAACAATCAACAATCAAACAATCAAATATTCACACATTCTAAAAATATTACATTATAAAAATCGATTAAAATCAAATTAATGGCAACTAATTAAGCAAGATTCTAAGCAGGTTGCCAGAGGAGGGAGTCAGGCTGCGCCCTGACCAAAGGCCTGGTGGAACATCTCTGTCTTGCAGGCCCTGCGGAAGGATGTCAGGTCCCGCAGGGCCCTAGTCTCTTGTGACAGAGCGTTCCACCAGATTGGAGCCGCAGCCGAGAAGGCCCTGGCTCTAGTTGAGGCCAGCCTAACCTCTCTGAGGCCTGGGACCTTGAGGATGTTATTATTTGCAGACCGTAGGTTTCTCTGTGGGGCATACCAGGAGAGGCGGTCCCGTAGGTACGAGGGTCCTAGGCCGTATAAGGCATTGTTTCCAGGCCTTTGACCATTTTGGTTGCCCTCCTCATGGATCCTCAGGATCTTTGCATTGGGTCACCCCAAATTCACCATCAGATCACATAGCAATGATCTGATGCAAAAACAGGGCTGCAATGGTGCAAAAACGTGGTAACAAAGCACGGATCCACATGGATCCTCAGGATCTTTGCATTGGGTCACCCCAAATTCACCATCAGATCACATAGCATGTCCATGGCTACAGCCTGCACCTCAAAAAACACGCACCCACTGTTGCCTGGGGCTGCAATGGTGCAAAAACGTGGTAACAAAGCATGGATCAACATGGATCCTCAGGATCTTTGCATAGGGTCACCACAAATTCAACATCAGATCACATAGCATATCCATGGCTACAGCCTGCACCAAAAGAATCACGCACCCACTGTTGCCTGGGGCTGCAATGGTGCAAAAATGTGGTTACAAAGCACAGATCCACATGGATTCTCAGGATTTTTGCATTGGGCTACCCCAAACTCACCGTCAAATCACATGTCTGTGGCCACAGCATGAAGCACAAAAATGATACATCCACTGTTTCATTCAGAATTTTTTCCCTTGTTTTCCTACTCTAAAAACTATGTGCGTGTTATGGTCAGGTGCGTGTTATCGAGCGAAAAATACGGTATTTATCTACTTGCACTTTAACGTGCTTTTGAACTGCTAGGTTGGCAGGAGCTGGGACCGAGCAACGGGAGCTCACCCCGTCGCGGGGATTCGACCCGCCGACCTTCTGATCAGCAAGTCCTAGGTTCTGTGGTTTAACCCACAGCACCACCTGTGTCCCTACAGCACTGAAGATTCTGGGGCTAAACAAGAATTGGAATAAGGGAGGGAAAACACATTTCGAAGGAATGACCCATTATCGCCCATCTCGCCTGCATCACCTGAAGAAGTGCTCCACTTTCTTCACTAAGCTTATCATCATGTTTGAACTCCACGGTGATTGTTTTGTCACAGTCTAGGCCGGCTAATTCCACATCTGTGGTGTTGCTCATGTAAAAAGCTCCAAAGAAATCTGTTGCACGAATACCTGGGAGGCAAGAGAACACGTGGTAAGAAATCCTTTAGAGTCCATCATTCCAGAAAGCTACCACTGGGGAAAAGGGATTGATCCTGGCAGTATAGGGCATCCTAACTTTCACAGGTTCAAGCGCTAGACCCCTGCACACTCCTAAAATACAGACAGCATCTTCATAAGTACGTACCAGTGCTTGTGCGGACCCTCATCACAGCATCGAAGCCCACTTCTTTCTGAACATCTCTGCGCAAATCATTCAAGAAGCGTTCCTGATCCGTTTCCACCTAGCGTACACAGGCAGACAGTAGGTGTCACACAATAAGTATAGAGGTGCCCCAGGGAGATTAAAAGTGCTACTAGCCTTCAGTCCTAGGATCATCTTGCTAGACTCTCTCCAGGAACAAACCCTATCCCATTAAATTAACACACAAAATATGCAAGAACACCTGCAGTTTTAAAGAAACCCATTATCTGTAAGCTATACAACGATCCACTGGCTCCCCAGTTCATTTCTGGGCTCAATTTAAAGTGCTGGTTTTAACTTTAAAAGCCCTTAGGACCAGGTTACATGAAAAATGGTCTTCTGTCATGCATATATACCTAAACCTGAAGCTTCTCTTAAGAGGTGCTGTTTTGTGCCTGTTGCTGCCCTCCCCACAAAAATGAGGCAAGGTGGGTGGCTACTATAGAGAGAGAACTGGTGTCGGCAATCCAGTCATGGGAGAGGCCTTCCGGAGAGGCTCACCTGGTGCCATCTTTATGGCATTTTGGCACAACGTGAAGGCTGCTTGTTTCAAACAAACTAAAAATTCTGGGCCGTCATTCTGTAAGCTATGCTTTATTTTGTACTATTAAGGTAGAAATTAAACCCATATTCAGTGTATGCTGATTGGAGGAATTCACCTGAAAGCCAAGACACTCTTCTGAAAGAGTATCACTGCAAGAAACCATTGCTCTTTCTGTACGTTTTTCATCTATCCATGACAAAATGTCAATTGTACATTTCATCATGTACAAATGATAAGTCAAATTGGACTACTGAGCCAACAGGTTTCAGAGAAATCATGAAGCAGGGCAGCGTCATTACTAAGAAACAAGAAGAGAACTGTTCTTCATGTAACTGGTAAAGGCTTGTAGACGCCTAAAAACCCCAAACTGGTCCAATGAAAAAGTTAATCTAGCTTTTTATCTTCTCTCCTCTGAGATCAGCAGGGCAACTACTGTCTACTTAAACCATCTATATGGAGCAGGCACCAAATCAAAGATAGATCATACCTGGAAAAATGTGTACTTATAAAGGGAGCCACCTGTTTGATGAGGAACAACCCCCAAGGTAGCTACATCCAAATACTGATTTGGGAAAAGGAAGAGATCCACACAGCAGCCTTGTGCTACACATTCCTTGGCTAAGTTGTTATAGAAGTTTGTCTGAGGCTGAAAGAGAGTCTAGGGAGGCAAAGGGGGGAAAAGAGCAGAGAGACAGACAAGAGATAAGATTAATAATTGACAATTTCTGATGCAGCAGGTTTACGGTCTGCTCTCTATTCCTGATCATGTGACAAAAAAGAAGAAGCAAAATGTCTAGATGTGATGTCTAGCAGTACATCTGGAACATTAAAACGTTCTACCTTCAATGATGACAATGTTGGAACACTCCACACAAGGCCAGCTTTGCAAGACCCTTGATGAATTTTTCAACCAGTTTTTAGCAAAGTTTCTTAATGTAAAATATTTTTACAGCATGCTTTAAGCTAAAGATTTACAAAGTGATTTACAACTTAGCAAATATAATAAATCACAATTTTGAAACCTAAAAAAACCTACCACCCACAATTTAAGAGCACAAAATATCACTAAAATCAGAACTAGATAAACAAGTAACTCAAGTAACATGCAAAAGGAAGTAAGGTCCTCTCCTCTACAGAGTTTTTTGATCCAGCATCTCAGGTTTTCCAAGGCTTACACTCCAGTGATACCTCTGTTTTCGAATGTAATCCGTTCTGGAAGACCATTCAAGTTCCGAAACATTTAAAAACAGAAAACTGAAAATGGAAGCCTCAACACGGAAGTCGTGTGGCATGTTCGACTTCTGAGGGGCATTTGAAAACCGAAGCATTTACACCCAGGTTTACGGCATTCAAAAACCAAAATGTTTGTCAACGGAGACGTTCAAAAACCGAGATACCACTGTACTGCTATATTCTAATATAGCGGTCAGCACAAATTTACTGTGCCTCGGGCCAGTGTCTCCAGCGCTGATCACGCGGCGGGCCGGAGGGCGGGGGAGTGTGTGCCCATATGTGTACACAAACGCTATTTCTGGCCCACTTCCGGGTCAGAGGAGCACCGGAAATAGCTTGTGCGCATGTGCACAGGCCTCCTCCAACCCAGATGTGCACAGGAAATAACACTTGCGCATGCGCACAACCTATTTCCGGTGCTCCTCCGACCTGGAAGTGGGCAGCTGCGCAGCACAGCACCGGTAAGAGCGGGCAGCAGCGGTGGGGGTTGCTGCGGGCAAGATAAACGAGTCCCTTGGGCCTTATTCGGCCCACGGGCCTTAGTTTGGGGACCCCTGTTCTAATAACTGCAGGTTATTCTTTGTTGTATGACTAATTACTGTCGTTTCTAGGATGCTACAAGGGTAGAAAAGAGAAAAGTTTAGGTGGGGAACTACTGGAAAGAGCTTTTTAAAAAAGATAATCCTGCCTGGCATGTCCTTTAAGAAACAAGCTACAGAAACCATTTTAGAATAAAACAAAACACTTTGCAAATAGCTTTGTTCTGAACTAGCAAGCTCAGCTCCTCTGGTCAGAATGGGAACTAGCAGGTCTCTGCACGTCTTCCTGTTTAAAAAAAGGAAGGCTCTCTCAACAACTCTCTTTCCAAGTGCTGTTCAGAGTACCTCAAGAGGCAGAGTGAATATTCATAGTTAAATGTTAAATTTGGTTCTAAGAATTCTGCTAAAACGTTTTACATATATAGGATTCTTTTTTTTTTCTTGTCTGACTGCTGAAAAAAAAAGTGACAACACATGCTTTCATACCAACTATTGCCTCTCTTAGGAATCACCACATTTAAAAACAATCATTTCATTTTTTTGCTGCAAGTTACAGCAGGGGGGTTACAACCAATGAAGAGATCTATACAGCTTTCTGAACCGGTATGTCCCATAAATGTTGAAAATGACCACGTTGCTGAGAATTTCAGGTGATTTCCAGGAGAGAAAATAAGGCATGGTGTGTTTGTGTGAAATGTGCATCCTGTAAACAGGAAATTATAAAGGAAGAAAAGCAAGCAGAGGAGTTAACAAGGAAATATTTTTCCTTAAATGAACCCACTGGTGAAGAAAAGACAAATGCAACCCACAGAACACAAGTCCCGCTACCTTTTCTTTATCAGTGTTTATCAGTTTCTTGTCATCTCTGTTCTTCAGCTTCCCTGGGGCCTCCGCAATAGGCAGTGATGTATGAAATATAAAGAGCTTCCCAGCACACTCTGCTGCCTGCAAGTAAGCATACAAAAGCCATTAAGTAAGACGCAAATATAACTGAGGGACTCTGGGTTCAGCGACCCTGGGTCTGCCTTCAGCAACCATGTTCTCCAAACACACGTTGTTTTAAGATACTGAGTGCTGTCTGCTATAAAAAGCAATTCGGCTCCCCTACAAGTAGAACTAAGGCCTAAAATACTTTACATGGCCTGTCATCCAAGATAGTGTTCTATGCAGTCTCCTTACTCTCAATATGCTGCAATATGTATTCACATAAAGACTACTATTATTTCATCTTGGAGCCCCAGACGTTTGGCAAGGGAACAAAGAAACTAGAGCAAATGCTAGTAGCCACAAGCTCATTACTTCTGCCCATTACTGAAGCCCACCATAGCTGCCCAGAAACCTGACTGCTGCCCCTGAAAGCAGAAGACCGAAGTTTTTCAATTACAAAATTTGGAAGGGAATAGTGGCCATATGAATGGGGGCGGGGGGGGGGCACACTTGGCAGCCCTCAGCTTTAACAACCAGATACAAATATACGGCTTGTACGCTTGTCAGATTAACTTAGTGGGTTTGCCAAAACTTCAGTATACCATTCAAACAGCTTTGAAGTCTGAGACTACAAGAAGCAGCTTTCAAAAGGGAAAACATAGCACCAGGTTTCTGACTGCCCATCTACAGTTCCTATAAATGCGCTCTCAGATCATTTAACTCCTTGAAAAAGAAAAGCACCCACCAAGAACCCTGTGGAAGCTCAAATACAAACAGATGTATTATGTTATAGGTTTTTGCGGACAAGAGCTCACTGTGATGCATGAAGTGTTGGCAGATTTTTGTATGTGCTTGCAAAATGGGTATGGGGGATGTAGACATCGGGACCAAAAGGCCATGAAGATGCACAGTGCTGTGAAATCGTTCTTATCTTTGGAGACACACAATCCACAAAAGCTTATTGAGAAGTCTCATGAGTGTGTTTGCTACAACTGGTAATGAACAATTTTTAAAAAGTTCACTAGAAATGTATGGTAAGTGTGCAGTGATAGATCAAATTCTTGCTTTCAACGCATTCCTGAAACCCAACTCCGTCTCCACTTTGCAAGATCCTCTGTGCTCATGGAACAGAATACCTCTTTGCTTTCCCCCATTTTCCCAGTTAGACTATCCTGTAAGTTACAAGGCAAGCTGTAGTTAAAAAGCCACTTCTAATTGTAAATTAGTTACATTTCCATAAATGCTTCATACATTTATGACCTCCTCTCAACACTTCAGCAGCTTTACGAAGTGCTGGGAAAGAGGTTCCAATACTACAATACAAAACAAAGAGATGTTAGAAGTCAGTTTAGAATGCTGAACAAACCTTCAAGGCCTCCATGCCAGCCTGAATTACTGGGGCAAACACAGTTTCTGTTTCTCTTGTATCAGCAAACATTTCTGGTATCTGATCCAGCAAGCTGCAAATCAAGGAAGTGCAAGTCAAGAGACATGTAAAATTCACTAGGTCAATTCCAGTCAGTGGAAACTGATACTTTGCAGATTAAAGATATGACATGTTTGTTTGGCCATTTTAACAGCTTCTGGGAAAAGGTGCTTGCTTCCTTTCCGTTCATACGGAACAGCAGGTTTTGGGTCATGTACTCATCTTCTTTTTCCAATTGCCTGACCTTTTTTCAGGGGAGGCTCCTTTTACGGGCAAAGTGGGACAAAGCCCTGCCAAGATTCTGAACCCCCTCCCCAAAGCCAAGGCCCTGTCACACAACAAAACACCAAGGCTGAGAGGAGAGGGAATTCCAGAGAACAAGTGTGACAGTAGGGACCCATTCTGAACCAAGATGCCAAGCACTTGTACAATTGTACTGTCGTCTGGACAGCCCAGGACTTCCAAACACACTACTCAGGCTTGTGCTCTGGAAAGGTCACTTTTGGTGAAGCAAACACAGCAAACTGCTTAGATGTTCACTATTTATTTGCAAGGCAGAGGAGGAGGACCTCACAGGGAGCCACTGCCATAGTGACCTCCTGGACTCCACCCAGGAGCCCCACCTAGGTGCCACCAAATCCACTGTGCTTTTTCTATATCTCTAAAGGAAGGCAGTGCAAGCTCTCACAACAGAGGGTAAACCAGCCCACCACAAGAGATGCTCCCTTTCTCTACCCCATCCTCAAAAAACCACAATTATTTTTATGGGTTTCGGTACTTAATACATCATTTTCTTTAAGCTTATGAACGGGCAAAAGAACCTTAGAAATATGTGTTCCACGATAGCTACTGTATGTAACAGGACATACAAACCATTTATTGATCTGTACCAGCTCCTACTTACCTAGTGAAAACTGTGCGGGATTCATTAACATTCACCAGGAAACCATCGAGCAGAGGGACAAACATATCGGCTACATCTGACACAACCATCATTTGTGGCTGCCCCAGGGAGCTCTTCACATTATAGAAGTGCAGAACTTTGTTGTAGGTGACAAAGCCCACACGGATGGCTGATTCCTCCATGTTTCCTTCTCTGTTTTTTTCCAAAAAGGAAAAAATGGGGAGAATAAAAGGGGGAGAATAAATTAAGTACACTTTGAAAACACACATGCAAAGTAAAGCAGCGTAAGCTCAAATAATAGTGGCACCATATGATTCTGCTCCAGATTCTACAAGCAGCATTCAACTGAAAACTCCTAACAGATAAAGAAAATAAACAAATAAATAAAACAAACCATACAATTGTCAAATGCTCCCACACTGTGAGTATTTTATTGAGAGGCGAATCGCTAAACATTTTCTAAATAAATAAATGGGCAATGCAGTTATGGTTCCACACAATGAGAATGTCTTGGGAAGCTTGCATTCCACATTCATCCTACTCACTCCTTTATAATAGAATCTCATCTGTAGGGTTACCTGGGCAAGTAGTCCAGGAGCGTCTTCAACTCTTCACAGATCAGCCTTACCAAGCCACTTCTTATTGCATTGTATGATACATCAATCATGAAAATATAAGCAGGGGGGTTGGGATACTTGTTATTCTGACAAGAGAAGAAGAAAACACCATCACTAAGCATTTATTATTAACATGTATTTCGCACATTGAACACAAAAACTGTATACAGTTCAATCTGCAACTAGTTCCACTTCCATTTTCCACTGTTGCCTTGATAACTATGCTTCTTATGCCAGTGATGGGGAAAAAAAATCACATCATGATCCTTAGCATCACCACACTAGAACGAAGTGGGTAATTATAAAGAACCTGGTAGGATGTATGTCCTGAGTGAGAATTCCCAAACATATATTACACATTCAGAGAGCAACGTTGCTTTCCCAGTGGTTTTTCTACAGATTTAAACCCTCTTCCCTTGAGAACTCAAAGGAAGAGAATGACCAATGCACCAGTAAAAGAAAAACATGTGAGAGCATTCCTCAGCTGATGCCCTGGACAGGATTTCCTAAGCTTATTAAATGCATGCAAAGAGTTTAAGAGCCTAGAGTCCAGCTCTTAGGTAAGCAAACAACTACAGTGGTACCTCGGGTTACATAGGCTTCAGGTTACAGACTCCGCTAACCCAGAAATCGTGCTTCAGGTTAAGAACTTTGCTTCAGGATGAGAACAGAAATCGTGCTCCAGCGGCGCAGCAGCAGCAGGAGGCCCCATTAGCTAAAGTGGTGCTTCAGGTTAAGAACAGACCTCCGGAACGAATTAAGTACTTAACCTGAGGTACCACTGTACTTTGTGTACTTTGCCTTCTAGTTTCAAAAATCTGACAGTGGTAACCTGGTGCAGTGCTGGTTTGTATTATGTTATTTGGGTCATCATCAAGAAAATACTTTTTTCTCCCTTGGAAGAATTAAGGACTTCAAGAACAAACCCATAAAAGTCTATTGTTCCTACCTTGAGCAATGGGGCAAAAGTGACGTTTACTTAACACAACACTGTGCTTACAAGTCATCGTACCTTGCAGTAGTCAACAGTTGCCAAGAACTCATAGGAGCCCAATGATAACTCAGGTCTGTCATAGTAGTCCACCCGCCTGCCCGTGTGATCCAAGTGCTGGAAGTACTGAGATGGCACTAAGGAAAGGGGAAGGGGAGAAGAAAAGAGAAAGAGAGAGAAGCTCAAATACATGCACTTTCCTAGATGGGTAAATGAAGTTTACCGTGGTAAGGAAGGGCACTTCAGGTACCAAACCAGGAAGATTTTGACAGACACTTGGGAAAACGCCACCAGTAAGAAAGAAACCGCAACTATCAAAGGCCTCCTGGGTCCAGTTTATTGCGATTTGGCCAGCTATGGACCAATTTCACGCATGACATTTCCTATTTTTGTCATTTACCCGGACCGCTTTAAATAATGGAGCAGTTCCATGTTAATGAATATTGCAGTCAGCCAATTATGCAGGGATTCTCATGAAGCTGAAGCTGGTATTCCCTGATTCTTACACTTCTTATGTGTATACTCACAAGCCAAGTCTTAGTATAGGCACAGCATGGAAAGAAGAGTCTGCTACAACCAGTGTTACCTAATCAGGTCTGCAGGTATACTAAAACTGAAGAATGCTGTACATATACACAGGTTTGATGCACAGACTTGCTCCTAAGTTTAGGAATATTTAAAGCAAGAAAAATTGCTCAAGAATCTAGTGGCATATCTCTTCAGCTAGAGCATTTTAATTGATTTGCCCAGAATTTTACTATTACCATTAAAACAGGGATTTGTTATACCGTTAGATAACAGTCTTTGCACTTTTTTGCAGCCGAAATAGAACCATCTCCCTCCCCACCCTCTATAACAGCTTAATTGAAAACTCTTACCCTCAGTGACACAACTACAGAAGCAGCATTGAAATCTTCTTCCACCTTCAATGAATTGCATAAAAGGGCACATGTAGGCTTTACACCGATTGCATCGGATAGGGCCTGATTCTCCATGGTCTACCAAATAAGGAGGAGCCTGAAAAAAAAGGGGGGGAAAGACATTGGTGCTATTTAAAGTAGCTTCCCTTTTCCTCAACAGGTGATATCTGGGAGCATGCCTTCTGCCATTTTGCTCTAGCATTCATGTCAGCAAAGCAACTTGCCTTTTCCTACATCTGTCCTGTAATATAAGATCAGCTGTGTAAGACTATACCAAGTGGCAAATCCCTTATCTTTTCTTATCATGCTCTCCGTCCCAAGAAAAGAAAACCCATTCTCCAGTATAACTTTTAGCTAAAAGCTTACAAGCTCCTTGCTTGAAACAACTTATGTTTGATTAAGAGCATCTTGCTCTTAAGAGGTAAGAAATATGGACCCATTTTTATTCATAATAGAGAACCAGAATCCATACTTGTATTTATAAAAATATGTGGTGTGCTGCCATTGCAGAGGCTATAAATGAAGTCCTTAAGGCAGCAAATACCCCTTTTCAAGGCCTCCAAAAGCGTCCTTGCACTAAGGAGCAAACATCTCTAAAGGACAGGTGCAACATTTCAACCATTCTGAAAGTTGGGTTTTGCTAGTCTCACTTTAACACCCCTTCTCCTGGATACTTCTGAACATTAACTGATTCAGTGTCTTATTTCCCCTAACAGGTGGGGGACACAGCTGCCAGACAAGTCCCTGGACACTGGAAGCAACACCTGCCAATTTAAAAAAAAGTATTGCATAGCTAGGCTCTGCATGAAGCTATCCAAAAGCTTTCGGGTGGCCGCCGCAAAACTTTCCCCTCCCTCAATAAGCATCGGCTTCTAAAAACCAGTTTATCAGCCTGAGATAGGAGACTACTGAATTAGATTAATAGCTGTTTTTGAAAGTGAAACATCTGTCCAGCTTTCACTTCTCTACAGATAGTTTTTTTGGCTTAAGGGGTTTGAATGGCTGAAACAGGTTGTAGAAAAAATTGGGTTTCATTGTGCTGTCATGCTCTAATGCGACCTAAGGCAGGGATATGCAGCGAACAGTCTTGTTCAGCTTTTCATTCACTCCTATGGGATAAAGTAAAGCACTGGACTTCGGTAACAAAATCTGCAGCATTCCCCTATGACTTGGGGACAGTGGACAGTAAATATGGTGTCAGGTCTGGGGACACAGCTTCAATGACTCCACCAGGAGCCTTAAAATGCATTCCCAATTGTTCCTTGAAGAGCAGGACTTACATTCCGTGCCTTTTAAATTTTGCACCAAATCCAAACCCTGCTGAGATTGGTATTACTTGGAGCTCTTTACTTAGGAGTGGACCCAATCCCTGCCAAAAAGGGTGCATGAGATCAGTGCCAAGGCTCAGTGGCTTCAAGCTTGGATGCTAAGGATCTGGCCCACCAGGCTGAAAAGCTTCCCCACTCCGATCTAGATGTTAAAGAGGATGGCCAACACATTGGAACCTTGTGGAACATGACACAAATGTTTGAATTAAAGATTGCTAGTGCTTAGGTAATAAACACAAGCACAGAAAACTGCACGGCAAGTAATTTTGAACATCTACTTGAGCACTTTTATTTGGATAGATTCATTAACTAGCAGTGCTAACAGTATGAGTGGTGACAAAACAAACAGGTGCTACTGACAAATTTGCTATTTTATCTGAAGGGCCAGGGATATCAGTCTCACCTCTTCTGCAGGAAGTGCAGCCAACGGCTTTATGACTGCAGCAAGAGGAACTTGCGACTGCTTGGCCATATCTGAGGTGCATGGGATATTATAGGATGTACATCTTATGTAGCGGGGACTGGCATTACCTGAAAAACAGAGAAGAAGAAAATCAAAACTCTATCCGTACATCAACACCAAACAAATCACTTTATTTCAATGACTTGTATCCAAACTCTTCAATTTTTACACTCAAGGGGGACTAACAGTCACATATTGCTAGTCACCACCCACCTAACCTTGGGACACAGGGGAACCTGAAGAAGGACCTCTGAAGAATATACTGGCATGCAGGCAATTTCAAGTGGAAGAAGGGACTCCTGTATGTATGGACATTAGGGTTCACAGCCAGGATGGTGGTGACTAGCACTGATATATCTAGTTATATGAAATAGTAAGAGAAATACTCAGATTAATCTATGATTTGGATGTAACCCTATGAAATTGATTATTTCAATGAAAGCTCATGTCATAATAAGCTAATCAATTTTAGAAAAGCACCCATGTGCGACTAACACCAAAAGGTATTATGCAACTTCAGAAATTAAAACTTTCCTTGCAAGTCAAGCCCCCACTCCAACATGCTGTTTTTAATACTGTGGTTCTCAGGAACCTCTAGCTTTGTCTTATTTTTTTAACTTAGTATATTAATCACCTTTTATTTCATAATGGAACACACACCAGGTTCCCAGGAAGTCTCCCATCCTGGTACTGATAAAATCCAAGCCTACTTAGCTTTATGCATAGTTCCTGCATCAGGGGCCTGTTGTCTCTTTACAGCTCTGACACATTTATTTATTTATTTATTTATTTTAAAAAACCTGTTTACTGTGTTCATGTTCAGGTTGAGTTAGTTGTTCTGAACACAAACGGTATGAGCACCTTCAAGTATCACTTGAATCTATGTGATCACAGTCTCTGACAAAAGGCCATGTTGTTTTCCTTCTTTTTTCCGGCAATGACTGCTACTTATCTTTGACAGTAGCTCATGAGAGACTTTGTTGTCTTTACTGCAAAAGACTAGCACGGCTATATCTATGGAAAATCTTTGGCTAGATGAACATTTTACCTTGATCTTTGACCAAAAAATTGGTAGTGACAAGGGGTGGGACTTGCCCACGGACTCCAGTGATGAATGGCTCTGACCCACGATTATTCCTGTCATCTTCAATTACCTGGATCTAAAATGATAAGCAGAAAGTTAGTGGTACAGTGGACGCTGCGCAAAAACTGGTGATAATGCAACTTTCAAGTTTAGCGGTAGCCAAAGATTTGCAATCGATCACTAAATAACAACTACGTATGGTTTAGGAGTCTATCATTTTGCTTTTGCTGAGGATTTTGGGGATAAGTAAATAGTCAATTTGAAGATAATACAATTGGCATGTTAAACTCTACATTTCCAGATATTAAGTCCACTAATCTAAAAATCCCGGGCCCAAGGAAGTTCCTGCTCATTGTTCATCAGCAACTTTTGTTGCAAATTGCCTACGCAGCAGCGTCTGAGAATTTATCGCCCAAGAATTTTGGAAACATTTTGGCAGCACTGTAGTTTGTCATGTCCCAGTATGCTTGTTTTCAAAAGATGATTCAAGTTAAGATGATAAACAACAAGACAAAACCAATACAGTGGCAAATCTAAGAACTCGTAAGAGTTAAGCTTTAGTTTTCACCGAGATAACTTGCGTATGGGCTGTGCCACTTCTGAATGCAGGTGTGAGTGATATAATGAATTGATTCTCAAAACAAGACAAAATCCACCTAAAAGCTTCACATCAGGAAGAAGTCTAAGTTGGGTGCTAATTTACACTCAGCCACACTAATTCTTCCCTCCCACTTCTCATCTTACTATGGCCATTCTGGGCAATCTGGACGTACTAATCCCAATGTCTGGAAAGGAATTCCCACATCTGTCAAGCCACCACAGTCTTTGGCAAGCTGCTTCTCCAAAAATGCACCTCTGCAAAGCCCTTTCAGGTCCACTTATCAGGCACTTGTCCTCACTTTTTCCCAGATTGCAATCTCAGGTTACCATTCATACTACCCTGAGTTCAGTTCGAATCTAAGAACAATCGTGCCATTAAGCAATAGTTGGTTAACCACAGTAGTTGCTGGTCTGTAACCCAAGGAGCGGCCACAAGTTTTTAAAATCTGGATAATCCTGATTTCAGCCCTTCAACATAAAACAATAAGGCAAGTTAAAATGGTAATGCAAAATTATTTGAAACTACTTTCCACCTATTGGATTACAAATATGTACTTGTTCCTCCCAAAAAAGTTATAGAAAAGATGATATTCTCTGGCAATCCACCGCTGTATGGCTTTTAAGTACTAGGATGGAAATCTACTTCACCTTGCGAATGAGGACATTCAACCCTCCCTTTCCCTTCATGTCTTTATTCCTTTGCTAGTATGCCTCCTATGACAAGAGCACTAATAAATACCCTTGCACTTGGATCTGAAACACACCAATGAAGAGGCTGCATACAAAAGGTGAGTGACCATGCTGGGAAGATACTACAAACTAACTGAAGTTGTTAACACCACTGAGGAGATTCTAGTGTTGTGAACCAACTTCAGCCTGTTCAAGACACAACAACGCAGGGGCAATAGACAAGCCGCACTGACAAGTTTAATTGCAAACCAATTTGCAATTTGTCATTTTGTGATGGACTATCTTTCATTAATAAACCATATTCAATAAACTGCTGCCTAAGCAAGACATTACAGCAGAAAATTCAATGCATTTATCATCTCCATTTCCCCTTAAATATACACTCATGAACTTCTTGTATTAGGAGGGAAATTAGTTAAAATAATGACTTCTGAATCTCACAAAAAATTAAAACTTGAACCCTTTTTTAAATGTAACAGAATGACATAAATAAAATGAGTTTTAGGACTTCTGTCCAGGAATATTATACAGGTTATGCACAAATCCACTGGAAATTTCCTCTTAGTTCAGTGGGCCTTGTGAAAAAACACACCATTCATTTCAGAAGCGCAGGACTGAAAAAGAGTTCCAAGTGGATTATGCCAAATTCAGTGCTGAATTCATAATTATTCATAGTGCAAAACTGACAAATGTAATATTCAGAAGTATTTTGCTTATAAATTACTTATTTTCAAGAAGGAAATACCACTTCATTACCTTATAATGCCAAACTTCTATTGCCCCTTGATTTGTGGTGTGAAGAGGATTTCAAAGTTCATAATATTTTATTCTACTTATTGTAATGTTGTGAGCAGAAAGAGAGGGGTGAGATAAAGATGAAAGACTAACACCAGGGGGTAGTTAGCAAGAGTAAGATTATTTTGCAGACACAAACAAGCAGCCACCAACATGCAGACAATAGCAGACAGAGAGACACCGCACTTACTGGGCTAGGAATTGCATCTGGATCTATTCTGTGTCTGGGTTTCTGCTGAGGTGGCAGCTCATTGAGTTGCTTTTTTTTTTGTTTTGTTTTAAAAAAGAAAAAAGAAGTAAAATTGCCACAAAAAGGGAAAAAGAGAGAATAGTAAAACAAAACTAACAAGCAATGTTACTCCTATCTGTCCTGTTTCCATCACTGTTAGATATATGTATAATGGACAACAGTTCATGCAACAAGAGGTGAAACAACATTATTATCTTCAGTTCTACTTGTTATTTCCACATCTTGCTCCCTCATTGGAAATATACTTAAAATGAGCACTATTCTTGACCAAGCTGGCAGATCACATGCTTGCTCAGTTCTCCAAAGTTGAACTACAGGCTCAAAAACATGCAACTCCTCTTGAGATGTCAATTAAAGGAAGAGCACAGAAGGAAGCAAAGCTACTAACGTATCTCAAAGTTTTCACGCTGCAGGTTCAGTGTTACAGCAAAGGAGGCTGTAGCTTCATCCTTCACAAGTATAAGTTAGCACGATAGCATAAAGCTGGACATACAAAGAGCTACTCTGGAGAAATAGCTGTCACTGCCATTGCTTTAACCGCCTGTAGTTGTGGCCTTTGGAACAATGGCTTCACAAAACCCCACTGGAATTCAGAGGATAAAAGACCAGCACACCCAAATTTAAAGCAAGCAGACGCTCTGTACAACTGGATATATGGCTGTCGTGTTCCCCAGAACTCTCATATGTGAGTTGCAATACATAAAAACTTAAGAACAAATCCTCATGTTTTCACACCAGGGTTCATGCAAGTCCTACATTCACTGGCTGGCAAGAAACTACATGCCCAAGGGCACGGGCACATCAAGCTTACTTTCCCACATGAACACCTGATCTTGGTACCTGGTAACAAACTGTTTTCGAAACTCCCCTTAATTTCAAAGAGGCGTGTCTTCAGGCCATGCAGCACCGAGGCACGGAGGCTGGTGTTCAAGGCACCCAAACCCAAAGCTCCCTTAAGAATTCTGTAATTCTCCCTTAAGATTCTATGTCATGCAGTTCTTTGAATCCAGACTGTGCTGTGCAGCTGTTTTGCACAACATGGCCTTAACCTAGCAAGGGTCATTATATGCTAGAAAACCGACCAAATGCCATTCTGTTACAACTCGAGAAGCGGCATAATAGACCGCCATAAGCAAAGTTAAGTTGCTTAGCTCTATTTCGCAAGTTCAAATAAGCCATTCAAAATACTGTTTTACTAACATTAACATACTCCAGCCAAGGCCAATCACGTGGACAAAGATATGAACTAGACAGAACTACAACCGTTCACACTAATTCCTGTGATCCTTTCCCAGGTAGTATAATTGCAGGGCTTGCTGCAGATGATTATTATCTTGTGATAATCCAGTTGATACGCTACATTTCTTTATACAGTGGTGCCCCGCAAGACGAACGCCTCGCAAGACGGAAAACTCGCTAGACGAAAGAGTTTTCCGTTTTGGAGGGCTTCGTAAAACGAATTTCCTATG
This sequence comes from Podarcis erhardii, assembly GCF_964252035.2. NCBI lineage: Eukaryota > Metazoa > Chordata > Lepidosauria > Squamata > Lacertidae > Podarcis > Podarcis erhardii. The sequence continues at coordinate 14,852,952 of NC_138509.1, read as the reverse complement.
GGCTTGCTAGACGAAGAGACTCGCGGAACGGATTCTTTTCGTCTTGCGAGGCACCACTGTATAAGTATACAGAGATGGTCAGGATTCCCAATAACAGTAGTGCATAGGCATGCCCTTGTTCTGTTTAAAGCGAGCAAGAATGAAACAAATTGATAGAAGCTACAAAGAGGCAGGTTTTTAATCTTCAGAATCACTTTCTAGGATAGGATATTTATTTCTAAAATGGATACAACTTACTGGACTAGGAATGGAGTCTGGATCTAGACGTTTTGGTGGAGGTGGCTGTGGAGGTCCAGGCTGACTCCCATAATTTGCTGGCCCAGGGTAAGCTGGTCCATAGTTTGGCTGGGTGCCTCTATTCTGTCCAAAGGACCCTGAAAAATATATATGCTAGATTTAAGTACGCAATAGAATTAAAATAAATTCAACTTTGATAGTAAACACATCTCCACAAAAGCACCTATAACCACTTTTCAATACATATTATTCCAAGATTCTGATGATACAAATTTCAAATTATGATTGATGCTTAAAATCCCCATAGAAAAGAAAGCAGAGGCATATTTACTAGCTTTATTAGGGAAGTACATCCTACAGGAAAAGAAAACAATTTTTCTATACGCCACGGCAATCACCAGAATAGTTCTCGCTAGTAAAGGGAAAGGTGAGACAATAACCACAAAAGAAAACTGGATATGTAAATTAAATGAATTTATAGAATTGGCAAAGTTAACAGCAGCCATAAGGCTCCAGAAAAATCAAATATTAAGATTACAATGGCAATGGTTTGAGGAATATGTGGAAAAACACTGCTCTACAAAGAATACATTGATATGCATGGATTATGTATGTAAAGTATAAGAATATAAATCAGAAATGGATTTAAGACGTATTACCTAAAGAATGCAATGACAATATTCAAATTTGAACTAAAAGAAGTTGAGTTGTGGTGGAGGGAAGTCACGGGGGGGGGTGTAGGGTTTATGTTTGTAGTGTAGGGTATATATGTGTTTTGTTTTGATTTCTTTTGGTTGATTTTGGATCAGTATTTGTTTGTTTATTTTACTTTTATTTTCTGTATCATTTATCAAGAAATAAATTTTTAAAAAATTCAAAAATTTCAATTATGATTTAGTTATATGACTAAGAATGAAACCAATTTTAAAATGCCTGATAAACATACCTGCAGACAGATTTTTCAATACTGTAAAGTTCAGTAAGGAAAATCAGCTTGAAAAGGCACCCCTTTCCCCAATAATTCCTGTTTCAGTGCCTTACACTGCTCTATCCTAATGCATTCCAAATAACTCCATGGTGAAACAACTATGCAAGTAGAATGAAAAGGCACCAGGGTTGGAATCCAGAGGAACTTAGTCCCACTTTAGCCTCTCTGAAAATAAAGGAGTAAGTTAGCAGTGGCTAACTTAAGTCTCACTGATTTCAATAGGAGCAACGCTATGGCAGAGTTTCTCTAGCTCCAACCTATTGCGCATATTGCATGTCTGCTGGCAGATTTTGCATTCCTTCTTCAGAAGTTTCATACACAGAACTATGTGTGCTTGGTAGCCACAAGACTTAACAATCCATTTCTGTACACCAAGTAATCCAAAAACAGCATGATTCTGAGTATAGAGGAAAAAAGGACCTGCCAAAAGATAAAAAGACCTCCCCGAAGAGAAGCAAACAGTTCTTATACAGGTTGCAAGCAACTTTCTAACTCACTGTTCACTGAGCTGGGAAGCAAAGGAAACTCAACTTTGGAAGTCTCCATCAGAGGAATGTAGGAAAAAACAGTAGCTGATTAACAAGCCAATCCCCACCTTTATATTTAGGTTTTAAAATCCACAGGAAAAATATATTTGTTTAAACAACTACAGAAAAAAACCTTGATGCAATAACAGCAATCAGAACCACCCTGTACACGAAGGGTAGAGAATGTGATATCCACTAGATCAACTCCAACTCCCATCAGCGCCAACCAGCATGGCCCATCAGTTATGATGGCTGTTGTAGTCCAATATCTGGAGGACAGCCTGTTGGCTACAACTGCTTTACATCCTAATAGGAATGACTCCCTGAGGAAACACAGCTACCAAGTTCAGTTATCTGCAAGTTGCCAATTTCCATTGAATTCAAGGTATTTTAAAGACCTCGCTACAAATTAGCACAGACACCTATTATAACAAGTGTTAAAACCCAACTGACTTTTATTCCTTAGCCGTCTCTCAGCAACGTACTGAACGTACCATTCTGCTGCAGTGCATATCCTGGTTGGGAAGGATGGCTGGGAGGCGGTCCTTGCAAGCCTGCCATTGGTGGTCCAAGGGGTGGCCCTGTCATCGCTGGCTGAGGTGGTGGTGAGGTCACATGGTTTGGCTGGGAAGTGAGTGGCCCAGTAGCTGCTTGTCCCGGTAATGATGTCCCCTGCATCGGGGGAGGCCTTGAGACTCCTGCAGCAGGAGGGTAATTGGAAGCACCGACCCCAGAAGATGAAGGCGGCGGGGCAAACCCAGGAGCTTGATGGGAGAGGTTCAGGGCTGACGGAGGACCAGAAATAGCAGGCTGTGCCATAGGAAGACCCTGAGACAAGGTGGTAGGAGGTAATCCATGGGGCACAGCAGGAGGTGGCGGTCCTTGGTTTGAATAGGGGACATACTGCCCAGACCCACTCGAAGTAAAACTTCCTGAGGCAGGAGGAACTGATGTTGGCGGACCTGAGGAGAAGAAGTTAATTATGGCCACATCTTGCTTTACAAAAGTGTTCCTCTCCCAGTGTGCATAAGGTGTTTTAGTAAACTAGCCCCTCACCCTGGATACAAAGTTATTTCAAGGTGGAGTGAGAGAGAGAGAAAACAGAAATGGAGGTGCTTATTAACAAGCAGCTTTGACCATTCATTTTCATGATTACCGATAGCAATAGTTGGTATTCGTCACCGGACCTTATGATATCCTATGGTAAGAAAACCATTGTAAAGAGCTACTTATCAAAACATTCAGTTCTAAGAATAGAATGGAAGTGAGAGCATGATGAAGTTGCAGTTTTCCCACTTGAATTTTGCCCTGAGCTCTTTGGATGAATAACGGTATACTTTTTTTTTTAAACTATTACTACAGTTGTTGTTGTTGTTCTCTTTAGTGGAGCTGAAATAAAGGCCAAACATAACAAACTCTATGTGCATTTAAATGGGCTGTCCCTGCAGTTCTCAGAGATTCTTTTAATATGAATACCCCAGATTATTTTGACTGGTATCTCAATACTCTGAGTAGCCCCACTTAAATCAATAGTTTTAGTGGATGTACTGCGAGTATGACCTACGCTGGATTATCAGCCTTAGTCAATTTAGTTGGTCCTTTTTCCTTGCTTAATATCTTGGAACCATTTTATATATTATACTACTTGAGTTCCAATTAAGACTTGTTGCAACACAGGGACCTGCTTTATTGCATTTTATAGAACTTGCTAAAGAGAGAAGTAATTGTACCCATAGCAGTCTGGAAGATCCTTCCTCAAGGGAACTCCAAATCAGTCTATGCAAGCAAGCAGCATTCAAACGTTCTGGTTACTCACCATAGCCCAGTACACCTGGGGAGGGAACAGAGGTTGATGCACCACCTATATGCATTCCTGCCATATGATTGGTCAGCTGCTGTGTGCTCGTTGGAGGTGGCCCATATGACTGGAAAGTAGCTGACTGGGTAACAGGTGTGGGCGTTGTTCCAGGCATGAACTGTTGAGAAGCAGGAGGTCTAAGAAAAGGAAGCAGAATAAAGACAGTCCTTTGTTACATGAGCAACTCATGTATTTTATTATTATTATTATTATTATTATTATTATTATTATTATTAATGATGAGACAGTAGTGTTGAAGAAGATCTTCCCAGTGGCTCTGCAGTTTTCAGAATGGGAAGGTTCTAAAACCCCTTTGCAGCACACCAATCAATCAAACCAACAGATGTTCAGGCGCTTCAACTTTCCTAATCTAAGATGAAAAGCAAAGGAGAAACTGTCCAGTTCATCATCTGTTGGCATCACAACCCTCTGTTGCATTTATTGCCTGCGATGATAGGTTGCAATCTCTGTTCTTAGGAAAGCAGACAAGGGTGGGTAAGTGGCTTGCAGAGGCAGCTCTGGGGTTCTGCACTAGTGCCAATGCTGCTGCTCCCCTACTCCTAAAGCATGTGACCACTCAAAATGTGGTTGCTTTGTTTCAAAGTAAAATATGAACTTGCAAGCTGTGGTTAATGGGTTCACGGTCTTCCCACTTAATTTTTGATCTATTTTTCCTTCTAGTTTTTAATGATTTCCACTGTGATGGTGTCTTTTGGTTACGTGTGTGTATAAATATTAAATAAAATAATAAATAAAATATTAAATTAAATCAGAAAGTTATGTGCAAGCTTATGCCTACACAGCAGCTATCAAAGACGTCCTATTCTGCAAAATCAGTGGAGGCAGAGCTCCTGCTCTGCAGAAGGGAGAAAGGCACAGCCCAATTGCGCAAGCAGCAGCCTGATTACCCAGATGATGAGTAACTTGCTCACTCAACATGGCTGAATTAGGTGTGGTGGTGAACTATGTATTGTCCCTATTGCCTAACCGCAAATTCAGCCAAGGGTAGACTGCTTGACTGAGACAGACGTACTGCTCACCTTTGTTCTAAAGCTTTACTATAACACTAATTGCTAACTGTCTTGAGAAGAGCATCCTGGTGCATTACAAATAAATGAAGTATATCCAATTAAGCGTGCTTATAGAAAATAGAAAGTTACCACCACATTTAGTAGCTGTTAGAAGTCAGCCCAACAACTTCTCTATGTAACAAACCAAAAACACACCATTTTGCTCTGCAGGGAGTGGATGGGTGCTCTGTCCCCAAAATTTGATACAGACAGCAACCATTCTGCATGGGGGTTCTATTCCCGACTCCCACACGTGTTGGTGGAGTGCGCATAAGCCCTGCCACACCCCATTTTTGGGCCACTTCCAGGTTGGCAGAGACAAGTGTGTTTGTGTGATCTAACATCTGACTGTAAAATGGTTGCTGTCTGTACTGACAGGCTTAGAGTCTGATGACTGTTGTCCTAATTACCTTTGCAATGGAGCTGTAGATGCAGGAATCCCATTGCGTACATCTCCTTGTCCAAACTGACTATAGGCCGGCTGTCCAGGAGGAACTAATGTGCCAGATGCTGAAGCAGGTGCTCCAGAAGTAGTGGGAGCTCTCAGGGAACCTAGAAATATTGAACTGCATGTCAGTCATGTACAAGTAAATAAGCGGGGGCTTATGAAGATGCTTAAAATATGCTAGGCATGATCTCTTGTGAGATTAACAGGAAGCAAATGCATACAAGGAAGAAGAGAAAGCTATCAAGATTTTCAACAGCAAAGAAAGAAAATTAATAGAAGCATGTAAATATGCTAGTAAAAATAAGGCTTGCTGTTCCTAGCTTCTTTTTGCTTTATAAAGCATCTCAGATCCCAAGACAAGTCACTATTGCGGATGAAAGGAACAGACAAGGATTTGTCAGATTATTTATAGCATTTTTCTTTTTAGACAAGCCATGTACAATCTTTATTTGCATGAGAATTTTCTCTAACAAGTCTTACTGGAAATATTTATATATTAGAACTATTACCAAAATATGGGAGCTGATTTAGAGTTAAGGTGTACGGCTTTTCCAGCTTTTTATCATTAAAAGGCCTGAAAAATACTACTATAAAACAAAGACAATTTGTGGCACAAATTAGGAATTTTGGTCCGGATAATAATAATAATAATAATAATAATTTTTATTTATATCCCGCCCTCCCCAGCCGGAGCCGGGCTCAGGGCGGCTAACAACAATCAACAATCAAACCATCAGATATTCACACATTCTAAAAATATTACATTATAAAAATCAATTAAAATCAAATTAATGGCAACTAATTAAGCAAGATTCTAAGCAGGTTGCCAGAGGAGGGAGTCAGGCTGCGCCCTGACCAAAGGCCTGGTGGAACAACTCTGTCTTGCAGGCCCTGCGGAAGGATGTCAGGTCCCGCAGGGCCCTAGTCTCTTGTGACAGAGCGTTCCACCAGATTGGAGCCGCAGCCGAGAAGGCCCTGGCTCTAGTTGAGGCCAGCCTAACCTCTCTGAGGCCTGGGACCTTGAGGATGTTATTATTTGCAGACCGTAGGTTTCTCTGTGGGGCATACCAGGAGAGGCGGTCCCGTAGGTACGAGGGTCCTAGGCCAAAGTCCAGAAAATTCTGACATATGAATGGCAGGATTATATCATCAGTTTAAATATTTTGAGTTGAAAGGCAGGTGTCTTGTAAGTGCAACCACTTTGTTCTTATATCTCTGGGCAAATAAGATGTTTTTTTAAAAAAGAAGACTGCCTTTTGCTGGTTCTTTTGAGTATTCACCATGTATTGCTAAATATGTGAGAGTTTAATTAGCTGGTCACTCCTCTAAGACAAATATTGTTAACACACATCTTTCAGGATTCTCTGGTGGCATCTGCTTCTCAAAACAAAAAATGGTTGTCATTGGAGTTGACAGACCAAAGGATTAGAAGGCAGTAGACATGGGGAGGGGAGGGGAGGGGAGGGGAGGGGAGGGGATGCATCTCTGTGTGCACATGCAAGCAATTTGGAACTGATGCTTTGCTTGCTTGTATACAAGAGAAAGAGGTACCAAAACTTCATTTGATTTGCATTCTATTTGCTCACTTCCTCTAGTAACATTCTATGCATCTATTGAGGTTCTGCCAAGTCCACTCAAATTTGCAGTTTACAGTAACAAGAGTTATCTCTAGTCACTTTCTCTGGTTCAGCTTCCTCTCCTTTGGGCAATATGGGTTTACCAATGGACTACTACAACATATGCCTAGTATCCTTTTTGAATTGTTAGGGAAACCACTAGGGTAACCACAGAAGTAGGCCTACTCATAAAAGTTAACTGCCTTTTCAAATTACTTCAACAATATAAAGTACAGGATAAATGCACTTTAATATAAAGATTTATACAGCCATGGTGAAGTTAAGCTTTGCTGCTCCCTTCTCACCAGCGGTCATATAATATAATGCACTTCCTTCTCAAAAGGAGAAAGAATTTCTATTGGAGAAGCACAACCATCAAAGGTTAAACCATCTGGCTGAGCGTCTATGACATGAAAGCGGTAAACCAGTTTTTCAGCCTAAGGGGCTCATTTCCTCACGCAAAATCTTCTGACAGTTACATGCTAGTGATGGGCGGGGCCAGAGGCAAATTGGTGAGAGCAACGGATGCAACCCTTACCTTTGAACAGTAGTCTAGATTACAGCTACATAAAAGTCAGAGGGTTTCATCCAACGCCAGTCCTGCTCAGAGTATGTATGATCTTCCTTACTTTAGAAATAATCAGTCTACTGAAGTGACAGCACTTCCATGTAAGAAAGATGCATAAACATGTACTCTGCTGCAGAATACGCACACCGAGAAGTAAGGAGTACATGCTGTTTTTAAACTTTACCCTGAGTACAAAAAGACTTGAAGGAAATGAATCATGTTCAAAGGGTGATCTCCACCTTTAGCCACACTCAAGAGCAAACCCACTGAAATCAATGGATTTAAGTCTCCTCTGAGTACAACTTAGTTGGATCTCACCGCTGTGTCCCAGAGACCTGCACATTCCTTGTAATAAGGCATCGCAGCTCCACCCATTCTAATAATTACATGGCTTAGCTTTCAGATGAAACAAGAGTAATGTTTCAGAAGGAAATGCATCTGAAACAGTCTTTTCTCATAAGAGACAGTGCATGAAGAGGAAAGCATTTACCTATGAAGTTGGGAGTAAAAGAAGCATCAGAATCAAGAGAGACAGGAGAGCCCTTAGAAGGAAACCCCATTGAAGGAAAGTAACCTAGAAAGACAATATATGCATCAGTAAGAATAGACTTGGAAAACTTCAAATAAAATGCATTGTGCTAGTCCTACAAACGCTGGAGTTTCCTCCTGCTTAGCAATCATTATTTTCAATATAGTTTATTGCTACCTGTCCTGAGACGTCAGGGATGAGTAGTTCCAAAGTTAAAAAAATAAGAAGATTCACCTCAAACAGCAGAACTTTCTGCTGGATGAGTGAACTACTTGATGAGCAAATTGAGCAGCTCACCCAGTAAGCTACCCTAAAACAAGAAGCTCCCCCACAAATATCTGCCAACTTTACACATGCCTCCAAAGTGAGAATGCAACATCAACATTACCTTTCTGTTTAACATAAATATTTTTCACTCTGTAAGATGCACCTAACCATAAGACGCACCTAGTTTTTACAGGAGGAAAATAAGAAAAAAAAATATTCTGAATCAAATGTTGTTGTTGAAGAGGCTTTGCACGGCTATCCCTGAAGCCAGAACTGTTCTGGCTTCTGGGATAGCTGTGCAGCCTGCATTCGCTCCATAAGATGCACACACATTTCCCCTTACTTTTTAGGAGGGGAAAAGTGTCTTATAGAGCGAAACATACGGTATTAAATGTAGCACATGTGCTAACTTTGCAGCAGCTTCCTTCATTAAAGCCTAGTATAAATACAACTCTCTATGGTCTCCGCTATGATTCCAGTGTGCAAAGGTAAGAGAACTAACAATCATTCCTATTCCAAGACTATAAGTCATGATAAAGCAGCTAGTTTTCCTGAGGTTAACACCACAAACTTTACTCCTTCAAGTGGCCTTTCAGCTAGTTCTGCTGCCATTAATGCCCACTTCTTTACACCAGCTGACTAACAACTAAGCATCTAGAACAACTTCCTAGGAAGCTAAATTTGTCCTAGGGGCTTCCAATTGCTTTAATGCTTGTGGACCACCAAAGCATGGAGGCCTCCCAAACCCCATGCACAACCATGAAACTTCGTTGCCGCCTGACCCATCTCCCATTGCTTTATGAAATATAATTGTATGCACAACTTCTTAAATCATGAAGAACAAAGGACATTTATCTGCATCCAGAGAATTGTAGAGCTGGAAGGTACTCTGAAGGTCATCTAGTCCAAAGCAGGAATCTCAACTAAATCATACATGACATTTGGTCATCAAACCTCTGCTTAAAAACCTCTAAGGAGAGTCCACCATCTCTCGTGGGAGTCTATTCTTCTGTCAAACAGCACTGATTATCAGAAAGTTCTTCCTGATGTTTAGTCAGAATCTCCTTTCTTATAATTTGAATCCATTGCTTTGGGTCCTACCGTCTGGAGAAGGAGAAAATAAGCTTGCTCCATTTTCCATGTGACAGCCCTTTAGATATTTGAAGACGGCTATCATATCTCCTCTCAGTCTCCTCTTTACGAGGCTAAACATACCCAATTCTGTCAACCGTTCCTCATACAGCTTGGTTTCCAGACCCTTGATCATCTTGGTTGCCCTCCTCTGCACACGTTCCAGCTTGTTAATATCCTTATTAAACCACAGTGCCCAGAACTGGACACAGTACTCTAGGTGTGGTCTAACTGGGAAGAATAGAGTGGTACCATAAATCCTTATACTGAATATTTTAAATGCACTTTTGAATTTTTTTGTTGCTACCACCTCAGGGGCACATACAGAATGTTAAAAAGCAGAGTAAACATTTTATTTATTTATATATATATATATATATATATATATATATATATATATATATAATATATATATATATATATAAAAACAAAGGTCATTTCCCCCTTTATACCAATGAAGGATACCTTGAGGGGGGGCTGTCTGCGGATATCCTGTCATTGGACCATTGTAAGCACCATACTGTGAGGCGGGAACGGTCGGGATTGGCTGCCCTCCGTAACCAGGCGGCAGGTATCCTCCATATCCAGGCTGTGGCTGCCCATAAGGTGGCCCTGTGTGAGTTGGCTGGTTTACGCTCATTGTGCTCACATCCCCAAACTAGCCTTCACCTGTGAGAAAGGAAAGAGAAACATTAGGAGCCATCATTCAAAACAAGATTTTGTGCAAAAGAGCTGAAATGAAGAACCAGACCTTGCAGTGCTAGCAAATGTGTGCTGTTTTCTAAACTAATTTTACACACACATTACACTACAGCTGAGTAACTTTGTGAGCTCCAAGCTTGTTTTAGGTGTATTTCCCCAATATCTCTTAAAGCTGCCCAACCTTTGCATCCCATCAAAGTTTCTTCCTTCCAGTTGGTCTGCTCCTTGCTTTTCCTGACCTTTAGAGGTAGGGTGTTTTTTTAACTCTTTCTGTGTAGTTTCAGAGCAATCAGACAATTTTTTTTTATTTGATTAAAAAAAATTATTTGTTTTTCATTTCTTCCCTGATTTGTATGGCTTGGGGATAAGTCCCCCCCGCCCCCATCTGGGTAGAAAATAGTAGGCTTCTGCCACTTATATATGTTTGTAATACAAAACAGGATAGAGCATACAGGACTAATAAAAGGTAAAGGGACCCCTGACCATTAGGTGCAGTCATGGCCGACTCTGGGGTTGCGGCATTCATCTCGCTTTATTGGCGAAGGAAGCTGGTGTACAGCTTCTGGGTCATGTGGCCAGCACGACTAAGCTGCTTCTGGCAAACCAGAGCAGCACACGGAAACACCGTTTACCTTCCTGCCAGAGTGGTACCTATTTACCTACTTGCACTTCGTGCTTTCGAACTGCTACGTTAGCAGGAGCAGGGACTGAGCAACGGGATTTCATCCCATCACAGGGATTTGAACCACTGACTTTCTGATTGGCAAGCCCTAGGCTCTATGGTTTAACCCACAGCGTCACCCGCGTTCCTTACAGGACTAACAGGAATGACTAATTCAGAAAATACTTTCAGTTACTTTCTAGACAATGAACTTTATTGGTTCACTGTACAAAACAAAATTATCCACATACTTATGTGAGTATAGCACTGGGGCTTACTTCTCAGACCTGCTTAGAATCGGGAATTCTAATCTTAAATTTTGGATTAGCTAATCCAGAACACTTTTATCTCTGGCCCCATTCATCACCAGTTTATGGTCCCTGCCAATTACCCCCAGAAGAAACTGGGCCGTCAATGAGAAATAATGTTGATGTTATGAAGCACTTATTTTATAAATGAAAAAAATCTCATACATGAAAAAATTAAAATAACACAGATTCAACAAGAATTAAGGTCTAAAAGCTATGACCAAGGAAGGCCTTCATACAGTCCTCAGGAGGCCCAGCCAGCATATCCTTATAGCTTGGTTGGCTAACCTGTGGTCCTACAGTTCCCATGGTCCATGGCTACTGGATATGCTGGACCTGAATGGAATTACCTTTACTACCAGGTACTATTTGGGGACAAAGTTTATATAACTTTGTATATACTACATGGTTCTGAACATAAGGTTTAAAGAATAGATTGGTCTTTATGTCAGTCTCCTGCAATAATCTGTATATAGTAGCTGATACTCTTCAGAACACTATCTACTAGTAGCAAAAAGGTTCTTTTATAGCAGGATAATCAAGCATTTCCAGCAGTATGTCAGATTGTATCAGTGCAAGGGATGTTTTGCAGATGTGATCTTCTGAATCAGCACAACATAATCCAGAAGAAATAAAATACATTGCCTTCATAACACACTGAAATTTTAGTTTAAAGCAAGGCTACAACCATTAACAGCAAAACACAGCCCTATTTGCAACAGCATGTCATTGCACTATTGTAGTATTAACAAATAGACGTAACAAATTTTAAAAGCATAGAACACTTCCAAGACTACTGTTTGCTATGATGGCCAAACTAAATTCATGGTTCACCTATCAAACAAGAAATAGTACAAACCATGATTTGCAAATCTAATGTTATGGCCGTCACTATGAAGCTGTCTAGTTTTGCTTTCTACCTTCTCAACAAGTGGCTCTAAGCTACAGTTTCCCTGGCACGTGTTTAGAAATTCAAACCATGGTTTGGTCCTAAACTATAATGTAAAGACTATGGCTTGGTATAATGACAGTATTGACCAAAAATGCACAAGCATAAAACTGAATTCATTTTTTAGAAATGTTACAAGGAATCATGCTGAGAGGACAGTGCTTATTCCATAATGCATGTTTTAATTTTTGCATCCTGGTTAGCAAGTGAAGCTATAGCAGGGGAATGGCATTTGCTATGTCCCTTTTTTTGTTCTGCAAGCTTCCTGCTCATTTCCCTTTCTCCATCTTTTTTATTTTTGCCATCTGCAAATATCTAAGTGCCAGCACAATGGGTTCTACGACAGTGTCTAAGCATGCTAGTATGTTGTACAGCTGGTATGTAGCTCAGTATTGTGAGGTATACACTCAAACGCCTTTAAGAGCTTTGAGCTTTGGACTTTGGCACACCTCACTCTGAATTAATGCTCTTGTTTTGTGATTATCACAGTGCAGTAGGATGGCACGTGTGCAAATCTATCAGTAGATCTCAATCTGCCTTCAGCCCACCTGTGCTTTAAAAGGATGCAATAACATCACCTAGAACTGCTACACTAGTCCAACAATGCATATCATACTGTTACATTAGTGCCACAGCTGGGGTGCTTGCAACACCCTCACTCACTGCTCCCTTCCTCACCCCTTGAAAAGGACATCACTTCTTTCAGTTCTATGTGCTTTTCAAGGCTTTTATTGCCGTATTGGCACTTAAACAGAAGCGACAGAGTAGGAGGTAAACGGAAGAGAAGTAGGAGAGAATAATGGAGCAGCTGGAGGGACAGAAGTCAGGAATGCACACTCACATATGCACACCATATCCAATTCAACAGATCCTCTTTAAACTCTATTTTCTCACAGGCTCCTTCCCCATTGGCAATCAAATAAATGTCACACCTATCTACTGAATGAACTGCAAAACCAAAAACCACAGAACTGATGCTTTCTAGCACTGCCCTTGTGAAAAAATATAGGCTCAAGGTATAGAAACTTATGGATCACCATAATTTTAACAAGGGATCCCCTCCAATCACAGGTCAACTCTGTATCCATAGATGTGCTCTGTGATTTTTACTGCGCAGTCTACCACCAAGGTAAGCTTTAATTTGGCAGTGGCTATTTAGGGATACTATGTAAAATTGGTAGATTGAAAAGGAAACATTTTAATCCTGCTAGATATTCAACCTTTACCCAAATCCCTTGGAAGTACAGTGACTCTCTTTCTGCATGTGCGCTTTCTCTACTGGGGAAGAGAAGTAACAAGAAGGGTTGGTGCCCACAACACACTCCCAGAATTCCAAATGTCTCTGTATTAGCATAATCACCCTGTTATATACACATCTAGCCTTGCACAGACTAATAAGTGGACCACTTGTCCATAAAACTGATCCATTCTTCTGGCAAGAGCGAAACCCTTTTCTAACAAAACTTAGAAAATGAGCAATATGTAAATGTCCTGTTGCATGAGGTAGTGGGATAGGACAAAATTAGGGAATTTTAAGCCTGGCCCCATATATAATCCGCAAATGAAGAAGCTACTCTTCAGAGTTCTATGCGTAACTAATGCTGCAGTCCAAAGTACAATTTAGCACGAATGCAAGTTAATGTGCACTGCTTGGGAAAAGGAAAGCACCATGGTGTGCTTTGAAATCTTCAAGGTGAACCTAAGTTTCAAAACAAAGTTATTCCATTAGTTGCAGGTTCAATCCCCATAAGAGACAGCTGCATTTTCCTGCATTGCAGGGTGTTGGGCTATATGATCCTAAAGGTATCTTCCAACTCTGCTTCTAATACCAAGCGTTTCAAAAGAAGTCTTTAATAGTAAGCACTGCTACTACTTCCGAAAAGAAAAGAAAAAGGCTCCTAGTAACGCCTTTGTTGAAATGCAGCCTGACTCCTACATAAACACAATATTGCTTCATCTCAGTTTCACCTTGTCAAGCCCTGTTCACACGTTCGGCAGGATCGACTGGTCAAGCTTTTCTTGGGTTGTTTCATCTTTTTGGCTGCAGATCAGAGTGTGGGGTTACTCCCTATGAGCGAAATCTCCCACATACTGTACAGAAAACCCCAACAGGCCAGGGAAAACATTTCCGCCCCGCTCTCTATTTGGAAGTTGTCCGAATAATTTCCCCCAACTCCTGTATTAAACCTGTTACCGACCAGCCTCAGGGACGCACTCACCCGCACCTATCAACCTGCACTTGTGAATGCAGCACACGTCAAGCTTATTTCCTGCCTGTCCGGGGGGTGGCGAGGGTTGGGTTGGAAAGATTCATTTATTTTAATTTCATTCGTTAAATGTGTATATCGCCCTTCAAGCGAAGAGCACCGAGCGGTTCAATACATAAAAGTGCAAAAAAATGAGGTCACACAAAATACGTAATAAAAAGAACAGACAACATCCTCTCACAAACACGTTTAAAATGGCATTTAATCAGCCCAAGGCCTGGTAAGGAGAACTCGCCAAGGGAGAAGCTAAGCCGGGGATCCATCCGGACGGCTCAGCACAGGGCCTCCCCGGGAGGCCGGAGGCGTAAGCCTGCCAGGATCAGGCCAGGCGCGCTCCGGAGTCGGGCGGCGCTTTATCCCTCAGCCCCGGCCTCGTCGCGGAGCCGCCTCCTCCCTCCCGACCCCGGTCCCTCACCACCTCGCGCCTCAAAAGAGATCGGCCTGGCCTCGCGCTTACCTCAACCGGCTGTCCCCGCTCCTGCTGGTCGTCGGGCCGCCGCTGGCGCCGGCTTCCGCTTCCTGTGCCCGCCGCCGCCGCTCACCGGAAAGGCCCCTCCACGTCCGCTCCGCTCTCCCTCACAGCTTGCCACGTCCTCACTTCGCTCGCGGCCTTTGCTGCACTCCGCTGCAACAGGGACCCGGATGCTGCTCGGCGACCATAGAGGCGCGCGGGAGAGAGAGCGCGCGAGCGAGCCAGGGAAGAGGAGGAGGAAAAGGAAATGGGCCGTCGCGGTCTTCCGTGACGCGCTTCCGGTCAAGATGGCGGCTTTTCTGCTGCCTCAGGGGCCGAGGTTCGCTTAAATCACCCAAGTCCTCGGGGGCTGTGGCGCCCGACTGGGCCCCGGTTGTGATATCGTCGTAGGATGGTGCTGTGCACTGTAGCAAACGGGAGGCTAGTTCTCCCTGACGTGGTAGTACTTAAGACTGTAGTTGGGGAGTATATTTATTTATTTATGCTTATTAATTTCGTCGCTTGATTGTGTGGGGGACGGGACCGGACAATAACCTCAGAGTTGTTTACAAAAAGATGAAATAACAAAATCAAGAAAAAATCACAACCATACTTTAAAACATACTTCTTTATTTTTAATTAAAATTACCTCAACTTTCTGAGCATCTGGGAAGTCTTGGGTGAGCAGTGATGTTTTCAGCATGCACCGAAAAAACCAGAGTGCAGCTACCTTCTTTATCTCAATAGGCAAGGAATTCCAAAGTGCAGGTGTGACCCTCCTATCCATCCTGCAAAAGCCCCTGTACTTAGTATGTAGCAGAGGAAGGCAACTTTCAACCTTCATTCCTTTTTATTTCATTATTTAGTTATTAAATTATCAGTTTACAGTATATAAAACCACAAATATACGTCGCATCATAACCATACCCCACCACACAAATAGTTTAAAAGGCCATAGATTGTTTAATTAGCCAATGGCCTGGGAGAAGAATAATGTTTTCACCTGGCACTGAGAGATACATAATGAAGGTGCCAAGTGAGCCTCCCTGGGAAGAGTTAAGCATCCCTACATCTTTAGACATACCTGGCAAAGAGTGAGTCTGTGGACTATCCTTTCAAAGCCTTCAAAGTTAAGTTTGTTGACAACAAAGATTGATGCTGGAGAGACAATTGTGAATGGTTAAAGCAAGGTTAAGAATTCTGCTGTGGCAGCAGTGGCCCAGCTTTCCTGCTGATCTGTGCTATTTTGATGCTGTGCTGCCTGTCCAGCAGAGAGATCTGGTGTGTTTCACTTTCAAGACCACATTAGAAAAGAAAAAAGGCAAGTTTTGTAGCTGGCCAGTGCCAAAGGTGATTTAACAGGTTGCAGTTGTTGGGGCTGCCTATTGCATACATACAGGAATCTTATTCAGAAGTGTTTCATAATCGGAATCTACATCTGACTCTGAAATGGTACAGCTGCCCCAAAGGTTATCCCATCAAGTGAATTTGTGCATGGGGCCACCAATTCTACAGGTCATAAGGCTTCTTCCTCTCCTAGTGTGCTATAAATCTCTTTAAATTCATCATTAATACACAGATGAGTAACACTTGATTTCCCGTCCCCTGATTGTGTAATGCCTATGATGATTTGCAGCTGAATGTATTCATTTATTTTGACTCTACCAGAAGTCTTGACGCACATGAATTTATTTATTTTTTAATTATAGTGCATTAAGCTCAATTGTGAATTACACACTAAAGTAAAAAAAAATATGGGTTTATGGCTAGAGAACCTAACAGTATAAATTCTGGCTGTGGGAAAGAGGGAGGGAGGGGAGGAATATGATACAGATGTTATCTCTGTAATGATTAATTCCCAATAGCTCATTTGCACATGCAAATCACTTATAAAACATTGTAATAATGTTTTAAGTTCTCTTCAATGCATGAACAAGTATATCCAGTTTGGTCTGAACCTGGGTTGCGAAGCTTTCATCGGATTTCAAACTCAGCCATGATTTTACTATACAGTGTATAGCTGTAATCGTATAAAACATAGAGGAAGTCCAATTGAACATAATACAACTTCACTAAGCCAAACATTTCTAAACAGGCAATTATAGGAGTGCAGTGTGAACTTCTGTAAAATGTGGGCGGAGCAATGTGACCTGCTTCACTGCTGTGCTGAGCTATTAAGCAAATTAGTGGGAAGAGGCAGGATTGGACACATGGATTACTGGGGAAAGCTGCAGCAAAAGGGTGGTTGTGCCATACAGGCGGTAGACTATTGATCCATGCAGTGCTCCTCTGATTGGCTCAGATTTGATTGGAGAAGCTCAGCCCTTTCCTAGTACAGTGGTACCTCAGGTTACAGACGCTTCAGGTTACAGACCCGGCCAACCCGGAAGTAGTACCCGGAAAAACTTTGCTTCAGGATGAGAACAGAAATTGCGTGGCGGTGGTGTGGCGGCAGCAGGAGGCCCCCATTAGCTAAAGTGGTACCTCAGGTTAAGAACAGTTTCAGGTTAAGAACAGACCTCCAGAACGAATTAAGTTCTTAATCTGAGTTACCACTGTATGGGGCTATTCCCTGCATTTGAATCTGGCACCTCCAGCATGTAAAACATACAACTCTTCCTGCCTTGTTTGTGCAGAGGAGGGGAGAAGACAAATTCCCCATTATGTGTATAATTGCTGTCTGTTGCTATAGCTAGGTGATTAGGAAACTGCTTTGTAGTGTGTGCAGGTACTGAGGGTAGTATGCAATGTAGTACTATGACAATCCTCCCTTTTCTTCTCTTCCCATGTGCTGTTCTGAGAGTTCTTCTGAACACCGCCCCAAGCCAATTATGGGAATTGTGGGGGTGCACAAGGGAGAAGAGAGGGGAACCCCACTGCTCAAACAGAAATCATTGCACAGGGCTTCTGCTGTTGGGGCTTGTTAGGTGAATTCCACCCAAAACAGTTCCCTCTCTTTTGCCTCTGACATGACTTTTTGTTTGGTCTTGTTTTGTTTGCCAGGCATGGAAGAGGTGAGTGGAAACATTTTCCTTCTGGTGAGGCTTAAAGTACTACGTTAACAATAACAGCAGCAGCAGCAGAACACATAAGATTCTTCCATGTGTGAGTACTATGTGGGCATCAACACATTCTACTAGTTCCTTCCACAGGGGAATGTCTTCTAGAACACCAGGGGCATATCTGTCATTTCTGTATTTTCTGGTTGTGTAATTTCCTCATCTCTGCCCAGGGTGAGAATATACTCGATATGGCAGTTGCTCCACAGAAGAGGCATATCTCTAGTTATAATGTGTTTATAGGTTTGCTTTGCTAGTTGGAGGGGGGGTATTGACTTTCCATTTTCCAACATTTTTGTCATGTCGTCCAGTCATCATGAAGGAATTTGTTAAAGATCAATTTGGGGCTGCTTCTCTGAAATTTTATAATTCTGATATTGATTCAGGCATTTCAACCTATTACTACATAATGATAGGCCTGGATTGTGCTATCAGTAGTTTTTGACCCTTTAAGCATAATCCAAATGGGAAATCCTTGTGCACAGGCCCAACTGAAATAAATTGCAGCTCCCTTTCATTTAACAGGCTTGCACAGGAGAACGTTTCATTGGATGGTATCCATTGCTTTGCATGAAAGAAATGAAGGTTGCTTTGGCTAAGGTGGCATAAATGGTTTTGTGTGCATGTTGAAAATCACAAAGGACTGCCTTCAGGAGCTTTGGAAATACCAGGTTTTATTGCAAAGCTTAAATCAAATCCTCCCCAGCTGGAAAAGTGTGAGACAAAGCTCTGGAAAGAGACAGGAGGAGAGCTATTTTCAGCCATGCTTTAGTGAAACATCCAGAGTCTATTGCGGGCCAGGAGGTGGGGGGAGCACAGAGGGTGAGATTGACAGGATGCATGTGCAAAATGACTCTGGCCTCTTACCAAAAGTGGAGTCAAAACGGCTGGTGATAGTCTGCTCAGCAGCTGGAGATCTAGAAGGGTATGGAGCATTGGTCTTGCAGGACTAACCTCTAAGGAGGAGGGGGGAAAGGAAGTAGTGGGCTTTAGGACGGACTTGAGAAGGTTGATGCTCCTTGCCGCAATGGAAGAGGAAAGCACCATACCTTAAGAGTAAAAAAAGGTTTATTTTTATTTTCGAAAAGGACATTTGTCACCAAAGGAAAAAGACTGTGCTGAAAGCATGGGAGCTGAAGAAGAAGAGGTCGTTGTCACTCTCTCTGGAGGGGCACCCTGGGGCTTCCGTTTGCAGGGGGGCTCTGAACAGAAAAGACCCCTTCAAGTGTCAAAGGTAGGAAAGGAATATATTCTAACCGTCTAAAGGTGAAGAAAGGCCAACGGTTTAATATGTGGTGAAACTCGTTTGACTGCTTTGCTGCATTTAAATAAGTTTATTCGCAGAGCAGAAAGCATGCATTCAAACTACTTCCACCAGAATTGGAATGCCTGTCTTCATCCTTGGACTGTGTAGTTACCCGTTTTAATATACAGTAGCAAGGCTTATTTCCAAGGAAGCATGCATGGAATTAGACTTCAGGATAGTATTAGGCAACATATAACTTGTGAGGTTCATATAGTATTGTGGGCTGGTTTGTGCAGCCAATGTTTTTGTTAGCATCCTTTTTATTTTTAAGGTAAGCTTCTAATGCAATGGTTACAGTGGCACATTTTAAAATGTAACTCATGGATTGAAAATGAGGCACTTAGTAAAATGAAGCCTAGATTCAATATGGTTTCAAGTATGGATGCAACATTTAAATGGTTAATTAGATCATTTCCAAATTTTCTGTTGATTAAAACGGTGTTCCTGATTAGTTGGGCAAGTACTTGTAAAAAGTGCAAATGACAAGCACCATCTTTGTTGGAATTTTTTTTTAATGACAAGCACTGTCTTAAAATGACTGTTTCACCCTTTTCTCCCATGAGAAAATGCCTAATGAGAGCACACATCATGTAAAAACAAAAGTATATATTTTGCTTTGGAACTATTCTACTCCATATGCACATTTATTCAACAATTAAATTAATTAAGAAAGATTACATACATACAACTCTCTAGATACAATGCTTTTTCAGATCTGTGGTTTGTTTAAACAAGGCAGGTGCATGTATCTCTCAATTGTTATTTGTCCCTTGTAGATTAATGAATATGTATGCAAACTGATTGTGAGGCTTTGTCCCATGAAAATAATTACATAAATTCTTCTCTGGTTTGGAACAAATTTCACGAACTTCTGGAAAGTCAGCTGCCTCTCTGTCTTTAAGAAATGCTGTATTGACCTATCATACACGAAAGAACAGTTTCGATGGAATGATCTGATCATGCCCAGCAAGAGGGGAGGGTTCCTAAATGCAGGCTGCTGAAGTAAAGGCTTATAGTCTTTCTTGTGTGCAAGCTATCAATTTCTACCTATCTAATCTGTATGCATATGCTGCAATACTGCTAAAGGTAGCAGTGATTCATGTTGAAACTAATGGAATATATTAATCTTGTTTTATATAAGTTGCATAACATACAAAACATTCAATCATGCCTAGTCATGATTGTTAGCTGGACACTGGGTACCTTGCTATCTCCCACTGAGCAGCAAAATGTAATAGCCAATGTAGTAGTAGCAGCAGCAATATTAGCATAGTTTATTTTTTATATGCCACTTTCCTACCAAATTAAGTTGTTTTAATTTTTTGATGTTTGTTGCTCTGGGCTCCTTTGGGAGGAAGATTTGGGATAGAAAATTATCAAAATAAACAAATGTACTCATATACAGCATAACCAAACAAGCCATTCAATAAAATAATTAAAAATACAGTTTACAATATCAAAAAGCAAATACAAAGAACACTAAAATAAAAGTAACAGGGCTGAACAGTTTTGTACCTTAAAACTGGCAGTAATAAAACTAGGTGTTGCATTTTAAAAGGCTGTTTAAATAAATGCATCTTCAGTTTCTATCAAAACAGACACACAAAGCAGAAGCCTGTGCAATTTCGATAGGGAGAGCATTCTTGAGTTGCACCCTGCCACAGAAAAAGCCTCATCTATTTTACACACTTGATGAATGTCCCAAGATAGCACCCCTAGAACAGCACCTCTAGAGTTAATATTCAGTCCCAGGTGGGCCTATATGGGAGCATGCAAGAGAGGAACAATAGAACATTAATTCATCTTTATTAATTGTTCAAAACTTCATGCACTGTACAAACTTTAAGAAATTAACAAAGCAAACCAATCCTCATATTATCACAGGACTGGAATTAGGTTACTGCTGTGCTGTTCAGATGGCCACCACATTGAATGGGTGCTAAGCTTGCAGTGCAGGGCAATGGGGGGGGGGAGGGATAGTACAAAAAGCAGTGTAAAAATGACAGACATGCACCCAGCATCCCTAGACAGTTCACCACTGCTCACAGTTGGGGGCTGTGACAGCACCCATGTGCTACTGACACATGAAGGAAGCCAATGAAGTCACGATGAGAGTATATCCACAGCACACACCCATGCATCACTACAAAAAACATGCAAGATGACACCATTCTCCCTCCAATGACCCCACTGACACAGCCCCTGTCGGTTTCCATACAGGGGTCCAAACCCCTTTATGCTCTTTGCAGCCACTGTTTTTGAGGACAGTACACAACCGAAAGGAAGACTTGCAACACAGCACTCCCATAGCTTAATGGGCACATATTGTCTCTGGGATATGGGTTCAAGAGTTGCTTGGGGATGGAAAAGAACCTTTCCCTAAGCACCCAAGGGAAGGGGGTGACGGGACACACATCAAGGGCAGCCACAGCTGCATACTGGCAGCAACTTCCAGTGGTTCACACTACCAGTGGGCGTAGTGTTGAGAAGCAGCGGGTGGAAGTTTAAACCCCATTAGGGAGAAGGGAGGAACATTTACATCTTTCTCATGCACAGGGAAAAAGTTGAGGGCAAAAATGTAGGAGTCCCCAGGCCTCAAGCACTACAGAGAAGATGCCTAACCACTCAGCCACAGCAGCAGATAGCATTCAGATGCCAGGAGCAATGGGAGGGAAAGTCAGTAGTGAAGTCCAGGGAGGGAAAGTGAACTGGTGTAAGGTTGTGCTGTTGATGGCTGTGTGAATCAATGGGGAAAAGAACACAGCAGGGTGCTACTCCCTCATGCTGCCAATGTGTCTACCCTATTTCAGCCATTCTGCCAACACATCTTTTGCCAGTGCAGCAGCTCAGCTGGAGAAGGGTTCAGCCAACGCTAGCTGCCACTGCATCCAAGATGATCCGCTGCTCTATCCAGAGTTCCACCGGGGTAGTAGGACTTCTGCCAAATGCTACAGCCCTTCATCTGCCAGATCTTCAGGAAAAGGTTGTCGCCCCCAAATCAGTAGTTATCAGAAATTCAACATTATTGGATGAATCGTTTAGCTCCTGCAATCCTAATATTGCAAATGTAGCCTCTATGCAGCTTCCAGAAATGCCTGTGTTACTGGAAAATGAGATTAGGTTCCAGACCTAAATGCTTTGGTAGAAGTAAACTGTTAAAGGGAATGAGACCTTTGTCAGTCTTTGAAGCTTTGGTGACTAGTGATGGGATACTACACGCAGGCTGAAGGGCATATGTGCACCGCAAACTTAAACAGGTCTTTCTGTATTGCCCATGGGATTCTCCCTAGACCACATGCTGCACACAAAAACCCCTTGAGCCTTTTTGGCAGGACATAATGTATCCTTGAACACTCTTGCTTGCCTTGGACAAGAGAGGAGTGTGTGAGTATGTAGAAACTCATCTGCACTGTATAGTTGTACCACTTTAAGAGTCATGTCTTCCCCCAAATGATTGTGGGAACTATAGCTTGTTAAGTGTCCTGAGAGTTGTCCGCAGGCCCCTATTCCCCTCACAGAGCTACAGTTCCCAGAATGGTTTAACAGTCAATCCCTCCTCCCAGGGAACCCTGGGAATTGTAACTTCAGCATTCCCTGGAGCAGAAAAGAAAGTTTGTGAAGTAGCAGCGTCAATTCTTATTTTTTTAATGATCTAGCCAGCTGCAGCATCACAGTTTTATGTGGTTGAGAAAATAGATATGGAGTTACTTCCTCCCTAGAAGCATAGCCATGTGCGGAGAGGTGCCCATGTCTTCTCAAAGAGTGCAACTCTGTGGAATTGGGGGAAATGGAAAAGTCTGCACACAAGTTGGGCTGCTACTAACGTCAAGTCCTTTTGTCAATATCTAGTGTTTTGTATTTTATGTTGGGGTGATGTTGAACCCTGTGTAACTGAAGACTAGGGTTGGTCTCTTCCGTTAGGCCTCAGGCAGTGGATTTGAAATGTCACTGAAAGGCAGCAAACATTAGTTATTTAATTTATTGTATTTTACTCCCAGGGAGACTCAGAGGTATTTGCTGTATTTTGGTGCATATTTGGGAGGCAAGGTAGCATATGTTGTTTTGCCCAAGGCAGCAAAATGCTTCGGGATAGCCAAGCTCCTTCTTAAAAGCAATGGAGAAACTGAGCAGTTTATATACCAATACTGAAACCATGCCTGATTGCTTTGGGTCCAAATAATCCATCTCATCAAAGAGCACATGGAGTCACTGTGGTTTATCCAAATTTGAGCATTATTTAGCTTGTAATCCACTCTGCCCGCCTGCCTTCAAATTGGACCAAAGCAGTCAACACCCACACATATTTGAATTTGTTTATAAGAAGCAACTTCAGTTTCCCCCATTCATACCAAGAGACTTTCCCTTTTTCTAATTTGTTGGTTCTGTTACGCCAGTTAAGTACCAAACAGGGCATTTATACAGATTTGTGCCACAAACAAATTTCTAAGGGCACAATACACTATGAATTTCTATGTAAGCCCCATTGTGATGTATGTATGTATAAATCATCTTTTACATGTGAACAAGTGGAAATTCTAGTGTTGGTGGGACACAGTTGTTGAATACCATCCTGTGAACTTTGTTCAGTAACAGATTGGCAGCCAGTGTAAATTCTACAAACAAGGTGCTATATATATGCTGGCATTAGTTTGTCACATAAGCAATTGAGTAGTTTTGCACTCCTGCAACTTTTTGACCAACCTCAAAGGTAGCCCCATATAGAGAAGAGGCTGGTTCACTCTTCTGAATTACAAACAGCAGCAGCTGAACTTTTCAAACAGCATGCAGCAAATAGTAGAGGGGATAGTAGAAGGCATTTTGGATCAGTTCAGTTTCTTGTGTGTGATTTACACAATATGTGATTACGAAGTCACATATAAAGTCAGCCACAAGGTTTATTGTGGCACACTTTGAAAAGTACTTTATAGTGCTGCACTTAGTGAGTTTAAGTGAGTCCTTACTGTTTGTTTCAGGGTTTATATCTAGGAAGATGTTTTTTGCATTGCTTAGAATGGCCATGCTGACTGGAATTGATTGGAGTTGTAGCCAAAAACACCTGGCAATGTAATATGTGCAAAGCCCAGACGTACAGAGTATGGGTTGCTTTGAAAGTTTAAGGTACACATTATACTTTTAAATATAGTGTGCACTTTCGTCCTCTCTTCCCAGATCATGTTTTTCACTGATACCAGCCCAGGCTATAGCTGCAAAGAAACTGAGAACTAGTCAGTCAAGTTGTGTTGGCAATGTTATGTTCCAAGGGATTTATGAGTTTTTGAAAAGCTGCCTCTGGGAACAAGAACAGTTGGGAAGTCTTTCATCCTATTTTTAGAGTTTCTCCCTCTGTGTGGGGAGCTGGCTGTGAAAACCGAGAGTGGACTTTGTTGATTTTAGATGCCCAGGACAGACAACGTAGTTGGAGACTGCTTGGTAAATGAAGAGCTTTGCTGCAGAGTTTTTTCCTTGCTCAGTTCCATACAAACTGGAGTTCCTAAATTACCATAAATCCTGGCATGGACCAAGCTGTGGTTAGGCCAGAGCACTCTGATCTGGCTCCAAGCTCCAGATTTCATAGCCATGGAGGCTGAGAGTTGCTTAGGAGTACACTCCAGGAGTGCAAGATTCTTAAGAGACAAATTGTATGTGATGGTTGCCATTGCCCCTTCAGCAAAATTGGGTTTGCCATTGAATTCCTGTCAAGTGGCGTTAAGGCTTAAAACACAACATGGGTAGGTTAGAGACAGGAGCTGAATCCACTCGCTTCATTTTTCCTGACCCTCTGAAACAGCCTTTCAATATCATCTTTCCGCTGGTGAGATGCCATGGGTTGAAGTAATTCTAGGAGGAAACATCTTTAAACTATGTTTTATGGGGTGGAAGAATTATTTAGAGAGAGAAGGTTCAGACACTTTCAATGGCTTTGCGATTTTAGGCTGCTTTTACTCTTGGGAGGGCCTTGCAATAGGGTTGTTTAGATCCAATTTGTCAATGTGTGTGATTGGCACACGAGGATCCACACACTTCTGTTTTTTCACTCACCATTTCATTGCTTTGCTGCTTCTTGTCATCCATACCACTGGGTGGAGTTTGGTAGAAATATCCTGGGTATGTTTGGGATTTTTCTGTCCTCTCGATCATTCCTCCCCTAGTTATCGTACAAAATTTAAAAGCAGTTTGCTTGGTCTATTTTTTAAATTAAAAATATATTTGTTTTTGCAGAATTGTAATTTAACAGAATTGAGGCTAAGAATGGCTTTTGTTGTAAGGGTTTTAGAAATGGACTGACAGTGTAATCCTATGCAATGTTTACTCAGAAGTAAGCCCCACTGGGTTCTTACTCCCAGCTTCCAGAATCCAGACTGTCGCTATTTTGTGAGTCTGATACAGCTGTATACCAACAAATTTAGGTTGCACAATTAAAGTGGATTTGGTGCTTTTGCACACACACACACAAAAACCCCACATCCCCCAAAATTCACAGAATGTATGTGGTAAGAAAAGTGATGGGAATGTGCATTGGAAAATGTGGAATAAGGGCAATGATGGGCAATACCATGCAATGTCTGTGCAAACAAATTGGAATGAAAACTCAACAAACAACGTTGTATAATCTCCACACAGATTTTGTGCAAACAAAGCAGGATGACTGCTTAATAAATAGGTTGTCTGGAGAAGCACTTGAAACTCTGCAGCTAGTGCAGGCTGGTCCTTCCCTACCATGATGGGATAAGAGAGTTGTTAGCATGATCTTTAATTCCAAATGAAACCCTCCCCCCATTTATTTTTATTAATTTTCAAAATATTATGGAACCACGGAAACATGTAAACAATAACAAAAAAATCAATAATACATCCAACTAAAAGCAGGGTATACAAAACCTAAACATATAAAATAATAACAACGATCTGTTCTGATAGTGGAGCAAGAGGTAAAGATAAATGATCAATTCCTCTTTCTGCTCTATAGCTTAAAAAACTTTATTAGTGTGGTGGAGCACTCCGCTCCTCAGGTTCAGGACTGAGTGGGTGGAAAAAGGTAAAGGGGCCCCTGACCATTAGGTCCAGTCGCAGATGACTCTAGGGTTGCGCCGCTCATCCTGCTTTACTGGCCAAGGGAGCTGGCATACAGCTTCTGGGTCATGTGGCCACCATGACTAAGCGGCTTCTGATGAACCAGCACACAGAAACGTTGGTTACCTTCCTGCCGGAGCGGTACCTATTTATCTACTTGCACTTTGACGTGCTTTCGAACTGCTAGGTTGGCAGGAGCTGGGACCAAAAACGGGAGCTCACCCCGTCGCAGGAATTCGAGCCGCCAACCTTCCGATGGGCAAGCCCTAGGCTCTGTGGTGGAAAACTCATTGCCAAACCCCCAAATCTGACAATTACCAGATTGCATGAGAGTGTTGGGGGGGAATCGGGTTTGGGAGAATTTTAATTTTAGCAAGGTGCTAAGAATTCCCCCTTAGAACTCATTGGCATGCATATGCACACACCTATTAGAATGCTGCCATTTTCAGGGGGTGACATCTAAATGTGTCCATCTACTTGCACAGCAGGATTTCCCCTTCCTCTCTTCCACCTGCACCCTTAAATTGTGTAGGACCTTCCAGAGTAAATGGGGGTTTGAAGGTTGGAGGGGAGAGAAGAGGAAGGAGAAGTACTGTTGTGTAAGTGGAATCCCATTCATGTAACGTTGGGTATCATCCAGAGAAGTCTGTTCTCCCCCTTTTTGGGCAGGTGGCTTTGTGGGCAGGACCTGGGCCTCCCTGGTAAACTGGCCTATCACAGGCCAGATCGTATTTCTGCCGCCAAATGGGCCAATGGCGGCAGGAGTTAGTGGGTGTTCCCCTGAGTGTGGGACCAACCAACCAATTGCGGCCCTTGGTGCCATGCCCAGGGGAAGTTTAAATGCCTGGCTGGCAGGGTTTTCTGCCTTTCTCTCACTGCGTCCGTTCTTCCAACCCTCGGATTAGGGATTTTCATGGATGGTTTGACCTTGCTATGGACAATGTCAGCCACCTAAATTTTCAGGGGCCAGGCAGGAATTTTTTCCACTTGATTAATTGGCACCACCACTTGGGTTTTCGCCTACTTCGTAGCAATCGTCACAACTTTGTAAGGCGGATAGGCATTGGGTAAGCCTAGTCATGGTTGGAGGTGAGGTGGTAGCCTCTGCCTGCCCCTCCATGGGTAAGGGTATCCTGTTAGAAGGAATCCAGGAGGAGTGGCTCCTGTCCGATACTCAGACGCGGGCTAGGGCCATACTACTCCTCCAATGGGGACCACTTGACGGATGCCCCGATTTGACGTAGGGTGTGTGCCCCCCCGCTGCTGCCATCTTCATCCTTAGAAACACTCCCAGCAGATGGGCAGGAGTGACATGTGCAGTTGCTTACCACACTGCCTATGTCCAAACCTCACATCTGTAACCAATAGAGTTGTGGCCTTTTTTTATTCTAAATCAATATCCTGTGCGGTGTCTAGTTATTTGCGCCTTAGGGAACAGGGTGGTCATGGAGCCTCAATATGCAAATGAAAAGCTGATAGTCTATGGCTGTGTACATCCTCCATACATTTAAAGGACATCATTTCCCCCCAAAGAATCCTTCTGTAGTTCATTAAGAGTGCTGGAAATTGTAGCTCTTTGAAGGATAAGCTGTGGTTCCTAGGATGATTTGGTGTTTGTGCTTTAAATGTATGGTGCATGCAGCATTCTTTGTGGAGAAATGTCTCCATGAAAGAGTTGTTTCTCTCCAAATACTGGGCTTGAGGCACCTTTTTCTCAGGCAATTACATTCTTCAAATACAAGCAGATACCCTCGCTCCAGCTTCTCCCAATGATAGCATCTCACATGAGTGTACATAGTTCTTTATTTTGTTATTTGCCTACAAACTGTACCCCAGAAAACTTGGTGAAATGAGGGAAGGAAACCAGATGGAAACTGCTCAGTTTGATAGGAGCAGGAGAGCCTGTTTGCTCTGTTGCTCTATTACTAGGTTTCATGTTCTCATTCCAGATTTTTTTTTCTTTTCCAAATGTTAGAGGCAGAGGAAGGGCAAAGTCTCTGGAAGGCCAGGATGATGGCATTTGTGCTGATGAATGTGGCAGATGGAATGAGCAATTTCTATTTTAAGATTGCAGGAAAAGCTTGGAGCTGATCCCCAGAGGCTGATAAAGGTCCAACAAGTGTCTAGACAGCTCATACCTCCCAAAAAAAGATAGGCATTTCTTCCTTTTCCTTGCTCCTCCACTTTGCAGGGGAGACACGGAGGACCAGGATGTTATGCTAGGCTCATCATCAGCAACTATGCATTTTTTTAAAAGTAGGGGTACACTGGGGGAAGGGGTTTGTTTTCATTGGGACCACAGCACACTGAGAGGGAAAGGTTGACCCTATCCTCCCCATGTCACCTAGGTCCTGATGAAAGGACCCCATTTGTTGCTATTAACTGCCAGCTGGCAGGAAGTGGAGTGCCTGGTTTTGGCCAGTGGGGGATGAGTATTTCCCATGCATTGAGAACACTGCCCCCCACTGTTGTGGCTGGGGTATTGCTGGAGCAATACAGTTTGGCAAAGGAAGACGGTTCTCATGTATGGCAATGCGGGGGGAGGGAAAGACTTGGAGTATTTGCAGCAGGTCCTTTGGATATATCAGCCCCACACTCACTCCAGTTATTTGAGTGGAGGCTGTTGTTACCTATCCCAATTTGACGTACCCATTTAGGGTTGTAAGGAGAGACGTCTTGGTACTGTGCTCAAGCTTAGGCCGTTCTTTGCAGAGTAGTCCCTTTGTGTGCAACATGTCCTTTCTACGTCATTTCACGTTACTGAAGCTGCCCCTTGTGAGGGCTAGGCGTGAATGCCATGAGACGAGAGAGAGGACACACGCTAAGCAGCTGTCATCTGAGTTATGGTCTCCCTATGTGGGAGTTGTGGCCATGGGCTGAAGGAATATAGGATGTGGCATAAGTGTGCCCCTTTCGTGTGCTGACCAAACCCCCTTTTCAGCTTTTCCATGATTGTAACTGTCATGCTGTTGGTATCCCTATTGATAGCCCAGGAGGGAACTTTCTCCTTCACACTCTCTTCTCTGCTTTTCCCTTTTTAGATCCGTAAAAGAAGCAAAGCATGCCGTGGGGGCTTATGGGAAAATGATGAACTGGTAACCATCAATGGGAAATCATGTGCTGGCCTCTCACATGCCAGCGCCATGCAGATCATCGACTCCTCAAATGGCATCCTCAACATTGTTGTTAAAAGGTAAATGATAACAGCTGTTGGCTCTTGGTGTCAGCTGAGCACGGTGAAAAATGCAGCACCCTGTTAAGGTAGCACAAACTGATTTTGATTAAATGTTCAATGTAATTATATATGTGATTTCATATACCTTCCCAGCTATGCCTGACCTGTGCTCCTACTTCAATCCAGAATGCATGCAAATGTCATGCGAAAATTACTCCCCCCACTAACAGTTACAGGGACTCTTTTTCATTATATGTACCGTATTCTGTTTTTTTTAAAAAAAAACTCAGAATGACTCATATTAGGCTTCTGGACATGTTGGACATTCAGAGTGTGACCAGGCTGGCCTGTTTAAAAGAAGATGTCAGACGTGTAAGAAAAGCTTTCCTGCACCGTATTCCAAGTGCCTGATGTCTCTTTTAAGCCACAGCTGTCTTGCCTTCTAATACAGCATTAGGACACTAGTGATCCTTGTGGCCTGAGCGGGTGTTGCATTGACATGCTATTATTGCACATTCAGTAGCTGAGAGCCTGGTTTAAATTTGAAGCCAGCTACATGGAATGCTGCATGGGTAAATTCTTGCTTGCTCAGCACTTAGTGTAAATAGGTTCAGTGTAATAGCATCATCTATCCAAGTTCTCATTCTGAAGGCTTATGGTTACTTTACTTATATATTTTTTATAATTGCATTGGAGGGTAGATATCAAGAATATGTGAGCCAGGTAGGTAGGTAGATAAATAAATAAATAGATACATTGATCAACACCACACCTAAGACTTATATGAAAATGTGGGAAAATAAGATAGAAGCTCTTGTGGAGATTGTTAAGCAGTTAAAAAACAGAAAGCAAAAGGTTAGGTTAAACAGTTTTCATATTTCAGGAAAGTTAGCAATGCTATACCCAAATAACCTGTACCAAGACTGTTGCTATTTACTGTATTTTTTGCTCTATAAGACACACCAGACCACAAGACGCACCTAGTTTTTGGAGGAGGAAAACAAGAAAAAAAATATTCCGAATCTTAGAAGCCAGAACAGCAAAAGGGATCGCTGCGCAGTGAAAGCAGCAATCCCTCTTGCTGTTCTGGCTTCTGGCATTCGCTCCATAAGACGCACACACATTTCCCCTTACTTTTTAGGAGGGAAAAAGTGAGTCTTATAGAGCAAAAAATACGGTAACTTATATATCAGGAGTAAGATGTGGACAGTGAGTGAGGAGAGAACCCCTGTGGGCTTGAGTCGTCTTCTTTGAATGCAGCTCCTTGTTGTTTTGCTGATAAACAGGCCACCATGGCTGTCCTCTGGAAGCATGGAGATAAGCTGTTCAACAAAAAAAAGAAAAAATTCCGCTGAGCTAATGCAAACACTTGAGTGAACCAGAGCAGCTCTTTAGATCCCAGCCACTCGGCTCAGTCAGCATGAGCCCAACTGGAAAAACTCATGGCTGTCAACTGAGCCTTAGTTTAAAGTTGTGTTCCTGGCAACAGTGCCTGCATCATCACAAGCAGTGCCAATGCAGCCTGTATGGCCTTTTGGCAGCCTTCTCTGGGCTGGAGTATGCTTATGGGCCCTCTATTAAGAAAGATGTCCAACGTGTAAAGAATTTTATTCTAACACAAGGTCAACATTAATTAAAGGATAAGTTGCACCCATGGGACACTGCTATGCATGCTCATTTGTATAAAAATTAAAGTAGTTAACAATTTTCTCATTTATCAATTGTATGCAGTTAGCAGCTTCTTTTAGTGTGCCATAACAACGATAAAGCATAACACTGTAGGCTTAGGCAATTTTGACCATTTTCACATAAGGTGGCACTATTTATTTTTAAAATGCCTTGATCTGATCCTAGATCATCTGGTACTTGCCCCTCCTGCTACTTGCATGTATCTCAGTGGTGAATGTCAGATTTTGCACACACAAGAGGCCATGTTCAGTCCCCTGGCTCTCCAGTGAAAAGGACTGTGAATAGCAAGGCTGGGAAAGACCTCTGGTTGATTGCCCAAACAGATGTGACCCAGGATCAGATTTCCTGATTACTTTCTTAAAGCAGCAGTGGGGAAGAAGGGTGCTCTCATTTGGATTGGAATCACAGTGCTCAGAAAGGAGGCGTTGACATATTTTCCTGTGTGCTATCAGTGCCGCTTCTTAGATCAAAACTGGAGGCCCTGGTTGCTGCTTTAAAGAGAAAGAAAATGTTGGGAAATCCAATTCTTCTCTCCCACGTCATACATATTTCAGCCTTGAGACATTGAAGAGTACTGCAAATCAAAGGAAACTATTAGCTAGAGTGACCAGTGGCCTGACTCAGTATTATCTACCAGACCCCAAACTTGCATCCTAATTCCTTGAGAAATTTCATTTCAAGTTGGACTTCTAACTTTAAAAGAATTTTCTCAAGAAATTAGGGTTCACGGTACAAACTTGATACTTTATCAAGTTGAGATGCGCTTTTAACCGGTTTTTCTGTCGGAGTATGTATATTGTGTGTTTGCTGTTTGTATGGTGTTTTGCTAATTGAAGTATTCTATAAATCAGGGATGTCCAACACATCAATCGCAATCTACTAGTCGATCCCTGTGAGGTTTTGGTAGATCGCAATCGATCGCTGGCCCCCTTCCGGCCCCGGCCCTTCTCCCTGCACCGGCGTCTATTGTTGCAGAAGGGAAGGCAGAGTTTAGAAACTCCACCTTCCCTTCTGGGCCAGTGATCATAAGATTAGTGGCTGCTTCTGTTGCTCCCTCCCTCAGAAGAGCTGCAAAAAAGTCCCTGCCCCCCTAAAAAACGGGGCATCTCCCCTCCCCCCAAAAAGGTGAACAACTTTGATTTGTACCCCTAAAAAATGAGGGTAGATCACTGCCAGATTTTAATTTTGAAAGTAGATCGCAGTCTCTCGGGAGTTGGCCACCCCTGCTATAAATGTTGTGTAGTTGTAGTTTTTTGTTTTGTTTCTTTTCTGTGTGGGGACACTTATTATGCACTGTATCTAACCCAGTATAAAACAGCTCCATATTTCTCTTTCGTTAAGAACTAGCTATTCTCCAAGCATCCAAGGGCATTGTGCATTTTCTCTGTTTCCCATTCAACACCATTCTTGCAGGGTTAATTTTTCTTAAAAACTATTTTATAGAAGATTGATAAATATCAAAATCAACAAACAACTAAAATTATATCTTACTTTTCTGATAACTGAAGCTAACAAATGAGCAAGTGGGGAGATGATAGAGGGGTATAAAATTATGAATGGGGTAGTGAAAGTGGATAGAGAGATTCCCCGCCACACACACCTTCTCAGCTTACTAGAACCAAATCCTGTGACAAATTAATCTTTTTGGTATACTGTTTTGAGAGCTTTTAGGGGGCCTTTTTGGACAATCAAACAGTGTCAAAATTTTATGAAATATAGTGAAAATAAGATACAAAAATGCATTATATTATTGAAAAATGCCATGCAAAAATGTGCAGATTAGGGGAAATTACTTAGATGTGTATATTAGTGTTGTTCCAGGTGATGAGGACTTTACTTAGATGTGTATATTAGTGTGTATATTTACTTAGATGTGTATATTAGTGTTGTTCCAGGTGATGAGGACTTTACTGTAGTTTTCCATTTACAGTGGTACCTTGGGTTAAGTACTTAATTCGTTCTGGAGGTCCATACTTAACCTGAAACTGTACTTAACCTGAAGCACCACTTAAGCTAATGGGGCCTCCTGCTGCTGCCGCGCCGCCGGAGCACGATTTCTGTTCTCATCCTGAAGCAAACTTCTTAACCTGAAGCACTATTTCTGGGTTAGCGGAGTCTGTAACCTGAAGCGTATGTAAGCCGAGGTACCACTGTATAAAACTAGATTTTTTTCCTTTAAAAATTATGCTAAAAAGTGGGAGTCATCTTATACATGGATAGTGCATAGGGTGGGCGTTTGATTGGTTGCTGCCTCAGCTGTCAGTGGCTATTTGGTGTGTTATTGGTTTCTGCGTCAAGGGCTTGTGTTGATTGGCTGATGCTGCAGCAATTGGGCGGGCGATTGGCAGCTTCTGCTGGTGAGGGGACAGATGAAAGGAGAATTCGCGCCGCGTGTGCGATTATCGGCAATCCCCCCCTAAAAAAACCTCAACAACCCTGAGCCATCTCCCCCCATTTTCTTAAATTTGAGTCCCCCACAATAGGGGGCACCTTTTACATGGGGCGTCTTATACACGGAAAAATACAGTATTTTTATTCTTTTGCAAACCAATGTGGAAAATTGAACTTAAGATTAGAAAAAGGAGAAACTGAGAAAAACTGAAACTAACAGATTCACCCAATACTATTAACAAGCCATATTTCATACTAAGAGGTTAAACTTCTTCATGAGAGACCGATGCATGCATAACTAGATACCTTTCTGATTTTTGCTTAATTTGTATGAGTGGCCTTCTGACTGCAATATATAGGAGGTTGGGGATTCACTCTCTGTATCTTCATTAGCCAATGTGTGACACATTTTCATAATTTCCTAACCATAAATTGACTTTGGTTCTCAAAAGAGCTAGATTGGAGATTCTGCACGGGATCCACATAACTGCATGAAATATTCATCTGTTGCCTTGTGTGTAACTGACCCAGAATCTCTTATTTTATTTTCTTCTTCTTTCCTACAGGGTGCTTAGTGGGAACCCATCTGTTGAGGGGCTCCTGCGTTCCCCTTCCCCCAGGCAGCTGCAAGTGCCCTCGCCAACTTCACCGCTCAGCCGGGCCTCCCAGTTGCGCAGTCCTGAACCGGCCGTTCCCCCTGCTGCCCTGGAACCTGAGCAGCAGCCCCGACGGCAGCAGCCCCTGGAGAACATAACCTCACCCCCTGATAGCGAAGCGTACTATGCCGAGACCGACAGCGACGCTGACAACATTGCCCAGGAAAAGCACCGGAGAGCTCGCAAGAAGAGCCCCCGTTCTCCCCCAGGGGGACCAAACAATAAAGCAGGCGAGCCACAGGACGAAGTGTCCCTTTCCGAGCTGAGCGGGTACGACAGCACCCCCGAGGCAACAGCGCAAGCTGCAGAACGTGGAGAAAACCTCAGCGGTGTAGCCAAGAGGGAGATAGTGTGCCAGCCAGGAAGCCGCACCGACACCCCCTTCTCAGAGAGTGAAGCTATGCTACTGCAGCCACCCTTACCTGAAGACAGAGAGCCTTCCCCAGAAGCCATGCTCCTCCCACATGCAACTAAGAACATTCGAGCCGAGAGGCACCTCATCCCCATGATAGGGCCTGTGGAGCACCCCATCGATGAAGACCTGACCACCACCTATGCAGAGAAAGCCAAACAAGCCAGTAAGTGTTCCTGGCAGACCTGCTTCCCTTTCCCCTCTCCCCTCTTCCCTCCCCGCCCCTCTCCTTTTTGCAGATTTCAGCTTTTCTTCATGCGTAATTTGGATTTCCTTAGTGCAGAATTTTAAGGAGTACACACAGCTCCAGTTATAATTCTGCATTGGTCACTATTACCTTAATATTATCTTCTTTTGAAAATTGTATTGGCTCAAGTTACAACTCAGGAAACCTGAGAGCTCTGTTAACTGCTTTTTCCACCTGAAGCGCAACAGACCCTGATCCTTGCTTTACTACATTTATGTCCACTCGACTTCTTCAGTCTGTGGAACTGGGATTGTTACAGCTGCCACATAATACTGTATTGGCCCGAATATAAGCCACACCTGAATATAAGCCACTCCCTTAAATTTCCGCAGGCACTCACACCCATTCTGTTTAACCGTATGTCTGTTTCAGCAGTGATATCATAAAAGTCAATTTTTGTAAGGTTGCGATTTTAAGCCACACTTTTCATGGTCGGAATTCGGGGGGAAAGTGAGGCTTATATTCAGGCTAGTACGGTACTTGTTCCACACCTGTAATAAATCCATCTTTTATTGTGGTGGCACCTATACTTGGGAAGTCCTTGCTTATTGACATCAGGTTGGTGCTGATATCAGTTCTCTGGGCTATCCTATCCAGACATGC
The DNA here is from genome assembly GCF_964252035.2 of Podarcis erhardii. Classification (NCBI taxonomy): domain Eukaryota; kingdom Metazoa; phylum Chordata; class Lepidosauria; order Squamata; family Lacertidae; genus Podarcis; species Podarcis erhardii. Next base: position 14,817,766 of record NC_138509.1, on the reverse strand, counting down.
AGAATTTACATGCCATATTTCATTTTAGCTATTGTTGATCTTAATCATATTTTGACTATTCCAATACTTGTTTATAACTGGTTTATAGCAATATTTTTTAATGTTTTACTTGATATTGTTCTAATCACTTAGAGGTGTGTTTTATACATTTTGCTAAATATATAAATGTTTGTGTATTCCTGCACATGGAAAGGGACAACAGTATGAGAACTAGCTTTCAAAACTACCTTTGTCAGGCACAAACAATGGTCAACCACATGTCCAAAAAAGCCTCGCCCAAAGTCTAGTTTACTGTTGAAAATTTAGATCTCTGAGTCTTCTTCAGAATCTTCCTGGGGGCTGCTGCTTTCGCTGCCAAATGATGTTATGGCCCTGCTTCTGGGATGACCTCCAAGTTGCGAGTGGTGCTCCTCGTAGATTGCAGCTGGCCTGACTCATTTAGCTTGCTGCTCAATGATCCAATGCCTTGGACTGGGTAAATGATGTCAGCAAAGGGGCTCTGGATCAGTGGTGATTTCTGCTCAGTAAGTGAGCCCAAGCAGTGACTCAGCAAGATGACAGCATTGACTTCTTCTGTTTGGGTGGGGCGTAATGAACTTAATGCAGTTCCCCCGATAAAACAATAAAAATCAGAGAAAATGTGATGATATGCATGCTTTACAATACAATTTTATATCAGGTTTAGGTTATATCTAGTCCAGAATCCACTTTGTTCAAACGATGGTTTGGCATTATGTGAATGATCCTCATGCTCACATGCTCCCCTTTCCCTCCTCCTGTGGTGCAGCTGTGAGGTGGTGACCAGAAGCTTTCACTTCCAGTTTTTTAAAATTCTATGTGGTTACCATTGTGTCCAAATCTAGGCAAACTGTGGTTAGTCTTAACTATGGTTTAGTACATGGGTAGGCAAACTACGACCCAGAGGCCAGATCCGGCCCCATCACCTTTTAAATTCAGCCCGCGGACAGTCCAGGAATCAGCGTGTTTTTACATGAGTAGAATGTGTGCTTTTATTTAAAATACATCTCTGGGTTATTTGTGGTGCATAGGAATTCGTTCATTTCCCCCCCCCAAAAAAAAATATAGTCCGGCCCCCCACAAGGTCTGAAGGACAGTCGTCCGGCCCCCTGCTGAAAAAGTTTGCTGACCTCTGGTTTAGTAGAACAATCCACCCCCCCTCAAAACACAGTGGTTTATGAATTTGACTTGTTTCTCTAAACAAGAGATAACCCTCAGTTATTAAAAAATGGAAGTAAAACCTTCTGATATTTTAATCACTGTGGCAGAGAAGGAGAAAATGAGAAGGAACCCAAGGTTCACCCATGTAACACTAGACCATAGTTTAGTGTTATGTCCGAATCCAGTCAATGAGTTATATCAGTTAAATTGTCATCTGAGTGATCTCTGCACATGCACTGTTGATCATTGATGCTAGATTTCAGAAATGATACTGTGGTTTACCATATTTTCCCATGTATAAGACTAGTTTCCCCGCCTAAAAAATAGTCAAAAATTAGGGGGCGTCTTGTACATGGATAGTACTGAGCGTGGACTGGCGATTGGTTGTTGCTACAAAAATAGGGGGTGTCTTATACATGGGGGCATCTTATAGACGGAAAAATAGTTGGTTTTGAACTGTTACCGTTACATGCAATTCATGGCAGCCTTTCTTGTGTTTTTCAATGTTTGGTTTACTGGTATACACAGCCTGCAATTCTAGTGTTGATTTATTCACCTTTTCCCCTTGTTTTGTGGATGAACTTTTATACAGCAGTAGCAGTACCTCCTTCACCTTTTAAGTATTTGCAGCTTGGGAGGGCTCATTGCTAGCCCCTGACCTGCCACCCTTGCTTTACATAGTTGCCACCCCAAAAATGGTGTGGAGGCCTACCAAGTTTCCCTATTTGCAAGGCCATTTCTCCTAAACAATGCCCACCAGCCCACACCTGACATCATATGTGATGTCAGGTGTACCATAGGTAGAGATGTAGCTGCAGACAGCAGGACTGGACCTCCCCCAAGCACACCAGCTGATTCACAAGCTGTTCAATTCTGTTTGGTTTGGATGTTTTGGAAGGGAAACTAACTGATACTACAAAACCTTGTAGAAAGTAGGATTGAACCCTGTGTGCATCAGTTGAGTGGGACAGCCCAGCTGCCAATCACCTGACTTCACTTTAACACTTGTCAAAGTGGGGGAGATTTTATTTTATTTTATTAAGAATCAAATTTCAGAGTCAAGAGCTGAGTGATCTACACTGCAATCCTATGTATGTTTAGTCAGAAGTAAGTTCCGTGGGACTTACTAATAGGTAAGTCAGGCAAACCTAAATTGCCAGCCCAGGAGCTTTAGCCACCTCAGATGGAGTATTTTTCTCTTTTGAATAATGCACAGCCATGAGGCCAATGCTGAGCAAGGCACCACATGCCCAGCTGTTCTCTGCTATTTGATAGTCCTAGCAGTGGGTGAGCAATGTCTTGCATCATGGCTTATTTTCATAGGCAGAGTCAGAAGGGTCCTAGGAAGGCCAGATTATTTCTTATGGAGCATTTCTGAGGGTGCTATAACTAAAGTATTTTGTGTTGTGGGGCAATCCCAAGGCAGGTGGTGCTATGATTTCTTAAAAATTATTTTTGGTTGCTACAGTGAGGGCGGGACGCAGGTGGCGCTGTGGGTTAAACCACAGAGCCTAAGACTTGCCGATCAGAAGGTCAGTGATTCGAATCCCCGCGACGGGGTGAGCTCCCGTTGCTCTGTCCCTGCTCCTGCCAACCTAGCAGTTTGAAAGCACGTCAAAGTGCAAGTAGATAAATAGGTACTGCTCTGGCGGGAAGGTAAACAGCATTTCCGTACGCTGCTCTGGTTCTCCAGAAGTGGCTTAGTTGTGCTGGCCACATGACCCGGAAGCTGTATGCCGGCTCCTTCGGCCAATAAAGCGAGATTAGCGCCACAACCCCAGAGTCGTCCGTGGCTGGACCTAATGGTCAGGGGTCCCTTTACCTTTACAGTGGAGGGTAGCTCCTAATGTGACACACTTCCTCCTCCTAAACAATTAGCATTTGCTTGTAGGAACAAGAATCTGAAATCAGTTACTTTTTTTCTTTAAAAAAATGTGTACACACACATTTTCACACACACCTTTATTTCCCTTTGTGTATATCTCTGAGGAAGCCTCAGTCAATCTAGCCTTCCTAGGCTGTCTGTAAAGAAGAGAACCAGTGAACATGCAACACAGTCTGCTTTTGTGCTACTATTGATTGGGGAATTTTTGCAATTGAAGCGTGCCTGCATAGTTTTGGCACATGGGTTACACATATAATATTTATCTGTAGTTATACTTTGAAGAGTGCACCATTCATTCCCTACCCCTCCAATCCTGAGCTGTAATGCAGAAACAATCCCTCAGCAGGAGTAGGGAGGAGAAGAAACACCCAGCTGCTCTTGATTTATTCTGGACTGAGGTTGAATGCCAAAAAAAAAAACCTGTTTCTCGGGGGGCAGAGTGTGGGCGGGTGCAGGGGACTCCTTGGTCCTGAACAGGGTAACTCTGCCCCTGAAGGACCAGGTGTGAAGGCTAGGAGTAATTCTGGACTCACAGCTGTCCATGGAGGCACAGGTCCAGGGTAGCTGTCTATCAGCTGCATCTGGTACCTGTCTGCACACTGTCTCACCAGAGTGCCACATGCCCTGGTTATCTCCTGTTTAGACTACAGCAACATGCACTAGGTGGGGCTACCTTTGAAGATGGCTCAGAAACTACAACTAATCCAGCTAGACTGGTGACTGAGAGCAGCCCCCGGGAGCCTATAACACTGGTCCTAAAACATCTACATTGGCTCCCAGTTTGTTTCCGAGCATCATTCAAAGTGTTGGTGCTGACCTTTAAATCCCTAAACAGCTCAGCCCTGTATACCTGAAAGAGTGTCTCCATCAGTGGCGTAGCGTGGGTTGTCAGCACCCGGGGCAAGGCAAGTAATTTGCACCCCCTAACCCGTGGATTTGCGCCCCCTAACCCTAACCCCCAGATGTTGCGCCCGGTGCGGCCGGGCCCCCCTGCACCCCCCACGCTACACCACTGGTCTCCATCCCCATTTTTCAGCCCAGACATAGAGATCCAGCTCTGAGGGCCTTCTGGTGGTTTCCTCATGGCAATGTCCTTCTCGGTAGTGGCACCTTCTCTGTGGAATGCCCTCCTGTCAGATGTCAAGGAGATAAAGAACTACACAACTTTTAGAAGACATCTGAAGTCAGCTCTGTTCAGGGAAGTTTTTAGTGTCTGATCCTGTTTTAGTGTCTGATACTTTTTTGTTGGGAGTCACCAAGAGTGGCTGGGGCAACCCAGTCAGATGGGTGGAGTATACATTCATTCATTCATTCATTCATTCATTTATTATTCTACTAGGACACAGCTTAGGTGGGCACAAACACACTGTTTTCCCTGTATTGTTCACACAGTACATTTGTTACTGTGGCTGATACTTCATGCACTCAATTATATGTAACACTCAGGCCTAGATGAGACAGTTTATTTATGATTTTTTTTCTTTAGTGACAGTCTGAATCATGAGAACTATATACAGTGGGAGGGTTGTTTCCCTCTTTAAAACATGAAGTACACTCTGAGTATTTGCTTTTCTTTCATGTTTGATGCCGTTAAATCAAATTGGGGGGTGAAAGTTATAGGGTCATATCTTCAGGGGGTTGGACTAGATGACCTTTGGGTGTCCCTTCCAACTCTACAATTCTATGGTTCTATGATATTTGGGCAGGGGGAGCTAATCTTGATGTTTATTTTGCTCAAGGAGGCTTAGTTTGGTCAGAATCGAGTATAAACCTCCAGAAATAATGAAAAATACAATACTTTTGTTAAATGGGCCACCACAACCACTAGAGGGCCATGAAAATGGGCTTATTAGACTCATCTACCTATGTACTATCTGGAACCAAAGCGGCACATTGGTTGCCAGATACAATTCCCCACCCCCAGCTCTCCCACCCCACTAGCATATCAAGCAACCCCACCCAGCCTTGTGGACAGCAGGATCTAGAAACAATCTAGATTAAAAGCAACGTGCTAAGGATGAGCATGAATAATTCTGGATTGGGAAAAACTCAATTTTTGTTCTACAGACTAGTCAGTGTATACAAAGTCTGTGTTTTGTATCCAGGGACCTATGGTACATGTAGCCAGAGGAGACACTAAAGGAGCTTTATCGAAAAACAGTCTATAAATCAGCTATTGACCTGCCCTCCTTCTGCATCTATCTTTTTCTCTCATCATTCTGTTTAATTCTTCTACAGTTCCTTCTTCCCAAGCATGAAACTTTGGAGTCCTATTTCATTCCTCTCTTTCTTTTTAAAAATTTATTGTATATAAGTTACTGCCATTTTTGACTTTTTAAATATTGCCAACCTTCTCTTTTTGTTCCCTCTTTTTGACTACTACGGTACTTAATGGTTTAGTTGCTGGCTTGCCTACATTTCATCTTTGTTTAACTCTTTATTCATTGACTACTTTTTTCTTTACTGGATTCAATTTAAGCTACAATACTACTTCTTGCTTTTAAATCCCTTCACTCTTCCCCATCTTTCTCTTTTGCCCTACATCCTTCTGTCAATATGTTCCTCTTTGCTAAACCTTGAGTACTTCCTCTGCCTCCTGACATTCAGCCATCTCTCCCCCTTGAAACAGGGCTTAGACCACATTCCCAAAGAATCTCACTCTTCTCCCTTCATTCTGCCTTCTGTGCCCCTTCCCCTCTCCTTATAGCGGTATCTTTTTTGATCTGTTCTATTTCATATACGCACTGAATTGCAGGGGTGGCTAACCATTTTCAGGCAAGGGCCACATGGTAAATTGAGTGTGACCAAAGCAAAAATGTAGGTACGGCTGAAGTAGAAAATTGAAGCCCTTTTAATAACTTCCCCAGAATTCCCATTGCATATTTATTTTATTTCTTTGTTGTTTATTTAACTCCCTGCTTCCATCCAAATCCTTCCCTTCGTTTAATTGCCCCCCCCAAAAAAAACCCCATTTATCTCTATCTCTTCTTTCCATCAACGAACTCTTCTCTTTATGAAACCCCAAATCATTTTATCTTCTTTCCATCCAAAGTGAATCCATCTCCTTCCTTAATCATCCTCTCCAATTAATTCTATTTGTACAACATCCAGTGACTAGCTATTCAGGCATAATAATAAACAAGTAATAATAAGCAGTCTGTTTACAGGGTTGCCAGCTTTTAATTTCAAAAATTCTGGGACCTGGCTGAAGCCAGGGTTGGGTCCAAGCAGTAGAGCTTAGAAGATTTGCTGGGTCCAAGAGAATAACAATAGCTTCCTATTTATTTTTTTGTAACATAGTTTATGTTCATTTTCATCTTTAAACTGTTTAAATGGTTGTGTCAAGATAGATCATTGTCTACATTAGACATATGACATGCAACAATTACATAAAAATAAAACAACAAAAAACACTCAAATAAACATTTCTGAATATATAAACATAGTTGCATTGAAGTTTATATACCAAAATCATTAAAATTATTACAGATATGAAACGATGTGTAGTAATGTTTATTGGTTAGATTGATGACCATAAGTAAAAGTATTTTGTATCAATAATGATTTGAATTTATTGGGGGGGGGGAATATGTATAAAATATGTATTTCCTTCACTCGACTGTGCTGTAAACTCTGGGTACTGATCCACCATATACCTCATTATTTGTGTAATCAATAAAGTCACACCGGACTGCATTCTTCTGCAGTTTTTAGCATGGCATTGAGGAGCTGAGCAGGGAAAATGGGTGTGAGGGCAGTCTTGACTCCTGCTGTAGCTACTTCCTCTTTCTTCTGATCTTTCTTCAGCTGCCATGCCTTCCTGAGCTCTGCGGAACTTGTGGAGGGCAGCTATGGTGGAGCTGCAGACACAGTACAGCAGGGATCAGCAAACTGTTCCAGCAGGGGGCCGGTCCACTGCCCCTCAGACCTTGTGGGAGGCCGGACTGTCTTTTTTAAAAAAGAAAATGAACAAATTCCTGTGCCCCACAAATAACCAAGAGATGCATTTTAAATAAAAGCACACATTCTACGCTGATACCCAGACCGTCCGTGGGCTGGATTTAGAAGGCGATTGGGCCGGATCCGGCCCCCGGGCCTTAGTTTGCCTAACCATGCAGTACAGCATGTCTCACGTGTCACAGAGTGTGAAATGGTGTTCTCTGGTTCATCTCCCATTTACTTAGAAGACATCTGAAGGCAGCCCTGTTTAGGGAAGTTTTTAATGTTTGAAGTTTAGCGTTCTGTTGGGAGCTGCCCAGAGTGGCTGGGGAAACCCAGCCAGATGGGCGGGGTATAAATAATAAAATTATGATTAGTAGTAGTAGTAGTATACTTGGTGCCTCAGGACTAGAAATGGGGAAATCTGTTGATTTCAGTTTCTCATCTTTCCCGTCTTAAGTTCAGTTTGCCACATCCATTCGAACCGCTGCTTATTTTAAGGAGTGTGTTCAAGCTGGCTTTTCCCTGAGAAGCTACGTCCTGAAACAGTTGGGGGCACGGGAGGCCTTGCCCTTGCTGGATGGCACACCTGGGACTTTTATGGGCAGGACATAGAATGTGCCCCGTAACACATCTGCTGTTTTTGAACAGGCTGGGGGATGCTTTGGGGTCCAAAGGACCTTTGTGGTAGCTTCTTCTTGTTGTTTTTAAACACACACACACACACACACACACACACACACACACTCTACCTTGCACATATAAAGGACATGCAGCTGCTCTTATTCTCTAACCTCTTATATTTGGCTCTCTGTGTTCACTGTGACAACTGCCGTGGAAAAATTGTTTTGCCTGCCAAAGTTCACTCAACTTTGGCTATATTGAGAATGTGTTCTTCCTATACTGCATCAGTTACTCTTTATGGATCATATGTAAGGATATGAACAGGGTCAAAATGAATAGGGCATGATCTAGCCAACTTTAAGCACATTTAAATCCAGTAGATTTTGATTGAAATGATGTAAGCACATGTGATTAACTCTGCAGCTGAAACGCATGAGACAACCAAGTTCTTAGCTTTGCTGGATCATGCGCAAAGTGTTTTGTAGGAGTTAAAAATTCAGCAAAGCACAGGACATCATCTGTTCTGTAAAACATTCCAATCTTTTTCACTTCAAATTCAAATATCTCACTAATAGAAATCTACTGACTGGGTTAAAACTTGATTACGCTCATCATATTCTACAGGCTCAATATGTTTTTCACTCCTGTGTCTACATACACTGATTTACACACTGCTATATATACTTCATGAAAACATACAGATCACTCTCTTTCAGCCTTTATCAGAGAACCCTTGCCTTTATCAAATACCTGTCGATCTGCTATTGCAGTGAATTTCCGTTGATATGGACAGACTTTCACAATTCGTCCTGTACTATAAATAGTCCAGCCTTTGGAGTTGTTTGCTTTGAGGTTGTACTGCAATGTTGCTTAATCTCTGGCTGATGTAAAAAGTGGTTCATATGACTATGTCATTCTGTAAAGGTTATATGTTCTTTATTTTCAATGGGGAGTGAGATTGAGCTGCAGAGAACTTAGTTACATGGTTAAATAAACTGCTGCTTGCATGGACCTCCCCTTCTCAGGCATTGTCACGGTCTAGATCTTATACTAGGACAAGGGGTTTCTATGAACTCTAGTAACATGCTGGAAAGTATTGGAGATATTAGGCAGTCCAACACCATCCCACAGTGCTATTCCACTTGCTTTCATATAAAACTGGAAGGGAAATGAGGCCATGATGTGCTCCTGATTCACATTGCAGTAATTTCAGGTGTTCTAAAATCAAAGCTGCTTGTGTTGAGTAGCTGTGTTAAATGGAGGCCCTGATGTTATATGACAGCATATGTCACTTTGACAGTAGTCAGAAATACATAAGAAGAATTTGGTGCTTTTGGGAGGCAGTGTATGTCCAGCCAATATCACACAGTAATGCATGCAGACATTTTTGTGACAAACAGTGCAGTAGACACCCTTCCACCTTCTCCCCCTACAAAGTTCATGATGGGAAATAGTGGAGGAACTACCTGGTCCAGAGAGAGGAAAACACCTATTACACCCTTTCCTTATCCTGATCTCACAATGGATCCTTGCATTGTTCCGGCAGTACATTGTAGCAGGAAGAGCTGGGGCTATATATATTTTACCTTTGCTGATAAATTCCAGTCTTATAATTCTCCCATCAGGAGGGTTCTTCCTTGGTGATTCCACGTTACTTTGCCAATTCAAATTTATCCCTCCTAAAAAATCTCATACTCAGCTACAGCTGTTAGAACAGGGAGCATGTTGATAATTGTGTAACATCTGGAAAGTGAGGCACCACTAAGGGCTCATCCATGCTTACTTTTTTGCCACTTTTCTAGGCACAGATCCGGACTTTCCCTGTCCAGGTCCAAGCAGGTGTGTGTGTGTGTGTGTGGTTTATCTTTCTTCTTCCCCTGGCATGCTTTCCCTGGGGAAAGCCATGTTTTACCACTGATCAGAGCAAGTTGCAACCGGGTTTTCCATGGATTGTCATTTGCTCCAATTCAGAAGCAGATTGTGGGTTTTCCTGGGGCAGACTGGGACATTCTTCTTAGCAGTTTAGGAATAGCCTGGGATCCCACATTCCGTTGTGGCCACCTCCTGATGTTTTAAAACAAAGGAAACATAACTCCAAGATGGGAAACAATCCTCTTTTAACTCCAGTAGGTCAGTTGCCCAGGGTCCAACTAAGATATGAAGGCAGTCATGTTTGTTTGTTTTATTCACATGTCTGCTCCATTTATGACTAATTATTTAGACATGGTTTCAGGCCAGAGTCAGTCTTGGTTGCTCTGAGGGATGTTACCTATTGTGAGAGGGACAAGCAGACTGTGACCTTGCTTCTCCTGCTTGATCTCCCCATGGCTTTCTGTACCATTGACCATGGCATCCTTCTGATCTGTAGAATGGCCACTGGGAAAACTGACTTCAGTTTTCTGTTCCTACCTGGATGGAATTGCATTCTACAGAAAAGAGCAGGTTCGCAGCTTGCGGATGCTGCTGAATTCAGCAGTGTCAGTGGAGGCTCAGGTGGCCTCAGTGGCTCGGAGTGCCTTTTTCCAGCTCTGGCTGGTTTGCCAGCTACAATTTAGGTCCAAGGTACCCCAGGGATCACCTGAACCCTTATATCCCAGCTCAGTCACTGAGATCAGCATCTCTGGTTGTTCCCCGAGTTGATGAGCCTCATTTGGAAACAACAAGAAACCAAATCTTTAGTGATCAGCCCAGTCCTTTGCCAAAAGAGATTCAACAGGCTTCAGCCGTTTCAACTTTTGAACGCCTGCTGAAAACTTTTCTGTTCTGCCAGGCCTATGCAGGCATCCTTCCACAGTGGTCAATTGATGCCTGTTTTAAACTTCTTAATGGTGATGAATGGCCCATCTCCATTTGGAGAAATCTACACCGATGTTATCCTTTGCAAATGACTGTATCAGAAAAATGCCATTTGTGAAGCATGCCTGAGTATCAGGAAAGATGACAGTGTTTTTGGATTTAGTGCCTTCATGCTCAGTGACTCAAAGAGTCCCCTCTCCAGAGCGCAAGTGTGGAAACATTTGTGGCAAGGGACATGTCCTATTTTAAACCCCATCTATGGGAGGAGGATGGGAAGTGGAGCAAGTGTTTGACAGTTGACAATGTCCATCACACTGTTTAGTGATGATGCCTGGGGGGTAAAAATAGAGAGAGTTACCTCATGGCTTTCAGCAGCAATGTCGAGGAGACAAAAGAGAGGCTTTAAAAGGCTAGTGGAGCTGCAGGCAAAGGGCCTGGGCTCTTTTAAGGTTTTGGTTCTGCTCCAGAAGGGAGCTGTTCTGCTTCTCCCTCTGTTTATGGAGAGCTGTGAGTTAAGAGTGTGTGACATGCCCTTCTCTCCGGGACTAGATGTTGCTTTCAAGAGCTTGGACCAACCATATGCAGGTACCAGTTTATTTTGCATGCCAAACTTTTGCAAGCCTCCTCACAGACAGAGGCTCCACTTGGCATAAGGGGCTTTGCTTTCAGATGGTTTGTATTGCTGTGGAAGGAAGCTGTAGGTGAAAGGTAGCTGAATTTTTGGACAGTAGGAAGTGGAATGAGGAGAACCAGCTGGAAGGGGCTTTAAACATCCTGTCAGTTGTGCAGTGACTAGTTGCCTGATGTGATCACTAAATTATAATGGCCGTAAAGAAGGTAAAACAGTGCCGATGAAAATAATTGGTGGTTGATTCAGGACAAGGAAAAGGAAGCATGCCTTCAAAAAAGATGCACAGTGATTTTATGGAATTTGCTCCCACAAAATATTGGGGTGGCCCCTTGGAGGGGCTTGCTCTGGAGGGTGACTAGAGAGAGTGACTCATGGTGGGGAGAAAACTCATTGGCTATTAGTCATGATGGCTACTGGGGATCTCCACATGCAGAGGTGAGGAGGGCAGACAATGCTGTCTCCATCCCTGAGCTACTTGGAAACAGCTACCTTTGGAAAAAGGATGCTGAACTAGATGGATCCTTGGTCTGATCTTACATGATTATTAAACACAGAAGATTTCAGGTTTATTGGAATTTCAGCTATTGTTTCCATTGTACTTTGTACATTCCGTGATTTTTTTATGAGGTGTATAGAGCCCTGTTGGTATCTTCAGCACCTTCTGTTCCCACAGATTTGTCTGTCACTCGTCTTGACCTTCAGTGTGCCCAACAGTGGAATGGATAACATTCCAGAACAGCCTGTATCTCAATGGTTGTGCCTTTAGAATGGATGGAGCAGCAAAGGGAGGAGAAGGAGGAAAAAAATGAGAGGAGGCTGAAGCAGGAAGTGCTGCCTTTTCTCTTAGGGCATTTTAAACATGATATTAAAAATGTGTTTGAGACTCCTTCCTATTTATTTTTTTAATGTCTCCTATGAATACTGTTCATGCATGATGAGGGAGAGACAAGAAACGGAATGCACACACTGACTACACTGGAGTTAATTTTCATTAAGAATCATTTTACAGGCAATTTAAGTCTCACACGTGAAAATGTTTCACTATGGTTATCTTGGACCATTGATTAAACGTCAAGAAAAATCCATCGGAAAAATATTTCCCCCCGTTTTTATTTTAAATGTTTTCCATCAAGTTACCCCCTCAGATTCCAGAAACTCTTCAGCAGAGAAATGGAGATGGATGATAGCCTTGACTGCAATTGACAAGGCATCATTTTCTTCTTTAAGGTGATGAAATGTGTTTGGAATCGTGTATCCGCTCGTGGCTCCCATCATGTGCTCTCTCCTTGCAGCACGCCCTTGGCTTGTTGTCTTCTGACCTCTCTCCCCCCTGCCCCACTCATCCCCACTAAAATTCTCTCTGTTACAAACACACATACTATGCTTCTCTGTGCTGGAGTAGAGGACATTTTTGCTTGAGCAGCACATGCAACAAAATGAGGTGGCAGAAAAATACCATTTCAGATATCTGCAAATGGAAGATCATATTTTTACATGCTGCTTTACATTTATTTGTTTGTTTGTTTGTTTGAATTTATATATTGCTTGATTGTAGGGGGGAAAGACTTGAAGTGGTTTACATTCTAATAGAAAACTAGCACAGCGCAGGAAGGGGGCTACTTGAGCAAGAATCATAGAATTGTAGAGTCGAAAGGGACCTTTCACTTTGGTCTGCCAGGGGAGGAGGTGTTTCCACTTCCTGGAAGCTATTTGTGGGGGCTCATCTCAAAAGTCGCCCACCTGGAGCCTGACATGGTACACCCTACTCAACTCTGCATGCGTAGACCCAGCCTCAGTCCTATGAAACCTGTCTTGGACTACCACAGGCAGTGGGAAATTGTGACCTTGATTTTTCTCCAAACCTCAGATCCAAACTGGAAGAGCCAATGTCAGAAGTTTTCTATTTTCCCCTATCCAGCCAGCTCTGATATCCCCACATTACCTGAATACCTGGCACCGTACTGGTAATAGTTAGCAGGAGGGGCAAGAACATTCCTCATGTTGATAGGTAACTCTTAAGAACATAAGAAGAGGTTGCTGAATCAGGCCAGCGGGCCATCTAGGTCTGCATCCTGCTCTCACAGTGGCCAGCTAGATGCCCGTGAGAAGTCCGCAAGCAGGTCCTGAGTGTAAGAGCACTTTCCCCTCCTGCAGTTTTCAGCAACTGATATACAGAAGGATACGGTCTCCGGCTGTGGAGGCAAAGCAAACCATCATGGTAGTAGCTGTTGATAACCTTCTCCACAAATTTGTCTAATCCTCTTCTAAAGCCATCCAAGCTGGTAGACACCACTGCCTCCTGTGGGAGAGAGTTCCATGGTTTACTACAGTGTGAATAAGTACTGTATTTTACACATATGAACATAAGGCAGGCTTGGCTTTCCAACCAGATTCCCCACAGTAGCCTGACTGTGCCTCTCTTTTTGTCACTGTTCCTTGCAGAGCTTCATCGCAGTGAGAGTATGCAGGAAAAGAATGTGAAAGAAGCCAAAACCAAATGCCGAACCATAGCATCCCTGCTGACAGATGCGCCCAACCCCCATTCCAAGGGCGTCCTGATGTTCAAAAAGCGCCGCCAGAGGGCAAAGAAGTACACCTTGGTCAGCTTTGGAAGTGTTGATGAAGACCGCTGCTATGACGAAGAGGACGGCGTCTTCCCAACCAGCGAATCCGAGTTTGACGAGGAAGGCTTCTCTGATGCCCGGAGCCTAACAAACCACTCAGACTGGGACAATACTTACCTTGACATTGAGAAGCCCAAGGGGCCTCCTGCCCACGAGCAGGATCAGGCTCAACAAGGCCTCAGCGGAGTATCAGGCAGGGGGGCGCAGTTGTTTGAGCAGCAAAGGCAGAAGGCTGGTGAACATACTGTGGAGAGAGTCCCTACTCATGAGCCAGAAGAACAGCCCCCACCTCCACCTGTCCTTCAAGTGCATAACGTGTTACACAATGAAGCCCCCACTCCACAGAAGGCAGAAAGGGCCCCTCTGAGTGTCCAATTAGAAGCTGTACAGGTCTCTAGCCAGCTGCCATCACCAAGTCCTGCTCAACTCCAGTCTCCATCAGGCATCTTCGGAGGAGGAGGTGTGGGCTCCCCGAACTCGCCAAGTGCCACCAGCATCTTCAACAGATCCGCCCGACCTTTCACTCCCGGTTTTCCCGGGCAACGTCCTATGACTTCCTCTGTCGTGTTCAGACCATCTACACCAAGGAAAAGCAGTGAGAGTTTTGGTGGACAGAGAACAGCGGCGCCTCCTTTCTCCCCTGTCACTCCAGGGACCACTCAGCTTCCTGCCGCTCCCATGGCAGTGCAGCCTAGTGGCCCAGCAAGTGCCTCTGTGTCTCTGTATATCCCAACCCCTCCATCGTTGGTGCAACTCTCAGGGCCTGGAAATTCTGCGGAGGCCAAGCCACCCTCCAACACACCCCGAACCTCCACAGCTTCCATATACCTATCGGCACCTTCTAAGCCAGCTGCAGAGGCTGTCGCTGCTACACCCCCGCCATTGCTGCCTTCCCAAGGCCAAGAGACGGCTTCTTCGACTTTGTACATCAGCCCGGTCCAACAGCAGCCCCTCTCCCAGCCCTTCACTGCTGTAGCGCCGGCCATCTCACGGCCTGCTTCTGAGCCCTTTGCCTCCAGGGAACAGAGAGTTGCAGTTCCGGCTCCCAGAACGGGTATCTTGCAGGAAGCTCGCCGGCGGAGCAGCAAGAAGCCCATGTTCAAGACTGCGGAGGAGAAGAAGAAGAATTCCCCCAACCCCGAGTTGCTGTCTCTAGTGCAGAACCTGGACGAAAAGCCCAAAGGAGACCACCACGGGGCAGGCTTTGAGTCTGGGCCCGAGGAGGACTTCCTCAGCCTGGGGGCCGAAGCCTGCAACTTCATGCAAGCCTCAGGCCGGAAATTCAAGACCCCGCCCCCAGTAGCTCCTAAGCCCCAGCAGTCAAAGGCCTCTGGCGGACTGGTGAACGGCTCCTCCTCTGCCAACGACATATCCCATTTGAAGGGGAAAGGGGCAGAGCTCTTTGCCAAGCGACAGAGCCGCATGGACAAGTTTGTTGTGGAGTCTGCTCTAACACCGGCCCCAAAGGCCAGAACCCCATCCCCGACCCCTTCCCTGCCTTCCTCCTGGAAGTACTCCCCCAACATCCGCGCCCCACCCCCCATTGGTTACAACCCACTGCTCTCTCCGTTTTATCCCCTGGCAGCCAGCAGGTCGCAGGCCAGCAAGGCAGAGAGCAAAGTGAAAAAGGGGCCCAGCCAGAAATCGGGGATCAAGGCCATCGACTTCATGCGCCACCAGCCGTACCAGCTGAAGTCCGCCATGTTCTGCTTCGGGGATGTGCCAGGCTCTGACGTCCAGGCCTCCTCCGCAAGCCAGCAGTCCAGCCTGTCTTTCACCCCGGCCAAGCAAGTGCCCGTGAAAACAGCCCGGACCTATGAGATCCGCCGCTTCTCCACACCTGCTCCAGCGCCGGCTTCCAGCAGCATGGCCCCTACGGTGCTGGCCCCCCGCTCTGCCACCACGTTGGATGAGCCTGTGTGGAGGACAGAAATGACCTCCATCTCTGCACCCGCTTCCCCAGGGCCCTTCCAGGTGGCTCCCCCACAGTATCTAAGCTCCCCTGACCTCAGCCAGCCAGGCAGGGGGCCTTCCCCAAGCCGACCCTCCTCATCCTCCAGTTTCCAGGTAGCGAGACCCAGGTTCTCAGCTGCGCAAACTGGGATGCAGGCACACATCTGGAGACCAGGTTCTGGTCACCAGTGAAAAAGAAATAACGCTTCCCCAATCCCCATCAGTGGGCTTCTTCACACATTGTGGTTTTTTAGGTGTACACCTAAGGGTTGGGGGGGACGTACATCTTCAAATTTAAAGTGTAAATGCAGCAGTTTATCCTAAAAGTGCACCCACCAGAGAGCTACGATTGGCTGCAGCTCACTGCTGAGTTCCCACTTTGTGGCAAACCCAGGTTTGCTGCCGTGTAGTAATGTGTTGAGATGGCCCACACGCGCAAGGCATGCGTTTGAACAGAATAGTTACCTTTAGCTCCTCCCCTCCCTTTTCTGTTTAAGTTGAGTTCCTGTAAATTAGGACAATGAAGCCAAATGGGAGGCAAGCAGCCTCCTTTTCTGAATCACTGAACTATCCACTTTTTGGACTTGCGACGTTTCCAAGGGATTTAACTGTGTGTGGCTGGAGCAAGAGAAAAGTAGCAACGATAGAAGGGTTTGCCATTCACGTAGCAGCAAGATTCATAACCGCCCTAGGAAAAGCAGTGCTGTGCAGCTGTAAGCAAGTGCATTTTTATGTCTGAGAACAGCTCCTCGCCTCATCATCTGGAAGCCCCGTGTAGCGTGAGCGTGGTGGTAAGGTGGAAAAGAAGCAGTCGCAGAGGCATGGATGGACCCTCCTAATTGTCTCTCAACATCTGCCTGCTAAAGCCCACAAATTCAAAGTTTTCATCACTCTCTTCCAAACAGGATTGTCTTGGAAGCCTTTTGTGAGTTCCTTGGGGAGGCAGCCAGTGATGTATTGCAAGTTTCCGCTCATGCTAGGCGTAAGATACCCAGTCTTTGCCCTGCCTTAACTGAGAGCAATGCTGTAGCACAGCCAAAGTTTTCCAAGGAAATGCAAATTGTTGTTATTATTTCTTAAGTTTGTATATGGCCATTCATCTGAAGATCCCAAGGTGGTTCACAACAGAAAATCACTTTCCCTTTTACATTTACAGGAAAGGCTTAGCAGGCATTTCCTCATTATCCCTGTGTTATATCTCTGTCTCCACATTAGCATTATGAAGCAAATATGGCGACTGCCAGGCATGACATTTGCCTTGTAACATGCCGTTCTCTCTTGAAATGCCCCAAGACTATGCCCCAGAATCATCTGCTTCTTCAACAGATAAGTCAGATAGAAAGTTTGAAAGCAACTGGTTGGAACAGATGTGTGTGCCATTTGCTATGTAATTAAATGAGACAGGAGACACAAATTCCTCAAAGTTTCCTGGTCCTCCTCTGAACAGCTGAACGAGAGGCTGTGCAGGACTGCAAGGGCTGAAAAGCAGCATGAGATGAGAATTCGAGGTGAAAGAGGCACAGAGGCAGCAAGGCAGTCAAATGACTACTTCTTTATGGCAGTAGTGGGGTGAAGGTGTGTGAAAATGCAGGGAAGATCTTCTCTCTATCTCTCTCTCTGCTTAGTAGCCAATTTGCATTGGTCAGAAACCGGACAATATTGTGTGTCGAAGCACCAGAGAAGGAGAACCCTTTCAGAAAAATGAAAGGAAGACCAAGTGTGGAATTTAGGAGTGCAAGGTTTGACATTAATCTCTTGCTAGAATAGGACACTGTAAGTGGGAGGGAGGAATATGTGAGCAAGTGTGGGAGTGGTTTTCAGAGTCCACAGGACAGAGTTTAAAGGCGTTCCTGTATCTCAGATGCTTGGTCCAATGTCTGACAAGCTAGCAACTGGAAATGCAATTCCAGGGCCAGTTTTTGTAGACTCTCCCAGGTCAATGAAAGCTAGCAGGGGGGAAAGGGATGGCTAGGAGTTGTATATCTACCGGTACTCAAAGCCAGGAAGGGATAGAACAGGCAGCTTGCTGGAAAAACTGCCCTGGATATGCTTGGGGTGTTTTTTGCATCCTCAGAAGCAGGCGGTGGCCATACCAAAACCAAGAAAGTCGGGGGGGGGCAGAGATGGCATTAATCAATGCAATATCTTTAATTTCTGTCAGCATAACTTGAAGCTTCTGAGTTTGGCCTCTTTACCCATTTGCACGAGAAAATAACTAGGTAAGGTATGAAGCAAACCCAGCCCCTGTCCCCCAGATATTTAATATGATGGTAGGGAGATCCCTTTAACAAAATGCTGCACAGTGTATACCTGATTCCCACACAAACTAGACCTTGCCTGGCTTATCTTGGCCACTGTCCAGGCCAGTTCACAATGTATTATTTGTATGGAGGCCCAGGTAAAACACCAAAGTACAAGGGGCAGGCCACTGTTCCCCTGCCACCAGTGCCTGCAGAAGCAGGGGTCTAATTAATTGTTTGTACTCTTGGGGCATTCAGTCTCTACTCAGAGAGAAGCGAGGGCAGGACTTTTTTCCCAGCCGGAACTCACTGAAACTCCGTTCTGGCACCTCTCAGGTGGGTGCCATTGTCATTATAAGAGAGCAAGGGAGGTGAGTTCTGGCATTTCTTTTTCTAGAAAAATAGCACTGAGTGAGGGTGAATTGACTAGGCCCATGACTTCCCATGGTGCATCATTGCTGCACAGTTTAGAGCCATTTGTGAGTTTTGGGGGTGAAGTTCTGATGTGGGGAGGCTCCCCATGTGATTTAGAGCCCTATGTGTTTGCACATGAGGAGACTGAGCAGCTGAATAAGGCTTGTAGCATGGAGAAAAGCATATGTTTTGGCCAGTTATCATGAGGCTCAAAAAGCAGCTGAGATGCCGATTCCTTACTCCCTGCTGGTTGGAGAAGATACACACACACAAATACATATACAGTGATGCCCCGCAAGACAAATGCCTCGCAAGACGAAAAACTCGCTAGACGAAAGAGTTTTCCGTTTTCGAGGTGCTTCGCAAGACAAATTTCCCTATGGGCTTGCTTCGCAAGATGAAAACGTCTTGCGAGTTCTTGCGAGTTTTTTCCCCTCCCCCCCCTTTTCTAAGCCGCTAAGCCGCCAATAGCCGCTAAGCCGCTAATAGTGCTAAGCCGCTAAGCCGCTAATGGCCGTGCTTCGCAAGACGAAAAAACCGCAAGACGAAGAGACTCGCGGAATGAATTAATTTCGTCTTGCGAGGCACCACTGTATACTGTATATATGAGAATGCTCCTGATCCTGTGAGTCAGGTGATAGCAAAGACCCAATGCCCTGTCACTGCCTGTTACCGTAACAGTTTGGTGCACTCTTATCTTATTGTAGATGGAGTCTAGATATTGTTGGACTACAAACTCCCACCATTCCCAGCCACCTTAGCCAGCTGTAAGAGATTATGGGTGTAGGAGGCCAACAACATCTTGAGACACAATGTTGAAGAACACAGGCCTGATCTCAGCTGTCTGTTGCAGGAAGTTATCCTTTCAGCAGGCGATGGTGTTTGAGGTAGGGCTCCAAGTGCAAGAGGGTGGATAGGTTCAAGGAAGAGTAGATAGATATAAAATACATTGAAGAATACTAAGTCTGAAGAATGCAAACCTGTCATTCAAGAGGGAGACAGATGGAGCACAAGGGTGGTTTATAATGTGCGGTTTACACATCCAGATATGTACTTAGGCCCAAGGTCAAATAAATTTGGGAGGCCTCAGCCTCTGTGTAGTCTTGCTGACCTTATGCAGCCAAGTTTGAGTGTTGAGACCTAGCAAAATCAGGCCTGGGGAGGTAGGGTTGATCACTGGGACATACTTCTCAAAGTTGCTGTGCTGTGAAATGCAGGTTGCCAGTTTCTGCCTCTTGAGCCTCCTGTGTGTTTAACAGCTGCTTGACTGTCTGCAAGAAGCACTGTAGTGATGGTGGCAGAACCTCCCTGCCAGGCCTGGCTTGCTCTGCAGCAACCAAAGGTGAAAAAGCTCTCTTGGTGCCCTTTCACTAAGAGCCCTCCTGGAAAGGCTTAGTACAGGCTGGAAGTATGGATCAGGGTAGTGATAGGCTTACCTTTGAAAACGGGTGCTGGGCACCATGAGAATGTAGAAGATAGGCTGTTCCCATTCCTTCTGCCTGACACAGGTTTTCATCATTTAAGAAGAGGTGTGAAATGGTGGAGGGAGGCAGCCTCTTTGCAAGAAGCCTGAGAAGAGAGCACACTAGAGGAAGGGATCCAGTAGCTCTCTTCTGCATAACAGCCCCTGTCGAGCCAGTCTGTGCTCTAGAAAGGTTCCAAGTCCAATCTTACAGCTTAGGAAGTGAAACCAGGATCTAGAATTCAGAACAGCTTAGGAAGCAATACCGGGAGCTAGAATACAGAACAAGAGTTGGGAGCAAGGCATTTGGAGGAGCTCTTGATGAGGCTTCTGTCATTTTCACGGTCACACACAACCCAGCTGGAAACCACATCAGTGAAATTTTCACATTACCCTTTGTCAGATACCTTGTCATTGTTTACTATTTAAACCGGCAGCTCTCTTGCTTCTCCAGGAGGGTGTTCAAATTTCACATCCAAGAAACGAACCTGCCAGCAACATCCTGAAATACACAGGGCTGTACATCTCAAGCAGTAAGAAAACTTTGTTCTGTTCTTTTGGAAATATTTTTATTTCATTTTATTTTTGAAGTTAAAAGTCACTTTACAACTGCTTGTGCTGAGGAATAAATTTCTGATACGCACTTTAACCGTTGCATTCATTTGCCTCTTTCATTTTCAGTTGCTTTCACGGTGTGATCCCAAAACATCTTCACACTTGAACCAATGCTGTTACATTCAGTCAAAGTGACTCTGCATTACGCTAAGCTGCCAGTCTAAGATAATGAGAGAAGGCGACATTTAAGTAGCATTGATGCTGCTCATGTAATAAGCTGCGTTTTCAGGCATAGGGAACCGCTGGTCAGGGATGATGAGCATTTTAGTCCACCAATGACTGGACAGCCACAGTTTCAGTATATCCGTGTGATACAAAATCTTCAAAGCAAGTGAATGAAACATGGTGTATCCGGAGATGGGGAGGGAACTCTAATGACAGACTTCAACCTCTCACCTGTTGGATTCTGAGAAATGTATTGCTCCCCCTCCTCACACACATAATGTACACATCTTGACTGCCTTATATTTCCCACACTCCTGCAATCCAGCCCTTTCTTCTGGTGCATATCCTGTTAGTCACAAACAGATTCAGTGGGAAACAAATACACAGAAAACACTGGAGAATCAGAACCAAACCTGAAACTCCCTAACAGCCAAGAAAAAAATCAGGATTCCATACTCCACATCCTTGCTCTCATCTGTGAAAGTTGTGGGATTCTCCAGCACCATTTGCCCCTCCCCCCTTGAAAAAGTGGCTCTCTGTTCCTCTCAACCCATTAAGACGCTTCTATCTTCTTCCCTCACAATCAGAGGAAATGATGGATGCCTCTCAAATCCCCAAATCTCCCCCTGGAGAGTTCTCAGTGGTCTATGCCCTTTTGAGGCTGCCCTTTGCGGTTTTAGCATGAGTTTTAAGGCAGGGAATAAGGAAAAGCTCTTACAGTCACCTCCATTGTGCTCCTAAACAAGGTCCCTTCCGCAAGTTGTTTACAATATAGCAGGTTTTAAAAAACCAGTGCAAATATGTGCCTTTTCTGCTATCATGTATTAGGCCCACTGTGCATCTTGCAAATGTCTTCACTGAAAGGTCAAATCCACACTATTCATGGCTTTCCCCAAAGAATCCTGGGAATTGTAGTTTATCCCCCCACAAAGCTATAGTTCCCAGCACCGTCAACAAACTAAAGTCCCCATGATTCTTTGGGAGAAATCATGTGCTTTGCATGTATGGTGTGGATGTGAGCAGATTCTAATTCCTCCTTTACAGAGAGGATATAAGGCAGTCACACATGCGCACATGGCCACTAGATGGTGGTCTCGTGCTTCCATAGCCTAGCAGGGTTCTGCATTCACCTGCTGTAGTGATAAGTTGGGAGGATTTAAAATCTTATGGCAGACTTACAAATCCTCTCCACTTAATCTTTTGCCCTTTGGACTTCACAGAGAATCACATCTGGCAATTACTCTGTGCCACATATTTGCAGGGTTGCAAACCGATCGCACATTCTTGGCTCTGCAAACGGATGGCTTGCAAAAAATCTGTTTTGCTCCACCTGCGCTGTTATGATCACAGTCCGTGTCACAATTCTTCCACTTCGCCCAGCAGGCAGCTGTGGTCTAATGATGCTAACCTTTTGTTGCTTGTGCAGGTTACAACTAGTAAGGGCTTGCTGTTTGCTGCTGCCTTAGGCTCTCTGCAAGGGTGACATGCGTCACACACCACTGAACTACAAGAAAAACAAACGTCTGCGGAAAACAGAAATGTAACAACTCAGCATGGAAGCATCATGTATGAGGTCTCATTTAGAGGTATGATTTTGCATTTAGTGGTAGGAAAATATGGTCACATCATCAACATACATTTAAAGCAATGGCTTCCCTCAAAGAATCATGGGAACTATAGTTTGCTCCCCACAGAGCCACAAATTCCTGCACCCTTCACAGACTTCAGTTCAGGATTATTTGGGGGGAAACCATGTGATTTACATGTGTGTGGCCACATAGCTGGGTTTGTAAAAGCCTAGAGGTTTTGCATTCCCTATGTCAGATGCAACAAAAGCATCAGTGGTTTAAAACCAAATACACAGAATAGAAATACAACAGAGCATAATTTTCTAAACCAGTTCATCCAAGAACAGAACGAAAGGGTGAATCTAACCCTAGCCCACAATATTCAATCTATAATACTAACTAACTAATAATAATAATAATAATAATAATAAATTATTATTTATACCCCGCCCATCTGGCTGGGTTTCCTCAGCCACTCTGGGTGGCTTTCAACAAAACACTAAAATACAATAACCTATTAAACATTAAAAGCTTCCCTAAACAGGGCTGTCTTCTAAAAGTCTGGTAGTTGTTTTTCTCTTTGACATCTGGTGAAAGGGCATTCCACAGGGAAGGCGCCACTACCGAGAAGGCCCTCTGCCTGGTTCCCTGTAACTTGGCTTCTCGCAGCAAGGGAACCACCAGAAGGCCCTTGGTGCTGGACCTCAGTGTCCGGGCAGAACGATGGAGGTGGAGACGCTCCTTCAGGTATACTGAAACAAAGAAGATAAACAGAAAGAAAAAATGGGGGGTGTCAATTACTTAGGTTAAAATATGGATAAAGGTAAAAGGTAAAGGACCCCTGGACGGTTAAGTTCAGTCAAAGGCGACGGGTTGCGGCGCTCATCTTTCTTTCAGGCCGAGGGAGCTGGCATTTGTCCACAGACAGCTTTCTGGGTCATGTGGCCAGGATGACTAAACCGCTTCTGGCGCACGGAACACCGTGATGAAAGCCAGAACGCATGAAAATGCCGCTTACCTTTTAGAATATGAATAATATGAGAAGACAAGTGTAATCACAAAGAGGAAGAGGAGGGTTTGTTGTGTGCTTTTGAAGCAAAGCACATGAACCAAAGCTCCGCGTTCTGTTTTAAAGACAAAAATCAAAAGTACTTCTCATAAGTACTTCATAAGAGAGCACCTTCCGAAAATGGGATGAAAGGGAACCAACCCTCCAAGCAGAGAACCAGCTCCAGAAAAGCAAGCATCTGCCTTACTTCGGCTCAGTGCAGTGACCACTCTAAAGTCATCTTGCCCTTCTCACAATGTTCCAGTTTCTGCTTAAACAAACCACTTCACTTTTCCATTGCGCTAAAGTTTAGCACCTGGCTGCAAACAGCAGAAGAACTATTAGGACTCTGTTGTGAAATTTAAGGACTTGTTGAGGCAGCTTACAATGATTGGATTGGGATAAATGAGATACACTACAAAACACACATTTAAACCAGAAGCATTGGGTATTCAGGCAATTCTACTACAGGGCTGCAGGTGACGCTGTGGTCTAAATCACAGAGCCTAGGGCTTGCCGATCAGAAGGTCGGCGGTTCAAATCCCTGCGACAGGGTGAGTTCCTGTTGCTTGGTCCCTGCTCCTGCCAACCTAGCAGTTTGAAAGCACATCAAAGTGCAAGTAGATAAATAGGTACCACTCTGGCGGGAAGGTAAATGGCATTTCCGTGCGCTGCTCTGGTTCGCCAGAAGCGGCTTAGTCATACTGGCCACATGACCCGGAAGCTGTACGTCGGCTTCCTCGACCAATAAAGCGAGATGAGCGTCACACCCCAGAGTTGTCCATGACTGGACCTAACGGTCAGGGGTCCCTTTACCTTTACCTTACTACAGGGTAATATAGGCCTACTAAGTGACCTCAAGACGCCTTTCAGCTTAATCTACCTCACAGGGTTGTTGTGAATGAAATGTGGAGGGGGGATCATATACAGTACATTGGGCCCCTTGGAGGAAAGCCTGAATATAAATATAGCAAATGAAATAAAATTCACCTTGTAGTCACATTTCTTCCAGGGGTGTTCAGAGCATGACAGCCATAGGCTTGGGTCTTGCTCCATATGCCCAGGAACATGCAAGAAGACCCAAATACCTGACCAGGTTCCTTAAGAAAATTGAGCTAATTTGCATGCCAATACGTTGCTTACTTGAGTTTGTTGGCTGCTGTGATAGAATCTCCTTTTTAAACACGTTGAGCTTGTAGCCTTACGAGCTGACCACATGACAACTAGCAACAGCAATGAAATGGACAAGATGCACCAGCAACCGCCGTCCTATTGCAGCTTGTTATCCGTGACCTTAATTCAATCTTGCAAGAATGTAAGATGACACAAATGTCTAGGGCTGGGAGTGTCGATAGCTATATGTGTGTACACCTGGGGCAGAGCCAAGAATTTTGACTGCTATACCTTTCAGTAGAGCTGCACATGCCATTGGCTTTGAATATTTAGGGAAGTTCTGTCTTCTGAAGCTCTCTCCCTCACACACACAATTCTAAGTGCTGTGGATTTACAAGAGGAGTGACACTGCCAACAACGTGTGTTCCTTTGACTTTTGTATATATAGACAAGGAGGGTCAACATAGCTTCTGCAGGACTGGAGAGTACATAGATTTGTATGCAGAGCAACAGAGTTGCCATATCAACTTTCATAATGAGGGGCACAGCAAGCCAAACTCAGAAAATGATGTTAGGGACCTGAATGTGACACTTCTGCAATGTGTGGTGATACAAACCAGGACAGGCTCCCACAGAGAAACTGGGGTGAGAAACATGAGTCTCATGCTCTCCGCTGCATTATATCAAATTAGAACTTGGTAGGAACGACACGGGTGGTGCTGTGGTCTAAACCACAGGGCCTAGGGCTTGCTGATCAGAAGGTCGGTGGTTCAAATCCCCGCAATGGGGTGAGCTCCCATTGCTCGGTCCCAGCTTCTGCCAACCTAGCAGTTCAAAAGCATGTCGTGCAAGTAGATAAATAGGTACCGCTCTGGCAGGAAGGTAAATGGTGTTTCCGTGCACTGCTCTGGTTCATCAGAAGCGGCTTAGTCATGCTGGCCACATGACCCGGAAGCTGTCTGCAGACAAACGCTGGCTCCCTCGGCCTATAGGGCGAGATAAGCTCCGCAACCCCGGAGTTGGCAGCAACTGGACCTAATGATCAGGGGTACCTTTACCTTTACCTTTAGGAATGACAAAAGACCCTTTTGCCAAAGCAGTGCCCCTCACTGCTCACTGCCCTGGACCCTCACTGCCCTGGACCCTAATTTCAGAGCACCAAAGAATCTCAGGTTTCCCCAATTCTTTCTTCAGTTTTGTCAGAGCATCCTTACAATGCTACCACTCTAAGGAAATGAAACAAAACATCAAACATCCTTTCTTTCTTACAGTCATGAGATTTTTTTAAACAAATATTTAAATATAATAAACTGCATATAACCTTTAATGTAGGTTTTATATAATGTGATAGTGAGAAGCATGGACAGAACATGGTCCATACATTTAAAATTATCCCACTGTCACTACTGGCCATGCAAAGAGTCAGGATGAAGACCTTTCAGTCAAGCAGGCATAGTGGAAAGTACTTTCACTCAGGCATAGTCCCAGCCTGCCGTAATCCTACAACATGAGGACTCCACAGAAGCAGAGTCCACTGGGAATGACGGCTGGTCCATAGTCACCCTAGTAGATTAAGGTGAGAGAACCTTGAAGAGAGATCCCCACAGCTGGGAACCTTGACCGTAGCAGGAGAGTCTGGCCCTTTAACTACAGGAGACAGAACTTAGTGGGTGGGGCTTCCAGTCAATAACTACTATGTAGACCTGCTATAAAACTCAGCCAGTTGCTCTAGGCTCTTGCTACCACTTGGATGTGTTGCTTTAGCAGCTTTATCTATAATGCTGAACTCACAACTTGGGTCCTTTTGCCTGTACAGCCAGGAACTTCTGACCTCCGGTTTTGTGGACTATCACCCTTATTTGTGGTGGACATCCCTTCGGATCACAATACAGCCTGACCTGGAACTTCATATAGTTCTTCAACATGGAGGAGAGGCCAATGGACTGCCTGAGTGGGTAAAGTTATCTTAAATATAGAGCCTAAAGGGACATCATAGCTCAGCAAGCCATTCAACCTGGAACCTCAACAGCATACCATCTGGGGGTGGGATGTGCAATAACATAACATTTCAATTTGTAGCCCTAACAACTCCCGGCACCCACATGGAGAGGCCCCCATGGGATAGCCCATGTCTGAGAAGGGTGCTCTGGCCTGATAGCTGATTGCAAGAGACTGAGAGACTGCTTGGGAAAGGTTTTCTCTTTCAAAAAAGAAAGGGAATCCAGAGAGTGGATGCTCTGCAAGATCAGGCGCTGACATGAAACGACTCATACGTTCTTGCACAAGGCTATGGGAATGAGGTTACTTGCAGGGGAGAATGCTGAATGTATGAACCAAGACATGGAGAGCCTGCTTACCAGCAGCTGGCAAGACCCCAGCAGCACAGGATCCAAGGAAACTTTCAAAGAATTGAGATCCATCAATAGCCAGCCAAATCCCAAGTCTTGATGACTCCCAGAGCACTGTCCCACAATTGACAGTAGTTATGTGAAAGAGGAAAATTCAGCAGGTGTAGTTTGCACAACAAGCTGTCATTCCCTCTTCCGCACGATTATTAACAGCGCAAGAGCCCCGCCATCTTTTGCAACTGACCACAGTGGTTCAGAGTGTGAGTGCAGCATCCTCTTCTTCGGAAAGGCCTTTTCCTTTCAAATTCTATTTCTGATGGATTCAGGGACTCTGAGGTTGTGTTAGGGGGTTTCCAATAACTGAGGGGTCAGGGGCTGGGTCACAACAGTGCTGAGGGTAAGCATAAAAGCTCCTGGTGTCACATAACCGAAGCTGGAATTGCAGCAGTTACCAATGCAGAATCTGACAGCACTTGGTGTTTGGGAAGAAACACCTTGAATATGACCACCTTACTTGACTGCATCTTGCTGTCAGCAATTCCTCTACACTGCACCCTACACTGCACCCACCTGGCTGGGTTTCCCTAGCCACTCTGGGTGGCTTCCAACAAACCATTAAAAATACAATAAAACATCAAACATTAAAAACTTCCCTAAACAGGGCTGCCTTCAAATGTCTTCTAAATCAGATAGTTGTTTATTTCCTTGACATCTGAAGGGAGGGCGTTCCACAGGGAGGGTGCCACTACCGAGAAGGCCCTCTGCCTGGTTCCCTGTAACCTCACTTCTCGCAGTGAGGGAACCACCAGAAGGCCCTCAGTGTCCGGGCTGAACAGTGGGGGTAGAGATGCTCCTTCAGGTATACTGGGCCAAGGCCGTTTAGGGCTTTAACGGTCAGCACCAACACTTTGAATTGTGCTTAGAAATGTACTGGGAGACAATGTAGGTCTTTCAGAACTGGTGTTATGTAGTCCCGGCAGCCACTCCCAGTCACCAGTCTAGCTGCTGCATTCTGGATTAGTTGTAGTTTCCGGGTCACCTTCAAGGGTAGCCCCATGTAGAGCACATTGCAGTAGTTCAAGCGGGAGATAACCAGAGCATGCACCACTCTGGCGAGACAGTCCACAGGCAGGTAGGGTCTCAGCCTGCATACCAGATGTAGCTGATAGACAGTTGCCCAGGACACAGAGTTGACCTGCACCTCCATGGATAGTTGTGAGTCCAAAATGACTCCCAGGCTGTGCACCTAGTCCTTCAGGGGCACAGTTACCCCCTTCAAGACCAGGGAGTCCTCCACACCTGCCCGCCCCCTGTCCCCGCCCCCAAACAGTACTTCCATCTTGTCAGGATTCAACCCCAATCTGTTAGCCACCATCCTCCAAACGCCTCCATGCACTCACACAGGACCTTCACCATGGCTTTCACACTTGCAGCTCTTGCTTGGCATGCCTTGTGCTTCCAGTCCCTTGCTTCCCTGTGTTTCTCTTAGGGCACCTCCAGACTGCTTAATATTTTGTGAGACATTTAGGTTGCAAAAACTGAAGCAGTCTACCCTCTAGCACAACAAATCCATTTTGAAATTGAAATGGACTGTGGAAAGTGATGGGGAAACACTTTGAAAGGCACAAGATAGATGAATGATGAGCAGGACAGGACATAAATGCTCATTGTTCTTGCATAACCCACCTCCATGCAAACAAATCAGTATGAATGCTCAATGAAGACCGGATATAAACTAACTTCTGTGTATGCTTTGTGCAAGCAAACCAGGATGAATGTTAAATAAATAGGTCATCCAGGGGGAGCCCTCTATTCCCACAGTCCTGCTTTTCTCCAAATTTCCTGACACACATTCCTCTCAAGGAGTCAGGATTGCTCCATGCCTTACTTCCCTGCTCTGAGGCTTTCTAAATGGAGAGGCAACTTATAAATGTTAAAAGTAAATTTAGAAGGTAAATAATTTCCCCGTCTGCTGCAAGTACTCATACTTCTGTTGGTAAAAGTATGTGAACTGAAATGCAAAGTGTCTATTTTCTTCCTGCTTTGCACACTGGAGAGTTGAAACAAGTACACTGAGTCACCACTATGCCAACGGCAGCAGAAGTGACACGTGGCATGACATAGAGGGGCTGTGATCATATTGCTCGTCTGTGTTCCCCTCTGAGCCCCAGAACCTTTCCACGCCCATTCATCTCACAGAGCTGCCTGCCAAGTTCTGCAGAACTGCATGCCCCAACCGACCCATCTCTTATCAGCTTACAGCCCATTGCCCTTAAATGCATGATTTCAAATATGTAATTCATATAGCTTTTTATGCAGGTAGCAGCAATGCTTACAACCTAGAGGAAGGAGAGTGATGTGCAGAGCTGGTCCCCTGCTTGGTATCTGGCCCCAGGTTGAGGTAGCTGTCGTGGGAGTGCTGAGGTGCACTTTTCTCCCTTCCCAGCCTTGCCTGGGCTGGTGCTATCTGAGACTCTTGGACTCTGAGATCCCGTTGACTATTAATAACCCCAGGATGTCTGTGTGAGCAGTGTCTCCAAGAGTCAAATTCGCAGCACTCCACATCAGCACTTTGTGCCGTGCAGACCCTGAGCAGGGAGCGTGTGGGCCCCCGGATACCCAGGGGGGTCAAGAAGAGCTACTAAGCCTCCTGCAAGACCAAGCAAGCGAAGAACGCCAGACACACCAAGGTCTGCTCTTGCTGCTGGAGGCTCTGCGGAGTGGCCTGTGCATGCGTGCCTGAGGTGAGTGCCTCCACAAGGTGATGGTGAGCCGGGAAAGCTAGCTAGGAGGGACGGGACATTAAGAGAGGGGGCAGAACAAATGGTGGAAAGTTTGCATTGCAGTGCAGTGCGCTGCCTGGCAGTGGGGTAAGGGGTTAACAGGCAAAGCAGGCGGAAAGAAGTACTTGCACCTGTGAGCCTGAGACCCCCTTCCTCCTGAAACGCTCCTGAAACCACTAAATCCAGCGAATCCTCTTTCCTACACTAGAACAGCAAAATCCTGCTGAAGTCCCGCTCTTGGGGACAATGACCATTACAGACATCCCTTTTTCTTGAAGCGATCCACTCAAAATTGTCACCGCCGGCACTGGCAGCTTCAGCAGTCTTAAGTTACCATCCAGGACATTTGGGAAGGCTGCCAACTCTCCCGTTCCTTTCGTGGCCTTACTAAATGTCAAAATAGATCAGATCTTTCTCTTGGATGTATCTCAGTATACTGCACATAAGGGTGTTTCCTCCCATGTTTCCCCACTTACTAACTTATCTCACTAAGTAATACTACAGCAGAAGTTCTTTCCCATTCCCCATGAGGTCAGGTAGTAGCACCAATGCCTTGCCAGCTCGTTTCTGCTCCTTTTTTCTATCACCGGAGCAGCTGTCCAGGATCTTGCCGAAGTATTCATACGGGGCATTTAATTGGCACATCTGCTGCCCTTGATTTGGAGATATACACATTTGGCAACTACATGACATGGAGTTCACACTTGTTGGATGGATCCCAGTTAGAAAGAAAAGTGTGGAAATCAGTAAATAACTCCATTCCAGAAGACATTTTGTTGACCCGTTGGGTTCTCATTTACTCTGGCCAAGGTGCTACACAGCAACAATCAGCCTTCACTTCTCACCTCAAACTGTTCAAAATGGAATTTAAAAAACCCCAAAACCAGTAAAAACAGTTTTAAGATGAAAGAGCTCTAGCCCAGCCTGAGCTCTTGGGCTCAAATGAGGAATTACAGGGTGAAATGTGTTTTGACTTTTGAGACAAGAGTAATGCTGTCCTTTGCCCTTGAAATCTAAGAATAATGAATGAAAAACCTTGCTTGCAATGGATACATTTCGCAAATCCTCTCAGTTTAATGCCTGCAATTCTGTACTTTTAATCAGAGACTGGAGAACAGATGGCAGAAACAGCAGAATTTAGATGTCCAGCTAGCTGATTTCTTCTTCTGCTTTAAATAGAAGGTGCAATCAGCTCCCTGGACAGCTAGATTCTACCAGTTATACCATCTGTCAAATAAGTCCTACCTATTTTGTCATGGCTGAGACTTTGGGGTGCAATTGCCAGAACTCTCCCACATAATTGTAGAAGCAAAACTGGAAGTCCAAAGGTGGTCTTGCTTTATTTTTAACCACTTCCACAGCCTTAATTTTAATGATGGATAGCAAATGAATGTAACAAATTCATCTGCTGAATTCCTTGTCTCAGACATTCCTCATCTTGCCAAGGGAAAAGCTGGAAGACAAAAAGGTGAATTAGGATTGTGTGGTGTAATAATATCCCTGTGCTTTTGTTCCTACTGGTGTAAATAACTTCTGCATTAGCAAAAACAAAAGTAATGGAAGGGGTTTTCCTATGCAATCGGTTTTTTGAGAAAAGAACTTTCTAAGGTTCAAGAGATTGTCCTATATCTATATTCAACCTTCAAAGTGTACAACAAAATACAACAGCAGATTAATTATCATTTTATTGCATTGATTATGACTCGGAATGGGTGAATAATTCAATTTTGGTTTATGTCAGTGTCTCATTTTTCCAATCTGAGCACAGTTCTCAACATTTCCACATCAGTTTCCATTTTTTAAAAAATCTCATGAACATTCATCAGCATTTTAGTGCAAATTTCTCTTCGTATATACATTTTTGTATGTAATTTTTGCCTAACGCATTTTTGCAAAGCATTTTATTTTCCCTAATAGTTCTGTTTCTCCAAAAATAATGCATTTTTGAATGTTATTTTCACTGATATATCCATTTTCATGCATATTTTATCCCAGTATGTGCACTTTTGTACACATTGCTTGGCTGGCGAACTGCACTGCAAAATTCGGAGACGTGTGAATTTTGAACAGTTGCATTTCCGTTCACATATTGTTTCGTAAAATGTGAATTAGGCAGATTCGCCTTTGTTTGTGAACTGAATTGAACCTATGCCTACCTTGTAGGAACGTGACACATAGGTAAATAGATCCATTTCTACACAGTCTTTCAAAAATGTTGAGGTTCTCAAAGGCAAAATGCAGTATACAGAGACCAGAGCGGCTGCTAAGGAAACCAGAGAACACTGATTGGTGAGATTCTGGGAAACATATAAGAAAATTTAAATTTCCAGTGAATGCTCATGATTTGGGGGCAATGATTTGCTTACTTTAATGGAGGAACCCCTGCACAAAACCTTTGGCTAATATAGTGGCTGCTTGCTTCTTGGGAGACGAGACACAATTTCTGAAAGGATGTGAAAAATATAGGAAATAGTGTGATGGCTGGGAGGATCACAAGAAGAGTTGTTTGCCCAGGTATGAAGTTGGCCAGTCTCTTTAGGCAGCCATATAGGGAGCAGCAGGAATAGGCCTGTAGAAGTGTGGGTACCGTTGGCATAGGGAAATGTCAGAGGGATGACCTGGGTGCTAAATTTAGGCTGTTCGGTAAGAAATTTGGGACCTCCATGGTGGCTTTCTCTAAATAGACCTCCTGTTCCCAAATAGGAGCAGTAGGGCAAGCAGAGGTTCTGATGATCAATGGATTAACAAGAAACCAGTAGTTCTAACAAGTACATTTTTCCCCGCTATTAACAAAGGAATATTCTGTGCAGGAAAGAGATTACAAGCCAGCAATGAATTTAGAACTAAAACAGAATGGAACTGGGCATTATGATACAGAAACACTTGAAGAAGTAGTTGCAAATTAGAGAGTGGTGTGGACATGAACAGATTTTGCGGGGGAGGGGGGGACTCCCAGCGAAATTGCTAAAATCTAAGCAGGCCCTGGAGGTCACACAAAAATTCCACAGTGCCATTTCCTTGAATAAATTGGCAGCCCCCTATAGCTGCCTTGACGTTGGGTGGGGGAAGGGGGTAGATCTAAATTATGGTTCTGCTGAAACCTAATTTGGTTCTTGGACAGGGAGAGCGAGATTAAAAATGTCTCTTAACAATTAAACTCCCTGGGGACTCCTGGTCAAATCATCACCTTCTCTGTCTAATCTATGAGGCCACCACTTTCCTGAAGTTAAGCAGGTCTAACCTCTAGGGGAACCACATGTATGACACTTCGGGTTCCATTACAGAAGAATGGGTAAAATGCAAGTGTAAGAAAATGGCCGCTTACTCAGTCTCTGGGTGGGCAGCAGTTGTGGAATTCCCTCTGCCAGCTGCAAAGAATGGTGGGATAATCCACCACCCCTAGATTTCAATTTGGCCATCAGGTGGCCAGAGGGCCCAGCTATAAAGGTCAGTTGCATCCAAGTTTCGGACCATATTCAGATCCGAGAAGGAATTTCCTGCAAACAAGATTGACCCCGTTTGGAGATTTTGCCTTCCTGATAACAAATAGTCACAACTTTTGGCAGTTAAGGCATTGGGTGGAATCCTTTAGTCTAATATCGGGTTGGTGTGAAGTGGTGTATCACCTCTAATGCAAACTGGAGCGATCGCAGGGTACTCCATTAGAGGGGTCTAGTGAGAACTCTGTCCAGAAGCCAAGCATGGGCCACCTATGTAGACCCATGTTTTGAGAAAGTCCCATAATCTCAGGCACAACCCCACTCAAACATCTGCCACCCACCTGGAGGCTGAAATTGAATATGCACCCAATGACTGAGCCAAAGCCTATAACTATAATTACCTACAACTATAATCAATAAAAGTTGTGGCCAGTTTTAAAATCCCAGAATGCTTTCTTGTTTGGTTTGTGACACATAAACATTGCCTAGGCCTTTGCTGCCTGGGTTGGGGGTCACTGTGAGTGGGTCCGCTATAGCGATGCAGGCAAAGAGCATTTCAATGGAAAACAAGCAGAATTACATTTGAGTAGAAATACAGGATTGTGATGCCAACGCAGAAGTTTGAGAACTGTCAAAAACTGAGGCGTAACTAATTTAGTCTTAATAGGCATTGCAAATGTACCCAAATATTAGTGAGGTGATTATAAGGAATAGGCCTAACCAAAAGAAGCTTTATGTGCGGTTGTTGTTTTTTAAATCAATGTAACAGAAAGGAAAGTGGACATATGCTGGACCTTTGCCATTGGGCTACTAAATGTGGAAGTTTATTGGTGCATTTTTTTTTCCTGGTGGTGGCTTGTCATGTGTGTGGTGATATTTCAGTGGGTGGTCCCTTTTGCCACACCCTTGCTTCCATTTGCTTTCCCCTAAGCACAACCTAACGGGACGCGGGTGGCGCTATGGTGTAAACCACTGAGCCTAGGGTTCGAATCCCTGCGACGGGGTGAGCTCCTGTTGTTCGGTCCCCGCTCCTGCCAACCTAGCAGTTCGAAAGCATATCAGAGTGCAAGTAGATAAATAAATACCGCTCCGGCGGGAAGGTAAACGGCGTTTTCGTGCGCTGCTCTGGTTCACCAGAAGCGGCTTAGTCATGCTGGTCACATGATCTGGAAACTGCGGACAAACACCGGCTCCCTCGGCCTATAGAGCGAGATGAGCGCCGCAACCCCAGAGTCTGGACCTAACGGTCAGGGGTACCTTTACCTTTACCTTTTTAAGCACAACCTAATCATAAATTTAACATAAATTTATACATATACCATGCACTTTGCCCCTTCTGTTCCCACCCCAATATATATTTTCCTCTGGTAACTCCACTTGTAAGGAGCAGATTTCACTCATTTCCCTCTTGTGTAACCTACACATATGGCTAAGCATAGGCAGTCCAATGGAAGAATGGAAATCACTTAACTGTTGCAGTAGGGGGCTAATCCTGTCCCATATTCATCTTTATTTCTCTTGGCCTAAGCTAAGGGTATTTTGAGGGTAGGGAGGGTATATGTTTTACCAGCTGCCAACTGTGCCTTTGACTGGGAATGTGGACAAAGATTGCACTTTTTGAAATCGCTTACAAAATGTCACGCAATTCGCTGTTTTGTGCCCTCAAGCACAGCGAGCGAGATTCTTTGAGCGATCGCAGGATTACAGTGCTCTGCGTGGTGGTGGTGCTTTTTAAAATGAAAAATCTTCTTTTCCATAATGAATTCTGCCATTTTAGCTTCCCGTTATACAAGTAATCTCCTGGACATATGGCAAGTAGGGTGGTTATTATTATTATTATTATTATTGAAAACCTGTTAAAATTCCCAGGAAATCTCTCATTTTAGGGGGGGTGTTCCCAAAGAAAGCTAAACAACTTTGCCCCCCAACTTTGTCTGGAGTTCCACTTTGGGGGATATGGCAGCCCTAAAAATATGTAAGATTACGCAAACCAAAACCATGCTAGAATTTGTAGCTGGAATTCATGTTGAGAAACATACAGTCTGTCAAAGTTTTTGAAAACAATTATGAATTTTGTACTTCTTTTTTTTTTTTTACTCTTTTTACAACAGACGTATCACATTTATGAAAGAAAACAAGGTTTAAAGTGGGATGGGTTCAATAACTTGAGAAAAATAAATGAAATAAGACAACATCACAAATCACATCGTTATTGATAACTGAAACCAGAAAGAATGGAACATTGATAACCCAAGCGAGAAACACATGGGGACACATATTGCAGACTAACCTGCATCTCTGGAATACCTGAAACAGGCAGCAATTGTTAGTGGCAGAACTAATTTTTTTGCTCAAGCCATGAGCACAATATAGATACTCCCAATGTTAAAAACAAAACAAAAAACACCTCAGAGAAAAGCACTATCAATAACTAACCTTATTCTGTTGCAACGTAGATGTGACCTTTAAAACAAAAAAGCAGCTATGCTTTTAAGTAACAGATTTAAGTAATAAATCTGATAATATGCAAACTAATTATCAGATTATGTTTCTGCCATACAGCATGTTGTATCAACTTCTATTAAATATTGCTGAACAGATTTCTAACAATATATCTGGAACATTTATATGGTCCAGTGTTAGCAGAGAATCTTCCTTAGCTTCTTCAGCCTAGAAATTAATAAAGAGGCTTCCTGGTCCTTTCTATCCTCCTCAGGGACATGCCACATCTCTCTCTCTGGCTCCGATGGCAGTTCCCTGACATCCCAGTTGGGGAACTGCCCGAAGAGATTGCTGAAATTGGCCAAAACTGCAAAATGTGCAGCCAGAATGAAAAACAGGTCATGTGCCATCATTGTTCCTTAGGGTTTGCTGGGGCTAGGAAAGATTCCAGAAGCATTTGTGTGGACTGGCCCCTTTTGTCTTGAGAGAGGAAGTTGGTAGACACCTTTTCTATATATGCCAGAAGGGGGAAGGGATTAGCAAACGAAAGAAAACTCCATTGTGAAAGAGGCAACAGCTCTGTATTTAACCTAACACGAATGAGAAGTTCATTTACGCTATTCTATTCTCGTACAGAAACAGCATGCCTCTTGCAGGAACCCCGGCTCCCAATAAGAAGAGAAAGCCTACTAAACTCATTTTAGAACTAACCCAAGAAGGTAAGATATATGTGCACCTGAACGCAGACATAAAATCCTCTCTGAGCACTTCCTCCCTTGAGTATCTGTGGAGTGCCAAACAGAGAACAAGCATAGAAGCTTCTATGAAAATGAAGAGGCACGAGTGGTTAAGTTACGGCTTATGTAGACGGACCACAACAGTCTCCTGCTTTCAAGAATATTTACAGAGCCAAAGGGCTCACCCCAAAGAGCCAAACTGTATGTGATGATGTTTAGTCACATGCAGTTGGTCTCAATTTTTTCCTTTTTCTTTTACAAGCAGAACCCTCAAGCAGAAGAATGGCACAGTGAGGGACACAATGGCTACCCATATTTTCCCAGCTGAGGAGAAAATATGGATATTTATTGTGGTCTCTCACTGTCACTGAAGTTAAGTCCTTAGATTTCAAGTAGCACTGCAGCAGCAAATGTTACTTAGATATACACTGACCAGTGCCGGATTTACGTATAAGCTAAACAAGCTATAGCTTAGGGCCCCACTTTCTTGGGGCCCCCCAAAAAGTTCACTATTAATATACTTCTAAATTGTATTTCAGTTCAACAATAACTTTGATAAAATACATATTTTGTTATGTGCAAATGGCTTTAGATACCTATTAGGTCCATAAATTACCATATAGCATATATTCAACACAAAAAACAGTGACAATTTGTTGTTGACAAAGGACAGCTAGACATATAAAGGGCCCCATTACCTTCAGTGGTTTAGGGCCTCATCAAACCTAAATCCAACCCTGACACTGACATATGTGCCTCTCCTGCGCTACACATTGAAAACAGTATTATGCCACTTTAAACAGTCATGTTTCACCACAAAGAATCCTGGGAACTGTAGTTGGTTAAGGGTTTTGAGAGTTGAAAGGAGACTCCCTATTTCCCTCACAGAACCACAATTCCCAGAGTTCACTAGGAAGAGGGATTGAGTGTTAAGCCACTCTCAGGATTGCAGCTCAGAGAACTCTGGGAACTATAGCTCTGTAAGGGGAATAGTGGTCTCCCCACAACTCTCAGCATTATTAACAAACTATAGTCCCCAGGATCCTTTGAGGGCATCCATGACTGTTTAAAGTCATAATACGTACAGTGGTACCTTGGGTTAAGAACTTAAGTCGTTCTGGAGGTCCGTTCTTAACCTGAAACTGTTCTTAACCTGAAGCATCACTTTAGCTAATGGGACCTCCCACTGCCGCTGCGCCGCTGCTGCGTGATGTCTGTTCTCATCCTGAAGCAAAGTTCTTAACCTGAAGCACTATTTCTGGGTTAGCGGAATCTGTAACCTGAAGCGTCTGTAACCCGAGGTACCACTGTAATGCGTTAGAGGTACAGACAGGGTGGTAAAGAGTTGGGAAATAAGTTAATTGTTTAATTATCTTGCTTTGACTGGAAAACAGGCATGGCTTGATTCTGAATATCTAGTTCTTTGACTTGTTGATGGGGGGGGTGCATAAATATACTTGCACAAGCAAGCCACACGAACCTCTGATTCAGTATTGTAAATGAATGGCAGCGCCTTGGCTGAAATGTTTCAGTATTGCTTGAAACCTTGTCGCATGGCCTCCAGCATGCTGTGCACATAGTTTATCAGCACAGCAGCCACAGCAAGTGACTGCTGGGGTTGGGATATGAACAGCTGTGACCTAAGAACCATGAGGGATGTTAATGGTGGCAGAAATTTTAGGACCAGGTGGCCTTCAAGTTTAGGGCCTCAAACATATGCAGAGCTCAGACCATGCAAGGTGAGCAAAATGGTGTTGCTCCGATTGTGTGGCGTATAACTGGGCTCATCCCAGCTCTGTACTGCGGAAACATCAACAAAATCACAGAGGTTCCGTTGTTACAGTTCTCATGCTGGATTCCTGCTGAGGAAGCAACAATGGAATCCATGAGAGGCAACCGGGATTGCTGCCTTAGAAATGAAATGTTAACAGCCTGTTTTGTTTGTTTATGTTTGTATGTGGTTGGGAAAATTAAATAAAAATATTTCCTTTTAAAAAATGGCGAAGACCAAAAATTGGCTTCTGCTGGCTTCCTTGGTGTCAGGGCTAGCGTACATTAGAATTTCTAATGAGCATAATCTGCCAATTTCTGTTTGGATTAGGATGGAAATCATCAAAAGTAAAAAAAAACCCCAGAGATACAGAAACTAAGAATTCTGCTGTCAG
Organism: Podarcis erhardii; assembly: GCF_964252035.2. Classification (NCBI taxonomy): domain Eukaryota; kingdom Metazoa; phylum Chordata; class Lepidosauria; order Squamata; family Lacertidae; genus Podarcis; species Podarcis erhardii. The sequence continues at coordinate 14,779,595 of NC_138509.1, read as the reverse complement.
GTGTGCAAATGCCATTCCCATTTTCACTTGCCTGAGTCAAACATCTGTTCTGACAATGACCCATAGAGATCAGTCCTTTTCCTCTCTCTTTTTGACACCCAATATCTGCTGTAAATGGTGGAAGTGGACATGGCGAGAGAGTTCCGATCTCCACTTCATAGAATAAGCAACTGAGGTCGACAGGTTGGCATGAAGTAATTTTAGTTTGTAGGCTAGTGTTATTGCTTCTCAAAGGTACCGCCAACCCTGCTTGATGCCACCTGAGTGATATTGCCGTTAACTGAGAAAGAACCATTTGTCTGTGATAGCTGGTAGTGTGTAAAGATGGGTAAAGTTGCAGGGTGAGTAGAACAAAAAACTGAACATGTTCAAAACTCAGTGGTGCTTGCTAAGCAGGACAGATAGAAGTAAACATGGTTAAGACTCTAAATGTCACTTCCGGGATAGCCAGAGGAAATGTCACATTGTACAGATACTTTCTTCCATTGTGGGGCCATCTCTGCTCTCCACATAATACCACCCATTACGCAGCCCCTTCCTACCACGTCAAACTTATTGCTTAAGCTTGACAGGCGATGGCTTCTTTGCTGCTGCTCTTCCTCCTCCTCTCTAGCTCTCAGGTAATCTCACTCCCTTTCTACTGCTTCCTCCTGCAAAATTTTCTCAGCCTCATTCCCTTTATGACCTCCTTTGTCCCTTACACTCCCATTAATTCTGATAGCCTGGATCCAGAGGTCCTATCGTTGCTCTCTCCTCAGTCAACTGTTTGGTATTCCTGTCACTCCAGCTGTTCTGGGCCTGCCAGGGTCCCTCATCCCCTTGGCTCTGGGCTTCCCTGCTCTCTCCTGGCTTGGTCTATCCTTCATCTTGACTCCTTGTGGTCCTCCACTTGCCCTCCATCCCCACTGCTTCTGGAACGCAACCATGGCCAGCATCCCCCGGTCTTCCACAGGGAGAAAACAACACACAGTTGCTGAGGAAATAGCTGATAACAAAACCTTGTCTGTTATTTCCCCCTTCGTTGGAAGATCATAACAACTGCTTTTGATATGACAACATGTGGCTTTTCTGGTCATACTTCTTACATGAAAGAAACATGACTAGAAAAGGTACCATTACATGTACAGTAACAAACTGTTTGCAAGGACACACAATTTGATGTCAATAATGTAGGAATTTTTACAGGGCAAGATTGAGGCTTTTTGTGTGTGTCTTTTTGGTGATTAGTAACAAGATGGTGGCCATTCAAGACCACTATTTGTTTCTTCATTTATTTACTTATTTCACTCATTTCCTTTAGCAATAATACTTGCAAGGTAGTCTACAAACCAAAATAACAATGCTACCAATAAAATAACAATAAAACTATAATTGAAACCAAATTAATCAAAAGAAACATACCCGCATAGTAATATATGCTTGAGTCAGGAGAAAACATGCACAAAAGTATTGTAAAATAGATGACATTGGTGTTATTTTTCTAGAAAAAGAGGTGTTGAAACTTACAATGAACACTTCCCTCATTCTCTCAGAATGGCAATGGCGCCCACCTGACAGGTGCCAGAACTGAGTTCTGGAGAGTTCCGGCTGAAAAAAAGTCATTAATAACCTATTCAGAATCTATTTAAAAGCAATGAGAGTTCTCACAGAAGGGGATTCAACCATAGCAGAGCTGCTCCTGAAAAATCCTTGCCCCTGTGTCCATTCATCTAATCTTTGCTAAAAATGGGTCAGAGAGCAAGGCCTCAGCAGCTGATTTTAATGGCTGAGGTAAGTTTGTGTTTGCAGAGGAGATCCTTCAAATAACTTTTGAAAGGTTAAAACCAGCACTGAAATGACTCGTCGTTAACCAGCATAGTTGTGGTACAGAATCAATAACTGCCCTGTTCATCTCAGCAAGTTGGAGAGCCAGAGTTTGAACCAACTGCGCTCTCCAAACTGTCTTTAAAAGCAGCTCCACTTGGAAAGCATAATTGTAGCCCAGTCTAGATGTGACCTGTGCACTGTGGAGGCTGGTCCATTTGGGTGAATGGGGGCACTGCTCCATCAGTCTTGCTCTCAGCCAGCTGCTACCTGTTTCTTCCAACCACTCCAAGGGATGGCACTGCCTGTCTGCTTCCTGCTCCTCCTTAGTCTCAGTACCACCTTTATGTAACTCAACAAGGAGGAGTAAGGTGACTAAATCTTGACTGTCATTGGCTCTGGTTCCACCTACTGCAGATTTCTTTAAAAGGCTGTGGGGATCATACCCTGTTAGAAACAACATAGGTTAGGGCAAACAACGCAGTTGGTAGGCCACAAACCTTCAAGCAGTCTCCTCAGGAAGCGAACACTTGAAACCTAACTGGGCGGTATACCATATACACTCATGATACAGGTGAAATCAAAGTCAGAGTGGACTCAAATGATTTTTATCTGCAAAAAGTATCGAAAACCTGTCACAACAGGCCACTGATAGCTCCATCAGCTGCTCCCTTGGGCTTGGCTGCAATAAAACCTTCACCACTCTGAAAAAGGTCAGCTGCTTGGCACTGTGCAAATGTGTGTTCCCAAGCCTACATTTTGCCAATACAATGGAAATGGAATCAATTACACAATATTTACAGAAAGGACAGAAGGGTGCTTACCCCCACCAGCACATGTAGATTCTCTCTTACAATCCCAGGTCATTTAAGTTCTTCTTACCTATTATTAAATTATCAAGGGCCCATAATTTCCTTTCAGAGAAGGCCAGCTCCACCAGTCATACTTTATAGGCTTTCTGTTTTTTAACTGCTCTGGTTGCACTGGTCTGGAGGAATGAAGAAAGAGGTCAAAATGTAGGTTTCTTGTAGTTGTAACTTTGTCCTTGTTGTACACCTTCAGTCATGCCACAAGAAGGGTCCAAGCTGAACCTGGGGAAGAAGATCAGCATCCCCAGGGATGTGATGCTAGAAGAACTCTCTCTCCTCACCAACAAGGGATCCAAGATGTTCAAACTTCGTCAACTAAGGGTAGAGAAATTCATATATGAGAACAACCCAGATGTGTTCACCGACAATTCTGTGGTAAGTATAGGAAAGTATAGAAATGTGTGGTCAATTGCATTTGTCCATGGTGATCAAAAGGATACCTAGATGGTTGCACACTGTCAAAAGTGCCCAAAGGTAGGACCGGCTGTGGTTCCTGGTGAAGTTTGTTTTTGTGCCTATATAAAAGCTGGCCCTAATACAAATACTGATCTTCAAATTATGTGTATACCTCCATACAAATGCATGGTAGTTAATAATAAATCTCTTTTTTGGCAGCACTGTTGTTGAATGGTTGGATATATTCGGGAGGGGGCATTTGAAATCATTTGGGAAGCCAGATCAGACCCACAGCTCACCAGAGTGGTTTTGGGTTAGTAGGTTGGATTGAGATATAAGACATCGAAATTCAAATTCCTGCCGTCAAGCTCATTTGAACAGACTCAAGCTGGTCTGTCCCTCTCATCCTAGCCTACGGTACCTGATCTTTTGAGGATAAAATGGAACAAGAACCTCTTGTCTAGAGGATGAGGCAGAAAAGCAGGTCACCTTACTATCTCCCTCGTATATTAATTTTCCAATAATATTGTTTCACCTACTTCTACAAATTGTTTGAAGTTCCAGGGGCAGTCGCTACAGGAGCTATTTCCTTGTGAGGAGAAAGTTCTGGAGATGTGTGGCATTTTTTGGGTGATATATGTTTGTTTATAAGTATACAAATTGTGCATAGAGATCTGACAACTGTGTTCCCACATGGGAGTCTAAAACAGTGCAAGGGACCCAAAAGCAAATATAATCTACCTGCTGTCCTTCCCCTGCTAAGAACAGACCCAGATTGCTGCCTGTAGCTGAACTACAAATGATTCCCCTTGCTCTCAGGCAAGGTGCATAGAGCCTAAGGCTAGGCAAGTTATTTTAGCATCTGAGGCAGAAAATCCTGCGAGTGCTTCTCCTTGGGAGTAGAAATACAACAACAGGTACAATTTGTTGACTCTCAAAATTAGTTGCCCCACTCTGCCCAATGTTAGAGCTGGCACTGCAACTGCAGAGGATGATTACCATCCAGAAGCAAGAAAGCCACATCACTTAAGAACAACAAGAGGGAAAATTTACAGCATACATATATATTTTATTATACATTGTTAATATATGTGATGCTATAAAAGATTGTTTTTATTCTTGAATTTGACTGTGTTTGAAGTTGCTTTTCGAAGCGTACAAAGAGGAGCACATAGGTTATAATGAAGCAAATGACCCTTCCTACCATTTTAAATATAGCCAAAATAGTTTAATAGACCAGGGGTCTGTTTTTCAACCCAAAGGGCTGTAATTCCTCGTGGGGAGCCTTCCAGGGGCTGCATGCCAGGGGGAAATCCAAAGCATGTCCTGGATTCACATGTTGCCCTGTTCTGCATAGTGTGATATCTCATTATATTTCCTAGACCCTCCCTAAGTTTTGCAGTCAAACTAAGGAAGCAAGAGATAGTGGCAGGCAGAGGCAGAGCTTCGCTGCTTCTTCTCAGGCCACTGAATTCCATGTGGCAAGCCAAGAAGGTCCTAGTCTTTCCTCCATATCTAAGTGCTGGGCCTTGGACAAGGGCAGCTTTTTCAAGCTACGTGCCGACCAATAATTGCTGGCCTGCCCACAGGCCAGTGGCATAGTGTGCAGGGGCTCAGGGGCAATTGTCTTGGGTGCAACATTGTTAGGGGCGCAAAATTTAAACACCCGGTGCTGCCTCAAAACAGCTGTGTGCTTCCCTCGCTGGACTCTGTTGTAAACAGCTTCTCCATGCGAACCAGGAAGTGGCCTTTCCAGACAACAGAACGACTGTCCTCTGTGGCTGCAATCTCTTGGGTGACACAGATGCTGTTAGGCAGTTGAATGTGCATGCATACCCTGTCCATTTCCTTCCCTCCCATCCCCCCTCCGCACGTGCAAGGCCCCGGATGCTGGCAACCCACGCTATGTTGCGGACTGCCCCTGGACTCCCACAGGGCTTATGGGTCCAGGACAGTGCCAGAGGCTGGAGTTCCTAATTCAGGATCCCCAACAACATGCAGACACCGTTAGCGTTGCATGTAGGTTGCAGAAACGATCACTGATTGGCTTTATTTTCAATGGCTGTTGTTTTTAGCAGTGTTGGGGTGCATACCCTCCAACATTTCCCCAATAAAAATAGGTACATTCTATTTAATAATAATAATAATAATAATAATAATAATAATAATAATAATTATACCCTGCCCATACGACTGGGTTGCCCCAGCCACTCTGGGTGGCTTTCAACTTATATAAAAACATAATAAAACATCAGACATTAAAAAACTTCACAATACAGGGCTGCCTTCAGATGTCTTCTAAAGGCTGTATAGTTACTTATCTCCTCGGCTCAGGGGGTCACATAACTCCATACCCTCCCACATTTCTCCAATGGAAATAGAGACGTCCTACCATAGCTTTCCAGTATTTCTCCAATGAAAATAGGAACATTCTAAGGAAAAACAGGACTTTCCGGGATCAAATCAGCTTCTGTAAAGACTTTCCCTGGAAAACAGGGACACTTGGAGGGTGTGGGGAAGGGTTCAGGGTTCAGAATCTTAGGTGGCCTCTCACTCCTGACATAGGAGATGCAGGCAGCAATTCTGTCCTAATGAGCATAGGAAGATTTACTTCTAAATAAACATGTACAGAATTGCAACGAAACACCTCACAGGTATTATTTTAACTTTTTATAGAAATATTACCTGCACAGGTAAGGGCAGGGTTGCTCATTATCAGCAGTATCGCAGATTCCAGCCGTTAGCGACCCGTGACATGCAAAAAAAACCTAGATCCTTGTAGCATTCAGTGCTTGTCATGGATATATTGGGGTTTTCATTACTTTGCCAGCAACTGTGAATAGTGGTTTGAGTACTGGGGAAATGTAGTTCCCAAACAATCTGACAGGCTATTTGAGGAAAGGCGTTTGACTCCCTTATAACAACTGACTAATTACAGAGGATTTCAGCTTCCATGTACAACACAACATGGATTTAGAGAGGTCTTAACTTCCCCCATTTCAAACTAAAGGCTCCTTTCTACGAGGGCTGAGGACAGTGACTGAAGGCGAGTGACTGTAACTCCAGACGTGTTGTTAATAACATAGACTGTAAGCATTTTGGGAAGCTCTTCATCAGGGAGGTGGAAATAGAAACACACATGGTGGTCTCAATCATTCCCTTTAGGGCACACTGAAAAGAGCTTCATGGCATCTCCCCAACTCAGCAGGCCTCCCCCCCCCCCCCAGTGACGTCAGGACCTTGAGATGCCTAGCAGTTCCATCTCCCTGAGGTGGATCGTTTTTCATTGCCTAGTTCTCCTGAAGCACATATAGAAATGCTGGAACTAAAGACAGCCAAAGTGCCTTGCGGCATCAGGAAAGTTGCCGCTATTGGGAGGCATGCTGAAGGGCACACAAGTGGAGTTCTCTCCTGTTGAAACAGAAGGCTTGGCCTGCACCAGATTTGAAGGTGCCCTCTGGGCTAGCCAGGCTATTTGGTGACCAACTCAAGCCACTTTGGGCAAATGTCCAAAGGACATCAGTATGCCAGCTGTTAAGTTGTGGGTGAACATATCAGACAACACAGCGATTCTTCAAACAGCTCTTGTTTATTCAGGGCCAGAACTGAACTGAACTGAAGAGCTCAGTCAGCCTGCTTATATAGAGCTCCAGAACAACGTAACTGTAGCAGCTTTCTAAAACTATCCAATCACTGAACGTCACTTTCAATCTTCATTTGCATAACTATCTACAGTATCCCCCTGCTGGCCCAGGGTGAGAACTTCAGTACATAACACCGGGCTTTAGTGTGCAGTAGACAAGCAGCTCCTGTGCCTTGGGGATATTTTGGTCCTATATTAAAATGGCATTGAAAGTAACAACAAAAAGAAAAGTGAGATGTATGCAAATGCCCTTTGCTGATGTCTGAAGCAGTTACTTTTTACATGAGCTGCACCACACTTGGTCCTGTGTCCCACTGCAATGAGCACTGTACTCATGGGGTGATTAATACCTCACAGAACAGGAATGAGCCATACCACATTGTCACTTTGCCAGGACAAACATTTTTCTAATGCCCCCACCAAACCGTTGCCCTCCCCATCTCTTCTACCTTTGTGTGTGTGTGTGTGTGTGTGTGTGTGTGTAAATAGAATGTGCACACATCTACCTTCTCACTTGTCTTCTTCACTAGATATCTCATATCTCATCTCTACCATTCCATCATTCACCAGCCTCCCAAACTTGCAGAAATATAGTTTTGCACATATATTGTTTTGTGTGTGTGTGTTGCATACATTTCTCCCCTTGGTTTCATGTTCTGTGGATGGAAGTACTCATTTGCTCATTTCCATACCATTTGCCTGTATTCAAGATATTATGAAGGGGGGAAACCTTTCAAGATTCATCAGCATCTCTTATTATTATGCCCAGATATTTATTAATGGGGACACCAATTACACTGCCGGTATTAACCCTAAGAACTGACTTTTTGGCTTTCAAAGAAAGAACACTTTAAATAGGGTTTCTGTTCACCTGTCTGTTCAAGAATTAGAACCAGGTATATTATTGGATTGTTGGGGGAATGAGAACTCTGTGTAAGATGATGAACAGTGTGGAAAGAAGAAATGGGTAACATTTCCCTTGCCTTCACACAATGCTAGAACTCAAGAGCCCCTTTCAGCCACTTCATATTAGGGTTAAATAAACATGCAAGGGGGAGCCTTGGGAACCAGCACATTGTCTGCAGCTGCATCACTCTCCCCATAACTCTCTTTGAGTGGGAGGGCAAACCTGTGAACTCAGGAACCTAGGGAACTCTAGGTTCCAAAATGTGGCGGGAGCCCTGACACAATGGCTAGGAGTGTTAGTCGGCAGGGTGTAAATTCAGGAAAGACAAAAATAAGGACTTCTTTGCACAATCAATGTATGCAATCCATTGTCCCAAGATGTAGCAAATAGTTTGAATGACTCTAATTATTATTATATAAATTTGTGCAAGATAGGTCTCGCAACAGCTGTTGTATCCATGATAAATTGGTCCTTCAGTGAATATCTTGGTGAACAGCCCATCAATTTATCCCTTTTCTATTGCCTCTGAACAAAACATACCTATAGCTATTGCAGACAACACACATCCATATGTCTCACCCCATTATGTCTTCATAATGCCAATATGGGTCATAATCCTGCTGGTGTCCCCCAAAACCAGTCTCTCCCAATAATTTTTCATAATAAATGCATTTTTCTATGTACAAACATCTAAAACAACCTGATGCATCAATACCCCTTTTTCCCTTTGGCTGTTTTCTGATTGGCATCGTTCGCTCATGATTTTGCAGACTTTGCCTAAAGCACAGAGAAGATTCCTCTTTGGACTTTTGTCTCTCCCTTCCACCAAGCCTGGTGTTTGGTTTTGTTAACCCTTCTTTGCTAGGCCTTTTCGAGTCACCATCCGAAGATTCCCTTCCTAATTGTACTCAGGTGGAGCTCGTCTGTCCCCAGAACTCTTGGTTTTTTCCTGAACAGCAGCTCTTGGGTCACAGTCACACTAGCTATTTAAAGCACAACACGTTGCTTAACAAACTACAGTTCCCAGGATTCTTTCTGGGGCATGCTTCAAATATATGGTGTGTGTGTGTGTGTGTGTGTGTAGCTGTAGAAAGGACCCAGTGGAAGGGAATGTTCCAGTTTAGTGTACCAGATAAGCGTGTCAGATTTCGAGCAGGAAGACCCATGTTTAAATCCCTGCTCAGTTATGAAGCTCTGGGGCAGTCACCAGCTCTCAGACTATCCTACTAACATAGTAGTTTGTAGACCCTCCAAGTGTCCCTATTTTCCAGGGGCAGTCCTGGATTTACAGAAGCCAGTTTCTGATATGATCCCGGAATGTCCCACGTTCCCTTAGGATGTCCCTATTTTAATCAGAGAAATGTTGGAGGGTATGAAGATATCTGAAGGCAACCCTGTATAGGGAAGTGGGGTTTTTTAAATGTTTAATTATTCATTATGTTTTTATATCTGTTGGAAGCTGCCCAGAGTGGCTGGGGCAACCAGTAAGATTGGCGGTGGGGTAATAATAATAATAATAATAATAATAATAATAATAATAATAGAATACTATTATTGAATCGACCATCCCTATTTTCATTGGGGAAATGCTGGAGGGTGTGCAGGCAAAGAATATGTTCTTTTAAATATCCCACAGGCCAGAAACTAAACAACTGTTTCAAGGGTGGGTGAACAGGACTGCGTCCATACAAAGAGGCAGAGAACAGAATTAAGGAAGTTGTGTACCAAGCCATATACAGTATATCTCACTGAATGAGACCTCCATTTACCATATGATATACCCAATGACTTAGGAGCAGAATTATGTGGGCATCTCCATTTGTTTGATCACCTCCATCCTTCCGTATATTTTGAGCCTCTTGTGACAAGGCTGGTAAACTTGTCACCCTTCAAATAGACTTCACCTTCCATCCTCCTTGACCACTGGCCATGCTGACTGATGCTGCTCTGTGCCCTCTTTTGGTAGGAATATGTGGTCAAAAGAGTTTCTTTACTATGTGCCTAGGAATTAGGATTGTAGTGTATGGGACGTTTTGTGATTGGGCTAGACAGAGGCTACAGTATTGATGTTATTGTGCAGCTAAGTTAGATCAGTGCCCAGGGATTTCCTCTTCTTCACTCTCATCTGCCCACATCCCCTGCTCAGTCCGGCTTTCCATTCTCCTTGTTGAAGGCAACCACCAAACTTTTGAGCTGTCTGTAGAAAATCCAGGTGGTGCATGATTGGATCTCAGTAACTGAAATGCACTGGAAGCATTTCACTGCATGTGCACTTTCTATTTTGTACTGCAAGCACCACTAAATACCACCAGTTTACATGCATGCGATTGTTTCAAATTGTGGGCCTAGCCATTCTTAGAACAGCTCGGCATTTCAGAGGATGAATTGTGGTTTTGTTAAGAGTGGGTGCTTTTTGCTAGCTCCTTTTGCTGGATAAGCACAAGGCTGGTGTGCCCCACAGTTTTGGTAAGCGCTGGCAGGGACGTTAGCCTGGCAGAAGAGGAAGCAGATGCGAGGGAGGGAAGCAGCCCAGATTGTTCTTGGCGACTGGAGTTTAGTGAGAAGCTGTGCTGAGGAATTGCCCACCTGCAGACATAGGCATCATCGTCACATGTTCACCCTTCAAGCAGTCTGGCCTCCTGAACTCAGAAACCAGTTGCGGATTTCAGTTCGCATTTGTGCCGCTCCATGCTTCCCTGTTTAGTATGCGAACAGACAGCCCTACCAGCCATAGCCTCCAGCTCCAGGCAGCATCCGAGATGAAACCTTCCATGACTCAGATTCTCTTCCTCTTTTCCTCTCTCCCCCTCTCAACCCCCAATCCCATATTTCCTAACATTCAGAGGGAATTCATTCTCCTTGTTCTTAAAATGGGAAATTTATATAGGCAAGGGAGGGAGATTCCCCAGAGCTCTGTCAGTTTAGTTTGCTTGATGGCTCTGTGCCCAGACTGCAGATTGGATGACCTGCTGTGAAGCCCTGGCGACTGCAGCTGAATACATGGAGTGGAGTGTTAGATAATTCTACACTCAGCCTTGTGGGGTTTTCACTTCTTCTCTCCTATATTTAGCTGACCGAACAGCTGGCCTTGGAAGCCTGTTTACAGCCTGGAAAGCTTCTCATCACTAAACAGTGCTGCATGTAACAGGCAAGCAAAGTGCTTGACTCTTTAAAAAAAACACCAATGTGGGGTTTTGCTAGGATCTCTCAGAGGTGATTTTGCAGGTGGACCCAGTGGGCCTTGCAATTTTGCAATCATGCGCCTTTGCTCAACAGAACCCGAGTAGTTGCTGTTATCTCTCTGTTTTATGATTTGCACAGGCTGCCTGTGTGATTCCTTAATTTTTTCCTGCAAAATGTATTTAGTGAAGGCAAATAGCTGGATAATATGAACATTGTCTAGTTTAGTGCACAGATTGCCTGTTGTTGGCAAAAGTCAAAATGACTTGCTGGGATTAGCTGCATGCAGAAGGAAACAACCTGCAGGAAAAAACGCCCGACAAATCTGCATGCAGATGGCAAAGCAGAGGTGTTTGTTTTTAATCATGGGGCGAAGAAGGGGACCCTGCTGATCAGCCTCTCTCCGTTCTATTTCTACAATATTCAGAACTGGTGGAGGAGGTTCCCTTAGATGTCAATTAAGCTGCCAACCAATCAATGTCATACACTTGTATGGATTTTCTGCCCACACACAAATCTAAGTTTGTAGGCAAACTTCACTAAGTCAAGTTTAAAATTGCAGGTAGGCTTGGTAATTTTTGTTCCTTTTCTAGCAGGTCTCTTTCTGCTGCTATGCATTGTTTGTGTCTTAGTTGTGCCTTTTACCACCCGTTACATCTTGAATGCTGCCCTAGTATTGCAACAAGGGGCACTTTGTCCTAACAATCTAGTTCTCAGAACCTAAATTATTATTATTTCTTAATTATCATTATTATTATTAATTAAATTTGTATCATCCGAATATCACAGGGCGGTTCACAGTGTAAGTAAACCTAGCAAAGATACAGAGACTCTTCCCAGCGCCAATTCTCACTGTTGCTCCTTTCTAATATTTTATTTTATCTAAAGAATTTATATGCTGCTTAACTACAACACTCTCTAAGCGGTTTACAAAGATAACCTTGAGGCCAATGCATTTACACCTATGGCATAACTGCTCACAGGGTGGATTTGATTTAAATCAAATCAATTTAAATCACGATTTAAATCACTAGCTAGTAAGACTTGATTTAAATAATTTTTAACAGAAAGACTCATTCTTTCTGGTATAATCTTGATATTTACAACCAGATTAAGGTTTCATTTTTTGAATAATAAATTTTCAGAGTAGTTTTTACAGTTATATAAAAATTACTGATTTGGTTATACTATTAGAAATACATAGACTGATAATTATGAAATTATTGGGAGGTTTAATAAGTTAACTGTTTATCACTGAACAACTTTTCTGCTGTACTTCATTGGAAGGAGAAAAACAATCATTTCCTTAATAACAATTTAAATAATTTATTTAACTAAAACAATAACATTATAGCATATGTATCCATGTTTGTTAACTGATGTGGTTAAGCAATTAAAAAAACAAAAACAAAACCTAGACTGAGTTTTAGCACATATGAAAAACTTCTTTCCTGATGAATTGTATTTGGACTATAATGTAACTTAAATAGAAAACTTTCTTTAGAAATATTTTTCCTCCAAAAGCATTTTATTTTAAAAATCCAATTTACCGTATTTTTTGCTCTATAAGACTCACTTTTCCCTCCTAAAAAGTAAAGGGAAATGTGTGTGCGTCTTATGGAGCGAATGCACGCTGAGCGGCTATCTCAGAAGCCAGAACAGCAAGAGGGATCACTGCTTTTGCTGTGCAGCGATCCCTCTTGCTGTTCTGGCTTCTGGGATTCAGATTTTTTTTTTTCTTGTTTTCCTCCTCCAAAAACTAGGTGCGTCTTATGGTTTGGTGCGTCTTATGGAGCAAAAAATACAGTACATTAAAAAAAATGGATTGATTTTTATCCACCCTGCCAACAGCAATAGGGCCCACTAAGAATTTTGTTAGCTGGGAATAGGTGTAATGAATCTGCACCTTGATGTTCACACTTCTTTCTTTCTCTCTTTCTCTCTTTCTCTCTTTCTCTCTTTCTCTCTTTCTCTTTCTCTCTCCTCCCTTCCAGGATCATTTTCAGAGATTCATCCCATCTGGGGGACACTACGGAGTTGATTCTCACGGTTATTCACACAGCAGTGGGAGGATGGTGGGCGGTGTAACTGTAGGGCAGTATGGATCCAGTAAACTGCAATACCCTCCTGCTCCTCCTCCAAAACCTGGGAGCAAAGGTGGAGCTGGAGGAACAGGAGGAACAGGAGGAGACCACACCCAGGGATCTGCCGGCACAGGAGGGGGCGTGGATGGTAGCGGAGGAAGTGACACCACTGGCGGGAAAGGCAAGTATCTGTGAGCATATTGCGCATATATATATATATATATATATATATATATATATATATATATATTTGCTTTCGTAGATTTTCACGGGTACAGGAATGCAGGTTTTGGTGTCCTCGGGTGTCTTCCCGTGTAAAAGTTGGGGTGTCTAGGCGACGTTTCGACGAGGTCTCACTCGTCATCTTCAGGCTGGTGCTTTCGGCTTCTTGTTACTGGAACAGAGCAGGATCTCAGTGTTTGAGTTCCTATAAATACTGTAGAGGGGGTGTGGTGTATAGCCTCCAATGTTCTGGGCAGAGAGGAAGTTCCCAGGCTAGTGTGCCTTTTCTTCTTTTGTTCCTTAATTACTTGAGAGATATCTTGAGTGATTTCTTGAGTGATATCCTGAGTACCACTTAGGTGGGTCATTAGGTGTGGATTAGTTGTTAAAGTCTTTGTGTCTTGACCTCTTGAACTTTGTGAAGAGTTTTCCTGAGAAGATGGCTGTACTGTACTTAGTTGTGCTCTGGCTTGGCTTCGTGTATAGGGGCGAGCTGTGGTTTTGTGGCTTGTGTCAGCCAGATCTGTGTAGGGATTGCAGGGGGGTGCAGCATCCGGAGGTGCCACCATGGATTGGCTACTGGATGGTGTCTGTAATTCATCTGTGGAGAGGGTCTGGGTTTGGGTCTGGTGTGGTTGATTGGTGTTGGCGTTCTGTGTGTCTCTGGATCTGGTGTCAGTTTTTGTGGGGAGGGCTAATTTCCAGATGTCTGGCAAGCGGGATGTGTCGTCACGCTTGTTCACAACACCCTCACAACATGAACAAGCGTGACGACACATCCCGCTTGCCAGACATCTGGAAATTAGCCCTCCCCACAAAAACTGACACCAGATCCAGAGGCACACAGAACGCCAACACCAATCAACCACACCAGACCCAAACCCAGACCCTCTCCACAGATGAATTACAGACACCATCCAGTAGCCAATCCATGGTGGCACCTCCGGATGCTGCACCCCCCTGCAATCCCTACACAGATCTGGCTGACACAAGCCACAAAACCACAGCTCGCCCCTATACACGAAGCCAAGCCAGAGCACAACTAAGTACAGTACAGCCATCTTCTCAGGAAAACTCTTCACAAAGTTCAAGAGGTCAAGACACAAAGACTTTAACAACTAATCCACACCTAATGACCCACCTAAGTGGTACTCAGGATATCACTCAAGAAATCACTCAAGATATCTCTCAAGTAATTAAGGAACAAAAGAAGAAAAGGCACACTAGCCTGGGAACTTCCTCTCTGCCCAGAACATTGGAGGCTATACACCACACCCCCTCTACAGTATTTATAGGAACTCAAACACTGAGATCCTGCTCTGTTCCAGTAACAAGAAGCCGAAAGCACCAGCCTGAAGATGACGAGTGAGACCTCGTCGAAACGTCGCCTAGACACCCCAACTTTTACACGGGAAGACACCCGAGGACACCAAAACCTGCATATATATATATATATATATATATATATATCTCACATACAAGTTTAAGTGAGGAAAGATGCCAGGTTTTGGGGGCTATTGCTTCAGAGATTGAAATACGTGTTTCAGTTGAGCAAGAAGCAATCCGCATCTTGCCTTTTGCATTATCTTTCCCAAAATCTGGATACCCCTGACAGTCATAAAACATTCAATTGTTTATGCTTCCTGGTCCAGGAAAAGGACAAGTTTGCAGACATTTCAGCACCACTGAAAGATGGGTTGGGTATTAATAATTATATTATTATTATTATTATTATTATTATTATTATTATTATTATTACAACATTATTATTCCTACTACTAACTTATTCCAGCTGCATCCAAATAAATGATAATGTGGCACTCTGGTAAATCCACACAGAATGGAACAACTTGCGTAATTTATTCTGAATGGAGGTTTTCTGATTCTTTGGTGCAGAATTTGGATTTTGTTTGAAGCAACCTACTGCTACCTTTTGATAGCCCCACTGGCATTCTTTTATGTGTTCCTCTGCTTTGCCTTTAAAAGATGACCTAAATCATCTGTTGTTGTTGTTGTTGTTGTTGTTGTTGTTGTTGTTGTTGTTGTTGTTATATTTCAGGTGACGGCAAAGGTGGAAGTGGGAAACATGTCTCAATTTTTAAGACCTACATCTCTCCATGGGAAAGAGCTCTAGGCATGACCCCTCAAGAGAAAAGTGAATTCACAATTGACCTCCTTTCTTATGGCTCCAAAGCAGACCTCTGCCATTATAAATCTTTCAACAGGTAAGGGGAAACTTTTGATATATTGGTGGAGGCTGATAGTGGATGGTAAGTAAGATTATTGTGAGTTAAACGGAAAACGGATTTGATCTGGAGCTTCAGCAAAAGGAAGTAAGACTCTCGTATTAGGAAAAAGACCCTTTCCCCTTAAATGCAAGGGAAATGAGCTGTTTGGTTATTAGGGAAATAATACTGCAAGTACAAGACAAAATAGCCAAGGTCTGTTGATACTGGAAATCCCTGTTCCCTGCTGGGACTGAAAGAGGCTCTGGTTCCACCCATTGTGTGAAGCCAAGGGGTAGACCTGAACCCCATGCAAAATGGCATTTTGGTTTCTTCCAAATTGATGATCCTATAAACTGTGAAGGGCTGAGCAGAGAAGATGCAGAGAGTACACACACTAATAATAATAATAATAATAATAATAATAATAATAATAATAATAATATTTTTTTATTTATACCCCGCCCTCCCCAGCCAAGGCCGGGCTCAGAGCGGCTTACAAGCAATAATAAAAACAAGATGAATGATTACAACTTAAAAACAAAAATAAAACACAACATTAAAATAATGGAACATTAAAATATTAAAATGTAGCCTCATCGCAGGAGGAAAGATGGAAAATGATAGGGAGTTGTTACAAGGAAAACTGCACGACAAAGTGGCAGGGGAGGGGAGGGTATGTTGAATGTGGACAGTACGACAGCAGGGAAAGATATTTGATTGTTTGTTTATTCAGTTTCTATACTGCCTTTCATCTGGGGATCACAGGGCTGATTACAGAGGTGTACTTCAGGGGGCGCATGCGAAACTGACCTCCACTGGGGGCGTAGGCCCAGGCCCCCCTCCAAGGAGTCACCTATCAGACTGTGGAGAGTGTGACGCATATGTGTGTGTGCTGTTGTGGCAATATCAAACACAAGATAAGTTTCCCGTTTGTCTCACACTGTGGCACAAAGGCGTGTGGTAAAGTGATTTTTTAAAGGGAGAGAGTGCTGATACAGCCCATTGCCAAGGTTGCAAAGGACCCTAGGTACACCTCTGGTGGTTAACAGTATAAAAACGCAAAAATACGTAACATAAAGGTAAAGGTAAAGGGACCCCTGACCATTAGGTCCAGTCGTGCCCGACTCTGGGGTTGCAGCGCTCATCTCGCTTTATTGGCCGGCGTACAGCTTCCGGGTCATGTGGCCAGCATGACAAAGCCGCTTCTGGCGAACCACAGCAGTGCACAAAAACGCCGTTTACCTTCCCGCCGGAGCGGTACCTATTTATCTACTTGCATTTTGATGTGCTTTCGAACTGCTAAGTTGGCAGGAGCAGGGACCGAGCAATGGGAGCTCACCCCATCGCAGGGATTCGAACTGCCGACCTTCTTATCGGCAAGCCCTAGGCTCTGTGGTTTAACCCACAGCGCCACCAGCGTCCCAACATAAAGGTAAAGGTAAAGGGACCCCTGATCCTTAGGTCCAGTCATGACTGACTCTGGGGTTGCGGCACTCAACCACCACAAACAGTTTAATTAGACAATGGGGAGGAGGAAGTCCCCCCCCCCAAGCATGTAACAAAGGCGCCAAGCAACTCTCCCTTGGGAGAGCATTGCTTTTCCTCAATTAACCGGAAGCAGAATTAAAACAATGATTCCACAGGGCACGATACCATGTTATATTATCTGCCAAGGCCTGCCCCCTTGGCCAAGATCCTTCTATTATGTGTACTCAGAAGTCATTCCCATTCAGAAGAAGTCCTCTGCTTCTTCCTTCCAGTTTCAACCTCTAGTTGCTTTCTGTTCAGCCCCGTACAGCAGTAGTAATTAATTGCCTCACAAAGCACTTGTTTCCCTTTCCCATGGGGCAGGGGAGGCTTTCATTTCTATGTAATTAAGGGGAATCTCATCACTGCACACATCTTGAGCGACCTAGAAAGCAATGAGAGTGAGGGGAACTCAGTGAGGACACTTCTAATGAAAGGTACAGTAGCCCTGAAAGGCCTCAACAGCACTTTGCCAATTCAGACTAGACCAGCTGGTGCCGCAACTGCATTTTAAGTGGGGGGAAGTTTGCCACAAATTGGGTCTGTAAAAAGATAGCAGGACCACACAGAGAGAGAGACACACACAAAAAGACTGGAATGCTAAGGGTTGACAATAGCATCATCAGGCTTCTCCGTAAAAGGTGAGTGGATGAAGGGGCAAATCAGTTTACAGTGGTGCCTCGCAAGACGAAATTAATTCGTTCCGCGAGTTTTTTCGTCTTGCGAAGCACGGACTTTGGAAAAGCTTCAAAAATCACCAAAGTCTTCAAAAACCTCAAAAAAGGCGTGCTATGAGTTGCTCCTCGAAGTGAATGCACGGTTTTAAGAAAAAGGAAACAAACTTGCAAGACAAAGGAAACAAACTTGCAAGATGTTTTCATCTTGTGAAGCAAGCCCATAGGGAAATCCGTCTTGCAAAGCAACTCAAAAAACGAAAAACTCTTTCGTTTT
This sequence comes from Podarcis erhardii, assembly GCF_964252035.2. NCBI lineage: Eukaryota > Metazoa > Chordata > Lepidosauria > Squamata > Lacertidae > Podarcis > Podarcis erhardii. Next base: position 14,761,785 of record NC_138509.1, on the reverse strand, counting down.
GCGGGTTTTTCGTCTTACAAGGCATTCATCTTGCGAGGTACCACTCTATATTTGTTACAAAGCTCTGGTCTTCTAGGATGCAGTCATTTAGAAGACATGGGGTAAGCCAGACTGGTGTTCTACTGGACACAACCACCTTCCCTTTTAAATAAAATTCTGATTGTTTAACATTATGATCAAACACAATCTGTATTGTGACATTATTATTTTCTGATTATTGTTTTCTTCAACACTTTGAGATGAAGCCTGCAAACCCGGTCTCAATACATTTATTAACAAAGATTTTGTCTCCATGTTGATTTGTTCCTACTTCCCTATTTTGGAATGTCTTTTTTTTTTTAATAATAATAATTTTTATTAAGTACAAATTAGAAAACATACATATTTACAACAAAAGAAAATACAAAGGAAAAAGAAAATACATATAACCAAGGAAAAAAATTAGAGAATACTTTGCCTCTTTTCATATTTACCATTATTTATACCTCTATAAAATGCTGTTCACAATAAAGGAGTGAAATGAAAGATATCAGAAAAAAGAAAAAAAGAACAAAGAAAAAATAAAGAAGTAAAAGAAAAGGATCATAGGTGAAAAATTTTAAAAGTAGATAAGTATTCACTATACATAGCCGTTTCCCATCTATATTTATATTCAATTGTATAATTTCATATTGTCCTTGTCCTTGTCTTTTTTTTGGGGGGGGGTAGTGTGGAACAGAGAAGGGGTTTTTCTGCCCACCGTGTCTCCATTCCAAATCACCCGATTATGTGTAGCTGTTTCTCATTCCCCTGCCCTTCCTTTCCTTTCCAGGGTTCAGACATGTTTTGCTTTGGATAGCTGGGAAACAAAGCTAAGCATCTTCATTATCAAAGTAGTGGCTGGGTTGGCTTTCTCCCTGGGTCACGTATAGCTAGGGCAGGCATAGGCAAACTCCGGCCCTCCAGTTGTTTGGGACTGCAATTCCCATCATCCCTGACCACTGGTCCTGTTAGCTAGGGGTGATGGGAATTGTAGTCCCAAACATCTGGAGGGCCGGAGTTTGCCTATGCCTGAGCTATGGCTTCCCTATGCACTGAACTGTCCCTGGTGCTGAGGCCAACACCTTGATTGCCAATTCTACTTCTCCCTAGGACTGCAATGCCGTATGGGGGATATGAGAAGGCAGCCAAGCTAATGACCTTCCAAATGCCCGAATTTGATGCTGGCCCTTTGGTACCCGAACCTATCATTGTGTGCAACCAAGAAGTCACCAATAGACCGTCTTTCAACAGAACCCCGGTACCCTGGCTAGGGTCTGGAGAGCCTACTGAATACACCATTGAAGTGAACGTGCCAGTTGCAGGTGAAACAGAAGAATTATAGAACCTTCCTTCCCTGCCCCCTCCTTTCTGCATCTGCCCACATGCAAGTCTGTTACAAGGAGCTGAAAAATGCACTTCCAGTCCCAGAGATTCCTAATCTTTGTCCTTAGAACAGCCAAGTTCCCACTAGGTTCTCAAACGTATCTTTGCTGTGGTATTTATCCATATCAGAGGTAGAAGAAGGAAAGCACTAAAGTAGGAAAGAAGAAAGAGAGATGGTGTGGGGAGGGGGAGATAAATGACTTATATATCTGCCCTCCAAAACAAAACAAAGGGACAGTCTTGGAATGTTTAAGCCGCCTGCCTGCTCTGTACCGGGTTTGATCCTGTTTTGTCATTTGGCAAAAACAAATAAAGCATCTAGAAAGAAAGAAGACAAGACTCTCTAATCTTTGTTTCATGTTCACAGTTTATTTAAAACATCCACATCCTACTTTACATTGTGAGGGTGGGGGGAATCTAACAGGGCACAAAGAACTACCATTCAGCTTTGCCATGATCCAAGGTTGCCAAATATATTTGTGGCTCTGGTATGTAAGGATGCACCAATGGGACTGGCACCAACAACCAGTTCAGTTGCGCATCAACTGCCAATAGGTAGCTTTTGAAGTTGCGCAGGTCTTGTGGAATTATGCTGCTCATCTGCTTAGCAGTCCAAGAAGAAATTTAAACCTTTTACTCATCAACTTCCTGTTTGACCAGCCACAGTCTAAAGGCTCTTCCACGTAATGGCTGGATCCACACTGCAGCCCCTTACAGTTGCAAGGTATTGCTGTACTAGGTTGTTGTTGTTGTTGTTGTTTTACAAATGCAATTGCCGCTCATTAAAAAAAAAAAAAAATAGCCATTTGGTATTGAGAATAAAATGGAGAATAAAACTTCATTCCTAGAACTATTCAGCTGAGATGAAAGGTTAAAAGTCAATTTCAAGCTGCCTATTTTGCAAAAAGGAAATTGGTTGAATACAGTGGCACCTCGGGTTACATACGCTTGAGGTTACAGACTCCGCTAAGCCAGAAATAGTACCTCGGGTTAAGAACTTTGCTTCAGGATGAGAACAGAAATTGCACGGCAGCAGCGGGAGGCCCCATTAGCTAAAATGGTGCTTCAGGTTAAGAACAGTTTCAGATTAAGAACAGACCTCCGGAACAAATTAAGTACGTAACCAGAGGTACCATTGTACTGGGGATTTCCCCCCCCCCAAAAAAAAAACTAAAGTAGTCTGACACAAGAAATCTACTTTAAATAGCCCCAAACTTTTTGCTGTTAGGAAAGTGATGGATAATGCACTAAAAAGTGTGGGGGAAATGATTGATTAATGGGAAGATGTATAACCACTTATGAAAGGAAATCAGGATGAATGTTCATTTTCATATAGTCAACCTGCAAACAAATCAGAAGGAACATGGGGAGGGGGGGAATCCTGACATCACCTAACTGCCACATAAGCTGTGTGCAAGCACACCAGGAAGCATGCCCAAGAAACAGGAACCCAAATATGGTGTGGGGGCAGAAGGTGAGGAAAAAGGGTACCTAGCTGGTTTTCCAGGATTGACACCACTCCTATCCGTAACTGCATTAATGTCATGCAGGTGGTTGACGGGACCTGAACTGCAGAAGGAAAAAGCAACAACTCAACAAAGTCACCATAAAAGTAGGCTGCAGAATCCTGAAATAAAGGGTCAGTAGTTGCAGTATTACTTCAGGTAGGGGGCCTGTGTCATGTACCTCACAAGCAAGCCAGAAACACAATACAGTACCGAGGCAGAGTGCAAATTTGGATCTGACCAAGAGTCATCGTATCCTAGCTGGGATTTCAGACTTTACTCAATACACCTCTCAGTTCCTGTTCAATGGTAATAGCATGCAACCACTTGCCTTGGAGCCTCACTTCCTGTGAATGATATAAAAATCACACTGAGATGGGAGACTGGAAATTCCCTAGTTAACTGACCTTTTTCATGGAATCCCGTGCTTAGTGCAGTCAGATGTAAGTGAATATTAAGCAGCATTTGTGCAGCCATCGCTACCCCACATTTGGCAAACCCTCAGCATGATCAACTCCTGCCCAGAAACCTATGTCCCCATTGTGGAAGGACGTGCAGATCCAGAATTGGCCTCCACAGTCATCTACGGACACACTGTTAAGACCATATTCATGGAAGACCATCTTACTCGGCCTTGAGTGTTAAGTTGTGGGCGAACATATCAGACGACACAGCGATTCTTCCAAAGCAGCTCTTTATTTGTAAGCTGGAACAGAACTGAACTGAAGAGCTCAGTCAGCCTGCTTTATAGAGCTCCAGAACAACGTAACTGTAGCAACTTTCTAACACTATCCAATCACTGAACGTCACTTTCTATCCTTCATTTGCATAACTATCTACAGTATCCCCCTGCTGGCCCAGGGTGAGAACTTCCGTACATAACAACGAGTGATCGCCAAAGAAGAAGGAAGACATTGCAATAATGCCATGTTGCATGCTTTGCCTTCTCCAAAGAAAGAGAAAGCAGCCTGTTTTTGCTTACCCTCCCAACACCCTATTTCGTTTTTCATCTATTAGGACCCTTATTCTTCCATCCCTGTGTTGTTGCCTAAAAACTCAAGGAGTCACTCAGTATCCACACATGTAACTAGGAGTAAGTTCCAGTGAATTTGGCTGGATTCAATTCTGTGTAGACATAGTTAGGACTAATTTGCTAGTCCCATAAGCTTCAGAAGCTTATATGTTGGAAAAAAACATCAGTTGGCAATTACTAAGGTGCCTAAGCAGTATGCTTACTCATAGGATTCAAAGGTAACAGAGTGGTAAATTAGATCTATTATGCACTGGCTACTGCCCAACGCAGTATGCTTGCCAAGTCTGCATGTACGGCAGTACCTTCTCTGCTAGAGTGTGAAAGTGCAGTACTGGAGAAGAATGGTATCCTAAGAAGCCACGCTGCCTGCTTGGTCCTATGGCTGAAGAGAGAATATCTTTCTCAATGAGTCCAGAGGCATTGCACAAAGAAACAGAGAGGTGGACACGTGAGACAATTCGTGCTGGAAGATGGGTTGGAAAAGTTCAGTACTGTCATTAAACTAAACTTATTAGGAAGAAACAGAGCATAAATTAGATAATGCATAGTTCTTCCCAAGATGGGTTTCTAGACTACTTATGTAAGAAATTCAGACCAATCAAGTGTGTTTTGGGATTTTAACATGCAATTTATTTTATTTCAATGTTTTGTGCTTTTGTAAACCACCCTGGGAGCTTTGCTGAGGCATGGTACACACATTTTTTATTTAGCAAACTGCATCATGTTACAGTCACCCTGTTAAAGCAGATTCTCAACGTGGGATTTCTTGTCATTGTGACTATGTTGTAACTCTTCTGAATATCAGTTGCCGGAAATTATGAGCAAGGAAAGTGATGTTTCCCTCGGTCCTGCTTGTGGGGTCCCCATAAGCATCAGGTTGGTCACAGGATGCTGGTCCAGATGGGTCTTTGATCTGATCCAGCAGGGTCCTTCTTAAATTCTTATATTCTTACTCTTGAACCTAGTTCTGTTCCTTGAAAGGAGTTGGGCAGCTTGAAAGCACCTTTCATCAATTATATCTGAAAGGCCTGCTGTGTTTGCCTTACACAGAAACAGGGATTGAGCTAATGTCTTCCATGCATTGAAACTTCAAAGCACAGAAACGTCGTGATGCGGGTGGCGCTGTGGTCTAACCCATTGAGCCTATTGGGCTTGCCGATCAGAAGGTCGACAGTTTGAATCCCCGCGGCGGGGTGAGCTCTTGTTGCTCTGTCCCAGCTTCTGCCAACCTAGCATTTCGAAAGCACACCAGTGCAAGTAGACAAATAGGTAGAGCTGCGGAGGGAAGGTAAATGGTGTTTCCGTGCACTCTGGCTTCTGTCACAGTGTTCTGTTGCACCAGAAAAAGTTTAGTCACGCTGGCCACATGACTCGGAAAGCTATCTGTGGACAAAGGCCAGCTCCCTTGGCCTGTAACTGAGATGTGCGCCACAACCCCATAGTCACTTTTGACTGGACTTAACCATCCAGGGATCCTTAACCTTTTACCTTTTACTTCTTATTAATGTGTGGGAAGGCAAAGGCAGGCAAAAAGAGTAGAATTTTGGTAGGCCTGTGGAGTACAGAACACCCCCAACTCTGGAAGGATTTTAGCAGAACAAGTCAGACTGCTCACAGTTGCCACACAAATTCAGTTACACAGCGCCTCAGCCAAATTCCACAGTGCATATTGGATGAGTAATTACTTCCACATTCTACTGGAAGCACACAAGCATCTTCCAGTAGCCCTGAAGCAAGTGCAGACTCGGGGCTTTCTTCTATTTCTTCTTGTTAAGTGTTTGCCTTAATTATTTTGGGTCCCGCAGAGAATCTCAAGGCATTGCCTCCACGGCACCTCCAGTTTCTGAACGGGTCAGTACACAAGCACGATGACTTAGAGAACTGAGTGACTCTTGTGGTGAAGAGGCAAATCTTTTGAAAAATATGTGCATCTCCTTGTAGTTTTCAGATAAACATATATACTTAAAAAATATATTAATAACTTGGTGTTGCAGTTAAAACATATTGCAGATACTAAAAATCCCAGCTCTGTCAAAGGCAATAAGCAAAAGATAGCTGAATGAGGCTTGGACTGCCCCCTATAGGCTTCACTGATTATTTATTAACTAATGAACGCAATACAAAACAGAATACTTTGCAGCACTACCCAAATCAATTCAAACCATGCCCAGCAAGTCAAGTAGCCACAATAGAAATATTCTAGAATTTAATTCTCGTTTTTATGATAGTATTTCATAAAGAGCTAAAACAGAAGAAAAATCAATAAAATGCCATTCTTCAAGCTGATCTACACCTGGCCATTCTTGAGATCTGCATATCCTTCTAATTTAAGCATTGCATGAATATACAGAACTTTTGGCAAATTATCCTTCAATCAAACTTCGTCTGCAGCAACGTTCTTGTACATTTGTGTACAGGGGGAGCTCAAAAGCAGAAGTGATCCACAACTGCACTCTGGTCTGAGTTCACCTGTGAGGCAGGCGAGGAATCCTTCCTTGGGGAAGTAACATACCAGTCCTAAGGTGTTGAAAGATCTGCCTAGGCCAGCAGAACAGAGGCAGCTTGTGCTGGAGAAGACTCCTATGGCAATCTCACAAGTGCCACTGAGTCTCTTTAGTCCTATATGCAAAGTTGAAAGTAGACAGCAGCTACATTTAAATCATCTATTTGAGATTATATATTCTAATTGCGTATGAGGATAAGTGCAAAACCCATTTAATCATTACTTCTGAAAACAACCATTGCTGCTCTGCATTGAGAGGCTCTACCACGGGCAACCTTCCTGAAACTGGTGGCCTCCACATGGACTTCTGTGAGTATATGTGTGTCAATCTGAACGTTTTCTATGGTTTATTATTGTAGATCAGTGCTTTTTTTCTAAAAAAAAAATGTTTATCGGTACTCTCATTTTCCTACTCATTGAAATACTGCCCCTCAATGAGGCCAAACTTAGTTTCACAAAATGTTTAGGGGTATGCTTACCCCCCCCCGAAAAAGCACCTCTGTAGATCGCTGCATAAGTAAAAAGGTTGACATAACTTAGTATGACAGGAGACCCTGCCTGACTTTGGGAACCAGTCTGATCTCCAAAACATGTCCTGGAAGGCATTTAGAAACACCCTAAGCTTCTAATACTTTGCATAAAGGTCAGCACATGTAAATCTAGCTACCATTAAAATTTACTTACCACTTGAATGGATACCTATCAAGATTCATAGTGGGATAATTTTGAGACAGGAGGCGGACAGGAATGGCCAGTTTTGTCAATCCATCCCTAGAAACCTGTTCTTTCAACTGTTAATTAATCAAGATGGGCAAGGTTGGGAAGGAAGCAGGAAACTCTGGGATAAGTTTCATTAGCAGTGTAAAGATGTGGAAATTATAGGACTTGTTAATCTCAAAACCCACTGCATTCTCCTTTGGAATGCACCAACTAAAAACAGAACAAAAAACACTAGATTTTGAATGCTTAGTTAGCTCTCCTAGCTCCCACAAAGAATTTATGCAGGATTCTCAAGGAATCCAACACCTGCTTTGTCTTAAGGACAGATATACCCTTTCCTTCCTCCTCTTCTCTTTTTTTTTTTTTAAATGATATTTATTAAAGTTTCGAATAAACACATATAAACACACACAACAATAAAAACATACATAAACCAACAAACAAATCAAAAACAAGTATACATTCAAACCTTTTTTTTCTAAACCTAATTTCACCGACCTCCTCACACCTCCCCCTTCTGTATTCTAATCTCATTTATCTTATCAGCAAATCCATTCCCATATTTCCCATAGTTTTTAATAATTCTATTCTTTTCCTTTAATCAACGCCCCTGCAAACCACTATTTTTTAAACCCATATCTTTTTAGCCTTCATTAATTTTATAATGTTTATTAAGATAGTCTTTGAACTTCTTCCAATCTTCTTCCACTGTCTCTTTGCCCTGGTCTCGGATTCTGCCAGTCATCTCTGCCAGTCCCCTCCTCTTCTCATCTTTCTATTAGTGTGAGTTCTGTAGCAAAATTGCCACACTCACTTCTGTAGGCTTACGAGAATAGTAGAGATTCTTTCACTCTTTATTAGCTCAAGGTGTGTCTGTATTATAGGATTTGCTGCCTGCTTACTTTGTATTTTTGCTGTCTGAAGCAGCATTTATATATTCTGTCCCTTTCATTTGATATTATTATATCAAATGGTTTATTAACCAAGCTTTCTTTATTCATTTTGTGTAAGGACTTATTGTGGGCGTAAGGTTTGTTATAAGAATTTAAGGACACAGATATATAAATTAAATGTACAAAGCAAACACATACATAAATACATAAACTACATGCCTGAAACAGTACAGGAAGACAGTCCTGAAACCATTTTGACTCTCCCAAACTGACCAAATGTTTCTCCGCAAGGAGAGAGGAAATGAAAAAAACCTCCCCATTGTCTCTGTGCTCACAAATCCTGCCTTAAGGGCACATTTAAGGTGTGAATAGGGTGAGCCTGTGACCTGTGACCTGGATTCAGGAATTAAGTTGTTATAATAACAGCAGAGGACGAGATGGTTGAACAGTGTTCTCGAAGCTACCAGCATGAGTTTGACCAAACTGCGGGAGGCAGTGGAAGACAGAAGTGCCTGGCGTGCTCTGGTCCATGGGGTCACGAAGAGTTGGACACGACTAAACGACTAAACAACAACAACAATAACAAAAGAGTGGCCAAAACCCAGATAATGCAATCAAAGCAACCTGCCAGACAGGAGATAAACAACATACTCAGGATTCCGTTTTAGACTGTGCCCTGTGATGTATGTGTGATATATTGGGGGAGGTGGTCCTGGGCTACACCCCTTCTGTGATGTATGTATGATATTTCTGGGGGTGGTCTGGAATTTGAGGGTGGGCAATTTAAAAAGTCTATATAAGGGCGGGCACACCTTTGTTCTGGGTCCTCCTCCTCTCTCCTGCGTGTGAGGGGAGCTCCCTGTTGCAACAGCTTTAATAAAGATCAGGCTTACTAGCTTCTTTGCTTCTCAGTATTCTCTGGTTGGCCTCTGTTATTTTCTCCTACCGATGGAGAACCTACAAAGGACTCTATAAGGGCTCTTGTGTACCCCATAAGGGAATAAGGGCGGATTTCGTTTACAACAGGTTAAAGGTATACAAATATTCATAACCAACGGACATCCTAACTCTAGCAAAAGATCCCAAACACTCTGGACACAAACGTGGGCTGAGACACATACAGCTGTATTGGCTGGAACTGATGGGACCTGAAGCCTGAAACATCTGGAGGGAACCAGATATGGGAAGACTGGTTAAGAGCAATTACATGCACAAAGCTAGAATTAAGCAGTGACATTATATAACTCGGGCTCACACTGCATGTGATATGGACTTCAATCCCTCTCCTCCATTTTTTGAAAAAGTTACAATCTTCCTCTGTGGGCTGGAGGTGATGGTGAATGGATGTCACCTAACCATTCATGCTCTGCTTATTCACTGTGGCTATAAAAGATACAGGATCTCCCTATTTATTTATAAAATAGTTTTTATCCTGCTTTTCAGCCCCACACAGGAACCCAAGGCAGCTGAATTTACAATCAACAGTTTTAAACATAGCGTAAAAAAATTAAATGGAATGTTAGAAACCCGAGCCTTTTCACAGAGGGTGAAAAAAGAAGAACTCTACAGGATCAGACCAAAGTTCATGATCCTGCTTTCCACACTGGCCAAACCAGAGGCCTCCAGGAAATTCACAAGCAGGGATTAAGGGGATTAGACCTTTTCTGCCGTTTCTCCCCATCAAGTGATATTTACTGTTGTACTGTACTGCCTCTGAACCAGGATGATTCACTATAGCCATCACTTTCACTAGTACTGACCTTGGGCAAATGTACTGATGGCATGCTAGGCAAAATGGCCTCAGCTGTGAACAGGAGAGGGAACTCTGCATGCTCAAAACTCTGCGGTTTCCCAAAATCCAAAAAACGAAAGTGAGAAAGCCACATGCCCCTAACAGAAACAAACAGCCCACCCAGACCGCACATGAAATGGCCACTAGGTGGATCTAAGACAGGCATAGGCAAACTCCAGCCCTCCAGATGTTTGGGACTACAATTCCCATCATCCCAACTAACAGGACCAGTGGTCAGGGATGATAGGAATTGTAGTCCCAAACATCTGGAGGGCTGGAGTTTGCCTATGCCTGGTCTAGGACGGTGCATAAAAGGAGAGCTTGGAACAAATGCAGAAGTGAGAGGGGCGGTCAGCTAAGCTGTCCACACATAGCACAAGCCACCTTTTAATCACAGTGGAAGAGAAAGCAATTGTGCTGGATCTTGGAGGTAGGAAAAATTAGGGCAAAGAAGCCGTGGGGTGAGTGAGGATCCAGGAAGAAGGGAGGGAGAGGGAAGGGTAACAAGTGAAGCAGCGGCACCCAAGAGACATGGTGCAACAGCAGAGAGAAATAAAGGGTGCAGGAGAGATAGCTGGTAGAGAAGAATCTGGAGGCAGAATGTCTTCCGCACATACACACAAGGCCTCCCTTGTCACAACTAATAGTCGTTGATAGATCAATCCTCTAATACAGGGCTCCACTGGGCTCCAGGCTGTATCTGGCTCCTCTGCCATGCCCTACTCCCAGCTCACATGCTGCTTCCGGTCCATCATCCTGTCTGAACATTGCCTAGGAGAAGGCAGAGGAGGAAGAAAGATTAAGCTGCCCTTCATTCCCCAGACGATCAAGAGCGAGAACAGGGACCGATGGAGCGACTGCTGCACAGATTCACACATGAAGGACTGATTGTGTGTGTGATTTATTTCTGAGTAAAATATGCCCAAGGGGAACAAATTTATTGAAGGGATCTAGGTGAATATTTTTGAGGTGGGGAAAATTGACTTGGGGTGATCTCCAGGTAGGAAATTAATTTGGGACGAACTTATTGATTGCCGTCAGGTTCTGGTGGCGGTATGTGTGGGAGAGAGGGAGAGAGAATGAATGAATGGATGAATGAATGAGGTGCATGCCTGTATGAATGAATAAGTGAGAGGTTGCTCATGTGTGTGATGGTGATGAAATAAAAATATGATCCACCTAGATAATATCCCACTAGCCAAGTTACACCAGCAGAACAGGTGAAAGCAGGATGGGGATGTGGCAGAGCTACAATTTATCCTAAGCTCCTTCATTTTTACTGACAACGATGACACAACTTCAGGCCAGATCAAAGGCCTGAATAAAGATCAAAGGTAAATATTTTTCCTCCCTTTGAAGTCAACAAAGCAAAGAAAAATTAAAATTAAAAAGCTGTCTTCCTGCTTCTTGCCATGCCAATGTGGAAATGAAAGAGAACAGGATAATGTGTGGACCCACACCCAGCCACGTGACACCTCATGCGGTATACAAACGGCACACTGGGAGGCCACAAGTGAGATGAAAGGTGCCATGGCCCTTTCTAGAAGCTATTTAATTTGTTTCTTGTTCTTCTGATACTACGTGGGCCTAGCTGCCACAGAGATGCATTAAAGTACCCAAGCCAAAGAAAAGCCCACGATCCTGAGGTAACGCTACTTGGTGATGAAAGGATCTTAAAACTGCTTCACTCGGTAAATACATTTGGATAAGTGCTCCTGAAAATTTTAAAAATTGAAATGTATTCAACATACTGCATTTTGTAAATAAATTATGAGTACCACCAGGTACTTGAAGCTATATGCTTTTTCACCTTCTGGTGCTTTATTTCCTTCCATTTTAAATTTCTCAACCTGAGGAATAATCCACAGTTCAAGAAATATGGATGGGAAATACATCAAGAACAGGGGAGACTCATCAAGGGAACAAAACAAATCTGCAATATAGACGCATTGCTAAAGGGGGGGGGGAGTGTGAGCAAATGAGATTTTAATCAAATTTCCCACTGTATGTATAATATTTTTGTTTCCTCTCCAGACGTAAGGTTATCAGCCTCATAACTACAGCAATCCTCTTCAGAGGTCAACAAGGGAACACACCTGGCATTCTTCTAGCAAACGTGTCTTTCAGCCTGAGGCATGTTGATGCACTCAGTTGTGGGAAGCATAATGCACCGTTTGTTTATTTATTTAGATGAGTTATATTCCGCCCTTTGCATACATCACAGGGCAGTTTACAACAAGGCAGGTTATGACTGGCTTATTAGTTCAGGGGCAGGAAAGCAGGTTGGGTGGCCTGTCTGTCCATGGTGGCAGTGCTGAGCAGAGAGCTCCAGCCTACACACCTAAAACCCATGGCTTTTTTTTCCATTTGGAAATCACCAAAACTCAGTTCCAGCACCTCTCAGGTGGGCACCATGACATGGTGAGTTCTGGCACCTTTTTTTAAATAGAAAAATAGCACTGCTAAAGCCTCACCCGTCTTAATAATACAGGACTTGCCCCTGATGCATACATTCTGGGAAGAGATGGCATGCTGGAGGCTGCCAAGTTCAGATGTGCAGGCCATTACTGTTGCCAGACTGCCCTCCCTAGTCTGAATCACGGTCAGTCTGTGTATGCTGCTGAATGAAGCTCTATGCCCACGTCTCAATTTCCTGGCCTGACCATCTATCTACTTGTTCTCCCCGACGTACACACATTTGGTGTAGGGGCTGATACAAGTAAGATGGCAGTGCCAGAGCATTTTGGGTTTGCAGGTGCAAAGTTCTGCTGCTGCATCATTCACCATCCCTGCTGTTTGCCCCTCAGCCCTGGGCACCAGGCCTGCTGGAAACAGATGTTACCAGTATACATTTCTGAGATAGAATCCTAAGACATACACAAAATTTAAAAATAATGCGATCTCAAGGACCACCTGCACATTAGAGAGCAAGCTTTCGCCGCCAGCCTGAAGAAAGGAATGGCGGAAATGATGTTTGAGGTAGAATCCTATGTTGCAGTTATTCAATCTTTTATTCATTCATTGTATGTATACCTATAGGCGCCAGGTAAATACGTTCCTTTTTAACCAGGCCTTTGGTTGACCTGATTGACATCCTATATACTAAGGTTACCAGATTTTTTCCAATGAATCCGGGGACACTTTTCAAGTTCAATGTATTTTGTATGGGGACTGATGTGTAAATCTGGGGACTGTCCCCGGGAAACAGGGACGTCTGGTAACCTTACTATATACCCTTTTAAAATGTGGCTCTTTTGGGGCAGATGTTATTGGGTTGTTGTTATTATTTTGATTTTATATATTGCGATCTTTTCTGTGAACCGCCCCGAGACCTCCGCATATAGGGCGGTATATAAATTCAATAAATAAATGAAAACAATAGCTAAGGAGAGAAACTCTTTGCTGGCTAATTGCATCAGGAGGATGCAATCAGGTCGGCCCCCACAAGAAAAGGAAAAGAATATTGTTAGCTTATTCTTTGCTGAGAAAACAGCCCCTTACAAGAGAGCAGAATAGAAGGCTGGTATCTTCCCAGGACCAGGAAATCACAGGGCGCTCCCGAGCAGCCCAACCACAAACACCCCGCCCCCAGGGGCGCATCTGGCTATTAACCAGCTGTTTAATATCCCTTCCATCTCCACAACTCTCTATTATTTATATACGCTCTGCAGTAGCGGCGGTGGGCCTCGCTGGCTCTCGCGATACTTGGGTTCCTTTATTCCCGCCGCCACATTCCCCCCCTTCCACGCCCCCCCCCTCTCTCTCTCTCGCGGGCCGCGTCCCCTCGCGCCTGAGCTATCGCGAGAAGCGGTTGCCTTGGCTCCCCGTAGCTATAGCAGTAGTGACACAGCGGCCCGAAGGGCGAGGGGGGCGGGGAAGGAGGCGAAGCCGCCGAGGAGGCGAGGCGAGGCGATGCTCTTCGCGAGAGACGCTCCTGAGGGGGAACGGGCAGGGTTGGCCGGCGGTGAGTAGGCATAAGTTGGTAGACCCCGTTGAAACTCCTCGGAGCGGGCCGGCCAGAGGGCCTTGCTTCAAGCTGGGCCGGGTCGAAGCCGGGGAGCCCAGAGACCTCGGGTGGGGGGGGGAAGAGTAAGGCGGCGCGCGACCCCCCGGCTCTGATGAGGGTTTTTTTGGGGGGGGGGCGGGATAAGCACCCCCTCCAATTCCCTCGAAATATGGGGAAGGTAAATCCCCCTCCATTTTCACTCACGTTTTTTGGGGGGACATTGTTCCCACCCCCGTCGTTTCAGGGCGCACCCCCCCCAATATCGTGCAAATGCTGAACTAGACTCTTAATCCCATTCCTCCCCCCCCCCCCCAATCCCGGTGTGGGCACCTTTTTGTTGTTGTTGCTTTGTCACGCTACAGGTGTTAAATGGGCACAGCATAGCTGGAGAATGCAGTTGTCACACACAGACATATACCCACACCCCGAAACGGCAACAAAACACATCCTGTTGAATAATCTTAAGGACTCGGATTCATCAGATGCAGAAAAGTGTTATCCTCATTTTGTCGGGCATGTTCATATGGGTTCGGGCAAAACATTGGCTCTGTATGGTATGGGCTATTTCGTTATCCTTGTTGGTATAAATTTGGGCTTTAGCAGGCCAGCTACTGCTACTTAACATTTTAAGGCCTCCTGCAGCCTGGACCTAACTTTTTAAAATACCTCCCACAATTGTGTATGTGTGTGCGTGTGTGTTATCTGGCAAGAAAAGATTATCTTTGTGGCATCTGAAAGCCTACTGCGGTCCACAATGCTTATGCGACAATAAACCTGTTTTTAAGGTTCCGCAGATCTCTTTTGCTCCATTCTGAAGGATCATGCTTCTTTCATTGTTCCCTGCTTCACATTATGCATTACTAGAAATGCCTGGTAACCTTTAGGAATCTTATAATTTGAAAACTGTGGATTAAGGCTGAAATTACAATATATAGACAGTATTGAGCTATTCACTTTCCTCATCTTCCTAATAACAAGGCAGGGGTATTTTGAAATAAAGGCTGTTCATCATACTGTATGGCATTGGCTTCCAAACTATTATGCAGATTGTTGAGTTATTTAGAAGTTTATCAGGGTTTTCTTAATGGGAAAATGAGTAATGGCAACCAGGGTTCCTTAAGTTTCTGCAAAGCAGGCTCCAGTCTTTTCCTGTAAGTAGATCCACTGCCAGTGGGCTGCAGAAGGTGGGAGGGTTTTGCTCTTCCATACAATGAAATCTCATCTCCCTCATGATTTGTAGCTGCAAGAGAGTATCATGTACAGTATTCGCCATTCAGAAAGAGTAATGATGAACACCGTGTGTGTGTGTGTGTGTGTGTGTGTGCGCG
The DNA here is from genome assembly GCF_964252035.2 of Podarcis erhardii. Classification (NCBI taxonomy): domain Eukaryota; kingdom Metazoa; phylum Chordata; class Lepidosauria; order Squamata; family Lacertidae; genus Podarcis; species Podarcis erhardii. Next base: position 14,746,601 of record NC_138509.1, on the reverse strand, counting down.
CACTCTGAAATGTGTTGTGCAACTCCAGGATCTTTTGGATGAGTTTGATCTCAGGTCTGATTTAAGTTCTAAAATTTCATTCCCCTGACAGGGGGACCCAGTTTATTTCCCCAGACCTCTCAGTGGGTTTTCATACGATCAGCTGTGGTATCTTTTTGATTTATTGCCTGGGTTAGGGACACTGTTTTACAGCAGTTCTGTTCCCACTTAAAAAACTGTAGTTTAAATACATTATTGTCTTACAATATGCTATATAAACAGCTCAAAGAAAGCCACCCTAGCATATAAAATAGCTGCATTTCTTGTTACTGTGTAGTCACATCTACATACACGTGCAAAGAAACACAATGCCTCTAGTATCCCTTTTCAAGATTAAACTTGCAGAAATTCTCTCACTGTAGTCCTAGGCACACTTATCTGGAAACAAGTCCAACTGAACATAGTGGGGCTGACTACTGCATTTTATTAGTACAGTGGTACCTCGGGTTACATACGCTTCAGGTTACATATGCTTCAGGTTACAGACTCTGCTAACCTAGAAATATTACTTCGGGTTAAGAACTTTGCTTCAGGATGAGAGCAGAAATCGTACTGCGGTGTTGCAGCAGCAGCAGGAGGCCGCATTAGCTAAAGTGGTGCTTCAGGTTAAAAACAGACCTCCAGAACGAATTAAGTTCTTAACCCAAGGTACCACTGTACTGGTTTTGTGGTTCTTGAAGGGACCCTGGAGAAACATTTTTTGAAGGGTTGTGGGAAATCAGGTACTGTATTTATCAGTGTGTAATTCATTTCAAATCCATCTTAAACTATAGCTGGTATTTCAAGTTGAGCATTTTCTGAAGGCATTGACAAATTACAGTATCTTGAATTCAGAATTTAAAAATTAAAGAAGTCTACCTGCATTTATTATTACAGTACCAACTAGCTTCCTCTGTCCTCATCTAACATGATGTTTAGCACACCCATGCAAACTAACTACAGTATAGGCATGAATGGAATCTCATATTCAACAATATCCTGACACATGGGGGAAAATTCCATTAGTTTTGGGTGACCTCATAGTCTCACTAGAGATGCACCAATTAAATCAGTATATCTTCTCTGTAATGTAAGTAGTATCACATCTAAAATATTTATGCAGTGCAATTTGATGTGGTTCATTACCTGCCCATGAAGAGCAGGGGGCAGCTGGGTACAGTTGTCTTGGGCCATGGTGGGCTAAGCTGGCCAGGGGCCCTCACCAAGGGCCTACTGGACTTATGCTGTCATGCCAAAAACACCCTGGGCCTCCCAGCCGACCGGGGACTCTTGCCTCAGTCAAGCTCTGCACAGGCCTGGTTCATAAAGTCTGTCCATGGACTGAAGCATAGTTTTAATGTTTAGAGCTCTTAGCCATTGTAATTTAGGAGTAGATTCTATTTTGCCAGTTTCCGTCAAACATTATACACCTTGTATAAAAAGTCTTTTTGGTCAAGAGAAGTCCCCATGAAAACTTCAGAAAGTTAGATTCCTTCTATGTATAAAAACAACAGCCACCTTCCATTGAATGCAGCTTCAAATTTCATGAATTTAAACAGGGGAAATGGTACCTTAGACAACTTTTGTATTATTTAGCCAAAGAGAAAATGTCCCCCTGAGCTGTATTTTATTCTTAGTTAAAATGTACTGATTGCCTTTATACAATAAAAATCATGCAGAGGGTGAGCACTTTAGTGTCATCTGTTCCAACTATCTACAGAAACCTATCCTCTTTTTAAAAAAATTCTTGCTAGGATAGCAGCACAATCATTTCTTTTAATATTCAATAAGGACAGGACTTCTGCTGGGCTTGAGAGAGGTTTGGCAAAGAGTCCTCTGCTCCCTGGAAAATGAAGATGATGGTGGCTGCTGCAGGAGTTTTGCCAAGTGCTTCGCTTCTCTTAGTGCTGGGCCGAGCACCACCATCCACTGCTGCTGTGAGCCACCACTGTCCAGTGCTGCCTGCCTCACTGCCTGTCTCCCATAGGGATGCCAGGATTGTGATGGGGCAGACTGTGATGATGGGAAGAGAAACTTCACAGCAACTTCTACCTTGGTTTCCCCAGAATGCCTGTGGGCACATGTGGGAGAGTATTTTTGTAACAGAGTTAAAAGGAAAGAGAAATCTGGGGCACACATAAAATGGCATATAAGAGACAAGTGACAAATAAGATCAAGATACAGAATTTAGAAGGAAGTTAAATGACTCGCTTGTGAAGAGTTTTGATTTACCAGTGTCAAAACATTTTCATAAAGCTGCTGAATAAACTGTTAGACAGTAAAACGTCATTCTTCAGTACAGTACAGTCCTAGTATGAAAGGAGCTCTGATGTAGGCGGATTCAGCTCTGCCTGAGATTATGTCTGCTCCCTCCCACAGGTTCAACAAAGGAAGAGGTGTTGTGGCACCCTGTTGCATTACAAGTTATGTTGCTTTCACACCAGCTTTTTTTCTTGGAATGTTTCCTAATACCAGCTGGAGTTGCTGAATCAGGTTCCTCTTTTGAGTTTGGCTGCAGGAAAGCGAGTTGCTTTTCCTCAGCAATGTTTCCCAAGACACTGTTTTCTGAGGAAGGACACCAGAACAGCTCCAACTCCTGCTGTATCACAAAGTGGGCTCCACTCTTCTTGCAAGTCACTGCCCCACTGCCATGGGGCTGGAGAAGGTGGGAGGGTTTTGCTCTTCCTTACAATGAAGCCTCCTCCTTCGTGACAGATCCCCCATCAGCTTGCTGTGAGATGGAGCATGTTAGAACCCTTTCTTATCAGCCTGTTTACTAGTTAATTCCTGTGCTGCTGTTTGCAGGTGCGAAATCCATGCATGCATGCAACCAACAGGACAGGAAGTCATAAGGATAAGCGGGGGCAATCTTGCTTCCCCATCCTTCTTGGAAGTTAACCAGTAGGCACACACAAGTAGGAATAGTGTTCTAATGATAGCACTGCCAGATCATCCAACCCTGTACAGTTTTACTGGTATACAGGAAAAATCATGTGGGTGAATTATTAATTACTGTTCTCCACTGAACAACCAACTGCTGTCTTGGAACCTAACTTTGCCATTTACTATGTGTAAGCATGCACCTGACATAAAAAGCTACATCAATTTGTATTGGCACAAAATTGGCCTAATTCGTGTAATCAGAGGTTATACACCAGGGATGTAAAGAGCTTTTTAAATGGACAAGAGTTGTTGTTTTTCTTTCAGTCTTCATGGGTACTAGGGACTCAAATCCGTTAACACAGTGGGACTTTTTTCTGAACAAATATACATAGGATTATGCTGCATGACTGACAGTGGATCACAAATAACTAGGTATGGTTGAGCAGGCAGGCTTATTCTTTTTTGAAAGCCTGTTGTATCCGTTTAAAAGGAGGAAAATCAACATGTTCTTACATACTTGAAATCCAGGATGTGATTAATGAGGGAATAAGAAGACTGCTTGTTAGGGGGGGAAACTGTGTTGCTTCTGTGTTGTTAACAACAGCTAAGGATGCTTTCTGCTGGAATATAATTTTGAATAGCTACATTAAAGCTTGTTTCTTAGTTATTTCAGTGCAGCAGGATTAATTACTAAAGCTGAAGTCTGAATACTATTTTGGAAGACTTTAAGTTTGCAACTAAAAATGTTATTCAGGAAATTCAGTGATGATAGCTCTGTAGTACTGTATTCTTGCTGGGCTGATAATGAGTTCTTTAACAGGATTACATATTCTGCCTGCCCAAGACAGTCTGTTTTGCTAGTAGATAATGTATTCTTCCCTGTATCAGAATTACATGAACATAAAATCTGGATGCTGGTTTTAATTGGCCTAATCATATGGAGTACCGTATGTTGTTTCATTAGGGTAGAACATGTGTCTGATGCCCACCTATGCAGGGAAGTTTTGAAAATGTCATCAATATTCAAACTATTCAGTAACAGGAAAAATACTCTTAAGTACCGTAATATCATACTGATAAATGAATACTCTTGGATCACTTATGTAACTGTAATAGAAACTAAACATTATTTCCCCTTTACAGCATAATTCCCTGCAAACGCACAAAAGGGAGGGCACTTTCTCTTTTAGAATACAGCTACATGGTTAAAGGTTTTAGTCTCCTGTTCTGAAGAATGATTATGGCTGCTGTTCTGTAACCAAGGATTAGAGTCCTAAAAATAAACCAAAACAAAGCTCTTAAAAATTTGCAGGTACTACACTCCTTTTGTTGGATCAGTAAATCAGTGAAAAGAGAATTGCTATGGGCATCATGGGCATAATAAAGTGATTGCTTTCAGTATTGTTAGTACAGAAAATGTATGCATAATTTAATTTTCAGATTTGAATTTTTTTACTTTATGTATCCTCAAAAGATCAGATAGGCAGGGCTTTTTTTTTAGCAGGAGCTCGGGGAAACTCAGTTCCGGCACTTCTCAGGTGGATGCCGTTGCCGTTCTAAGAGAACGAGGGAGACATTCATGGTGCGTTCCGGCACCACTTTTTATAGAAAAATAGCACTGGAGATAGGTAATAACAGTTTGTCTCCAGAATCTTCTGATTATCCCTTAAAATTAAATGCTCATGCAAATAAGATTTCTCGCCTTGTTTCTGAAACACTATAATATGGCCCCAGCATAAACCCTTGTAGCAAAGTCAAAACTGAATTAGGCAAACATACACTGTAGCCAGTTGTAGGATCAGAGTGGGAAGGGACCTCAGAAGTCATGTGGTCTATCTCCTACCCTGACTATGTAGTAAATGTGCTCCTGCAGCATCTTTGAAAGGTGGCCATCCAGCCTTTGCTTAAAAATGTCTAACAAAGGAAAGTCCACCGTATTCCAGTACACTACAGCATATTTCCTTGCTGATCAAACAACAAGGGTGCCAACTTGAATAAAATGTTCAAGGAGGGGCAGGTAAGCCCCACCCTCATAATCGATCACATGATGTGGTGCATGCACACCGTTTGAAGGGCAATGACCATCAATCTTGGGGCCCCCCTCAAATATTTTAGGGGGGCGAAGGGATCTTGGCCCCTAGGAGTTAGCTCCTATGTCAAACGGCTTGTACAATAAGGAAGTTCTTCTTAATGTTTAGTCTAAATAACTTTCTTTCTTGTATCAGGAGCCATTTCGGTTATTCATCAGGAAAGCTTGCGCAGATGAAAGGGATAAAATGAACAAACTGATTTGCTTTTAAACCGATAGATAGATAGATAGATAGATAGATAGATAGATAGATAGTACAGTTAGTTTAAGCAAGGAATATGCCACTTATTGGGGCCTGAATTATTTAGTTTAGATGGAAAACAGTTTGACAGAAACAGTAATTCAATAAGCCGATTCATGAAGCAGGTGTAGTAACCCTCCCTTCATTACTTCCATCAAAGTTCAAGTGAGGCAAAGGTCAGACCAGTTAATACAGTTGAAACCGAGAATTCTAATGCTCACTCAGAAACAAGATCAGCACACTCAAATGAGAGTGAAAAGTGTAGAGCTGTTCAGGTACATACTTCAGGTTCTCCGTTTAGCTGTTGGTATAATCTTATCCATTAGGCTCTTCGGACTGTCAAGCAATGCTTCATAGAAAGCCAGGAATCTGAGTCAATATTGTTTTGCTGTTCTTCCTTTTGTGATGTCCTAAGTGCATGTGCTGATAACCATGCTTGGTGTGATTGCTGAGATGCTACCACAGCTAAGATTGAGGTTTTTATCTAGGAAAACTAGAAAACTCCTCCCTCTGTCAGTACCTTGTTAAGGAGCTATGGTGTAGTTGGTGAAGACAACCAAAAGAGCATACTTCTCCCTCTGCATTCGCCATGTCCTCAAGTTAGTTTCTGAACACCTATTGTCCTTACTCTAGAAGTGAAGTGGTGTACATCTTTTCAGTTGTGGCACTGCAACGCTGAGAGAGGTCCAACTGGTCTCCTCTAGGTGAGCAGTGAAAACCTGATTATTTAGCAAGGCTTGCGTGATGAGTTGATACTGCTTGACTGGTCGATTTAGATGTAGTTTTAAGCGTAGATTTCTGTGTAGCAATCTCTCTGTTGCTTCTCCCTGACTTTGTAGATTATTATGGCTTATTGTTGTTTTAATCTTGTATAAACTTTGTTGTAGTGGAGGTCCTTGAATCCTAAATTTGTTGTATTAAATGGTCAAATAAATAATGAACTGCTGTTGGTTGATCATGTATGTGGGGCTAGCTCATCTTGGTTGTGACCTGGGTGAGCAAAGTATATATAAGGAAATAGTCTCAAGGCATATGGTGCAGTAATTTTGCTAAAACTAACATTTCTAGGTTTCATCATGTGGACGGTAGCCTCAAATGTTCTGTGCTGCTTTTAATTTCCATGAAAGAAATATGGGAAATAAATGTAATAATTATGAAAACAAATGTCCATTCCCTCCTCTGTTCCCATTACATTTTTGTATTACGTGAGAATGATAGCATACCTCACACAATCCATTGAATCTTTGATTACATTTTGTCTGGAGGGGAAAGAGAGTTCTGTCGAACTTGAAAGTACCTAGTTTTCCCAGCAAAAGTAATGGCTATGATGACACTATTAGCATTGAAAATCTTGATAGTCTCCGTAGCTTCTGTTGAGACTACCAATTAATTTCTCACAGCTGTTGAACAATCTTTTTTCTTGAACTATGAGCTATCTTACGTTAAACCAGTGCCTTGCCGTTAAAAAGTAGTGTATCCTGTTACCAATCCCTTGAGCCACCCAGATGCCTCTTTATCCCAAATCTTACTTGATCTCTGCTCCAGACTCTACCATGTCCATTTAACAACACATTAAGACTGCCTGCTCTGGATGTGAGTAAACGGTTGGTTAAATATAGAAACGGTTTCTTATTTAGTGAAGATTTCCATGACAAATCCTTGTGGATCACCATATAAACACAACCATATGGCCAAGTTCAGTATTATCTTAAAACGATTAGCTTGGAGCTTAATACTGTCATTAACTGAAAAATACACACATCATTTTATTTGTATTCCACCTTTCCATAGTTCTAACCATGCTCAAGGCAGTTTACAACATGAAGACAATTGCTTAATTACAAACATAACCAAAAGGAGCCTTAAATAATAAATAAAACATCAAAAAGTACATACCGAAATAGAACAATTTCCACATAAATAATAAGAAATAAAAGAAAGATACAAATGATTAATATCAATACCAGCATCAACCCTCAAGCGAACCCCCTAAACAGTATTCCAGCCCAAGATTGAATTCACAGCTTTTGCGACTGGCTTGTGTCAAGCTATTGATAATTACCGTATTTTTTGCTCTATAAGACTCAGTTTTTCCCTCCTAAAAAGTAAGGGGAAATGTGTGTGCGTCTTATGGAGCGAATGCAGGCTGCGCAGCTATCCCAGAAGCCAGAACAAGAAGAGGGATTGCTGCTTTCACTGCGCAGCGATCCCTCTTGCTGTTCTGACTTCTGAGATTCAAAATATTTTTTTTCTTGTTTTCCTCCTCCAAAAACTAGGTGCGTCTTGTGGTCTGGTGCGTCTTATAGAGCGAAAAATACGGTATATGTAAAAAAAGTTGCCGTAAGCATAAATAAAAGAACATTATCACACATTCATTAATTTCTTGATCTCATGAGATCTTATTGATTGTTGTTTTATTTAGTGTTCATTGATGATGTTTAATGGAACCTAACTGGAGCTTTTTTGTTTTTGTTTTTGTTTTTTTAAAAAAGGGAAGAAAACTGTTGGATAACATCCTTCCCACATTGATTTTAAAAGGTACTTCAAGCAAAGCAGTTCACACAAATGCATACAGTGGTGCCTCGCAAGACGAAATTAATCCGTTCCGCGAGTCTCTTCACCTAGCAGTTTTTTAGTCTTGCGAAGCAAGCCCATTGACGGCTTAGCGGATTAGCGCTATTAGCGGCTTATCGGCTTTTAGCGGCTTAGCGGATCAGCTGATAAGCGGCTTAGCGGCTTAGAAAAAGGGGGGGGGGAGGAAAAAAACCCTGCAGGAACTCGCAAGACATTTTCGTCTTGCGAAGCAAGCCCATAGGGAAATTCGTTTTGCGAAGCGCCTCCAAAACGGAAAACCCTTTCGTCTAGCGGGTTTTCCATCTTGCGAGGCGTTCGTCTTGCAGGGCACCACTGTACTTACTAACCCCTCAATTATACCTGTTTTGTTTATTTTTAAATAGTTTCTGGGATGGACAGACTTTAGTTGTGGCCAATTTCATACCAATTTGCTTGGCACCATTCTGTCTGTCGTTGAAACTGATTGTTACCCCTTCATTTGTATAAATGCATTATAATATGGATTGTTTTTCTATTCTATATTAGCAAGTGAGAGCAAGTATGATTTAGTGGTTTGAGTGCTTGACTAGGACCTGAGAGGCCAGGGCTCAAATCCTCACTCAGTCATGAAGATCACTGGGGGCCTTGTGCCAGTCATGGTCTGTCAGCCTAACCTACCACAGGGGTGTTGTGAGGATAATATGAAGAGGAAAGAAATATGTACACCACCTTGAGATCCTTGGAGGAAAAGTGGGATCTAAACACAATAACCCACCTTTTTATCATTACAGCAAGCTAGCAACTGATTGATTGCTCAAATTTATATTGAACTGTTTGCTCCAGTGTGTAACACTTTACATTTACTTAAGATGGATCTTATTTGCCTATTTGCTTCTTTTTGGAGCTGTTCACAATTTGTGTTTTCACCATCCTAATATAAGTAATCCGGGGCAATCTGCAAACTGGACTTCCTTTCAGCTTAGCATTTGCACAGATCATTTATTATTAAGTTAAATCATATGTTTGTCCTCATTATTTTTATGATATTCAAATATCTGTTTTGGTCCATTGTGTCTTTGCTGTAAGAGTTTTCAATTTCACTGTTTAGTTAAATCCAGAGACTTTTCTTCCCATGGAGAAAGTCTATTAGGTATATGCATGTCAACAGTACAGGTTGACAGTGTTCCAAACTCCCATTGTTCTAGGTGCATTTTGTGACAGGGAATTTCATTAGTGCATGCAATTTCTGAGCTCTGGGTGCAGTACTATGCCTAAGATTTCAGATTAAACTGCAGAATGGAAAGAAAAGAACCCTTTTCTGCCTCTCCCCTTCTAGCTACTCTCTGAAGACTGGAGAAGAGACCCTCTTAAGAATATTAGGGGGGTAGACAGGGGAAGGAATAGACCATGTGAAAATTGAACATAATATTTTAGCTGCAGTTTGTTCATTTTCAGCTTTGTATTATTATTATTATTATTATTATTATTATTATTATTATTATTATTATTATTATTAAAAAGCACACCTAGACATTCCGCTGTTGCGCCCATAACCTAGGTTTAAGGTGCCATTTAGCTCCTACCTTTCATATCTCACTTTCTAACACTGAAGTTGGAGAATCTTTTCAAGCAAATCTAAGACAACATTTGACTGAAATTTGTAAAATTTAATAGACACTATTGGTTAGATTAGTGCTTGTACTCTTTGGAATTGCAACTTCTTCTTTTGTTTAGCCAGGTTTCTCTTTCCCAGTTTTCTCTGCATGCTGTCCAGTTGAGCCTTTCTGTTTATTGATGTGTTTCAACTCAGAGAGGTATTTTCCAAGCAGTGGTGGCTGTGGTGATGTGCTACAAACTCATCTATTTTGCAGCGCTATGAAAGGCTCCATGTTTCTGTTGTTGTCAGCTGACTAGAGCCAAGGCCCTTTGTTTTTCCATTGTTTTTTCTACCAAGTGGGATGTTGATGGAATTGATTGAAATGTATTGAAGTGTTTAGTGCTGATTGTGGTTGGGAAGTCAGCTCTGAAAGGAAACTCATTGTTCTGAATGATGTGTCCTGCGGTTTCATTTTAGCTGTCAAAATAAAGATTTCTCTCCAGGGCCAAGCTAAAAAAAAAAAAAAAAAAGTAGAATTGCTAATTTAGCATATGCTTACAGGGCATAGTTATAAAGAGGAACAGCAATTATTTATTTTGTCCTCTTTTGATGTATTTTAGAATAAATATTAAAAAAGGTAAAGGTACCCCTGCCCGTACGGGCCAGTCGTGTCCGACTCTAGGGTTGCGCGCTCATCTCGCTTAAGAGGCCGGGAGCCGGCGCCATCCGAAGACACTTCTGGGTCACGTGGCCAGCGTGACAAAGCTGCTCTGGCGAGCCAGCACCAGCGCAGCACATGGAAACGCCGTTACCTTCCCACTATAAAGCGGTACCTATTTATCTACTTGCACTTAGGGGTGCTTTCGAACTGCTAGGTGGGCAGGAGCTGGGACGGAACGATGGGAGCTCACCCCGCCGCGGGGATTCGAACCGCTGACCTTGCGATCAGCAAGTCCTAGGCACTGAGGTTTTACCCACAGCGCCACCTGCGTCCCAGAATAAATATTAGATTTTGTAAAATTGCCGGGGGGGGGGGGGGCAAAGCTCCCAACAATGCAACAATTCTCTCACAAATTAATTTCCACCCTTTGCAGAGGCACTAGCCACAGTACCAGTATTTGGTACTGGTAGTGAGGGCTGAAAGTATCCCAAATACATGGTTTCCCTTATACCAAAACCATTATTTGTGTTTTTACCTCATTGCCTTGATATTATTTCCCCATCCATGTTTAGAGAGAGCTTATAAAAATAAATCTGATGACATTCAAATAGAAGCAGCTTTACAATTGTGTGTGTCTGGTTTTGGGATGTCAAACTGGAAGCTATTGCTGAGAGGTAGGTTGTAGAATTTTCCTTATCATGGAAATGTTTGTGAAGGTCTGATTACACAAGGTTCTTGCGTGTGGGTGCTTTCGGGAGGTGGGTACCTAGATCAGTATTACCTTAGTGCTGTCTGCTCACAAGTTCTTACATGTTCCTTATCTTGAAGCAGCAGGTCAGCACCTGCTGCGAGATCTTTTGTTGAATAGTCTTGACTGTCTTTTTTCCCTCCCAAAGAGCTAAAGTCTTTGAATATTATTGGGAAATTTATTTCTAGGTAAGTGTCAGTCAAGAAATTCTGCTGGAAGGGTGGGGGGGACTCCTTTGCTTAGTGTAAGATTGGGTTTAGCAAAGCTTGATGGATTTGGCTGCCAAGAAATCGGCAGCTATTTAACTGAGTCTTGCTATGCAACTTTAAAGATTTGCTGCGGCTGTGCTGAATCAAGTTCAATAGCTCAATGTGCAAAATAATGGCAATATTGTTCCATTCATATTAGAAAAGCAAGAGCTGAGAACTTGTGTACTATCAAATAGCTGTTTATTTCAACATCTGACTTGTGTAGTCAAAACAAAATTTCAGAACAGAACATTATGCTGGTAAAGAAAGTCGAGTGATAGATGAAGTCTTAAGGATTAAGATTAAAGTCTGTATTCAGAATCAAAGTTATGGCAAAATACCGGTAGTTTTGCTTAACTGGTTTAGTGATCTCAGCCCAAAGCACCCAGTCAGTTCAGAATTTAATGTCTGCATATCTGTCAGCATATAGATAACTTGCTCCAATAACAAATTGGCTCACTTCTCCTAATCTAACATCTGCAATGCTCTGGCTTACTAAATTCATGTTGATATTGGGGGAGGGGGGAGACTATTGAAAAACTGTGACAAGGACCTCGAGTGTATTTGAGAGAAGGGAACTAATCAAATTTTCTTTCTCATGTTTGTTTTTAACTTGCTTTATTATTGTGCTCAAGAGAAAATGGCATAGCATTAAACTGTTGTATGTTTTGAGTGTTTGAGAAAAAGTTGGCCATGTCTAAGTGTATTGCTCCTTATATTATGTAGATGCCCATTGTGTACATCCTGGAGGCCTAAGTAGGAGGAGATACAGATTAGGAAATTACGTGGATCGAAGAGGCTTCCTACCCTTGCAGAAAACAAACAAACAGAAGGTTGGAATGGCCTCCCCACCTGAAAATCCAAATTCCCCCCCAAACGTCTGCAGGTTGTGAAAACCCAATAAATGTCCCAGCTGAGTGGGAATTTGAACTTGGGTTTCCCTCCTCTTAGTCTAGCCCTCTAACCACAAGTTTCCATTGCCTCCTTTTAAATGATTTTATGTAGGAATGTGTGTGTGAGAGTTGAACAATAAAGCAGATCGTGTATAGGAGAGCTACCAACTACCCAGGGCAAATGTTTTCTTTCATCTGGAGAAAGCTCAGTGCCATCATCTAATAACTTTTTCATCCGAAACTTATGTTGTATCTCTTTACAAAAAATCCTGTGTGTATTCTTCAGTGGCAAAAATTGAAGTGAAATCACTGGGACCTGCTTTTTAAGAGATGCATTTTGATGACAATCATGAAAATACAACCACCTTCTAATTTTGTGTGTGTCATTATGTGTCAGAGAACTCTTGTCACTTCTCAGTCGAGCATATTTGTAGAGTCAAGTCTTATGGTTAGCTACTGTTTAAGAGATACAAAAGAAGTAAAACTTGTAACATTTTAGATGTAAAAGGAATTAGCCTGTTATTGCTGTGTTGTGTTTGGAGTATTTAACATGCAGGTTGAAGAACCTGCTTCCTTTCTGCTGCCATAGAGTATATCAGCAGCAGAGCACATGGGTAATCTTTGCTATCTGGGTAAGGGAAGCCATGTGCATTCCCTCAGCTTAACAAGGCCCCCAGTGAATGTTTTAAAGGACAATGTTTGTTCTGTCATTTTGGTGAAAAGAGCAAGGTTTTACCTCCACTGCCAAAAGTAATTTGGTGGGGAGGGGTGGAATTGTGATTTAAAAAGAAAAAGGGCCTCTTTCTGCCTGAGACCAGTTCATCTCTCTGCTCAGCAACAATTGTTCCTAGGACAAAAGGCTACTAAGATCACTCTTGGCTACTGAAATGGAGCCAGCCTCTAAGGGTGGATACATTGCAGAGGGGAAGGAAAGGAGTGATACCACAGTTTTAAAAAATCGATTTATAATGACCCCATAGTTTGGACAATAAATACTACGAGAACCAAAACTCCCTTTTTCTTTCCTTCTCCTGACAATTCCTTGCTGGTGTGTGTGTATAGTATGCTTGCCACTTTTTTATGCAAAACCTGTTGGGATATTGTCTGTAAAAGTTTGCTTTAACTTGGACAGCAGATCTTCCCACAGATTTCCTTAGCATATTCTAAAACTTTTAATGAGGAAGACGAGGCCTTCAGGCACAGAAGAACAAGCATGGTTTGGATTTCAGTTTGCTTTGTCAACTAAATAGTAGAGCAAGGATAACTAACATGAGGAGCCATTGTTAGGGATAATGGGGTTTCAGTCCTGCCCTCTTTTCTTCCCAACCCTATATGGCATATAACACCAGTGTCTCACAACAAATTTAACTGAAGAACCTGAAGAAAGAGACAATGCATGTGTTTTTTAAAACGAGGGGAAATTATTGTTTTATTTTAAAAAAGAAAAGGAGTGTGCAGCAGCCCCCAGTATTTAAAGAGCCCCAACCCCATTACATCATTAGAACCAGAACATAAACTGGAAAAGAGCAAAAAATATCAATGTTTGGTCCAGATCATAGGTCCATAGGTACCATAGACTGTATGGATGATTCACTAAATGATTGTAGGATGACGTGTGTACCTGAGCTTATGGCCTCAAATTCACTTTATCTTATATGCTGCTTTATTACAAAAATGATGACTGGACTACTGATCCTAAACGGAATAGTTGCCCAACCACCCCCTCCAGAACCCACCGCTCTCAAATGACTCTCAACTGCCTCGCATTCAAACTCCCTTTCAAATCCTCATCCAATCATCACTCACCACCAGAATTCCACAATCTCTCTTTCCCCCTCCCTCCTTAACATTCCCATAATAATTCTGATACAATTACCTTAATAACCTTATCACATTCAATATTTTATACACACTGCTCCCTATAACCATACTGTTCGAAGCACTTGAGCTTCCCATTCCTGATTCCTAGGAAATGGGTGGTGAGCAAACTGCAGGTTCTCCATCCCTGTTCTAAAAACCAGATGTCTTCTCCCAAATGATCCTGGGAATTGTAGTTTGTTAGGGGTTTTGGGGATTGTAGGTCCGTGAGAGGGAAGCAACAATGGCACGAATCATTTCGGGGGAAGTCATGTGCTTTAAAGGCACATTGGATGCAATGAAGGAATCTCAACTAGGTGATCCATGGCTGATGGCCATCCAAGCTCTGCTTAAAAACCTCCAAGGAAGGAGAGTCACTGCTTCAGGCCCTAAGGGCCTCTGGAGCAGGAGAAAGGAAGCTTGCTCCATCCTCCATGTGACAGCCCTTTATACTTTAGTTATTGAAAAGGCTGCATGGTGTGGATCTCATATCAGTGTTATGAGAGTGTAAGCAACACATTTCTCTCCCCTTTCTCCACACCATGAAGAATTGCAATGGTAACCAGAAGGCTGGAGTTTGGAGCCCAGCCAGGGCTGGCTGTGGGCAGGATCTTTGTTTTGCCGGGGGGTTGACTAGATTACCCTTGAGATCCCTTCCACCTCTGCCATGCTATGATTATATCAAGCAGCTAAAGGAACAAAAAGATGCTTCTGAAACATTTGGGGAATCATAGGCACATTCTCCCCACCAGTGGCTTCCGGCAAGAGCTTGCATCTTCCTTAGGAGAGAGGCAGTCCAGAACAAGGAGGGAAAGGCTCAGAGTTCAGGTAGGTGGAAATGCCAATTGAATGCCCTATACTATAGGAATGCTTCCTTCCCGTGTCCCCCACCCTCATGTGCCAGACTGGTGCTAGCATGGCTGGGAGCCAGGTGCCTGCTTATTCCTCCATTTTCTTTGCAGGGGGGAGCCTTTCCCCAACATATACCGTATTTTTCGCTCTATAAGACGCACCAGACCACAAGACGCACCTAGTTTTTGGAGGAGGAAAACAAGAAAAAAAAATATTCTGAATCTCAGAAGCCAGAACAGCAAGAGGGATCTCTGCGCAGTGGAAGCAGCAATCCCTCTTGCTGTTCTGGCTTCTGGGATAGCCGCACAGCCTGCATTCGCTCCATAAGACGCACACACATTTCCCCTTACTTTTTAGGAGGGAAAAAGTGAGTCTTATAGAGCAAAAAATACGGTACTTTGTTCTGACCAAATCCCTGAAGAGATGTGATGACCCTCAGGTACTGGGGCAGAGGGAAGGAAGGGGTCCTTATGAAACACATTTGGGGAGTCTGTGGCTTCCAGGAGGTGCTTTTCAGAAGCATTGCTCCCTCCAACAGGGGAGGCTGAGCATAGCCATCACAGCTAGCTGCCTTTGATAGGCCTCTCCTCCATGCAATTGTCTAGCCCTCTTTGAAAGCCATCCCATCCAAGATGCTCTTGTGGTGCATCTGATTCTCCTGTGGTTCCTTGCTCCTGCAAGGAGATGACTATGGTGAGATCCTTTGGTTAACATCTGTCTGGGCTGGAAAATATTAAAGAATCAGAGGACTGGTGAGCTTCGCTTGAAGCACAACTGATCAAAGGCAGGCAGATCTGTTAGCACCTTGATAAAGATGCTCAAACAGCAAAGGATGCTATCATACCCCGCAAGCATCTCAGAAAAAGCTCCCAAGCTGATGGAGAAGAGAGCAGTTAAGTGGTCAGTGGGACTCCAGGTTGCCGTTTCCAGATCCCACCACAGCCCTTCCAAGTTGCCCAAGAAATCAATGCCGCAACAGTTTTTTCCTCACGCCTCCTCCCCATGATCCCTCATGGGGCCTTCTCAGACATATGCTGTGTCTGAACCAGCAGATCCCACCAAACAAAGTAATTTGAGGACCCAGAAAAGGAGTGTGCACAGTCATACCATAAATAAGCAAAATAACTAAACAGGTACTAGAAGTCACCCCAGAACTGGTCCTACTGAACATCTTCCAAGATAACAATGCCCACTCGCACTAGAAAGAGCTCATAACCCACCGACAGCATACGATTCAATATGGCTAACTTAACCCGACAACACTCCTCACCCATGCACAAACAAATCCCACTGCAGCCAGGCAAAGAAGAAGAAGAAGAAGAGTTTAGATTTGATATCCCGCCTTTCACTCCCCTTCAGGAGTCTCAAAGCGGCTAACAATCTCCTTTCCCTTCCTCCCCCACAACAAACACTCTGTGAGGTGAGTGGGGCTGAGAGACTTCAAAGAAGTGTGACTAGCCCAAGGTCACCCAGCAGCTGCACGTGGAAGAGTGGAGACGCGAACCCGGTTCTCCAGATTACGAGACTACCGCTCTTAACCACTACACCACACTGGCTCTCCCTCACTGGCCAAAGGTTTGAATCCCCGTGGCGGGGTGAGCTCCCATTGCTCGGTCCCAGCTCCTGCCAACCTAGCAGTTTGAAAGCAAGTGCAAGTAGATAAATACTGTATTTTTCGCTCTATAGGGTGCACCTGACCATAGGGCGCACCTAGTTTTCAGAGGGGGAAATCAAGGGAAAAAATATGACCCCCCCCAGCAGCCTGTGCACTTCTCCCAGACCTTCTCCCTGCTATTGCTATTGCGGGAGGTGGGGGAATTCCCCTATATCCCGCAACAGCCCACAGGAGGTAGAAGGGACTGATTCAGTCAGACAGTCCCTTCTCCCTCCTTGGGGAAAAGCCCCCAAGAGTTGGGGGGAATTCCCCCATCTCCCACAAAAGCCCACAGGAGCCATGCACCCTTTAAAGAGCGCGCAGCTCCTGTGGGCTTTTCGACTAAGCTTGTGGGGTTGGAGTGGGGGGAAGCGCTGCTTTCCCCCACCTCCAGCCTCAAAACCAGGTCGGGGAGCAGCGCAAAGGCGTCACGCGCCTTCCCGCTGCCCCCGAGCCTGTGGGGATGGCGGTGGGGGGAAGCGCTGCTTTCGCTACCACCAGCCTCAAAACCAGGTCGGGGAGCAGCGCAAAGGCGTCACGCGCCTTCCCGCTGCCCCCCGAGCCTGTGGGGCTGGCGGTGGGGGGAAGCGCTGCTTTCCCCCACCGCCAGCCTCAGAGACCAGACTCTCCTGGCCTCAGCGAAAGCAACGCGAAGCCTCCGGAGCGCAGGCATCAGAGGCTTCGCGTTGCTATCGCTGAAGCCAGGGAGCCTGCATTCGCTCCATAGGATGCACACACATTTCCCCTTAATCTTTGGAGGGGAAAAAGTGTGTCCTATAGAGCGAAAAATACAGTAGCTTCCTCTGGCAGGAAGGTAACGGTGTTTCCGCGTGCTGCTCTGGTTTTGGTGTTCCGCTGCACCAGAAGTGGCTCAGTCATGCTGGCCACATGACCTGGAAAAACTGCGGACAAACGCCGGCTCCCTCGGCCTGTAAAGCGAGATGAGCACTGCAACCCCAGAGTCATCTGTGACTGGATTTAACTGTCAGGGGTCCTTTACCTTTACTTTTTTAGGAATATTAAACACCTGTATATGGTTGCTAGCAATTTTGAATGAAAGTAGCTTGTGTTCTTTATTACTAATCCATACCCTGCAACATTTCACAGATAAAGATTTGACACCTGCATGTAACACCTCCCATACTGTTAAATATGGTGGTTTAATATATTTAATATTACCCCTCTTTTCTCTGCAATAGCTTGTCCTGCACTGGTTTAAAATCTGATAAGAGTCTGTTTGGTTTTTGGGCTAAAATTATACTTAAAAAACAATGAGCTTTCTCTTGGGTTATTAAGAATCAAAAGGAGCTTCACCAACATATGCAGTTGCTGTCTGTGCACTGCATGGTGCTTTAGTGTTTCTGCGCACATGTCTACATGCATATAAAGAGACAAGATGCATCCACCACCCCACTTCTTGTGAGCCTGGGAAGAGAGCTAAATATGGAAAACTGACAGCAGCTCTGGCAACTCCCACTAAAATTTTTTTATCAAGACTTCCCCCAAAGGCAAATATAGAGACAGTGATTGTACAGGAAATATAGATAATCAGAGCATATGCTGAATAAGCATGTGCTGTGCAAGAACAACACTTTTAGGCATTTATGGTGGGAACATAATTTCAAAAGTTACAGAATACAGAGCATCTTTAGGCATGGGGTCGAAATTAGGGATGTACCAAGCATGTCGGTGGAATGTCTTTATACAATATAGTCACTTTTTTCAGATTCCTTCTTTAAAACAGGGATTAAAAATTCCTAACTCAATTACATGAACCCAGCCTTAGACCAATGAGTGTATTGATGGAGGTAACTCAAAACTCGTTTATAGTAGATTATTCTAAAACAGGCTTCCATAACATGATGATTTCCAGATGTTGGACTACATCACTGCAATACCTCAAGAATGGCCTCTCTGCATATAAACCAACCTAGACTGTGTTCATAATCTGAGGCCTTTCTTTGTGTGCCTCCTCCATGTGAGGTCCAGAGAGTGGCAACATGAGAATGGGCCTTTGCTGCAGTGGCTCCCAGTTTGTGGAATTTTCTCCCCAGGAAGGTTCATCTGGTGCCTTATATATCTTTAGGCACCAGGCAGAAATATTCCTCTTCAACCAGACCTTTGGCTGATTAATATTCTACAGCTTTTTCAATGTATTTGTAGGAGGGGGGTTATTGTATTGTTGTTTCTGTTTCAGCTATTTATTTGTGCTTTTATCTCGTGTTTTTATCTTATGAGATGCCCTGAGACCTTTTGATGAAGGGTGGTATATAAATCTAATAAAGAATATATCATCCCTAACCACTGCTGGCTGTGGCAGATGTGAGCTGAAATGGAACAATATCTGGAGGGCACTAGGGACTTGGCTAGATTGGTAAAGAAAAAGTGTTTTATGTGTGTTGTATAGGTGCTATAACACTGTGACACTAGATGGCACTGTGGAGTCCTGTCTTTCCATACCGGATATCCCTGTATGTGTTTAACTGAATTGCTTCTTTGACATGTCTAGATCCAGCCCAGCTTAGAGAAGACTGCTTTAGGAAGTGAGCAAACAGATTCTTCTTACTCATAAACTCATGCACACACACAATCCAACAATCTTTCTTTCTCATGTTCTATTCACCTAAGCAGGTGGGCAGGGCTAAGGTTGCTGGTTTGACCACAACACAGCCTTGAGCCTCAAATACTAGGAAAAGATAGCCTAACATGTGGATACGTTGCTGCTACTTTACCACACTACTCTGCATCTATGTCTCCCCTTGCAGGCCAATTGCCACCACTGTGTTCCTCCACCTCTTCTCTATCCAGGTCAGTTGTGTACACACAATTTAAAGAAGAAAGAGGAGGGGTTGGAATGGTGTTAAAATCTGGCCTGGCAAGCTTACACTTATTCATCCTTTGTTGCCTGTGGAAAGCAAAAAACTGAGTGCTAGTCAGTCAATTCACAGCAGACAGGAAGAAAAAATCCTGGGTGTGTTTGTATTATTTGTTTGCTGAATTGTGACCATAGATCATATTTATTTTATATATTGCAGTAGAGATAGTAGGATTAGGAAAAGGGACATTTTTGTAGTGACTAGAGGAGGAAATGGAGGTAAAATATTCAGAGCTAAAATGTTTTTGAAATCTTAGTCTCTAATATGAAAGAGAGATTTCTCTCATCTACCTTTACACATTTGGGGCAGAAGTATGGGACTAAACTGCATTGTCTTTGGTTTATTGTTTGTTATAGAAGAATTGTGAATTGTCACCTGCGTTTCAGCGAAAAATGACATTTCTTTGCTGTGGGTCCCCCCCCCCCCCAAAGGAGCAATTTACATCCAGGCTGAGCAGAGCAGAGCAGGAAAAATGCAGAAATTGAATGATTACGGGAGTATGTTCTGCAGTGCTGAGAACACACTGGCAAGGGCGGTCTCTGGCTGTCACTTTAAAAAAAAAATGACCTGCTTGTTGGAGGAGGGGCAGTTTCCTGAGAATCAGGTGCATGTCTGTAGAGATGATGTCATCTTTCTAAGTAGACCTGCTTGAGAGAGACGGATGCAGAGGAGGGAATGATTTCCTAATTGCAGATCTCCAGCTGGGAGGAGTAAGAAATGGATAGAGCACAGGCAGTTTGTAAGTATTAAAAATATTGCTGAAGTCATCTGCAGTCTTCAGGAATTAATTGCTGTGTGAAGGTGATACAAAGAGCATGCTTCTTAATTGAGGACTGGAAAGACACTGGTTTGAAAAGGTGTTTTTTAAAAATTACTAGTGCCCCATGTTTAGAGGTAACGTTTCTTAGGTTTCTTCCTAATGACAGTAAGTGTCATATGCTTTCTTCCTAGGGAAAAAAGCATGCTGTGTGGCTTATTGAGTAATTTTATCTGCCTTTTCATACTGCCTTCTTCATACGAAGAGGCAGTGCTGTAGCACTCACTTGTGGTAAAATGTAGTCCTGTATTGATGAGAAATGTCCTTGGTCCCCAGGCACTGCTTGCTTGTACCTTGGCTTTTAATTTTTGGCTTGCAAATGTAATTAACACATGCAAGATGGACAAGAACAACAAAAGTTAGCTGCTTTCTTGTCTTTGATATCAGCTGTCAGCCTGCTTTGTGGTCTGTGATGTGATTGTTGGACTGTGCTGAAATAGTTCTGGCATTGCACCACATTATCTAGGTGAACAGAGGGTCTCTAAATAGTGGCTTCATGGTGACTTGTTAGCCATTCTTCTCAGTATTCTCTTTCTTCTGATTCAGAAATAACCAGGCCTCTGCAGACTCCTTAGGCACCCACATACACAAAGAGAAGCAGTTAGTGCTAGTGGATAGGTATGGTAGGTTTTGAACTGTAATAGTAGACCTAAATTAAGCTAGCACAGAACCTAGAAAGACTGCAGTTACAGCATATGGCTGTAGTGGATTGTTGTTTGCTCTGACACGTGTAAATTTCAGGAGGAAGTGAAATGTTTACTTTTGATGAAAGCAGTACTTTAAGGGAAGAGAATCTGCAATTGGATTGAAAGACTAGCAGAACTTACTGGCTATTTCAGAAAAGGTTCTTTGTGTACACTACTTGCATCTTTAGTGTTTATAGTATCTACCATGTATGAGGCAGTGAACATAAGTAAAATGTACCTGCTGTTGTGTCTTGTGAAGTTGAAAGTAGAATTATGGTTTGGTGGAGAAAGTTGCTATAGGCAGTGGGGTACTGGCATATAGATAGAAACAGGCAGTGTGGAATGGCACCCCTAGGTGAGCTGAGTTTCAGTGTGAAGAGGCCCAGAGTTTATATACAAGGAAGGTAATTGGTTCATTCTGTTCACATGACTCCTTTGCCAGAAGAATTCTGCTTGAGGTTTCCATCTGATGACTTAAAAGGCCTGCAAGCTCCTATTCCGATGAACTCTCCTGCTAGCGCAGCATGTTAAGGGAACAGGGACCTGACTCTCAGTGTTCTGATGTGAATGCTCCAGTCCCTGACAAGAATGCTGCACTTATGAGTTGGTGCTGCCTCAGTTTTTTTCTCCCATCGTCCCCTTGGATGCTTATCAGCACATGGCTTCCAGTAGGTTCTAGGGCACACACATGCCCTGTTGTGGCTGTCTTACTGCCTGAGATTATTCCATCAGCTTCATAGGGTCACAGGAGAAGAAAGTACCTGATCTTTGGGTAGGCCCATTTCTACAGAGCTAACTATCCCTTACTGATTTGGTGTGTATTTATTATAGGTTGAAGGTGTACATTTGGAAGTTGGATTCATGAATGGAGGGGAGCCATGGATTCAGAACTACTAGAGGCAAATGGACTTGCTTTAGCCCAACATAAAACATGTTCTGAAAATGTACACTGTTCATTAGAAAGGGAGTTCATTAGCTGTGTTCTAAAAGCTTTAATAATTACATAGTAACCGTTAAGAGCTGCAAGTTTAGTCGAGAGCTAGGAATCCACCTCTTGTAGATCCCTAGGTGTACCACTTGTGCCACTTAGAGCTGTGGAGGTGGGGACCCTGCTGTGGGATTTTACAGACCTGCAAATGCTGCTCTACCACTTTGTTTCATGTTGAAGGTAAAGGGCTGTTCTGTTCCAGGTAGTGGTCTCAGCCAGATGAGGTTATAGCTCAAGGTGGTGTTTGTGGGTTGATGTTAGGCACAAATTTGTGTTCAAGCAAGGAAACCAAGGCAAAGTCAAGGATATCCAGGTTCTGGTCTAGCAAGGGAAAATTCAGCTTCTACTAAAGCAAAGCCCAGCAAAGTGGAAGCCAGGTTCCAAGGAGGTTGGGGTAGGGAAGTTTTTCAACCTGGAGACCACATGCTAGTGGTGGGTAGAACCATAAGCAAAAATGAACAGAACGGTGAATATTAGTTACCTTTGTATAGTAGGCTTACTGTACTTACCCACACTCTTCTCCATCCAGGCAAGCAATAAGCATTATTAACGACATGTTCTAACCAGGCAAAGTACTCAAGGAGAGTACACAACAGGGATGGTGAGAGGATGTGCCTGGGGAGAATTCTAAGAACCAGACAGAGAGGCACCAAGAGCTGCATTTGGTCCCTGGGCCTGAGATTTCCCATCCCTCCAGTAAGACAAAGTCTAGTAAAGCAGAGATCAAATTCTGCTAAGGCAAGGCAAGCAAAGCAAGTAGCACTGTGGATAGCTCCATTTGCCACTCAGGCTGGAGAGCCAAATGTTGCTTCAGCAACAAGCAAGCCCAGACTGAGCCAGCAGTTAAAGGGTCTTAGTCTGCTTCAGCAGTAGTAGTATTTGTTGCTGTTGTTGTTTGTACTCTGCCCATCTGACTAAGTTGCTCCAGCCACTCTGGGCAGTTTCCAACAGAATATACAAAAACACAACAGAACATCACATATTAAAAGCTTTCTGATACAGGGCTGCCTTAAGATGTCTACAGAAGGTTGTATAATTATTTATCTCTTTGACATCTGCCGGGAAGGTGTTTCATACCATGGGCATCACTACCGAGAAGTCCCTCTGCCTGATTCTCTGTAACCTGAGTTTTCATCATGAGGGAACTACCTGGACCTCAGTTTCCGGGCTGAACAATGGGGGGTGGAGACACTCCTTCAGGCATGCAGGGCCAAAGCCGTTTAGGGCATTAAAGGTCACCACCAACACTTGGAATTGTGCTTAGAAACGTACTGGGAGCCAATGTAGATATTTTAGGACCAGTGTTATATGGCCCTGGCAACCATTCCTAGACACTGGTCTAGCAGCTGCATTCTGGATTAATTGTAGTTTCTGAGTCACCTTCAAAGGTACCTCCCTGTAGGGGGCAATGCAGTAGTCTAAGCGGGAGATAACCAGAGCATGTACCACTCTGGGAAGACAGTGGGCAGACAGGCAGGGTCTCACCTAGCATACCAGAAGGAGTCGCTAAACAGTCGCCCAGGACACAGAGTTGACCTTCGCCTTTATGGACAGCTGTGAATCCAAAATGACCCCAAGGCTGCACTGCTGGTCCTTTAGGGGCACAGTTACCCCATTCAGGAGCAGCAAGTCTCGCACACCTGCCCGTCCCCTGTTCCCCAGAAACAGTACTTCTGCCTTGTTGGGATTCAGCCTCAATCTGTGGACTGCCATTTCCTCCAGCCACTCACACAGGACATTCACCGCCTTCACTGGTTCTGATTTAAATGAGAGGTTAAAGGGTAAAGGGACCCCTGACCATTAAGTCCAGTCGTGGCCGACTCTGGGGTTGCGGCGCTCATCTCACTTTATTGGCCGAGGGAGCCGGCGTACAGCTTCCGGGTCATGTGGCCAGCATGATTAAGCCGCTTCTGGTGAACCAGAGCAGCGCACGGAAATGCCATTTACCTTCCCGCCGGAGTGGTACCTATTTATCTACTTGCACTTTGACATGCTTTCAAACTGCTAGGTTGGCAGGAGCAGGGACCGAGCAATGGGAGCTCACCCCGTCGCAGGGATTTGAACCACCGACCTTCTGATCGGTAAGTCCTAGGCTCTGTGGTTTAACTCACAGTGCCACCCACGTCCCGCCAGTGAGAGGGTAGAGCTGGCTATTATCTGCATACTAGTGGACACTCAGCCCAAACCCCCAGCCATTTTATATAGATGTTAAAAAGCATGGGGGAGTGGATGAAGCCCTGAGGCACCCCACATGTGAACGCCAGGGGTCTTAACACTCACACCCCAACACCACTTTCTGGACATAGCCCAGGAGGAAGGAGTAACCACTGACTGATGGCACAGAAGTGACTGTAGTTTTCTGGAGTCCTCAGAATTTGAGGATGTCAGTGTAACTTTCTCAGGCTGGAGTGATGAAACAGTCCGCTCCTGTGCTACAGCTTTCTGGACAGTAAAGTTTGACTTATTCCAGGGGCAAATCCCTCACTTACTTTGATACTTCCTCTGAATCTCTGGCCCCATACCCCAAAGATGGGGAGTCTGTCCATGGGTCTTGAAAAGGGGACACTTGGAAGAGCATGTATGGCAAGGTGCTTGTGCTAGTGTGTGCATGTATGTACGTGTGTGCGCGCGCACTTATACACAAGGAATGAAGTACTGCATATGTGAGAAAGCAGGGTGTTGCTGCATATTTGAGGGTTGATGCGGCATTTATATTTCAAAAGATACCATGGGTTTTCAAGAAGAGATGCCTGTGGCAGCATATTAGCTCATGGACCAAATTGTAGTTCTGTCTGTGTGGTGGTAGGATTTTGCCGTCACCTCTGCTCACATCTTTTCCAGTGTGCTATCTTGCAAAGCCATTGCATACATTCCGCCTCAGTGCACTGAACCCTTGGAGCTAAATGATGCTGCGGAACTTGGATTTGTGGGTCATGCAGTTTGAGTTGGTGCTCCTCAACTGTAGGTTAATGGTTTCAATGTCCATGCCTATTCCAGGCTTTAGTGTTATATGAATTTTTCATAGCAAAATGCCAGGTATGCTAGTAAATTCAAACTGTTCAGAGTAGTAAACTCCTGTGCAGGTGCATTCTCTACCTGTTGGTGGAAGTGACTAGTTCTGTAGATGTCTTCTTCAGACACTGACTTTGCAATTAATTTCTTCCACTTAGCTTCCCAGTGTAAATTGAGTAAAAGTGTCATATTTGTATTGGAGCAGCTGCACTGAAGTACAGCATAGAAAGATTTCCTATGCTCTGTTGTTATTAATGATAGTTCTTTGTGGTTTCTGTTCAGTCCAGCCTTTGCGATTAAATATGTGCAGGCCATACTACTTGGGAATCCCAGAAAGTTCTGATAGTTGAAAAGGCCTTTGGCTCATGTTTTTCAGGGAGTGTGTGGGAAAGTGTGTGATCTTATACTTGTGTTTTTATAATATCTTTAAACAGGCATAATTACATCTGGGCAGTATTGTTTCACGCCATGCTGCTCATCATGAAGTAAGTGGTAGCTTCTCACGATCTGTTTGAACTGAACAAATCTCAGTGCTGTTTGTTATGAAAATGCCCTCTATTAATTTTATGAGCTATAGATCCCAGAACAAATAGCAAAATTAAAGGATAATGCTGAAACTAGGGCTGGGCTAATATTTTGGCCAAGAGTTTTTTTTCAGCTGCTCACAGAGGTTGGGGAAGAAATTGCCCTCAAAAACTGGGGCAAGATGGTGAAAATTAGGAGAAATTAGCAGGTGTACTGTCGAAACGCCGGGGGCAGGGTGACAATGCAGAGCCCCCTGCACTGACATATACTGACATGTACTAGGACACTTACCTTTTATTTAAATTACAAGATAACTGAGTATGTGTGCATGAATTTTTCTATGCTTGTGTCCATGCTTCCTTTAATTAATTTTTTAAAAAACCACAATCCTTGTGCAGTTCTGCAGCTGGAGCACTTGAAAGCAATGCAAAAATATTTTGCCATTCCCAGGCTCTCCACAGGTAGCATCACCAGCTGCTCACAGGTCCTTCTGTTTCGAAACACATTCCAGGAAGCACAGGCAATAGTGAGACTGCGGAGCTGCAAAAGCATTGTTGGGGATTTTTGGTGATTAAAGGAAGTGCACACATACACCCTCAGTCATCTCGTAATGTAAATAAAAAGTAAGTGTCACAGCATACTCTTGCTAATTTCTAGGGATTTCCCCAACAGTTGTTCTGCAGGTCAGCAATGCTCAGTCTGGTAGAGCTGCCAGGGAATGAGGTGGACAGATGGAATCAATTGCCTCTCCCCCATCCCCATGCTTGTACTGCCTGGTTTGACAGTCAATCAGCATCCTTTCCATCTTGTACTGTCAGTGCTTCATGTTTCGGCTGCTTGCTCTTGGCTGAGAGCTGTAGGATTAAAACCCTTGCTAGGCACAAGCCTTAAATATTACTGGGAGGGGAAATGTTATTGCACCTATTGCTGTGACAGATCTATGGTGTTTAAAGTTTCCTTTGGTTAAACCTCTAAAATATTGTTTGCAAGATTTAAGAGGTCTTTCACCCATTGATCTACATCAGGAGAGCTTGTGGCTTTCCATTTTTGCAGGATGATATGTTTGGTCCTGTAATAATCACATGCATTCAGTTCTGCAGTCCAGACAGCTGCAACAATAATCTATTTCTATGATTTTTCCAACTATGATCCAAGATAAATATCAATACTTTTAAGTTTAACAGGGCAGTGGGTCTGTGATCAAAGAACCACTGACAGTCTATACTTCCAAGTGGTCTTGAAAGAAAAGAAATGCTGAATTGACAGTAATAAATGCCACAACTCCTTCTATAATAATAATAATAATAATAATAATAATAATAATAAATTTTATTTATATCCCGCCCTCCCCAGCCGAAGCCGGGCTCAGGGCGGCTAACAACAATCAACAATCAAACAATCAGATATTCACACATTCTAAAAATATTACATTATAAAAATCAATTAAAATCAAATTAATGGCAACTAATTAAGCAAGATTCTAAGCAGGTTGCCAGAGGAGGGAGTCAGACTGCGCCCTGACCAAAGGCCTGGTGGAACAACTCTGTCTTGCAGGCCCTGCGGAAGGATGTCAGGTCCCGCAGGGCCCTAGTCTCTTGTGACAGAGCGTTCCACCAGATTGGAGCCGCAGCCGAGAAGGCCCTGGCTCTAGTTGAGGCCAGCCTAACCTCTCTGAGGCCTGGGACCTTGAGGATGTTAGTATTTGCAGACCGTAGGTTTCTCTGTGGGGCATACCAGGAGAGGCGGTCCCGTAGGTACGAGGGTCCTAGGCCGTATAGGGCTTTAAAGGTTAAAACCAGCACCTTAAACCTGATCCTGTACTCCACCGGGAGCCAGTGCAGCTGGTATAGTACCGGTTGAATGTGATCTCGCACTGAGTATGTGGGGTGGAGAGAGAGATTGTCCCCCACGCCATTGAACTTTTTGTCAATTAACATCACAATCCTAACCATATCTTAAATTGAATTTGGACCACACTTATACAGTATTTTCAGGAGGTATACAAAGATTAAATATCTGTGGAGATTCTTTGACTTAAGACAGAGAGGTTAAAAGAGAATCGGGTTTAAGAAGAAATCTTAATGCAGCTAAATCTAAATAATCCTTACTTCTTCCTTCAGGGCAGTTTGACTTTGACTTGGTGAAATTTTGCACTTCCAGGACTGCATCAGTCTAGTACTGGGTGCAGTACTAGATTATTTGATGTTTAGAAAACAAAACTTGTCATTGTAGCTGTAGAGACAGTGTTTGGAAACATAGGTAGTGACTGCAGAAGTTAATCATTTAGCTAATTGGTTTAAAACTTTTTTTCTACCCTGCTTGCCAATAAAATGTTTTCAATGTGGTTTGCAATAAGCATGCTAAATAGTGATGAAAAACAGTTAAATAAAAGATCAGCAAATTCCTTAATAGTCAACCATAGACTAATCTGGAAACAATTAAAAGACTAGGAAAACACAGTACTTTTAATCTGGTGCCAAAATGAATTGATATGGAGAAGGAGTTTCATTCCATTGATAAAGCTTGATCCTGATAGCCAACCTCCTCATTTCTGGGTACCATGAGTCAAGTTTCTAAGAAATATTTCCCAACTCCGCTTTTAAAAGACCTAACACTTCCTTCCTCATTAGCTAGATCAGACGGTCACATCCTCTCCAAGCAGTTTCATGTAATATTGAATGGCATGGGAGTTTCTGAATAGCATGGGAAACTTGCAGAACCTCACCATGTAAATGTCATGGTCCAAAGCACCTGTGTCTCCGTTTTACCTTCTGGAACTATTCAGCCAAATTATCAAAATGTTAAGCCTTCCATTCCCACCCAGACAAATTCGTCCAGAACAATACAATCATACCAAGCATGTCAAGTTGTTGTCTCTTTCCTGATATGTGTCACCCAGTGGGGTGGTTTTATTTCTCAGAGCTTGCTGGAAACAAGACTGAAGTGGGCCTAGATCAGGATGTGAAACCCTGTGGCCCTACAGATATATTCACTTTCGAACTCCACCCAGTCATCAGCTGGATAGCTCAGTTGGTTAGAGCATGGTGCTGATAAGGTTGCAAGTTCGATCCCTGTTGAATTTTATTGTTTTATTTAACTTAAATATCAGATTTCCTGGCTTTGGAAGTTAGGCATTGTGAAACAATAATATCCTTTCTTTCCCTAGCACTTAGATTTGTAGCAAACCAAACTTATTTTTTGCTTAGGGGCAGGTTGTGGGGGGAGGGTTGACTTCAGATATGTTTGAATACTGTCTCTTTTTCTATCAAGATAAAGAAGATAACTTTGCTAGTTCTGTTCACTGTAAACAGCTTCACTGTTAGTTGCCAGCATTGAAAGCATTGAGGTTATATATTTTATTGGATCAGGTGCTATTGGTGTGCATTATTAAGGAAGATTACATTGTGTTTGATGTAACTTAAAAACAAACAAACAAACCTAAATTTTGCTGTGGTGATCTTTCTGTGTGTCCCCCGCCTCTTTTTTCTGTTGAACATTTTGTTTCTGAAACAACTGTTATGGAATCCCTTTCCCCACTAAGCTATGACTTGGCAGAGAGAGCAAGCTGTGAAAACATTGTGCTCTGTTACTTTATTGGGAAGTTTGTATCATAAAAAGCTAAAGGTCGTGATATGTTAGTGGATTTTCCCACGTTTAGGAAACAAAGATTTAGCAGGTGTCTGGGATTTGACTAAATCATAGTGGTTCTCAAAGGGTAGGGCATGCTGCACTGGTGTGGCAGGAGAGAATGGCAAGTGTGGCAGGCAGAGTCGAGGACAATCAAAGAAACATTTAAATGTTTCAGTGTAATATAGGCTAGGATAGTATCGTTTATTAAAAATATATATATACAACCAGAAACAGTATTCATGCCTCTCTTCAAGAGCATTGGCTATTCCTCTACGGTTTTCCACAACGTATCTTTGTCAACAAAGAATTTTATCTCTGACAAATATGAAAGATCAGAAAAGAGAGAGGCTTATTCCATGAAAAGAGTGGTATCAGTAGGTTTCCAGGAAAAAAAAAAAAATTAAGGGGAAAAACCTGAATGAGGAAAGTGCATTAAGAACTGAGCATGTGCAGTGGCCATGGAATGCTGACTTCCTGTTCAGGGGAAGAGATGGAAAACTTGGGGAGAGCGTGATACTTCCAGGAATCCAGGATGTTTTCCATATCCTGGGAAATGATATGGTTAGCAAACTGGAACCCCGAACAGGAGCACTCCAAACAGTAGCATTTTGTTGCAACTCCCACTTGTATCTGTTTAATGCACATTACTTTGAGGCTGCTAATTTATATGATTGCTAAGTCATTTGATCATCCCCTGCCTCCTGGGAAAGAACATTATGGCAATGGGAAAACCAGCCTGGTCCATCCATCACCCCAAGAATGAGCAGCTGAAGGGGATTTCTTTCCCTTCTCCCTGCCAGAGAGAACACTTGGCTGCAACTCTGGGTTGACCTCAGCTGCATCTACCTTAGGGACAAATAACAGGGCGCAAGGCCAGGATCCCGCAGCTTAGCAGGGAGCCAAATAAATTACAGGGGCAGCTGCACCAATATATTTGTTCACCTTTAAAATCTTTTTTGCAGAGCTGGGTGTATTGCAAAGTGAAGCTCCAACTGTACCCACCGTCTTCATTTCCCCAGTGTGCCTGTGGTCCCACATGGATCCCAGGCACTCTAGGGAAATGAAGTTGGTGGGCGTGACTGATTACTTACCCTTAGTATGCTTGGCCATTGTAAGAGAAAAAGAAGCTAAAGGGATCTCTTGGTGTGCAGCTGCAATGAACCTTCTGTCATGGCCACCATATTAATTTTTTCTAGGGAAATGGGTGCAATTTGGAGCTTTGCTGCCCAATGCACATTACAAAAACCTCTGTCAAAAGACAAAGGGATTAATTTATCTGTGCCCCTGCCCCCAACTGGCACAGGTAGAAGGGATAAATGGATCAACCAAGCTGCATAGTGGGTGGTGGTAGGAAATGAGTCCCTTTTACTTTTAAGAACACTTTTTACAGAGTTTGTTGTTGGGCGTGATGGACAGCAAGCTTCCGGTTGTGCCCACCAGCAACCTCTGTATAAAGTTTAAAGGGGGGGGGGCAAGCAATTAAGCTTGCTTTGCTGGTGGGCGGAGAGAGGAAACAGGACACCAGAGTGACTTGGGTACTACAAGGGGGGGCCCAGCAGTCATCTGGCCCAGCACAGGGACCCTTCAAACATTGAGAACAGAAGAGAAGTGGCACCTTCTGTCAGGCACGGGGGAAAAGGCTTCATGTCTGTACGTGTGCGCATGTTCATGTGCATGGAATTTTTCTCTTCCTGTTATCACAGCCTGTTGCTTGTAAGCCACTGTGAGAATAATTTGATTGAAAGTTGGGGCATAAATCTTCTAAACAAATAAATAAATAAATGGAAAGTATTCAGCAACACTTCTGCCTCTTCAGTTCCTGCTGCACTATTAAATATTTATCCATTCTTATTTAGCTTCTTATAAAAAGCTTTGCAGTGTCAATAGTTGTGCTGCTTTTTTCCAGTCTTTCTCAATATTTACTCTAGTAAAAACACATCACGTTGCAAGCATTAGTGGATATATGCCAGTAGACTACCTCTCCCTTCTGGTGTGTAAGGGGCATACTCACATTTCTTTACAGTTTGTACATTGTATGGTGAGGCAGGGACTATGACAAGACCCCGCAGTGTGTGGCCTTTTCTTTCTTTGGGTTGTATTCGGCCATTAGCACAAATACTTCCTTTTGTGCAATAGAACTTCCCCTCTCTCCCCCCTCCAATCTGTTATGGGGCTTTCCTCAACTCAGAACAGGTCTGTAGGTAGAAGAGAGAAGTTTCATTGCTCAAGAAGTCATCCTTCTGCTAACCGTAACCTCATTATTCTATATTTATTTATATCCTGCCCTTTCCATAACAGAGATACTAGGCAGCTTGCAGATAAAATAAGAACTAAAAGCAGGGATGATGATGGTGATGATAAATTAATAGAAATCTATCTATCTATCTATCTATCTATCTATCTATCTATCATCTATCTATGTATCTATCATCTGTCTGTCTGTCTGTCTGTCTATCTATCTATCTATCTATCTATCTAACTGTCCATCTGTCCATCTGTCCATCTGTCTGTCATCTCTATCTAAAGATCTATTAAAATCATACAAATAATTACAATAAAACCAGTTAGGCACCCTTTCATTAAAAGCAGATTTCCCAAAAGCCTGTTGGAATAAGAAAGTTCTCACCTGCCAGCAGAAAAATGAGAAGGAGGGAGTCAGTCTAACTTCTCCAAGAAGGGAATGCCAAAGTCTGAAAGCAGCCACTGAGAAAGCCCTCTGTTGCATCCCTACCAAGCATGCCTGGGAGAGCGGCAGGACCAAGAGAAGGGCCTCCCCAGAAGAACCTTGACAGGTTTGGATGAGGTCCTTGCATGCTGTGGCATTACATGAAATACAGACATGTACCTGATACTTTCAAAACTTATGAACTGTCCCTAGATAATAAGGGATAGTTGGTCAGTTATGGAACTGTTTTAAGTAGCAGTTTCAAGAGAGAAGCTTTGGTGCTTGATGCTTTGGGGTTTTCTATAGAATATGCATCATACTTTTCTGACCTCTCCCCCTCTCCTTTTCTTCTTCCTTTCTTCCTTTCTCATAGCAGGGAAGAGGTAAAATGGATAGCTTGTGTGAGAATGCTCCATGTTCCTATAGTATTTCCAGGGCTTAAGCATAGCTTGAGCTTCTGTTTGAATTAAAGAGACCATTCTCTTTTGCCTGGTTATTCAGTAGCAAATACTTAACTTCTATACCAGGGGTGACCAACTCCCAAGAGACTGCGATCTACTCACAGAATTAAAAACTGGCAGTGATCTACCCCCTTTTGGGGGGGTTTAGGTCAAAGAGTTGTTAAGCTTTTTTTAGGGAGGGGGAAAGCCTAACCTCAAGGGAGAAAGTGGAACAGCCACCCATCAGCAGGTCGATGAGTAAGCTCCATCTTCTGTTCTGCAGATCGTGGAACAATGGAGGGTGGAGATACAGGACGGGGTCGGATTTTATTTTACCTACGCTAAGGAAAGGGATCCAGCGATCTACCAAAACCTCCTAGGGATCTACCAGTACATTGCAATCGACTGGTTGGACATTCGAGTGCTCTTCATGTATTAGAACAGATTCCCTATCAGGAGAATCAGATGTGTTCAGTGTAGTAATTTGAGGCTGTCCCAGAGTTTTCCTCAGATCTCTTTCCTAGGGAGGAAGTAGTCAGTCAGTCACTGCACTCTCCATGGCATCAGAGGAACAAATATTTTACAAGTAGGAGTAATTAGAGAAGAATTCATACCTGCTTGTCAGGAAAACTGAAGCATGTTGAGGGCTTGTGATGCCCCTGCAGCTGCTTATGTGAGCTAAAGTGCCTTTTAAGCCCATACTGTCTCTTCAAAATTGTCTGACTTTTGTTAGATGTCTGATTAAACTTCTACAAAGCAGAAAATTGCTCAAAAGGATTCACAGGAGTTGTGTGGTCTCTGTTGCCTTTATCCTACTTTGTCCATTTTGCCTGTATTAACCTGAATTTGAGTGTTATTTCTCATTGTATGACCATTTCACAGGTAGTGCCCATTTGCAATAGTGTGTTTCATGCCTTCCACATCTCCCAGTGTCGCATTAGACAAGATATAAAACAAACACCAACCCACAGACATTTACTAGATTTCAAGATGATGCAGCCTCTGAATTACTTTTAACAGCACACTCCCATTTTTATAAGCCTGATTCTCATATAAACTGATAGGTTATTCTAGGGGTGTGTGCACATACTCTTTTTACTGAGATTGGTGTGAAAAAAATAAGTTGACTGTCCCATGGGAAAGTGAGTAGTGTTGACAGCTCTTGACATAAAACATTATGGCACCTGGATGGGGCCTTAGGGTTGAAACTTCTCATGCCTAGGGGCAGGGCTTGCAGAAAATGCTCTGCTCATCTGAGCAGTACATCTGTTGCATGTACATACAAGTTCTGTGCAACAAGCAGTGCTGTGAATGCAAGTTCCCCTAGATCACTGTGCAATCCAGACTACAACTTTTCAAGAAAGCGGGGAAGAATTTCTCTGCAGAACAGATAACACAACAAAATGAGCCAAGCTACTTGGTGTGCGTCAAGTCACATATATGGATTATAAGGCAAAAGGATTTGTTGGAAATCCCTAAAACTCACTTAGCATAGTCCTTAACTGGCACAGTTCATTTTGGGTGGGTGAGCAAACTGTGGATGTAGCTCCTGGCCAGAGGACTGAGGGGGCATGACGGGGACTGCAGCCACAACTGGCTGTGCTAGGGGTGTGGGACCTATCACATGATTGATTGATTCATTCAAATGAATCTCAAAGTGGCTTACAACCAATAAATAACCATAACAAAATAAAACATAATAGCATATTGCAAATACAGCATACATCATGTAAAATAATTAACAAATTTTCAATAAAACAGTTTCAGTTTTTAAAAAAATTAACAAAACAGCAACTGAAAAATAAGCTTCACAATTATGGCAAGTCGTGTAATTAACAAATCAATGAGGCATTTAGAATCTATAAAATGATATTAAAAACATTAACAAAATAGCAACTAAAATTATAAGCTAAGCAGTAAGTTCATTCACACAATCTCTGCACCCCCATGACTCATACCCTTTCCCCTTTAAACAAAATAAAACTGTACAGCAAACCAACAAGACAATACTAATTGAAATAATGAGAGTTACATTTATACTAAAACTAAATTACCGTAATCCCCAGCCCCGACAAATGTCCATCCCACCCACAAAGCGCAAAAAACAACATTTAAAACACCATAAATTAACAAATATTTTAAACATTTAAAAACTTTTAAAAACATTTTTGACATACTCAGAGTAAGTGTGGGTCCTGCACCCTAGGCCATGTGAAAATGGGCCTTGCAAGCAGGGAGCGGTCTTCCTTCCACACTCACAGCAGCAGCAATGTCCCGGTGGCCTCTTAGGAGCCATTTAGCTGATCAGGGAGGGTAGGCTAACCAGCTAGAGAATAAGATCTAGCCAAATAGCATCTGTCCCTGCTTTTGGTCTTCCTTCTAGACCATGGAATCCCTGGTTCCTTGTTATCTACTCACTCTCTGTATGATTCATTCAATTCATTCAAGTTAATGTTGTGTCCTTTCTCTCCCATAAAACATACATCTTGCAGGATTAGATCCTAAAGAAAGAAGCTAACCAGTCATATGATACTGAGACTTGGCTTGTATAGTGGCCGGAGTATCCAACAAGGACCCAGAGGACCCAGGTTCAAATTCCCATTCATCTATATTGCTCAAAATGTGACCTTGGGCCAGTCACCATCTCACAGCCTTACCTACCTCACAAGGTTGTTGCAAGGATAAATTGGGCAGGGAAACCACACACTGAGCTCTCCGAAGGAAAAACAGTAATCTAGTGAAATAATGTACAGTATCAACATATGGAGGTTGGGCAGGGAGCTGGAACAGACATGGTCCACAAGGGTATCATCTCACTCATCAGACACTTAGTCTAGCAGAGCAGCTTTATTGTGTCTATGTATCTATTGTTCTTGGGACAGAATAGAGATTTCTGTTTGTCTGTAATTGAGCTCACAGAAATGGTGCTGGACCCAGTGTTGGAAATGCCCTGAGTGTTAGTCCTGGATGAGATTTCAAAATCCTTCCTATGGTTGCTTGTGGCTACTGTGACAACCATGGGATGTCCCACTGTGTTTCTGGCCCTATGCAAGTTGCTGGTAATATATCAAGATGGAATTCTATAGCAGTCAAGGGACAGTTTGTGAGTGGAAGACACCAATCACAAACCTTTTGTGATGTATAGTTGTAACAGTGGGTTGGAATGGAACTCTTAGGAATGGAAAAAACCTTTGCAAAGATAAGGGGCCAGCTAAAATTTTTCTCCCCCAGAGGCTTGCTGAATTCAGGAGGATTCCAAACTCCCACTGGAGTTTCCAGCTGACCTGGCAAGCTCTCTTGCTCAAGAAGTTTAAAGATGCTGAATTGACCTAGTCAAGTGGCACAAGTATTCTCTCTGGGACTGTGGTTTACTGCACAGCTGCTAGAAATTAAGCAAGTGAAACAATAGCTAGAGCACAGGAGGTAGAGAACCCAGAATGAACCTGGCAGTTTTAAAGCAATCTGGACAGAAAAGTGGTCCTGTTGCTGCATTGTGTCTAAAGCAGGCTTCCTCAACCTTGGCCCTCCAGATGTTTTGAGACTACAATTCCCATCATCCCTGACCACTGGCCCTGCTAGCTAGGGATCATGGGAGTTGTAGGCAAAAAACATCTGGAGGGCCAAGGTTGAGGAAGCCTGGTCTAAAGTATGCTGTGCAACATAACTTTTCATACTGGTTCATAGCCCCGGATGATTCCCTGCAGTCATCAATTAGTCCTCTGTGACTTATTTGCAAGGCATTTTGAGGATAAAGTTCCTTATGCCCTGTAATGGTTCTAAGGGGGTTGCTCGTGCGTAAGTTGCCGCCACTCCTGGCTAGGTTGCCTGGTTGAACCCTTTCTCTCTGGACAGCCTTGCACTCGTGGCTGTCTCAGTCTCTGGCAGAATCCGTCAGTGGGCGTTTCTTAAACTTCTTCCAACAAAGAAGTTCTTTGACGCCAAGTCTCCTCCTACTCTCCCTGCACAGAAGTCTTCTGCGCAGGGAGGGTGTGGGCAGCAGAGTACCCGTGCTCTCCCCACTGGTCTCTGGTGAAGAGTCCTGGAGCCTTTTCTCCGATTCCCCCATCTGCCCCCCTTCACCCCTGGTGTTACGCTGATTTCCTTCCCCAGCAGATGGGCTGCCTCTCTCCCTGCTGGGACCCTCTCCGGCATCGCTCTGGAGTCTTCCCTCCGCCTCTGGCTCCGATGGCAGTTCCCTGACATGCCCCCTCCAATAAGGGTTCCATATTAGCTGCATAACCATTTGCTTTATTTTAATAAATTGTGCTCCCAATTTTATAATCACTTTTGTCTATATCAGTTACCTTATAAACAAAGTGCATTTTTAATTGAAAGCCCTCACACTTCTTCTTTTATGACTGGATATTATCAGAAATCCTCATGCTTGGTAATTTATTATTACTGTTCTATCTTTCAGGATACAGATCCTTCCAGGGTGGTGTAAAAGTAACATTAAAATACGTTAACAGCAGCAATACATAAAAAATCATTGGGATTGTTACCACAGGGCAGTTGGTGGTACATGGGTCCAATGGGGAGAGATCAGCCGGAGCAGGCTCAGGTCTTCCTCCTTCTCTTGGGATCTTTAACATGGTGGCAAATGGCCCTGACTTCTGAATCTAAAGGGGGATGGATGGTGCTAAAGGGTCTATTGATAGCTTCTTGCCCAAGGGCCCAATAGATAGAAGACTTCTTACAGATTTATCAGAGAATGAATTTTAATGCAGTTGAATGAAAGACTAGCCCTTTCCTTAATGTCATTAAATATTAAGACCTCCTTAAGAGCTTTCTGCAAGGAAACAAATGGAACCTTAAAATTTAACTGATGGTTGATTTAATTTATATTATAGGTTTTAATCACATTGAGTCTTATTTTTTAAATTAATTGAAACTAGATGTTTTTTATTGATTGGCTACAAAAATTAAAATGAAGTGCTACATTTGTAGCTTCATCTAGCCTGAGAATACAAAACTGCACAGATTTGTTTATGTCATTATGTTGTTTGACATACATCTGTTCTGCTTCTTAACACACAAAATATTTTTCAAAACATGTTTTGTTTACTAGATAATTAACATTTTCCACATGATGCTGTGTCATGCTGGGGCATTAGATTCATTTATAATATTGCAAGAGAGAGAATTTGGGAAACATTTGTTCAAATTGTAAGTTGTGTGGGCACATTATTACAACCCCCCCCAATTGCTTTTAGCAACATAGCAAGCATTTATTTCTTATATCAGTACATTGGATAATGCAACACCTGTTCATTGTAAATATATGAAACTTTGGAACAATAGTTAAGTGTGTCCAATTTTCCATCTACACTTCTGGGATGAATTGTCAATATATTTGAGGACATAGATTCCATGGACATGATATTGACACGATAGATCTCCACAATGCATCCTGCAGTAAGAACAAGAGCAGACTTTATTCTTTTTCATTATTTTTATGTCTGTACTGGTATTTCTGTTGTATATTGTTCTAATAATAAAAATGCACTTACAAGCATGAACTGGTGGGTCCATTTGGGGTCCCCTTGACTTGATGCAGGTTGGGGAGCCTGTAACTTCCTGATGCTGGATTCTACTCCCATTATCCCATACCATTTGCAATGTTGGCAGGGGCTGATGGAAGCTAGAGTCGAACAACCTCTAAAGGGAAACAGGTTCCTCATCTCTGTCTTAATATGCTTTCCAAAGGCTATAGTCCTAAAATTCTGCCTTCAAGCACTCTCCCCAATTTACCTCTTCCTTGTCATACCACTTGTCCATTGCTGTTCCAAACACAGCAGAAAATTGTTTGTTGTAGCAGCTGTCCAGTTAGGGTTGCTTTCTTCCACAGCAAACAGCTCTTCTTTGGCTGCCATGCCTCTGATCTTGAGTCTTGCCATATTCTCATCATTTTTTTGGGACAGGATTCGCTATTGTTTCCCATGAGAGTGTGAATGAACCCTAATCAAGAGTGATTTTATCAAATTCAAACGTGGCTTTTAAAATACATTTATATTTGCAAGGGAAAATCTAACAGAAACAAGCCATAAGACAAATGCTCATCTGAGTTAGTCCATATCAGGCTTCCAAGCAATAGGGAATACTTTACTACATGACATAAAAATAGGCATTTGTACCCACATATATAACATTTAAATGAAAGGAGAGCTAGATTGCTTTGGAGTATCACATAGTTTATCGGTGTGAGTTCCTACTTGTTTCTTTAGCCCCACTGAATTTAATAGGACTTCCTTTTGAGTTGTTAGTAATTAGGATTGCACTGTTAAGTGTCATTCCCCCCCTCCATGTGCTATTGCTTGGTACGTGCCCTTTTAAAGTACTCTTGCACCATGTTCTTGATTGAAAAGAATTCACTCTGGTTATGCACCACAACAGCAAAAGTGGCATCCTGTTATCGTGTTGCAAGCAAGTGGAATGCCAAACAAGCACATTATGAGAGATGGAGAACAAAACTGTCTAGCTTTTTCCATTTGCTATGTTGTCACTAGGCAGCAGCACATAGTAGATGGGTTTTTAAAAGAGCATTAATTTCCACAGTGAAAGATTAAATGCTTACATGCATCATCTGATAATTGGCTGGCTAAATCCTACCCTTGTTTTATAGACTTAACCTGGTGCATATTAACTGGGTCACTTTGTTGTTTATGAAATAATTGTTAAATTATCTAACCCGGTTAGAAATATCCAAGAAAGCTTGGAGCACCTCAGCAACCTGGTCCCAAAACAACCCCTGGCTTCCCATCCTGACTGCAGGTTTAGAAAAAGGCGGTAGGGTTTATCCCTCAATTGCACTGGGCTTTGAACAGGAGCTTGTTTGTGTTGTGCTAATAGGACAGAACAAGATATTTTAATTTCTGTTTCAGTGGGTCTTCTGTAACACATAAGAAAGGAACTACTTGTTTATTATACCAGATAGGACAAGTTTAGAAACTTTAGGAGTTTGAAACAATTGTTTGTTGGTTTTTTTCAGAAGACCTGTAACATTATATTCTTTGTGCTCTGATTAAGAAACATCCTTTTTTGTTGAAGTAATCTGATCTAGCCAGAGTCTAAACCGTTTTAGCTTGCCCCACAAACTTCCTTGGCCTCTCTCTGCCATGCTACTGCAGAGGTGTGTAACTTCTAGGAAACTGAGTGGGAAGAGATTTGAGAAGCTGGCAGAAAGGTGACTCAGTACCCTTATCAGAAGCTTGCTCCTCAAAATATTTTGAATCTTACTGCACTGTTAATTCAGTAAGTGGCAGCAGTTAGCAATTCATTATTGTCCCAGTGGTAAAACTTGGATGCTTAAGGCACCATTTAATTTTATTTTAATTGACTTGCCTAGTGACTCTAGGGTACTAGGCTAAGTACTCACATATGCCCCAGATATAGACATCTTCCTTCCAAGAGATGTTATTTAAGAAACTTGTTTACTCTCATCTCTTATTTGTGGCTTCAGTTTAGATCAGTGTTGTTTTAATTAGATTTTTAGTTGGCTGATTGACACAGTATTCAAGAGTCCTTTTTTCACTAATGCCCACCAAACTTTGATTTACATGTGGAGTAGCTTCATATAGGTGAAGGTGAGAATGGATTTCTGTACACATACACTTTCAAAAAGATGTTCTTAAAGATTGAGAGGACCCTCTGAAATAGAATGGGATATGGCAGTAGACATTGGGGGGGGGGGGCGTTGGGTGTTTTTATTTTTGCAAATTTAGGTACTCTGAC
Source organism: Podarcis erhardii (assembly GCF_964252035.2). Classification (NCBI taxonomy): domain Eukaryota; kingdom Metazoa; phylum Chordata; class Lepidosauria; order Squamata; family Lacertidae; genus Podarcis; species Podarcis erhardii. Next base: position 14,706,937 of record NC_138509.1, on the reverse strand, counting down.
TTGGCGTAAATATAAATATTTACCTGTAAGGCAAAGTCACCATTGGATATAATCTCTTTCATATTCTGCTGCTCTTATATATACTTTGCAATAAAGGAATTTGTTTTGCTTCTGTCAAACTGAAATAATTAGTTTGGAATCCACAGTGTAATCCTATTTTTTTTTTCTTTTGCCACAATAGAATTAATTCATATAGTTATAGATAATGTGGCTATATTTTAAGGCAATATAAATGAATAGTTGTCAATGAATTCATTGCATTAAGTGCTTCTGGATTGGCTTTTGAGTTTGAGCAAAGACTGGGACTGGCATTGTAATAGGTCTTGGATATTATTCAGTGTTTAGGAATGTTGGAGAACTGGTTTGTTCTTATTCTTTGTACTTGCATCCCCTAAAGGAGCATAGATGAATAGTTAGGGCACTAAAGGAATAATTCTTCTGCAAAATCTGAATTATACTTTATTACTTCATAGGGATGTGGAGACTTAATTAATATTTTGTAGAATCTGATCTTCAGATAATGAAATGAAAGAGCAAAATACCCATTAGGATGACTGAAGCTTGCATTGGAACACACATTTGTATTTTTTCTGGACTGTGTTCATTATATTCTAATAAGAAACATGGTATATAATGGAGGTCCGGGAAGCAAAGGCAGTCTCCAAATGCTTTTCATTTGGTCCCCAACAATAGCCCCCATCTGAAAAACTAATGGACACACCATTTTGTTCTACCAACATTTTTATCCTGTATCAACAGAAAGTAAGACACTGGCAAAAGGCTTTTTAACATACGCACACCCATGTGAACAGCAAGTGTGTAGTTCAGGTGCTCACTCCCATGTGTAAGTTAAGACACGAGACAGTAGTGGTAAACAGCTGTAGGTTGTCCGTAGCCTGTCTTCTCTGCGGAGGTATAACCCTATGCAAGCTGATATCCCAAGTGTTCTGACTGTTTATCCTGCTTGAATTAAGAATTCCCTAACAGGGAGGAAGTTTTCTCTCCTCTCTCCACCTCCACCATTTAGTTCCACACAGATTATTTTCTTCATGGGTTTTTCACTTTTATTTGCTGGTTTTTTGCACATCTGGAAGAATGTGCTTCCTGAATTAAAAACACCTAGGTAACAAGTGACACTGGGAAATAAAAAAATAAACCTTTGAAAGAATCTTAATCTTCATCATAATGAACTGAATTTTCTGTCTGCCATCTCTTCCATGTTCAACAGTGATTTAGGAACCGTATCTATAATACTGAATAGAAAACTGTCATTTGTAATTATTTATCCAGGATAGATCTAGGTAAATAACTGGCTACTTTGAGATTTCTCTGAGCATGTGTCTAGCAAGAGATACTATAGCCCAGCCATAGGCAAACTCCGGCCTTCCAGATGTTTTGGAACTACAATTCCCATCATCCCTAGCTAACAGGACCAGTGGTCAGGGATGATAGGAGTTGTAGTCTCAGAACATCTGGAGGGCCGGAATTTGTCTATGCCTGCTATAGTCTCATCGTAAAAAGCTATGTGTAATGTCTTAAAATATGCAAGTTTTCTGTTCTAGGAGTATCTATAAACCTGACCGTGGTAATGCATCTTAGCTGCAATGGTTAGTTTCTGGTTGGGATTTTGTTTTGCTTTGTTTTGACTCTGGTCCCGAGTTTCTGGTAGGAGGTGAGGCAATGCTAATCTTGGCAGAAGAGAACAAAACCAAGTGAGTAATTAAGTGATGCAAGCCTTTGATTATTTTTCTCTCTCTTCTCTCCTCTCTCTCTCTCTCTGGCACAGCTAGGCATTCCATTTGCAAGAGAAGGAACATTAGAAGAAACTGCTCAAGTTCTACGCAGGACGTTAAAAGAACTTCAGGAAGACCTTTTTCTGCTCGGATTAAAGAACATTATTCTTGAATCTCTCCTTTGCTCAGCTTCTAAAGAGCCAGTTTGCCTAAATCAGTATTCCAGCAAGAAACTACTGACAAGAAGCAGTGAGGGGGTTGGTTTTTCTTTACTGGATTTTTTCTCTGTTGGATTTGGCTCATCAATCTGAGAAGATTTCAAAAGAAAGGGAAGTTGTTTTTGTTTTTGCTTGTTTTGTATCCATTTTGAACACTTACAATTTTTTTTATTTTCAAAGTGTTACCTGAATTGTTATTATTTTTATACTAAAGGATGGCACATAATCACAACGCTCCTTGAAAGACTATGACTTCTTTTAGTATGCCTTCCATCTTTTCAGCTGTTATGACAGGTGTTTCTCTACATGGACTGTAGTTTTATATAGCAAAATTAGCAGCATTTGAAGAAAATTATGGTTTACTATACCTTGATGCAATACAAATGAGAAATCTGGAGACAGAATTTAGTTTTGGTGTTATGCAAGCTACTTCTGATTTTGAATCAAGGAAAGGACTTTGCGTACATAACATGCAGGTATAAAACCTTCCATATGATAAAGACTGAAGTGTGAAAGATGTCTTGGAAGAGGAATTATTTTTCGGTGGGACGGGGCACTGTGCAAGGAATGTTCACTCCACGTAATACAACATCTATAGCACCTAGTAAAGGTCTCAGCAATGAGCCTGGACAGAACAGCTGTTTCTTGAATAGTGCATTACAGGTAAGAAATCTAAAAGAGTGTGTGCCTATCTTTTATACATATTTTTTCTCTTAATTTTTTGTGCTATCAATTATGGTGCTTCTGCAAGAACATCTAAACAGCAAAACAACAACATAAAAACTATCAAACCCTTCTATGAATTTATTTCCTCTTAATTCAGGTACCAGTCACTGGTACAATTATTGTTTCTTGTCTTGGATTTGTATAAATTCGTTCAATTATTTATAAGGTTAAAAAGTATTTCAGAGTGGTAACAAATGTTACTTCGAAATCACATACAATTGCAAGGCTGTTAGCAGCGGTTTGGATTTGACGCTTGGTTGAGGTGAGACTCTATTGCACAATCTTTATGTAGGCTTTTCAAATTGGCTCCCATGTGAAAGTCGTGCTTGGGAATAAATGGCCTGGGCACACCCTGTTCTTGTAAATGTAGTATGTTTTCACTGCTTTTAATTCTGAATTTTGAAATTGTTGTAACCCACCGTAGGGCCTGCTGGTGTAAGGTGCATAATATATAAATTGTGTAATAATAATAATAATAATTTTTTTAGCAAGCATTAGTTGGAATGTAATAATGTCAGGAAATGCCCCATTAGCTTGTGACAATTATTTATAATAGTCCTTTGGATTAATTACACAGTATGTTTAGAATAAGTTTAAGTGCTACCTATTATTCTAATTTTATGAAAAGATTTGCTAAAGCATTTGATCTAATTGCTCAGGACTATGAAACTTTGGTAATAAAGCCAGGATAGACATACATCTGATTTTGTTTACACCAGAGATCGTTGGTACTAGTACAGGGTAACCAATAGAATTAATAAGTTTTATGAGAGCAAGACATATTCTTTTTGATTAGAGACAGAAATACGCAGAAATATTTTTGTGCAGGTGTGATTATTGTTATTGGCTGCTTTAGTTCTATGGATAGTGGCATATCACTTTTGATTTTCCCTTACTAAGAGAGGCATGGAAAACTGTTGAGCAAGTATTGAGGCAGTGTTATGGATACACATGATGGTTCACTAAATGAATAGCAAAACCGCAGGGTTTTGGAGTATATCTGTGTCTAGCTCTGTCTTATAATAATAATATAATAATAATAATTTATTAATTATACCCCGCCCATCTGGCTGGGCCTCCCCAGCCACTCTGGGCGGCTTCCAAAAGAATATTAAAATACTATGATACATCAAACATTAAAAGCATCCCTAAACAGGGCTGCCTTCAGATGTCTTCTAAAAGTCTGTTAGTTGTTGTTCTCTTTGACATCTGGTGGGAGGGCGTTCCACAGGGAGGGCGCCACTACCGAGAAGGCCCTCTGCCTGGTTCCCTGTAACTTGGCTTCTCGCAGTGAGGGAACCGCCAGAAGGCCCTCGGTGCTGGACCTCAGTGTCCGGGTAGAACGATGGGGGTGGAGACGCTCCTTCAGGTATACTGGACCAAGGCCGTTTAAGGCTTTAAAGGTCAACACCAACACTTTGAATTGTGCTCAGAAACATACTGGGAGCCAATGTAGGTCTTTCAAGACCGGTGTTATATGGTCTCGGCGGCCGCTCCCTGTCACCAGTCTGGCTGCTGCATTCTGGATTAGTTGTAGTTTCCGGGTCACCTTCAAAGGTAGCCCCACGTAGAGTGCATTGCAGTAGTCCAAGCGGGAGATAACCAGAGCATGCACCACTCTGGCGAGACAGTCCGCAGGCAGATAGGGTCTCAGCCTACGTACCAGATGGAGCTGGTAGACAGCTGCCCTGGGCACAGATTTGACCTGTGCCTCCATGGACAGCTGTGAGTCCAAAATGACTCCCAGGCTGCGCACCTGGTCCTTCAGGGGCACAGTTACCCCATTCAGGACCAGGGAATCCTCCACACCTGCCCGCCTCCTGTCCCCCAGAAACAGTACTTCTGTCTTGTCAGGATTCAGTCTCAATCTGTTAGCCGCCATCCATCCTCCAACCGCCTCCAGACACTCACACAGGACCGTCACCGCCTTCACTGGTTCTGATTTGAAAGAGAGGTAGAGGTCTTAAATGGAGTTGCTCTGAAGCTGGACATGTATCTGCTTATTTTTATTGAGACAGCCCATTTTTATTTTTTGCATGGTTGCCACTTTGAAACTGAAGAAACTTTATTCAGTAGTGGACCTGAAATGGTTTCACCTGGAAAATATGATCAACCCTATTTAAAACTAGGTCCGTGACATGGGCATAGCCAGGATTTATGTTGGGGGTGGGGGGAGAACTGATCTATCTGCGACAGAAATGGTCAGTTAAGCATTTTTATTTATTTACTTGATGGGGGGGGGCAAGTGCCCCCCAGCTCACTGGCTATGCCCATGGTCCTTGCTCAATAGACCAGAGGAAAAGCTAGAAGAGGAAGTGTTGGTTTACTGTCTCATATTAAGAGGCACTCATTGTACTTCTGTTGCTTTATCTGCAAACATCCAGGACATCAAGCTACATTTTAAATAGTTATATTTAGGATTCCTATCTTTTAAATATGAAAATTACTTCTAATAGTAAGCTGGCAGTGAACAGGAGATAAACTACAACTTTAGTAGTTAGAACTTATACCAGACCTAGAATTTGGTCATATCCAAAATATAGAACCATTATTATGTTATAAACTGCAGAGAGAACTTTAATCTTCTGCTTAGTCAGTGAAATGATAAAAGCCCTTAATTCAGGGGTCAGTAAACTTTTTCAGCAGGGGGCCGGTCCACTGTCCCTCACACCTTGTGGGGGGCTGGACGATATTTATTTTTTTTGGGGGGGGGAATGAACAAATTCCTATGTCCCACAAACAACCCAGAAATGCATTTTAAATAAAAGGACACATTCTACTCATGTAAAAACACGCTGATTCCCGGAGCGTCTGCGGGTCGGATTTAGAAGGCGATTGGGCTGGATCCAGCCCCCGGGCCTTAGTTTGCCTACCTATGCCTTTATTGGTTAGATGCTATGAAGGGCTGTAGCTCAATGTTAGAGCCTAACTGCCTTGCGTGAAGAAGGTCCCATTTTTTTAACCTTATCTATCTCTATCCCAATGTTTGAGTTAGTACCACAGAATTGCAGAGGTGGAAGGGACCATGTGGGTCATCTAGTCCAACCCCTGCAATGCAGGAATCTTTTGCCCAACATGGGCGTCTTTACTAGTCCTATCTAGAGATGCCAATCAGAAACCGTGGAGATCCATTGCCAAGCAGTGTAGACAATACTGAGCTAAATGGACCACTATTGTGACTTGGTATAATGGAGCATTCTTGTGCATGTTCATAAAATTAGTTTATTAAAGTTATTATTTGAAGAGCCATATTTTATTTTTTTAGGATTATCCCTTACTGCAGATAATGCTAGCCTATATAAAATACAATATGACCACCCTAATTTGAACTGCTCCCCAAATCCAATATTATGGGATGCTTTAATATAAAAAAGAATTTATCGAGCCATTAAACATTTGACTATCTTGGTAAAGAAACTCAGATCCAGACAATAACTAAAGCTTTTTAATTAAAAGAAGATGAAGAAGACATTGTCCAGGCTTTAATACCTTGCATTGTTATTAAACTTTCACACAATCAAATTAGCATTTAAATATATTAAAAATAAGATCATTTTGATAGTGAACTTTCTAGCAATTTTGAAACAAAATGGGGCCATTTTGGGACTCCCAGCAAGCGGAAGTATAAGTTTGTACACTAAAAGAAAAATAAATAAAGAAACCTGAGCTTCCATGACCTATGGAATGTTGTGAGCATGAATATAAGAATATTCTACATAATCCATATAATTGTTTGGAGAAAAGCTTCTGGGATTAACTTCTGCCTTTGCTGCTACTTTGTTCTGGGTTGGAGGTGGAGAAAGAACATGCTGCTGGCAATTACATCTCCTCTAAAATCCTGGATTTTTAATTATTTTCTATAGGCAACTCTCATTTCCATTTGGGGAGAGAAAAAAGCGGTAAAGGAAAAAAGTCAGGCAGACTAAGACTATGAGTCTAGCAATAAAGTTTGTGGTTTAGGACAGTTGAGCCATGGAAGTTGAAGGTATCAGTTAAAAACAGAGAATGAAGGAAGAAAGGGAAAGTTGACATACTTGAGCATTGGCGCTGTGGGGGGTATAAACCGGAGTTAAACACACACACACACACACACACACACACACACAAATAAATATATACCCACACTGATAGCTGATATATAGGCAACTCCCCACCTGTGCATGTCCATGCATACATGTAGTGCTGGGAACCCAGAAGTGGTTCATGGGAAGACCCTCCCCAGAGCCTGAAGAGGACATCTTTTTCAGGCTTTGGAGAGCATCTCCACACAAGCCAGAGGCGCAGTGGGGCTTTGTTGAGGCTGTTCAGCCTCCCTACCTAACACCTGACATGCATTTTTCCCGCATGTCAGCTGAAGAGCCTTAACAAAGGCCCACTGTGTGTCCAGCTCACGAGAAGGCCCGCCCCAAAGCTCAAAGAGGGCATCCTCTTTTCTCCAGGGGTGGACTCTTTGTGAGCCACAAGGACTCGAACAGAGTGCTGCCCACTTACATACATTTCACTTATGCACTCAGGGCCTGGAACGTAACCCTGTGTAAATGGGGAGTCACCTTTGTAGCACTGGGTGGAAGAAGAAGGTTTTAAGAGGGTGATGGGGGCGGGGGGAAGGTGCCAACTTCAAAAAGCTCTACAAGCTTCCTGTTGCATGCTGGCTGGAACCATGAAGAAGAACACTCCTAATAGTGTCTGGATATATAGTATAGTGTTTTGCTGCAGCTACATTGCTGGCAAAACTAGTAGCCAGTGGTAGATCCATACTCTCTGAATTGGTCTAATTGCTTTTCCCACATCATGCATAATTTTATACATCTCTTTCGTATCACACCTTAGTTGTCCTTATTAAAAAGATACTAAAAGGCACTGATTCTAACTCCCTTCCAAACTGGGAAACTATGGTTACCAGGTTTGGAAGAAACCAGAATTTTACAGCAAATTCCAGCCGTGGTTTATGATCCTAGCTTGTTATGAATTTCATAACCATAGTTTCCTCGTTCTCATTAAATGGGAAACTATGGTTAATTAAAAACTCTGTGACTTACTGTGGCCTGCTTAAAAGAGATTAGAAAAGGCTTGAGGACAGAACAAGTGGGCAAAAGGCTCATATAAATAAAGTGGCTGAATAATGTGAGGTATGTGTTTGAAATATATTAGGAATATTCATATCACCTAGTTTATTCTGATAAAGCATACCTCTTTCAGTCCTGGATCTTACCCCCTTTTACTCTTTTAATTTTTATTCTCTGGGATAAATTGATTAGTAGAGCATGAGGCTCTCAATCTCAGGATCGTGGGTTTGAGCCCCATGTTGGGCAAAAGATTCCCGCATTGCAGGGGGTTGGACTAGATGACCCACATGGTCCCTTCCAACTCTACAATTCTATGATTCTATGATACTAACTCAAACATTGGGATAGAAATAGAGAAGGTTAAAAAAAATGCTAATCTCCAGATTAGATTTATCCCAAAGGTACTTAGATGCTGCTGATGAATTTATTATCTGTCTAATTTTAGCCAGAGATTCTTATCTAAGACATTCTGAAATGGATAAATTAAAAATCACATTCTTCTTCTTTGCTTTACAGGTTCTCTGGCATCTGGATATATTTCGACGTAGTTTTCGACAACTTACAACGCACAAGTGTATGGGAGATTCCTGTATATTTTGTGCTCTCAAAGTGAGTAATTTGTCAGTTCAGTTCAGTTCAGATTTAGATGAAAAAGTAAGTGTATATTAGCTCCATCTTCATTCATTGAAGATTCATATCCTTCCCTTCCTCCAGTCAGGAGCTCAGAGAAGCTCATGACTGATAGATAAACAATCATACAAAATGAGATTTAAACAACAAAAGTCCTAATAATGTTGTAGCAGTATTTCAAGGTATGTGCCTCGCTTTACTTTCAAGCTATACTTTGGTCACACTGAAGTGAAGCCATGAGATAGAACTTTGTGAAGTGCTTCAATTTATGGACTGTAACTCGGGTTTCTCCAGCAAGAAATTCTTCACTGTGGTTTTTCCATTCATGTGAATATAAATTCACATTCTGCAAGAATTAATTTGTGTCTTACTGCTCATACGCTTTCGTCTACATTGAGTGTCGTCGTTCAGAACCTGTCATACCTGCTCATATCAAAATAAGACGTGCTCCTATTGTAGCTTTCATAATCTGAGCTGCAATCTTAAACCTCTGCCTTGGGAAAACAACCGTGAGTGGTAGTGATGCATGGATCAAGGCTCCTACTTGCTTTCAGGCCAGCTGTCTTAGTGACTGTAGAATGCAGAAGTGCTGCCTTGACACTAGAACAATTTTGTGATCTATTATTCATTTTGATGTCTGCTGTGCACAGTCCTTGCTTTCTTTATTCATCTAATGTATGACTTTGGTTTGGAGTTTGTTTATCTCTGCTCAGGGAAGGGGGGGATTGGTCTGCGGTACTAAGCATGCCACAAAGAGTTTGTTTGCCTTCCAGGGATTGTAGTGCCAGGATGTAGGACAGAGGGTGTTTTGTTGTTGGTGGAGAAGAATGCAGCATTGATTTGTACATTCTGCTAGAGCTTCTGTATTAGAAGTTTTTCATATGTAACAAAAGCAGGAAGAATTAACTTTCTGGGCAGAACGGGTGTTTTCTGAGGTGAAAGCTGAGACACACAGTGTTTGGACTGACATTAGGGACAAGAAATGTACTGTTCTAATTTTAGTAGGTAAGTCCATATTGAGCAAGCAAAATAAATTATGTACATCTGTACAGATCTACTTACATTGCTAAAGCTGTGTTCTGGTTTCTGAGACTCCTGGCGCCACTGCCAACTTGTTCTTTCAAAATGTCCTCTTGTTAGGCTAGACACTCCCTCTGTTCCAGGATTGGGGAACCTGTGGCCCTTCAGATGTTGTTAGACTCCCAACTTCCATCCAGAATGACCAGTGGCTAAAGATGGTTGGAGTTTTCATAGAATCATAGAGTTGGGACGGACCACGGGGATCATCTAGTACAACCCCCGTGATGCGGGTCTCTTTTGCCCCATGTGGGGCTCAAACCCACAGCCCTGAGAAGTTGTAGCCCAGGAGCGTCTGGAGAGCCACAAGTTTCCTGTTCTGTGTGTAATCATACATTCTTTCACTAAGATACATACACGGAAACACACATGTCATTAAGGCAGACTTGCACACATTCTTCTCATTTATGGAGCAAGACAAACACACAAATTATTTTAAGGAATGAGATACATACCTGGATGTTTGACTGGATTAGTAGGCATTCTCTCCGTCAGTCAAAGGGTGTATTGTTACAGGCCACCCAAATCTGTGTCAAGCGGTGCACATGATTCCAAGGGTCTTGGCGCTTAGCCAGGGTTTGTGGTTTGCAAAATTAGGCACAACAGAGGCTGTAGTGTCTTTATGATATATGGTTTATTTGCACATATATGCAACCTGAAGCTTTCATTGGAGGGGTTCACAGCGGCAGCACCCCAAAGCGTGCCAGCTTACTCCATAGTCGCAGCATCAGGATCTTTTCTCTGCAGCCTCTCTTGTTCTGCATGACACATCCCAGCTTAACTGTTCCTCTCTGCTTCCTGGTTACATCCTTTCCCTGAATTAAGCCCTCTTTGTCTATAGAGGGAGGGAAGACTCCATTCATTTGTACTCTTAACACCTATTTCTTTTGAGGCTTTGAACTCCTAATGGTTAATCCCCCCCCCACTGTTTTTGCTTTACTTCATTAACACTTGTTGATCGACTAGTATTACAATGTCCTATACACAACCCAGGAAGTGTGCCTAGAATACACACTATGCTTCCTTAGGTTTTAACCCCTAGATAGTATGACTCAGTTTTTCACACATGCTTAATTAAACACCTCAAGTCACCTCCTCACTTAATTGGCTTTTGATACTTAGCTTAATTGCACACTTAAATGCATGAGTCTAGCTATCACTTCACACCGGGAGACTACCGTATTTTTCCATGTGCATGATGACCTTTTTTTCTGAAATTGGGGGGGGGGGTCGTCTTATACACGGGTTAATAAGTTAAGTAATTGAGGGCTGGAGCTGCTTGCAAAAAGAAGCTCAACAACTGTTTTTGCCGTTTCCCTAAGAAAGCTCAACAACTTCCTTAATTTTTAAATTTCTTAATTTTGGCCTCCCAAAATAGGGGTCATCTTATACATGGGGTCAGGTTATACCTGGAAAAATATGGTAGCTTTTGCCACCCCAAACCTTAATTAAATCATGGCACTAGGCTGCCTTGCACCCCTAAATTCTTAACATTATTAAGGCTTAACATTTCTCTCATTCACACCCCAGTTGCTATCATCTGCAGCAGTGTTAGTAGAAACATTTGTCTTGAGAAAAGGCAAGGAAAATGATTGTTGTGTATCATTACCTTTCTTATTTTTTATCATTAGCCATTAGTTATTAAGTAGTCTTCTGTCACTCTGGGGCAATGTTGCTGGGTCCAAGAGAAAATTATTTCCTCCTATTTTAGTAGCAGATTTTTGTTGACAGCAGTTTAAATAATTGTTAATCTATTGATTAAATTTGCACAAAGGTAAAAACAATATTTCTTCACCAAGAAGTATATTTTCCTTGCTTTTTAGGTCATACACAGGTGTCATTTTAGGAAAATAGGTGTGTGAAAGAAGGGTGAATACCTCTTTTAAGATGATACTCTATGCTTTCCTTTAGTCTCTTGCCAATCCTCCTTTTTCCTAATCTACACTTTAAGTATTTATTATTTATTATATTTCTTGTTGGAAAATGCCCTGGGGTGCCCCTGCAGCCCCCGAACTCACTGTTCTTCCTAAAGGAGCCCAGAGGTCATCTTGTATGCAAATTCCCTGCCCTTCTAGAAGCTAGGCTTGCTCCATATTAGTAAACAGGCAGCCCTAAAGGTTAATAGGGAAATTTCATTGGACTGCAAATACAATGATCGTAGTATTGCTTTATTGTAGAATTTGATTTTTTAAATGAATGTTGAAAAGTGCCTTTTTAAGCTCCTTCCTCACCCATGAAAATTCTTTATTAAAAAAGACTGACTAAAGGTGGCATGATTCATGATTTGTATTCAGAAAAACTCCCATTACACATAAAAATGGAAATTAAAGGTCCTAACGGATTGTGCTTAATTTTGAAAATAGAATTAGGATTAGGAAAATGGAACCAGAAAATAACTCTTAGGATGTCTAATTCTAATAATGCTTACTGGTGGTTTTATTTCCGTTTGAAAAAAAATTAAAGATCGCTGGATGGAAGTTAATATTTTATTCAAGGAGCTTGAACAAAACGTTGGAGCCTTCTCCCTCGTATTGAATATATATATATAAATCTACACGATATTGTATATATAAATCTACACGATACTGATTTGATGCGATCTGAGGAGAAGCCAGAGTATATTGTTTTGTGATGCTTAGGAGACAGTCCTCCACAAGATTTCATTAGTGTTACGGTTAGAAGCCCATTAGCATCATAGGAAGTTAATTGCTCATTTAGAAAGGTAGAAATTATTGCAAACCGGAAGAGGACAGTGTCCCTAATGTCACTAACACTAAGAAGCTTTGAGTTAGTTGTAATGAAAAGTGGATTGGAATATTTCTAGCCATAGATGAAAGCAAATGGGGTTGCTTTTAGTAGTAAAACATTTTTAAAAGGAATATACCAGAGTTAAAATGAATAGAATAATTTCAACCATTTGAGACAAAAAAAGTATCAAAGTACCAGCAATCAGCAAACAAGTGGGTCTAAGACTGTAAGACATACATGGCTGGGGTGTAGTAGTTAAAGTGCCAAACTAGGATTGGAGAAGCTCAGTCTCAAATCACTCCACCGTGAAGTTTGTTCAACTAGACACAATCTCTCAGCCTAACTTACCTCACAGGATTGTTTTTAGAATAAAAATGGATAGTACCAAAAATGGATGTATGAAATATTTTGTACGTATTTATTCTTAAGTCCAATTTTGCTAAAGCTATATTTGCAGATGTTTTCCCCATGACAATTTATTGATAATATGAATGTTTAGAATAGTTGCCGTTGGGTACTAACTAAGGACTGCAATTTGCATTTTCACATTGGGGCTTTTTAAGTGCCTTTCCTGTTGCATCCCCTTGCACACCTGAAAATTTTCTCTTGGTTGTTGGAACCCTTTGCAGCAGAATGGAGTCCAGTGCAAGGAGGTGCAGTCAAACTAAAATAGTCAAATCCCCTATATGTGTTTCAGATACTGATGTCTTTTGTTATGCCAGTCAGATGCCTAACTATTACAGGCAAGTCAGGAACCTATAAACGGCCACCTGTTTGCCGTATCTTAAGAACATTGAAGCCTGGTTGTTTATAGGGTTGTTAACAAAAATACATGCAAAATGTTTTGTGCAGTAACATTCCTGGCAGTAATCTCTGATGTATGGATGTGGGGATGGTATGCTGGTGCAGTCTAGTAAACACTCCTGGTGGTGTGGTGTCAAAAGCAGAGGAAGCAGGCACGTGAGTGTGAGAAAGGGTCAAGAATTTAGCACGAGCATTTGAACCAAAAACAGGATAAAAGTAATACATGTAGCTAAGATGCCAAAAGCAGGAAAAGAGTGAAAGGGTGAGTCTGCAATTAGTACAGTGGTGCCCCGCAAGACGAACGCCTCGCAAGACGGAAAACCCGCTAGACGAAAGGGTTTTCCGTTTTGGAGGCGCTTCGCAAAACGAATTTCCCTATGGGCTTGCTTCGCAAGACGAAAATGTCTTGCGAGTTCCTGCGGTTTTTTCCCCCTTTTTTCCCCCTTTTCCTAAGCCGCTAAGCCGCTTATCAGCTGATCCGCTGATAAGCCGCTTAACAGCTGATCACTAAAAGCCGCTAAACCGCTAATAGCGCTAATCCGCTAAGCTGTCAATGGGCTTGCTTCGCAAGACGAAAAAACCGCTATACGAAGAGCCTCACGGAACGGATTAATTTCGTCTTGCGAGGCACCACTGTATCAAGGTTTTCATATATGACATGATAACATGACAGATACTGGTAACTGGATTCACTTTGTGTAAATGTACACTCACTTAAGATATGTGAGTTCATGTAAAAGCTGACCTTTAACTTTCCTCCTGTCCTAGGGTATCTTTAACCAGTTTCAATGCAGCAGTGAGAAAGTGTTGCCATCTGATGCACTTCGTAGTGCTCTTGCAAAGACTTTTCAAGATGAACAGCGTTTCCAGTTGGGCATCATGGATGATGCTGCCGAATGCTTTGTGAGTATGACTTCTGTGGAATAGCTGAAAATTCTTGCAGGAAAGAATGCCTTGCCTTGCTAAGCACAAACTAGCAGATAAAATCTCCATATTCTCAATTAATAATAAGTATTTTACAGCAGAGGTAATAGTGAGGAACGCTGAGCTGCTTCTAGTGAGACACTTGGTAGGCTATACAGTGTAATAGTGAAGATAACACTGTTGCAAAAGCAGGCGAATTTAACAACTATTTTAACCCATCTAAACAGCTGTATGTTTGTGAATAAGACTGTGAGAAAAGCCACAGTTTGGGGCTTAAATAACGATAGCATTAAATTCTACTAATAATATAGTTTAGCCTTCACTCTCTTGCTCTCTCGCTGCTTAAGTAGAAGCATAATTTTAAAATATCAGATCTTTGAAGCATCTCTTACATACTGTAAATCCTTCAAACGTCCATTGTTCTAGAAACAATCATGTCAGCTGTTAAGAAAGTGATCTTTCTTGAATTCAGAGACACTATTGTGATAGTACTGGCCAAGTCATTGTGTTAATTTTACCAGGAAGAGAAAATGTTATATCTGGCATAATTTAATGTCTCTGCTTGGTGCCTAGTGGGTTGCATCTGCTCCCTTATTTTGCTATTTTAGATGATTCTTGCCACTAATAATAATAATAATAATAATAATAATAATAATAATAATAAATTTTATTTATATCCCGCCCTCCCCAGCCGAAGCCGGGCTCAGGGTGGCTAACAATAACCTGCCATATGGTTACCATTTTCTTAAAAAAAAAAACCCCTATAACTAGTTAAAGTTTTGAGGTACAGTATTTATTCTGTTTGGAATGTCAGTGTTTTGCGTATCTCTGTTTTCTCGGGCTTTTGGTGCATGGTATCAAGACTTAATTGAACTGGGAAATCTTAGTTGATATGGCTCCTGTTTCCCTGTGATTTTGGCTAGGTTTGTGAAGCTGCCTTTCTATATCTGCTGATGAAAAGGGGGAAGTAATATTAATTGGCAGTCACTTGCATATTGCGTACCCATACTCACAATAGTAAAAGGATATGTCATAACTGGTTATATAAAACCCACTTGTAATGTTTTGTAGCTAAAACTGGAAAAGGATAGGAACTCAAGACTTGCCAAGCCAGCTTATAGATGCTAACAAATACAGTATACAGTTTGTGTCATCACAAAATGTGATATTTGCTAGCATTGCAAGCTGGTAGGCTGACATAAAGATTGTGGATGGAGAATGCAAATAGGTTCCCAATTAAACCTTATAACAACTTCATTACTTCATTTTCTTTCCTTAAAAGGTATGTCAGTATGTCAGTGCTGCTTAAGCCAATATTATATGTACTTGAGAAATCACTGAACAAAAGATAATAACGTTATACCAGGTCAGTAAGCAGATAGCTAGGCTCTGCCTGTCAACCTTTGTCAGCCCACTATTTAGATGCTGCTTTGTATTTCAGCCAAACCACTGACATTTGAATATTTGTCAAAATTAATAATGGCAAAACCTGAAGATTTGGTGTAACATCCAATATGGATGGAATACAGGGTAGCTTTCTGAGTTACATTAACTCATTCTTGACATTAGCTGTCAAGCTCCTAAATTCTTAAATAAATTTAGAATACTTAGAAGGTACATCCCACCTGACCCTAAAATGTCACCTTTGTCTTTTTGAAATTGTTAAATAATTCTTATTTTTATTTCCTCTCTCCCTGGCTGCAGGAAAACCTCTTAATGCGGATTCACTTTCACATTGCAGATGAATCTAAAGAAGACATCTGTACTGCCCCACACTGCATTTCACATCAAAAGTTTGCAATGACCCTATTTGAGCAGGTATGGTACAACATAACCATCCCAAACCAATTCAATCCTGTGATATAGAAATGTGGAAATGTGCATGAGAAACTGTTTTCAGTTTTGACTACTGACGGTTTTTATTTCTCTGATTTAGTGTGTTTGTACCAGTTGTGGTGCCACCTCTGATCCATTGCCCTTTATCCAGATGGTACATTATATCTCAACCACTTCACTCTGGTGAGTCTCAGTTCTTTGCAATGGAAAAGAAAAGGAAAAAAAATCCCTTTGTCTTATCTACATAACATACCATATATGTTATGTATATTATTGATAATTGGCCCCCAATTCATGATACAATACTTTCCAGATATCTTTTATTTATATTATAAAAGCATTTGTATACCTCCTTTTGGCTCTCAAGAGGATGCCCCTCCCTGTGTTTTACAGCACTAAAAATTATAAGAGGTGCTTGCTGGATCAGGTCCATCTTTCCAGCATCCTGTTCTCACAGTGATTGACTTGCAAGGAAACTTGCAAGCAGGATTTAAGCACTCTCCCCTCTTGTGGTTTCCAGCAACTGGTATTCAGAAGCATTGCTGCCTCAAACTGTGCAGGCAGAGCAATAGCCATCATGGCTAATAGCCATAGATAGCTCTCTCCTCCCAGGAATTTGTCTAATCCTTTTTAAAAGCCATCTCAGTTGGTGGTCATCACTGCCTCCTGGGGGAGTTCCATAGTTTAACTGCGCATTGCGTGAAGAAGTGCTTTAGACAATTAGAATTAAAATTTTAAAATATGAAAACCAGAGGGAAAATGAGATAATTTTTACACTGCATGATGTGATTTGATTAAATATACAAATTAAACAACATGTGGACAAGAAATACCTACAACTTATATTGCAATATGGTGTAGACAAGCGGGCACTGCTCATTAGCTCGCTGCTATTATTCTGTATTTTCCAAGTTGATTCGTTGAACAATTCATTGAACTGGTCTGCTGTAATCGCTTCATTATTATGTTCCGTAAAATAATATGTTTAGTATTTTACACTCCCCCCCCCCGTGGCCCTTTTTTTTGTCAGTCGTCTCATGTTTTATGATTTATGTGTGTGCAATTTTGTAACAGGAAAATAATAAATAAAATATAACAAACAGAGAGCATTAAATCAAGCTAACAAAATAAAGCTGCAAGCAGGTAGGAATTAAAATAAATCAAAGGCATGGCAAATTAAGAAGACCTGCCTAAAAATCATTATTGAGGAGACTTGGGGGGGAGTTCCATAGCTGAGGGGCTGCAATAGAGAATCTGATCTTTTTTGCATTTTAATTGGCACAAATGTGGCTTTGAGTATTTTAGAAAAGGCAGCATAATGTAGGAAAGAAAATGATTAAAACAATGTGTTATAAGTATTCACCCTTGAGGAACTTGTTACTGTATGTTTACATGACTAACAAGTTCCTTTCTGATCAAATTAGTAACTAGTCTCTCCCTTTCTCTGTTACTGTAGTCTTCCTCCCAATCGACATTAAATGTAAGCTCTTTTGGGGGAAAGGAACTGTCCTCCTTGCTTAACTTGTTTTCTAAAGCTGTGTGTATTCTGAAGCTTTTATTCAAATATTATATTGCAAGAAATGCACACAAAAAGTTGGGTATAAAATCTTAAGAGATTTCAATTAGTTTTCAACATTTGTAGGATGTGGAGGAGCAGAATAGTGTATCCAATACAGGGCAGTGAGCCGGCCGTTAAGTCCTTCATTGCTAAAAGCATCACTCAGATGCACATTAGATTCTGAATCATATGTTGCTCATGCACATGTTTCTGTTCAGCTTGTGAAGTTTGATTTTTAAGCTGAGACTCTGTACTTCTACACCAGATCTTAGGATAAATACGCTTTATTAAAGTATTGATCACAGACCAAAGTCTAATGTTTTTAATTCTTGCTCTATACATTTCCCCCCTCAACTTAAAGCAATCAGGCAATTTGCATGCTGGAAAGACGGGAGAAACCCACTCCAGATATGTTTGGAGAGCTGCTACAAAATGCCAGCACCATGGGGGACTTGAGAAACTGTCCGGTGTGTATATGCTGTTTTCCTTTAATAGAAGCAGTAGACTGAATGGTATCTACGGAAATCTGTGTCTACCTGTATCTAATTGTAGAATCCGCCATGTCTTAATTCATCAGCATACTAGAAATAGTAGAAAATATTCCTGGTTTCATAATGGAAATTGTACAAGTTTGTGTATGACTGTCAATTGTCAATATTGTCAATGTTCTAACTGGATGAGGTTTTCTGACTCCCTCCTTGTTTCATATTGTCAGTTTACTTAAACTCACTGTGGGTGCTTCCAGACAAAGAAACCTGCACCACCTAGACTTGCATTTGCTTTGTGAATCAGTTACATTTCAAGCCCTTTCTGTCTTAGAGCAATATATTTAGGGTGGAAAGAGGTCAGGATTTGAGAGGATACTAAACAACAGGAAGCCGCATTAATTCCAGTTTTAGTTAACCTGGGACTTTATTTGTTACTCTTTTTTTCAGAGCAACTGTGGGGAAAAGATTCGCATTCGTCGTGTACTGATGAACTCTCCCCAGATCATCACTATTGGGCTGGTGTGGGACTCTGATCACTCTGATCTGGCTGAGGATGTAATTCATAGCCTGGGCACCTGTCTTAAACTGGGAGATGTAAGTCCATTGCATCCTGTAGCAATATGTCTCTTCTTTTTTGTTTTTTTGTTTTTGTTTATGCCAGTGCTGTTAAATTTTTGTTCCTTTTTACTATCAAATGGACTGCATGGGCTAGATTTATGGTTGAGCTAAATAGTTAACTTCCTTTCTTTTCTTTTTAGAAGAAAAAATAATAATGACCTTTCCATACAAAAGACAATACAATTTTTGCTTTTTCCTCTCCTTTTTAAAAAGCTTTTCTTCAGAGTAACTGATGACAGAGCAAAACAATGTGAACTATATTTGGTGGGAATGATCTGTTACTATGGAAAACATTACTCTACCTTCTTCTTCCAAACAAAGATCCGCAAGTGGATGTACTTTGATGATGCTCATGTCAAAGAGGTAAGAAAATTAGATTTGTTTATTTGAAAGTTCAGTAAAGACGTTTGGGTGTTTGTGAGAATGTGGGTCTATTTTGTTTTTCCTAAAGATTTTTAGATCATTTTAGGATGGGTTTTCACATATCAGCTCATACTTGCTTTACCTCATGCAACTTGTTCTTGTACAGTTTTCGTTTATTTCCAGGAATCTCGTGCTGGAAACGTGCAAAGTAAGCTGTGCTTATTGCTTCTAAAAGTGTCACTCACTAGGAAGGCACTTTATTTTTGAGAGCAGAGGCTGGTGTTCATGTAAACTACATATCATTTGAGGGAAACTACATATCATTTGAATAAAACAGAAATGGGCTGCCTCCCTATAGCAATATGTGTTCTGGTCCATATATCTAGAGAGCTGTGCAGGGCAAAGGCAGGTTCTTATAGAAAAGTGATCACTTAAAAAGGAAAAAGAATGATGAGTGTGAGGGGAGGGTATCAGAGAAACATGGAGGAGAGCAGAAAAAATAGGAGGCTTACTTAACCACACCTTCGTTTTGACTATACATGATGGATGCCCTTTCTGATATTTGTTCCCCCCCGCAGCATGTGTAATATTTGGTTGTGTGGTATATGAGTGGTATTTCTTTCTAAGTTTGCATTGTCCATTGCTGAAATTGTTCCTGGCTGGCAGTGCTGCTTGTGTCTACATTTCAAATACCTGTGGACTTGTATACAGCACAGCCACCAATGCCTGATATCATGACACTTGGTGCATTGCTCAGAGTGCAACGTTTGGGTTACTTGTTTGCCTTCCTGCATCAGGTTGGAACCCTTCAATTTATAAGCTTTATGTCTTATTCCCTTCTTCTCAGGTGTTTCTGTACAGCTGGCTTTTGCAAAGCTTGTAGCTGAATGAATCATAAATAGCTTATGTAGTTCACCCATCAGCGGCCTGTCCCAGCTGGTTCCCCATTCTTGTTCTTTCTGCAAAATAAAATACAACAGACTGTAGCAGATGTTGGCTAGTGCAAACATGCCATCATTTAAGCATGCTGTTTCCTAATTAGAAGTTCTTCTCTCTTGCTGCTCTGGATGAAGTACTTGCCATGAAATCCATCAGTTTGAGCATACAGTTCACTTTGATATTCTCTGTGGTTCTCATCTTCTGTTCCTACTTGTCAAAAGCCAAAAAGTAACAAAAGGAACCATCCTATTGCAATGTGAATATTCACAACCCCTAAAAGAGGAACTTTACCTCTTTAATTTATTTTTGGTTGTCTTTCTCTGCCGTAAATTACCTGTATTTAAAAAAACATCCCTGTGTAAGGATAAAATGCATTTTAAGGTGCTTACTTCAGTGCATGTCTATGAAGTACAGGTGGTGACCATTTTGCATGGGGGTTCCGTTCTTGGCCCCCATGTGCATCAGTGGAGTGTACATAAGCCTGCCCCACCCTGTTCTGCCACCCATTCTGCTCTCTTCTGGGTCCAAAAGGACCTGCACATCAATTGGACATGTGTGTAATAGTCACCACCTGTACGAAACAGAGTAGTGGTTATTGGAACACTCAGAATGCTACTTGTATTTTGCATGCTATACAGATCCTTTTCTGTATATTCCTTCTGATGGACATCAAGCCTTTGATCTTGAAAGTATGTGCAACTCAGATTTAAATAATTAAGAGGTTTTGTCAACAGTACAGTAGTGCCCCGCAAGACGAACGCCTCGCAAGACGGAAAACCCGCTAGACGAAAGGGTTTTCTGTTTTGGAGGCGCTTCGCAAAACGAATTTCCCTATGGGCTTGCTTCGCAAGACGAAAATGTCTTGCGAGTTCTTGCGGTGTTTTTTCCCTCCCCCCCTTTCCTAAGCCCTAAGCCGCTTATCAGCTGATCCGCTGATAAGCCGCTTATCAGCTGATCCGCTAAAAGCCGCTAAACCGCTAATAGCGCTAATCTGCTAAGCTGTCAATGGGCTTGCTTCGCAAGACGAAAAAACCGCTATATGAAGAGCCTCACAGAACGGATTAATTTCGTCTTGCGAGGCACCACTGTAAATACTCATTGGCATATCATTTTCATTTTTAAGGCTTTTCAGCTCATTTTATATTTTGGAACGTTACTCCATTGCTACATTAAATCTTTTGTATGTAAGTTCATAATGGTTAATCAATGTTTGATTCCTGCCTGCCTCTCTGCCAAGACCAATGTCTTTTTCATATTATGGTGGCAAAGGAGGGAGGCTGAGCAATTCTGGCAAGGGACCAGGGGATTTAGAGCAGTAGGTCCACAAGCACATCCAAAATCCTATTGGCTCATGCCAGCCACATGGAGGGTAAGGTGGTACTTTAAGCTGGTGAAACTGGAGGACTGGGCCTTTAAGCAGATCCATGTAGCTTTGAATCCATCATATAAAAAGCTACCCCCACCCCTACCCTGAAATGGTCCATTTCAGAATTTCCCACTGGCTACTGCTGGTGAAAAGGCTACTGCATGCTGTCCTTGTCCTCAGCTACCAGCTTTTTGTCTGCATGAAGAAATCTGCTCATGAGAATACAAATTATCACTAAAATCTTTAAATCACATAGCCTTTAAGAATATCCACTGAGGGCAATTCCAAAAACCTAAAAGTTCTTGCTCAGGTTTGTCTTAGGAGATGCGTCCAAAAAACCCAAACCCCTCTCCAGCGAGTATTACATTTCCACATAGAGGATGCTGGGGCCGGGGGGAATCAGATTTCGTGATTTTCTCCCAACTGTAAGCATTAACACTCATTCAAAAGAAATAAAAGAGAATTATTTTTAATGTAACCTAAGTCAATGTGAATCTCGGTTGACTACTGGTGTGTTAAATTTTATCGTAATTCCAACTAAATGCAGGTAACCTCCACTAATGTGTTTTGAACTTTTACAAAAATTTCAGATAGGTCCGAAATGGAAAGATGTTGTGACCAAGTGCATTAAGGGTCATTATCAGCCCTTGCTACTACTATATGCAGACCCGAGAGGAACTCCAGTGTCAACGCAGGACCTTCCCACACAGGTGGACCTACAACAGTATAGCAGAACCTACTATGATAGTGAAGACTCAGGTAATCTTTGAGCACTCTAGTTTCAGAGTTTTGTGTGTATTTTTGCCAGTTACCAAGATTTATGGTGTGTTTGCCTGGTGAAATAACAGAAAGCAGAGGAGTTGCAAAGAAATCTTGCTGGATAAGAGATGGTGTTGAAGTGTTCTCCAAAACTGAGTATACAAATAAAATACCATTTTTAAAATCCAGAATTTCCAATGTGACTTGGAATCATTTGTTAATGTTAGGCTGCCGCAGTGCGGGTTATGACCTTCTGGTGAATCCTCAGGTGCTTAGATTTCATACTGAAAAACACAAGAGGGAACAGACAAGGACTTGCAGAGGAGCAAGGCAGAAGTCAGGGGCAAGTGATTCTCTTAATTCTTCTGCCTACCTGTTCTTTTCCCCACAAGGAATTGACCATTGCACAGGGTTAGATTGGGTTTAGATAACATTTCACCTGAGCCCAGTTCCTGTCTTGCAGCAGCGTCTGTTTACACAGTTGCCAATCGCTGTAGGTTTGATGTTTTCGCTTTTGCCAACCCTTGGTGAAGCTTTTGCAACCTACTTGGAACCTCACCCTTTTGTCATTTTGTTGCTGAGCTACATCTTGAAGTCTACTGAATTCCTGATTTGGAAGCAGGAAATCTTCCCCTAAATTCCTGTTCTTGAGGAACAAAGGAGGGACTGTTTTCTCACTTGTTTTTATGGGTTTGACTCATCATTTTTATGGGTTGGGCTCATCATTCTGAACAACAACAGCTCCACAAGGAAGGGCAAATCACAACTAGCTCTTCCTCCTGCCTTGAAGACTGGAGGGCATAACTCAGCAGCAATTAATTCCTTCATTTCATCTTTGAGAAGAGGAACGTATGAACTAAAAATTCACCCCCCCCCAATGCTTTCCATGTATCATGTGAGGTAGCAAAGGCCCAGGGAGATATATTCATTATTCTCTTGAATACTTGCCACTGCTAGAGCATCTTTCAGATGCACCGTAAGAGCTTTCCATTTGATGAACTGTTTGGTGTGGCAGGGAGCTAGGTTAAAATGCTACATCTGTCCCAGTGCTATAGGATCATTTTCAGTTGATTTCGACTTGCTTGTGGTAATGCATCAGCCATGTGCCCTCTGGCCCCCTTCCCTTCCTGACTGGTTGAAGCTAGTTGGAGGGGGATGATCAGGTAGACCAAGGGTGTTGTGAAGACATCATTGTGTGATGGGGTGCTGCCTGCAGCCCTTAAGGAGGTGGTGGTGTCCCCTCCAACCCAATGGTGTGTAATAAGTACTGTCCGGTCACCAATACCCCATCTTGAACAACTTGTGTGCCACCTGAGTCCTTATATCCTAGCTTGATCACTCAGTTCATCCAGAGTACTGCTGTTATTTATCCCCGTGTTTCAGGAGCCGACTGGCTTCAACTAGCAGTCCGGCTGTTAGTGTCGCCCGGCCCATGCTGTGGAATAGTCTTCCCGCATAGATTCGGACATCTCTTGAAGACCTTTTAAGGCCAACAGGCTATTCAGTAGTTTAAACTTTGGCAAGATGAGATGCTTATTTTGTATTGGTTTATGCTATTTTATTTTGTATTGTACTTGCATATTTTGCTGTACACCACCTTAATATTCTAGATGAGTGGGTTTTAAAAAAGTATTTTGTATAATAAGAGTTGTTGTTTTTTTGTAAGGTAATTAAAACATTTCCTGTGCTTTTGAGGAAATTTATCAATTGCAAAAAAAGGTTGTTCTTGGCTGCACTGAGATATGTTATTATGCGCAGTGGTTGTTGTACATCATTGTATAACACTTCTCAGTTACTGTTTTCCATCTTAGCCCTTTTCAGATTTGCCCTTCTAATTCTCCTATCATTTCTTTTTATCAGGGCGTGAGCCTTCTATCGCAAGTGACACTAGGACAGACTCTTCTACAGACAGCTATCCCTATAAACATTCCCACCACGAATCTGTGGTCAGTCACTTCTCTTCTGATTCTCAGGGAACTGTCATTTACAACATGGAAAACGATGTAGCTTCACAAAGCAGCAGGGACACAGGTAATCATTTTCTTCATTAAATGCAAACACAAAGTTGGCCTTATTATGAGCTACACAGAGCCACATGGCTTAAGGCAGCAGATCCGGGGTGGGGGTGAGGGTGGTGGCATTTGTGCTGACTGAGCTCCCATATGCCTCCTGCAGGGCCACCCACCCAAGTTCAGGCGATCAAATGTCTTATCAAAGTAGGGATTTTTCAAAGGTCTGCTGGGCTGCCAGCCTGCCTGTCAGATCCTTAGAGCTGTGCTTCCCTCTCCTTATTTCTTGGGTTGGGACTATGAAAACAAAGCCATTGAAAGATATGAGCTGGGTTTTCTGCAGCTGTAGGAAAAATCAGCAGTATCTGTCAATGGGTGGGCATTTACTATCACCCAATCCAGCTCAATTAAGGAAGGAAAATGAATGGTAGAAGGTAGGTGAGCTGAGGGGGAGCAGGTGAACACTAAGCAATGGGCTAAAAGCAATGGGAATAGTTGAAGACAAGAAACAATTTACTTTCCTTTCTTCTCTCTGTGATTCTTTGATCCGCTTGCTGCTGCTTGCCTTTTGCTACCTGTTTTGTCATTCTGTTGTGCGTTCCCATGCTTTGGATTATGGTCAAAGCTTTGCAACCCGCCAAGCATTGGATATGGATGTTGTGAAAATAAACTGTTCAGAGCCAAAATAGTGCAGTGTGGCTAGTGGACCTGAATATGAAAACCTGGGTTCAAATTCCCACTCAGACATGAAGCGCTTGTGGGATGACCTTGGGCCACCCCCCCTTTCTCAGCCCAATCTAATTCACAAGGATGTTGTGAGGATACAGCGTGGAGGAGACAACTGCTACCTTGATCTTTGTTGAAGAAATGTAAAATATAATTGCAATATATGAATATGCTGGTGTGAAATGAATAAGGAGCTCTTTTGGATGTGGCCCAGTCTGCTCCCACACCCGCAAGAGGGAGTTGCTGAATAATTAAAACACCAGCAACACAGCATTACACAAAATATATTCAAAACAATGTGTTGTTTCCCCCACACCAGGCTTTATTTCTGTTGGTTCTGTTTTCATGGTTTGCAAATTTTTGAAGTTTTAAATATGCTACAGTAATAGGCTCCCAGCCCTAATAAGAGAGGAAGGTGAGCCAGAAAAGGGAGCTGAAGCAGGTATCACTTCTATGTAAACATGTAATTAGTTGCAATTAACTAATTCACCCTGTGCATCCTTACCTGCTGAGTTACCTGGTGCCCTGTGTAGTTCCGATGGTGATCTGAAGAGTTCATGCTGGGTCCAGTATATGTAATCTTTGTATCTATAAGTTCTTTCAGTTGCCATGGGAACCATACAGGCTGGTGAACAGCAAATATGAAATCTTTTTCTTTCAAAATATTAATGCTTAAGGACTTTCTCAAAGCTTGCCCTTGTCAAAATTTTGTATTGTTTCATCTCTAAATTTCAGGTTCACTTATTACTTTCCCTTGAAGGGGCGGTTATCTCCTCCTATTGGCTATGGGCAAATCTAGTTGCTGGGGCTCCATTAGAAAGAGAGTTGTAGGCAGATAGTGATGCAAAGATACGTTCCAGACCTTATGGGCAATTTTTAAAAGTAACATCATCGCTGTTGTTTCAATGCCACTTTTATAGAAACAAATCTAAAGGTGTTTTACAAAACCTTAAAACATCAAATAAAACTGTGCAGAATAAAACAAATCACTGCATCCAGATGACATCTACTCTGAGAGAACTTAAATAACTCAGATAGGAAGCTGTTGATCTGACAAAAATAAGTAACTTTCCCCTAAGATTGGTCTTCATAATGGTGGACTAGAAAATGGCCATTGCAGTGCTTTCTCTTTCTTTTTTTAAAGTAATGGGGCAGGTGGCGGCGGCGAGAAATGCAGAAAATTGCAAGCCAGTTAGCTTAACATTTATTCTAGGTAAATTGTTGAAACACACATTGCTAAAGATAAATTTATCAAGCATATGGAATAGAGTGATAGACAAATCTTGCTGAAGAAGGATCAATATGATTTTTGTAAGACAAATTTTATCTCACTAACTTTTTAGATTTTTGTTAAGTGTTCCAGTGAGCCCACTGATCTTCTTTTAATTGGGGAAGGGAGGGAATCTGGAACGGCACAGCCATTGCGGAGAGCAGAAATGCTCCGAGGAGGTTTTCCTGATCAGTTCGTACAGCTGGCTGATGACACAGTGAGTCAATGCCAGTACTAGGGCACAGCAGAGGCATTTGGGATATTAGGTTGGGGGTGAGAAGAAGGTAGTCAGGAGGGAAACCAAGCTATAATGTAGCAAGCTTGATCATCTGTGGTACGACTGGAAGTTTAACCATAGTTTGTTACCTAAAGCATGACTTAGCGTCACATGCAAACCAGACCATTGTTGGGTGGGGGGTAAGTAAGGGACAGATGATGGGAGCTGTATGAAATTATGCATGGTATGGAGAAAGTGGATAGAAACCCCTTGGGGTTATCTCCAGGGTCATCTGGAGAAGATGGATGGTGGGAGATTCAGGACAGGCAAAAGGAAGTACTTCACAAAACACACAGTTATACTTCAGAATTCCCTTCATAAAATATTACCATTTTGATGGCCACTAATTTAGACAGCTTTAAAAGGTCATTGAACAAATTGATTGAGGATAAGGCTAGCCATGTCTCCTAATCATGACATCTGTACCATGCCTCTGAATAGGAGATGTTGGAGAACAACTGTGGCAGAGGACTGTTGTGTTCAGGCTCTGCTTTTGGGCTTCCCATAGGCACTTGATTGACCACTGAGAGAAACAGGATGGTGGACTATATAGGCTTTTGGTCTCATCCAACAAGGCTCTTCCTACATTCTTTGCATACCATGTTGTTATAGAAGAGCTCAGGTATGGAAATGGGATATATACGTATTTGAGAAGATAAGAGGAAGTTCTTCTGAGCTGTAAGGCAGAACTGCAAGAAAACAAAAGTAGAAAATGATCCCTTCCCCTTTTTGTTACATACATTATTAAATGTATTTTCAACCTTTTCAGACTTGATTCCCCCTCCCCCCATTATTATCTTACACAATATGCTGAATTTCTGAACTGGGGTGGCCAACCTCTGACTTTCCTAGATGTAGCTGGACTCTAGTTTCCATCAGCTCTAGTAGTCAGGAAAGAGGGCAGTTGTAGTCTAGCAACATCTGGACCAACCACAGGTTCTCCGCCCCTGTTCTCAACTGGGCTGATAGCTGTGGAATGATACCAAGAAATGACCGTAAGTGCAGCAGGAGGAAGAGTGAAAAATAGGTATTCACATTTGCTTGGAGAGATGCATGAATTCTGTCTGTTAGTATGGTAGTACTGAAAGGTGCTAGTGGCCCCGGAGGATTTTGAGCCAAAGCTCAGTGCATTGCCTCCTGTCCCTCTGAATTAGCTATTTAACTTACCACATCTAGTTGGATAGTTGCTTTTATTATACTGTAACTCTTCACTTCCAGATACACTTACTGAAAGCTATTCATTTTACTCAGCTCTAGCATTAACCGGCAGTTTGTGGGGAGTGAAAAAGGTTTGCTATTCTTAGAATGCAACACAGCCAATTGGAATGCTCTTTCCATCTGAAGTATATTCTTTTCTTTCAGGACACCTGACTGACAGTGAATGTAATCAGAGGCATATTTCCAAAAAGGGTTCGCTGACAGACCGCAAGAGGAGTTCCAGCAGGTCTCGGAAAAAGGGAGATGAATCACAGCCGTCAGGATATCACAGTGAAGGCAAGAAGAATGGTTTAATTCTTCTGTGTGTCTGTCCAGCATAGATCGAATCTCTTCTTTTGCCTCTGCCAGTTTAGAAAGATGATAAAAGTACTGTTAATTTAAAAGAAAGTTATGTAGCTCATACTGTCTTCTGCTTCTCTTCTTGAGCTGCAGGGGAAACATTGAAGGAGAAACAAGCCCCCAGAACTGCCCCTAAGACATCCAGCAGTACCAGCAGGCTAAGGGAATTTAAAGAGACTGTCAGCAACATGATCCACAACAGACCATCACAGACAAGCCAGGGCTCTCCACGAACAGGGAAGGATCAGGCTGAGATACAGTCACTGCCCAGAGCTCTGCCTGCTCTGTCTCGAGACTGGGAAATGGAGAGCACAAGCAGCGAATCCAAATCAAGTTCTTCTAGCAAGTACCGTCCAACCTGGAGACCCAAAAGGGAGTCACTGAACATAGACAGCATCTTCAATAAAGAAAAGAGGAGACAGTGTGGTTACACACAACTCAGCCCCTTCTCTGAGGATTCAGGTAAGAATTTGGGAGAGGTGTGGGTTGGGAGAGTAAGAAAAATGCATTCATTTTTTTATTAGTCACTATGTAGAAACAACTGATAACGTTGTTAACTAGTATGCATAGCCAGTGCATTTTCTTAGGCTGTATCAGATGAATCTGTGAGGGAAGCCTGAATTATCCCTTGTGCCATTTTGACCCTGTGAACAACGTGTTTGCTGAAATATTTCAAACACACTCAAAGGTCTATATTTACATTGTGAGAGGTCCTTTCGTCATTCCCTTTCACTTGTCTCTGCAAAACACAGCAGTCATATTTTGCTTTTTTTCTGCTGTACAGTAATTTAGGACGCTAGATTAGAAAAGCAATTGAGGACAGCTACTCACTACTGTTTCTGTTGAATCTCTCTGACAGTGAAATTGACTGATACAGAATCAGCGAGTGACTAACCCTGGTTTTCCTCGAATAGAAAAGCCCTTTAATTGTCAAACCAAAACCCAGTCTTCAGTAAGGAAACATCAGAAACTATATTCTCCGTGTGAAAATGGAAGATGGGCGTATTCGCTAATCCTGCTCCTGCTTATCCATAATGGTTAGGGATGCAAACTTTTTTTTAAAAGCAAGAAACCTGCACAAGGAATGGTGAAGACATTTTGAAGTGGTCTCCACTTCAGAGGTTTCAGAATTAGGGTTGCTTGCATTTAGGATGAAAAAAATTGAGGCTGTTTAATGGTGTAGCAAATGGATGGGAAGGAGGTAGTGGAAACTATTGATACGCTCTTTAAGAATTGGAAATTGCTGAGAATTCAATAGAAAAAGGAAAGGCATCTTTCTAGGTGAATTAAAGAAATCGAGACAGGAAGGATTGATTTACATAACCAATTTCTATCACCAAGTAGAATCAACTCATTTAAAGCATTTGTTTTAATTAAAAATAATTTATTTAGAGGCTTCTTTAACATGAATATAACCTTTATGCAAACTCAGGTGGCACCCTCCAAGATTCTGAAATACTTAACTTTAATAAAATGCTATACAGTGCACTGCTTATTTTTAGATAATAAACCAATTTGCAGGGATCAGGTAGCTGCAAAGCATAAAATAGGCGCAAAAAGGTCACTCAGATAAATCAGTGGAATAACAATTCTGATCTGACCTGGCCCTAATTTCAAGCCATAATCTAGGTATAGGATGACAGATTGTGACGATTTTCCTCACAGGACTTCCTTTGCCAAAGCAAGCAGCTTTTCATCATTGTTTATGGTTGTGTTTATTGTAAATTAAGAGCTACTTTCAAACATAGTGGCCACACTTGGAGCGCACAGTCCACTAACTCATAATCTTAATTTGGTAGGTATTGATCTGCACAAAAAAAGATAATAAGCAGAGCACAATTAACAAGTTCTTTGCAAAACAATGCAGGAGGTTTTGTGGCTTGAAAATACTGCTTTGGTAATTGATGAGAGC
Organism: Podarcis erhardii; assembly: GCF_964252035.2. Lineage (NCBI taxonomy): Eukaryota > Metazoa > Chordata > Lepidosauria > Squamata > Lacertidae > Podarcis > Podarcis erhardii. Next base: position 14,677,333 of record NC_138509.1, on the reverse strand, counting down.
TCATTCACAACTGAGCATACCCAGTGGGTTTTTGTTTACTTGCTTGCTTCGTTCTGTTTGCTTAGGGTTATTTCCAGTCTCTATAGCAGCTGACAATCTGTTAAGGGCAAGCTTATTTATCATGTTGATTTGTATTAAATCCAGATTTCATTTAAACCATTTTTTAAAAATATACTTTCAATATAACTTATTAAAAACCCCAATTTAAATCTGATTTCCAACATACCGTCTTTTATCTATCATCATAGTTATCTCTTAGGGGACCTCTATAGAGTCAGGAAGAGGAGCCTGTGCTCCTGCAGACATTGTTGGATTCCCATTAGCCCCAGTCACTCTGGTCAGTTATCTGGGACAATAACATCTGGAAAGCCACAAAGAAGAGAGACTGGTTGCTTACCTGCAGTTGATGTTCTTCAAGTGGTCATCTGTGCAGTCACACAGCCCTGTTGGTGCTTCCCTTCTCCCCCCGACCCCCCCCCCCAAAAAAATCTGCTGGCAGTTAGAAAGAACTGAATGGAAAAGTCCTTGGCTCACCTCTTTAACCAAAGGTTCCTCGTATTTCTGGGAGGGAAGGGTAGTTGTTGGTTAGATAAGCAATCTTTCTAGGATGCTGAATTGTATAGAGAGTGTGACAGAATAAAATTTGATTTTTCACTCATGTTCTTTGTATCTTATCAGCTAAAGAATTTATGGAGGAGGAGCCAAAGGAGCCAATCTCCCAAACGAGATCAAACCAACCCAACAGGTATAAGCAATGGACTCTAGGTCGGGGTGCGCACTATATGATGGATCAACAACCTCGTCTGATTCAAAGGATGGAATCTGGCTATGAAAGCAGCGAACGCAACAGCAACAGCCCAGTCAGCCTGGACATGCCTTTATCAGAGAGCTCTAGCACCTCCAGGTAAGTTTCATAAAAATATAACCTGGTTCCAGTTTCAGCGCTCTAAAGCTCAGTTCACACATTATTCTCTTAATAAATCATCGCAAGATTTCCCTGTTAACCACATTGGGAGCTTACATGGAGAGATGGTCTGTAAATTAGAATAAATTAAAAATCTGCACAGGCCTCCCAAAGGCTTTCATGGCTGCTAAATTGACAACTGAAGAAGAGTAGAAAAAGAGTTTGGATTTGATATCCCACTTTATCACTACCCTAAGGAGCCTCAAAGCAGCTAATAATCTCCTTTCCCTTCCTCCCCCACAACAAACACTCTGTGAGGTGAGGCTGAGAGACTTCAGAGAAGTGTGACTGGCCCAGGGTCACCCAGCAGCTGCATGTGGAGGAGCGGGGAATCAAACCTGGTTCATCACCAGATTACGAGTCCACCGCTCTTAACCACTACACCACATTGGCTACAGGTGCATGTGTTGAAGGGATGCTTTTCATCTCTCACTTTGCCCCATTCCCCAAGCGGGCAGGGCAGCCAACATTTGCCAACAGTGCCCCACTATCTCTTGCAAAGAGGAACAAGGAAGTCCCAAACTGTTTACTTTCTTGTTCCATTTGACTTTAGTTATTCCCACCCACTCTTTATGTTCTGTTCTAAACTGCAGGCAAGAGGAGCCGAGCAGCTAATATTAGAGATAACAGGGAATGATAATTGCTGGGGAGGGATTTCCTTGTTTCTCTGTGCAGGGAAACAGTGTTGCTGGGGGACAGAATTGCCCACAGTGGCCAGATAAAGAAGCTTCTGTACCTGTTAAGAGGTTAATGTATAAACTATGCCTAGGATCTTGGAGTTTGAGATAAAATATAAATTCACTACAGTGTTGGAAGTAAACAAAACACCAGAGATTTCAGCCCCTTGTTCTTAATTTTAGACCTTTCTATGGGAGTGCATTTTGGGGTTCTAAGGAGCCAGAATGCCATATGTGAAATACAGGCTAGGTCTCTAGCTTCTACTTTTAGGATCTGTATACTTCCGACTGAAAAGGTAAAAATGTTAACTAATGTTGAGGAAGGTATGGAAATCACCTTTTGAAGATCTGGCAGGTCTAAATCCATGGCTTCTAGGGCAAAGGCTATACAATAATACTGCACCTAAAGTGTAAAAAAGACTGGGAGGGCAAGGGAGGAACAAAATGGGGAGGGGTGAGGTGGAAAGGGTTTGGTCAGGTGTGGAAAGTGGGTTGGCAAAGGCCTTTGTGAGTAGGCAGGGTTGGTGCGTGGCACAAGCAAGGACAGCAGACCCCAGTAGTTCATATTAGAATAACCTTGCTTTTCTTTGGGTTAAAGAGATTCTCATATGAAGCGACCTGGAGCTTTTGTTCCTGCCTGGCGTAACATTCCCAAATCACATAGCAGCAGTATCTTGGAGGTAGAATCTGCACCAACTGCTAGTTGCTGGTCAAAGAACAAGCACGCCATCGGTAATGGTAAGGATTTATTTTCCCTCCTAAAGTACTTGCAGTCCTTGGAGCATGTTATTTCTATTACTCCCTCCACCTGCTGGTCCCCCCCCCATCCTCACACAAGTAGAAGGCATCAGAGCTGTGTCACACTAGCACAAGCTCTTAGTATTGGCGGCAGAGTATCGTTGGCCCTCAACACCAAAAGAAAGGCTGGTGAAAGCTCAAGGGATAGGCTGTGAGGGCTCAGAGTACCTGCAGTGCGAACAGAACACACTACATACACAATTCGCTGAATAATCAGGCATATTGAGAAAGGAATGAATCTTTTCTCTTATACTTTCAGTTCCATTTAACAGAAATGGCACTTGACCCATTTTCAGTTGTATTATTTTTGCTTGGTGCTGTGGTAGTGGGGAAAATGAAAAGCAACCACAATTAGAAGTAGGCTGTTGTCATCCAGAAAAATACATGGTTTTTTTGTAAACAACAAAGAGCCTGCTGGTACCTTAGAGACTAACATTTGTTACGGCATAAGCTTTTGTGAACTGCAGTACATACCATCAGATGTATGAAGCGTTATCCTAAATTGCGGCATGGGTGGGTATCTGTCTGTACACACACACACACAATCTGAAATATATTTACCAGGTAAATCACTGTTTAGATGCCTGCTTTCATTTTCAGTCTATTCCACACTGCTACATCTAGGTGCAAGAGCCTTCAATGGTGGAGCAGTGGTCATAACCATGGTTTGTAAAAGCATACTAAACAATAGCACAAAACATTGTTTGCAAACCCACTTCAAACTGGTTTCTAATTTGGGTTTATTGGCTAATTACAAGCTATGGTTGGTCACTTCATTGCAGCAACCACCCAGAAGTTGTAGGACTGCAACCCCCATCATTCCTTACCATCGGCCAAACTCCATGGGAGTTGTGAGAGTTGGAGTCCAACAGCCACAGAGTCCATAGGTTCCCAAGCCCTGCACTAAACATAGTTAAGCTTTATTGGTTGTGGTTTATTATGATGTCTGAAGAGAGAGAGAGAGAGAGAGAGAGAGTTAGTTAGTTTAATGTAGATTGAACTGAATTAGCAAAAGGAAATTGGGTGGATGAGAAGCCCAAGGAACAGCCTATCTTTTCCAGACTAATTTGGGGAACAAGAAATTGTACAGCGGTTTGGGTTTTGTGGTGAAAGAATAGAAGGTATAGGAGATGATGCTAAAATTGCATGCCCAGCAAGTAGAGAGGTATTGGTGTGGGCAGAAATAGCAGGTTTTCACCTCCTTGATAAGTCTCATATTGGAAGTAATTGCTTGGTACAAACTTTGTATGAGCTATAGTAGATTTAAGAAAACTGACCAAGTTTTTTTTTGGGGGGGGGAGTGGAATCCTGGAAAGAAAACGGCATGTTTATTAACAAAATGCAGTGTTCTTGATGTTTTTTTTTCCTTTTCAAGGCGGGGAGGTGCTTGTCTCTTCTAAGAGTGAACTGGATGAATTACAGGAAGAAGTGGCAAGGAGGGCCCAGGAGCAGGAACTTCGAAGGAAACGGGAAAAGGAACTGGAAGCTGCAATGGGCTTTAATCCCCGCCCAAGCAGGTTCATGGACCTGGATGAACTGCAAAACCAGGGTAACATGTATGGGCAGGCTATCCATCTTGCACAGAAGCGGTAGCATTGGGGTTGGCTGATCTGTGCCTAGCATGATAAATGGGGAGAGAATGGTTTACTACAAAGATCATTTCACACCTTTTGGGGGTTGCAGTGTAACTTCTGTAGCAGTTTCATATGTACTTGCAGAGTTTGTTAGATGTGTTTCAGTAGAAAAAGGAGGTCCTTAGCTTTATTGATTTCCTTTCCTTTCTGTACTATCATTGGATCCCAAAGGGCTCTAAAAGCATTAAAATAAGTGAAAATAAGTGAAATATTTTTTTACATTGGGGCTGCTGTCAAGAGTGAACTAGATGAATTACACCCAGAAGCTATAAAACGCCCAAGAATGAAAAACAAATATACAGATTTCCACTAGAGATAATATGTTTTGTGATACCTCTTATTCTGAAGGTTTTTTTTCCTGTCTATGTTCTATCCACTTTTAAACAAAGTTCCTCAAAGTAGTTTACAGAAATGGAGTTAATAAACCAACCGCTCTAACCAGTAGTTTGAACTGAGCTTGAAAATGAACAGAGAGCTAGGGAAGCTGTTTTTAAAACCGCAAGGTATGTTCCAAACAATCAGTTCTGGTTAGTTGCGTTTTCACTGCATTGTACACAGGCTGTCATTTCTGAATAGTCTTCAAAGGGAGTTCAACATATAATATGTTGCAGTAGTTAATTTGGACGTTGCCAGGGCATAGATGACAGGTGGTTAAGCCATCTCAGTCCGGGAGGAATCTTAGCTGGTGCACTAGCTTTAGATAATGAAAGGGACATCTGAAGTTGGTGCTGAAATTAACAGCAGTTTCAAACTGTGAATCTGACCCTTTAGGGGAAGAAGAAACTCTCCAGAGCAGGCTGAACAAATATTCTACCTTTTCTGGACTGAGCTTCGGTTTATTAGCCCTTATCCAGTTCATTACTGCTCCTGGGTTCCATATTTAGCCCACCCAGCTCCTCCCTGTATTAGAGGAAAATGAAGGATAAAACTCAATATCATCAACATACTAATGATACTTGCTTCTTAATCCCTGGATAGCTTGGCTGCATTTGACCCACAGTTTTCCCTCTCTTTCTCTCTGCTGTGCTTGTGATTCTGAGAAGGGTCTGCTATTCAAAATGTTGCAGAGCTAAGGTTGCTCTGCGTTAGGGAGGGGATGTTATCTTTTGCTGAGGTGAAGCGGGGAAAGGAAACTTGGAAAGAATGTCAATGAAAATGAAGAGTGCTGCCCCCTTGCAGGGAGGACTGATGGCTTTGAGAGGTCTGTGCAGGAGGCAGATTCAGTCTTTGAAGAGTCACTGCATCAAGAGCAGAAGGGAGACTGTGCTGCAGCTTTGGCTCTCTGTAATGAAGCTATATGTAAGTAATTCTTAATTGCTTCAGCTTACCCCGCTTTTTGCAGTTTACTAATATCTAATATCATCACTTAGGAAAGTAAAACTGGACAGGTCAATGCAAACTCACAGTTGGAAAAAGCTTGCGTGTGTGTCTTAAAAGTGTATGGAAGCATCTTCTTTGTGAGCACCATCATCCCTGGAATTCAGTCCTAGCGTTTCCCCATCCCCTTTTCCGACTGGGGCTCCTTTTGAACTAAGGCAATAGAAAGAGGAACAAAAATGTTCCACTTGATGCCAACAGTTCTGACTGTTCTACCTCCAGTTCTACCTCCTGCTTTCCAGCCGCCCGTCTCCCCCACGGCATACATTTCCCCCCCCCAGTTCAGAGACTGGTTTCTCAAAAAGTTTAAATTCCCAAAGTACAGCATATAGTTGCCTGATCCCCCCAGAAAGGAGAGAGTGTAAGCTGTACCAATTGAAATTTTGTGATGGAAGAGGAGGCATCAGTGTTTCAATAAGTTTAAGATATGTGCTGTGACTTTTGGGAACATGTGCTGCTGCATTTCTTTATTTTGATACGTTATATTTTTGATTGGCTGACTCTTTCCCCACCCTCCATTCCCTTCTTGCTGGTTAGCAAGGTTGCAGACAAACTGATTTCTAATGTCATGGCTTTGGAAGGTTGAAAGTATTTCTTTTTGGAAGTCTGTTCTCATGGATTAAAGGAAACAAGAAGGCAAAACACAGACTTCACAAAGGCTCTGGTAGCAAGTGTCCCAACTGGCTATATCTTGGATTTCATATCCTGACCAGATTCATTTGTATATAGAGTATTATTACAGTATTTGGAGCTAAACACGGCCATTTGAAATGAAACAATTAGTTGCTTCAATGCATGAGGGAGTGACCCATGTCACAGAGAAGAGGGGTTTCCTAAAAAAAGAAAAATAACAAAACTCAGCTTCGTATCTTTTCAGTTTTGATTAACCTGTTTGGACACATAGCTAACCTGAATGTGCATTAATGGGAACGGATGCATCCTTGTGGACTCTTCTGTGGCAGTATTTGCATGTTTCTTTTTTATGTTTTTGTTGCATCTTTTGTTTTTCTCTCCCTCCCCCCCAGTTTTGTTTTTGTTTCTGCTATGTTTTCTTTTGCTTTTTAGCTAAACTAAGACTTGCCATGCATGATGCCAGCTCTAGCACTCACAGCAGAGCTCTAGTCGATAAGAAGCTGCAAATCTGTATCCGAAAAGCACGGAGCCTCCAGGATCGCATGCAGCAACAGCAGCCAGCACAGCCGCCGCCCACCCGCCACCCGCCACTGGGGGGCAACATGACCCAATCTTCAAGGTAGACTAAGAATATTGCAGTACTCCAGATCTGAATTGGGCCTGATCTGGAAAGAAGAAGTGAGCTTATATGTTCCCCGGTTTGTGTGAAACCCCTTCTTTAACTCATGCCCCCAAGCAACTTAGAATATCGTGGACCTCTCCAGGTGGTGAGAATAATTGGATTTTGTTTTTTGGTGTTGAACAGTGCAAACCCTGATCCAGAACTAGGACCACAATCCATTGAAAGGTTAATGCCTCTGTAACAGATGTGGGAAAGGTGTCTTGTTTTAATGGAAATCTTCAATTTGGCAGGGGTAGGGGGTGGAATATGCACTCTAGTGCTGAAGATGGAAGTATACATCTCATTTTTAAAAAGTCTGCAAAGTATGCACAGTGGTTGAGGAATGCTGCTCATAAGGCAGTAAGCTTGCTGGTTTTGGGGGGTTTGCTGTGCTCATTTCTAAAGGCCACTCTTCTTCCATTCTTCCAACAGGGAATAATAGTACCTCTCCTTTTTTAAAGGCTGAGAATGGTGTGGGCATAGGAGCAGAGTGAATGTTCCTTATCCCTAGAGATACTGTGGATGTTGGCTAACAAGGAACCAGCAGGGGCACACAAGGAATTTTACTGCGTGTGCCTAGCTAAGGGGGAATCACAACAACAAAATGGCAGTTTAGATGCTGAGAAAACAAAACAGAACCACTTATAAGGAGAAAGAGAGAGAGAGAGAGATCCACTGCAACAGCCAAGTGCAACAACTTTGCATTAATTGTACAATAAAACAATTGTCTAGTAAGGTATTCAAAGAAATTGATAGTAGTTTGCTAACCCATGCAGGTTTTCTTCACCATAAAGAAAAAAAATAATAGATAGATGAAAGTACCATTTAAAAAAGAAGCCATGTGAAGGCAAAAATGAGAAGATGTGAATGAGTGAGAGTAAAAAAAAAAAAAAAAAAAAAAAAAAAAAGCTTTACAATACCAAAGTTGAATACACCATGTAGAGAAAAGAAAGCCCTTCTATTGATGAGTTTTGGTGAGACATCTTTGGAAATCACAATGATGACCCTGCAATAGCTGTCCACAGGGTGTGTGCACCCTAGCAGCTCAACACTGACTGCCATACAATCAGTTATTGTCTGATTTCTGCAAATCCTGAATTATTATTTTTTAACCAAGTTTGTGTGTATGGAGGCTTCCTAGTCTGCAAAGTAGTTTTAGAATGTGGCACAAAGTGTTTGAGTATGTTCTTCAGTACCAATCAAATTGTCAACGCCAAGTTACAGGTACTGAACCAGGATCAATACTTATGTGGTAGCAAGCTGATTTTTAAAATTGTATCTAACGTCCCAAAATGCACACAAACTAGCAAATAAAATGTGGAAGCATGCCCTTTTCCAAACTAGTATTCAGTGAAGTCCTTAGTACAGTGGTGCCCCGCAAGACGAACGCCTCGCAAGACGGAAAACCCACTAGACGAAAGGGTTTTCCGTTTTGGAGGTGCTTCGCTAAACCAATTTCTCTATGGGGTTGCTTCGCAAGACGAAAAAATCTTGTGAGTTCCCGCGGTTTTTTTCCGCTCCCCCCCCCTTTCCTAAGCCGCTAAGCCGCTTATCAGTTGTTCCACTGATAAGCCGCATAACAGCTGATCGCTAAAAGCCGCTAGACCGCTAATAGCACTAATCCGCTAAGCTGTCAATGGGCTTGCTTCGCAAGACAAAAAAAACGCTAGATGAAGAGAATCACGGAACGGATTCTTTTCGTCTTGCGAGGCACCACTGTAGATAGATAGTCAGTCAATCTTTGGAAGTATCCTGACTTCTGCTCAGTTTAGGAGCATACCGTTTCTTTTTCCATGCATTGGAGGGTTGCTTCCTGTGTTCTGAAATTTGGGGACTTGGTAGCAGGAAAACTCTCTTAATATCAAGGGGGATGAGAACCTCCCTACTCTAGTACTTCAGAGATGCATCTGAAAAGAGACACATGTTCAAAGTTTCCTCAGCTTCAACAATAGCTGTATCATATGGCCAAATTGCTTTATAGTAAAGGGCAAACAGCAATTGGGGTGGGTGTGAGAGAGTGAGTGGCGGGCAGGAAGTTGGTATGATCCGCACATCCAAACCAAGAACACATTTCAGACCTGGGACACACAGCTGCTTTTTCTTCAGAATAAAAGTGGCCAGTTTGAGTATGCTTTTTAAAAAGCATGAATAACATAATGCAGATTTATGCTAAGCCTTCTTGTTACAGCTTTCTGAAAGCCAAAATTCTTTGGGTTGGGGGCAGGCAGAAAGGGCTGGAGAAAAGAGACTCTGCCCTTAGGTATTTCTTCCAAAATCCATGCTAGTTTTGCTTCAGATTTAATAGTTCTCAATCTACCCACCTTATGGTGGTCGTTGGAGAGATGTTACATTGAGAACGGACCATATTGCCCCATTTCCTCTCGTTCAGACTGTTGTGGTTGTGACAATCACTTGTGGAGAAAAACTTAGAAGACATCAAAAGGTTATATCTTCGCCACGTTATCAGCCTAGAGTTCTGGTTATTTCCTCCATTACAATGTGCTGTGGTGTACTGTACACTAATTTAGATCCCTACGGCGTGTATTATACAGACATGAGTGAAAATAAGATCTCTGGAAAATAAAGTTCCATCACAGTTTTAAAATTTGACCTCACCATATGCACAAAAAGTATTCTTTTACGTATTATATTTTGTAGATATGTATCTGTTACAGAAATACTCATGTTAAAACAACATTACTTCAAAGGTAATTTTTAATGTGGAGAGTAAATCAACTTGTAACACTATTATAGTCACTGGTTCTCAGGGTGAAGAGTCAACTCCATCTAAAGTGCTTACTGGTTGAATCTTCTACATGATGGCTTCAAACTTCCTTTTACACTTGCTTTTAGAAAACTTCAACTTAAAAAAAATGTGGAGAAAATAAGTTCTAAGAAGAGTTCTACCATAACACAGTAGATGATGCACATAAGCTAGGAATTGCGTCTTCTTGGTTTTATGAGGATCTCCTCCGCCCTACTCAGATTAAAAAAACATACTCCATGTTTGGGTTTCCCTCTAGATATCTCCAAACTGCAACTGCATTTCACATGCACTTTAACTAGGAGTATATTGACAGAATGCACACCAAAGCTCTTTGTTATGTATACTGCTTTGGGAGTGATGATGATAAGTACCAATGGGACTCATGCCTGTAAGAAGACTAAATGTTATCCTGAAATCAGTAGCCTTTCTTCTCCCACCCCACCAATTTATTATTTTTTTAAAATGCTAGAAGAATTAACAATGTGCCTTGTTGAAGGTGAATTAGAATGGGCGTTGGTGGAGCACAAGGGGTTTCAAATTCCTCCTAAGATTTGTTTTCCAATTAAGAAGCACTAAAAACTGACTGTGATTTTATGTGTGTTTCAGTGAACAGACTGGCCCGCTCCAAGTACTGCTGAGCCAGAAGATTGTACTGGAACCCAGCAGAGAAGCAGAACTTGGGTCCAGTTCTTACTTCCATCCACCTGCTTCCCATCATGAAATGCAGTCATCCTATCCCAAGTCCTTTCTCCCACCTCCTCCTGAAAGCAACCCCTCTTGCAAGCCTTCTCTGAACTTTCAAACTGCTTCTGCTGGTTTCAGTGATCGAGCTCCCTCTTTTCCAAGTAGACATGGGGTGGGTGACAGATCCACTGGAACGGAGAATGAAATCTGCCATGATCCAGTGCTAGAGGGAGTCTCTCCCACTAGTCTAAAAGACAATAAGGATTGCAGCAGTAGCAGTAAGCTCGAAGAAGTGCATAACATAGTGGCTTCTCTCACACCATATTGCAAATTGAAAAGTAACATGGTAAACTCTGGATCTTTGCCTACGCTCTTCCCCTCTTCACATCCAGCGCAAGCACCATCTGATAAAAACAGCATTCATAATCCATGCTTCAAACCATCAGGTTTTTCAGAGAGGCCTCTTGTTGAGCAGCAGTGGGCCAATCACGCCATAACCCTGACTTCTCTTTCCCCTTTGCCCCACTGTCCTCCAGATCCATTGCCGACTGCAAATAGGTACCCAAGAGCAAATAGCCATGAGAGTTTACATCACTCACAGGAAGAATTTGTCAATGGGGGTTCTCTGAAACCTGAGATGATCAGTGCTAAGGGGCATGTTCGCTCCCTTGCAGAGCAATTTCAGCGGTTGCAGGGTGTCCCCCAGAAGGAGGGCACTCATGAGAAAGAAAGGGAAGTGTCTGTCTGTCATGATCAGTATGCTCCAATGTTACAACAGGAGCCCTTCAGCAATCCTCAATTCCTAGGGCATAGGCAGCCAGTAGTTGGAAGGCAAGAGAATGGAATATGGCTTGCTGAGAAGTTGAACTCGTGCCTGAGTTCTAGAGACAAGTTCAGTTCTGGAAATTATTTTAGTGCTCACAGTAAAATGTCTGAGAGTTCTGGATCACACAATGAAGAACTGTGTAACAAAGGGGAACAATGTTCCGTAGATCCTGACTTATCCCCAGGGAAGTTCAACCACGAGGGAGAAGTGAGAGAGGTGAATGACGGCAATCTTGCTGGCTTGGTTACATCTATGCCTGTGGACTGTTGGGTAGACAATGTTAAAAGGTATTATAGTTCTCAGCTGGATTGCAAGAGTGCTACCTGTCTTCCGGTGCCTAGGAACAAGTCGCCTGTGTCTCATCAAGTAGCCTTTGGGGAGGACCCAATACAGAAGCACCCACAGTGGAATGAAGACACAGAACAGGAGATTTCTGAGCTGGAGTCACTGTATCAGGCTAGCTTACAGGCATCTCAGACAAGCCAGTCTGTATCGGGAAGGCTGGACAATCCCTGGCATCCATTGGGCAAGACAGGTAATGTAAATGCTATGAATTGCCATATATATATATGGGGACCTAGACTGGCAAAATATTGCAAGTACTCAGTGCCTTGGAGTGTATAAAAGGCATTTCAATTTAAATTAAAGGCCAGTGGCATTGCATGTTTTGACATATATTGCACCAGTTGGTAACATTGGGAGTTTGCAGTATAATTTCTGTTGCTCAAAAAGGCACAATATGAAATTTTTGGAAACAAATGTGTAAAACGAACATGTCATGAAATAAATGCTTAAAGCACACAAGTTATGCAGAGAAATCTATATCGCCAGGAAAATGCTGCCAACATTTTCCTCTGAACTGATATGCTTTGATGTTCAGTTAATTTCTTCATTTGATCTGTGCACGTTCCTTGTAAAGGTTTCCCTCGGTGCGCAAGTCTATCAAGCTCCATGCAAAAGCTCAAACCTCTGCCATTAACTGGAGTGTTCTTGTACTATTTCCTACAAGTCATACCTACTTTTCTTCTATGCCAGAACCTCAGATTTGATGGGTTATTATTCCTCAGAAGAATTCAGTTTTTATGAACACGATAATCAACAGTTTTGTAGCAATTCTCATTAATCATGACCTATCTTCAGTCAAGATAACCCTCTTAGCTTGGCATCTGGAACTGCATTTTTTACAAACTTTTAGCAAGCTGTGGCTTTTCCTAAGTTTAAAAAATAGAAATGTGCATTTCATGAGGAAGAAGCCACGGTTATGCAATATTCTGACATTGTAGGATGAGTCTTTTACTCAGCAGTTCATGCCTGCCTTTTCCCTAAATTGATGGTAATAGCCAAAATTGGACTGGTAGAATAGAAGGGGTTAGGGTAAGGCCCTTGTAATAATAATAATAATAATAATAATAATAATAATAATAATAATAATAATAATTTATACCCCACCCTCCCCAGCCAAGGCTTGGCTCAGTGCAGCTAACAAGCAATAATAAAAACAAGTTGAATGAATTCAACTTAAAAACAAGATTAAAATACAACAATTAAAACATTGAAACATTAAAATATTAAAATGCAGCCTCATCACAGGTGGAGAAAGGAAAAAGAAAAAAGAAAGAAGAAAGAGGGTAAGGGAATCAAATTGGTTCCAAGCTAAAGGCCAGGCAGAACAACTCTGTCTTACAGGCCCTGTGGAAATAAATTTGTAGTCTTAAGGTAGTCTTCCCCTCCCCTGCCATATCCTTCCTTCAATCTTTCCACTTTTCCTGGTTTTGCTCCCTGTATATGCTGAGCTTTCAATGCTCCTAGGCCAGCATGGGTTGTAATTGAGAGGCAACAGGATGAGTAAATTTAATTCCATGTGTTGAATGGCCATGCCCTACCATTCTTCCTGTGTTCTGCCATCAGTGGCCTTTGAGTGCTCCAAGCAAAGTTCAGTTGTGCAGCTTAGTGAAAAACAGTCACTGGTGCAGACAGTGCAGCTCCTCTGCCAAACACACACATAGTTTTTCACCTTGGTTAATATGAATAAAACTAAGGCAATAGCTGTGAGAGGTACAGTATACGAATATGAAACTAAGTTATGAGTAATTTAGCTATTTTTTTTACTACTGATAATCTGTGTAATAAAAATGAAATGGAACTGTATAATTTTAAATTGTGACTTAATTGTTTCTGAACCTTAAATATGGTGTCCTGTAAAAATAATAGGTTATGGGATAGATTATAAAGATCTCTGTTCTTTTTGCTAGCTCTCATAGTTTATACTACTGTACTGGTCACTGATGGTTGGCAGGAAAAACCTGAATGTTTTACAGATGTATACTTAAAAGTTCAGCTTACCACTACTTTTCCCCCTCCCCTTCCCCCACAGCATCTGCAAACTTACCTACCAGAAAGATGCGCGGTGTAGCTTGCATGGGTCTTTCAAAAACACCAACAGCAGAGATCGAACGTAACCTCTATGGAACCATTGCATCTCCAGTCTCCAAGGTAGCAACACATTGTACATGTGTGCTGAAAAGAGGGTTGTGTTAAATAAAGGAATGCTAAAAAGATGTGAGGAAATGAAGAGGTAGAAGCTGGGCAGTTATAAATACTTGTTTTAGATTAAACCTTTCATCATATCCAGCATTAGAAGTAATGTAAAGGTAAAGGGACCCCTGACCATTAGGTCCAGTCGCGGACGACTCTGGGGTTGCGGCGCTCATCTCGCTTTATTGGCCGAGGGAGCCGGCGTGCGGCTTCCGGGTCATGTGGCCAGCATGACTAAGCCACTTCTGGTGAACCAGAGCAGCACACGGAAACACCGTTTACCTTCCCGCTGGAGCAGTACCTATTTATCTACTTGCACTTGACGTGTTTTCGAACTGCTAGGTTGGCAGGAGCTGGGACCGAGCAACAGGAGCTCACCTCGTCGCGGGGATTCGAACCGCTGACCTTCTGATCAGCAAGTCCTGGGCTCTGTGGTTTAACCCACAGCACCACCCGCATCCCTAACATTAGAAGTAGGGGCAACTAAATAAGTTTACCTGGTCATGATCCTAATACCTTTTTAGTATGGTTTACTGAACCATAAGATGAAAGAAATAATGTTCTAAACCCAAGCACACATATGCCAGTCCTTTCCCAGTGGACTTAAATCGATACAGAGCAAACTGTTCAATTTCCACGTTCTGCTGGAACAGTTCTTGAGCTGGGCTAACCTGATGCTGAACATAGTTGCTGCATTTTAAGATGGCTTCTCCACATCCAGCATAATACCATTATTTTCTAAATCTGATGCAAACTGATTTCTATTGCTTTGCAGCCTTGGGTGGAACCTAACATAGTGCTAAGACAGTTGTTCCATCAATGCAATTCTGCAATGGAACATTCTCCCTCTCTCCTCCCACTGTGCTAGGGGTTCCAACAACCCTCTGAAGCAGATTTGGGGATGGCATGGAGCATGTTTAGGGGAAGAAGTCCTGGGGCACAAGTGGAAATCCATTCGTAGAATGCCCCGCTTTGCTTCCTTATTTTTGCCATTTCTGAAATGGAAATGTTAATGATCGATGTAGTTTCAGTGTCCATTTCTGAAACTGCGTGTCATATTGCTGTGGTCTCCTTTAGCTAACAGTGTTGTATGCCCGTTTTCAACGGCAACATCTCTTCAGGTACCATACCCAAGAAACCACGGCAGAGAGCCAGAAGAGGAAATGTACAGTGCAGAGAATTTCCGCCGCATTGCACGTAGTCTCAGTGGGACCGTCCTCACAAGCAAGGAGGAGACACTTGTTTCTTCCCACAGTTTTGTAAGTACAAGATTCAAATATGAGTGTGATTGAGTCACCCCCCCACCCCAAATAATTTCTTTAGCTTTATTGCCAAGTTCTAAACAGGGGGGACATTTTAATAAGCTTGTTCTATGAGCCGTTCTTACATCTCTTCTCATTTAACAGAAAGTGCCTTCCTGCTTATGCCATTGGCACATTGGTCAGTTAAGTTTCACCTCTCTTTTAGGTTGTTTTGCTGTTTATAGTACCAATATTCTAAACCAAGGGTAGCCAGTCTGGTTCCTTGCAGATGTTTTGGATTACAACCCCTACCATCCAGGACTAGTGGCCATGCTGGCTGGAGGTGGTGGAGAGTGTTATAGTCCAAGCCTTTTTGAGGGCATCCTACTCTGTATCTAAAACCTTTCAACTGCTTTTCCAACACTTTCCCTCAGAACCCCACATCCAAAGCCTTTGCATTAAAAGATTGTGAACAGCCATGCAGTCAGTAGGGTGCTATGGCCAAATTTCAAAGATTCTAGGGCTGTGTTTGGTGCAACATACACTCATTTCTACTAATCATAAAGTGCTTCAGAGTGCAATCCTGTATTCAGAAGGGAATTCCACGGTGATCAGTGGGACTTATTCACAGGTACAACCTGCCTGCTTAAGCAATCCACCCAATAGTGCTTCCCTTCCTCATCATCTCCAAAACAGAATACAAGTCCTTGGAAATGAAATACACTTATAGAGACTCTATAAGAGACCCTTACAGGAGTGTTCCTTTGGGGCAGGAATGCCTCAAATCTTTCTTCAGAGGGCATATGGTATTCAGCTCCCACCTTGAGTTTTAGAATCACTGGAGATGGTGAATATGTTTTGGAAGGATAAATCTGAGTTTGTGTCTGAGGAATCTGCAGGGAAGATGGAAGAATTGGAACTGGAGACCTGAGGATACAGACTGATAGAAAGATCAGGATATCTGGGAAGGGCAGAGAAGATCTTGATTTTCAAACCACATGCAATGGGAAGACTGGTGTAAGGCATTTATTCTTTGTGTTCCCTGTTCAGGGACAAATAAATCATGCATTTATGCAGCATGATGTCTGGAATTTTCTAAAGCTAAATCCAACCCCTTTTTGCTTTTAAACATGGAGTCCACTTCTCCCAAGAGGAAGCTACATGCCCAAATAGGTGGAGCAAGAGCCCTCCTGCTCCATTCTCTTGACAGCATCAACATCAATAGTTTTCTCTGTGGCTTTCTTCCACAGTGAGCCCGCTATACCTTTTCTTCCTTTAGCCATCTTTTTTAGTCTTCCTCATTCTCATTTTGCATTTTTGTTCTCCCTCCCTCAGTGTACTTTCCCCAACAATCATGTGCTTTGGGTGCAATGACCTTCTTTAAGTAAGTGTTGGAAGGATCGTGGCAAACCCCTGAACCCCTCAGATGTGACTGTTCTGCCTCAGTGCAGGGCACACGATGGCACTAGCTAGCAGTCAAAAACAGGCTGAAACAAGCATGCCGCAATGTATTTTTTCCTTTCGATGCCATTCTGTGGGAGCACACCCTTTCAGCTTTGGATGCCTCAGGCTCCACCTTCTCCCTCATCACAAACCTGCTCTCCCCCACCCTATACTTTCGGCTGATCCCAGTGCCATAGCAACTTTTCCACATTGGTACTGGCCTCAGGTTCTAAACAAGCTGGGGAGAAAAGAAAGCTGCTGCTGACTCTTTTCCACCAGGAGATCCTATGGGAAAGGGGAAGGAAGGAAGGAAGAAGAAGCAGTGCCGTTCACCAACTTCCAGCACCAGTTGCAGCCCTTCGTGGACAGGAATAATCCTGCTTCAGTATTCATGTGCTGGTGACTTCCCATTTGGATTACTGCAATGCTCTGTGCCTGGGGCTGCCTCCGAAGACAGTCTACAAACTTCACTTAGTTCAGAATATGGCCATGAGTGTATTAAGTGGGCCTGGGTGAAATGAGCCCATAGGCTTCAACATATTCACTGGCTCTCAGTTTTGTTTCTGAGCTGAATTCGGAGTGATGGTTTTTGATCTTTTAAGGTCCTTCACCATGGCTTGGGACCAGGGTTCCTAATGGACTCCCTCCTCCTACCTGTACCTGCCCACACAGGGACATCTTCGGAGGCCATTCTCAGGGTGCTGCTGTTGCCAAATGAGGTGTGGCAGGCAGCTACGAGAGACAGGATTTTTTGTGCGGTGGCACCTTAGCTGTGCAATGCCTTCCCAATATTTTATTTTTACACACACACACACACACACACACACACACACACACCTGACATTTTCATTGATGCTTTTTATTTCCCCAGATCCTTTTAATCTATTTTAGCTTCAAGGTGTATTTGGTTTTATGCTGTATTATACTTTTTATTGTCAATTCTTTTACTCTTCTTGAATATGAGATTGTTTTGTTGCAGTTGCTTGCCACCTGAGAAGAGAGGGGCTTATAAAGACTGATAGCAAAAAGGAAGAGAACAGAGACCCAGGCTAAACTTCTCTAGCAGTGCTGAACACCCACCCACACACCCATTTGGTTTAATATCTCCAGTCTTTGCTCCTGTCCAGATTGCCACAACTCCCTGTTTTGGGAGACAAACCAGGCACATGTCTATTTATTAACAACTGCCCACTAGTTTGGCAATAAACTGCTTGTGGTGGGTTACCTTTTAGTATTAAAAGGAGTGGGACATCTTATGTCCCTGTGTTTTGATGCTTTAAGACTTTCGCCCCTGCTCCCCAGCCCAGTTGCAATACCAGGCTTAAAGCAGTAGAATGTGAGGGAGTAAAACAGAGCAAAGGGAGAGAAAAGGCTGCTCCCATTTCTTGCCTTCTCCTTTTAAAAGTTTTATCTGCCACTGCTGTTTTGTAGCTAAAGCCGTTGATTGCATGTTAAGTATGAATGCATTTGGTCTTGCCCTGAATTGTTACTTCAGCCGATATTAGGACAAACTCCAGCAAATGTTGTTGTGCTCTCCTGATATTCATGTCCTTGGCTCAGAAGGTGAGATCAATGAAACATCAATGAAACAATTTTGGATTCATTCTCTGTGCCTGAATCACTCTCCTTCTAGCTCAACCAGGCATGATTCACCTCATTCTCACCTCTCCTTGTCCTGTTCTCCAGTAGGACAATTGCTTCAGATATAATAATCACATTCAGGCTTGGGACTATGACTGCTTAGAGCATATACACTCCATCCATGCTGCCAGTATTGAACCCAGCACCCACTGAAAATCTTGCACATAAAATCAGTTTGTCTAAAGGATTAATGAAACCAGTTGCTATTTTGGGGGGTATCCTTTTATTGCTTATGTTGGTGCTGATGCTCTTTGCCCTGGAATGATGCAGACAACCTTCTGGAAAGACTTAATTAGTTGGTCTCAACTTCTTTACTCTGTTATGCAGTGACAAGTGGGACTTGCAACAAAATGTTGCAGTTCAGAGTGCTCCTGTTCAGTGTTGGTCATGTCTTCCGTCAAGATAATTCCATTCCATTTCCTCCGCCTCCTTATCCATTCCTGCCCCAGGATTCCTTGTCCACTCAATAAGCTCGAACCTCATTGGACTGTTGAGGGTTTTTATTGGTCTCCTTAGGGTTTTGATCCACAAGTTTTATTTAATACTTTTTCAAACCTTGATGTTCCTAAAGGTTACTAATAACTTCCTTCTGTTTGTGAATGGTACTGTTTTTACTACCTAAGGGTTGGCACTCTGAAAATTGAGTTTGCTATTGGTGTATACAATGTTTGCCAAGTAATGTTGGTGTACAGAAACTCTATTTTATTAAGTTAATAGTATATGAAGCATTTTTATTGATACTTATTTCCCGATGCTGTATATATCTGGCATTTCAATAAAATTTTGCAGGTTGTTTTTTTAAAAAGAAATCAGCAACAAAAAAGTGATTCTTCAAGCATTTCTGGTCATAGTCACCCATTGGTTGGTGAAATAACCAGTCTGTTTGTCTGTACCTTGACTTTCTCATCTATGAACATGTGGGTTGATGGGAATGGTATGTGTCTGATTATCGAAGGGAACTGTGGAGCTGAGCAACAGGCAGCAGTGAGCAAATTCACTGAGCCCACAAGTAGATCCTTGGTTTCTGAAACCTTCAGGAAATCACTGGAAAGTGTAGACATGGGAATTATTATTATTTATTATTTATACCCCGCCTATCTGGCTGGGTTTCCCCAGCCACTCTGGGTGGCTCCCAACCGAATATTAAAAACACAAGACAGCATTAAATATTAAAAACTTCCCTAAATAGGGCTGCCTTCAGATGTCTTTTAAAGTAAGATAGTTGCTTATTTGCTTGGCATTCCACAGGGCAGGCACCACTACCGCAAAGGCCCTCTGCCTAGTTCCCTGTAACCTCACTTCTCGCAGTGAGGGAACCACCAACGGCCCTTGGTGCTGGACCTCAGTGTCCGGGCTGAACAGTGGGGGTGGAGACGCTCCTTCAGGTATACAGGACTGAGGCCCTTTAGGGCTTTAAAGGTCAGCACCAACACTTTGAATTGTGCTCGAAAACGTACTGGGAGCCAATGTAGGTCTCTCAGGACCGATGTTATATGGTCTCGGCGGCCACTCCCAGTCATCAGACTGGCTACTGCATTCTGGATTAATTGCAGTTTCCAAGTCACCTTCAAAGGTAGCCCCATGTAGAGCACATTGCAGTAGTCCAAGCGGGAGATAACTAGAGCGTGCACCACTCTGACGAGACAGTCCACGGGCAAGTAGGGTCTCAGCCTGCATGCCAGATGGAACTGGTAGACAGCTGCCCTGGACACAGAATTGACCTGTGCCTCCATGGACAGCTGTGAGTCCAAAATGGCTCCCAGGCTGTGGACCTAGTCCTTCAGGGCCACAGCTGCCCCATTCAGGACCAGGGAGTCCTCCACACCCGCCTGCCTCCTGTCCCCCAAGAACAATACTTCTGTCTTGTCAGGATTCAACCTCAATCTGTTAACTGCCATCCATCCTCCAACATGTTGTTAACACTCAGATGTTTGTTGCACCTGAGATTGGGATGAAGGCAGGTTACAGATAGGTTGTGAGTTGGAAGGGGAACTTCAGTGGTCATGAGGGTACCTAAACTGAGAACTGCTTATAAAATTTCTGGTTGGATATTTGAAAAGGGGGCGTGAGATCTCCAAGTCACGACCTGCCCTTTTTTTTCTTACTGACAGCTGGCTTCAAAATGAGAGTTGATTACGATGCAGAATTCCTTCCATCCTCTTGCTGCTCTTTGATGGTTTTGCACAGTGTGGGATTGCTGAAAAGCAGACACACCAAATTCAGATTATGAATAGAACTAAACCTGGCCTTACTTACCTGGTATCTATGCATTGCATATGCCAGAGATCTTGATGCATCGCAACCTGGGAAAAAACCAAAAAAACTGAACGTCCCTGTTAATGCTTCATGTTATCCTGACCCTCAGCTTACTTTGAGTGTGGTTTGTGCTGTCCACATACTTAACATGCTGGAGATATTACGGGTTATGTCCAAGGACAGCCAGTATTGTGCCCTCTAGATGTTGCTGTAGCACAGCTTCCATCCTTGACCATGGGCATCTTTATTTATGCTCTGTCTCTAATCCACTTACTGTAATTTACAATGATGACATGTGTTGTTTTTGATGAAGACCATGGTTCTTTATTTATTTTAAAAGTTGACCTTAGTAATTTTATTCATGTCTATGTCTTCAAATTACGTTGCACTAGATTTTGCAATATTAATAATAATAAAATAAGTACAATAAACAAGGGTTTTTTAAAAAATAAATAAATCTTGGCAATTCTTTTTTACAAGTTCTGAGAACTGTGATGGCCACACCTACAACTTTTCTATTCCTCTTCACAAGCAGTTGCATGCCCTTTGGGGAGTGACCATATCACTCAGTTGTCCCTGCACTCTCCCCCACCTGTTATCCCAGTTCTTTACTTGCCTGGTTTTCCCCCCGGTTCTGTGTTTAATCATCATTTTCAATTCTATTTCCCTTTTTCCCTTTTGTCAAAAGGAAGTGTCCAATGAGAGGAAAATGCCAGTGGAAGCCAGACACCGTTCCTCCAGCACCACTTCCCTCACTTTCCCTCACGATTCTCCTCCTGTGTTACCCTTTGATCCCCAGCACTATTCAACCCAACTGCAGCACCTCTCCCATGATGCACCAGTGCCTAGCATGGTGGGCAAGACACATAGGCCATCAGGTAATCACTGGGCTCTTCCTCCTCCTCCTCCTGTGTCATGGGAGAGTAAGTACGCCGCTCTTTCATCAGCTGTAGCACAAGGCTGGGCTCTTCTGCAATAGTGATGCTTTTGATCCCTCCAGCTGCCTGGAATGATGCATGACCTTTCCACAATATGTTGTCTTAACACACCGCACTGCTCAATCTATACTGTAGCGAGTGGGCATATAAAATAACCTGTTCATCTTTAGCCTATGTTAAGTAGCAGTATTTCTTCATCCTGTCATGGAGGTATATCTGTCATATGACTATATCCCCCCACAAAGAAAAGGGTGTGAGAAGAGTTGGCATTGTTTGTTTAAGTTGTTGTTTTTACATACTAGTTATAGGCTTATCAAGTTTGATGGAGGTATGGGATGAAGAATATCAGTCATTTTCTTCAATATTACAACACCCTACCATCCTACCGACCATTGAAGCCTTTACTCTTGAGAAGCGAGGGGCAGTACTGTGTTGTTGTTTTCTTTCCCCAAACCTGAACCTGTTGCCTCTTCCTTCTAACCCTGGAGTCACCTTTAGGAGAAGGAGGATGTATGATATTTCATATCTGTCGTAAGCACCCTAGTGACCCTGTGTGAGGGGGCCGTAGTCAGGTTTTGCCTATAGTTCAGTATTGTCCCCAAGGAATGAATAGCAGCTATTTACGAATTTTGCTAGTGTTTTGTTTTAAAGCACTCAAAACACCTTTGCTAGTAGCTTTTGAGGTACATTGTTGATATATCATTACTTAAAAAACCAACAAAAAACATCTGCTCGGGGCAAATAATTTTACATTTTTCCTTTTCTCAGGAAATCAGAAGAACATCCAAAAAATTTTGGCTGTGCCTGACAGGGGTGAAACTTTCCAAGGTGAAGACAACCCAGCTGTGGCACTGAACTATGGGAGCCTCACGTACAAACAGCAGGGCCTGCCTTCTCAACTTGGGCAGAGACCTCTTCTTAATCAACATTTAGGAAGCAAAGAAGCATCTGGCCCCGCTGGCCACTGGCTGCAGATGAGTCACACTGCCAGACAAACAGCAACACTGCCAGATAGACAAACAGTACACTGGGGATACGCTGCTCCAACAAGCAAGGGATCACAAAAACATTTACTCCAGCAGCCACTGCAGCAAGGAAAACGGGATGCTTGTGCCGCTGACTGTAGGTCGCCGCTTGGCTCGAGTTACAGTACCTTAAGCATACCTCAGTGGGCTTCAAGAGACACAGGTGGCTTTCAAGGTTGTCCAGTGCCACCCACACAGGCCAAGGCTCCAGGTCCCAGAAGGGTAGATATGCCCCCAGATGAAGACTGGCGGCAGAATAGCTATACCTCTCAGCCTGGAGCAAGGAGAGTGTTGCCAGTGCACATGATAGATGGAACTTATTCATCTGCTTCCGAAGCTCACCGTAGGATGCTGGCCCGTGCAGCTGCTGCTTCCATGCACAACAGCAACTGGTGAGGTCTCTTTAACTTCAGAAGGGATCGCCCCCTTATGAAACAGGTTGTCCGAGCTATAGTTGATAAGACAGCAAGATTTTTTTTCAGTCCGTGTCTGTGCCAGTCTTGTCTTTAAAAGTAGCTATACGATAAGTGAAAGCTAATTGCACTGTGTTTCTGTACTGCCGAACCGCTGTCCATGGGGAACTTTTTGGAGACTCCATTCTCAGCCTCTCTCCACAGAAAATGGTTTCAGGCCCACTAGCAATTGGAAGAAGAGCAAGAGCTGCAAATGAAGTCAGTTGTTGACAACAGGCTATGTTTAAAAGGACTTAAGTCATGAAAAGCATCGCTACTAATCCCATACGCCAACCCATTATTCAGTTTTGAGTTCTTCTTCTCCGTTAGGTGGGGCCTGATAAACTTCCCATGTTCTCTGAAGTTAGAGATTTGGCAGTGCTTATGGGTTAATGAGGCAAATGTATCCTTCTTTGTGTTGAGATGTTAGGCACAGATGACTGCCGTAGGTGCTAGTTCGGAGCTGGAAAGAAGGCATAGCTCATGTGTAAATCAGGCCTTCTCCCACTTCCTCAAAGCAGACTAACAGTGATTCAGAAAGCAAAGACTGTTAAGGCTGCACACTTAATTATAACATTGTAAACACAGAATCACTTTAACTATTTTAGGGTCAAACATACTTGCCTTTGTAAGTATTTTTCAAATAAATTTATGAAATAGTTATATTTATTGGGTGGTGTATGAATTGCTCTTTTTGTCTTTCAACCAGGCGATTTAAAAAACCTAACAAACTGGTATTCTACAGTTCTTGCACATTCATTAGCTCTTACTTTTGCTTTGCACATGAGCTGCATATTATGGAAACTATCCCCTGGCATCTGATACAGGTTCGCTCATGAGCCTGTATTTGGAGCAAACCTCTGGAAACAGGTAGGACTTCCCACTCTATAGGCAGAGGTCTAAGAGTACCGTGCTGCTATGTTTTTGGCATCCGTCTGTCTGGAGAGACAAGGGAGTGTGCCTCCAGAGGTGAAGACAAACGGCTGCATTAGCAGCACCAAAGTAACCTCAGGGCGCAAGCCTGGGCAGTGTGTTTGGAGGTTTTTGACTGCCCAGATGACAGGACTCCCCCTCCCCTCTCATCCTCACTGATGTGGTCCAAAGAGAAGCAGAGCTACACGTTTGACACCAGCTTGGCTACAGGAGTTGCTAGACGGGGGCGTACCAAGGCACCATCCAGCCACCTTAGGGACTCCAGATTTGCGTAGGATTTACTTCTTAGCCTTTTCTTCTCCCAAAGATGTTCCTAACTCACCAAGGATTTGAGACCCATCAGCTACCCTCACCTGGTTTAGCCAGCCAATCAAAGCCATTTCCAGGGTGTGGCTGCTGTTACATGCTGGCAACTTCTAGTAGCCACGGGTGAAAGCTGAGTGCAGGGTATGGACCAAAGGTGGACAAATTACCCCAGAAGCAGCACAATATGCCCCCCAACAGAGATACTACCTCTCCCCTAACACCCTATACTAGTGTGGTTATTCTATAAACATATGTAGAAGTTCACCAGTGTGGCTGGATGAAGGCCAAGAAGTTCAAATCCCAGCTCAGTCATCAAGCTTGCCAGGCAACTTTTGGCCAATCGGTCTCATACCCTACCTCATAGGGTCATTGTGAATATTAAATTGAAAGGTAAGGCACATGTATGCTGACCTGAGCTCTTTGGAGGAAAGGGGGGGGGGTAATTAAAGATAAAAATTAAAAGATAAAACAATTTGTTAACAGGTAAGGAATCTCCATACCATCTGCTGCCTGTCAGAGTTAGTCTGAGACTTTATTTGAAGGAAAACTGCTCTCTGCCTGTTAGAGGGGCTGGGCTGGCTACTGACTTCCATATGATCTCCGTTCCTTTTGGGATTTTTTTACATTGCCCGTAGCTCCTGCTAAAAGGTAGGTGTGTTGAATTGGTAATTAATTGCTTTTAAAAAATTAGATATTTTGAACTTAGGAGCTAGCTCTACCAGGAGTGTTGGTGTGTGAAAAATCTGAGCTTTGTGAATTGTTCTTCTTTGTCTCATTGCTTGAGTCCTGCAAGAACCTGGCACATTGTTACATTATCCTTTTAGGAAATATCGTCAAAGACTTGCCAGTGTTACAATGAACACCATTGTTTGCTCCCACACAGAAACTATTAGACTGAAAAGTGGATTGTTAAGTTCTTGACCTCCATATAAAACCTAGACTGCTGCCTAGTGTTCCTTCTAAATACATATGCCAAATTGTCATCCTGCTCGACAATTATGCTTTTTTTCCTAGTGCAACTTACTAAATGTACAGCTCATTTAACATGATGCTGTGGTTTCTGGGGTTTGTTTTTTGTTTTTTTGCATGCAGTCTGAGCACTGAGCTGCAGATAATATTTTTACACCTGACCTAAATGTGATATGGTTGCCCATTCAATTTTCAGTATTCCTCTGTAGCACTGTCTCTAGTAACAACTACGCTCAGAGCAACCTTTTAAAAGCTCTCATGTCACCTGCTAGTGGTGATGCAGGAGCGATCAGCTGGAGTGAATTGCCTTGTTACAAAGCTGAATAGAGCACAGCTGTGCCAAAAACAGTCTTACTGGGCTGCAAATCAAGGCCAAAGGCTCGTATCAGCGATGTGCGAGCATCATTGTGAACCCTGACTTCTGATGCTGCCTCGATTCTGGTGAAAAGTAAGTACATTGAGTATAAGGTGAAACAGAGGCTGCTATTTCACTTTTGATTTTATTTTTTGCTTTGTAGATGAGGATTTGTGAAGACACTGGTTTTCTTACATTTTAATACTTTTAAGGTGGTAGAATAAGGTAACAAAAGACAACACACAAATTAGGTTACAAGGTGGTGATCTATATGCCCTTATCGTTTGGCTGGAATCCAGGCTAATGAAGAAGGTGCTAGTGAGAGGGGCAAGGGTTAGCTGGAAAATAAATGCAAATTTGATCACGTTTGAATTCCTACATATTGTAAGTATTTTGTTGCAATCAGCTTGGCCTGTGGTCAGGGATGTTGCTACAGGCACTATTAATATAGGTGGGCTATAATTTTAAATAAATGGGAGTGGAGAGAGAAGTATGTGTGTTAAGAGAAAGGTGAGTTAAGGAGTGTTTGAAAATGTGGCTTGGGTTAAGGATTCAGCATGTTCTGTGTCGGGTGTAGCAATGTGTATAGATGTTAGGAGACTGCAGGTTTTGGTGTCCTCGGGTGTCTTCCCGTGTAAAAGTTGGGGTGTCTAGGCGAGACTATATATATTTATTAGATGTTATGCGTCCTCACATTTGTGAGTTCGGCAGAGTGCATCCTTTTGCAGCTTATAAAGAAGCTTAGATAGGCTAGTTTTAGCCTTTCAGTTTAAGTAATGCAAGATGCTTTAAGGCAGACTGGATTCTCCTGATATCCCCCCCTTCCTCCCCCTTAAAAGAATAATCACACAAGCAACATTGTAAAAGGTAAAAATAACCTTTACTCA
Organism: Podarcis erhardii; assembly: GCF_964252035.2. NCBI lineage: Eukaryota > Metazoa > Chordata > Lepidosauria > Squamata > Lacertidae > Podarcis > Podarcis erhardii. The sequence continues at coordinate 14,651,331 of NC_138509.1, read as the reverse complement.
GTTTCTGTTGCAGAATAACAGATACAGTAGCTTTGTTCAGGTAGGCTTAAAATGACACTTCAATTAGACATGCTTCAGTTTAGCTTCAGATGATGTCTGAACTGCGAAGCTCAGCCATGCAGATTGTTTTCAGCTTTGTGGCTTGTGGTGGGCTAAAAGCTTTTTTGCCTGGATTTTCACATTTTGAAGTACGGCAACCCTATGTTCTCTCTAGCAAACTGGTCCAGGAGCTTCGACTTATAACTCTACACAGGTAAAACATTCCCTCAAGGGTCACACCTGCTGCTTAAAAATTATTTGTCAATAGCAAATAAAAGCTAGGAAGGAGAAATATGTGTAGCATGGAAGTCTAAGCAAGCTAAAAAGAGATCACTGTTGTTTCATAAAAATCTCATTGTTACGATCCTGAGTTCACATAAAGATATACAAGGTGAATATATTCCCCTAGATGTAGAAACTGATGCAGAATAATATTTTCTTAATATGGATGGTCTTGATCTAGTCCAAGGTGCCCACCAGTTTATTGTCCAGTTTAATAACCTCTCTCGAGACAGAGGAGGCCCTCTCGGATAAGCATCCTGTATCCCATAGTCTGAACCAGGACCACTTTCTAGTTTTTATAAAAGCCTGGGTTTGCCAGTTAAAAAGTCCAGCATAAAAGCCTCTAGGCAGAGTAATTTAATATTAATGGTGATTTAATATGAAGCTACCAAAAGAGCCTTTTCTTTGGACAATGCACGAATTGTCACATGAAATAATTTATTCAGCATGATGACACTGGGGAAGTGAGCTTCCTAAATGTTTCGGACCGCTTGAAGGCTTTTAAAGGGAGTTTTATTATAGCTTCTGCCTGTGCAAAAAAATAAAGTTGTAATTGCAGTTTCGTTCACTTTTTCTTTTATTATTATTGCTGGCGCTGGATTTAGGGAAGCCTCAGCAGTTCCCCTCGACAGGATACTGAGCCGAGAGGGTCCAATCCCATTTAAAAAGCAATCGTGTCTGTGTGGAAAATAAGAGATATTATGGGAGGTCCCTTGGGACTGTGGCTCTCGCCCTTGTTTTATTGCTTGGGGGAATTTCGACACGCTTCTTTTTTTTACACTTTTGTGAGCCGCCTTGCAACCGTCCAATATCAATACCGCTGGGGGGTGGGGCAGTTAATATGCCACAAACTAATATTTTTACTGAGAGGAATAGACGCTTTGAAAAAAAAGAAAGGGGGAAAGAAAAGCATTTCGGAAGCACCCTCATTTATTTGCATGAGGAGCCTTTAATTATGGTGCCTCAGCCGAGCACTTCTGAGGCGCTCCCTTAAGCCTCGTGGCGGGGGCGGCGGGGGGGGGGATTGCGGGCGCGGTGCATGCCGGTCCCGAGGCGGGCTGCACCCGCCGCCTCGTCACTCGCGCTCGCGCGCTCTTTTTCCCTCAGCGGCTAGTCCGCCGCCATGTTGCTTTGGGCCCTGGCTGCTCCCGCCCGCCCCTAGTCTCTCGCCGCCCGCCCCTCGCCCTCGCGCTGGCCGGGCCCCGGCGGGAGGCGGATAAAGAGAACCGCAGCCGGGGCGGGGGGCGGCCGGGGCGGGTAGAGACGCTGAGGGAGCCGCCGTCGTTGCTGCTGCTGCTGCTCTCGCCGCCCGCGCCATGTCCGGCAAGGAGGGGACTCGGGTTGCGCTGGCGACGCCTCACGGTACCTGTGAGCGGGCCGTCAAGGGTGAGTGACAGGCCCGGCCAGGCCCGGCCGCCTCGCTAGGCCCGCCTCCTGGGGCTGGGCTGGGCTGGGCGATCCCGCGCCTCGCCCGTCAGTTCCCCTCGCTCCGCGTGTGTATGTGGGGAGTTCATACGTGCTGCGGGTGCGGGCCTGAGAGGCGGTTGCAGGCGCCACTCGCGTCCTCTTCGTGCCCGCTTCCTCACCCGAGGGAGGGAAGAGCGCACTGGCTGCTTGTTTGCATGGCGCCTGCCTGCGAGCGTGGTTGTGTGGTGGATGTCCATCGGGATGCCGGGGCGGGGGGAGGGATTTTTCTGTGGTGTTGTAGTTGTTTCCTTTATGCAGCGAAGGTGCGGGCTGGGTTTTGTTTGGTAACCCTCTTGATTTGGGCTGAGAGAGTTTGTGGGGTTGCCTCCCCCCACCTGAAATTTCGGCGGAGATTGCTTATTTGAATCCTGGGTTTTCGGGTTAGTTCCCCCCCCCCCAAGGCAGGGAAACAAAAAGGGGTGAGATGAAAGGGAAATACATTGAGTGTTCCAGCTGGTATAGCACAGCTGTTCTCTGTCGAGGGCAATGTATGTAAAATGTTTATGTATTTTATTTATACCCTGTCTTTCCCCCCTGATGAGCACTCAAGGCAGCTTACAGATAAAAAGAACTGCTAGGAACGTGATTAATATTATTATTGAAAAGCTTTTCTTTGTCAAGGGCCATATAGTAGAATGAAATATTGTTATCTATATATTTATACCCCAACTTTCCCCCTGATTGGGACTCATGGTAGCTTACAGATAAAAACACAAACTGCTAAAAACATCATCATCATAATACAGAGTGATTTACAATATTTAAAAAAAAAATACATAACATAGTAACAAACAAAAAAACAATAACACTGTTCTGTCTCAGACTTTTTAATTAGCCAAAGGCCTGGGAGAAGATCATTTTTTGCCTCCCACAGGGGCCACAACAGAAAAGACCTTTTCTTTTGTTGTCACCCTCCCAACTTCTCATGGAAGGGGGCACACGAAGGAGTTCAGGTGCTGATCACAGGGTCCAGTGCCGTAAGGTCACCAAATGAATGAGTTGGATTATGTAGAAGGAAATACTTAGTATTCACTGCCATATAAATCAGCAACAACCCGTTAAACTTGGCTTGGTAGTTCAGTTGAGCACATGTGTGTTATGTGCACAGTAGAATGTACCACTGAGCCAGTGTGGTGTAGTGGTTAAGAGCGGTAGTCTCCTAATCTGGGGAACCGGGTTCGCGTCCCCGCTCCTCCACATGCAGCTGCTGGGTGACCTTGGGCCAGTCACACTTCTGTGAAGTCTCTCAGCCCCACTCACCTCACAGAGTGTTTGTTGTGGGGGAGGAAGGGAAAGGAGAATGTTAGCCGCTTTGAGACTCCTTAAAGGGAGTGAAAGGCGGGATATCAAATCCAAACTCTTCTTCTTCTTCTTCTTCTAACCACTGTGTTTTGCACTAGCTGCAGATTCTGAATAAACTGTAAGGACAGCCCTACATATAATGCAGCTTGGTGATTCAGCAATATAAAAATAGCAGAAGTACAGTAAATAATAAAATAAAATAAATAATGCAATCTGGAGGCTACTGTATCTAAACTGTCTCTGTTCAGGAAAGGGTTCACCAGCCGAAAATTGGGTGTTTTTTGGTGGTAGAGAGTTGAGACACATTACATTCATTTTACACCAAGTGGACTGGTTGACACTGTGCTTCCAGATCCAGTTTCCTGTCCTGGTGTTTTTAAACTTTTATGTATTGCCTTTATGCCTATGAATCTATCTGTGGCTTAAAACTGGATTTGCAGCCTTGCTCCTTTCATACCATCAGCTCCCATCAACAACTTGGCCGCCAAATTTTGCATGAGCTGCAGATTCTGAACTGCCTTTAAAGGTAGCCAATGCACTGCAGTAGTCCAAACTAGGGTTACCAGTGCACAGGCAATAGAAGTCAGGCTTCCCCTGTCCAGATACGGCTGCAGCTGGGCCACCAGTTGAAGGCTCATGCAACATAATGGATCCAGAAGTACCCCCAAGCTATGCACTCACTCCTTCCAAGAAAGTGTATAATATTCAGCCTTGATTATTGTAAATCTTAGATCTGTTTCAACATCATCATATTGAAATCAGAAATACTATGTCTGATCTTGCTCTAAATGTAGTTTTGTCATCCTAAAATCAATTGATGAGAAATCTAGCATAACATAATTTGTTTACAGTTCCTGAAACATGAGTTCTTTGCATGGTTTAGGAGTGGCTCTGGGAGAGAGCAGAGCTCTTTGCCTTGAATGACCATTTAGCAGGTGGAAATCTAACAATCTAACAGACATTTTATGTGTAATCTCTTATTTGTTTTTTTCTGTGAGTCAGTGGCCCTTAAAAAAAAATCAAAGATTTCCCACCCCTGCTTTATACTTATCATAGCAAAAAGACCCAGGTATGGATTAGTCTCCTAACCTGGTTACCATCTTCCCCACTATGGGTAGAGCTAATTTACCTATAAATTAGTATATGCAAATTTGTATCCTCTTTTGGGAGGGGCAATACATATATAGTGTACTGGGCCCAAAGAACTCGGCACACTGATCCCTCTTGTGTGCCCAGAAACCTGCCCTCTCAGACGTGGGCAGGACAGCAGGATCAGACCTTTGTTCACATTGCTGAGGAAACAGCTCTCCTTGTGGGAGGATTCTCTAGCCACCACCTTCAGGAGTGTGCTGTCCAAGGTCCTGATAGCCCCTACCTTACCTGTTGTGACCCTGCCTTGCTTTGCCTGCTGTGAGTCAGACTAACTGGTAAGTGCCTTTGCAGCCGTATGCTTTGCCTGAGCTTCAAGCTGGGTCAGGGCAGGACACATGCTTTTCATTAGACAAAGTGGTCCAGGCAGCTGCTGCTGAGGGGCTACTTTTCTTGGCTGCTTACAGCAACTTTCTGCCTTTACTGAACCCATTCCCAACTTAACATATATATATTTTTTAATGTTAACAGTGCCATCCTACAAATTTGTATTCAAAAGTCTTGGTATGTTCAGTGGTGCATCCTCCAGTGTCATAGGAGGTATATAATAAAGCAAAACATAAAATAAAAATCACCCCTCACAGCATCTAAACCTATTATAAAGTAAGCCTTGTAAATGCAAACAAATTCATTATTGCATTGTTACAGTAAAGCTAAATTTGATTGAGTGGGAGCTTCTTTTCTGTTATTTTGGTATTTGCATTTGATGGAGTAAAGTGTAGTCCACAAAAGGTTATGTATTTAAGATGCCACAAGACTTTGTTGTGCTACAAAAACCTAGCATAGATATCCTCTGGAAATAACAGATAATGAATCTTATAATGTATAAATTATCACTGAATAAAATCTGTGTGGTCTTCTGCAAGCTGAGTCAATATTTTGAACCAGATACCATTTTTAAAATGAAATAATTAAATTTGTGTTCAAACCCCCTGTAATGAAGGAATCTCAGCTAGATAATGCATTACAGATAGCCATCCACCCTCTGCTTTAAAGCCTTCACAGAATCGTAGAATTGTAGAGTTGGATAGATATTGGCATTGATTCTTTTTCCATAACACCCAGCAGGATTTAATTGGGAACAAAGGGGACTGAATAAATTCCCAGTAGCAGGGCAATCTGAGCCTTCAGTCTGCTTTACTGGATGGGGTTTGGGGGTGGCCCTCTGCTGAGCCCTGCTTGGATCTACCAACAAAGAGCAAATACCCAAATGGGGAAAAGTTACTACCAGCACCACTGGCATTAATTCCCACCCCATGTCTTCCCTTTTCACCTAGGGAGATTAAGCCCTTCCTCATTTAGTGTTGAGTGCGGCAGCCAGCACACCTGCCATATACCACTTGACTGGGACTATCCCAGTCAGTTGGACAAATATAAGTTAAAACAATCTCCTTTAAGGAACAAAACAAGTCCAAAAGGGGGTGGCTGCCCTTGTGGCATTCTCCTTTGATGTCATCCCTTTGGATGGCACTGGCCTGGCCTGTCACATTGCAGCATGTTGCTTTTATGGGCAGGAAATTATGCCAGAGTTAATTTTTACCGTCATATCTCCATTTGGTAGTGCCATAACCATAGAGCTTCACAGATGGATGAGGACTTTTAGGAGTTGAGGAGAGGTGATGATAATATGCGTCCCCTGCCCCTTTCCTCCGCACTGTCCACCACAAACACAGAAAAAAAAGCAGAGTTTGTGACTTTCTACACCAAACCATAGCTTGCTCTAACCACAGCTTAGAACCCAAACAGTGTCCTGAGCTTCCCAAAGTAGCTGGTTTATAATTGCTTTTCTGTTTCCAGTTTCATTGTCAGATTTTTTTGTTTACTCCAGTCCTTATGGTGAATCAGCCTGCGGAGCTAGATTATATTTATGGCTTTGTTTAACTGAATTCAGACAGCTCCTCAAACTGCTTAATGAACTTTAGTTTGGCATTATATATGAACTGAACCATACTCTTGTGCTCTAGACCAAAAAGGGAACTGTACAAATAGGCCCCAGCTTGGTTTTCTAAGTTGCTGCAGTCACAAGACGTAGGGAATATGTTTATTTCAAACCTCAGTGGTATCCTAAAGCACACCCTTTTATTTCTCTAATAATAGTGCCTGCCACTTTTCTTGTGTGGAATACTAAATCAATGCACATGCATTTTTGAAACTGAATGGCCTTGCCCTCACTGCCAAGGAAACTATATTTTTGTGTGCTTTGTGCACACCCTATAATGTATTCCATCCCCACACATTCAGCCCCCTCATTTTCCTAGTATACATACATAAATAACCAAGCCAACTGTTTCTTCCTTCCTTTTTTAAAAAGTCACTTTTTTGTCTGTCTTAGATCAAAATGGTGCTCAGAGCTTTTTCAAGTCATTGATTGTAAGTAATATTTGCGGTATTTCATTTTCAGCTGTCCCTTTTCCGCCAACACACCGATTAACATCAGAAGAAGTGTTTGATGCAGCTGGAAAACCTCGGGTTGATATTTTGAAAAACCACCTAATAAAAGAAGGTCGGGTAGATGAAGAAATTGCACTAAGAATCATCAATGATGGTGCTGCAATTTTAAGAAGAGAGAAAACCATGATAGAAGTTGAAGCTCCTATTACAGGTGCAAGCTCTGGCTAACTGTTGCCACTTTTAATGTCATAAATGCATGGAATGAGGTTTCAATACCTTTGGAAGTAAAATAATTTAGGTAGAAAGATTGAAGGTGTAGAATTTTTGCATGAATGGTAAAGAAAAGAAAGGGATTATATGAGCTTTGAAATATACTGGGGTAGTGATGTCATTGATAACCCTTGAGACCTGTCCTCCCACTTTTTCTTCCTCACGTGGTACAATTGCAAGGAGGTGATTTTATGCTTTCAGTTGACTACAGTTTAACATTACATCAGAACATAAACCATCTAGTACTAGCTATGATTTGCGGCCAGGTGGGAGGAATATTCATAATCTCTAGTTGGAAGTTGACTTGTTTCAAACAAACCATAGTTAATATTAACCGTAGTTTGTTGGGTTCAGATGCAATGAAAAGCTGCAGTTAAAATGGCATTGTATCTAATCTCCTTGCTGGTGTGCCAAAGGAGAGAGCAGAGGGTGAGTGTGCAAGTCTCAGACTTGTCTCATATCATTCTTGTCATTATACAAATCATGATTTCTTGTGATGTTTGAACCAGCTCACTGTACCTTGGATGAAGCTTTGCTTTTCAGCTTGCTAAAAAAAATACAATTTAATGGTCCACTGGAAACTAGAACAAGTCTTTCTGAAATTTTATATTTGCTTAATAATTTTAGTAGTGATATAATTTACACTTCTGAAATTGAATACATTTAAATTTTATCTAAGGCTTGATTTGGTTGTTTATAAGTTTGGCTATGTGTCAGTAACTTACCTTGGAGCAGGACGGGGAAAAGTGGCAGAGATGTCTTGTAATCCCCTAAGGTAAAGGTAAAGGGACTCCTGACCATTAGGTCCAGTTGTGACCGACTCTGGGCTTGCAGCGCTCATCTTGCTTTATTGGCCGAGGGAGCCAGAGTACAGCTTCCGGGTCATGTGGCCAGCATGACTAAGCCGCTTCTGGCGAACCAGAGCAGCGCACGGAAATGCCGTTTACCTTCCTTATTTATCTACTTGCACTTTGATGTGCTTTCGAACTGCTAGGTTGGCAGGAGCAGGGACTGAGCAATGGGAGCTCACCCCATTGTGGGGATTCGAACCGCTGACCTTCTGATTGGCAAGTCCTAGGCTCTGTGGTTTAACCCACAGCGCCACCTGCATGCCTTGTACTCCCCTAGCCCCAGAGAAATGACTTTTCTTGATGAGGATTGAGATTACTAGTGGGAAACTGATGGATGTGCATCATTCCTGCCTGGGAAGAAGGCCCTTGGACACTGCTGGGACATGGACACTGCCTACCACCTCTCCAACCTTACTTTGGGTTCTGAACTGAACAGAGAGATCTTGGGGCAGGGAAGGGGAGACGGTACTCGCAGGATAAATATGATCATCCACCCTGCATGCCGCAAATCTTCTCCCAGGCAGAAATGATGTGCATAGCATCACTTTCCTTATGGGCATTTTGGAACTGATAGTTAAGAGTTTGCCAGGAAAAGCCACTCTACCAGGACTTTCATCATCTCTCTCTCTCTCTCCCCCCCCCAGTCCTTCCTCCCAAGATTAGTTACTGGTCTTTGGGACAAGGAAAGGGGGAACACTTGCTGGTGCTCACTGAGGCAAAGCAAGGACAGATTGCACTTTTAGCAGGCTGTGAACACGGCTGTGCACACAAGCATTCAGGCTGGGATGCTGCTCACTGTTGCAAGTGCTCCTAGCATCTTGAAGATTCAATGGGCATGATTTTTCATAGACCAGAGGTTAATTAATTAATTAGATGGTAGATTAATTTGGAAAGCTGGTAGATACATAGGCAGTGGAGGTTGAATCCTAAATAATAGAGTTCATTAGCAAATTTGACAGTGTTTATTTCCTTTCAAATTAAGACTATGTTTGTATATTTCAGAATATAGCTTTATTCTTGAACACCTAGAACTGGTAGGTATTAGTAATCTACTGATTACTTGCAGTAAAGATGATAATAGTAAAAAAAAATTGAAGAATTGGCAGGTGTAATTGGTGAGTAAAATAAATCATGTCAAATGACTACAGAAAGTTGATATGATTAATGCTTTGCAGAAAATAAAGGCTACCTTTTAATATTTTGGAACTGGACAGAACACTGGAAAATCTTGCATAAGAAATGTTGGTTCTGAAATGAGATAGGTTATTGTGCTTTATTTGTAATATAAGAAATGCTTTAAAGTTGTAGACATGGATATTTGAATAGTATGACATCAAAAGTGTGAAGGTTAATTTCTTCCGCAGTTCTCTTCTGCATATATTTATTACTGTTCAATTCAAGTTAAATACTATCGGCTTAACTGATGTTCTGACTGACCTTATTCGTGATTCATTTCTTGGAAATTAACTTTGCCCCCTGATGCATGTGCTACTCAGTTGACAACAGGTAGGTCTTTCCTCAGTTAGCAGCCTAATGTTCAACTTCCCAGACTAATATTAAGAGTTCCTTTCTTTGATAAAGCAGATGGTTCTCTGCTTTCTACACAGATGCTAGGCTTTTTAAGAGTGGTTTTAAATCATTTTTTACTTTGAAGTCTTTCTGTCCCTTTATCTTTATGAAAAATTTCCCCTATCCCTTAGGAGATTGTGCTCTTTTTACTTTCAGGCTGGGACCTTTTCAGTTAAAGAGAATCCGCTTTCTGAATGCATTGCAGCTGGATTATCATACTTTTGACTGGTTTCCATATATAGTGTCAGCCTCCATTTGTGTGTATGTGTTTCTCTCCTCACCCCCCAAAAAAGTATCTTATCTATATGGGATCGTAGCCCCAGAGAACTCTGCAGCAGCATTAGGAAAAAACTGGGAGCCAAATACACAATGCTTTTCTATTAAGTATGTTTTCCTATCTACCACCATTGATGGTGGAGCTGCATAGTGAACACCACGGGGAACATTCAGAGTTGGTTGTGGAATGGGATAAATTCCGTGGTCACTCAGAAAACAAGTCCATATGGGAAACTCTGTATCACACTACCTTGTTAAACAGAGTAAATGCATGAAATGTCATGTGCCAGAGTTGGTTGCCTACAGGACTATATGCCATTGGTGTGTGAAAAATTCCACCCAGTACCACGTGGTCCTGGGAGAGGTGGAAATTACATGCAGGAATAGTTAACAGAAAGAAGAGGGGGTGTAAGGACAAAGACTGAAAGGAAAATTAGGAAAAAGAAGAAAGGTCAACATGAGGAAGAGATTTGAGCAAAAGTTATGGTAAAAAATGAATGGAGCAATAGCAAGTGATAAATTAATGAGGAAAAAGAGGACAAGTTTGCTTGAATACAATTTAAGATTCTAGTTCTGCAATAATCTAGATTTGAGAAAGTTCAAATAACTTTTAGTCTTCCTTTAGGGAAGTTGGAAATAAAAATGTTTGATAGCTCCTAGGGTATGCAGACAACCCACTGAATAGCCCTGAACAGTTTATATGTTCCTAACACTTGAACATTCTTGGTGGCACCTGACACTGCAAATATTTTCCCCAGTCCTATTAATCTGAGTGTGAACAGTAGCTGAAAAACAGATGGTGCAAGATTGGTGCTGGGGTGGGAAGTCATTGCTACTTAAAATTAATTCTAATTGCTACTTATAATTAAGATGCAATGACTAGATTCTTGACCTGAAATTCTGATTGAAACAAGTTTGGGTGGTTTTCCCACCAGTAGAACTTCATCATGGTTTTTTAATCAGCAGCATTTTTATTGCAGTGTGTGGTGACATTCATGGCCAATTCTTTGACCTAATGAAGCTATTTGAAGTGGGAGGATCACCTGCTAACACAAGATACCTGTTCCTTGGTGACTATGTAGACAGAGGATATTTTAGCATAGAGGTAATTGAATGTGTGTGTCCTGATGTTAATATCAACAATGGTTTTCCCATTTATTTGCTATAGTAACTGTTTCACCATGGTAAGATGTATGTTTATTCTCTCTGAAGGAAGTGATGATAAAACTGCTATTAAAGAAGCTGAGTTCTAGATTCCTCAGCTTTGGAAAATTACTGTCCCATTTCAGGCTTACTGTTGCTCAGCAAGGTCCTAGAGTGAGTGAAGTCTTGCCAGCATCAGGCAGTTTGGAGGATGCCAGTTATTTAGAACAGCTCCATTTTTTTTTCCTTTTTCCTTTGCCTGGATTCAGGATGGAAACTGCCTTGTTTGCCCTGGTGGGTGACTTATCCTGAGAACATTGAAAATATGACCCCTCTGGTTCTTCTGGGCCTCATGGCAGCTTCCAGTAACATAAACCATTATATTATGTGCCTACACCCTTTATTAGCCTTTCTTGGTTTGTAATTTTTTCCACAATCACAACCTTTCACATATTACTACACCATAAGGCAGTGTTTCGGTCCGCTAGAGGTTTCCATGTGCTAAAGGACTTCTGTTCCTCCTCTTGACCACTGACCTTTGGAGTTCCTCAGGGCTCTGTTTTGCTCCCATGCTTTTCATCATCTACATGGAATTGTTGGGAGAACTAGTGTAGAGATTTGGGCCGCAGTGTCATCAGTATGCAGATGAGACACAGCTCTTCTTGTTTCTGTAATCTAATCCTAAAGAGTCGATGGAAGTTCTGAGCAGGTGTCTAGAGGCAGTTCTGGGATGGTTGAGGGCAAGCCAGATTAAGCTTAATCCTGACAAGATGGAAATTTGGCAGGTTGGGAAACTGCTGATCTGGATGGATGGATGCAGTCTGTTTTAGAGAGGATTGCACTCCCCCTGGCAAATGAGGTAGGCACTCTGGGTTTGCTTCTGGGCTTGGCGCTCTTGATGAAGTGGCCAGAACTGCTTTTCATCAGCATTGGCTAATTTTCCAGCTATCGCCCTATCTGGAGAAAGTAGCTTGCCTTAGTGGCATGTGCACTGCTTATGTCCAGGCTGGATTACTGATGTGTTCTATGTGAGGCTACCTTTAAAGTTGGTTTGGAAACCATAGCTGGTGCAGAATGCAGCAGCAAGAATGCTTATATGGGCCCAAGCAGCTGGAACACATTGCACCAATTCTGTACCAGTGGTTGCCTGTTGGTTTCATGGCCCAACTTAAATTTGAAGCCGCTAGGTTTCAGATTTGATTTGAAACCTATAATAGTCTCAGAACGTTTATGTACAGCAGCCTGTTCTCTGACTTGTCAATAAGAGATGTTGGGTTGATGGGTCCCTGGTACAGGGACTTTCTGGGAGTGGCACCGTCCCTCTGGAATTTCCTATCCCCATCCAAGAAATAATTGTGGCACACATCACTGTCGGTTTTTAAGAGAAATGTTAAAACATGTTTATTTCAATCCACTTTTTATTGATTTTATTGTGATAAAGATTTCCTTCTAGAATGACCACCCTTGCCACATGATAGGCCTGAAAATAAGTTGTACCCCTCTTAGTTGTACGTTGCCTGCTCCTTCCTACATTACATCAGTAAACAATTAGGAAACTGACTGATAGGAAGCAAGCATTCTAGAGTTCTGTGAAACTAGATTCAAAGATTCATTAGATTAATTGTGAACAGCTTTTTATCTATCTTTTTTTTTTTAAAAAAAGGAACTTTCTTTTCTGTATCCTTAATACTCCATACCATACAGAATAGTGTGCTCTTGGAGCAGAGCCATCTATGTTGACAACTGTGTGTGCAAGGGCATCTTAAGACATTTGGATGCATTTTTTGGAAACACTGGGCCTTTCAAAACTGATGTGGCTGGTTTTATAATACTAATGCAAGGACATTCCACTGTGCTGCTGTACACCAGGCATTTTGCACAGAATTTGATACTATGTTCTTGCACCAACAGGAAATATTCATTAGAATGCCTCTGAAGTGTCAGGCAGTTATTGCCAAGTAGTAATGGATTTTAGGTTACCACCATGTTTGAACTCAGCTTCAGCCACAAAGTAGAATTACATACAAGTGTTGATGGAAGGATCCATTGGGCAGTATGTTTAACCCTTCTGCTTGTCAATTCTCATCTCATCACTTCCCCAGTAGGAATGTTTCTTGATGGGGAGGAGGTGAAGGGGTATCAGGGGAAAGATGGGCTCAGTATGCTATTCCCACCTGCCAATAATTGCCTTCCAGTTCCCTTGCCTCTCAGCAGTAACAGAATGCAAGTTGGGAATTCTGTCTTATTCTGTGTCATTCCTTTCCAAATTGCCATGGTAATTTTCTAATACACTGTCCTGAGTTCCCTGAAGGAAGGGTGGTATACAAATGTGATAAATGAAGTTTAAGTGAGCATTATTCTATATGTGAGCTGTATATTATGCTGTAATACTTGAAATGGGGCGATCACATATGACTAGTACTCTTGTTTTTCAACAGTGTGTGCTATATTTGTGGGTTCTGAAGATTCTGTATCCAAGCACATTATTTCTTTTGAGAGGCAACCATGAATGCAGGCACCTCACAGAATATTTTACTTTTAAGCAGGAATGTAAGTATTAATAACAGTGGTAATTGTTGGCTTCCTGAATACTTAGTTATCAGTCCCCCCCCCTTTTTTTACACATTTTTGTCTTGCTTCATATGTATTTGAACGTTTTCCGGGATCTGCTGCAACATTGTAGTCTTGAGATATCTATAACAGTACTGTGTATGTGTTTCTTTTGTGCACTTTCCCATGAAAATGTTAGAATAGGACATATCAGTATGGTTATTTCTTTAATAAATATTTGTCCTTTCAGCCCAAGTGGCTGCCAGGATAGGATGGCAGCCTACCTTGCTATTAGACTCACGTGGATTTCATTAAGTGACTTACCCCTATCTACAAATTGAAATTGATGGCTATCCTACAGCTCTTAACACTGTGCCAAACAGGAACAAACCCTTTGAGCTTAAGATAACAACCAGCCAATCAATTAAAAAAAATGAAGACAACATGTAAATACATTTACCAAGAAATGAAGCTAGATCCATATATCACAAGTCAGTTAGCTAACTTTATAGAAAAGTTGCTTTACTATTAGAGGAAGGCTGCAGAGCCTACATACAGATTGGGGCCTCTAGCAGATCAGGTATGTGTGGACCATATATCCACTTTTTAACTGAGCCAGGACAACTTCCTGCCTGCAGTTCTTTGGGGATGCACCTGACCATGATCAGAGTATTCCAGCATTGGAATTTAAGATGACAGGCAGATTGGAATTTTGTATGGACAACCAGGCTACTAATTATTTTTAATGGAAAGGTGATTTTTAATGTACTTATTGGCAAAGCTGGTATTCTTCTTCTTTCCCATTCTAGAATATCATATTATTAAGACATGTGTCAGCTTATATTCATCTAGTTAAATGTGCTTTGCCAGAGAGTTCTCCCTTTTATTTTATTTTTTGTTTAAATTATGATACGCATTCATCAATTTTTAAATTATGATACGCATTCATCAATTCATCAAATTTTCAAGGAACAATCTTGATAACTTATTTTTAAATGCTCCTAAGATGCAAGCCTGCCATCATAAACAAATGTATGTCATAGACTATGTCTCTCTCTCCCCATCCCCACCTTTATAGGTAAAATAAAATATTCTGAAAGAGTCTATGATGCTTGTATGGAAGCTTTTGATTGCCTTCCTCTTGCTGCACTTCTAAACCAGCAGTTTCTTTGTGTCCATGGTGGACTCTCTCCAGAAATAAATACAATAGATGACATTAGGAGGGTGAGTGTTACTGTGCTAAAGGCATGGGGATGTTGGGGTCTTTTGTAATGGTCTTGACGTGCCACTCTTAAATGTTAAGCTAATTCTTGTCTTGTCCTTTGTTAGACATCAAATGAAAATTAACTGCAACCCTATACGTGCCTGCTAAGAAATAAGCCACATTGAGGCTTATTCCCCACTGTGACTTAGTTCCTGGTAACTGTGTATAGGATTGCAGCCTAATTCTCTGATTTATGGAGTTTTTCAGTCTGAGAAGGTAAGTGATAGATGAAAAAAACATAAAGCAATGAATATCCTTTTATTTCTTTGGTATGATTGGATGTTTGTAATCTATATAGCTTAACAAGAGAGTGAGAATAATAAAAGAAAATGGACGTACTGAAAATGAAGATCACTGTGGTATTTTTCATTGAAACAGCTAGATAGATTCAAAGAGCCCCCAGCATTTGGACCAATGTGCGACTTGTTGTGGTCAGATCCCTCTGAAGACTTTGGAAATGAAAAATCACAGGAGCATTTCAGTCACAATACAGTCAGAGGATGTTCCTATTTTTATAGGTAAAAAATAAAACTGATCAAGTTGATAAGTGATTGCATGAAAGTATTACTTTATACTCATAGTTGTTTCATTTCACAGCTATCCTGCAGTTTGCGAATTTTTGCAGAGTAATAATTTGTTGTCTATTATCAGAGCTCATGAAGCACAAGATGCAGGGTAAGTATCTTGCCCTCCCATTATACAAATATTCAGTACTCAAATATTCAGCTTCACCACTTCCTTTGTGACACCAAGTCAACTGTCCTTATTTTACAGTTATAGAATGTACAGGAAAAGTCAAACGACAGGGTTCCCATCATTAATAACAATTTTTTCTGCACCTAATTACTTGGATGTCTACAATAATAAAGGTAAGAGCATGTTGCTAACAAAGGTAAACATGTCTGAAACATAATCTGTCTTTGTTTAAGAACATTTCTAAACTGATTAATATTTTTAAAAAATCTCTTGTGGTGTATGCTATTTACAAAAAAGATTAGACAGCAAAACAAATACAAGATAAAAGAAATACAGTGGCAGCTTGGTTTAAGAACAGTTTAGTTTATGAACAGCTTGGATTAAGAATGCTGCAAACTCGGAAGTAGGTGTTTTGGTTTGTAAACTTTGCCTTGGAATAAGAACATGTTTCGCTTCCTGTTGAGTGTGTTCCATTTGTAAATTGAGTCCCCCGCTGCTATGGGAAAGCACACCTTGGTTTAAGAGCGCTTTGGTTTAAGAATGGATTTCCGGAACAGATTAAGTTAGTAAATGAAGGTACCACTGTAAAACAATATAAAAACATAAAAACAAGTGATACAGAAATTCAGGGGATTCATGCACATTAATCATGGTCCAGTCTTACAGGTCAGGAAAGCCTAGGCAAAAAGATAAGTCCTTACAGGACATCTGAAGCAACTGGTGGTTGCTGCTTCATCTATAGCAAAGTGAAGGGTATTCCACAAAAAAGGGGGGCAACAGCAGAAAACGTCCATGTCCACTCACCCCCCTATGATATTCTGCTGGTTATGGTTTCACGAGTAGAACATTGGAGTAGTTGAAGGGAAGAATGAATTGTACAATATGTATGCAATTGAACACAAACGTTCACAGTAACTTGTATAAAAGAATCCAGGAAGTTCTTTAAAATGCTACGGTCTGGTTCTGCTTCATAGATTCTATGTCAGGCTTAGGTGAACTTGGCCCTCCAGATGTTTTGGGACTACAACTCCCATCATCCCTAGCTAAAAGGTCCCAGTGGTCAGAGATAATGGGAGTTGTAGTCCCAAAACATCTGGAGGGCCATTTGCCTATGACTGTTCTATGCAGTGCCCCACACGGTCTGCAGAGGCACATTCCCATATGCAGAACCATCTGGAAACCTCTGGAAGATTAGAAGAACCGAAGTGCAGATGCAGTTATATTTCATTACATTTCCACTTAGGGTAATTTCTCACACGCACATGGCCACAGCAGAAACGGTCCTCTCTTTATAGAGCTGCTTAAACATTTGCCATAAGTTTGTTCGATATCTATCCAATATTCAGTTGTTTCTCTTTAATCAAAAATTTGTACCATGGAGAGAGAGAGCTTTGTTTTTTAAATGCCACAAGTGCAGCATCTACATTCCAAAATCAGGCGTTCATGGCTCCTGCCTTACATGGTTGAGTGAGAGCCTGGTCATGGAAATCTGCAAGTACTTTCAGAAACCCAGTGAAAGAATTTACAAATTAAAGGCTCAGTACCGGGTGGCGCTGTGGGTTAAACTACAGAGCCTAGGGCTTGCTGATCAGAAGGTCGGCGGTTTGAATCCCTGTGATGAGGTGAGCTCCCGTTGCTTGGTCCCTGCTCCTGCCAACCTAGCAGTTTGAAAGCACGTCAAAGTGCAAGTAGATAAATAGGTACCGCTCCGGCGGGAAGGTAAACGGCGTTTCCGTGCGCTGCTCTGGTTCGCCAGAAGCGGCTTAGTCATGCTGGCCACATGACCCAGAAGCTGTACGCTGGCTCCCTCGGTCAATAAAGCAAGATGAGCTCCGCAACCCCAGAGTCAGTCCCGACTGGACCTAACAGTCAGGGGTCCCTTTACCTTTTACCTCCCAAGTCACTATGTGAAAGAAGCCCTTCAAGACATACTTCATCATACCAGTTCTCCTGTATTCCTAGGTGGAACTTCTCTAGGCTTCTGCCTCCCACACTTCATTATGTTCTGGCCCCTTTCCTGCTCTTTCTTCAATATCTGACCTGAGTCACCTATATCTGGCTCCTTGTCACCTGCTGATCCAGAGTGCCCCAGGGAAAGTACCCTTAACGCCAGTAAAGCCTTCTGGTTCCAAATCTTCACCTAAGAGTTAGAATTTTGGATATTGAACTACCAATGCATTGTCTTCAGCGTTTAGATTCTGAAGTGGGGGGTTATTGGGTTGTTGTTTTGATTTTGATTATATATTTTGTGGTTCTATATTCTGATTTTGTGCTGTGAACCACCCTGAGACCTCCGGTTATAGGGCAGTATATAAATTCAATAAACAAAATTATAAATCCTCAGCTCCTGAGCATTTCAAAGTTGATTGCAATAAGGTTCTACTTACTTCTAGTCAGGACTCAGGGGGTGGCACTCAAACTCATAGCCCTCATGTAACTGAAAATGAGTGTGGCACAGATCTGATACCTACACTCTCCAACTCAGTTCCATCAGATGAGAACGGGTGGGGAGAACGAGGACATTATGCTCACATTGCAGGTCAGACAAAACCAGAGTTGTTTCCTTCTGTTACAGTGTAGGACACACAGAGACAGACAGACAGAGTGATGGAGGGCAGCGGGTTGACAATAACTTGTAATGTAATTCACTATTATCCCTATATTGCAGGTTATGGTGGGGGTTACCACAAATTGTGTTGTGTTCTCCAGATTTCAGATGAGGGCGCAAGCTGCTTAATAGTAGCTTACAACAAGTCTCTTTAATGGAAATTGTGTATCACAGACACAAGCCCCCATTGCAGTACTACAGAGTGTACATGTGTTATCAAGATGCAGGTAGTTACACAGGATATGCATTTCAAGTCTAAATCACCTGAAGCGCATCCACACTGAAAACAAGACAGCACAGGAAGAAATAACTCCTACAAAAAATACCTCAGGTAAATCTCTAACCATCTCCTTTGCACCACCAGCAGCACACTGAAAGCCAGCCCTCAGTTAAAAGTAGACTCATTGTGCTTCACTTACAGGCAGACACTTGCTTTTAACCCATCCTCTAATGTAGAATAGAGATCCCGAATAGGAAAGCAGAGTGTGACTAGCCCTCTGGAAATAACCGGCTTCGCCAACCTCACCCAATGCATAGAATTCTATAATATGTGGGATGAGGGGCCAGTGTTCCTAATCTTCTACACCTTTCTAAAAGGTCACTACTGTATATGTGAAACTGACTTATAAGAACAGGTTACAGGTAAGCAACTCTGTATTCGCTCTCTTGCCTTTGGAAAGTGGGACTAACACTGTTTGAACACTGTTCTGAAGAAGTGTGCATGCACACGAAAGCTCATACCAAGAACTGACTTAGTTGGTCTTTAAGGTGCTACTGGAAGGAATTTGTTTTGTTTTGACTATGGCAGACCAACACGGCTACCTATCTGTAACTGTTTGAAGTGAGATCAAGCTTGCACTGGAGGCACCAATTGTGTGAGGCCAGTGCCTCTATGAGTGGAGCTCAGTTGTGGCCCAGCATTGACCCTGTGCATTCCTGAGGTGATGGTGAGATGTGAGAAACATTTTTTAAAAGGAGGAAAGGGAAACTAAGGAAATAAATAACAACCCCCCCCCAAAAAAAACACCTGATGGGGCGAAAAGAAGGTTCCCCCAGAATGGATCCAAAGAAGCATTAGTGGGAAGAAATAGGAATAATATGAGGGTTTCAAAAGCAAGGAAATAGCTAATATGAAAACAGTGCTGTATATTTTTGAAATAATTCTCAAAGGGACTCAAAACTGATGGAGATGCTGTATTTCATATAGATGGAAATGGAGAGCAAGTGTCTGGGGCACTGAAGAAACAATAATAGGGCCTGGCTTTAGAGAATGCTCACATGAGAGTTTGGCTGTGACAATGGAAATACAAGGATGGAGCCTCAGTGTTGAGAGAGAGAGAGAGAGAAAAGGCAGCAGGTTTAATTCTTCTTTGAGCAAATGTCACACAGCATCATGTATGTGTGTGGCTGTCTGGGAAACACTTGTCAGGAGTGTCAGGAGTTTACAGGAGAGACATCCCCACGTCTGCTAAGACAGACAACCAGGTTATATATTGGGAGTGGGGAACAAGAACTTTCTATTTTCTGTCTTCCTAAGGGGAGCAGAAGTGCACAGATATCAGTGTACCTGGCATCTGCTTATGCATCTGTTCACTAGTGGTGTGACCCCTTCCCTGTTGGATGGAGGGGAATGTTCCCTCCTGCTTGCCATCACTTCAGACTTCTGCATTTATACTCTTCCTCTGGGGAGGT
The DNA here is from genome assembly GCF_964252035.2 of Podarcis erhardii. Taxonomy (NCBI): domain Eukaryota; kingdom Metazoa; phylum Chordata; class Lepidosauria; order Squamata; family Lacertidae; genus Podarcis; species Podarcis erhardii. Next base: position 14,631,782 of record NC_138509.1, on the reverse strand, counting down.
GGCTTCGTCTTTATGCTCTTCAACACACTAATTCCTTGAGTAACTAATGGTGATCTTGGTAGGAGTGGGAAGTAAAGTAGGATAGCCTTAAAGTGCTCTTTCTCTGGTACAAATCTCCACACATCTAGGGCAGATGACCACTTTCTACTGAGCTTTGGAGCATTGCACATGGCAGCTCTCAGGATAAAAGTTATTTTGTTTATTAAAATATTTCTGTCTTGCCTTTCAGCCCCAAGTTAGTTCAGTCTCAGATTAAAGCAAAATACAGTATAAAACCACAAAGGGAAAACAGAGCTAGAAGACTTGTTCTTGTTTATATTTTGATTATGTATTCTGTGTTCTTATATCATGATTTTATCCTCTGAACCGCCCTGAAACCTGTGGGTATAGGGCAGTATGTAAATTTCTTAAATAATAATAAAAGACCGAGCTTACTACTAAAATATATGTACAGCAGGAGGGGAATCAAAACCTCAGCAAAACAAGATATATCTACAGAATGTTGGAAAGTGTTTAGAGATTGACCTCCCAAAGTAACAATTCCCACAGCCTAGGTGCTGAAACGGAAACCGCTGATGATAAAGAGATGCAGAGCGAGTCCTCAAATGAGAATCACAGTGGGTAGACAGGCTTATGTGGAAGAAGGCAATCCTTCTAATAACTTGTTCCCAAAATGTTATACGTAATAATAAGCACTTGAATTCTTTCAGCAGGATGAAATTAACAGTACAGTAGTACCTCTGGATATGAACGGGATCCGTTCCGGAGCCCCGTTCGCATCCTGAAGTGAACGCAACCCGTAGGTTGTGATTCGCTGCTTCTGCGCATGCATTTGACGTCATTTTGAGCGTCTGCGCATGCGCGGAGTACAACCCGAAAACGCTCAACCAGAAGCTCCTTCAACCCGAGGTATGACTGTATCAGAATTAATATGCTCTGAAAAGCCACCATATTTTGCACCACCTAAAGTCTCCAAACACATTTAAGAGACTGCGTCCCATAGGGTGCATTTCATTACTCTCATCTGAATGTGACCAAGATAGTGCAATTTGCATTCCTGAATTATATTTGAGTCAGATGTATAGACACGTGTCATGTAGACACGATGTAGCAGTAGCAGCAGTATTTTGTGAGAGTCCTAAGGGACAACTGCAGCTAGTCATTCCAACGTACCTACTTCTTCAGGGCAGAAGGAATGTTTCATTACTCAGGAAGAGACATCTATGTTAGTGAATCTGATGCCATTACTCAGCTTCCTTATCTTTCCCACCTTCACGTTAGCTAAAACCAGTTGGCAAGGCCACAGTTGTTCCGGATGAGAAAGAAGCACAAAGGTCTCTCAGTATATCCTGATACAGTGGTGGTAAAACCTCAAGTCTGATCATCTTGTGCAGAATGAGAATTTGACTCATCTAAAGCTTTAACTGGCTTTCCTTCCAGCATCTGCAACTTTCAGGGAGAGCACTCATCTATCTTTGGAAATTCCTGCTATGTCCAAGATGACACTAGCTTGATACTCTGTGTTGCTGCTGCTTGTTAGAGGCCATATTGGATTATATCCTACAAGTTCCACTGTGTGCCTACTATGGTTGTGGTTGAATAGTTACAGGGGCTGTTTAAGCATAATGCCAAATGCTAACTGTATAGTGTTACAAGAATAGGAAAGGCATGGACCTTGGTGTTTTCTCCTCTTGTGCTCTGAAATTAGTAACTCCTAGTCCTTGTTTGTGACAATTGTTTATTATTTTGTTCAAACAAACCAATTCATGGTTTGTGTTTGCTTGCTAGCCAGGCTCACAAACTAAGGGCCTTGTGCCTGCTTAAACTCGCATATGAATAGCCCGATAGAATCTACAATTCACACAACTGTTGGCTGTTTAAAAAATGTCAAACAACCCTCAGGTGTTGGAATGAATGTGCTAGCTGAAAGGTTTGCAGTTATTATTGATTGCTTGATACGTAATTTCAGCTAATCACTAAAACTTTTTTACAGCTGCTGTATTGAAATATGAAAATAATGTTATGAATATTCGGCAGTTCAACTGTTCACCGCATCCTTATTGGCTGCCAAATTTTATGGATGTCTTCACATGGTCTTTGCCATTTGTTGGAGAAAAAGGTACGTTATATCATGAAACAAGACATAAAAACAGGTTGTCACTCAAACATTTGCCACTTATCTAGTGTTACATTTATGCAAGTAGATTTAAATGCATGCTTTCAACTGATAGCTTGTATGTATCTGTGTGGCCAGATAAAACCTGCCTGTAGCCCAGCAATTCAGACACTGCCTACAAACTGTATTTTTGCCCATTGTTTGATATTCACTTTGGGTTTTGTTGTTTGTTTTGTTTCAGGCAGGTAGCTAAATTACAGTGCTTGTTGAGCCCCGTTGAGTTGCCATATTTGACTGTTAGGTGGGTTCAGCATAATACATTACACACAGTACTATAGTTGTGCTTTACATTGTTGGACTGCAGATTTTTATTTATGTATGTAAAACAGACATTTCTGTTAAGAGTCAGCAGCCATCAATATACTGCACAAGCCCTCCCCGTTTTAGGCGCAACTGATATGCATGCAATCACGCACAGCACCGAACCCAGAAGTAACTCGGAAATGTCATAAAAAGTGTCATTAGAAGGGCTGGGCAGGATGGGGTGGAGTAGGGTGGAATGAGGCAGAACGGGGTGCTTGCAGGCTGTTTAAATTGCATGTGATTTCACACAATCACCTGGAACGCAACCCCTGCTGGGAGCAAGGACTGATGCCTTCATGCCCTGTTTGTGAGCTCTCTAATGGCACCGATTGTTCTTACTTAATTTCTGATCCAGCAATGCTGTTCTTTTATTAAATGACTTACAGTGAAGGATTGGAAGTTGACCTATTTGGCTTTTCATATAATTTTGTTCTGTCTCCCTCCAATGTATTTTGCATTTTAATAGTATTGTAGCATTTTAAACTATTCAGCTTATAATAAGTATTATGATGTGTTGGATTATTTTTTTAATTTAGTGACAGAAATGCTGGTGAACGTTCTGAGTATTTGTTCTGATGATGAACTGATGACTGAGGGTGAAGATCAATTTGACGGTAAGGCTACTTTTATGACTTACGGGTCTGTACTGTGAATTCCTGAAAGTTTTATTCTGTGCATAATTTGTGAACTTTTAAGGGTTTCACTTTTGAGGAATGCTATTAGATTTTTAAAAGAGAGTCTTCAAATGATTCTGGTATATTAAGAATTGAAAACTTGGTGTGCTTATATTTTCTGTATTAAAATTCTTAATGTAAAATATTTATTCCATTGCATAGAATAAAAAGACACAAGATCTGCTTCTTCATTTTCTCCCCCTGCCCCCTGCAACACACACACGATTGCCATCATGCAAGGGGCAGAGTAGGGATGAACTATTTGTCCCCAACACTTCCTACACATCCCCAACGTATTGAGGGCTAAACCTCTTCAGTAGGGAACTTGACTAGGCTCCCCGGCGCAGTCTAGAACCCTGACTTAGGGGCTAAACCATAAGTGGAGCCTGTGCAAGTAGAAAAGACTCCTTGCTGCACAAGTTCAGCCCCAAACACTGGGGAGAAAGATGGCATTGGTAGCAAGGAAAGTTTGTCCAAAGGGGAGAATGTCTGAATAGGGCTGTAGATTATCAATTATTTAGCCCATATTTCACATTTCTGCTTCCTGATACATGTAATTTATTATTACTCATTGCAAGGAAACCTATGAAGTCTGTTTTGTTTATAGAACTTTTACTTATTTTGACAACTTTTACTTATTTTCACTTTGGGGTGCTTTTTATACTATATATTTAACAGTGTTTGTTTGTATATTTGTGTTACTTGAAATTTATGTCCTTCCTACACTTTATATCATCCTGTCAACAAACTCACTGAACAGACATTACAAATGCTACCAATATATTTTAAAAATGCACTCAGCAGTATGCAGTATTCTATGAGAGTAGCAGTTTTCCATTTTTCCTCCTCATTTTTCTTTTCAACTTCCATTCTTTATTATCACTGCCAATGTAAAAGCTCTTCCTTTTAGTTTTCCTCACTCACCTTTTTCTCCATCGTTCACTTTCTTTTTTTCTGGACTCTCCATCTGAAGAACGAATCATATATGGCAATAAAAAAGGTACAGAAAAGACGGAGTAATATTGTTTTGAAATATGACTTATCAAAGTTATCAAAGTAGAGAACACATTTATATATTTTCCTTATATAAATGTGTAGTATTTGTTTTATTGCCAGTCTTTCTGTGCATGAAGGGTTTCTCCTCTTTTCCATTCCCCTTTTGTAGTAGCTTTCATATTTTCCCTACTTTTAATATCTCTTTTTCTGATCCTGCATGTGTAGGAAAGTTTTCAGTTGTCTGCCTTGTTTATGATTTTAGTGTAAGCATTCTACATTACAAATGGTGCATGAAATGTGATCTCTGTAATGTTTCAGTTGCTGTTTGTGCAGTAATTTTGTTCTCTTCCAGCTAATATTTGTATGAGAAAGCTTTACATCACTATTGTGCTAGTTTCAAACTGATGTGTATAATAATAAGTTAGAATAATTTATATTACTAAGGTAAGGCCTGCAGGGACGCGGGTGGCGCTGTGGGTTAAACCACAGAGCCTAGGGATTGCTGATCAGAAGGTTGGCAGTTCGAATCCCCGTGACGGGGTGAGCTCCTGTTGCTCATTCCCTGCTCCTGCCAACCTAGCAGTTTGAAAGCACGTCAAAGTGCAAGTAGATAAATAGGTACCGCTCCGGCGGGGAGGTAAAGGGCGTTTCCGGGCGCTGCTCTGGTTTGTCAGAAACGGCTTAGTCATGCTGGCCACATGACCTGAAAGCTGTATGCCGGCTCCCTCGGCCAGTAAAGCGAGATGAGCACCGCAACTTCAGAGTCGGCCACGACTGGACCTAATGGTCAGGGGTCTCTTTTAACCAGGCCTGCAAGCAGAAGTTTGCGCAAAGACTTTCGCTAGCACAACAGGGCTTTCCCTGCACCGTCCTCTCCCCACAAGCCCCCTGTTTTTACCCCTCCCCATTTGCATGGAGGAGGTTAGGAGAACTCCCAGAAAGGCACATGGGAGGCAGGTGAGCAGAGATTGCTCCATCAGCATAAGCATAAGTGTTTGCACTGATAGAGCAATCTGCTTGGCGCTATGTAGAATTCCTCGCAGAACTTTCATAATGAGCAGAAGTATATTTTAATAGCTTTGAAAGAACCCGTTACTAAATATTGCTGCAGTGCTATTGCCGGAGATCCAAAGAACTGTGCAACTTGCTCTACACATGTGAGGGAGCTTTCGACTTGTGTTTCTTTAATGGCCCTCTCCCAGCCTCCCAGTTGCATGGAAAACCATTTTTTTGGGGGGAGGGCTTTTTAAAGCTGTGATATCACATAGTGGGGATGGTTCTATTGTTTTAAAGTAAAAATTAAACATTCCATGGGGCTTGCCCAAATCCTTGGGTGCACCAAATATAACCCAGACATGACCTTTATTGACCAGGCTTTGGGGACAGATATTAAACACAATTATGATAAGAATGTAAATTATGCAACCAGTATGCTGGTAGTGGCTTGTTAGATTGCCTACTAAGTGTGCATCTTAAATAAAGAAGAAATGTCCCAGTAATTCTCTAGTCTTCCTTCTGAAAGCTATATTGGAAACTGCCTTTTGTTCCTTATATTTCTCCCAGTTGCACACTGTATTAAGTACAGTCTTGCAGTTCATTGGTTGAGGAGACAACTTCTTTCTAGTCTCCATCCCCACCTACCTTCCTGCTTTCTTGTGTTGTTGGTGGGATTTTTGTTCCTATCCATGCCTAGAGCTTAGAATTTTTCTAAGAGGGAATCATGCAACTTAGTTTCATATGTAGTTAAAGCAAGTAGCCTGCAGTACAAAGGTAAAGTATACATGCTCTTTGCCTCTGACGCTGCCCACCCCTGGCAGGCTGCCCAGAAGAGAATGTGGCCCTTGAGCTGAAAGGTCCCCCACCCCTGTCCTACAGTCTCGGTAGACCACATCCCTGAAGGAAAATCATGTTCATGTGTGTGTATGGGAGTCTAATCTAATTTTTCAAACAAAGAAGAGATACCGTGTTTTTCCGCGTATAAGACGAGCTTTTTTGACCCAAAAATGAGGTTCAAAATTTAGGATCATCTTATACACGGGTAGTGCTGAGGGGGGATGGGCGAATGGTTTTTTTGGCATGACCCTGAGATTGTAAGTGGTGATTGGCCGCTTGATTGGTGGGGCGGGACGCTGAAAATCGCTCACCCGCCAGAACGCAGCTCACAGCTGCTCGTGTCGCTTACAATCGGCACTTACAAAATCAGGCTCACGTTTCTTTCCGGTGGGTGAGCAATTTTCAACATTCCCCTCCCCACACACAATCAAGTGGCCAATTGCCGCTTACAATCTTGGGCTCACGCTTCGTTACAGCGGGTGAGCGATTTTCAGCATTGGCCGCCGGAACGCAGCACACAACTGCTCACGTCGCAGCTGCCCCATCACCGCCATTAGCCCTCCTGATTGCTGCTGCGGCAGCCAATAGACAGCTGCCCTTGTTGCAGCAAGCAGGAGCATGATTGGCGGCCGCTGGTGGCGATTGGGAAGCTGATAGGTGGTTTCTGCTATCAGCTATCCACTTCCTGAGAGGAGCGGGTGGTCCTTTTACTGCGTGTGTGGCAAGGAGCGACGGCAGCGGTGACCTGCACCTCGCGAGCGTCGTTGCCTGGCTCTGCGCGGTCGTGTCCTGCCTGTTCCCTAGCCTCCAGCAAAGCAGAGCAGCTCAACAACTCTGCCCCCCCCCCAAGAAAATGAAGTGTGTGTGTGTGTTTCTGCCAGGAGGGAACAGCTGATAGGCAGCTTGTTGGATGCGTGTGGCTGTCAGCGTTTGTCAACTATTTTCCCTAAAAAAAAAGCTCTACAAGTCAGGGCAATCTCCCCCCCACTTTCTAAATTTGGAGTCCCCAAATATAGGGTTGTCCTATACATTGGGGTGTCCAATACACGGAAAAATATGGTATATGCCTGGAAGAACCTTACAAGTGAAACAGCACTTAGGTTGGAATGAAGTATACATGCTAGGAGAGGGAATGTTAGCTAGCTAATTGAATTCATGAATCACTTCCCACATCAGAAAGTCCCGAACTGATTTACATGAATAAAATATAGTGATTGTGGGAGATAGAGGGAGAGATGGAGATGGATGAATAGACATGCTGTTCAGTGTTCTAGAACACTGTCGATTTGGAGCACAATTAGGTTGCCAGTTAGTAATTTGAATGCCAGCTATGGTATAAGTCCCATTTATTCCTTGAATTTTCTATTTGTGCTCAGTCAGGTTCATAACTGTTTAAGAGATCAGCAGTCAAAAGCCTAAGAATGAAATGCCATCAGTAAACAATTGGCAGCAATTAATAGTCTTATATTTGTCACTTAGTGTTTAGAACTGTTTAATCTTTTCAGGATGTTTGGTGATCTGTGGACTGAAGAGATTTGTCTGTGATGAGGCATCTTTATTCAATCACCTTAAGTTCCAGGCTGAAGGAGAACCATATGTTATCACAGTTTTATTGATGGTCACATTGTATGCAATTTTTGTTGTGTGCTCCATTAGCTTGAGACTTTCTTCTTCCATTGGAAGTAGGTACAGCTGCAGCACGAAAAGAAATAATCAGAAACAAAATCCGTGCAATTGGCAAGATGGCAAGAGTCTTCTCTGTTCTCAGGTAATTACTATTCTCAACTTGCCTGATCTGTTTATATGGAAAGACTACGTGTTAGCCGCTCCCTACCCACTCTTACAACTAAGTGCAGCTGTAACTTTTTTAATAGATGAGTTATCTATTGCTAATACTGTACTTCTGCTAAACATTTATTTAGCACCAATACTTGTTTTTCAGAATGTGGAACTATCCTAACCCTTTCTCATGCAGCTGAATAATGAGAGCAGAGCAAAGGTGATGGCAGGATCAAAGAGTAAAAAAATAATGGCAAGAAAAGCTGTGCCAAAGAAATGGGCTCTGAAAGACAGGTGCAAAGGAGGGAAAGGAAATAATGTCATGGGCGCAGTGAATGGACAACACAAGAAGCAGAATTTAAAGGCAGCAGGTGTAAGAGACGAGAACAAAGGGATTTGGTATTTTGTTTCGCTTAAAAATAATCTGCCATATCCAAGCTCAGAGTAGCTCCTGACATATAATATTTTTGAAAGGCAAAAAGATGCCAAAGATGTACAGTCGTACCTTAGAAGTCGAACGGAATCCATTCCGGAAGTCCGTTCGACTTCCAAAATGTTTGGAAACCAAAGTGCGGTTTCTGATTGGCTGCAGGAAGGTGCTGCAGCCAATTGGAAGCCAATTGGAAGCCCCGTCGGACATTTGGGTTCCAGTGAACGTTTGCAAACTGGAACACTCATTTCCGGGTTTGCGGCGTTCGGGAGCCAAAACGTCCGAGTACCAAGGTGTTCAGGACCCAAGGTACGACTGTATGTATAATGGGAGGAGGAAATGTCTTTCTTTCCTTCCTAAACACCAGGGAACAGAGCTGGCAGACCTCTCCTGAGATTGTGTTCCCCAGCCTCCACCTTCCTCTCACACCCTCCCTGCTATTTTCACTTGCAGTATTACATTACCCAGTTCTTCAGTGTTAGATAGGAGACAGTGGATTTGGGGGATGAGAAGAGCTCAGGCAAGGACCTGCATGCAAGTCTGAAGCATATTGGGTAAGAAGACCTCTTTGGGTAAAACAGTTTCCCCCCTCCCCTTTTTTGTCTCCTAAATTCAGGGAAGAGAGCGAAAGTGTACTGACACTCAAGGGTTTGACTCCCACTGGAATGTTACCTAGTGGAGTATTGGCTGGAGGACGCCAGACCTTGCAAAGTGGTAATGATATGCAACTTGCTGTGCCTCAGATGGAATGGGGCACGTCTCACTCTTTCGCTAACACCACACACAGTGCATGCAGGGAATTCCTTATGCTTTTCAGTTCTTGTCTTAGCGGCTGATGATAAAGCATAACTTTATGTATTAATCAGGCAATGTAAAACCAGTATTTAACCAGGGTATTAAACAAAAAGCAAGCAGTATTAGTCACACTGTGCTAATCTTTGTCTGTCTTTGAGCTTTCCTTGATAGAGCATTTCAGATAGCAAGATTGTTTATGAACTGGGAAAAGATTGGCAGGGTAGGTCAGAAAATTAAAGAGACATCATTATTTCATTAGATATCAAATATGGCCTTATTCTTTATTCCTACAGTTTTATTACAGACGTTAATCTGTTTAGTAAATGCCAGTTGCCTTTTAGTATTGATAGCTACAAGTTTCCAAGCTCAATTTTGCATTCCACGGATGGAAAATGTGCTTTGTTTCGTACCCTGGTGATTGATGCCAAAGTTTGTTCCTTCATGTTGTTTGTCAAATGTTCTGTGTAATACTACTTGACTTCCCTGAATTGTCCTTGTAAGTTGCTATTTCCTTCCTCTGCAGATGTAGCTGCTTTTTTTAGATCTGTCTGTCTTTCTCTAGGTATCGCTGTATGTCTGTATAAGTGTGTAAAAAAATTAAATCACTATCTCAGACACTTGTCTGTCTCTTGATGTACAAGCAACTTCGTAGCACCTTATTTTTGAGGTTGGCTGCATTTGACTCTGCACCCGATGCATTCTGATGGCTAATGTAACTGAAAAATAAGCAATAGCTGTTATAAAATCCAGTTGAGAATAAAGGGGCTAAATGAAAACCTTGTAAATAAGTCAGACTCAAAGGGTGTTTAAGTGTGCTTATATTTTTTGCATGAAAATAAAAAGAAAATACACCTGTAATCTGGCTCATTGAATACTTTATAAAAGTTGATGGATTAGTTGTTGCCAGAAGAATATTGTGAGATTCTTTTTTCTTTTTTAATTTCTTCTGACTATATAGTTCATTTTTTTGTAATGGATGTCAAGAAAGAAAGTGGGCGTCATAACATTCCTGAGCTTTATTAACAGAAAACATTTTAGTTTTCTGTTTTGATATTTCTGTAATATCTGAGTTCAGTTTTACAGCACATGTTTTTTTCTTGTCTGTCAAAAAAAATATTTTTGCCACCTAATGTAATCAAAATTCAACATTTAAATGTAAATTTGTGAAACTTTTCTGGTACTGTGTCAGTCTAAAATAATTTTTGTTTGAGTTAACACCTTTTAATATTATTTAAACTGTTTTATTTACTATCATTATCCTCTTGGAGCATATAATGTCTCCAAGTTCACTTTTCATAAGTCCTTATATATGTATGTATTTGATCTGTGAATGTCTGTAATAGCAAATGGTGTGTATGTTCCTTGTATCATCAGATTTCTCCCTCTAAATGTTACTTTCAGTGTGTATATTCACTACCCAGCTTGCATATAGTAGTTTTCTCAGCACTATGTAAGCTGTAGAGAATTGGAACATACGCATTTGATCGGACTTGATAATGTTGTCTCATGTTTGTTTTAAAACAAGACAAGTGGACCTGACATATAACATCAATCAAAAATTTTAATTTCAGCATGACCACAACTTAGAATTTTAACTAACTTTACTCCTTTAGGAGCCTCAAATGGCAACAGCTTAACAGAAATGTTGTGAATTCAGTAGATTTTTAAGGTGCTCACACAATTTCTACTGTTGTTGATAGGGTAAACCAGATGATTCCTGTTGCAAGTTAGACGTTTTTAATGTTTAATGGAAAGTTGTAACACAAATTTTTCATCACTTACAACAATGAAACGTTATAGTAAATTGGACAAATAGAAAACTGGCATTCAGGAGTCATTTTGTTTTCCAAAGGAGTAATGCCATAATGTTGTCTACATTAAAATTAATGTAGTAGCAATATAAATCAAATGGCTTCTTGTGGTGAAAGATTTGATTGAGCACCATTGCTTTTATCCTATATTTTATTTTATTTTTTTGTAAAAGCAGCTGCATCTTATGGGTGAAGCTGTTGGGAGTGGGCATCCAGCCCTTAATAGCCTGACATTTCCATTCTTTAATTCAGGTAATCTTTCAGAACTATGAGGTACAAATGAAATACTACATCAAGATATTTGAGTTTTGGTATCTCTTTTGCTAGAGGGGGGAGAAACCCTGCCAGATAAATGATTAGCATTTCAGAGAAGCTAGTTCAGCTCACTAATTTAGTTTGTGCCAGAACTGATGCAAGTTAAGTAATTTCATCATGTTTGGTTGGAATTAAATGCTTAAAATGGTATCTCTGATTGTGCTGGTATGTGTGTGTTCTTGCATCCCACAATCACCTCCCTTTGCACTGTTGTTGTAGTCTAGGATTTAACCATCTTACACACTTGTAGATGGACTGGTCTTGTAGTAAGTTGAAGGTGTTGAAGTAAGTAGTAAGATGGTTGAAGGTGAACTCTGTGAGGTAGTAACTGCATTTCCAAACCAGCACCCTGATAAGTGCACTGTTGTTGCTGCTGCTGTATTGCTTGCCATAGGAGGAAAAATTACTTGAAGAAAAAGGCAAATGTTTCCCTGTCTTCCTTGACTAGACTGAATTATTTTTTAAAGACAGCAACCTTTATGTCACTGGTTTTCAGTGGCCTGGGTTGTGGTGCAATGGGATTCAGAAAAAAAAATATGATATTGTCTCTAAGTTTAAATGGTGACCAGTAAGAACAGTCCAGGCTTTGCCTACAAACTAATGCTGTGGCCCTCTTGCTATGTCCACACAGAACGATAAACTGTTTTCCCATTACAAGAAGGAGCCTAATCAACCATGTGCTCTTTTCTGCCACGTTTACAACAGCCACAAGGAGGAGACTGGAATCTTCAGCTTCAGTTGTCAATTAAACGCAGTTTAGGGATAACATTTCACCTGAACTGTTCAGAAACCACAGTTTGAAATTGGCTTGTTTCAGTAAACCACAGTTAGCACCAACTGCAGTTTATCCAGTTTCAAACGTAACATGAAACTGCAGCTAGTCAAAAACAGAAGCAGAAGCTTCTGATGTTTCTTCACGGCCAATCCTATAGGACAAAGAAGCCCACTGCCTGCCTAGGTTTATTCCTACAATAATAAACTGTAGTCTATTGTTGCATCTAAACTCAGTAGCGTTTTTTCAGTCCCATTTCCAGATCCAGGAGCATGACAAGCTGCTTTTGAAACTCAAGTGGGTTTCTTAAGAAATTTGAAGTGGGCTTTTGTGTTAAAGGAGAGTTTTATTAGAGTCACTTGGGACTTGAGTTTGGTTATTCCTGAAAGAAGTGAAATTAGTTTCTACAATGTTTTTTATTAGTCCACATCTGTTCCTGCGGTATCTTGGGAGGTTTCTAACCCCCCCCCCCAAAAAAAATACCCTGATTAAAAAATACAACAGTGCTTGGGGGTTTTTTTTTACATGCACATAAAACGCATTTTGAAGCAAAGCTTTATCACTGTAACTTCTAACAATATATGCCAAAACAAATGTTTCATCGTATTTCAAAGAATACAGTTCTGCACTTAAATGACAAACTGACAATCTAAAACTTGAGAATTATAGGTTGGCTTCAGCGTCTTTATCAATGGTTTCATTGTGGGTGAGTTTGTAGGTAATTCTGTAAACACAATATTGATCTGAAAGACCTTGTTGCCCATAACTCCTCCCGTTTTCACTCCTCTATATTCATTTGTAAATTTTGTCCCCACCTATTTCTTAATCCTACCCTGCTGATGGTAAACGCAGAAGAGGAACTTTTTTGATGGTAATAAGAGATCATTGCTTTATAGAACAGGTATTTGTCCTCTAAGATCTTACTGAGCTAATGGCATGGGTCACTGCTTTTTCAGTTGTCATGGTGGGTACACAGAGATGTTTGAATATTTCATCTTTCCAAAGGAAATTACAAAGAAAAACAGTTCATTCTTGATGATGTGATCATCAGTTTGTTTTACCTTGGCTATCAGTGAAGGGTCTTTACATTCCTTCTCATGTGAAATAGTGTTAGTCTGTTCATAAGTATATTAGAAAATGTGCAGAAGAATATCCAAAGTTTTATTTTTTTCATAGCTACTTTAAACAGTAGGGGGTTCACATCCGTTTTTAAAATCTGGGGATTCCCGTTATTAACTGCAGCTCACCTACAAACATGCAGACTTTCGTCTTCTTAGTTTGCATGGCAACTGGTTACATTTTTTAAAAAATATCATCATCATTGTATGTAAAGCAGCAGTTACTCATGATGATGATAAGAAACGTTCCTTTCTCAAATTCTTGTGTTTGACTCAGGAATAAAATACTTGATATTTTATTGCATGTTGGTATTGTGGACTAATGAAGAAAGTCCTCCCGAAACATTACAAACGGTCCCTTTCAGCCCTTTCCATGTTGTTGGGAACTCATATTAACCTGTGGTTTCTTTAAAAATAAATAAATGGTAGTATCAAAGCCAAAAAAGCAAGGAATTTTTTATTTTCAAAAAGGACTTCTTAAATCAACCTTCAGCTAGTATAATATTAATCATATTTTTTCTGCTATGTGATATTACACTCTTCATCTTTCTCATTCATTTTGCATGCATCTACTCACTTCTGTACAGCCACAGTAGAGGCAATTGAGGCTGAAAAAGGTATGGTCTCAGTGTCTTTGCTACTGGCAGGGATTGGGGTCTGGGAGGGATTTAAAAGTCTGTTCTGCTCTTTCAACTTGCACAACCAGAGATGAATCAATACACTGATTCATTTGTTGTTATCCGTAGCATTTTGTCTTGTCTTGATGATGATTGTTGCCTTTCGCTTTTGGGGTGATTTGCTTTTTCTGACTGTGGAATAAGGATGTGTTTTCTTTCGTTAGCATAATAGCATGCTATGTTTATGTCCCCTCTTTTAGTTGACATACTTCCTCTGGTGATAATGGATTTTAAATGTTGTCTCCAATCCAGCAGGCCACTTTTAAGTATATGCATGGCTTGAACACTCAAATTGAGCTTTTCATATTTGCTAGCTCCCCCCCCCCCCCCGCACCCAATATTTTGAATGTGACTTCTCAACAATACATCATAGCCCAGAGTTTCAAAAGTAGTTTCTGGTGCCATAGAATAATGCAGCCCTCCTCTCTTCCACTGTGCGCAGATATCTTCCCATATGGTTTTCTGGATTGAAGTCTGTGTCTTTTCGTTTCTTTCTCATAACCCATCTGGTAGTGCAAGATTTAGTTTTATAAAGGTGTTTTTATAATGTGTAGTATTCATTTGTGAACATTAAGTGCCAGGAAGCTGGCAAAGTAGAAAATGTTATCTTTGGATGAGAGCCGAATAATAATTTAGACATGGCCAAGGGCTTGCCTTATTTCCAGAGACACTTCTTATTTTGGAACAGCAACCTTTCATTCCATGTCACTGCTTTGGCAACTCTGTTCAGTTGCTTGGGTGGTGTGGGTAAAGGTTCCTGAAGTCTTCTTTGGATCCTAGCCCTAATAGCCGCTATCCATGTCGACTTTTATATCCCATCTTTGTCAGGCCATTGCTTTACTATAAGCGACAAAGTATGTCTATGTGCACAGATGAGCTACTGGTACCAAGCAAATCTGTGGTCTAATCACGTTTGCAGACTAATCTGTAAGGCTGGTGCATATGCTGCTTTTTAAATGTGTGCCAAGTCTGAAGACTTGGACTATACTTATTAGTGGCTCAGCATCTCCTTAAAAATCTTCAGAAGAACTTGCCGGGCCAGCAAGCTCCCTAATGGTTCAAGCACCATATTTATACATCACTGTTGATGATTAGTTACATATGCAGGGTGGGATTGTCTTGGTGGTGGAAAATGGAGTAAGATGCTTGGTACCATTGTACAGAACTCTAGTTTCTATAGCAGTGTGTGCACATGTCATTGTTCTTCAAAACTGAAAAATTGTCTTATTATCAGTGTTCAAAATAAAATGGGCTCCTGCCTGATGTGTAAGGTGATCTGTTGAAGTCTAGGTACTGTCCTTATTTTAAGGTGGCTTCCAAGGCTGTTGTGGTTATTCTCACGTGTTTAGCCTAGGTATTCAAAGTAATATCTTGCATTGCTGCCAACTTTAGTTTTTGTGTTCTCATAAGTGATGTTTGGAATGCCTAGCGGCCTTAAGCAAAAATTGGTATGATATAGTGAAGAAGAAAAGTCAGAGAGGCTGTACAACTCTGCTTACTTTTTGCAAGAGAAGTGTAAATACATAAAATCACATTTAATCTAACTTACTGGTTTTGTGGGTGTCTCCTCACCATTTTATTTTTTTTACATTTTGATATTATTTCTTAGAAGTTACTAAGAATACGCAGAGCTTTTCCCCCTTACTGACATGTCTAATTTGCATTTTGTTAAGCAATACGAGGATTCTCTCCACAACATAAAATCTGCAGTTTTGAAGAGGCAAAAGGACTGGATAGGATCAATGAGCGAATGCCGCCAAGGAAAGATGCTCTTCTTCAGGGTGGCATTAATTCTGTGAATGCAACAAATGCCAACGGAAACAATGGTGCTGGCAACAACAATGCACAGTGACCGTCGCATCTGCTTACTTACGTAATAATTCGTTGAGGACTGCTTCTTGAAAAGACAGTAGCCAAAACATCCCAGGGAGATGCAGTCCCCACGCTTTATCCGGAGCGAAATCACAACTTGATCTTACAGAAGAGAAGCCATGATGCTTTGGAGATGACAGCCACTCTTCTAAAAGTGACAACATGAATATTAACAGTGCATATTTGAAACTCACTTGTGGAGAGAGATCCAGGGACAAGCTTCTGCTGTTATCACTATAGACTTAGCATGTTACTTTTTTATCATTGTCAACACTTTTTATGTTTACAGAATGGGATTGTAGAGCTAGGTGGTGGGTTTGTGAGGTGGTTTTCTTTTGTTTTTAAATCGGACGTTCTAATGCATCCGTATTTATTTAATGGTCTTATGAACTGTCTTTAAATGATAGTTTTACAGTGGTCTTAAAATATAAATCTGAGGCTGCAGACATGTCTGTGTTTTAAATAGGTGAGGAAGAAATGCCAAAAATCTTAGTAATTATGTAAATTTCTGGTCTTGGGTATACTCCTGTTGCTAATTCTGTATAATGTTCAACATATTATTTTTAGTTAAAACTTATCAGAAGATTTCTATATAAAAATGTTTATTACTTGAACCATAGCTTTTGAAAAATATTTTAATTTAGAAACTTTTTTGCCCAACTTTTTGAGACTTTCCCCACACTTGAATGTTAAAAGAACTATTAACAGTAAAAAAAAAAAAAAGTTTAAAATTAAGGTACTTTGTACATTACGTTTCAAGTAAATTTGATTCATATCAGATCTGTAAAGCTTGGCTTTGTATTTTCTGTATGCATGTTTTAATTTTGCAGATATTTAATATATAGACCTAGGGTGTACAGGAGAAAACATCCTATAGGTTATGCAGCACAGCTGTTATGGGTATTTTTAGTTTATTGTATTAAAGTTGCTTAAATAGTTAATAATTGTTGGGCTGAGTGGCTGCAAGTGTGTTCTTTTAATTCTGTTTGGTTGTTTTTGTTTTTGTTTTGAACTTTTGGCCATACAATGCATAATTACTCTGGACATTAAGATGTTAGTGAAGATATAAAATCAAGATGCATGTTATGTTTTTGATAGCTGGACTGTTCGGTTAAAATAAAATCAAACCATGTGTTGATCTAACGAATGATGAACTGTAGTTAAATTCTCCCAACATTTTGTTACCTACCTTTCTTATTCTGTGGGAAGCTGTTGGAATCTTACGGCAATGGATTTCACCTGCAGTTTGTTTGCCACAAAGTGGAACTTGTGTGTGGCCCTAAGTTGGCTATTTGATGCATGTTTTAAACCATTCAAGTATTTTATAATAAGAAGCGCACAATAAAGTTTGTGCATGGGCCTCAGCTCGGATTGGTTTGCTTCTGTTTTTGTTTGCGTAATGAGGAACACAACACAACCAACCATTCTAGTTGACCTCCTGGGGGCAAATATCTGGAATGGGGAGGTTCCCAGCACATTTTAGAATCTTTGAAGTCCCCGAGTTAAGGAAGCCTCCCTATGTCAGAAGTTTGTTCCAACTTGAGGAAGGTGACAGGGGCAGAGCTGGTGTGCTCATTCCTACAATCCTTCCTCATATAGTTACTTGGATGTTGAGCAGTGCTGTACTTAATGAGACTTTTATATGGTGATTAGATCTCAAGCACAGCTAACTAAAATGGCAAAGGAACATTTCATTTGAAAGTCAGTGATGGTTTTGTATGTATGGACAACGTAGAGTTCCCAGCTCTGTTTATTAATGATGTGTGTAATTTGGGGTGGGGTGTTGTTGTTAAGTACCAAAGTTTATTTTTATTGATTTAAAAAAATAATAATATTGAAAAGTAACAGCCATATTTGTGCCCAGCGTTCCCAGCCTCCTCCATCCCTATCACAGGTGACCTCCCATGACCTATGTCACAAGGTGGTTGTGAGGTTAAACGGGGAGAGGGAGAGCCATGTACGCCACCCCGAGGACCTTAGTGGAAAAGTGGAATATAAATGAAAGAAAGAAAGAAAGGTAAGCCCGCAGGTACAATACAAAAGCAGCAAAGAATCTCCACTTTCCAGTGTCTCACGTATACAATCATAAATGTGTATGAAATACAGTGGAACCTCGGTTGTCAAATGTAATCCGTTCTGGAAGACTGTTCGACAACCGAGACTCAATGGGCGGTCAGCAAATCCCATTGAGAAAACCGAGAAACATGCCCCAGAAGCCATTCAGCTTCTGACGCGCTCAAAAACCGAGGTTCCACTGTATATTGAAAGGGGGGGGGTCATCGCCTCCTACATCAATTAGACCGCAGAACAAGTATATGCAATTTAACAGCAACGTTGCTCCACCATAAAGGGTGGGGGAAGACATGAAGTGGGTGAGTCTTCGGAATGCATGTACATAATGTGGGACAATACTGACTTTTCCCCACTTTCCCCACAGGTTTATGTGAAGCTTCCACCTTTCCCAATCTGCTATGCCATTCACTAAAGAGGTGAGAAACAGCAGTGTCTCTTAACTTGTGAGGTGGGTCTGTGGTTGGGGAGATTAAATGGTTAAATATCTGAAATGTTTAACTGCAAGAAAATGCAGTTCCACTCAGCTGCATTTGTTGTGAATTGACTGAGTGACTTGGCCACAGACTTATTCCATATTAATTTTATACTTTGAGATGTCCATCAAATGACTTATTTACGTGCATTACTTGAGGCACAGCAGCTGTCCCAGAAGAAAACTGTGTGCAGTTTTGTTTTTTCTTGGCATAAAATACTGGTTCCTTTTAATGTTTGTGACCTGATGTCTTGAGGATGCCAGAGCAATATAAACTAACAAGGGACAGCCCTGCCACTGTCTTTTAGCATCTTGACGTCCTTATACAGCCCTGAGCACAGACATAATTATTTCCAAATGCTTGCTAAGCATCTTCTCAATTTAGAACTCATTCCAACTGCTGGGAAATACAATTTGTGGTATAAGTCTGATGGATCTGTCCAGATCTCACCCTCCCTGCATGGAAGGGCTCCTGTCAGTGAGGCTTTTGATATAGCAGCAGGATCTCACTGGTAGAAGGGAGGTGACTTGCCTGTTTCCAATTCCCTCTGCAGCCTTCACACACTAATCCAGAAGGTGTCTCCGTCTTTCACAGTAGGTTTTTGGAGGCTGCAGGGGAAGTGGAAACTGGGAAATGTCACCGCTGTACTACTTCCAGTGGGAGCATTGTGTTCTGGGTAGTTCCCACCAGCAGGAGCAAAGTCTGGAAGCAAGCCTACTATTAAAACCTCACATATTAGTAAACTTGAAGCAGGCAAACTTTTGGTCTCTTTACTCTCTGCCCCTGCTAATGCAACTATTTCTGTGCTTACTGTTGTCTTGCTTTTTTCATCTCGTTCAAACGTACATGGAGTTAAATATTACTAGCCTCTTAACTGTGAAGAACACTGGGTCAACATGGCCTGAGCTGCTGCTCCACAAGCATCTCCTTCACTGAGGTTCTCTCTCAGTGAAGACAACTGGTTTAGTTTTGGGTTATAAAGTTCTATTGTTAAAAGTTATATGAGAGTCTGTGCTCTGGTTCCTCACTGCCATAACTGGACTAAGTCCTAGATGTACTGGTAGAATGCAAACAGTTGTTGGATAGTCTAAATGTTCAACTTTTAAAGCTGTCATTAGCACTGTGTGTTAGTTGAATAGGTGTTTGTTAATTCAATGCTCATTAATACATTGTGGCAAGGGATTTCCATGTTCACTCAAGCTACAAAATGCTGGGAAATGACCCAGTTTTGTGATTAGTTTCAACTTCCTTTGAGCTCAACGGCTGTCAGAGGCAGAATGTTAGATCCAAGTCCCAGATTTGTCTGTTCATGTTACAGGGGTACGCTAGTAGTACAGCTTAAAAATGTATGAGAATAGGAATTGGGAGGTAGGTTGAGGCTTCAATCCTGAGGTGTCATCACTCTGCCAGACTAAATCACTAGTGTCTGTTTCAGCTCCGATTAGGAAACGCTTACTACATATTATACAGATGAGTCTTTTTTGTATTGAATCACATTGTTAGTATGTTTGTGATCTTCACTGTTTTGTTGTTTCTTCAGCTAGCAAGCCTCCTTGTGTATAGTAATATAGAGAGGAAGTATACAAATGAACAGTGAAATGAAATGAAATACCTCATGCCACTGAACTTTCCTCATATAATCAGGATGCGTAAACCTGAGTGCTGGAGAGGTCAAAAGTTTTGTAATAAAATTCCTAAATTTGGGCATACAGGGATCTTCCTCTGTAGATAGTGGTGGTATACAGTGGTGCCTCGCAAGACGAAAAGAATCCGTTCCGCGAGTCTCTTCGTCTAGCGGTTTTTTCGTCTTGCAAAGCAAGCCCATTAGTGGATTAGCGCTATTAGCGGCTTTTAGCAGCTTAGCGGATAAGTGGCTTAGCAGCTTAGAAAAAGGGGGGGGAAGGGGGGAAAAGTCGGAAAAACTTGCAAGACATTTTCGTCTTGCGAAGCAAGCCTCTGGGGAAATTCGTCTTGCGAAGCACCTCCAAAACGGAAAATCCTTTCGTCTAGCGGGTTTTTCGTCTTGCGAGGCATTCGTCTTGCGGGGCACCACTGTATATTACTTCACTTCAATATGTGCTAAACTAGAGCTTTTCTGCTTGGGGCAGAATAACCAAGAGGACTCCCAAAGTCTGTCCTGCTGGCACCGCTGTGATTGAATAGTGAAAATGTTTCTATGACTAGCAAGTAACAGGGACAGCCCAATTAGATGCCTCACTCAAACACGCAGTATCAATATGGGATCAGACTCTGGAGAAATGGTTCTTGAGTAACATTACTACCATATGAACAGGGTTTTGGTCATTTCATACAGTGGTTGAAGATCTAGTTAAATCATAATCCTTTTAATGGATTGCTGTTCCATTTTATCAGTAGCTAGTATTTGCATACTTTGAAAACTGGAAGGGTAAAGGATAAAGCCCTGGCTTATTCACTTCAGGTTTCTAAATGAGACTGCAACAATGTGTTGCAGTGCAAAGAGCTGCAGGTTTCAGCTCTTAGTTGTTTTTTTAAATTGTTTTTATTAAAGATTTTCTTGGGTTACAAAAGTACATACATCTCTGTTTTGCATCATACAGTCCTTTAAACAGATCAGTTCTATTCGATGTTGTATACAGTATAAGGTTGTGGGAAGAGAAGTGGGGGCGTAGTAAACTTGCATTTTTACAGTGTATGTGCAAGGTTTTTGTGTCAGAGTCACATGCATAGGTTCCCTTTCTATTCATTCATTTGTGTTCATGGGGGCTACAGTAAGTTGCTACCTGTTTGTGCATGAAGGGTTGTTGGCTCAAGTTAGCCATGTCAATTCACATGCTGTCGCTGGCTTCTTGTTGGGCTGTGTGTGTAATAAAGGGGAACCACACTGGGGTGAAGGCATCCTTGTTTATGTGTCCCTGTGCTAGTTTTGGTTTGTTGGTTAGCTTTTCTAGTAAGGCTATTTCCCATACAGTTTGGTACCAGTGCTCCATGTTCACTCCTAACAGCTCCCTCCATTGTTGATGTTCTTGACTGCTGAGAGTAGGTGGCTTATAAGCTCTTTGTAGTGTGATTGTTTGTCTTGCAAAATGTTCCAACGGGGATAATTCTGGCATGGCTTCTAGTACTGTTTTGTTATTTTGCATATTTATTGAAGGTTTCAGCAAGACAGCCATGCATTATTCCAAGATACTTTATTATAGCCTTTTCTCCCCACCCCGGCATGTTCTGAACTGCTACAAACTTTGTACATATAAGAAAAATTTCCTAAGTAGAAAGGACTCTTTCTTGTATGTGTGAAATGCTCACAAGAATAAGGGGTTGGTATTCTACTAATGTGGTTCATTAAGTCTACTCTGAGTAATTTAGCTACAATCCAAGGTTATTTAATATTTGTAAATAAGTGATATTGGTTTATATTAATGTATTGAGTATAGCCACGGTAACAAGAAAAAGACACTTCTCTACAACTCAGACAGCAGGTGTCTTATTTTATATTGTAAAGTACATGATGTGCGAAATTAAGGCAATTATATGTGCAAAATAAACCATCCATTAGAAGCATACTTGTTTACATTGTCTAGGATAACTTATGCTCTTATATGCAATGATAGTCATTTGCCCAAGCAGCTCATTTTCCATTTTCTTTGTTTCAGTGTGGTCTATTGACCAACAAGGGCCAAGAGCAGACGCCTGTAATCTCCACTTGTGTCACTTTGTATCATTGTGCCCAAAGTCTTCTGATACATCTGGGTGAACATCTGTTTGATTTGTACAAGATCAATCTGTGCCAAAAGAAACAAAGCAGACAACTGAGAGAAGACACAACTTAATTCATGAATCCCATTAAACTCAACAGGCAGGTCCAGTGCCACTGAAATTCCAGATGGATTGTGCCCCATTCACCCACACCAGGCATTAAAACTTCAGTGCCAGTTTGATGAGGAGGAGGAGGAATTAATTTGACACCAGAAACACAGTCTGCAACATGTTACAAAGCTACTCAAGACATAGGTTTGCCTAGCGATCCAGCCCCTAATACTGCTGTCTATGAACAAGTAAGTAATGCATATATGTTACTTTCTGGTACAGTGGATGATGTGTAATGCAACCTTCATTTCAGTTCATGTTATTTGTATGCCACCTTTCCTGAAGGCATGGTTTTCACTATGGAAAGATAGCATACAAATAATAACTAGGGCTGGGCAGTTTACTGTATTTTTCGCTCTATAGGACACACCAGATGATAAGATGCACCTAGTTTGGGGGGGGGGGGAGAAAAAAAATATTTTGAATCCCAGAAGCCAGAACAGCAAGAGGGATCTGGCTTCTCGGATACCGTGTGGCTGTTCTGGCTTATGGGATAACTGTGCCAATCCTCTTTAGGGTAGTGGGATGAAGGCTCCCCCTGCCCGAAGAGGCTGTGCGCAGCTAAGGCAGAAGCCAGGGCAGGTGCATCGCTGAAGGGGCGCTGCGCAGAGAGGGAGAACTGTGCAGTGCCCCTTCAAGCGAAGTTGGAGAAGGAACAGAAGGAGACCTACTCCGGCTTCCAGGCAGGTGCGTGGCTGAAGCCTTTGGAGCGCAGCGGAAACTTGCGCTGCGCTCCAAAGGCTTCAGGCGGCCATCTCTGAAGCCAGGAGAGTCTTGCTCTCCCAGCTTCAGCAAAAGGAACCCGAAGCCTTCGGAGTGCAGTGCAAGTTTCCGCTGCGCTCCAAAGGCTTTGGGTGGCTATCCCTGAAGCCTGGAGAGCGAGAGGAGTCGGTGAGCACCGACCCCTCTCACTCTCCAGGCTTCAGCGAAAGCAACGCGAAGCCTCCGGAGGGAGTGCTCCCTCTGCACTTCAGAGGCTTCGTGTTGCTATCACTGAAGCCAAGGAGCCTGCATTCACTCCATAGGACGCACACACATTTCCCCTTAATTTTTGGAGGTGAAAAAGTGCGTCCTATAGAGCGAAAAATACAGTACATTTTTAACATTGTGGTGTCTCACCAGCAAGGGGTGAAACCAACCTCAGCTCTCACTGTTGAAGCTGAGGTGCTTTCACCCCAATGCCTGGTGGATGGGATGGCTCCTACCCCCCAACTAAGCAAGCCCTGGTGTGCCAGCAGCAGGGACCTCTTTTTGGAGGCGCTCTCTGCTGGTGTGGTACCTCTTTCCCCTGGGAGGAAGAGGCAGCAAACTTACCCCCCCCCCCGAAGATGGACCAGGCATCAGTAGCCAAGTTCACAGAGCCTGTCAGGCTCTGTGCATTGACTGCCCTTGCCTATGCAAGCAAGCCGCCACTTTCCTTGTGGGGTGGTAACAGACAGCCCACCCTCCCAGACAAAGGCAGCCACGTGCACAGAGCCTGGTCCTCAAGCCATGGGGTGCAAAACCACTGTATCCACACAGCCTCTGCACCCCCTGGCTGAGCCCATCCAACCCCCTAAGCGGCAGCAGTGAGGCAACTGCACATAGGCTAGTCTAACAGAGCCAGGAGAGGTGGGGGTTCCTTTAAACGTCTCTGTTGAGGGGTGCACACCTCAATGGAGAAGTGTGACAGAGCCTGCCCTTCCCCAGCCAAAATCCTGCCCACATGCAAGCAGGAGTGGGGCTGGGAAGCACTTTAACAGAGCCCCCACCCTACCGCTGGCTTGTGCGGTGATCTGCAAAACTGCTTGGCGAGGGCAGCGGCGTGCTCAGCCAAGCCGTTTAAAGAAGCACAGGGAGGAACAAGCTGTATCGTGCCTCGCCAATGCAGCTTGTCTCACCCTCTGCCGGTATGAGGGCACACGGGATGGCAGCTTCACTCAGGAGGTGGCAGTTTCACCCACACCATTGAATGAAGCTGTCATCACGGTCTGCCCCTCCTAGCAGTCCTGGGCAAGATATTGATGTATTGCCAGGCCTAATAACATGACAAAGGCAATCACACACAATAAATAAATACATGAAACAGTACATTGCTTTCATTCTTGCTCCAACCTGTCTTGGCAACTGCAGCTACCCCACCTCATGTTCATAGCCAGTCTTTCTACCTGGAAAGCCTCTAAAGCAATGACTCAATAATGAAGACTGAGAGGTTGGGGCCACTATCACTGCCAGGAACAATGTGGCACTGAGTCTGCTACCTAAGAGAAGAGTGCTTTCTATCATCTAGATCTGTGCCAGCTCAGGTAACTGGCATCACCGCTAATGGCCTTGAATCTATACAATGTGCCACTTGGGTTGTACAAGTTTAATAAAAAAAGCTGCTTATAATACCAGAAAAGTTTCAACTATCAATTTGTCAAAAGTGCTTACAGCTTCTGTCACCTCCCATTGTGCCTGAACAGTAAAAGACCGTATGCATTTGCGTTTTAATAAAGGAGCCATTTGACCTCTTTGGAAGTATGGCCAGATGGTGTGTATAATGAAGATTAAATAACTGGCCTTTAATTGCATAAAATTTACACATAATAAATTCTTACCTCACTGCGAGTGACTATAATTCGAACCAAGGTAGAATCATCTGTGCCAGCTCCTTTCATGGAATGATAAAGCCTCTCTGCAAAAAAGGCTGGGCGGTTCAGAGCACATTGCACTGCAATAAAACAGTATTAAGATCAACTCGGAGTTGACACTGACAGCTCAAAGCCACAAGATTCTAACAGCATCAACCTGTCAGAATCTTTAATCCAAATTCCATTTTTTGTCATTGCATTTCCCTCCAAGTATATTATAACATAAAAACTATACAAAGACCAAGAGTCCAAAAGCATAAAATTAACAATCATGTCCTTAACTAGGTAAATTAGATTTAAATGTTGTTAGATCAGCCCTAACTGGTTCTAGGGAGGAAATGGGTGGTGCATCTAAGCCCAGTCTCCAGTGAGGGCTTTCTTTGGGGAGTGTACCTTCTAGTGGAGAGAAAGGATTACTGCACCACCAGCAATCTGAAGCAGTGGTACCTTGGTTCTTGAACAGCTTAGTTGTTGAACAAATTGGCTCTTGAACGCCACTAACCCGGAAGTAAATGTTCCAGTTTGCGAATGTCTTTTGGAAGCCAATCATCCGACGCGGCTTCCACTTGAGTGCAGGAACCTCCTGCAGCCAATCAGAAGCCACGCCTTGGTTTTCAAACTATTTCGGGAGTCGAACAGACTCCCAGAACAGATTAAGTTTGACAACCAAGGTACCACTGTACATCACATGTGCAAATTAAGTAACTGACATCAGTCCTCTTATTTTGCATAAATTATTTTACAGGTCTGGGAAGGGCACTGAAGCCCCAGCTAATGCTCATTAATCAGTGAAGTTTCCAGCACCTAATAGTTGTAGGTGCTTGGTAAATAAATTGCCCATAAAAATGACCTCATTGAACAATGAAATGCAGGAAAAGTCCCTTACCGATAGCCTTCAAACCACGTTCTACATTTCCTGAAAACTCCCGGCCAATGCTGCTTAATAAATCTCGGTTAGCAACCTGCAAAAATATAATAATAATAATAATAATAATAATAATAATAATAATAATAATAATTTTTATTTATACTCCGCCCTCCCCAGCCAAGGCCGGGCTCAAAGCAGCTTACAAGCAATAATAAAAACAAGTTGAATGATTAAAACTTAAAAACAAAATTAAAATACATTAAAATATTGAAACATTAAAATATTAAAATGTAGCCTCATCGCAGGAGGAGAAGGAAAGGAAAAAAGAAGTAGGAAATAACTGATGAAAGCCAAATCCAGTCCTGTCTAGTCCACACAAATGCCGCCCCCTTCTCGTCTACCTGAGAGTAGGCTTCAATTGTGGCTTTCAGCTGGGGAAAGCTTCTAGTTGCCAGGACCATATTGAAGGCAGACTCATCAGTCCCTAGCTTCCCTTCACCAGCTTGGAAAAGGCGCTGGGCATCTTGTTGAGCCTTTTGGTAATCTACAGTTTGATTCTCATCCCGATTACCCTGTAGGAGAGAAAAATATTCATTACTACTATTATATACAGTAAGCCCACAAATGCAGGGGTAACATTCCAGGGATCACAGCAGAAATTGTGTATAGTCAGAACTCATTGGGGTCAATGGCAGGCAGGATTGCCAAGTCTTTTTCCCTGGATGCCCACCCTCTTTTAATTCACTTTTTTGCCAAGTACACAGGTTAAATGCATGTTGCAGGCTTACTGTACTAGCCTTGCTTGCAAGTTGCCTTCAACTATTTAAAAATGAAGTATAAGCATGGTGATTCCCTTTTCTCTTTCATTTAGACATAGCAAATCAAATGATTAAACATCTGGCCTCCATTTATGCTTTACAGTATCCTTGTCTGAACACAGCTATGGCTCCACAAATATGCAAAACGAAATGAGCAAACCTAAGATCAACTGTTCAGTCATCTCATAATTTAAATCGTCTAGAGGACAAGGCAAGATTGCCCCCCCCCCCAGTTTAATTTATATTTAAAGCCACTGGTAACTGTGACCAGGGAGAAATTAGAAATTAATACTTGCACGTTACAGTGGTAGCTAAATTAAGCAGAGCCACAGTGTAAGATAAATATTACTAACATGACCAAACTATTTATCTTTCTATCAGTTAACAACAGACTAGTCCAATACTTTTATTTTCATCAACAATGACAATCGCTTAGGGGAGAAATTTAAACTGAGCTGGATAGACAGACTAGTTTCAAACTTTCTTGGTACTGGAAGATTGTGAACATTGAAATAAACCAATTTTGTTCCCAGAACCAAAGGATCCGTCACCCCCACCATAGCAGCACATTAATAAAAGCGCATATTTTGAGGAAAAAAATTCAATACAATGTGCAAAAAGAGGAGGCCTGGTCCATGATCTGTGCCTGTATCAACACATTAACAGGTTGAACTGGTTAGGAGAGATGTATTCCAAATCAGAGTTTTGGTTTGGGCAAGATGGAACAGGTCTATTTAACACAGTACTTTGGTTGCATCTAAGAGAGAAAAAATTGTCCAATACATCCCGTTTTTGAGTGCCATGCTCACACATGAGATCACAGCCTGATACACAACATTGCAGTGCACCAAAACACACGTTTTTGGGCACCATGTTTGTGTGTGGGCCAAATGACTCGTGCAGGAGCACAGCCCAGAAGACACACATCCTGGTTTTTGTGCTGGGACATGTTGAAGGGTATGGTGGCACCATTCACATAACAAAAACTACCACATTTTCAAAAGTAGGTCTGTGGCTTGGATTTTGAAAAAGGGAGTCCACAGTACTAAGCTAATTGGGAGCTACTGATCTATTGTGTCTGTTTTATTCAATAATATTATTCCTCAGTAATAGGTCTCCTTCAGAGCTGGATGTCACATTGATCGGTTCCTAGATGGTCATGGTTAAGTCAAGACCATTTACTTTAAGAGATAGGTATTTGAAATCTCTGAGACTTTGAGACTTGAAATTTCCATCTGATAGAAAAAGCCTAGTCCTATCATCAAATCCTATTTCATACAAGGAATGGTACCTAACCCAGGATACATTTCAAAAGGGGTGGAAAACTTACAGGTGGAACTGTACTTGGTGCAAACTAGATACTTATATGGTGGCCTTGTTATCGAGAACAAGGTAAACATAAATGTGACAGAAGGTGGTTGTTCATCCTACCTGGCACATAGATACAAGTAATCGTTCAAAGTGTCCTGACGTATCAGACCGAATATCATGCTCAATATCTCTTCCAAATTCATTGTTGTAACATCTGACAATTTCTCGAATCTCCTGGTTTGTCCTTGTGCACAGAATCTCAATCAGCACATTCTCCTGTGTGCCTGCACCCTGCAGGCAGAGAAACAAAGCACTACAGACATTACCTCAATGCGGGCTGCTCAGAAAGCTGACCAGAACATCTAATTGTTTTATTACATTAGAAAGAAGATTGATCACTTTTTTGTACTGTAGGAACATCTGAGCCATATTGCTTCATTCAACTAGATCATGTTGCAAGCCATTGTGCATCTTTCAGCTCATGCAAAAAAAACCTACCCAACAAACTGGCTTCATTTAGCAACCAGCTACCAATAGTTCCTAAGGTTTGTTACAGAAGAAAAGTATTATAATCTAAGAGCATAATCCAGTGACGGTCTCACTGGAAATGAACAGGATACAGGCACAAGCACGGGCGAACATGACTTAGGTCTACTAATTTTAATGGGTCTATGCGTTAGTAAAACTCAGCTGGCTACCACCAGGGAACTGTGTCTATAGGGCATTTGTCACTTGTATCTCTAACACATACATATTTCCATATCTGGGTATATATAGAAGTCATGCAGCCAGAAATGTAAGGTGCTTGAGCAAAGAAAGCAAGGACACCAATCAATCCTTCAGTTATTCAGGACATAGAAGGCCTTCTCCATTTCTTAAAATAACTAAGGGATGTGTGGGGAGATTCATGTTAGGAATCGGTACCATGTACATATAAATTACACTTGGGCACTGCTATGCTCTTTGCACAGGTTTCATTCATTGTCAGTGGAGCAATATTTTCAACTAGACTGTAGCTTAAACTCACAGAGTGAGCATTCCTGCCTCCCTCCTGAAGTACTCCCACAGTTGTCTTACAGGTATTTCTGCATCTAGATCAATCATAGTCACCCAGCCCTGCTACTGGTGACAAGCCAGCGCTGCATATCTGACTTGTTGGCTGAGGGTGACAGAAGCATCACTCTCCTTCTGTATGCCTGACATTAAAAGTTTCTCTCACCTGCCTCCCCACCCGAGCTCTTGCCACTCCCAACCTGCCTTTCTGGAGAACTGAAGGGGGCTGAGGAGAAAACCAGGAGTGGATTCCAGTGGATTTGGGGGTGGGGGTGCAGGGTGTTAATTTGATGGTTTGTTTCTGCCAAGCACAAGGTGTTCCTGGATTGCACATGTGCCCCATTCCCCCAACAAGGGGGGGGGGGGTGGAATGAAGAACTGGGAGAGGGAAGAACAATCATCTCTGACTCTGACTGAAAGCCAAGTGAATAAGAAAACAAGAAGTGGGGTTCTGTGAGCAGCACAAAAGAATATGCAAAACAGAGGACCATGGTTAATTTTGCAAGACAGGCATTGGGGCCTATTTTTATGAGAGATTTGCCGTAATTTTGAGAGAGTGGGAGCAGGTTGCATTTGCCTATGAATATTCTGCAAATGTACACTGTATATATTCCTTAATTTTAAAAACTATTATCACAATTTTCACCTTTATTACTGAAAATAAATTTTGAAATGACTTTGATCCAGTTGAGCATTTGCAGTCCTTTACAGTTAATGTGACCATTTTACATGAAAATAAATGCCAGTGAAAATCATACCTTCATGGCATGCCGCAAACTCCAAGCATCATAATAGGTACTTGGCATGAACAGTGCAAGGATCAGCTCTTCCATATTTCCACTTAGCTCCGACTTCAGGTCTTTAATTAAATCCTGTCCAATTACAAAGTGGTATCAGAAAGACATACATTCATAAAATATGCATGTGCACACAGACTGAAAATGTACAGTTCAGCTGCTGGCAAATCAATGTTTACTGAAGTCTAGTGAGACATATTTTCAAGACAGAAAATGAAGGCAATAATCATGATAAATCAATTTAAAACTTCTTTTAAACTAGGGGATCATAACACAGGCAGCCATTTTAGAATAAATTACTATTTTATTTTATACAGCAGAATGCAAAAGAGTTGGTGTGTTGTAGACATATGCCTTGTATGTCAATACTAGTACCTCAACAAGGCCCATACTGACTTTTTATGTCAAAGAGCTATTTGGAATCTTCTATGATAGGAGAAGCCGCTGTCTGAAATAGGTTACATCACTC
This sequence comes from Podarcis erhardii, assembly GCF_964252035.2. Classification (NCBI taxonomy): domain Eukaryota; kingdom Metazoa; phylum Chordata; class Lepidosauria; order Squamata; family Lacertidae; genus Podarcis; species Podarcis erhardii. The sequence continues at coordinate 14,601,911 of NC_138509.1, read as the reverse complement.
AGCACATACTGAACATGAAGCTACTGTCAACACTTCACTGTTACACATTATACTAGTAAAGCACAGCCGGAGGCTATGTCCACTCCTAGCTTTCTTGAAAACCACTACAGGGGGAGGGTTCACAGACCTCACTCTGCTCACGACAGTTAAGCACATAAACTGTCCATATGCTGTACCAGCTGCTGACTTGCTTTTCATTATTATGACTAAAACAAAATCACCAGCAATCATACCTTGCCATACATGGTCTTGAAAGCAGCCTTAATTTGCTGTCTCTGACTATTGGAGCGGTTGGACACAACATCAATGATTGCCTGTTCATCCGTTCCTAGGGAGCAAGAAGGCAACTCAGTGTAGTCTCGTATCAAGCCATTTCATCCCTTTTATTGTACACCCCAAGGTGTACATCGGGCAAAAACACTGCTTTAGTACAGAGACTTTGCAAACTGCTCACATTCATAGATTTCCTGTACAAAATGAAACTAGCACTTCACTGCAGAGTTTGAATGCAGCGAGATAGGCTTGCTTAAAACAGGTATTTAGCAATGCACAATGTAGGGAAAAGATTTCAAACCCGGGGACATCTGACAAAAGCTCTGGGGTAGAATCCAACTTGGTGCAAATGGACTTCTCTTATACAATGGAAATTCACCCTCCTCTCCTCCCACCTGCAGCCACCAAATCAGGCACCACCAAAATCTGCCCTGGACAATGTTGAATACACTTTAAACAAGGGAGTTCCCTGCCAAGGACAGTCTTGAGGAGCATCTAGAGCCCTGCATATTGTGCAATACTCTCTCATGGTTACGATTCTTCATGCCCCGCTCTACAGACCCATCTATCCCAAGTCTTGCTGCTCTTTTTCACTGTTGCCCGTATTTCTATTTTTAAAAATCCAAAATGGAAACCAAGCCATGGAAAGAGGAAGCCATGTTGAAAAAAATATTCCATATATACAATTCAGGTTGTAGAGTGAAAGGCTGATTTGCACCCCAAGTTATGTTAAAGACTATGGTTAAAATATATACAAGTGTTGGAAGGATCTAGTGAGAGACGTGCAGGATTAAGGTAGAGAAGAGAATTTGGTTTCTGGGCCTACACAAGTTTAAACACGAACACTGTATGAAACACAAAACCGCTCTTACCAAACCCTTTCATAGCCTTGCGCAGAATTTCTGCATCCCGGCCTGCATCAAAGTTCGGAGCTGGTCGAATTGTGCCTTGCATATGTTGAGTCATGGCTGCAGGCTGAGATTGAGAAATCTGTTTTACCATGTTATTGATCCATGTGAAATGCTTATTCAATCTCAACAATGAAATCTTAGGCATCAGTACTTTAGAGGGAAAGGAGAGACATCCTAAGCAGTCGGGAGGCCAATATATTCCAGATGAACAGAATTGGTTTACTAATATGATGGGGCACCTGTCATCGGCTCAAGCCTTTATAAGTATTTGCAGGAAATTTCCCCAGCAATCAATTTCAGGCTGTTGAATGTTAAGAAGGATGCTAGATTATAAAAAATTGGCCACCACTAAATTAGATTTGAATTTGATGATAAGTGAGATTAAAGAAAACATAAACCTTTTGGAGAATTGCTAGATTATATTTAAATGAGTGGATATAAGATCGTAAACAAGTTGATAATTTGCTTGGAAAAACCTTTTAACGATGTAAATGGGAGCGGGAGACGTGAGGGAGTCCAAAGAAGTGATGAAACCACGTTATTATATAAGTAAGGTTGTTTATTATTTGTGCATTTGTATCCAAAAATTTTTTAATAAATATTTATATATAAAAAAAAGCAATCAATTTCAGGCTGGAGGACACATCTCCCTTAGCATTCAGAGTTAAAACAGAAACACAGAGAGGGAGAGGTAGGCTTGAGGCGAAGAGAGGGAGAAGGAGAGAACAACTGAAGATGCAGCTGCAGGAAAAGCTCCACAGCATTTGGGGCTTTCAACAGGAACACAGGCACAGGAAGAGAATGTAAGAACCTACTAAGAGCCTACTGGATCAGGCCAATGGCCCATCTAGTCCGGTATCCTATTCTCATAGTGCCCAAACAGATGCCTGTGGGAAGCTTGCAAGCACAACCTTCTCCCCTGCTGCGGTTTCCAGCAACTGGTATTCAGAAGCATACAGCCTCTGACTGTGGAGGCAGAACACATGCATCATGGCTAATGTTGATATCCTTTATGAATTTGTCTAACCCTCTTTTAAAGCAGCAGACTCAACGATAAGTAGGAGGGTGACAATCCCTCACTCCCTTGGGAGTCAAAGGAAAGTTTATTGGGTGAGGCAAGAGGCAACAGCACTGCCTGTGTCAACTGTACAGGGGCCAGTCTAAGAGAAGGAAGGAAGAGGAATCTGAGCACAAGGAGATGGTAGAAGCCGCCCCTAGGAGGGTCCTGTGATGAACTGGGATCCTGAATTCTGAGAACAAGGGCTCACTGTGTCTACTCCAAAGCAAGAGTGGCCTGAACCTCAAGGGGGATGGCTTAGAGGGGAAACCACCCTGTTGTGAAGTGTAACTTTTGCCAAAATCTATTATGTTCCAAGTTACCACACTGGAATCATCAAGGCTGCAATTCTCAAAACATGGCAGGCCTTTACAAATGGCTACTGCAGAAGGGTTTTATTAGCATTTAATTTAAAAGCAGATTTTAAAAAACTAATATCAAACTTTTCCCTCTATTTAAATTTTACTATTTTGACAATTATTATTATTTGCCCCCAGCTCTTTCTTTTACATGGAAGGCTACAGCTCAAGCTAGGCCAAGTGATTTTCTCCTTGTGTACTCCAATTTATCTACCGTCCTTCCCGATTCATGACAACAAGTTTATTCAAAATCAGACAAGCAAAATCATTATAAGTTCCTCTCCAAACCATAATTGGAAACCCATTTCAAATCATGGTTTCCAATTCAGGCCTGGAGGTAAAATATGCAGCAACTATGGTTTGCCACATATGGATGACAAACTATGGTTATCACAAAACAAGGAAGGGAGGTAGGTAATTTGACACACACTGGAATTATGGCTTGCATACGCCTGAGCTGAGATTCCACAACCTCCCCTAGAAAGTTTTTCGCACACTTTCATTAAGCATACATTTTGTAGTTTAAACTGGTTCTATTTGTCCACCCAGAGCCCTTGCAACAACCTAGCCAATACAACACTAAGTTTGCTTAGCTTGATTTCCCTCAAAAGGAAAGCTTGCCCCCTAAGACTGAAGGACTCAGTTATTCTCTGGCTTCTCAAGCCAAACTCCAAGAGGTGTATTCAAATATGCTGCATACACAAGTGAGTAGTTTTCTATACTGATCTGCAGAACTGGACCACAACATCTTTTCTTTGTCAAAACAATTTGCATTCCCCACCATGATCAAATAAAACCAACAACATTTTGCCATTTTATAATACAAATGACATACCTGAGGTGGTGTTGGAGTTGGTCCACCTGGATACCCAGCTTAAGAAAAATAGAAAATTGAAATAAGATTTTATTGTTGCCATGCTGTGTGCATAAAATATCATCACAGCAAAATGTGAAGTCTGCTACTGATTCATGCACTGGTTTTCAGCTAATATTTCCTCATGCAGATCAGGGAGAACTTCAGGACTTGCAAAGCAGCCTGCAGGCTTCACAGTGACATGAGCACCCACCAAACTGTGTCACTTTCAATCACATTTCGGATTTCTGTCTCTTTCCTTGCATCTCCTGCTCCCTTCAGGGAGCTGTGCATGGAAGAAATACTTGCTGGATGCAAAGCTGACCATTAAAACACTATCACTTGCAGCCTGGAACTCCCTATCTTTATTTCCAAGGTCCTTTCTGACACAAGATAAGGAAGTGGGACTTCAGTAAGGCACAGTGCAGATGTGGCATTAACAGCAGGATAACCAAGATGAGGAGGAATGCCACAAATTCACAGGTTCCCTCTCGCTTTTTTGCACCAATTTCCCCCCTCCTTTTCCTGGTTAGTATTTACTAGGGTGTCATGTCATATCTGCATTGCCACTGAGCAGATTAACATTAACGATAGGAGCCAACTACGGCAGCATCCATGCAATCCAGGATCATACAGGACCACTAGTGGACTCACAAGCCAGCTGGGGCTGTGCATAGATGCTGTTTCTGTGAATCACTGTCCCCACATGGGATTATACATGAGGCCGGTGCAAGAGCTGCAGGCATTCGTCTGTCTCGAGAGACCATGAAGTGCGCTTCTGGGGTTGAAGTCAAACTACTGGAGAATCACAGCACCTGCTGTGGCTGCAGAGACTGGTAGTTCATAGCTGTTGCCTCTCACATTGTTTCTGGTATGTTAGCAACATCGAAGTGACCTCTCTGAGGCAGAGGCCTGGGCGATGTGTATGGAGGTCCTGGGGTTCCTAGATGACAAGAACCGCCACCCCGCCCCGCCCCACGGCGTCAAGGATGTGGCCCCAAGGAAAGCAGAGCAATACATTTGGCACCAGCTTGGCTGCGGGAGTTGCCAGAAGGAGGTGTACAAGGCCCCATCCAACCATCTTAGGGACTTCATTTCAAATTTGTGTAGGGTTTGCTCCTTGGCCTTTTCTTCTCCTGAAGATGTCCCACAAGGCAGTGGGTAACAGTACTTAACTACTATTTTGTGTTTCAGCAGTGGAATACAGACTTACAGTAAGACTTACAGATACAAGTTTGCTTCACTAGTCTCATATTTTACTGGGTGCATTCCACCTCTAAACCCATAAACAGAATGATTTATCCTTTCCATATCCAATCACAATAGTTGTTCAATACCTGGTACTTGTGCTGGTCCACCTCCCATATAATTTTGGGTTGGAGGCTGCGGATAGCCATAGCCAGAACCATTTGAAGGTACTCCAAACCCAGCGCCTGGAATAAGTACATTAAAAAAAATTAAAAATCTGATACCATGCAAGTGCAACCAAAATATTTCAATCACAAACAACAAAATATATAGTTAATACATCAATTTAAAGCTAGAAAATGCTCAGTTGATTTAATGTCTGTTTGAAAACCTGTATTACTTGTGCTCACTACCAGAATCCTAATATTTTTTCCCCCTTTATGTTGAGTAAGGAACTTTCCCAAATGAATCAGGCAGCTTACTGCATGCTGTGGGCAGAGAAGGGGGGTAAGTTAAAGAATCATTCAGCAGACACTGCAGAGTTAAGGCTAGCTGTTTCAAAGGCCAGCCTTATCCACACTTTCCAGGCACGGTCCATGCGCTTTAGAGCTCAGTGTCTGAGCACCTTTCTTTCTTTTTGTTCCAGAGCTTTCACCACGAAAAGCTGGTCTTTAAAGCTGAATCAGAGCAAATGGCAAACCACCTAAAACCCAAATTGCCATTTGCTCAAATTCAGCTTTAAAGAGTGGATTGTCGCAGGGAAAGCTCCGGAGGGAGTGGGGTGGCACACTCAGACACATGGACTGTGCCTGGAGAGAGCAAAGGAAAGGTATGTCTGGATAAGCCAGCCCTTGTCTGAAGCTTACCTATTCCTTAACATGGTTCTGGTTTAAAAAGTCATTCATGTGGGGCCAATGGTGGCAAGTATGCAGTAAGCTAACACTATGTAGGATTGGGACTGGCGTGTGGCCTTGAATAGTCACTCTCAGTTACGCAGTGTCCTTCCCTACCCTGTTCAGTGCCTGATTGGAAGACAAATGGGAGCTGAGCATTTACCTTTGCCCTTTTCATCTAAGCTTCTCTGACCTTTCTGAAACACAGAGAACATAACCAGCACCTCACCAAGAGCATTGATTTATTCCTTTCTTGCTTAGGGTCTAGTATGAAGTTGTCCCGTTAGTCAAGGACTTCCTCTTCCTCATGCCTACCCTCCGCAAGCCCATTCTGGGGGGTTTCCACAACCTTCCAGAGCAGATCTGGAGAGTGTGGGGATAGATGGGTAGAAAAAGAAGCCCTGCTGCACAGGTTGAGGGTCCTGCATTAACAGGATGGTTTTGCTGGGTACAACCTTGTATTTCTTAAGCCACCAAACAGAGGCATTCAACTACAGCAGAGATAAGCAGCCAACAGTGTTTCAGCACATTACCTCCAGGATAAGTTGGCATTCCACCAGGCTGAGGAGCCCCAGGGTATCCAGCAGGCGCAGGGGGGTACCCACCAGGTGCGGGTGGGTATCCTGTAGCCCCTGGGAAGCCACCAGCTGGTGGAGCAGCAGGATATGCACCACCTCCCATAGGTGGGAAGCCTCCAGGAGCAGCAGGGTAAGTATACTGACCAGCAGGTGGGTAAGTAGACTCTTGCCCTGTAGGCTAAACACAAGCAGTGGATCAAGAGTTAACACAGTTGAGAAAGAAAGACCCAGAGAAAGTCACAGAAAATTGAAAATCTATACTGAGGCTCTCACTTCAGCTCTACCACTTGCTGGATTAAAGAAAACAACTCTGCTGTACTTAAAAAAAAAAAAAATCACACATGGAACAAATATGCTTGCCTAATACATACAGTGCAAACCTGACCATTAAAACAGTTAATGCAATAAATTTGGGGGGGGGGCAGGGGTGTGGGGGGTTCCCTGGCGGGTGTGGGGGATTCCCTGGTCCTGAATGGGGTAACTGTGCCCCTGAAGGACCAGGTGCGCAGCCTGGGAGTCATTTTGGACTCGCAGCTGTCCATGGAGCCACAGGTTAATTCTGTGTCCAGGGCAGCTGTCTACCAGCTCCATCTGGTACGCAGGCTAAGACCCTACCTGCCCGCGGACTGTCTCACCAGAGTGGTGCATGCTCTGGTTATCTCCCGCTTGGACTACTGCAATGCGCTCTACGTGGGGCTACCTTTGAAGGTGACCTGGAAACTGCAATTAATTCAGAATGCGGCAGCTAGACTGGTGACTGGGAGTGGCCGCCGGGACCACATAACACCAGTTCTGAGAGATCTGCATTGGCTCCCAGTACGTTTCCGAGCACAATTCAAAGTGTTGGTGCTGACCTTTAAAGCCCTAAACGGCCTCGGTCCTGTATACCTGAAGGAGCGTCTCCACCCCCATCGTTCAGCCCAGACACTGAGATCCAGCACCGAGGGCCTTCTGGCGGTTCCCTCATTGCGAGAAGTAAGGTTACAGGGAACTAGGCAGAGGGCCTTCTCGGTAGTGGCGCCTGCCCTGTGGAACGCCCTCCCATCAGATGTCAAGGCAATAAACAACTATTTTACTTTTAAAAGACAACTGAAGGCAGTCCTCTTTAGGGAAGTTTTTAATGTCTAATGCTGTATTGTTTTAAATATTCAGTTGGAAGCCGCCCAGAGTGGCTGGGGAAACCCAGCCAGATGGGTGGGGTGTAAATAATAAATTATTATTATTATTATTATTATTATTATTATTATTATTATTAATGTAAAATAAAATGTAAATGTAAAATTCAAAATGCATTTGCCAGGACCAGAGACAGTATAATAAAGTTCCAATCTTGGAGTCCTCTTATGTACTCAAAGCTAACATTTCAGAATAACTTCTGCAATATGTATGCATGCATGTAACTAAGACAAGTTTTCATCAAGAAGATGGAACAGTATCTATTCTACAGAAAGCAACATCAGTAGTGAAATCCTCTCAACTGCAGTTGTTTAATCCACTTCTTGAAGAGGTTTGAAAGTGGGGCATATTTGATTTATATGGTCTATTTAGTTCCATTTATGGTCTATAAGTAAGCCAATCATCTCCCTTGTTAATTTGTAGTGTCCTCAATAGATGTTTATAAAACTATTTGTTCCGCATTTGGCAGTAGTGTAGCGTGGGTTGTCAGCACCCAGGGCAAGGCAAGTAATTTGCGCCCCCTAACCCGTGGATTTGCGCCCCCTAACCCTAACCCCCAGATGTTGCACCCGGTGCGGCCGGCCCCCCCGCACCCCCCACGCTACGCCACTGGCATTTGGTGCATTTATGCCAACTGTTGCTAGTTTTGCTCTGTGCATGGTTTCATTTAAGGAAGATAGACCAGTGATTTGCTTAGGACTATAGTTATTGGATCTCTGTTTCTAAAGTTTCTCAGTATACTGCAACTCCCTTAGATCTTTTATCCTGTTTTGGAGTGAGCTCTTAAACTTACAGTTTCCCACTTAAGATTTCATGGAAAGCATGGTTAAGAAACCAAAGCTAGACAATGTAGTGATGATCAGTAATTTAGATGGTTTTTGAAAGGGATTATGAATTCATGGACGATGAGCATTCCATGTTGGTATTCTGCTATCTTTGGAAGACGCACCTGTTTACGCAGTCATTTTTAAAAACACACCATAAAACAATTGCATTAAAACAACACAGTAGTTAAAACAGGAGACTCAGGTCGATAGGTCAAGGGAATGGCTGCGTAAACAGGTGCATCTTCCAAAGATAGCAGAATACCAACATGGAATGCTCATCGTCCATGAAGTGGGAAGCCTCTTCAAGAAGTGGAGATATATATATATATATATATATATATATATATATATATATATATATATATATATATTGGATTAAACAACTGCAATTGAGAGGATGTCACTACTACATACCATCAAGTGCCAGATATGGAGTCAGAAGCTAGACTGAAGATCACCTGCTTATCACCTGGGCTACAAGCATCTTGCAAAGAAAGAAACAGATACCCAGCTCTGCAAGGTTGCCAGAAGTTGGGCTCCCCTGTGAGTGTTTCTCCCTTCCGCTCTGAGCTTGCCAGAGAGGCAGAGAAAGCTCCATCGCATGCACCCAGTTTCCCAGCACTTTGCAAAATGGTGAAATTATCCCATCCTGCAAAGCTGTTGGAGTCTACCACTGAAGCAGAAAAAATACAGATCTATACAGAAACTGCCTCCGAGGTTGTGGCTGAGTAAACACTGGCCCTTATTCACCCTACCCACAACACTGGACTTCGGACTAAAGTAACAGAAGCAAGGTCAACCATAACGCCTACTGTTATCAACACAGAAAGATAAACTTCATTGATCAGAAATCCCAAAGGAGCAATGAAACAGACAATTAATTATTATGGACAACAGGGATCTTTCCCAGAGGGATTCAAATTTCTCTTTGAAAGGAGAAAGTCTACATACACCATGATCAAGCATAAGCAGACTTTGGGCAAAGACCCCCCCCCAACTCATGCTGGAAAGAGGGGATTGCACATTCCAGTTCACATCACAGATAATTTATACCCTAAGATGGTTCGAATATTTCTCCTACAACTCCTATTGGTTAAGAAACTGCAGTTTACAGGCTTCCCGATCCGCCTACATCATGTTTGCTCCTAAACACGTACCCCCAACAATACCATATATCCCATGTCTATTCAAATTAGCAGTTTTTACAATAGGGGTGTGTTTTATAATATTCATGCAGCATTTAAGCCTGCGTACTAGCGTGTGGCGCTGTGGGTTAAACCACAGAGCCTAGGGCTTGCCAAACAGAAGGTCGGCAGTTCGAATCCCCGCGACGGGGTGAGCTCCCGTTGCTCAGTCCCTGCTCCTGCCAACCTAGCAGTTCGAAAGCACACAGTTCAAGTAGATAAATAGGTACCACTGTAGTGGGAAGGTAAACGGTGTTTCCGTACACTGTTCTGGTTTGCCAGAAGTGGCTTAGTCATGCTAGCCACATGACCCGGAAGCTGTACGCCAGCTCCTTTGGCCAGTAACGTGAGATGAGCGCCACAACCCCAGAGTCATCCTCGACTGGACCTAATGGTCAGGGGTCCCTTTACCTTTTTTTTTACTAGTTCTTAAACTATCATCTGCTATTTCTCCTTGTTATATCGGGTCACCTCTAAACTATAAATCTATCCCTCTTTCAAGGCTAACAATCTAACACATTCTTTACTTAATTTTAACATCAACCAGGAAACGAGCCTCTTAGGGAGTCAAGCTTCTGAGTCCAATATTTGCTTTGTCTCAGCAACTCAGGATGTAAGACATTTACAACTCAGGTAGTAAAACATGCTAATAAACAGTTCTGCAAAGGGGCCCTCCTTGGGGCTCCTTTGAACCTCTTTGTTCACAGAATCGGTCTTAAGGCAGGCATGCTCATCTTCACCATACCATCCCTAAGAATAAAAGTCATTTTCATTCATTTACTCCACACCCTCCTATTCCAAAAATATAGTATCAACATCAAGACAAAGGGAAGTGAGGGCAATAAGCACATCATACAGTAGAGACTGTTCAGTCTCAGGGCAGATTAAGACCTACAAACATTTACAATATACGGTTCTGGGACTGATTAATATTTTATTGCCCTGAAGGTGCATCTCCCTTCTCCCTCCTTCTGCTTGGATGCAGAAGTACAAACAATTATGCCACACACGCACACAAACAAATCTAGTAATACACTACACTACCTGAATAAAAAAGTAAAAACTCTTTACACAATACCAACCATATCACTCATGGGAAAGATAAAAACAAACAGTTAAAATAGTGAATTGCAGTACAAATAAATGTAGACATGGAACAAACAAACAAAAAGCGGCCAAAAGGGGGGGAAAACACCACAATGAATAAAAAAGGGAGGAGGGAGAGAATGAGAAAAACACTGGTAAAAATAATACACATTATAGTAGACCAAACTAAAGAATATAAATAAAAAGCAACATTATAACAAAAAATAAATTAAAAATGCCAAAACCAAACATGAACAAAAGAAAGACCAAACAAGAATTTAAAGCATTAACACTGAAACAAGAAAAAAAAATATGAACAGAAGTAAAATATACTATTATGAAGAAGTGGACGAACACAAGAGCGAAACAATGTGTGTCCATTGAGTAAACATGAAACAGGAAAAAAATAGAGAAGTAAAAGTGCCATTGAGAGCATTTGCTGGAGAAGCACAAACTGTGCTTTTATGTGGTGAAACCTCAGAGCACTTCGGAGGACAGAAGATGCCATTATGCATGACAGAAGCAGATTGATGTGTGTGAGTCAATATCCTTCAGCACAACAATTCAAAACACTCTTAACATTTTCTTTTCCTCTGCAACTTCAAAACCCAATACAGGGAAAAATTCAATTTAATTTTTATTAAGCAATAATATGCGCTTGTTATTATATATAGTTACAACACAAGCCTCAGTGTTCTTACAGTAGTCCTGGTCCTGGACGAGAAGCACTGGCAATATCTCTGGGAGCTGTCTGAAACCCAAATAAAATTGATCCAGAAAGCTACCCTGAGACTGCTTCAACCACTGGTGGCTAACCTGCAACTCTCCAGGTGTTGCTGAGCTCCAACTCACATCGTCCCTGACTACTGGCCATTTCTAACAACATCTGGAGGGCCACAGATTGGCCATACCTGGCTTAAAGGCACCATCTGATTGAACCTTTATGCCTACTAAATACATAGCAAAACAATGCAAATCATCATTGTCTATTGCTGTGCTAAAGTGTGAAAAAAAGAGAGAACTGAAATATAGCAAATACTTACAGGATAGCCAGGGAAAGCAGGGTAACCTGAAGGGGGATATCCTGGGTACGACATTCTGTAAGACAAAAGAAAAGCACTTGAGAGCTTTTACTTAAGAGTGAAGTGATTTCCTCATGTGAGCACTTCACCACCAGAAGGATATAACAATCTGTTCATTGGTTGGTGCTGCTCGCTGTAGGGTTCTGGTTCACCAGCATGTTGCTTGTGGGGGAATATGCCAGCAAAACAGACCTTTGGCAGGTCTACTTGACAGGACCCACCTATCAGCCACCATGATGTTGAGCAAATGACAGGTGGTAGCCCCTCCCACATGTCAAAGTTGACCCACAAGGGCTGGAGGGAGATAACAATCTAGTCCATGGGCCAAAAAGGTTTCCCAGTCCTGTTTTAATGCATGTGCCATCCATATTATGGCCTTGGTAGTCATTCATCAGAATACAGAAAAGCAGGTTTCTTTTTTTCCTTGCTGAGCAACTGGGTACAATATTAACCTTGCCTCCATATAAAAGGGAGAAAGGCTTAAAAGCTTAGAAATCAGAGGTGGTGAATTGAAGTCAAGCCTCCATAAGCTCCACAGTGCCTATAGCCCTCTCAGGCATTTTCTGTTTTTCCAGAGAACTGAAGTCACATAATATGAGCTTACTAAAGCCAGCCAGCTTGTTTCCATCTCACAATGAGTCATTAATCCATGTTTCAGTGTATCCTCCTGAAGTAAAAAATGAGGACCACACCCTCCACAAAGGCAGTTACGTAACGCCAAGCAGAAAACAGAGTAGTTCATTTGACTGTGGAAAACTATGTGTGTGTTTTAGGAAAAACAGTCTAAAATTTAAAAGCTTTCAAGATAATTTAAAAGGATCTGCCTTTTTTATATTAAGGCTATCTGGGTAGCATTCAGTTACAACAGACTCTCTTCTCCCAAGCTTCATAGCAATGAAAATTAAATTAAGGCACTCCTCCTAATTCAGAATCTTGGAAGAGAAGCACTGATGAGGCATGGCTGTGCACTTTATCGCTGGATCAGTAAATCAAGTCTCCACAAATCTACTCCCCAAGGAGTAGAATCTCCCCTCCTTTTGAAGGAGAGGTTTAATGTCACAAACAGCTCCAAGTGTTTCTCAATGCAAAGCTTGGAAGGAAGCTCAGGGTAACAAAAGCCCCAGCCTGTTTGTCACTTGGCCAGATATGAAGATCTACTAGGCAATTCTCATCACCCTGCAGTCTGGAGGTGGTCACGGTGCAATTGTGCCATACACTTCCTCTGGCACATACAGGGGACTTGGAAGTGAGGGGTCAGAGGTGTCCATAAATTATGACCTGCTAGTGAGCCAAGTCAAAATCTGTAGATTCCTGTGCCAGACTACAGTCAAACCTGTTTCTGAAAACATCCCCTTCTTCCATGGCTACACCTTTCACATTTGCCGGTGCAAATTTAACTTTGTTACATTGCCGATTTAACTGGGTCAAATCTGAGATACAGAGGGTTTGTGAGACTATGCCATCTATTTCATTTCGCTTTGCCATATGCTTCTATGAATGTAAGAGTTGGCAATGAAGTTGCTAGTCCCTTGCTTTGTCTGTGATCCTCTTCCATTTCCTCTTATTTATATGGGGCCTGTTCCACACACAGAAATCTTATTCATTAACTGTTTATTCATTAGCAGGTTCACTCAGCACTTTCTTCCCCTTCCATACTGTTTCCTAGCAAGCTATGCAAGAGTAAAACAAAATCCAAAGTTGACTGTTAAAACTGTGATGACCTTCAGCAATGTTTGAGAAATCCTTTTAAAGAGATCTTGACAGGGGAGCAGACACGCAGACATATGGCTATACAGTACATATCCACAGTCCAGGACTAGGTAACCTTGCATTTACAAAACAAAACAAATTCCTTCCAGTAGCACCTTAAAGACCAACTAAGTCAGTTCTTGGTATGAGCTTTCGTGTGCATGCACACTTCTTCAGATACACTGAAACAGAAGTTTCCAGGGTCTGGAAACTTCTGTTTCAGTGTATCTGAAGAAGTGTGCATGCACACGAAAGCTCATACCAAGAACTGACTTAGTTGGTCTTTAAGGTGCTACTGGAAGGAATTTGTTTTGTTTTGACTATGGCAGACCAACACGGCTACCTATCTGTAACTTGCATTTACAGTTTCTGCTAGACTGATTTTCAAAGGAAAAACCTTTACCTCTTTTTCCCAACCTTGTCTTCTCTATGAATGATAGCAAAGCACATTCCTGGTTAGAGATTGTTTGGGGAAGCTTTAGGGCATTTTTGCTATGCTATCATTCTTGCATTAATTTCCAAAGCCTTTTCAAAATAGGTAATGGTGTAAATAAAACTGACTAATCAGGGAAGAAGCATGAAGGAACACAAGAACAAGGAAACTTGGTTAAAGAGTTTGAGAAGGATAAGGCACCAAAGCAGCATCATATCAAGTAACTGCAGGAATGGGAGATGGAACGAAACCCAAACACGAGATAAAGGTACCCACTACTTCAAATTAAGCTACAAATATAGAGGGAAGGTTTTTACAATTTTTAAAAGTGCAATAAATGCATCCTTGTTACTAAATTGTTTTTTTGGAATCCAGATATCCTCTACTTAAGGTAATGTTTTAGTGACAGGAGACACCAAGATTTTTCTAAAGCATTCAAACCATCATATTTTTGTTGCTGGGGAAGTTACATTCTTCCCACACACCAGTGAATCCAGTGCTCTTGCATAAGCATCACAGGCATCTACTAGATAGCACTGCAATACAACTGGAGAAGAAAAAAATAGGGGAATTCCATAAGTAAGATTTCACAACAGAAATGGACAGGGAATAAGAGGGCCAAAGCATTATGTGGGAAATCGACTATGGGAAAAAATACTGACAAAATCTCTCTCTTTTTGTAAAAACTTCAATGGAGCAAATATTAGGTTACATTATCCAAACACTATGTTTATTAACTTACTCTAAAGACAAGAGAGTAATGCTGCCAAAGGCAGCATTAGCGGCATATATGATAACAGCAGCTAGAACTATACCCAATCCTGAGGACAAAGAGAAATGAGTCTGAGAAGATAAAGCACTATGTGCTAATGGCAAAACTGATAAGCTAAAATGAGGGTGAAGAAAAGAGAGGAAAGACACACCTTCATTAAAAAGGGGAGCCTGTTTGCTGAATGCTGCAACAGAAATCAGCTGCGTTTAAATACAAATACAGTTATATTTTATTATCCTAATGAAGTATTTGTTTTTTTAAAAAAATAAAATAAAAAATAAAGCAACCATAAGAGGAACTGAATGAAAGGAGTAGCACTGAGAGAGCAGGTGGCGCTTTAACCCTTTTCGTCCCCACCCTGTTTCTTCACACCCATCAAGCACAATCTGCTATTAGCCCTTTCTGGGTGAAGACAGATAAGATGCAGGCAATTGTCCCATTCCACAGCAGGGCTAACACCAGCAGAGAGAAATGCCTTGCCCTAGCTTCTCTACTCCAAGTCAGTTTGGGGCCCCTTAAAAAACCCCTAAATACATATAACTATATGCAATAGTTGGCCCAGTAATAACACAGGGCTTAACAGGAAAATTGAATGAAGGTAGCAAAAAGGAATGTAGAAAGACAAGAGTTGAAGGAAGGAAGACCGGAGGAGATGTGCAAGGGGGCATACATGAATACTCTAGGAATCTGGGGGGCCCTTTATGGATTGCCTGCACTGAAGAACAAATATATCATATATGACTCATCTGCAGATTGTCACATGTAATGGCCCTACATGAATGTATTTCAGCATGTGTGCTTCAGTTCACAAACATTTATAGTATTATTTGTCCTGTATGATTATATACTCACTGGTTTCTAGCCTACACTAATTCCTATATGATAGTATCTAAGAAACCCATATATAGTGTGTAAAATTGCTTTCAAGATTATATGACTGATTTATTTTATTTCATTGTTGTTTTTTAATGAGACTACTAAACAGCAGCCACTTTTTTTTCTTGTAGTTGCATTTGTTTTCAGCTTGGGCTGTTTTGAATTAACAGATTAACAGAAAATAATGATGTACTATGAAGCTGTACTACGTGTGCTCAGAGAGATTGTTCTCAAAAACAGTCTCCTAAAAGGCAAGTCAAAATTCGTAACAGCCTGCTTAGGAGTTCAAACACAAGCTATTAACATCAATATGGAAGGTTCACTTTGGGAGAGAACATAAAATCACTTTATGTATGATACTCATTTTAATCCCACTCCCGGTCTACCCTTTCAATCAATGTTTTTGCATGAAATAGTAGCTAGAAATCTACAAGGGTAATTGCTCACACATGTATGTTCAGGGGTGATCATTAAGAGTGCACACAGGAACATAGGAAACTTGTTCATTTGTAGGGGTAATCTGTTAGGGCTAGTTTTAATATGAGGTAAGTGGTAAAGAATCATGTAATGGTCATTATCTGGTTATTTAAATTTCAGCCTTATGGACTTAAAATCTTACCCATCTTTGAGATGGGGCAGTTTATATGGATAAATGAATTGCAAGTACAGGACCACATAGCATTGTTTGATTAAGGAGAAAGTGCAATCTCATTCTGCCTGAAGTCCCAATTTCAGGATTACGTCATAATCTCCACCCCATATATAAATAAATGCCACACCTTTTAACTACTCAGCCTGCTTGTTTGCAAAGAAACTCAACAGCAGTTAACAGATCTTTAATATTAACTCAAAGTTCTGCAGGGAGCACCTGTTGAATGAAGGGCACTGTGAGCACACAAGGCAGGATGGCAAATCCAGGGTTACAGCTGCCTTGTATGACTCATGCGTTTGCCCACTGTCACGCTTTCCGTTTTGGACATACTGTACAACTAAAAGCAAATGTGTCAAGAATCATTGCATCGCAAAAGGCACACAGTCATAGAATCACAGAATTGTAAAGCTGGAAAGGGACCTCAAGGGTCTTCTAAATCCAAGCCCCCGCAATGCTTCACTTCAGCTTAATCCAGAAAAACTCCAGTACTTTCACAGTGTGTTAAACAAGAGGAGGCAGCTACTAGTCACTGTTAACATTGAAAGTGCATCGGCAAACAAATTTCCTCCAAAGAGCATGCATGCAGTTCAGTAACCACTTAAAAAAAAAAAGCACCTATTTATTTATTGAATTTATATACCGCCCTGTACCCGGAGGTCAAACCTAGACAGCATCTTAAAAAGCAGAGACATCACCTTGCCAACAAAGGTCCGTATAATTAAAGCTATGGTTTTCCCATAAAGGCGGCTGATCGCCAAAGAATTGATGCTTTTGAATTATGGTGCTGGAGGAGACTCTTGAGAGTCCCATGGACCGCAAGAAGATCAAACCTCTCCATTCTTAAGGAAATCAGCCCTGAGTGCTCACTGGAAGGACAGATCCTGAAGCTGAGGCTCCAATACTTTGGCCACCTCGTGAGAATAGAAGACTCCCTGGAAAAGACCCTGATGTTGGGAAAGATGGAGGGCACAAGGAGAAGGGGATGACAGAGGACGGGATGGTTGGACAGTGCTCTTGAAGCTACGAACATGAGTTTAACCAAACTGCGGGAGGCAGTGGAAGACAGGAGTGCCTGGCGTGCTCTGGTCCAGGGGGTCACGAAGAGCCGGGCACGACTGAACGACTAAATAACAACACCAGGAGGTCTCAGGGTGGTTCACAGTATATATATATAGAGAGAGAGAGAGAGAGAGAGAGAGAGAGAGTGTATATATATATATTCTGTATATATATCTCTTGCCACAACCATCATAAAAAAGACTCAGGGCCAGCCTAGCAGCAGAGGCAAACCAACCCCACGAAGGGGCAATCCCTGGGGCTTCCTCTGCCGCTTTAGGCGAGGCAGCACCTCTGCCCCTACTTTCTTGAGCAAGCAGCCGGTTTTATAGAATGCTAGCAGCTGAAGAAATCACGCGCTGATCTCCGCGGCTGCCGCCTGGGGCGCAAGGTTGAGGGGAAGGAAATGTGGGGGAAAATAATGCGCATTTATTTATCCCTTAACGTTCCCCTTAGTTACTCTCAGCCTCGGTCGCCTGATTTCCAAGGGAAGCTTCTCATTCCTAACCTTGCCCTGAGTTGAAAAGAGTCGGGGTTGCCCTGCGGCTGTTAATCCGAATTTGATCCGAATTTGAGGGAGGAGAGAGAGGGGGGGGAGGCAATGTCCGCAGCATTAAGAGTTTGCAGTTCAACTCTCGGAAAAGGGTCTGGAGGGGAGGAGGGGGCTTGTTTGTTTGCTCGAGCCACTTCAAAAACTTGGCACGCTCCGAAGCGGGGAGAGAGACCGTTGTCCCAAAAAAGCGGGGCGAGGGCTGAGGAGACGTCCACGTCGTCAAGAAGGAAAACAAACACGGGTTTGGTTTAAAACACACACACACACAACACGGGAAACGTCGCTGGAACTTAATACCCCTATTACCACTATTACTACTGCTACTATTACTGCGGTATTTTGCCCCCCGCGGGTTCCCGCCCTTCCCGCTCTCTCACCTGAGGCGCGGCCGACAATCCCCGCTATAACGCAGCTCAGCGAAGCAAAATGGAGACGTCGCCCCGGCGAGGTGAGGCCGGCGGAACCCGGCCCGCCCCTTCCCTGGGGCCGGGATTGACTTTCGCCCCGCC
The DNA here is from genome assembly GCF_964252035.2 of Podarcis erhardii. Taxonomy (NCBI): domain Eukaryota; kingdom Metazoa; phylum Chordata; class Lepidosauria; order Squamata; family Lacertidae; genus Podarcis; species Podarcis erhardii. The sequence continues at coordinate 14,583,844 of NC_138509.1, read as the reverse complement.
CGCCTTGAGAAAGCGAAGACCCGCCGCGCTGCCCCAGCGGCTGTGAGGGAGAAGGCGGCGGCGTTGTTCAAGGCGGCTCTTCTCGCGGGGAGGGCCCCGCCGCCACGTTCGCACGTTCAGGGCGGCTCCGCAACGCGGCGGCGCGTTCCCCACCACCCAGGAAACTGGGACGTTTGAACGGCCCACAGCTGCTCGCGAAGGTCGCGCTTGCTGTCGGGCAAGGTGGTGGCTATACCACTCCAAGCTCTCTTAGCCGAGAGGTGGATTAGCTAGACCAGCCGTGGGTGGGCAAATTGTGACTCGCAAGAATTTTTTTACCGGATTGCATTCCCACCACCCACAACCATGGGTTGATGGGAGGGCTGCAAGGTTCAGGACCAGTGTTAGCAACTGGGATGGGAGCTAAAGTTAGCTAGGAGCTAAATGGCACCTTAAGCCTAGCTTATGGGCGCCACAAGGGAATGTCCAGGCAGGCTTTTGAATGCAAGGCTGAAAATGAATGAACTGCAGCTAAAACATTATGTACATTTTTCACATGGTCTAGTTCTTCCTCTGCCCACCCCCCTAATATTCTTAAGAGGGTCTCTTCTTCAGGCTTCAGAGAGTAACTGGAAAATGGGGAGGCAGAAAAAAGTTTTTCTTTCCTTCCCCTCTGGAAGTCAATCCAAAATATTAGGTGCAGTAATGCGCCCAGACCTCATAAACAGCTCACCTAATTCCCTGTTGCAAAATGAGCCTAGGATGATGGGAGTTTCGAACGCTGTTCAGAACCACTAATCTACACCATCTCAATCCAGCCTTGAAACTGCTTTGGTCGCTCTAATAGCAGGAGACAGAAGAATGCAAGGGTAACAATTTTCATGGACCTTCCAGTGATACCACTAACAGCAGTATTATTCTGTGGGTAGGAGCATAGAGAAAGGAGATTCATTCATGACATCTTGGTTCCACCTTATCCCCAATGGTTTCTAACATGCATATGAAGCTGCTGAGGCAGCTCATCCAGAGCTTTAGAGTGAAATGTTACTAATAACACTGATGACCTCTATTTCTCCTTGTCATGGGAGTCATGTGAGGCACGTTCTGAACCAGTTCCTGGAATCAGTAATGAGCTGGATGAGGGCCAATAAACTAAAGCTAAATCCCAACACACTGAGGTTCTGTGAGTGGAAAACTTCTCTGGGTGGTGTTTAACCTTGTTTTGAATGGGGTTGCAGCACTCCCCCAGAAAGATCATGTTCAGTCTGGGGGTGCTCCCTGGAGGACCACGTTTTTAGTTGCATAGACTGCTTTAAAGAAGTGTGTGCATATATATATATATATATATATATATATATATATATATACATATACACACACACACACACACACACACACACACACAACCAACAGGCAGTAACTCACGTTTTTAAAGTTCCAAGTTATGTGCCGCATCTGAAAATCCCCACTGAGCAAAGATTGCAATTACCATGAGGGTTCTTTATTTGTTCCTTTTCTCTACCTTGTTTAACATTCTATGGTTCTGGTGTGGCACATACCTATGCTATTACTCAAACCCACATAGCTAAAGGAACACTTACCCCTGTATCAACCTGACCACACATTGGACTCATCTGTTGACTCCTCAGGGTGCCCTCACCCTCAGCTGAGGCAGGTGATGACTAGGGAGGGGGACATTTTCAGCAGAAGAGCCCCACTGAATTCTAGTTCCTAGGAATCCATTATTGGCACCTGCTTTGCTATCCATTCGTTGCCTGGCAAAAACTTCATTCTCATGAGTCTTAGTTGTGGTCGGTAGTTCAACCATTTGAAATATTTTGAGGGCTAACCTGCAGCCCTCTAGGTGTTGTGGGCTACAACTCCCATCTTCCATGACAACTGAATGTGCTGACTAGAGCTGAGGAGAGTTGGGAGTCCAACATAATAGATTCAGGCAGGTAGCCGTGTTGGTCTGATGCAGTTGAAATAAATAAAAAAATAGTCCAGTAGCTTATAGCCAGAACAACCTTCATAATAGGTTTGATTCACACAGGAACTGCTGCTAGAGATGGTCTCTATATATTTTCTCTATATATTTTTGTTGCCTCTCAGTCTTCTACGTTGTTCAAATATCATGTTTCATTATATTGTGTTCTCTATTGTATACCAGCCTGCAGTTTGCTGAAGGCCAGTTTAGACATTAAAAATAAATAAATTAGAGGTGAGCTAGGTAAATGCCAGCCTCTTCACCCACCATCCCAAGCGATGGCGTAATTTGTTGCCTGCCTCTGAACTAGCCATCAAGGAATGCTGAAAGAAAATGCAACAATTGTATAACCACACTCTATCCAACTTAAGCTAAGCAGCTGACGGTTGACCTTTCCCTATGCAAATTCCCTATGCAAATTACTGGTCAATAGTCCAGAATGGCTAATTGATGTCTCATCAGTGGGAGGCAATTGTTAGGTAGGAGATCAGAGTTCGAAGGATGATACACCAAGCACTGCTTGACACAGCTGAGAGGAGGGGATAAATATTGGCTCAAAACACTGCAAAATGGAGAGGAAGAGGGTCCGAGACCTCTGCTTGTCTATTATATATTTTGAAAAATGATTTGTCAATCTGGTCTCCAAAGTTTGGAAGTCTGTTGAGATATCACAACCAAACAGCACAAGAGTTCACAAGCTGGGGGTGGCAGACACTGCTGACTTTTGGACTCTGGACACCATTTTGAATCAAGATGGTGGACTGAAATGTGACTTTGGTGTGATTTTTTTAGGCTTAGGTTCTGCCACCTTTCAAGATATCATCACCAAACTTGGGATGAGAGTTCCTGGGGTGGGTGCAGCAGTCTTTGTCAATGTTTGGAGTCTGGGTATCATTTTAAATCAAGATAGCAGACCGAAATGTGACTTTGACATGACATCGCCTGCTTTTGGTATGACACACATACTATCCATTTAACTCACAGTATTTTTCAGTTTCTGAAATTTTCTGGGCAGCACCGAGCACTCCCTACTAGTATATTTACAAATAGTGAAAATATTACAAGGACACCCTCTATCTCTAGTGCACTCTCATCCAAAAGGAAACCAAAGTTGCATAGGGTTGCTTGAAGCTTTTCACTGCTCATCATCACTAAGATGCCAAAGTGCAAAAGAGCATGCAGGCATAAAAAAAGATGTCGGAAAGCAAAACACACATAGGTGTCACTAGAGCTCACAACTCTAATGTGCTATATAAACAGTAATATTGCCAAAACCACAATATAGGTGCATTTTGTGATAAGGAAACTAAGAGGTAACAACCAACCATATGTGAGAAAGGTCCCTTTCTTTCTCTCTCCTTTCCCCTATACCACCTATCAAAACTGGTGGAAATTTATAATCTCCATGTTTTTGTTTAACAATACGTTTCCATTTGTATCATTGATGAAAGAGGTGCCCCTCCCTGGCAAAGTTGTTCATAAATTTTAGTCACGGGTAAGCCTGCAGTGTCTTGAGACTATGAAGGGGCTCTGTAGCCTTGCTAACAGGTAGAATGTCACAAGGCTGCTGATTGAGAAGACAACTGTCAAGGCAAGCTTTTAGTATTAATGAGTTGAGTGGGGCAGGTGATAGGCAGAAACTGCAGTTCTTTCATTCATTAAAGGACATGCTTGTGAACAACCTCAGAAGCGAGATATACCTTTGCCTCCTCCCTTTTGTTTTCTTTCTGCCAAGCATACAATATATGCTGATAGGGGACAGACTAGTAACAATGGTGTGTTTTCACAAGCATCACAAAAGAGACCACAGATGCTGCCATCTCAGGTTTCTCAAGGGCCATTGTGTCACTACCATTAGCACAAATCATGGGTTGCCTCCACCACCATTTGACAGCCCAAGTAAAAAAAAAAAAAAACCCAGTACAGACAAGGGCAGTAGAACTTCCAGAGATACTGTATGTCCAAGTTTAAAGGGCTGCTCAAGCAAAGTGACCACTGGTGAGGCCCCTCTGTCAACAGGTTCTCTCCAACTAACCTGGTTTTGTTGGCAGCACTTAAAGCTGTGTTGGGTATAGCCATTCTCTGAATTTCCCATAATTCCTTTACATGGCACTAGATCAGGGGCATTGTTGGTACTATAATTAAAAGGTTGGCTAAATCCAACCAGGTGGCACTTCTTGGAGTATCAGACTGAAAATAGAATTTACAGTGGACCAGGGCAGGAATCATTAAAGCTGCTGGGATCCTAGCACCTGCTGGGACATCAGGTCCCAACAGTGGCACCGAGACCATCACAGGCAATGGAAAGTGCTATTCACATCCTCAGTTTATAGAGTTTGCTACCCTGACGTAACTTTGCAAACGGAATACACAATTTGGGCAGGCTTGCATGCGTTTATTTGTCTGCTTTTCGGGGTTGCAGTTAATAATAATAATAAATGCTACTGTTGAGCGCAAGTCTGCAATGGGCAAAATGGCTGACCAAGTCAGGATCTTTGAAAATGCTGATGCTTCCCTTTTATGTGCATTAAACTACATTTAAAAGGTTCAAATCCCTCTCTGATGAGTCCTCACAAAGACATCACAGTGGGGATATTTTCCACAAATGTGGAGATGAAGTGTGGTTGCTCTTGTACTTGGGGTTTAAAATCACAAAGGGTATTATTTTTCCACTTCATCCTTAGGATAGCAATAGAATTTTGTTGCCCAAAAGGTTCTCAAAATGAGAAACCACACTTTCCAATCAATATGTTGGCTATTGCCCATCACAGATTAAGCTAGCAACTGTGTACCATATTTTTCGCCCTATAGGACGCACTTTTCCCCTCCAAAAATGATATTTCCCCCCCCCCCCAAAACTAGGTGTGTCCTATGGGCCGGTGCGTCCTATGGGGCGAAAAATACGGTAAGTGTTTTTAAAGCATAATCTAGGAAGATCAAATTGATCTAGAAAGCCCTAAATGCTTATGTTCCAACAGATTGTGCCCTTCCGTGATAAATTATAAGTATAGGCATACAGAGGCTTTCAGAGGTTGCTTTGTGTAGTCCCAAGGTGAGGAACTCTGGTGCACTCCATATGGGATTCCAACAACTATCAACCCAGCAACTCTGGGAAGAGTGGATGGGAACTGTAGTCCAGCAACATTTGGAGGGCCAAAGGTTGTAATATTATTTTTTCATATTACGTATGAGAAATAGCACAGCTGTAGAGACCTGATGAAAGTGAAGGCTTCATCAAGCTTGGCAACAGTGAGTGTCAGAGAAACTAGAGTTTGGAATGCATTTTAGAGAGATTATAGTTAATCATGAGATACACAACTAAGTATCATATGCCTCTTGGCAGGATAGCTCCCTGCAACAGAGGAGACACTGTTATGTGTTTAGCTGGAAAACATGCTTAGGAGCCATACCCCCTTGCTGACACATGTGCTTTATATAGAAAAACTGGGACTTTAAACAATGGCTCCTTGCCATGGTTTAACATCAATTCAACACTGTTCTGAACAAGTCCACTTCCAATAAATTATTGTTGCCGCTTGGCTGGAATCTAATCTGCACCCCCGACTCCAAGAATATTGAACTCTTAGAGAGTCTTGGGGCAGAAGCCTCTAGGCCAAGGAAATGTCAGCCAACATCTCCCGCTCCATTAGATTCTCACAATTCTTCACTATATTTTATGTTTTCCCCCACCCCAAGGACTTTTGAAGCCCAAGCAGAGTTTGGGTAGTGCTGAAAGAACTTTGGCCATTTAGTAGAAAGGTTTCAAAGATCAGCAACATTTTATGTAGTTTGTTTTTGAAATGTTTGTGGTATGTATTATTAGGTTGTTCTTCCTCTGCCCTGAAGTGCTGAGGTTAAGAATAGATTTGTCAAAAAATGAATTAAAAAGGGTGGAATTTTACTTGGTTGGTTATTAAGATCGAAACATGAATGGGCAAGACTCAGCAGCTTGGGAGTTGCTAGCTTATTTTTAATTATTGTCTTCCTCTTTGTGATCCTGTTTGTTGGGGGGTGCGGTTCTTGAAGGGTTGGAAAGAGGGTCCAGGATAAAGTTGACAGTTTAGTTATCAGTCATTTCAAAAGTTATAGTCCAATTATAAGAACTGAATGACAAGGTTACAACTCCATAGTTTTCTTCACCTTCTCCTCTAATAAGATGGTTAGGAGTTAATTACAGGTTTAGGATTTTTTCATTGAGTGCGATCTGTGACTGTGTGAGATTTGCCAAGTAAGTCACCATCAGCAGGTCCTGAAAAGAAGAAAGGAGCATGCATAAGATTAGGCAGAAAACAGTTGTATAAAATAATAATCTGTTAATTTGCAGAAGCGTATTTAACATGGGTCCACCTGGTTGTGCCAAGAGACTGCAGAGCCTCTTAAGCTCCCAGTTCCAGATTGTTTAATACAGCTTGAAAGCCTTGCCAAAGAGTTACATTATCGTGAAGCTTTGTGCCAACGGGATTTAGTCCAGTAAGAGAGGTGCTCTACTAATTTTGATCTCATTCTCTGCAATATGGTATAGGAAGGGAAACCTTATTCCGCCTGAGGGCCACATTCCCTTATAAGCAACCTTCTGGGGGCCGCTTGCCAATGGTTGGTGTGGCCAGAAGCAAAAGCGGGCAGAGCAATAAATGAAACTCTTCTCTCTGCATGGTAGACTAATTCCAACCACACAAAAGCCAGAGGTTTTTACATCTCTCCACACACAAACACCCTCATCCAAACAAGCAAGATGAATTATCGAAGTCAAAGGACACATTCCAACCGGGCAAAAGGACTTGAAGAGAGCATGGAGCAGTGTCAATGAGGTGTGTGGCCTGGGTAGCCAGGCCCCAATGTTCCAGACCCGTTGTCCACAAAGGCTGCACAGTTGTTGTGCCTCCATTTTCCAGACAGGAAACCTGAACCAGAGGTAACCACCACTATCTTGAGTTATGCAGTCTGAACTGCTTGGCCACTGCCAATAATTTTACATGTCCAAGACTGCGGTGTGCAGTTGGGTAAACCAAGGCTCTGGTCAAGACCTAGGCTGTGACTGCAAAACTACACAAGAGCATTCAAGGGAGCTTGTGGGAAGGAGCTTATACATAGAACATACTGACTTGGCTACCATCCTTTTATAAGCAACATGTGTATGCACACACCCCACCCCAACGCTAACTTTGGAACTGGTCAGAGTCCATATTTTTATCCAAATGGGCAACTTTTCAGGATATGATCCAATACAACGCAAGTTCTTGATTTGCAGGGAAATAAGCCTTCATAAAAAGCAGCCAATTCAAAATCCCCTCTGGTTGTGCAGGAAGGTTGCTGCACCAGAGATCTAAGGCAGCCTTGCAAGTCAGTACACACAAGAGGTGCTACTAAACCAAACAGGAATCACCAGCTTACCCACCTATACATCTATATATTAGCCAATTGTGGCACATTGCTTGCATGGAGGAAGCTTCCAAGCGAGCGATGCTTTTACAAGCCAGCTGTACGGACTTACGTTGATATTGCTGTTCAACATTGTCTCAAAGTCCTCTGGCGAAATCTTCGGAACCTGGGTGATGAGGTCCATCAGGAAGCGGCCAACAGTGTTGTCAGCAGTCACCTTACCAGACTAGATATGAAGACAGGCAATGTTAACAAATTATTCAAAATAAAGGTGCACACAAACAAGGGTGCATTTATTTTCTAGCCAGACCACAACACTATCCTCACCAGCACATCTTCAGCATACTGCAGCACCGTGCTCAGGGTATCCTGAATCCGAGCAGAAGCAGCTCCCACTTGCTGAAGATCACTGGATAAACTGATCACTCGATTTGGACTGAAGCAAGTCTTCATGATGAGATCAACTGAGAACACAGGGTGTGGGAATGACTGTTAGAACAGCATTTGTCGTCACTGACAATTGCCATGTACCATAGCAATCATGATGCTTCACTACTCATATGCAGCCTTCTGAATCCATTGCCACACCCTTTCTAGTGGCAATTCAACAACTACTATTTGATGCTACTGCCTCATCTCTTCCCCCTGGCCACTGCATGGTTATTCAGCTGAAAGCATTGTTGGCAAAGCCTTTCGCTCATTAGAAACTGAAATCCAATTGTTAAAAATCCAGATTGCTGAAGGTTGATATTGCCAAACAGTGTGTGTCTTCCAATTTAGAGAAAGCATTTAAAAGCTGAACATGTTTAGATGAAGAACAGTGTCTCTGGGCACACAAGCATATTGCTACTGTAGCTGCTATTAAGTGGTTAATTTCCTTCCTGACAGCCAAATTCCCCTGCAAGTCCCTCCTCCCACCTGCTTTCCCTCACAATGTGGCAAACATATTATCTAGGACCTGAGCTGAAGGAAGGGAGTTGCAGGGGCAAAAAGCAATCAACAGAGATCAAGGCCCCTCACTCAACCCACTCGATTCAAGCAATGCACCCACTGCCTTTTTGCAGCTGTTCTCAGCCACCCAAAACCCAGCTGGACCCAAATATTCATAAACACAGTGGTATCTAAGCACTGAGCAGCGGACAGCTATCATTGTGCTCTCACTGCTGCCAGGAAAAGCCAGCACCATCCTACAGCCCAAGAACAGGTTCTCCAACCCCTGGAACAAAGTCATGTGGTAGTGGTAGGCTGTTTTCCCACATGGCCATGGCCGAACTTTAAAAGAGCAGCAACTGGAAAAGAATACCTTTCCCACAGCCTTATTTCTGAAAAAGAATCTTACATTTATTGTAGGTTCATTTTTATTTTTTACTGTGAGCTGTCTTGGAGGCCTACTGACAGGCAGAAAGGCAGGATATATATGGTTTAAAATAAATTTTTAATATGAGCTAAATAAATGCCAGTTCATTCAAGAAAATGTATTAGTTGATTAGCTGGTTATTATAGCCTTAACTATTACTACTCTACATCATTCAGCTCCAGCCTTACAAAAGAATGTTGGGTAACTGAATCCTCCGTCTTTTGTTCTAAATCACCCACAGCAAACCACCTCACCCCCACTACTTGGAAGTAGAGAGCATGCACAGAGACAGCAGCCATAATATGCGGAGGCAACACAAAGAAGTGCTATGAATGCTCTAGACTGGAATACACAACTATGGTCAAGTTGGCAGTATGTGCATTTGATAACTACTCACCCCAGGCAAACCAGATGGCTGCTGTGGATTATTTAAATAAAATCCCAGTCTTCCAACCTAAGGGTCAGCATCACCCATAGGAATGAGTGGCAACTATTTCACTTATACGGGGAGCAGCAAAGAGTGATCACAAACAAGCCCCACTCCTTATCCCTTTTTTTTTTTCCAAATACATTTTTATTAAGGTTATGCACATAACAAACATACAACCAAATACAAAAGAAAAAATTGTAACAAAAAAAAGAGTCAAGATATACAAGCCAACTTTTTCCTCTCTCTAACTATACAAAGATAGATTAATCTGGCTATTTCACAAAACAGTAAAAGATAAAAAAAAAAAACCACCCACAGAAACCGCCTCCTGGACTTCCTTCCATCCTTTTGGTAAGTATCGAATATCTGCTTCCATTACGTATTTGATTTTTAATCTATAGACCTAAATTCACACGCTGGTAGTATTTGTTCTGACCCTGCCAATCACATTAAGCATTTATTCCAATATAGTTCCAGTATTTACTCCAATTTTTCAGAGATTTCTGTTCATCGTGGTCTCTTAGTTTACCTGTTAATTTATCAAGCTCAGCATATTTTATCATTTTAATTTGCCAATCATTTATATTGGGGATAGTTTCCACTTTCTAATATTGTGTCAATAAAATTCTCGCTGCTGTGGTGGCATAGAGGAATATCGTTCTATCTTCTTTCTTAATATCTTTACCCGTCATTCCCAGCAAAAAGGCTTCGGGTCTTTTGGGAAAAGTGTATTTAAATATTCTTTTAAGCTCATTGTAAACCGATTCCCAAAAGCCTTTCACCTTTTTGCATGTCCACCATAGATGATATAGGTCACCCTCCACCTCCCCACATTTCCAGCATTTCTTATCTTTTAGTCTATACATTTTGGCCAACTTCACAGGGGTGTGGTACCACCTATATAGCATCTTCCAAACATTTTCTCTCAGAGACATACATGCTGTAAACTTTATGTTATAATTCCACACTTCCAGCCACCTTTCAAAATCGATGTTATAACCAAAGTCAATTGCCCATTTAATCATTGCCTCCTTCACCTCCTCGTCCTTTGTATACCACTCTAAAAGTATGTCATAGATTCTAGATAGGGTTTTGTTTTTACCTTCTATTACTTCTACATTAAATTTTGATTTTTTGTCATCAAAACCCAACTTCTTCTTGTCCTCTTTTAGCAAATCATTCACCTGGTGGTATTGCAACCACCCAGTGAATAGATTTTTTATCTCTTCATAAGGTCTAAGTCTTGGCCCTTGGTCTGTTTTTCTTAACATTTCTTCATAGGTGGCGTTTTTTTCCTCCATGTTTGTTTTCTTCACCGTTAAAGCCTCCACTCTTCACCGTTAAAGCCTCCACTCCTTATCCCTAGTAAGATCAGTCAGGCATAAGTGGCAGGTTAGGCCACTCTCAACTGTGTCCTAGATTATAGCCCTATTACTTTATCCCACAGAACACTGTCAAGCCAACCTCTACTTGTCTCAGCCCCAAATAATGAGAGAAACTTGGGAGGACAGGCACACACTACAGTCATACCTTGGTTTGCAGACGCTTCAGGTTGCATTTTTTCAGGTTACGGGCCGCCGAAACCCGGAAGTACCAGAACGGGTACTTTGCGCGTGCACAGAAGTGCTGAATAGCAACCTGCGCGTGCGCAGATGCAGGTTGCAAACGCTCCGGGGTGCGAATGTGCATTCTGCACGGATCACGTTCGCAACCTGAGCGTCCACTGTACTTTAATCACTCAAAGACATTTATAAAGTATCAAAAAAGGACAAGAATACTTACCACCTATCCGTTCTGTGTCGTAGTAAGTATATTTCACTGTGAGCGGAGTGAACATTACTCCCATAGTCTTACCAGGGACTCCCATTGCAGTACTAGAGGAAAAACAGATTTTCTTAGCACAAACAAGGGCTCAGAGGAAGCTTTATAGCACCCAAGAAGGTGGTTACACTGGCTTGATTCATATAGCATGGTAGGACAAACTATGGCTTACCGAGATGGTGCCAATGCATGGTGTTTTGGAGGAGCTCACTACCACTTGGCTCTTCCCAGGTCATTTTTGTTGCCACACTACACCAGACTATGCCTAAGTTTGCCTTAGGGTGTCATCTGAACCCAGGATCATGGTTAAGCTCCCTCTTCACTAACCATCAGCTAACACCAAGAACAAACCTTGGTTAACACAGCTCAAGTTAGTGAAAGGAGAGTTTAACTATGAATCCTGCTCTGGGCAACACAATAAGCCAAACTTTGGCAAGAACTGCAAATATACAAATAGTACTTCTGAATGCTCTGGCGGACAAATACCTGATTAAAAAGCAAGGAAATTGCAGAATGGTAGGAAACAGAAGAAAGCACAAATGAGAACATTAACACCTGTTCTCACCCCATCCCTTCTCCATACATAGTACGTGGAGGACCATCCACACAATTGGGATCCTTAAAAGCAGGATGGCGAATTTTTTCCTCTCTCCTTCCTCTGTAATGCCCATTGAAACGTTCTCCAAATCCTTTGTTAATTTGAAACTTACAGTCAGGAGCCCTGGAATGTTCTCATAAATTGAATGTCCTTGGGTATATGAGACAGACAGTGCCTTCTCCATGGTAGCGATTAAATAAGAGACATTCTTCCAAGCAAGTTCCACTGGGCTCAGGCTTTCTGTCTATAGATATGCTTTGAAAACATTTTTATTTTAAACTTATTTGATGGTCTACTCTATTGCATTTAGATTTTCGTTTTTGATATTTTATTGTCTTACTTGTTTTTGAAAGGCTATTTTTGTAAAACACCAGATAGCTAGTTAAAAGGAACAAAGATGGAGGTAGAACAAGTGCAGTACATGAAGGTTGTTTTGTAAATACCTGATATAGGCCTTAATGCTCATGCGCCCATTTTGTAGACTGGTATCCACCGTGAGGTGAATTGGATTGTGTGCTTCTCGACTGTAATATTCGTGAATCAAGACAGAGTGTTCTGTGATGTCATGCCCTGTTGCATACCTTCAAAAACATAATTTAGACTAATTAATACTTGCACACAATGAAGCCCATTCATTCAACACAGACCTTTTAGACACAGATGAGATATGCCAGTTAGATATATTAAACAACGCTAATTCAGATGTAGATACATCCATAAATCATTCTTGTGCTGCCCTCTGAATTACATTAAAGAAACATATCATAACTTGGTTTGGAGGCAAAAGATTCCTGCATTGCAGGGGGTTGGACTAGATTACCATTGTGATCTTTTCCAACTTTACAATTCTATGATTTGTTGATAAACCAGCTGCATCACAAAATAAATACAAGGAAAAAAGATAGCAAGAGAATTGCCAGCACCTCTGCTGAGAAAACATAAGCCCAGTGCAATTAGAAATTGCACTTAGTTAAAATAAACCAGAATCAAATGTTTGTCATTTGTTTAAACTAACTACAGTTAGAACTAGCCACAGTTCTCTAAGTCTGGATACAATAGAGAACTGTGGTTAATCTAAAAGTGAAAGTCGATAAACTTATAATATCCTCTTGGTTGTGCAGAGACGAAAAGTAACAGGGAGGTATATGCTTCTGAGGCTCACAAAATACTCATTCCTTTAATCACAGCCCAGTTTGTCATTATGTCTGAACCAGGCCCTTACACAGTGAACATATGTTATAGGTATGGGCAGACTGGCACATCCAACATTCATAAGTAATGTAGCCACATGATACTCCAGCCATTTAACCAATTGGTCTATATGGAACAAGAGGTTCCTCTCCTCCAACTAAATTGGCAGTCAGTTATATAGTGCAGTACTCACTATTTTTGGGTACAAAAAATATACTTTTGAAATGTTTTTGTGCTGAGTGTAAGCCATCATGGGGGGGGGCGGACTTTGGATTTTGAAAGATGGCATAAAAATATTAACAAATATGTATTTATTTAACATATTTATATTCCACCTTTCTCCCAAGTTGGGACTTGGCAGCAGTGCTTTAAAAAAAAAAAAATCAAATAAGATGCTCTAACATAGAACTAACAGAAGTCAGGAAATTGCTGTAGTTTTTAGGTAAGTCACAATTAATTTTACCTTCTCTGGCATGAGTTATGCAACGCAGGACTAAACACACTTTTGCCCCAGCATAACTTGCACTGTACATCAACAATTTGAAAAGCCCATTAATGCTGTTCTGTTTTTGTAAAAAGAATAGCAACCTACCATCCCAGAATAATTTCACTGGGAGAAACTTTCTTGTGCAGTTCATACATATTCTTGGCAAATTCCATGTCAACTGCCACCTAGAAGAAAGGAAGTAAGAGAATCTGTAGCAGTGAGTCTCATCTATTGCAATGGTAGCAACTCTCCAAGGTCTGAAGCAGTCTTTCCTGCCTTGTTAACTAAATTCTTGTGACTTTAGATGCTGGGGATTAAACCTGCATGAACTCTGCAAATGGTCTTACAGCTTCCCTGCCTTCATTTCAAACAATCACCAGGTTATCAAATTTCCAAGAAGTGATGCTGCACCAGAGTCACAGAGATTTTGAAACCCAGAATTCTCTAATCTAGCTATCAACTATTTCACCACCACACTGGGCTTAGCTCTGAGTGGCCAGTACATGACATAATACAGCATGGGGAGGAAGCAGGTACTCACCTCATCTTCTGACTCATTGTGAGGCACTGAGAAGCAGTTGGTGACTTCCACTGAATGCTTGTCAATGGTGCCTGCAAAAGGACAACATGTTTCTGTAAGATAAAGCCTTTCTAACCAAGGCCCCAAGATCATGCAAGGAGAGATTTTGTAATTAAGGTATAAGACAAGGATGAGCGATTGTCAGCTGCTGGGCTGGTCTCAGCTCATGAAGCCTTGCAATTCCAGAATGTTTGTCAACTGTGCCTGTGAAATTAAGAGATATGTTTCCATGAGAAAGCATCAGCCAGATCCCTGCCATGGCCCTCTCCACAGCTAGAGGGAGAGGCAAAAGTGCTGGAGGGTAGAGGGAGGAAACCAAGATTAATAGGCAAAATGCCTTCTTTATGCTGGAGAGTGTCTGATGTAATCGAATTGCAAAGTGTTGTGGGTCTGTGGGGAGAAAGAAACCAAAATTTAGGATGCTGGAGGGAGAAGCAAGGGGCTTTTTTTTTTTTAAGGGGTACTGCTGCTGTAGAGTATCAAAGCATTTGATGTACTCAAAATGCAAAGTGCTTTCCCTTTTATTGCTTTCTCTCGGAGGAAGAAAGGGAGGGAAGGATGAAGCCGACTGAGTCTCCAACATAATGAAACCCCTGACATCTTACAACTTGTGGATTGCAGCCCTTGACAGAAGGTTTCCCACCCTTGGCACAGAACTTAGGAGAAGCCTGACCAAAAGAAGAAGATTCAGGTTTGCTAAGAAAGTATATTGGAATTAGAAACATCACCCAGCTTTCTTCTCCAACTTCAGTTTCTTTCAGTATCTATTAAAGAATGCTTTTTATTGTGGTGTACAACGTGGCCATAATTTACACTAGCCCATGGGATCACGTTTCAGTATAAGGCCTGAGTATTTTGACCTTCAATAAACTACAGTATTTAGAAAAGTACAATGCAACAGATGCACTTTTCCTTGCCTTTTATGACAAGCTATCCTCTTCAAAAATCCCCTCTTCCACGTAAATTCACAGAATTGTAGAGTTGGAAGGGATCCTGGGGATCATCTAGTACAACTCCCTGCAATGAGGGAATATGCAGCTGTCTCATAAGGGAATCAAACCTGCAACCTTGATGTTATTTAAAGCACATTTAGTTCTCCACTACATTTGGGCATCCTAGGGCTGAGATGTGACCATGCAAGAGGTACCACAGCCTAGCGGCTTGACCTACAAATCAGTATGTTCCTGGTTTGCCTTGCCTCTTTGCCATAAAGTCATAAATTCAACACCCATCTGCAATATGGGAATAATCATACTCACTTGCCTGACAAACTGGTTGAGATACCATAGTGAGTGAAGTTTTCTGAGAGCCACTACAGTTGACGTGAATAGAACAGGGAGATCTGGCTTCCAAATTCCTTGCTCAGCCACTGCAGTATACACAGGCGGGCTGCTTTTTAGGCTACTTCACAGGAATGATTCTGCGCACCAGCCAAACAATGACAGAGGAAGCAGGAACAAAATGCAATCAATAATGCACCATTACAAAGCGGGAGCGTCGAAGCAGCAAAGCTGCCATGTGACCTCAGCTACAAGGCATAAAGCCCAGATTCAAATTTCACCTCTGCCTGACAAATACACTTGGAAAACTTTAAGAGGAGGAATGGGACCCTATGACCCTCAACTTACTGTTAGGCAAGAAATGATGGGAACTAGAGCCCACCAAGGTCTGGAGAGGCCAAAAGCTCCCCCATCCCTGTCTTTAAACTGCAATCCATGCAGTTTCAACCTCTGGCCTGTGGGTAACCCTGCAAAGCAGTCTAAACTAAGCACCACATAAATGCTGCCAAGCAGCTGCTTTTAGCATTTTAGCCTCTTGTACATTTTCAACACATGGTAGCTTTTCACCTGTTTATCTTTTTGTAACATGCTTTGAGGGTTTGGGATGTTGTTGTTTACAAATGACGTATAAACTTCATGAAATAAAAAAGCATAAAAATATTAACTAGCTTAGCTACATTTTAATTAGTATGGTGATGACTAGCTGTTTTTACATCTTGATTTTATTCTGTGAACCGCCCTAAGACCCCTGGATATAGGGCAGTATATAAATTTAATTAATAATAATACAGTGGTACCTCGGGTTAAGTATTTAATTCGTTCCGGAGGTCCGTTCTTAACCTGAAACTGTTCTTAACCTGAAGCACCACTTTAGGTAAAGGGGCCTCCTGCTGCAGCTCCGCTGCCGAAGCACAATTTCTGTTCTTATCCTGAAGCAAAGTTCTTAACCTGAAGCACTATTTCGGCGTTAGCGGAGTCTGTAACCTGAAGTGTATGTAACCTGAAGCGTATGTAACCCGAGGTACCACTGTAATAATAATAATAATTTTGCGTTTGATTGACGACCAGGCGATGTATATATTTTATGGGATAAAAACATAGGAAGCATAAAGTTATTAACTGGCACAGCTACATTTAAATGAGTACACAGTTGACTGACTTCCGAGTTCCACGCTTGTGTTTTAACACCCAAGCGGTGCCTACATTTTACGAAATAACTACGAACTAATACTATGCCAGTTAATTTATTGCTTCCGTTTCCTAAAACCTATACACCAGTCGGTTATAAAACAAAAGCAAGCCAGCGAAACTCCAAGCCGATTATTACCAGCCTAGCGACGAGTGCAAGGGAGGTAAAGAACGAAAGGCGGGCTTCTGAGTATGTGCAGAGTTCCGGCCACGAGGAAAAGCGGCGGCTGGGACGGAAGGGTGTCGTTGGCCTTACCGAGCAGCGTCCCGATGACCCGGGCGGCCCCCTCGTTCCGCCGCTCGAAGCTGTCCACGATGGAGGCGAGCACCACCGGGTGGATCCGGACCGCGCGGCCGCCGGGGAAAGGCGCCGCCAGAGCCGGCGGCGGGGCCGGGGCCGGAGTCGGGGCCGGCGCCGGGGCGGCCTGAAGGGGAACCGGAGCAGGAGCCGCGGGAGGCGCCGACGAAACGGCGGCGGCGGCGGTGGTGGAGGCAGCTGCGGGCGGGGAAGCAGCCGCGGGAGCAGGAGGCGGCGGCGGCGAGGGCGTCGCGGCGCTCTGAGGGGAACTGGCTGCTACGGCCGCCATCTTGTCGGCGAAAGGGACCCGTGGAAGCGGCTCCTCGGCGCTGATAGGCTGAGCCGAGGCCACTGGAGAGTCACGTGCTTCGCCCTCTTCCCGAGGAGGCGCGTCACGCCTCCCATCCCCCGCGACGCTTTGGTTGCCGTCGCCATAGACGTATAAAGAATGTCAGAGTGACGCGTTCAACCCGAGTGCCGTGGAGCTTCCTAGCTCCCTTTTCACTTCCTCCTTCCTCCTCAAGGTGCCCATAGAGGAGCAATGGAGAAACTCAGGGTTTTCAGCTTGCTTGTTATTGCCTACGAATTGTAGAGTTGGAAGGGACTAATCCAACCCTCCCCCTATAATTCTGGAAGCCTTTGACCAATGTGGGGCTCCAAACTACGACCTTTAGATTTAAAATCTCATGCTCTAGCGATTGAGCCACCCCATGTTAAATAGGTACTGGTTCTTCCCTGCCAGATTGTACTTGTTGTGGATATTTGATTTCTTGCGGGATGGGGAGAGAGCTTTAAAAAGTTTTTTTAAAAAAAAATACCAATACAGTCCAGTTACAGTGCTGGTGGGTAGACTGCGCTTCAGGCAGTTTACAACAATCCTGTAACATGCACTGATTGATATTGCAGGTATGAGTGGCACTGAAGCCATATAGATTCTTACATCAGTGCCCTACAACTTATCATACCCATCACACATGGGCATGATGACAATTATGTTGATGCATGACAACCCTGCAGTGTAGTCCAATATTATCTGGTCATCTACTACAATGTATTTTTATGGAAATACACTTGGGGTAGAAAGGATACATTTTCCTTAGGCTGGGAAAATATACAAGCCTGTTTTGGTTCTAAAGGATTTTCCAGGGGATGCCTCACATTTTCTGAGTGTTGCTGCTAGGAAAGCCTTGGTATCTTGGATGGTTTTCTTATAATTTGTATATCATTTTTCTGTTTTAAGGAGGGGTGTGTGTGTGTTGTTGTTTTTTCCATTACAGTGGTGCCCCGCAAGACGAATGCCTCGCAAGACGGAAAACTCGCTAGACGAAAGAGTTTTCTGTTTTGGAGGTGCTTCGCAAAACGAATTTCCTATGGGCTTGCTTCGCAAGACGAAAATGTCTTGCGAGTTCCTGCGGTTTTTTCCCCCTCCCCCCCTTTTTCTAAGCCGCTTATCCGCTTATCCGCTAAACCACTAATAGCGCTAATCCGCTAAGCCGTCAATGGGCTTGCTTCGCAAGACGAAAAAACCGCTAGACGAAGAGAATCGCGGAACGGATTCTTTTCGTCTTGCGAGGCACCACTGTACTTTCAATATGTCCATATAGAACAGCAAGTATTTTTTTTATTAGAAATACAGAATTGTAGAGTTGGAAGGGATCCCAAGGGTCATCTAATCTAACCTCCAGCAATGATGGAATCTCAACTAAAGCATCCCTAATGGATGGCTATTCAATCCCTGTTTTGAAACCTCCAAGAAAGGAGAGTCCACCCAGTGGCGTAGCGTGGGTTGTCAGCACCCGGGGCAAGGCAAGTAATTTGTGCCCCCTAACCCGTGGATTTGCGCCCCCTAACCCTAACCCCCAGATGTTGCGCCCAGTGCGGCCGGCCCCCCCTGCACCCCCCACGCTACGCCACTGAGTCCACCTCCTTCTGAGGGAGTCTGCTCCACTGTCAAAGAGGTCTTATCGTCTTATCCTCCTGAAAAGTTCTTCCTGATGTTTAGTCAGAATCTCCTTCCTTGTAACTTGAAGCCGTTGGGTTCAGGTCCTAACCTCTGGAGTAGGAGAAAACATGTTTGCTCCATCCTCCATCTCACCCAACTGCATAATTACATTTATAGGTAACATATGCTGAAAATGGGTTGCACTCTTATTGGAACAGAAATGAGAAAGACCTTGAGGAACACCACACATGGACACCTAAATCAGAAAATCAAAGTTTTTTTCTGCAGGAGGATCTCTTAGTATTCTGTAGGTACTGCTCTTCCACACAATCATGCGAAGACAACAACAGAATCAGACCTTTAGCTCTACTATAGACATGATGTCTGCTCAGTTGAGTCCTGAGTCCTGAGGCTACACAATCACTCTGTTGCAGGCCACCCCAATCTCTGCCGAGCCGTGTGATTCCAGGGGTCTTGAAACTCAACCAGGGTTTGTGTTGCGTTTGGAAAAATGAGGCACAGTGGAGACTGTAGTGTCTTTAAGATATATGGTTTTATTTACACATATATATGCCGAAATCTACAGTGGAGATTGTTCAAAGCAGTGGTTCCCAAATATCTAATTACAGAGGACCCCTTGTTTTTCAAAAGTCAAGTCATGGGCTTTTGAAAAATTTTATAACTCTGTGGTAGTTACATCTGCAAAGCAATTCTTTGAACAAAATGTGGGGTAGTCTCTAATAAGCAAAGGATTTTAGGTATACAGTGGTACCTCTGGTTACGAACTTAATTCGTTCCGGAGGTCTGTTCTTCACCTGAAACCGTTCTTCACCTGAGGTACCACTTTAGCTAATGGGGCCTCCTGCTGCCGCCATGCCACCAACGTGTGATTTCTGTTCTCATCCTGAGGTAAAGTTCTTAACCCGAGGTACTACTTCTGGGTTAGTGGAGTCTGTAACCCGAAGTGTTTGTAACCCAATGTGTTTATAACCCGAAGTAAAACTGTACTAAAAAATAGACTAGGGCTGAGCGATATCTGGTTTTTAACATTGTGATATATCATCAGCTAAACATCACAATATTCCAATATATCATGATGTCTGAAATTGGAGACTGGGTGTGGGGATGAGGGAAGGAGCAACCTTGGAGATCGGATGGGTGGGGGGAAGGAGTGGAAGCGGAGTCACCTCCACCTCATGGTTTTAGTGAGAGGGGATGGGGGGGTTGCATCAACGCACCATCAGTGGGGCAGCCAGCAGTGGCAGCCAGTGAAGATGCATGTCTACTGTGGCTTCTGCCGCTTTCCTGCTGAGAAAAGCTGCTCCATCCCAGTGCCAGGGGAAGGTAGTGGCACGGTGCCTTGAAGTGAGGGCGATCAGTTGCCCTGTTTTCCCTCAGCACGAGGGAAGGCAGCTCAGATCAGCAGCATTACTGGCTAAGATCGTCATGTGATATAAAAGGTGCCTTGAAATCGGCTGCCCTGCTCTCCCTTGCACAAGGAGCAATATATTGCTGTGTATTGCTGGCTCAAAATCATTATTGTGGTGTGATTTCAAAGCCAATTTGGGCCAATAAACTGAAAAATTGCACAGCCCTAAAACAGACATAAAATTTGAGATATTGCCATGCAAGAATGACAACAATTCAGTTGGGAGGGAGGCAAGAGATGGGGCCGTGACCCCCCTGGGTGCATTTCCCGGACCCCTAATTGGGAACCACTGGTTCAGAGCATTCTCATCTCAAAAGGGGCTTGCTTCCAGCAGGAGCACAGCCCTAGATTCCAGGGCAGGGGAAATAATTTTCTTGTTCCTTTAACAGCTGTTTGGCAGTCAGAAATTCAAAAGGCTTACCTTTCTTATAATGGAAATACAATTCTAGGAGAAGCTTCACCCTGACTGCTCTGATTTTGTGATGTCTCCTCCTCTTCTGGGTGGCAGTCTTTTGTGTTAGTCACACAATGGCTCCTGTGGAGTTTTGTCCTGAGTCTGAGCACTCACTCAAAATCCAAGATTTGTCCACAGGTCCAAAAAGCTTGGCAACCCCTGGTGCAGGACCTGGGTACCTCGATGACTGCTTACTCCAGTATAAACCTGATATACGTTGAGGTAAGCTGGTGCCCCATCTATGAAACACTCTCCTCACCCTCTGGCTGGCTCACCTGGTGCCTAAACATTGCAAGCTGCACTAAAGGGCTGAATATAAACAAGTATTATGCAAAATAACCACATCACTTAATTTACTTATTTCGTTAAGTTGGCTGTAACATAATCCTTGTGACATAATCTAGAATTTATTTTTTGGGAACAGGAAACAAACCAAAAATCGGTGAGAAATATAAAATAATTTCTCACTAGTGGCATCCATATTGAAATTCTGGTCACTGTTCTAATTAGTTTAAGTAATATTTCCTGACAATGACAAACCTAGACAGCATCTTAAAAAGTAGAGACATCACCTTGCCAACAAAGGTCCGTATAGTAAAAGCTATGGTTTTCCCAGTAGTGATGTATGGAAGTGAGAGCTGGACCATAAAGAAGGCTGATCGCCAAAGAATTGATGCTTTTGAATTATGGTGCTGGAGGAGACTCTTGAGAGTCCAATGGACTGCAAGAAGATCAAACCTCTCTATTCTTAAGGAAATCAGCCCTGAGTGCTCACTGGAAGGACAGATCGTGAAGCTGAGACTCCAATACTTTGGCCACCTCATGAGAAGAGAAGACTCCCTGAAAAAGACCCTGATGTTGGGAAAGATGGAAGGCACAAGGAGAAGGGGACAACAGAGGACGAGATGGTTGGACAGTGTTCTCGAAGCTACCAGCATGAGTTTGACCAAACTGCGTGAGGCAGTGGAAGACAGGAGTGCCTGGCGTGCTCTGGTCCATGGAGTCACGAAGGGTCGGAAACGACTAAACAACAACAACAACAACATTTCCAGTTTCCAAACAGAGGCAAACTACTGTGGATCAGAATGTGCTATGCATCCCACTACTGTATAATCTGCAAGGATTTCTGAGAAGTCTGTGCAGAACCCCTATGCACTGCTACCTGAAAAAAGATTGTCCAGTAACTGCATGGAGGATTTAATCTGCTCTATTAGAATTTATGAATAAAACCAGTGTTTATAAAATGAACTGCAAACACTACCAAAATAAGAGGGCCAAAATCATTTAATATCTGTCTGCCATTTAGGTATGAAAAGAACTGCAGACCCACCATGAAATTTAACTACACATATAAAACATTTCCAGATAGCCAGCCACAATTCACTTACAGTAAATTGTATTTATTTCTCCTCTTCCACAATTTTCCAAGGTGAAAATAAGTATCCAAGTGAACTTACCTCGGGAAAAACTGTTTTCGCTTTATACATACATACACCATACACACAGTTTAGGGCTAACCAACTCCCCTCACAGTAATTTGTCTTTTGGGAACACCTGCATTATTTGGAATCTGCCTTGCCGATACATGTTAAAATTAATCTCCAGTCATCTTTGAAAACAAGGAACCCTGAAGGCCTTGCTGCAACTAACTTCCAGAAATAATAGTCATTTGTCCACTATCTATTTCACCATCATAGCCTGTACACTTAATAGGTGCCTCTTCTCATGAGCCAGAAAGCTTCTTTCTAAATTAACAAAGCACACTGGAATTGGAATGTGACCTATCCTCTGGCGTTTTGATATATGGAGAATATGTAGCACTTTATTCAAGAATTGGTATTCTGCAGTACTGCTTGAAAAAAATTTCCAAGTGCGGAATTTATCTATTTTTTACAATCAGAACATTTGTCTGAAAAGTTTATTTCAAATTTTCTGAACACTTAAAGCAGCACTGCTTTAGGTGTTACACAAGTGTCCAGAGATAACTAAACAAAATTAGACTTATAAATTACAAGTTTTTGCTTCTGAAAGAGCTTCAGTCAACAGAAAACATGACACACACACACACACACACACACATTGCGAGGAAACCCCCCCAAAATTCATGCAACAGCAGGCAGGATGTAAAAAGCCACCTAAATTCACACGTTTGTACATTGAATCATCAGAAAAAGTATTCTTTAGTAAATCTGTACATCCAAATACATTTGGGAGCTACATCTAAGTTACATCATTTAATGTTTTATACACTTGTTACCCCTTTTAATCATCAAGTAAACACGCCAAACCGGGGAGGGGGCGGCTGAGTTAGGAAAAAAGAAAAAAAAATATCATTGTAGACATTCAATTATTTTTGTTACCTAGACCACCAAGTGTTGAATAAAAACCAATGGCATCATCTTTATTTACCGTTCTTGCTAACTGTACAAAAATTGCAGTGCAGAGAATTCCACCTTTGTACTTAAGATTCTTTGGATGGATCTCAGATATAGCTGGATATTCCTTTAATGACGAACCAATGGAAAGTCGGTCCTATTAGACTGATACTGCATGCAAATATTTGCCTTTTTAAAACAAATGCATGTAAATGTTAGAATATCCTGGTAGCATCCAGTGTCCCCTTACCCTGTAAAATAGCACTAACAACTGGATGGAGGAAATCTTTCCAGAACAGTATTTTAAAGTACCAGAAACTAATCAGCAAAGTTTTAGGATCCACAAGTTTCATTTTCCTTTTTTAATTAAATGGAACAAATGTGTAAATACAGTTTTGTCCTCTTCACTGAAGAGAGCTAGTCTATTTCATCTTTGTGAGCTAGTTTTTGGGAAGATTAGCATGTACTGGGGAGTGATGCCTACCGAATACAATCCAAGCTTTTGCTGAGAACAGTTGAAGAAAGTCAGTAAGAACCTAGGATCAATGAAAACAGATGTTGCTTTAAATGATCCACAAAAGAGAGACCCACAGAGTGCCCAGTGTTAAATACACAAATTTCTCCTTGCGCTTTCTGGTGTGCAAGTTTATATACTCTGTCCCCCACCCCACCCCACCCCACCCCACCCCACGGGTTAACTGTTCCAGAGTTCACTTTCCTTAGTCAATTTTCACATTAGTGTAGATTTTTCGAACAAAGGCACTTGTTCCCATATAGCCAATAGCTCCTGCAAAAACAAGGCAAATATATATAGGTTAGATTCGCTTAAGTTCTACAAGACAATGGCTGCAATCCTCAGCATATCTGCTACAATTATGTATTACTAAATTCATTAGGACTTCCTCCCAAGTAAAAGCACATCAGATAAGCTTCAATAATTACGTTTATGTCATACAACCATATAGCCTGCAAAAAGCTCCTTCCTTAAAAAGCTTAAGATATGCACCATTGTCATTTTTGGTATATCATTTTTTTAAAATTACATTTTGTTCACCCTGGAGTGCAAGCTTCTTTTCATCTCAAACAACACATGCATTTCGGCTTAGTGTCTGTACATGTGCTGCCAAGAGCCATACATATGACAAAAACCTTAAAGACTAAAAATCTGATAAGCTAGCAAACTCATGTTCCCCACCAGAATGAATCAGATCCAGAAAACCAATTTATGGAATGCTTCCCCCCATTTAGGAGTCTTCCTAGCTTGTGTTCCCTGTTTTCTCAATAGACTACGAACTCACAGGCAGAACAAATACATGCTAATTTAAGGCTGAAACACAATATAACAGAGATGACAGCATTTCAGTATGCTGCAGAAAACGTACCGCACATTATTCCCAGCGCTGTGCTAAATACTGCCATATAACCAAAGTAAAATGATGTCTGAAACAAGCCATACATCCTGAGAGGGAAAAAGAGGAAGAGGAATGTTTTTTGCATCTCCCATATTACCAATAATTCATCTTTTTTAAAAAATGTGAAGTATTAGCTTTCTTAATTTAAAAGGGAAGGAAAATACAAAATGTCAAAGGCTACGTACTTTGTCTTGAAAAAGTAGTAATAAAAGGAATACATGTAAACATAGATTGCCGTTGAAGCAGCAGACAGAAAACTTGTCCATTGCCTGAAAAACAGACAGAAATCTTTCAAACAACTGGGAATAAAAGCCTGGCAAACAGTACAAGAAAATCTAGACAAGAACTGTAACAGGAAGTCATAAAATTTGTTCAACTATTTTCCACCTTCCATGAAAAAACAAGCTAGCTTTCTTCATACTGTTGCACAAATTGTCCACAATCCTTGTGCACTTTTGTGGAACCACCATTTTCCAGTTCTGTTTTTCACATTTCAGAGGGAGAGATTTCTTTTTCTTTACATAACTTTTAAACAGTGCATTTAACATTGGAGACTCATCACTTAAATAAAAATATTTACCAAACAGAAAATGCATGCCATTTAACTGTAAAAATCTTCCAAGCATTTTACACAAAATGCACATAATAATCGTCAATAAAAAGAAATCAAACATAAGTAGTCCTAAACAATTCAAAATATAATTGAATCAACAGTTTTAAGTTTACATTATTTAAAGAGTACACATAAAAATGCATGACGTTATGTATCTGGTTAGGCTTGCTTAAAACACCCACACCCACACACCTGCCTGCCTGCCTGCAAAGCTACGTGTTACCCCACTGACAGATTTCTTCCAAGTGCAGAATAGACTAATTTCTAGCACTAATTTCTAGGTTTTTTGTTGCTTAAGACTGACTTGTAAGTGGGGAAAAAAATACTTACCACCTATAGTCCTCTGCATTCAGTAGAAAGTATGTACACACGATTGTCACACATACGGTCACAATGCAGAGAATAACCAGAACTAACATCATGAAGCCATAGACATAATAAATTTTGTAAGCCCAGAAGGAAGTGAATATAAAATACCTGCAGAATAAAGAAGCATTGTTTATTGTACAGACATGAACATTTAATTAAACCAGGCTGACAATGCCTAGTAAAGCGCTTGCAAAGTTCTCTAGGAAGAAGACTCACATTTCAATGAAAATGGATCCAAATGGGAGAATCCCACCTAGGCAAACAATAACAGCTGGTTCCATAAACCTGAAAAGAAATTAGAATTAACTTTCTCATTTGACCATAACTAATGGAATAGCTCACTTAAGAGAGGGGCTCTTGCAGAATCACTGAAATCAAATGGATAGCTGATTTAAGGATGCACTGGTGGCAAGATCTAAAAGGACTGTGATCACTTCAGTAAGGTTCAGACCATGTGAGTCCTGATTCTCCAGAACTCTTGCTGGCTTAGTTGCATTCTGCATGCAGTTACTGCTCTGGGTTAGAGCGCCAGCCCCCTGAATTCCACCTGTGCAAGGAGTTCATCACTGCTAGACCAAAAACATGATAGCAGTTCTAAATCAGGAATAAGGAACGCCTGTTCTTCAGGCCAAATTAAGGCACACACAGTCTTCTCCCTCAGCCACACCCACCTGTCCCCACATCGACAACACATGTGGGGCAAGTAAGGCTATGACTGCAAAAGGAACTGGAAGCTTTTAATGTGCATCCCCAATTGTTACTTGGCAGGCAAGGGTTGCGTTTGGCACCAAATGCAAGCCCTACCGGGAATGGTTCCCCTTGGGATCTCTGCCAAAAGCGGAGTTTGCAGCAGTGCCAAATCCTTTCAGCTTAAGAGTGAGCTCCCAATTCTTCCTTTGACGTTTGGATCACCTGATTGACAGCTGGTGACTGCTCACCTGTCAAAAGCAGCCCATGGAGGGTAGCCCATTTCCCTAATCCTGCTCTTCAAATTATCCACAATACTCATCATTGGTGCTGTGGTCTAAACCACTGAGCCTCTTGGGCCTGCCAATTGGAAGGTCTGTGATTTGAATCCATGTGACGGAGTGAGCTCCCGTTGCTCTGTCCCAGCTTCTGCCAACCTAGCAGTTCAAAAGCACACCAGCACAAGTAGATAGATAGGTACTACTGCAGTGGGAAGGTAAACAGTGTTTCCGTGGGCTCTGGCACTCATCATGGTGTCCCATTGTGCCAGAAGCGATTTAGTAATGCTGGCCACGAGACCCGGAAAGCTGTCTGTGGACAAACACTGGCTCCCTTGGCCTGAAGAGAGATGAGTGCCACAACCCATTGTTCACCTTTGACTGGATTTAACCATCTAGGGGTCCTTTACCTTTACCTTTTATTACAGGCAACAGACCAGAAATAAGACCGTACATTGCCTCAACCACTGATAAAAAGATGTGGCAACTACCAATGACACCCATAGGATTTTTATCTCTCAGCATGTATTTAACCTAAAATTGAACTGACCTTCTTGGTAGTTTGGCTAGTAAAGGGGCAAACCTACTTACAAGGGCAACCACCTACTTCACCAGATGCATGAACGCCAAGAGAAGCCATTTATACTTTACCATTTTTTCTCTGGGATTGGACGAGGAACAGCATTGACTCGGCAAGGAAAGTTGGGCTGACCCGAAAGGTTCCGTCCCAGTATTGTGCCAACGAGGTTCAAAGGAAGGATAACAAAGAAGCAGATGCAGCACACAGCCACCTGTAAACTCATAATCACACAAGAAGAGAAGATATAAAATGCATCAAAGCACATGCACCCATTATAACAATTTCTGCTTCCTAGCAACATTAACCTTAACATGACTATTCAGAATAGCAACACTAAGATTCATTCCGTGAAAGGATAAGTATCTGAAGGGGTGGTGGTGGGCGGCACCACCAGCTGCCTTTGGTTTTCCACAATGGTCATCTAGAAGCAGTCATTATATCAGACTAGTTTGCATCCTGAACTGCTTCCATGTAGCTGGCTGTTTTTAAAAATTAACTAAGATTTGTGGTGGAGCTTACCTTCCTTCTCTCTCCAACCCCCCCCCCCCCCGGCAATCCCTGTTTCTTGGCATGTTGTGTATTTTATGTTATAAGCTGTGGGGCAGGGACTGTCTTACTACAGATCTTGCAAGTCACTGACATGCAGACCCTCAAAAGGGTCCCCCATCCTTGCTTTAAATAAACTAATTATCAGGATGCATCAGTAAACCTAAGCTTTTGGCTTTCTTGTTGATGTGATGTAATTCAAAGTTTTGCATGCAAGTTCCCGCCTACTTTAAACTGTTAATTGCCCAAGGCAATGTATAGCAGCCTTCTTGATTTAATAGATCAAACCTACAGCGCTAATGTACTCACCATTGTTCCAAAGGGAATAGCCCTCGATGCATGATAATAGATGGCAATGAAATTAATGAAGAAGGCTGTGCCACACACCATTGCAGGAATAAGGAATGCCCCAATGAACATCTGCTTTATCCACCGCCTTCCTGCAAAGAGAAATATCCCAATGAAATTAAGATTCAGAACTCAAGTGGCATGTGAACATGTTCCTCTCTGTAGCCAAAAACACTGTGTTATGATATAGGAACGGTTAGGTAAAAGGAAAGCATAATGTATATTCAGTATAGCCCTGAAAAACAAATTTTGGTTCAGGGAAAATATTAATATGCTAAGATCAAAGTCTGATTATTTTTAGGCTGGAAATGTCTGGATCCTAGTATTATCTTTCTTGTGTAGATCTAAAACAGACTCACATCTCAAATGATTCTATCACCAACCTTACCTGTACAGTGGTACCTCGGTTTAAGAACAGCCCTGTTTACGAACTATTTGGTTTAAGAACTCTGCAAAACCGGAAGTTGTGTCCCAGTTTGCAAACTTTATCTCGGTCTAAGAATGGAAGCCAAACGGTGGAAGGGCAATGGCGGCGGAAGGCCTCATTAGAGAAAGTGTGCCTCAGTTTAAGAACAGTTTTGGTTTAAAAATGGACTTCCAGAACGGATTAAGTTCGTAAACCGAGGTACCACTGTATATGCTATTGTCAAGTAAGTATTTTGAAAGGTAAAAAAAAAATGACAATCATGAGTCATTAATACCAGGAAAAGCTTCTGTATCTTTTTAGAAAAGGCTCAAAGTAAACTCCTGGGCAGATGGAGAACATTTACCATCTGGTGGCCAGACATGCTTCTACGCTCTCCTTTGATAGTTACTAGTATGGTGGATCATGGGAATGCCATGGATGCAGTATATCTTGATTTCAGCAAAGCATATGATAGAGACTCCCTACACTAACAAGGTGGTAAAACAGGGGCTAGACAACACTATGTGATACAGCCACAGCTGGTTGAGAAACCATAGCTAACAAGCGCTCATAAAACATATCTGCATCGGCCTGGAAGAGGGCATTGTTCTAAGCACTATACTGTTCAACATCTTGGCACAATTCTGTCTTTCACCTCTAGGATTTTCAAGACAAGGAATAGATACAATTGATATGGTATCTGCAGGAGAATGGCCCTCTTATTATTTGTGGTGTCTGCTGTCACCTAGGAAACGCCTGCAGCCTCCCATTCCTCTCCAAAGCCTTAGGTTGGGGTGCATATTTTCCCATAAATGAGAACAGAGTCTGGCCTTCAGTAGATTCCAAAGGGTTTCTTCAGATGGCAACATATGCTCAAAGGGACATGAGAAGATACTGCAACACCTGTTCAGCTATTCCGATTATCATGCTGCTGAGGTACCGTGAACAAGAACCTCTGCCACAGGACACAAACTTGCTTACCCTTCACTGACTTAACTACCAAGCCCTTCTTGACTCCTTTCTGATCAGGTGGGAGCAATCTATCCCAAAGACAACAGCATACTACTACTGTATTTGCAACATCTAACTGCGGCCACAGTATTAATTTACTCTGTGCACTTACTCAAGGTATTCTCGCCACAGAGAAATTTGCTAGGCACAAAGCTGTCTGCAGAACCCAGAAAATTCACAACTGTATAATGGTGCAGGTAATCCCCAAAAGTCAAAAGCAACCCAGGATGGTGGTAAGATATTAAATTCCTTCCAAAATTATATTTAATACAAAAGTAATTTTAAAAGTCTCACCTCCTTGCCTGGCATAAAGGCTTCCTCCAAAGTAACCATTCACTGGGGATGTTGCAGCATAAACAAAAATAGCGGTACTTAGCATTGATCCTCTCCTAAAATGAAAGACATGTAGTTTTGGCTACACAAATGACTGCCTGAAGACTACCAATGTAAAAAGTTACAAGGAGCAAATTGTGGAAGGTATGCTGAATGTTTAGCTTCAGCTAGTGCAAAACACCAACAATTTTAATGTGCAGCAAGAACAAAATCCCAAAGTGCTTTGAACATCTGGATTAAGTATTCCATTATAGCCACAGTTACATGTCACCATAAGCTGCCGCATGCTGCTCAATCACACTTCCCCTAACCAGGATCATAAACCTTGGCTTATTGGAAAAACAACCCATGTTCCCACACCACATGGTTAGCCAAAGTTTGTAGTTTGTTCCTCCCCTAGCGTGAGCAGGAGCAATAATCAAGCAGTGTGACTCATTTGTGATAAGCTATGGTTTGTCATTATTTTTCAGATTACAGCAGTCTGGAAACGATACTCATAAGTTTTCGTTTCTGCTAAGTTCTACAATAGGGGTAGGCAACCTAAGGCCCAGGGGCCGGATGCGACCCAATAGCCTTCTCAATCTGGCCCGTGGACGGTCCAGGAATCAGCGTGTTTTTACATGAGTGGAATGTATCCTTTTATTTAAAATCCATCTCTGGGTTATTTGTGGGGCATAGGAAGTCATTCAGTTTTTTCTTCCCAAAATATAGTCCGGCCCACCACATGGTCTGAGGGACGGTGGACCAGACCACAGCTAAAAAAGGTTTAAGACCCCTGTTCTACAAAGATCACTTGGAAGCTTCTGGCTTGTACATAGAGTTCCAGAGGGTTTCCACAAAAACAAAGTGTCTCTCCAGAAGAGAGACTGGGAGAGCTGCAAGAAGCTGTTTCTCACCACTGGCCCGAAGCGCTCTCTTGCTATTCTATGTATTTTTTAAAAAAGCAGATACCCTTTACACCTTTTGAATGAATGTCAGTCACTGGAAAAACAGTCTTGGAATCCAGCAGGTTTTGGGTTCTTATCTAGTTCTGCTGTTTCGTGGCCAAGTCAACTCTTTTGAAGTCTGGGACCTAATTCATCATTTTTCCTCATCTGACGGGATGCACCTTCCCAGGTTGCCTGAGCCTCTACAATGCTCCCCCAAGTAATCAGTCTGTGTTACTAATTATGCTTTTAATCTGCACATAGAAAGTACAAAATCAGGAGGTTTCTGCCAACTCCTCCCTCTTTCCATTTGCACCACACTATTTCCAAACGGTTCCCCAGCCCTCGAGGGGCACAGGGAACAGGAAAACCTTGACATGAACTCTTGTTTCGTTCATAGAAAGAAAGCCAGGATCCAAGATGTTGTTTTAAACTTTTCATTTCTGAAATTACGCTCAAGGGTTCTGCACCATGATGGCCATTGAGAATGATTTATGAACACAGAGGTGGTTCTCATCCCCTGGGCATAGAAAAATTGCCCCAATGTGTAAACTGTAAGGAGTTCCTGAATCTCAGCCAAGATCTTTTAAGATATGATGAAGGCACGAAGCAATACTCACTCTGTGTATAAATCCTCCAGCATTGCAACAATGATCACTATGAAAGAAACTGCAAAGATCTGGCAGCCAGAACCAATCAAAGATGAAAATATTAAAGGATGACTGGATGGTCTGAAGACATCGCCGTGAACCTGTTTCCAGCCATATTCATCACCTAGATCTCTGTCCTGCACACAAAAAAGTTTGAAAACAATCACCAGGAAGGAAATGGCTAGTAGTCAATCCCGTTTAAGCAAAAATACCCATTTAAGGAGGAGAAAAAAGAGACAATGGCCAAACTGTTATAGGAAGGAAGCACTTTGTGAGACGCTATGTACCATGAGATGCAATAAATATTCCAAAGCACTGTACATGAGGGTACTAAAGCTCACTAAGTGCTTGATACAGTGAGGCATTCAGCAGAAGGTTCAGCCAGGCATCTGGCTACTTGTGGTTAGAGTGAGTTGCCATGGTTGGCTGTGATCCATTCTCTTTGCAACGCTAGGGTGCTACAACAGATTTGTATTTCAGCTGTGCCCATTCCCTTAGTAAGAATTCCTGGAAAAACAACACCAAATCCTGGGGCTCTGCCACTCAAATGCTAGATCCCAGAAAGCTGCTCTCCATAGACAATCAGCTTAGGCAGGGTGGAGGGCCATTCTGTGCACAGCACCAGAAACCTTGCTAAGGGCTCTCAAGGACTGCCCCAAGGAGAAAAATATTTTCTTTCAGATGAGCTCAAGCTTAGAACCTCTGATGTAAGGAGAACATTCAAGTACTGTGGTTCTTGGTCATTCATTCCCAGTGTTCTAAATGTTGGGTGTTTCAGAGGATCTCTCTGCAACCATTTTAGCACCACCAAGAGTGGATTGCTTGGACATAATTCCTGACTTATGTGTTGACTGGCTCAGGAGTCAAAAAGCTCTTTCGCTAATGAGCTCATGCTTTTGAGTGTCAATACTCTGCTATACTACCAGTGGGGATTAAATTGCTAGGGCACTTGCCTCAATCTGTATTCAATTGTGCTAGGTCAGCAAGCTTTTGAGAAAGTTCTTTGCCATAATCCACTTGCATTCCTTTCTTTGGAACAAGGGTCGAAAGAGTAAAAGGAATGTTGCTCCAAGCAGCTTTTCTTTTATGAGGCCTTGCATATTTGAATGCTCTGAGACTTTCCAACCCCACAGATGCACTTGTTTGAAGTCTACTCCTTGCACTCCTAAATAATTCCCTATACAGTCATACCTCGGGTTGAATACGCTTTGAGTTGAGCGCGTTCAAGTTGCGCTCCTCGGCAACCCGGAAGTAACGGAGCGCGTTACTTCTGGGTTTTGCCGCATGCGCAGATGCTCAAAATGACGTCACACGCATGCGCAGAAGCAGCGAAAAGCGGTGCGCCCATGCGCAGACGCGCCATCACTAGTTATGTTTAATTCTAGATGCGAACGGGGCTCCGGAACGGATCCCATTCGTATCTAGAGGTACCACTGTAGTGGTAGGGAGTTATTTTGACTTTCTGTCCAGGCATGTTGGGGTTGGGGGTTGGCAATGCCCTCCAAAGAAGGAAGGAAGGAAGGAAGGAAGGAAGGAAGGAAGGAAGGAAGGAAGATGCAAGCAATTAAACTGAATATATGGGGGAAACTGACAGAATATGATAGGTTACCTAGTCACCAAAAGGACTAGCTGCACCTCTGAAAGTCGAACATAAACTGAGCAGTAAGACACCCCCATATCAAGGAACTTCAACCTTCCTGAATTTAAGCCCTCACATAAATTACACAGAAACACCCAGAGGAACTGAAATCTGTCCGAAAACTTGTTCTAGTGATCCTTTCCTTTCACTGAAAAATTACTGTCACTTGGACAAGTGTTCCAGAAATGAAAATGCAATTTTTAAAAAGAAATAGTAGCAGATAAACAAGACTCTTACCATATCATCCATTTCTTCTTCTTTACTGTATCGTGCATAATCTTTTCTCAGTGTCCTCATTAAAATCATAGAAACCAAGCCCACCAGGAAAATAACCATCATGAAGGAATTGAAGATTGAAAACCAGTGAATCTAAAATAAAAAAGTGGAAATGTGTCAGCTTGTTTATTGTTTAAGCAAGCTACTCAAAAGACAAAATAAATACTGTAGCCCAGCGATGGGGAACCTCAAGAAAAGGGTCAAATGCTGCCCAGAAGGCCTCTCAGCTTGGCCCTTGGGACTGTTCCCAAGCCACGCCCCTCACTGTCCTGTCCACACCATCAAATGCTCCCCTACCTGGTTAAAATGTGACTTTGAAATGTAATAATGCTTCTTGTTTGACTGGATGGAGAACGGTGGTGGGTTTCATTGCATAGCTGAAATGTAGCCTACTGTACTAAGGTTTAAGAGTCACATCTAATAAATAATAATAATAATAATAATAATAATAATAAGGTTGGAGGAGCAAGGTGAAATTACCGTATTTTTCGCTCTATAGGACGCACCGGACCATAGGAGGGGGGAACAGGGAAATAAATTTTTCCCCTTGTTCTCCCCCTCTAAAACAAGGTGCGTTCAAGGTGCATTCACCCGAGCGTGTGAGGCTGGCGGTGGGGGGAAGCGCTGCTTCCCCCCACCGCCAGCCTCAAAGATCCCTGAAGCCTTTGGAGCGCAGCGCCCCGCTGCCCTGGAGAGGCTTTGCGCGCAGCCGTCCCCAAGCTAGAAGAGCGAGACGGAGCCCTCCGTCTCGCTGTTCTGGCTTGGGAACAGCCTTGCTAGCCTCTGCAGGAGAGCGGGGTGAAGGCACCCCGCTGCCCTGGAGAGGCTTTGCGCGCAGCTGTCCCCAAGCTAGAACAGTGAGACGGAGCGCTCCGCAGCGCTCCGTCTCCCTGTTCTGCCTTTGGGCTTAGCAGCACAGCCTGCATTCGCTCTATAGGACGCACACACATTTCCCCTTAATTTTTGGAGGGGAAAAAGTGCGTCCTATAGAGCGAAAAATACGGTAAAAGATTGAAGGAACATATCCTAGAAGCAGAGCTCATATGTAAAGCTAATGGAAGTTAGGGACACTAAAGAAGAAGAAAAAACTCTTGTTGCATGCTGATGTTTAAACGCCAAAGGTTTTAAGTGACCTCCCCAACCTTAACCCTGGTTAAAGATCTGAAGGAGAGTTCACTGTCCGATCTGGACACTACCCATTCAAGATTTAACCAGGACAGGAGTTTTCTGGGTTACTAATTATTATAATGTGTATATACATAAACTGAATAAAGGAAACATACCCTGTGTTGAAAGAAAGATGGGTCGAGGTACTTGTCAAATCTGTCTTCAAACTTCACATCTGACCTTTTCCATTTCACCTAGAAAGAAATTAACACTTGAAAAGCTGACAATATTTGGTTATAGGTCTACTGAATTCCAGTTCAGCAAATCACCTATAGTTAGGAAAAAATAAAACAGGTTGTGAACTGGCAATCTGAGTTGCCACCTTTCTTCGTGACCCTACTCCTGTGACATGCAAGAGAACCTTTTCCTAGTAGGGAGACAGAGACTTGTTTATTTCAGTCATTATTTTCTCCATGTCAACTGAAGGACCATCAAAAAAATAGCGGCAAGCTGGCAACCATACAGGAAGAAGGCTGTTGAAGCAGAAGACTGTGTGCCAGAGCACTGTTAATATGCAAGAGCCAAACTCAATAAAAACTCTGCTTCTATACAACCCTTTAAAGCACAAAGGTGCTTTTCAGGGTCTGGACTTGGAAATCCTAAGCATGCAGATAGGCCCAACATACAGCAATCCAGAGCATGAGGTGAGAGAGTAAGTTTTTGAAGATAACCTGCAGTTATATTCAACTGCCAGCTCTATTTTGATATATCGCTGGGAATAGGGTAGAAAGTGACAACGAGCACACCAGTTAGCTCTCAACGCAAGGCTAAAATGAAGAGATTAGCTCAGCTCGCTGAATGGCCTAGTCACCACTAACGTAAGAGTATAAATAATGTTACCCATGAATTTGAATTACTTACAGAGTAAGACATTTGGATTTTGGTGTTGGGAACTAGTTTAACTTTTCCTTCACTTGTCAGATTCACATCTACAATTCTATTTCCATTATAGCCTATTTCAAGTTTTTTGTACGTCCAGAGATAGTAATCTTCACCATTTTCGTCAGCTTCACCAACAATACCTGCAAAGAGGCAATGCTTGATCAAATAGGGAAGAAAGTAGGATAAAGCAGGACAGAAAGGCGTCAGATAAGATCAAGGGTATACTACTTATTTAAATGTTTTCCGTTTTGCAGGCAAACATTTCTTACCCCATATTGGCAAGTCATCTATGTACATCTGATACCAATAATGATTTTTGATAGCATAAACAAATGCATCTCTTGTTTGCTTATCCAAGTCTATTTCACAGTAAGTTGTCTGCATCACATCATCTGCGGAAATTATTGAAAAAAAATGCATTAATAGTGCATTAACTGAGAGTTCATTGAGCCCTGGATATTACCCTAACATTATTTTACTAAAAGGATCAGTCACTCAAAGATGATTTCCCCACTTTCAGCCCCGCTGAGCTCCTTTATGTTGCACTGTTGCTAACCCTTACTGCTGAACTACAAATAAAATTAAACCCACCCACAAGGCCCCAAAAGTCTATTGATGGGCATCAAATGCTCAAGGACTTAAGAGCAACCCAAATCCAGCTTTTTGGCTTTGAGTATATACAGCACTCTGTCCCTCAAAGCACACAGACTGCATAGACCATCACTCCTGCCATGCTTTTCTCCAAACCAATAACCAAATCACCAGATCAATCAATCACTCACACACACACACACACACACACACACAAATAAGACTCCCACAAAAAAGAGAGTATGTGTATAGGCTTCTGCCTGTGCAAATTTTCCAGCCATCCTTCATCATGGTTAATGGTAACCAAATTAAAACCCTGGTTTCAAATACAGTGGTACCTCTGGTTACGTACTTAATTCATTCCGGAGGTCCGTTCTTAACCTGAAACTGTTCTTAACCTGAAGCACCACTTTAGCTAATGGGGCCTCCCGCTGCTGCTCTGCTGCCGCCATGCGATTTCTGTTCTCATCCTGAAGCAAAGTTCTTAACCCAAGGTACTATTTCTGAGTTAGTGGAGTCTGTAACCTGAAGCATATGTAACCCAAGGTACCCCTGTACTGGTTAATAGCAATTCCCACTAAACCTTTTTCCTAATCTTAAGGTCAACACCAGCATTAACCTTTATGACAATGAAGACAGGTGTGGGAAAGGCCCATGGAAGGGAACAGGAGCGTGGCCTGCTTCTGAACCCTTAACAATAATTGTGAACAAAAGTAGTATCAATGATGGTGTTGGAGGGTTAACGAAGAAGTAACTGAGCTGCAGTAAACAAATTTCTGAACATAAGACAATATAATTCCAAGTGTGTGTGTTTAAGACTGGAACAGTCGTGTGCAAATTTGGAAAACATTAACAAAAGCAGTTTACCTTTAAATTTAATGTCCAGACCACTGAACTCCAATTCAACTCCTTGCAGTGCTTCTCCGAGCGTTTCATGGTAGTGACCAATGCTTTTTTTGGATCCACCACAGAAAGGGAGAGAAAAGTATTTGTATGTCTCCTGGCGATTGTGGTATGGTCCTACTGTATTCATCCATAAAACAACTTCTTCTTTATCTTGGTACTGAAAAGAAAGCATATTGAAAAGTAAAAGGATTATAAATAAATGTGTTATTTAGAACTGAGCAAATATTCACAGGAAAATCTGTGAAGAATGTGCAAAACACAGTGAGGAACATTTTTGCTTTCAAGGGCCACATTCCCGCAGAAGTAAACTGTTGAGGGCCAACTGAGCTGGAACTTATTATAGGCTCCCTCCTTGCCACTCACATGAAATTAGGCCAAGCTTGTACAGCCTTACTCTAAAATTAGAACTGCACTACATATTCAAATCCTTTTCTTTCTTGTATCCATCTTCTGCAGATAATAATAATAATATTAATAATAATAATTTATTATTTATACCCTGCCTATCTGGCTGGGTTTCCCCAGCCACTCTGGGAGGCTCCCAACAGAATTAAAAGCACAATAGAACACCAAACATTAAACATTAAACACGTCCCTAAACAGGTCTGCCTTCTACAAATCAGATAGTTGTTTATTTCCTTGACATCTGATGGGAGGGTGTTCCACAGGCCAGGCGCCACTACTGAGAAGGCCTCCTGCCTGGTTCCCTGTAACCTCACTTCTCACAGGGAGGGAACCGCCAGAGGGCCCTTGGCACTGGACCTCAGTGCCCAGGCTGAACGATGGAGGTGGAGATGCTCCTTCAGGTATACTGAGCCGAGGCCATTTAGGGCTTTAAAAGTCAGGACCAACAGCACCAGGTAGCACACTGTTGGCTGAATTGTGTAAGTTTAGCAGGATAATGAAGTGTTTGTCATTTGTTATGTATGGGCGTTAAAATGTCCAAGAATCCCATCTTACTTTTGATGGCTGCTCACATTCAGCAGACAATAGTGAGGTGCTGAGTTTTCTCAAAAAAAGGAACCGGTACATTCTGCTTATCTTCTCTTGACTTCCTTTGACAAACAATTATTGGTGGTTTGCCACCAAAACACACAGCTCCCTACTGGTGGCACAGCAGTTGCAGATCACAGCACTAATAGAAGCTGGCCTCAGCTTTGCCAAGCACAGTGCCCTGGCAGTTGTCCATGCATCCTCACACAAGGCAAAGAAAATCTTGGAGCATAGGGCTACTGCAGTGTCAAAAAGCTGAGGCAGGGCTGCAGCAAGTGGGTAGATAGTTAGGAGAAAAGGAACTGAAGAAGGCACAGGGAAGCTTATGAGATAGTTTTTGCTACCTACCTCAAAGTGCACTAGGTTTCTACCTAATTTGGGCTGCTAAATGTAAAAAAAAGTGCAGCTAAATATATTTTTTCCTATGCAAAAAGTAAGTAGTATCTGTACTCCTTTTTAAATAAGAGTACACGGGTCAAGTAATCGTCAAGGAAGATGTTAAAGAGGCATGGGTTAGAAATCTAGCTGGAATATGGCATTTTAAGATGGGAACAAATGTCAAAGGCTTCAGAGGAGAGAAGCAATTAAAAGAAGCTAACAGGGTAAATAAGAATAATGAGTCCCGTGGCACTTTTAAAAACGAACAAATTCATTGTGGCATAAGCTTTTGTGGACTACATTCCCCCCCGCCCCCATCAGATGCACAAAATATTATCCCAAGTTACAGGTACCTATACATTGCTTTGGGGGGAGGTGTTATGAACAGTAAGGTCAGAGAGAAACCCTGTCTCTTAGTTGGTTCGTGCCAGGGTAACAACCAATGAGCTGAGTTTGTTAACTGGCTTCACAAGAGGATCAAACTGTTTTAACAAGGAGCATTCTAAAATAAGTTGTTTATCATCATCATATTTATACCCCGGAGGACGCGGGTGGCGCTGTGGGTTAAACCACAGAGCCTAAGACTTGCCGATCAGAAGGTCGGCGGTTCGGCAGGGTGAGCTCCCATTGCTCGGTCCCAGCTCCTGCCAACCTAGCAGTTCAAAAGCATGTCAAAGTGCAAGTAGATTAATAGGGACGGCTCCGGCGGGAAGGTAAATGGCGTTTCCGTGCGCTGCTCTGGTTTGCCAGAAGTGGCTTAGTCATGCTGGCCACATGACCCAGAAGCTGTATGCTGGTTCCCTCGGCCAATACAGTGGTGCCCCGCAAGATGGAAAACCCGCTAGACGAAAGGGTTTTCCGTTTTGGAGGTGCTTCGCAAAACGAATTTCCTATGGGCTTGCTTCACAAGACGAAAATGTCTTGCGAGTTTTTCCGACTCCCCCCCCCCTTTTTCTAAGCCGCTAAGCCACTTATCTGCTTATCTGCTTATCCGCTAAAAGCCGCTAATAGCGCTAATCCGCTAAGCCGTCAATGGGCTTGCTTCGCAAGACGAAAAAACCGCTAGACGAAGAGAATCACAGAACGGATTCTTTTCGTCTTGCGAGGCACCACTGTAAAGCGAGATGTGCGCTGCAACCCCAGAGTTGGTCACAACTGGACCTAATGGTCAGGGGTCCCTTTACCTTTATTTATACCCCCCCCTTTTTTATCCTGACAGGGACTCAGTGCCTGTGTCGTTAACAAAAGCGCACACATCTGTTTGTGTATTAAATATCATTTAATAAATATATTAAATCTATACATTGTGAATTTAATTAGGTATTTAATTAAATATATATTAACTGTGTATATTAAAAATATTAACTATATTACAAAAACTTTAATTTATGATATGGTAATTTAATTCAGTGTATGGCCCACGGGTTCTGTGTCAAAGTACTCTTGTGGCCCACTTAAACTGAGAGGCTGGACCGCCCTGGTCTAGGATATAAGGCAGATGGCTGCTAGTCAGGTGGGAGAATTCAGTGAAGACAACATCTCTGAGCCACAAAAATGAAAAGGACTTCTGGCATGTAGGTTTGCGAAGTTAATGAAATCTATTTGATACATAACTCAGAAGCTTTCTTTTTACCATGTTATTTCTCTTTCGGCGTTTCGTATCTTATTTTTTAAACACTTGTTCCATGCTACCTACGCTAACCATGGGAAAAAGAGCTTAAAACATTGCAGATAACTACCGGTATAAGGTATAAAATAGGATACAGTATCATCCACATGGACTGTGTGGCTTATCCTGCTGATACAAGCTACGCTGCAATGACCAGCTAGTCCCTCTGTCCTGTAGGAAGCCCCCAATATAGTAATTTATATGAAATACAGATTTCATGTTGTGTTATTTTTAAATGGGAGAAAAGACCAGTTTGGATTATTTCTGAGGCTTCCTATGGACACTAGGGCCAAACACTTCTCTTGCCCTTCCCACTGTGCATTGACCGGCACAAAGATCCTGGCTTGTATTAAGCCAGTTCCTCGTTTTGCCCAGAACAGGCAATTCTGGCTTAATGTCTGTTAACCAACCAAGAAATAAGCCTGATCCTGGCTTCTTTTCCCGATTTAACTATACAGTTGTACCTCTGCTTACGTATCCCTCTGAATACGTTAACTTCGGGTTGCGAACGCGGCAAACCCACGTGTATACTTCCGGGTTTCCCCGTGTGTGTGTGTGCAGAAGCGCTCAATCACACCGCGCACGTACACAGAAGGGTGCCTCCAGTTACAAAGTTTTCAGGATGCAGCCAGGCCTCCGGAATGGATCCCATTCGTAACCGGAAGTACCAATGTATTAGGTCTGACAAAACACAGAACTCTTGGTTAATATACAAACCAAGATGTTTGCACTGAAACCAGTGTTTTCTTCTGTGTTTACCCATTCATCACACCCAAGAGGAGTTGTGGCTTCCTTCCAAGAAGCTGCACACCTTTTGATTCTATGGAAGTGAAATCAGTTACACAAAACCAAACTATGCCTTAGCAGAAATAAGCAGGTTCCCGAAAAAGCTTGCAGTCACTTTACTCCTCCACAGGCCCTTTTGTTGCTGCGCTGTGGCTTAGTGCACCATCCAAAGCAGGGCTTCCGGTTCAGAGAGGTGAATCCAAGGTTTGTTCTTGGTTTATAGTTCATGGTTAGTCTGGGAGAGCTAAACAATTAACTCTGATTCAGACAACATGGTAAGGCAAATCTTGGCTTCACTTATTGCAGCACAGCTCCAGAAACAATGGCAGAAAGAAAATCAGCTACCAGCTACTCCATGGGAGCCCACACATTCATGTTAAGCTAATGTTTGGCTTAGAATAACGTGCGACCCAGGACGGTCTGTGGTAGAATATTGCATAAAAATCAACACAAGAGCATTAAGAATACCATTGTTCCCCAGACTTTCAGTTATATCACACTGATAAGAGAATCTGTTTTTCCAAGCATGGAATAGCTCCCACAAATTATATATCCTCATAGGATACCTATAATGTTATTGAATATTCATCCCCAATAGCCAATGTTTAACCAATGTTCATAGAGAAACTTGATTCACAATTTTAAAAAATCAGCTTTCATCAGTGTGACAATTCCTGCCCAAACAATTCAGGTTTTCCTATTTGCCTTAGACAACCCCTTGTTTCTATGTACATGTTACAAGCATTCCTGCCATTTATCAAGAACTGTTAACAGCTGCCCTACCTATAAAGTCAAGCATTCAATATTCTGCCAGGGAAAACTTTGTTGGTTTAGTAGCACTTTTATACCAGGGATTAAGGCATATGCTATGTGCCAGAACAAACTCATCCCTCCTTGTCTTTGACAGAGAGTAGCCTTTGAACAGCACTACATAGGCTAAGGCTGCAGTCCTAGCTCCACTGAATTCAATGTGACTTACTTCTGAGTAGGCATAGGACTACAGCCTTAGTCTAAGATCTGGCCATTTTCTGTAGTGGCACCAAGACTGTACAACTCTTTGTTGGGAAAAATCTGCTTGCTGCTATCACTGCTTCTGCTTGCCTTTCAATAAACCAGGATATCCCTGATAAAGGGTCTGGAAACCAATGGTTGTGGGAGTTGGGTATGTTTAGGGGAGACGGAGAGGAGCCATCTTCAAATATCTAAAGGACTGTCACATGAAAGATGGAACAAGCTTGTTTTCGCCCATTCTGAAGGGTAGAACCTGGACCAATGGATTCAAGTTACTAGAAATGAGATTCTGACTAAACATCAGTAAAAGCTTTCTGATGGAGGTAGTCCTCTCCTTTATTAGAGGTTTTTAAGCAGAGGTTGGGTGGCCATCCATCATGGATAGGTTTTTTCAGAGTCCTGCATTGCAGGTGAATGGACCAGATGACCCTCAGGGTCCTTTCCAACTCTACAATTCCTCTTCCAATAGTTTTCAACAGGTATTGCTTTTAAAAAGGAATTCTGGTTGTTGGTCTGAAGACCAATGACCATCACCCACCTCCAGGAAGACTGCTTTGGCCCCATTCATTATGGATGGAAAGACTGCAGGATGTTTGCTTCCCCACTTGCTGCCAGAAAGAACATTCAGCTCCACTTTAATGAAGGATAACAAACTCTGGAACCATCCACCAGTTAGAAAACAAAGGCCTGCCAGGTGATGTGTATTTGAGAGTTGTGCATTACAGTTGGTTGCTTGAAAGGGAGAGCAAAAATCTTTAAAATAAATAAATATACTGCTTGTGGGGTTGTTTTTTGTTGTTATTTTACAAATTTACTTTGTAAATATGTACTGTGGGTTTTTATGTTGTTTTAATTTTCTATTACACCCTTTGCCACTTTGAATATTCTTTTTATAGAAAGGCATAGAGAGACGGAAAGAAAGCACACATGAACAGGAAGTCCCAGAATCAAACAATTCCATGGCTTTGCAGGTTCACCCGCAATGCTAAGCCAGCCTCTGGTTTCCTTCATCCCCCACCACAGCAAAGGGTTAGCAGGAGGAAGAGCGAACTGGAAACTTGAACAGTGTGCACCAGACACTACTTGCTTGTATGAAACCATAGATAAAAATAAACAATGGCTTAACTTGACACGCGAACCAGGTCAGTATTTTATGGGCTGCGCATTTCCTATGTGTTGTTATAGGCTACACAGCGCTGCAGGTCGGCCACGGCTTAAGGCACATATCCAAGATTGCACATTCAAGACCCTTGCTTAACTGCTCTCTAATGGGGCAATAACCTGCCACAGAAAGGTAGGAACCCCCCACCACCTTTTGCCATGCTAGAAGCCAAGACACGCAGAGAGGCAAGCTGCTGCCTCTCCCAACTTTCACGTGAAGGGACGACTATCACTAGCGCAGCCACGCCGCTGTTCTCAAAACTTGCCAAGCCCGTTATGCGATGTGAGACGAACGGTTTTTTGTTTTCTTAAGCGGATGTGGCTGGCGTTTCCCCACCATCACCACACACCAAACTCTCGCAGCGCAACGTTCCCTCAAGGAAGCGAAAGGGGTGGCGATATCCAGGGAATCTCTCCTCCTCCAACGTGACACGGGGCTACAAAAGTCTGACTCGCAATCCTAGGCTCGGTGAACTAAACGGGGCCGGGCGGCGCAGGGTGGAGCTGCACGGCATCCTGAGCTCGGGCGGCCACTTCGCCTCCCCCCCCCTCCACTGCAGAAAAGGCGGCTCTGGACGAGGCCCCCTCACCCCCCAGGCCCAACAGGACAAGAAGCCTTCCTCGCTCGGAGAGACGCGCGACGGGCCCTCACCGCCACCAAGCGAAGCCCCACTGGGCCCTCTCCCTCCTCGCGGCCCTCAGGACAGGCCTGGAGGAGGCAGAGGGGCCGCCCCGAACCAGGCCCTCTTAGGCAGGGCGGGCAAGCGAGCGACGGACGGACTGACGGCAGGGCGGAAGGAAGAGGGGAGGCCGCCCTCCGCGGCGCGCCGCCTCACCGTGTGCTCGTGCTCGTCGGCGCGGCCCCGCAGCACCAGCAAGGCCGCCACGCACCACAGGAGCCCGGCCGGCGCCATCCCCGTCTCCACCAGCCGCCGCCGAAGAAAAGGAGGCGCCGCCGCTTCCGCCGTTCCCGCCACGTCATCCGGGCGCACACCGGAACAGCCGGCGCTTACGGCGGCCGGCGCCGCCCAAAAAGGCTCAGAAGGCGCAGGCAGGAGAGTGGTGGAGGGGGGAGGCGTCGGCGGAGGGGCCAAGCACCACCCCGCGCGATCTTGTGACGCGGGAACGAGAGATAGAAGAGAAGAGTGCG
Source organism: Podarcis erhardii (assembly GCF_964252035.2). NCBI lineage: Eukaryota > Metazoa > Chordata > Lepidosauria > Squamata > Lacertidae > Podarcis > Podarcis erhardii. Next base: position 14,540,301 of record NC_138509.1, on the reverse strand, counting down.
GGAGGCGCCCGACGTGCGCCGGGTTTCCAATGAGTGGGCGGGGCGAGTTGAGCCGTCAATCCCGCGTGCGGGGAGGAGCTAGGAATGGCATGTTAAAGCCATGCGGGGGCCGCGGCTGCTGAATTAAGCGAGGATTTCCTTGAGGTTTTTTTTCTTCGCGGGGGACCAATGCAGTGTCGCATCTCCACGTTGTCTGCGCCTAACGATTATTTATTAATTTTTGCATCCCGATTTTTTATTTTTATTTTTATTATTATTATTAATTATTATATAACTCTCCTTGAGTCCCTGTCAAATAAAAAGGCGGGGTGTAAATAAATACAATAATGAATATAAGAATCACAGACAGAAACAGAAACCGCTAAAAACGTCGAAGGGGAAAAAAGCAAGCGATGGGAAAGGAGCAGGAAACCTGATTTTCAGAAATTGTAGTAAATTAATTTAATTTGGTTTGATTTGTAATACAGTGGTACCTCGGGTTACATACACTTCAGGTCACAGACTCCACTAACCCAGAAATAGTACCTCCGGTTAAGAACTTTGCTTCAGGATGAGAACAGAAATCGTGCTCCGGTGGCGCGGCGGCAGCAGGAGGCCCCATTAGCTAAAGTAGTGCTTCAGGTTAAGAACAGTTTCAGGTTAAGAACAGACCTCCAGAACGAATTAAGTTCTTAACCTGAGGTACCACTGTAATTTGGAAAATTAATTAAAATAATTTGGGAAGAAAAAAACAATTAAACACGGATAGAATGAAAACTCTCTGTGCCTGAGTGTAAGGTAAAGGTAAAGGTACCCCTGCCCGTACGGGCCAGTCTTGACAGACTCTAGGGTTGTGCGCTCATCTCACTCTAGAGACCGGGAGCCAGCGCTGTCCGCAGACACTTCCGGGTCACGTGGCCAGCGTGACGAAGCTGCTCTGGCGAGCCGGCACCAGCGCAGCACACGGAAACGCCGTTTACCTTCCCGCAATACAGCGGTACCTATTTATCTACTTGCACTTAAGGGTGCTTTCAAACTGCTAGGTGGGCAGGAGCTGGGACCGAACGACGGGAGCTCACCCCGCCGCGGGGATTCGAACCGCCGACCATGCGATTGGCAAGTCCTAGGTCCTGAGGTTTTACTCACAGCGCCACCCGCGTGCCTGAGTGTATACATATATAAAAACTAGCTCCGTTGGTTAGAGCATGGTGCTGATAATGCCAAGGTTGCAAGTTCGATCCCCGTATAGGACAGCTGCATATTCCTGCATTGAAAGGGGTTGGACTAGATGATCCTCAGGGTCCCTTCCAACTCTACAATTCTATGATTCTATGGAGATAGTGTGTGGAATGGCATAATAAGAATTATGCCCATGGACCTTATTCCCAGTCTCTACACCTTGACCAGATACTCTGCACAGAGGCTGCATGTTGTAAGCCGCCTTGAGCATTGTTTTAAGATGATGATGATGATGCAAGAGAAAAAGCCTTCAATTCCCTTACAGTTCTGCTGTCTGTTCTCCTCCTGACACTGGAGACCTGCTTGCCATAGCAGGTGAGGGAGCAGACCAGACCAGCACACTGCAAGCACAGGATCCAGGGGGACCTCAGTTGCCCCTGCTCCCACTACAGCATGTCAGGAAGAGTAAAAGGTGCTGACCCTAGACACCGGATGAAGAAAGCTCAGGAAACACTTCCACACAGGGGCACCTTCAGGCAATATAGTATTGTGACCTTTTTCCAGGAGAATGCAAGCTCCCTCTTCCACTATGCACTGGAAGCAAGTTACTGCAGTGTAGCTCTTGAAGCTACTAGCTCTGCCTGCTTACTAGAGCTAACATTGTATGGCTCTGCCTCCTGGCTTTACTCTTCACATTCCTGCGCTTCTGGGAAAACCCCAGTCAGCCACAGAACATTTCCTTGTTGGCTCAACAGATACCACACTCACATTGCTGATCATTCTCCCTCCTCCCCCTTACATGACTATAGCAAGTCAATTAATCCGTGCTTGGAGCAGTAACATAGATAGCAAACACTGCAGGAAAGGCATGCAGAAGCAGAGAGGACAATCTTTACCTAAGTCATACCCAGAAATGACCACTGGGAGGAGTGCAGAGAGAAGAAATGCCATGGTGTATCTGTATCTGCATTAGCACAACTGGACGCTTCCACCTGCCCCAGCTGCAACAAAACATGTTTCTCCTGTTTTGGTCTCTACAGCCACAGCAGGCACTGTAATTCTCCCACGGTTTGACTTCACCTCCGAAGGCACACTCCTCCATTGTCTCCCGAGACAGACGGGTGCCAAGGACGTACTTGGGGCAAGCCCGGCAAAATCAATGGACTTAATTTATTTAAATGGTTCTACATTGAGTATGATTGGATCTCACCCATAGACTTACCTTCACATACACCTGACTGTAAAATATCCAGGATTTGCAAGATGGGAACTGGTGATGTAACATCATGCCTGGGCATGTGTCTTTGCTTAGTTCAGGCATAGGCAAACTCGCCCCTCCAGATGTTTTGGGACTACAGTTCCCATCATCCCTGACCACTGGTCCTGTTAGCTAGGGATCATGGGAGTTGTAGGCCAAAAACATCTGGAGGGCTGAGTTTGCCTATGCCTGGCTTAGTTGCTACCTTTGTGAATGGACAGTAAAGGTGGGGAAATGACTCACCCTCTTATTTCATAAAATTTATATACTGCTTGATTGTTTTAAAAAAGAAAGCCCTCAAAGTGGTTTTGTCCTCCACCTGGACAGGGGGAGGGGACAACCTAAGGTTGCAGTTTTGGACTGAAGGTTGAACTACTCTCTGGAAGAATCCTGTGGTACTGGTGGCCCCCTAGGAACCGAATGGAAAGTCAGCTGAGTGATTGGGTGAAATTATGGAAGGAAGGTTTAAAATTTACTGCATGCAATGCCCTAAAAGAGAATGTGATGAAAATGATGTATAGATGGTATATTACACCTGTCAAGTTAGCGAAAATGTATAAAGTCAGTAATAAATGTTGGAAAAAGAGGGAACATTTTATCACATGTGGTGAGAATGTAAAAAGGTGAAATGCTTCTGGGAGATAATATATAATGAATTGAAAAAAAATGTTGAAATATACATTTATAAAGAAACCAGAAGCATTTCTATTGGGCATTGTGGGAAGTGACATAAATAGAAAGGAATGTAAGCTCTTTTTATATGCAATAACAGCAGCAAGAATATTATTGGCCCAAAAATGGAAGCAAGAAGAATTACCGACGATTGAAGAATGGAGGATGAAGTTAATGGACTATGCAGAATTAGATAAACTAACAGGAAGGATTTGAAACCGGCGAGACCAGAAATTCACAGAAGACTGGAGTAAATTTAGGGACTATTTGAAAAGTAATTGTGAAGAACAGACGACGTTTGTAGGGTTGCAAGAAGTTTTGTGAGGAGTATTATTAGAAGTATTGTAAAAATAGACAAGGGGGAGGATGATTTGTTAAGAGATGTAAAGGCAATATAAAGTTAAGAAATGCATAAGAAGTGGTTAAAACGGTGGCTCATCAGAGGTGCTGACAGAAGTCTAAAAAGATTGTATAAATGATAAGTTTTGCGGTACATTTTATAATTTATATGTTAAAATTAATAAAAAATATTATTAAAAAGGAACTGAATGGAAAGTCGTATCTGCTGGACTGTTAATGTTGTGATCTGTCTCTCTTATGTTCAACTTGTGTAAATGTGTAAAAAAACACATTATATTACAGAAGAACCACCAGTCTCCAATGACCCGCATTCCAAGGAAACAGAATCCTGGGTGAACACAGCACCCCTAAAACTTCACATTGCTCAGCACATGCCTAACAATACATTTGAAAACATATTGGTTTGTGCAAAAATATCTTCACCTGAAAAGGGCATTGCTTTTGTACCCTGGTTTGATACTAAGGCCTCTCTTAGGATTCCAGGCATTGTACCCCCAACCTTAAACAGTAAATCCTCAAACCTTTTCAAGTCAGCTCTCCATCCAAAACTCACTTTCACCAACAACCACAACCACACTAATGAGCAAACAGAGAGTAGGGATAGGCAAATCAGTCAGTTTGGTTTCTCTCCATTTCTGATTTTCCCACTCATAATTTCAGTTAATCACATTTTCACAACATTTTGCACTTTTAGAGCATTTTAGTGCAAATTTGTCCCATGAAACATACCTTTGTAATTTTGCCTTATGCACATTTCTGCAAGGCCTTTTTCCTAAATATAATGCATGTTTGTATGCTTCTTTAACAAATATATGCAATTTTGTTCACATGACTTGGCTGGAGAACTGCCTTGCAAAATTCAGAGTATGCAAATTTTGAAGAATGATTGTGTTTTGGTTCGCATATTGCTTTGCAAAGTGTGAATTAGGTAGGTTTCTCTTTAATGCAAACAAAATCAAATTTATCCATCTCTAGTGGACAGTAATGTTCACATGAAATCATGTCTGAGATGAACTACTGCATGGGAGGATTTTCACAGGATGGGAGGAACTGGGCCAGTAACACAGAAATAGCAGGGCCAGCCCACCCATGAGGCAAAGTGAGGAGACTGCCTTAGGCAGCAGGATCCACAGGGCAGGAATGCATCACCCTCTGGTGGTATGGTGGCAGTGACAGCTGTAGTATACTGCTTGAAGGCCACATCTTCTGCCTTCTCAGCTTCCCTGCAACATGTCGCCTCTACAACAGCCTTTTGGCAAACAGGAGGCGCTGCTGACTCCCACTCGTTCCCAATGTAGAAACCCACAGCGAAGCCTTACCAGTGTTCCCTCCCTTGATCCTGATGTAGCTCTTCATTTCACCCTTCTTCCCCGGGGCACCGTTTTGTCTTAGGCTGGCCCTGAGGATTGGAATAGAGATGGCGTAGGCTATCTCTGATGTTGGGAGATGGAGTAGGCTATTCCCTGATGTTGGGAAAGATGGAGGGCACAAGGAGAAGGGGATGACAGAGGACAAGATGGTTGGACAGTGTTCTCGAAGATACCAGCATGAGTTCGACCAAACTGCGGGAGGCAGTGGAAGACAGGAGTGCCTGGTGTGCTCTGGTCCATGGGGTCACGAAGAGTCGGACACGACTAAACAACAACAGGCTATCTTTGGCTGTCTCCTAAAATCAAACCTAGAAGTTAGAAGGACCTCTTCCTAGTGTTCCTTTCTAGGCTAGCCTGGGATGATGGGGGCACACACTTTCTTTACAAATGCACTGGGGGTCCTTATCTAAGGCACATTAAGCACGCACCACTCTAAGCAGCCATACTTCATTTCCTCTTCCATATGTATTTTCCTCCAGGAAATTTGCTATGAGAGATATTCTGCACAGTGGTGTTTTTTGTTTTGTTTTGTTAAACCTGATCTGAGGAGTTTGCTCAGACCCTGGAACAGACCCTGGAAAATAGTATCACCTGAGATGGTCAGGTCAAAGGGCTGGGAAAATAAAGATCTGCCTGCTGCAAGATCTTAGTCTTCTCTCACTTCTCCAGATGTGTTGTGCCTTCCCAGGGGAATAGTATCACCTGAGATGGTCAGGTGAGAATGCACATCTTAAACCTTTTAACTCTGATCTGCTGCTTGCCTTTACAGGCTGCCTCTGAAAAAAAGAATTCAGACTCTGTAAAAAGAACTATGTTAAACATCTGTGCATAAACTTTATTGATATTCATAAATTATACAGAACCCAGGTTCCTTAACATCCACAGTTTGCTGGGTGGCTTTTGATAACATCACCACAGAATTAATACACACCAAGGCATGGACGAAGATTCCACAGAGGTCCTGTGTTCTAAGGCACAGGACTTAAAGTGCAAAACAATGCTCAATGTTTCCCTGTTATCTGAAAAAGCTACTTTAGGCACCAATTTGGTAGTCTGAAATATAAAATAATCATAAAACCAGTAATCTGTCTGGGCAGATTTCGAAGGAGTTACTCCATTGTGTACCGTGGCTGAGCTTCCACTGTACTGTGAGTGGGATTCAACAAAGCTTTACTCGAAGTACACCCATTGAAATTTATGAAAATCGCTGAGTTAGGTCCATTAATGACAGTGGGTCTACTCTAAGTAATACTTAGTTGAATACAGACCTATGCCATCTCCAGTCTGCCTGCCTGAAAGCGTCATTTGTTACCTCATTTGTAGATAAACAGAGAAAAAGGTCCACTTGTAGGTATTCCATTTTCATGTTGAGGGATTGCCACCTTTGATCTGGTGCTATTAAGAAGGATGAATCGCATAATCCTGAAGAAGCTCAGTGTGTACTTTCCTCTGCCGTAACCAGTTTGTTATGAAAAGCCATGACTGCCAAGAGGACAGCCAAATTCTTGTTTTTTCCCTGTCCCCCTCGGTTTGGTTTTTCAAAGAAACCTGTGCCAAAATTATTCATCTGACGGGGCGGAGTGAGGAAAAAACCTTTGCCGGATATTCAATATTATTAAAAGTCAACCTTAAGAATAAACACCATGCATTTTCGTATTCAGCATCCTGAAGATTTAGCGCGGCATTTCACGACCTCTCGGAGGCACAGGGGGAGGAGGGCAGAAGTTGTCACTGCTAAAAAGCCTACAGAAAAACATTTGAAAAGCAGAGCATAAGCATAGCTTTGGAATATTACACATGCTGAACTTCAAAGGCAAGGAAACAACAGAATGTCTTTGCGGTTTTTATGTGAATCACCAACTCAAAATTGAAACAGAAAAGCTATTATTAATATTCTTACTAATGATGTCAGTCCACATTTATTTATAAAAATATTTATATTCTACTAGTCATATAAACTATCAGACCAGCTTACAACTGTTTTACATAAAGCCATGTAATTAAAACCATATAAATGTTTGTTTTTAATTGCCAGAAAAAAAGTTTGGCAACAGGGGCTTAAAGGTTAAAACAGAAGGAGGCTGGATCGGTTTCTTGTTGCTGTCAAATGAGTCTTGCCAACTTAGGAGACAACCAATGTGACTCTGGCAGATGATCTCAGTGATTCAGCTGGGATGTAAGTGGTTAGGCAGTCCCCAAGGACCTAAGTTGTTCAGGACATTGTAAATTAATACAAGGACCTTGAACCTGGGTCCGTATTATCTGGGTAGCCTGTTCAGATGTTTTAACCATGGGTTCGCATGTTCTCAACCAGAAGCTCTCATCTGGAGTCAGGCTGCAACATCCTGTACCAGCTGGAGCTTCCAAACGAAGCCCAAGGCAGGTCCACATATTGCTGTAATGCAGCCTCAAAGATACCAAGGCATGGGCCACAGTGGTCAGGCTCTCTCTGTCCAAGAACAGATGAAGCTGGATCACCAGACAGAGCTGGTAAAAGGCACTCTTAGCTTTTGGGCCTCTAACAGCAGAGATGAATCCAAGACCAGGAGTAACCCCAAGCTATACACTTTCTCCTTCAGAGGGAATGCGACCCCATTCAGAATGGGTAACTTGCCAATCTCCCAGACACGGGAACTACCCACCCAAAGAGCCTCTGTCTTCCCATGATTCAATTTATTGGTCCTCATCCAATCCACCACTACCTTCAGACACTGATCCTGAGCTTTCACCACCTCTCCAGTTTCAGATGTTAGAGATAAATAGAGCTGTGTGTCATCAGTATACAGATAATAATTTTATTATTTATACCCTGCCCACCTGGCTATTTAACATATCAATGTTAAGTAGTGCTAGGGAGACGATAGTACCCTTTGAAACTACATAGCATATGACACTCTATAGAGTAACACAAACAAAAGAAACAGGCCCCTGCCCTGAGGTGCTTACAGTGTTGACAGTGGGGGGGCAGAGAAAAGGGGAAGAATGAGGGAGCAAAGCATGGAAATATGAGCAAATCCACTTATGCATACATGCAACTTCGTTTCAAATTTCGATAAAACTAGAGGACTAGGTCAAAAGCTTTACAAAAAGAAGTGGTTCAAATATAAAACTGGCTTTTACCTCACTGTGCAATTGGAACAAAAGTGAAAGAAATACTGAAAGAGATCACTTTACAGCAGCTATTTATGACTTCCAACTCTTTTTATATCTGCATGCTATTTATAATCAGCACACTAAATATTTTTACTGACGATACGGAAATGGCAAAACAACTGGCTTCCACGAGCCTTTTACATAAGTCAAATGGTTGCTTTATTTCCCTGAAGTTTTGATAGGCTCTAAATTGGCGAAAGAAAAGGGGGAGGGCTGTGTTTTGTGTAAACATCCCTCCAATAGCTTCCTGTCTGCTCCTGGATCCAGCAGGACTTCATTGTCCTCCTTACCATCAAAAGCCTCTATGACCTTGCCCCACTTACTTCTCCACATGTCTTCCTGTGATCTTTGCTTGTCCAGGTATACCACCTCAGACATCTGATGGTTTCCTGCTTCCTTGAAAGAAACTCTGCCCTTGCTGTCACTTATGCCTAGAACTCCCTCCCATAACACCTTTGTATGATTATCTCCCCTACTTCCTTCAAATCTTTCCTCAAAAACCACCTTTCCCGCAAAGCCTCTGGCAGGACCCCCTAGTTCCTATGTCCTACCATACCTCCATCCGTATTAAGCCTAAGCAGCTGTAACTGGAACAAAATAATAATCGCATAGTCTCTTGTTTATATCTGCCACCATCGCATTTCGTCTCTCCGCCCCCCCCCCCCCGTTTCTATCTTAGATTGTAAGCCCCTTGGGGCAGAGACCTGCTCTTGAGGTAGATGACAGTAGAAAGGTAACTATCATGATATTAATAACAGCAACAACAACCTGCTGGTAACTCGAGGGGGTATCTTTGGAGGTCTTGCAGATGGTCTGTCTGGCGGCTGGGTCCCAGGGTTGAAATTTCTCTTTACTTCTGGTATTTCATTATCCTACATAAAGATGTGAAAGTAAGCTTTCCCCACAGCATTTCCTTGGAAAATACGCAGCCACATCATTTGTGTGTTTTTGGTTTTTTTTGTGTGTGTGTGTTTTTCCAAGCACAGTTCAAAGTGTTGGTTCTGACCTAAAAGGCTTTGGCCCTGTATACCTGAAAGAGCATCTCCACCCGCATCGTTCAGCCGGACACTGAGATCAAGCTCCGAGGGCCTTCCGGTGGTTCCCTCCATGCAAGAAGTGAGGTTACAGGGAACCAAGCAGAGGGCCTTCTCGGTAGTGGCGCCCGCCCTGTGGAATGGTCTCCCATCAGACATCAAGGAGATAAATAACTATCTGACTTTTAGAAGACATCTGAAGGCAGCCCTGTTTAGGGAAGTTTTAAATGTTTGATGTCTTACTGTGTTTTAATTTGTTGGAAGCTGCCCAGAGCGGCTGGGGAAACTCATAATAATAATAATAATAATAATAATAATAATAATACACGATACATGTTTGCATTGCCTAGGACTATGCTAGATCTGCCTTCAGGCCTTCTTCTGTGAATGAATCAGTGTGCTACACAACACAGAACGCTGCCTTAAACCAAGTACTTATAATTAAGTACTTTGGAACTACCATCTAACTAGTTCATTGATTCTGAAGTTTTATATACTGCCGATGGATATGCAAAGCATTAGCACAGTAATCTAAAACAGAACAAACGGGGGCAAGGGGAACCCTGTGGTTCTTAGTCCTCTGGTTGATGGCAAAGGCAAGAGTGGGTTTCTCTTCAACTTTGCAGCCCCAGAGCTCATGGCATTAGAAACAGTGTATTATTTCAGGCACGGTAGGGCGTATCATGGCCCCACACCCTGGTCCTTCTCATATGGATCTGCTGGCACAAGATCCCATTTCCCATAATATTGTCCCTGGGAGACAAGAGTGCTATTCTGCCAAAGCGGTCTTTTTCTTTCTCAGTTCCCCTCAGCGAAGCCTTCCAGTGTCACCACAGCATCAACAGTCCCGGCTTGGTGCCTCAAATTAACTCTTCCCGCTACTCCTTTATCAAGTTCTATGCCAGGGTTAGGGGACCTGTGGCCCTGCAGGTACAGTTGTTGGGCTCCAACTCCTATCAGCCCCAGCCAGATTGCCCAATGGGCAAGGATGGTGGGAGTTGTAGTCCCAATGCCTCATCACTGCTCTGTGCGGCCTGTTTGCCATGTATTCTAAGCCCCCAGTCAAGAGGCTACTGCTTGTACACTGAAACATGCATTTCTGTAGCTTTAGTGAGGGATCAGGCCAGAGCAGTTGTGCAAGTTTGTTAAGAGAAAATTTCCAGTGAGAAGTGTTACCTCGTTGTCTCCATCCATCCCACTGCTGGCACTCAGTATACTTCGTGTACTGGATCGATTGCTTGAACTACCTGGTTAGATGAGGAAACAAGCCCAGTTAGGGATTTTCAAGCATTTCATAAAGGGTCCACACATTCATGTTTTCTTGTGAGGAACCACCTTCCAATCCTTTCCCCTGGCCCTGAAACCACCATTCCGCTTATTCCTATAATTTCTGAATTAGGCAAGAGCTCTGTATGAAGTTATTTCTTCTTACCTCTCGGTTTCTTTTTCATTTTGTGTCATGTGTCTGTTAGATTGTGAACCTTTAGGCAGGGACTGAATTATCTTTCAATATGTGTACAGTGCTTAGAGAATTGCATGTACTGAGAAACAGGCTTTATACATGTTTATCTTACAGGTAAATGGATCAAAGAGGGAAGGCTTTTCCAATTCCCCTCGGAACAGCGTCAAGGAGGTGTGGAATTCTGCACCAGAAAATTAAATTATTGCTATTGGATGAAACTGCAGCATGATGAAACTCAAACTTTTGCCGATCAGCAAAAGGAAAACAAGGAAGGAAAACATGTTTTATGTTTGGTTATCTGAATCTGTGGTGTGTATAGCGAGGTTTGGGTACTAATTCCTCATGTTTGGATAAGTGAATTTTTGCATAGGAAACATTCATAAAGCGCATAAACAGACTGAGCAGTAAGTTCAGTGAGGGTAATATAGAGCAGTGTTTCCCACCCTTTGGCCTCCAGCTGTTTTTGGACTACAACTCCCATCATCCCTAGCTAGCAAGACCCAGTGGTCAGGGATGATGGGAATTGTAGTCCCTAAACAGCTGGATACCAAAGGTTGGGAAACACTGATATAGAGCATTGGCTGGGAAAGCAACAACTGCTAAGTGCTCCATCCCTAATGACTAGAAATCCAAAGCATCCTTGCCTCTCCCTAGATGGCTTCCTGGTTGTTTACTTACTAGTAGTACTTGAGGCGCTTTCTGTTTTCCAGTCCCCTCGCCTGATTTCTTTAATTGGTTGGTAGAGGTTTTTCCGAGGATGAGCTTCATAAATGCTACACTCTGGTTTCTTGGGGAATTTTTGAGAATGGCCAGCAGGGACAGTGATTTCCAAATCTAGGAAGAAAAAGTCAGGAGTCAAGGCAAGGCAACTTATTATTACTATTAAGGTAAAGGTAAAGGGACCCCTGACCATTAGGTCCAGTCGTGACCGCCTCTGGGGTTGCGGCGCTCATCTCGCTTTATTGGCCGAGGGAGCCGGCGTACAGCTTCCGGGTCATGTGGCCAACATGACTAAGCCACTTCTGGCGAACCAGAGCAGCACACGGAAACGCCGTTTACCTTCCCGCCGGAGTGGCACCTATTTATCTACTTGCACTTTGAGGTGCTTTCGAACTGCTAGGTTGGCAGGAGCAGGGACCGAGCAACGGGAGCTCATTATTAAAACACATTTATTCAAAAATTACACTTCAGCTTTGTCCCTTTGGCAGTGGGCAAAACTTTTTCAAACTGGAAGTTATGCCTCGTTGCTCATCTAGTACCTTCCTTGGCATCCGCAGCTAAAATTCTGATTCTGCCCCAAACAAGGTAATTCCTCCTGCACTTTGGAAATCTGTGCATAGTTTGTAACCAAATCTTGGAGGGGAAAAAGGCTCCCGAATCGTGGAAAGAAGCATTCATCTCACTTATACCGAAGACAGAAACTGAGAAACATCAAGTTAAGAACTACCGCCCTATATCACTCTTAAATGTGGATTATAAAATTTTTGCAGACATTTTAGCAAAAAGATTTTAAAAAGTGTTGCTAGAGGAGATTCATAAGGACCAAACAGGCTTTCTCCCAGGGAGACATATGTCAGACAATGTGAGGAACATTATAGACATTTTGGAACTATTGGAGACTGACATAAATAGAAAAGCAGTTTTGATTTTTGTGGATGCGGAGAAAGCCTTTGACAATATTTCTTGGAGCTTTATGAAGAGGAATCTCCAAGGGATGGGGGTAGGCCAAAACTTTGAAAACGGTATAGGTGCAATATACTCTGAGCAAAAAGCTAAATTAATCGTGAATGGTGTAGTTATGGATGAGATCCCAATAGAAAAAGGGACACGACAGGGATGCCCATTATCCCCTCTATTGTTTATATCGGTCCTGGAGGTGTTATTGAATATGATTAGAAGGGACCAGCTGGTTGAAGGAATACAGCTCGGAGCTAAACATTATAAGTTAAGAGCATTTGCAGATGACCTGGTTTTGACTCTGCAAAGGCCAGAAGCCAGTACAAAAAGAGTTTTAGAAATAATTGAAATATTTGGTCAAGTGGCAGGTTTTAAATTAAATAAACAGAAGACAAAGGTGCTGGAAAAAAACTTAACGATGGGGGAAAAAGATAGTTTCCAAAGGGAAACTGGTTTGGAAATAACAAAAAAAGTGAAATATCTGGGGGTGAATTTAACATCTAAGAATGTGAATTTATTTAAAGATAATTATGAGAAATGTTGGTTGGAAGTTAAGAAAGATCTTGACATATGGTCTAGGTTGAGACTCTCCTTGTTAGGCCGAATTGCTGTTATCAAGATGAATGTATTGCCGAGATTGTTGTTTTTATTTCAGACATTACAAATTCTGGATAGGATGGACTGTTTCAAGAAGTGGCAGAAAGATATATCCAAATTTGTCTGGCAGGGCAAAAAGCCCAGAATAAAATTTAAGATTTTGACTGATGCAAAAGATAGGGGGGGTTTTGCTCTGCCGGACTTAAGACTTTACTATGAAGCAGCAGCTTTCTGCTGGTTGAAGCAATGGCTACTTCTTGAGGATACAGACATTCTAGACCTGGAAGGGTATGATAATAATTTTGGCTGGCATGCATATTTATGGTATGACAAGGCAAAGGTTTATAAAGGCTTTAAAAATCATATTGTCAGGAAAGCTTTGTATAATGTTTGGAATCAATATAAGGATTTGTTGGAAAGTAAAACACCCAGATGGTTGTCACCAATGGAAGCTAGAGCGGTGAAAAAACTTAACATGGACTCTAATTGGCCAAAATATTGTGAAATTATAGAATATGATGGTGAAAAGGTTAAATTACAGAGCTTTGAGAAACTAAAATCCAAGGTTCAAGACTGGTTACATTATTATCAGATAAATGAGACTTTTAAGCAGGACAGGAAACTAGGATTTCAGAAGGAGAGGTCAAAATTGGAAACAGAATTGTTAGAGACCAATACTAAGAATCTGTCTAAAATGTATAACTTGTTGCTGAAATGGAATACACAGGATGAAACGGTTAAATCAGCTATGATCAAATGGGCACAAGACTTAGGTCATGATATTATGTTCGCTGACTGGGAACAGTTATGGACCACAGGCCTTAAATTTACGGCATGTAGTGCCTTGAAAGAAAACATAATGAAAATGATCTATAGGTGGTACATGACCCCAGTCAAGCTTGCAAAGATATACCATTTGCCCAATAATAAATGCTGGAAATGTAACGAATGTGAAGGAACCTTCTACCACCTTTGGTGGACCTGCCCAAAGATTAAGGCCTACTGGGAAATGATCTATAATGAAATTAAGAAAATCCTTAAGTGGACATTTGCAAAGAAACCGGAGGCTTTTCTCTTGGGCACGGTCGGCCAATTGGTACCAAAGAAAGATAGGACATTTTTTATGTATGCAACTACAGCAGCAAGAATCCTTTTGGCAAAGTATTGGAAGATGCAAGAATTACCTACTCTGGAAGAATGGCAGACGAAGGTGACTGAACTTATGGGACTGGCAGAGATGACCGGCAGAATCCGTGATCAGAGGAGAGAGACAGTGGAAGAGGACTGGGAAAAATTCAAAATATATCTTAAGAACTGTTGTAAAATTTCAGACTGATAAAATGTCAAGGGATAAGAAACAGAGAATTACAGCTGTAAATGTTTAAGTTAAGAAAACCTGAGGGAAGTTAAATATAAAAATGGAATGAAGGATTGCTAAAAAATTGGAAACAAGGGTGCAGTGAAGGGGAGGTATGGGGAAGTCATGTGTTGTTTGTGTATGTTTTTTTTGTGTTTTTGTTTGTGAAAATTAATAAAAATTATTTAAAAAAAAAAAAAATGGAAATCTGTGCATAGGGCTGCTTGGATTTTCCACTGATGTCTCTTCTCCGCCCTCACCGATTCTGTGCAAGTAAAGGATCCCTGGATGGTTAAGTCCAGTCAAAGGCAACTATGGGGTTGCGGCGCTCATCTTGCTTCAGGCCGAAGGAGCTGGCGTTTGTCCGCAGTTTTCCAGGTCATGTGGACAGCATGACTTAAACTGCTTCTGGCACAACAGAACACCGGGACGGAAGCCAGAGTGCACGGAAACGCCCTTTACCTTCCCACTGCAGTGGTACCTATTTATCTACTTGCACTGGAGTGCTTTTGAACTGCTAGGTTGGCAGAAGCTGGGACAGAGCAATGGGAGCTCACCCCGTTGCGAAGATTCGAACCATGGACCTTCTGATCAGCAAGCCCAAGAGGCTCAGTGGTTTAGACCACAGCGCCTCCCACGTCCCCTTCAGTAATACAACAGGCAAAATTGGCATCTAGTAGGCACATCCCTGTAGTTACAATAGCCACCGCTGCACCAGTCCAAACCATACATTTTCCACCAGTGTCTTGCTATCATAAATGATGGCATTTGACGAGCTACAACGCCAGTGAAAAGAACATAATGTTAACCAGTTGCTATTTGGGTAGTCTTGATATGCTTGTGCACATACAGCCTGAGATATTCCTGCCCTCTGTGTGTCAAATGACAGTAACCACAGAAGAAACGTTGTTTTGCCTTGAGTCTTTATCATACTCTCTTTATCCACAATCTTGTTTGCATCCCAGGACTTTCACAAAAATGTATACATCAACTTAGAATTTATGGGAGTTGTTTAGCCTTCTGAAATGTAAAGATTGTACTAAATTAACAAAAAATGAGTTATTGAGAGAACACCCATTTAGCAGTGATGCTTTCAGGTTTGCTCCCATATTTGAGGCTCTTAAGATTGCTGGGGCCTGTTTTGTTTTTGCCTCGAAAGCCTCTGTCTTACAATCAGACCCAAGTCAAAAGAGGTTAGAAAACCAACTAGAAAACCATTACAACAGAGTGCACCATGGGCTAACTAAATAAATGCACAAGTGGAACTGCTTCTGCTTTTGCATTGCGACTTCCCCCTGCCCTTGTGCAGGCTCCATAATGTCCCCAAATCTGCTGTGGAGGGTTGGGAAAAACCCCTAAGAGATTTAGGCAGAGCACAGGGGGAGGAGAGGGGGGGGGTGCCCTTAAAATATACTACAAGAGGAAGTTGTTCCGCTCATGCAAAGTAGCACTTAGCAAAATGTTGCGTACAACCCCTTAGCTCCACCACACTTGGCTACAGACCAGGAGTGGGAGACGTCCAACTGCTGCACTTTTCAGCATGGTCACCAATTAGTCAAGCCCTTTACCTGCATGTTTGCCAGCCTTTTGCTTCTCAATTTGCCGCCGAGTGATGCTGTCACGTAATCTTTTCAGGTTTTCCTGGAAACGCAAAATGTTATTTTCAAGGATCTGAACAAACATATACAACTATTCATAATGGTTTGCAAAACTGGCAAGATCTAACTGAATCCGAGGTAGATAATCCCATTTCTTCTTCTAATACGTGGGCCTCACTGTGTAAGATTTTAGGAAAGAGATTCTAGTGATCATGAACCAAGATTTAACTATTTATCAGCAATTCTCCATAGCCTCCAGTCCATGTTGTTCTGATCTTATAAACTGATTGCCCTGTCCATACCCTTTTTTGTGAGTCCTCCTAGCTATGATGTAATGGTTCTAGGGGGTTGCTCGTGCGTAAGTTGGCGCCACACCTGGCTGGGTTATCTGGGTGAACCCTTTCTGTCCGGACAGCCACCCATCCGTGGCTGTCTCAATCGCTGGCAGAATCCGTCAGTGGGTGTTTCTTAAACTTCTTCCAACAAAGAAGTTCTTTGACGCCCAGTCTCCTCCTACTCTCCCTGCGCGGAAGTCTTCTGCGCAGGGAGGGTGTGGGCAGCGGAGGACCCGTGCTCTCCCCGCTGGTTTCCGGCGAGGAGTCCTGGAGCCTTCTCTCTGATTGCCCCATCTGCCCCCCTTCTCCACTGGTGCTACGCTGATTTCCTTCCCCAGCAGATGGGCTGCCTCTCTCCCTACTGGGACCCTCTCCGGCATCCCTCTGGAGCCTTCCCTCCGCCTCTGGCTCCGATGGCAGTTCCCTGACATATGACTCCATAGGTGCCGAATGTATTTCAGGAGGGAACGCAGGAAATACTTGTGTAGCTGATGAAGTTTGACCCACGTTCAACACGCAATCAATAGCAAAATGAGTTTTGCAGCAATTTGGTGCGGTTAACCAAGATTGTGTTACATACTCCAAATATTCCCCCTTTCCAACCATTTCTGATTATTAGCAGACTCCAGTATGGGCACAACATCTGGCTTCTCTCTTAGCCTGTAGCTACTTGCATATTTTTTAAAACAAGACCACCCATCAGTGTGGGTTCAAAGACAAGGCTACAGTACAGCTGGGTACTATGGGCTTGTTTGTACAAGGGAGATGTTTGGGATGGTTAGGGATGGTGACATTTTCAAGGGCTTGAAATGCAGGCTCCATCCTCGCAGACTAGTTAGCTCTAATGCAAGTTGGACAATGTTCTCTTTGAGCTTGCTGTGAGTTTAATTGGGGCTCCTGCCCCAAATACCACATTTGCAAATGGAGCAGCAGAGCAGAAGCCCTCAGCTGTGAAGAGCTGTCATCCATTTGACAGGGGAGGGACAGGGAGGGGAAACCTACTAACCGGACTCTGCCAGGATTCCTTGCAAATCCCCTCAGGTTCTTGTGAGGAAAGCTTCCAAAACTCAAGATCGTTTTTGAGGTGGAGAGGCTCCGTCCATCCCTAGAGATTGTCCTCATTGTCCTTTTTGTTAAAGACACATTTGGGAATACTAAGACGTTTTAGCTTCCAGCTCCTACAAGCTGAAACCACTGCCCACTTGGCTCTGCATTCTGAATTCCACTCTGGTTTCTCTTCAGATCGTATAAATCTTTCGCCTTTCACTATGCCAACTTATGGAAAGGCGCAGAAGAGAAAACAGCAGCTTTTTACCTTTCCCAGCAATGACAACAGAAAGACAAAGAAAGAATTACCGTATTTTTTGCTCTATAAGACTCACTTTTTCCCTCCTAAAAAGTAAGGGGAAATGTGTGTGCGTCTTATGGAGCGAATGCAGGCTGCGCAGCTATCCCAGAAGCCAGAACAGCAAGAAGGATTGCTGCTTTCACTGCGGAGCAATCCCTCTTACTGTTCTGGCTTCTGAGATTCAGAATATTTTTTTTCTTGTTTTCCTCCTCCAAAAACTAGATGCATCTTATAGAGCGAAAAATACGGTATGTGTGGTATGTGGTAGGGTAGAATCAGTAATGCTGTTGCTTTTTATATTTCCCAATGAAAAGCACTTTTTGACACACACCTGCTGAAAGCGAAATGATTCCGACCGCTTTTTCTGATTCAGCTGCCACTCCTTGAAACAAAGGACAGCTTCATCTACAGTGAGCATCCCCAGTTTCACTTGCTCCTGTAAAGTGATGAGTTGCCTTTGGCCTGGGGTTTTCATCCCAGCAAACGGGTCATATATACTGGTTTGTGGCTGAGCCTTTGGATCTCTGTCTGCTTGCTCTGGAATGGAAACAAAGGAAACACTTGGAAAATATCATCAGAACTCCTATTAGAATAAACAAGTTCCGTTTTAAATACTGAAATACTAAATAAGGTGGGTAACAATGTGTAATAGAAAAAGAAGCATGAAATTAGGTTAAAGGCGTGTGAAAGAAAGTAATAGAAATGGAAAGAAATTGCAACTGAGTAGATTGGAAGTCTAACACAAAGGTGGGGTGAGGGGTGGTGGATGGTGATGGGAAAAGGAATTATCTGTGGGATTGAGTGTGGGTATGTTTGAATATTTTTAAGGATTGTATGAAATGTATGTTTGTATGCTTGTATATTCGCAATATGTGTGTATTAATGCTGAATTATTTTAGCAATAAAAACTTTTCCCAAAAAAGAGAGGAAAATATCATTTTTTTAAAAAGCAAAACACTGCTAGATGTGTCATGTGGTTCAGTTCAGGGATGGTGTTTGAAAAGGGCTGAGGGGCTGCCAGCTCTGCAGGCAAGGGGTGACATAACTGGGTTTGTGAGGCTCGGGGGTTGTTCCCCCACAGGGGAGCTGCACAAATAATGTTGTTGGTCAAGGGAGCCGTGGACTCAAAAAAGCTGAAAACTTCTGCTTCCAAAAGTATATTTTAAGGGAACACCTAGAGCACATCATTGCTTTTCTAATCCAAATGCTTTTGCTACTGCCAGCCCACTCACTTCTCTTATTTATTCCACTACAGCAATTTTCACAGCTCATCTACACTTAATATGGTAAATGATATTAAGCATGAATGGAAGTCATACCCAAGAATTAGCCTGTCAGGCAATGGGAAGAGTCGCTATAACTCCGACTTACCTTTCCTAATATTGCCTGTAGACACGTAAAGGTTCCCAGGTTTCTCCTGGTGCTTTCCTGCAAAAACTAAACAGTGGCAAGCTATTTAAGCCATGAGACAATACGGCAGATCCAGACCAAACTTCAGTCAATGCAACTATTAGGAGAAATCCCATTCTAAGCAAAAACAACAACAACAAACCCAAAACACTTGAGTTAGCTGATCGGCAGATCAGTGTGGGAATCAGCCTGCCAACTTCCATTGGTCTACAGACAACACAGTAAGACAGATGCTATACTCATCAACGTTGCCATCTGTTGCCAACACTCACTCAATAAAGAATACTATTGCAGTCTATGAAAATCTGAATGATAGAACATACTGAAGACTGCTATGTTTAAAGGAAAAGGAATGGGATGAGATGTACCAGCATTGTGATTTGCAGTTTGAAAATTACAGAAGCTGATTTAAAAATAATAATCAAAGGTTTCACATGAAAGAAGGCCATATTAGAAAGAAACGTAACTCCTGCCATTGCTGCTTGCTTCTCATTTTAGGGTGGTGCCCAAACGCTGCTATGGTGGCATCTTGCATTTCTATGGGGAGTTCCGATTTCTACCCAGGGAACATTTCAAAATTTAATTTGTGTTTGATTTTCATTTACTTTTTAGAATTAAAAAATAATAATCTGTAAACTGGACTACAAAACAGGATTTACACATTCTGAATAACTGAATGAATGAATGGCTTCTCCAATGAGAACACAGAAATCACCTAGCGAGGCAATGAGAAGATGGTTCTAGAGTAGGGATGCCATATTTCAAGAGGCGAAAATCCAGACACAAAAAGTTTTTAGCATTCTTTTTAGGGCAATCGTCCGATAGCCCCTCCTCCACCGCCACCAAGCCTGGGCCGCCCCCACCAGAGCCAAAGTCTGAACCAGAAACACCTGCACACAATTTGTTTTATATACCGCCCCCCCAAATCCAGGACATTGGCTTTAGATTGCAAAATTCCCTCCGGATGGGCATGTACGGGAATTGCTGGAATATTCTAGAGGAGAGCCTAGATCAGCACTTCAAATGCTGTTTCTGCTGTTCAAACACTACTTCTACTGGCTCTGGCAAATCTCACAAGACAAGATCTGGAAATCTCAAATAGATAAAAAGGAACTAGGTTCACACAACCAGGTTCGCCTCATTTTTTTTCAATCCGCAAGAATGGGCATGTTGCAGACTGGGTCACCCTCTCAGGCCCCAGCAAAGTGTCCTCATTCCTCTCACGCTTGGGCCCTGACACAAGGAGGTTCTGGATCATATAAACAGGTTTGTTCTCTCCACGAGTTCCTCCCAGGAATGAACCTAACTGTGGCCTTGAATGTTCCTGGAGGTGGTCGTATGTTGGCTGTTAGTTGCCTGGACAGGCCGAAATAATGGGAGCTCACTTCTGTTTCCCTTTTATTTTCATTCCTTTGGTATTTGGCAAATATGTTGTTGGGACCCGGAAGACTAGACAAAACCTCTTTTAAAAAATAAGAAGCATAATTCTTTGAACTCAACTATAAGCATACAAGCTGTGAGTTTTCCTATCCTAGGCTGTATAAAAGGTAAAGGTAAAGGTACCCCTGACCATTAGGTCCAGTCGCAGACGACTCTGGGGTTGCGGTGCTCATCTCGCTCTATAGGCCGAGGGAGCTGGCGTTTGTCCGCAGACAGCTTCCGGGTCATGTGGCCAGCATGACTAAGCTGCTTCTGGTGAACCAGAGCAGTGCACGGAAACACCGTTTACCTTCCCGCCAGAACGGTACCTATTTATCTACTTGCACTGTGATGTGCTTTCCAACTGCTAGGTGGCAGGAGCTGGAACCGAGCAACAGGAGCTCACTCCGTTGTGGGGATTCGATCCGCCGGCCTTCTGATCAGCAAGCCCTAGGCTCTGTGGTTTAAACCACAGTGCCACCTGTGTCCCTTCCTAGGCTGTACAGCCTACAGCAAAGATGGAGAATCTGTGGTCCTCTTGACGTTGCTCTGCAACTCCCATCATGGATGACCACTGACTTGGGATGATGGGAGCTGACGTCCAACAACATATGGGGGACCAGAGGTCCCTCATTCCCTCACTACAGGCTTTTGCAAAACAATGTTGAGATAATTCTGCTTCCTCAGTCACCTTTATAGATGTATGATTCTTTGTCCTGTGGTTTAGTGGAGGGATCAGGTCTCGGAACAGGGACAGGTGGCCTATTGACCAATTCCTGAGGAAAACTGTCCTGTTCCACCGTGTGATAGAGTTCTTCATCTTCACAATCATGGTATATATCCTCTTTCGGTTCTGGTACATCCATGCTCACACCTAGAAAACAAACTCATAATTAGAAAGAGGGAAACTCATGCAGAGTGAAGCAACTGTGTGCATTTAAGTTTTACATAACTTGTAGAGTGTGGGGTGGAGAGAGCTTTTATATATCTTATGTTAGTCTGAATATTTTTGTTTTGTTGGCTATAGAGTCATTGAGGGAATCTCTAATATTGGACCCGCTTTATTTGAACATATTTACCCCTGCATCACTCTGAACGAAAGCCAAGGATTGCCTTAGCGTGTCATTTGAACCCAGGTTCGTGTGTAAGCTATCTCCACGCTGATGATGAGTGTTATGTAGTGAAGTTTCACCCTGGGCCAGCAGGGGGATACTGTATATAGTTTTCACTCAGGTCTGTTGATAGTTTTCCCTCAGGTCCGCGTCAGTTATTTTAGGCGGGAACTCTGGGCTGTTGTTGTTACAATGTTGACAGCCGGCTGCCTATAAAAGCAGGCCGGCTGAGCTGTTTGCAGTCAGTTCTATTCCAGCTTACGAAATAAAGAGCTACTTGGAGAAATCGCTGTGTCGTCTGCTATGTCAACCCACAACATAACACTGGCGACGAGGATGGGATGGATGGACATCAGAGCACAGCCAGATGCGGCCAGCCTCTGAACTGAGCTGAATCACTGAGCTGAATCACAGAGCGAAATCACTGAGCGAAATCACTGGACAGAACCAATTCAGAGCTGACTGTTCTGGCTAGAGCACTGTGTTCCATCCATCGCCCTTCACGCCGGCATCGGAATCATGGCTTCACTTGTGCCTCTACCGCCGTTTGCGCCAGCCTCTGAATCATGGGATTCCTACCTCGCTCGGTTCGACTGCTACCTCCAAGCCAATGAGCTGACAGCAGTATCAAAGGATCGTAAGCGGGGCCTATTCCTCAGCCTCTGTGGGCCTGAGGTGTTTGAGACGGCCCGAGCATTGGTTGCGCCCGAAGCAGTCCAGGCAACACCATGGGACACGATCCAAGAGAAGCTCCGCAACCACTACGCACCAAAGCCGTCCAAGATTGCTGCCCGCCATGCGTTCTACCACCGGAACCAGGCAGAGGGGGAGTCAATCAACAACTACACCACCGCCCTGCGACAGGCTGCAATGCACTGTGAGTTCCGAGACTTAGACGATGCCCTGATGGATCGAATCGTCTGCGGGGTCCGGGACATCCATCTGCAACGGCGTCTCCTCGCCAAGCCAGACCTCACGCTGCAGAAAGCCTTTGAGGAGGCTGTGGCCTCAGAAGCTGCTGAACGCTCCGCCCAGGAGATCAGCAAGTGCAGCAGCCCGCTTCTTGCTAGGGAGCCAGTTCCGGTGCATCATGAAGAGGCCAGCAGTGATGAGGCATCCTCCAGTGAAGGCGATGACGTGCACCAGACAAAGCGGGAGCACAGGAAGTTCCAACAGAAGTCCAAGGGCCAACCGGAATGTGCCGGCTGCGGAGGCAACCATTCCCGTGCCAAGTGTCGATTCAGAGACGCCATCTGTAGGAAGTGTTCCAGAAGGGGCCACATCGCTAAGGTCTGCCGATCGGCTCCGTCTGACACCCCCCCTTCATCAACTCGCAAGTCCAAGCCTTCACTCCAGTCTGCCAAGGAAAGTTGTTTCGCTCTCACCAACTGCCGCTGCCCGTCTGGAACCACGATTGGCCAAACCGACTCGCCTACGCGACGCAAGCTGAACGTCACAGTGCTCACTGAAGGAGCTCCATGTGACATGGAGATCGACACCGGGTCTGCCCTGTCCATCGTGTTGTGGAGCACCATCAAAAGACTGGTACCCAGAGTGTCCAAAAGGCAACTCGACTCTCACCGCGTACACCTGAGAGACTACCAGGGAAACGACATTCCCGTGGTAGGCGTTGGCCGGTTCCGGATTGCCTTCAAGGATTTTTCGGGCCTGCTCCGGTTGGTGGTGGTCGAAGGTCAGCGGCCAAGCCTCCTAGGGCTAGACTGGTTTGATGCCCTCGGCCTGGAAGTCACCGGCATCAACTGCATCTCTAATGCAGAGACTGAGGGTCTGGTCAAAGACTTTGCCGAGGTTTTTGACGGCACCTTGGGGCAATATACAGGTACGCCCATCTCCTTTAGCCTTGATCCACAAGTCGCCCCCATCAAGCTAAAGCCACGCCGGGTTCCCTTTGCTCTCAAGGCTAAGGTGGACGAACAACTGGACAAACTGATCGCCCAAGGAGTTTTGGAGCCGGTTGACCACGCCAAGTGGGAAACCCCCATCGTCACGCCTGTCAAGCCAGATGGGTCGGTGAGAATCTGCGCTGACTACAAGTGCACGATCAACAAGGCACTTCAGCAGCACGCTTATCCGGTTCCTGTTGTCCAACACCTGCTGCATTCCCTGGGTGAGGGTAAGGTCTTCGCTAAGCTGGACCTTGCCCAAGCCTATCAACAACTGCCAGTCGATGATGCCACTGCTGAAGCCCAGACGATCGTCACCCACCGGGGGGCATTCCGTTGCCGCCGGTTGCAGTTCGGGGTGAGTGTGGCTCCTGGCATTTTCCAAAGCCTTATGGAGCGTCTCCTGCAAGGGCTTCCGGGCATGGTACCATATTTTGATGACGTCTTGGTGTCTGCAGACTCACACCAGCAGCTGTTCGAGCGCCTCCGTGCCGTGCTGACCAGGTTCCAAGAGGCCGGGCTCAAGGTAAAGAGGGAGAAGTGCCAGATCGCCGTTCCACAGGTAGAGTTCCTGGGCTATCTTATCGATGCCCCGGCCTTCACCCGACCACATCCAAGATCCGCGCTATCCAGCAGGCCCCCACCCCAAAGAACAAGACGGAGTTGCAGGCATTCCTGGGGCTGCTGAACTTTTATAACATGTTCCTGCCCCACAAAGCCACAGTGGCTGAGCCTCTTCACCGACTCCTTAGTACAAAGACGCCTTGGGCCTGGGGTCATCGGGAGACGGCGGCCTTCAACGCGGTTAAGGCTCTCCTTTCATCAGACAGTGTGCTGGTACAGTACAGTGAATCCAGGCCGCTGGTCCTTGCCTGCGACGCCTCACCTTTTGGCATCGGTGCTGTCCTTAGTCACCGTTTTCCAGATGGAAGAGAAGCACCACTCGCCTACTTTTCCAGGACACTATCTCTGACGGAACGGAATTACAGCCAGCTCGACAAGGAGGCATTGGCACTTGTGGCTGGAGTGAAGAGGTTCCATGAATACCTCTATGGCAGGACTTTTGACCTCATCACTGACCACAAGCCACTCCTGGGCCTCCTCGCCGGTGATCGTCCAACTCCACCGGTCCTCTCGCCACGCATGCTGCGATGGACTGTTTTCCTGGCTGCCTACCACTACCGGCTCGTCCATCGCCCGGGGAAATCGATGGGCCATGCTGACGCCCTCAGCCGTTGCCCTCTTCCAGCATTTGTGGAAGACCCGGCTCCAGCTTCATCGCTCCTCCTGATTGAGGATCTTCCGGCAGCGCCTGTATCGGCTGCCACTGTGGCCTCCGCGTCTGCCCAGGATCGCACCATCAGCCGGGTGCTCAACTGGGTGTGGAGGGGGTGGCCACAAGGGCCTTTTGCATCGGAGTTCCAGCCCTTCACAACCAGACAACATGAACTCTCAGCTCATCGCGGCTGTCTGCTGTGGGGAGACCGCGTCGTGATTCCCCAGGGACTCCGTCAGCGCGTCCTGGAGGCTCTGCACGTTGGCCACCCGGGAATTGTCAAAATGAAGGCGTTGGCTCGGTGTTACGTCTGGTGGCCTAATATGGACGATGCCATCACTGCCTGGGTGTCCGCCTGTCAAGCGTGCCAAGAGTCGAGGCCTGCACCACCGGCAGCTAAGGGACACACCTGGGAGACGCCAAAGACACCCTGGTCGAGGGTGCACATTGATCTGGCTGGCCCCTTTCACGGCCGGACCTTTATGGTAGTGGTGGACGCCTATTCCAAATGGCTGGAGGTCGCCCTGATGCCCTCCACCACTACCGAAGCTGTCATCCGGGTGCTGCGAGGCCTGTTTGCAACGCATGGGTGTCCTGATGTCCTTGTCTCTGACAACGGACCACAGTTCACGTCAGGCACGTTTGAGCGGTATCTTTTGGGACTGGGCATCCGCCATGCCCTAACGGCACCCTTTCATCCATCCAGCAACGGGCAAGCGGAAAGAATGGTGCGCTCAGCAAAAGAGGCACTGGCGCGCCTGGACCGGGGAGACTGGCATGAGCGGGTCGCCGAATACTTGTTCGTGCAACACATCACCCCTCATGCGGCCACAGGGAGGAGTCCTGCTGAACTGCTTATGGGCCGCCGCCTCAGGTCACCGCTCGACCGGCTACACCCGGACTTTGCCGTGGCTGAACCACCAGGCTGTGCCAACGCGCCACGGTCATTTGTCCCAGGAAACCAGGTCTTTGCCCGGAACTATGTGGGGGACATTCCTTGGGTGCCAGCCACAGTAGTGGGAGTCACTGGACCTCGCTCGTACCAGGTGGCACTCGAAGACGGACGCTTGTGGCGACGGCACATAGACCAGCTTAGGCGCAGGGTTGGGGACTTGGACACTACCGAGGTGCCCCCAACTGCGCTTGCGGCTCCAGAAGAGACACGTACAGATGGCGAGGCCCCACCTACACCTCCCTCGCAAACTGCCAGCGTGGAGCCGAACCAAGCCGCTTCAGAGGGTCTGCCAGACTTACCACAGACTCAGACCACTCCACTTGCGGAGGCTCCACCCACAGCAGCGGATCCAGGGGAGTTGGTTCCAACGCCATCTAGGGTCGCACCACAGCCTCAGCAAGAACTGTGTGGCCCCCCGGACTTGGCTACCAGTCCCCGGCGGTCTGGCAGAGTTCCCAAGCGCCCAACTTATTTAAAGGACTATGTTGTTGGACAGGTATCACTGTTGGTCTAAGTATGGGAAATGTAACCGATATGCTTTTGTGCCTAATTGAACCATTACGCGTAGTGCTGTATATAAGGAAACCATTACGATTGTAACTAACGCCTTATCTCGGTGGGGAGGGGTGTTATGTAGTGAAGTTTCACCCTGGGCCAGCAGGGGGATACTGTATATAGTTTTCACTCAGGTCTGTTGATAGTTTTCCCTCAGGTCCGCGTCAGTTATTTTAGGCGGGAACTCTGGGCTGTTGTTGTTACAATGTTGACAGCCGGCTGCCTATAAAAGCAGGCCGGCTGAGCTGTTTGCAGTCAGTTCTATTCCAGCTTACGAAATAAAGAGCTACTTGGAGAAATCGCTGTGTCGTCTGCTATGTCAACCCACAACATAACAATGAGCTTTGACCAAGAACAAGCCTTGGCTACAGCTCGCAGTTAGTGATAAAATTTGTTGTTGTTAATAAAATTTGTATATCCTCCTTCATCTGAAGATCCCAGGGCGGTTCACAACATAAAAATACAAAATATGAATACAAAATAGATTCTAAAATGAAAACAAAACAAAACAATAACCCCCTCCCACAAACATATTTAAAAGGCCATAGAATGCTAATCAGCAAAAGGCCTGGTTGAAGAGAATTGTTCTCGCCTGGCACCTAAAGACATGCAGAAGAGAAAGAAGAGTTTGGATTTGATATCCCGCTTTATCACTACCCTAAGGAGTCTCAAAGCGGCTAACATTACATTCTCCTTTCCCCTCCTCCCCCACAACAAACACTCTGTGAGGTGAGTGGGGCTGAGAGACTTCAGAGAAGTGTGACTGGCCCAAGGTCACCCAGCAGCTGCATGTGGAGGAGCGGGGAAGCGAACCCGGTTCACCAGATTACGAGACTACCGCTCTTAACCACTACACCAGCCTTCCTGGGGAGAGCCTTCCACAAACTGGGAGCTACTGTAGAAAAGGGTCTCTCTCATATTGCTATCCTCCAGATCTCTTCATAGGGAGATCTTAACTCTGAGCCTTCCTCTCTGCATATGCTCACCTTCTAAGAACTTGCGCATCATATAGGCCTTTGTTGTCCGTGCGGAGGAGCTGCTGGTCTCCGACTGAAGCATTTCTACGTCTGAAAACAACAACGGACAAACATCATCCACTGGGTTCTTGGAAAAGCTTCTCTCATCAGCATCTAAGAACAACTGAGACATGACTCCCATTGACAGCTGCTGAAAGGGGAAAGCTGCTCAAAAGGCTCCACGGCACTGCAAATTGAGGCTGAAATGGGTGAAACTGACTCCACCACTACCCATGTGAACGAACCCACGTTCCTGTTGCGGCACCACAGCTCTTGATTTTGTTTTGGATGGGGGAAAGCCAGGTTTGCAGTATGAGGGTTCTCCTGCATTCAGTGTTGCATCAGGATGCTGAGATAGTGGCTGTGCACATGCACTGCTGAGCTGTGCATGTTGCTGAAAAGTCAGGTCTGCCTATGATAGCACTGTTACAATATAGAAGCAATGCAGCTGCAAACTGCTAGCTTGAAAGCAAACATGATGGGAATGTTGGGACTGTCCGTGGGAAACAGAGGGACAGTCAATTCACAGTGCGAAGCACCGGAATTAGCTCAGAGTGTAATATGAGCTCTTCCATTTATTCCTGTCCAGGAACTGCAGGAAGTGTTTGTCACTAGACTGCTGGAGTTTGATGAGAGCAGTCATGTTTTTTGTAACGCTGCAAAGACAGAAATAAAGGCATGTAAATACGTTTCTGTCTATCTCTTTCCCCTGCCGGGGGGGGGGCAGGAAAGAGGGGGGGGGTGTTCTTCTCACGCTGAGAAGGATCGCCTATTGCGA
Source organism: Podarcis erhardii (assembly GCF_964252035.2). Classification (NCBI taxonomy): domain Eukaryota; kingdom Metazoa; phylum Chordata; class Lepidosauria; order Squamata; family Lacertidae; genus Podarcis; species Podarcis erhardii. The sequence continues at coordinate 14,512,497 of NC_138509.1, read as the reverse complement.
CCTAGCCTGGATCTTGCTGGGGAATGCAGCCAGGGAGGTCAACAGGAGATCAAGCCGGGTGCCTGGGAGAATTGCCAGTTTCTCCTGATATGGGCTTGATTTCCGATATCCACATGCCCTAGTGACACCCCGATCCAGATTGGATTATTATTGCAATGTGCTCTACATGGGGCTACTTGTGAAGAGTCTTTTGACATTCCCACTGGTCCAGAATGTGGTAGCAAGTGTCTTAGTCAGCACTGTCCACTCTCAAGGGATATAAATTTAATTAATATAGGCCTAGGACCCTTGTACCTACGGGACTGCCTCTCCTAGTATGCTCCATGGAGGACCTTAAGGTCCATGAATAGCAACACCCTAGTAGTCCTGGGCCCTAAGGAAGTTAGATTAGCTTCAACTAGAGCCAGGGCCTTTTCAACACTGGCTCCGGCCTGGTGGAACGCTCTGCCTCATGAGACCAGGGCCCTGCAGGATCTGATTTCTTTCCACAGGGCCTGTAAGACAGAGTTGTTCCACCTGGCCTTTGGCTTGAAGCCAATTGGATTCCCTCCCCCTCTTTCTTTTTCCTTTTTCCTTTCTCCTCCTGTGATGAGGATGCATTTTAATATTTTAATGTTTCAATATTTTAATGTTGTATTTTAATCTTGTTTTTAAGTTGTATTCATTCAACTTGTTTTTATTATTGCTTGTTAGCCGCCCTGAGCCTGGCCTTGGCTGGGGAGGGTGGGGTATAAATAAAAATTATTATTATTATTATTATTATTATTATTATGGTAAAAAAATTGCCCATGGGACCACCATATTACACTCATCCTGCAACGGCTGCATTGATTACCAATCTGTTTCCAACACAGTTAAAAGTGTTGGTGATAACCTCTGAAGCCCTAAATGGCCTGGGTCCAGGGTGTTTCACCCTGTTTCAGCTTGCCCATTCCCTAAGAGCTGGTAGCAAAGCCCTTCTCTGTGCCCCACCAATGATGGAGGTGCAGTTGGCTGGGATGATAAGAAGGACTTCCTTGATGGCTGCACCCAGACTGTAGAAAACCTTGCCCTGCTAGGTTTATCTGGCCCACTCCCTTGCCATTTCTGGCGAAAATGTGCTGAGCCTGCCTTGATATTGCTGTTTTATCCTGGAACGTAGTACTTTGACTGCTGCAAGTCACTCTGAGTAATGCAAATAAATAAATAATCCAGTGGTAAGGTGAGTCATTTCCTCATACCTACCAAACAAATTCATCCAGAGGCCACGATCTGAAAATTCTTTGTTTCTAATTTCCAATGTTGTGTGCATTTGGGCTTGAAACAAGGTTAGAACATTCTGTGTTTTGAGCTCCTCTGTGTGATACCCTGCCATGTTAGGTACAGCCAGACCCAGTTTATTTACTGATCTTTGCAATGCACTTCCTTTCAATCTGAGTAATTTACCAGTCCTAGAGAAGCTGTTAATTGACACTGGGCTTTGTTCAGATCTTTTTTGTTTCTTTGCTTTTTTGGATAATGCTTTCAAGGTATTTTTCATGGTACAGAAGATACATTTTGAGAAAACAATTGTTACAACAGTAAACAACTATTAACTTGTTCTGATAAAATGCTTTGTCTAGATCTTGATCAGGCATAGGAGGAAGGAGACGTTTCATTCTACTTACAGCAATACACGGTGGCAGCCATGACAAACTCTTTAGTCTGCCCTTTAATATCTAAATTTAGCTTAGTGGATAAGGAGTCCAAGTCCGATTTATTAAGCTCATGTAAACTGAAGGAATTCTGAATCTCCATAGGAATGGCTTGTTAAACCATGGAAATGTATATGAATTCTGTAGGTGATTCTGAACCATTTGTGGAATAGATACATTGATTATTACAGATATGTTGATACTAACTCTAAAGCCAGACGCACTTCTCTCACTAACTCTAAAGCCAGACGCAACATTCTCTAATTCAGGAGTGGCCAATGTGGTGCTGTAAGACTATAGCTGTTCTGAAAGCATCCCAAACAAATAAAAAACTGCCAGTGTCTGCTTTTAGTTAAAATAATATAAAAGGTCCGTATTGTTAAAGCTATGGTTTTCCCAGTAGTGATGTATGGAAGTGAGAGCTGGACCATAAAGAAGGCTGATCACCGAAGAATTGATGCTTTTGAATTCTGGTGCTGGAGGAGACTCTTGAGAGTCCCATGGACTGCAAGAAGATCAAACCTATCCATTCTTAAGGAAATCAGCCCTGAGTGATCACTGGAAGGACAGATTGTGAAGCTGAGGCTCCAATACTTCATGAGAAGAAAAGACTAACTGAAAAAGACCCTGAAGTTGGGAAAGATTGAGGGCACAAGGAGAAGGGGACAGCAGAGGACGAGATGGTTGGACAGTCTTCTCGAAGCTACCAACATGAGTTTGACCAAACTGCGGGAGGCAGTGGAAGACAGAAGTGCCTGGTGTGCTCTGGTCCATGGGGTCACGAAGAGTCGGACACAACTAAACAACAACAAAATATATAATGCCCTTACTGGTCCATGGCATTACAGCTGTATCTTTTAAAAGAATGCTGTTCAATTTCCAACATTCATATTAGGATTCCAGCCATGCCCTCAGCAACACCCATGAGCAGTCAGATCATATCTCTGGGACAATAATGGAACCTTGAGTTTATGAGATAAGGGAAACGGATTCCAGAATTAGATCAATCCTTTTGGAAATTAGAATAAGATGCACACTTACTTATCTTTCCACACACATGCTATTTAAGGCTCTCCAGGTGTCATTTAAGTTGATCCCTGGCTACACCTATTTAGCAACCTGCCTAAGTAACATCAGGGCTGCCCAAGAAATTTTGCTGCCTGAGGCAAAGGACAAGAAGGCACCTTGTCCCCTTTGGTGGAGGCAGTTAAGAGAAATTAAGAAGAGAACCAAGAGATTAAAAGGGATCAAGAAAGAATGAAAACACAGAAACTCAAGAGAATATACTTGATAATATTGCACTTCTGGAATTAAAACAAAAACGCTATGTCTGAGAGGCATTCCAGAGCATCAGAATGAACAAATCAGGGTCTTAATCATAGAACATCAAACTCTTGGAGATGGAGGAGGAAGAGCTGAATAAAGAGATAGATAAAGTTTTCAGATTAAAGTCTCCATATGTCAAGGCTAAAAAACTACCAGGGGACTGTTTAGTGATATTTAATACAAGAAGCATCAGAGACTACATTCTCCAAGCCCATTTCCAAAAATCATTACAAATAGAGGAACAAAGAATTATCATCTTAAAGGAGATCCCCAGAAGGCTATTGAAAAAGGGACCAACTACAGATTCTTGATGGAAGCACTGAATAAGTGTTCCATTCCACTGGGAATACCGTTCCCCTATAAGGGTAAAGAAACACAAAGATGTGTCGAGTCTATGTCTCAATTGCCTAACGGTAGGGTCGCAAGCTTATTTCTAACTTTCTCTTGTAGTATGTAATTTAAAAGTATGAAGCCCCCTGTTAAGATTACTCCCCCTGATCAAAAGGCTTTGAGGTCTTGGAAGTTTGAACTTGTTGCTAAGATTATAGTCACTTCTCTGTCAGAGATGAGCTATGGGCAACAGCCTGAGATGAGCCAAGAAAACAGAAAGCTGTCAGACCAGAGGGCAAACTGGGGGGCATTTTGACTCAGCGCTACTTTACAGATGCTGTTCTCTTACAGCATCATATAAACGTGGAGCTTAAGAGCAACAGGAAGACTATACATACACAAGTCCTCAGTAGTAGCACCAGGAACCAAGCCAGCCATGGATTCGTAGAGCTCCTCATCACAGCCAGGGTTCAGAGAGCATTTCATCAGCAGGTCACTGGAAAGGTGAGCCATGGACTCATAAACAGAGTCATCTTCCTCGCCCTGCATCAGCTGCTCCTTTATGTGGCTTTTCAGCAAGTCTGCTGTCTCCTAGAAGGTGAAGAAAGAAAATCAACAGACCCACCGAGCCAGTGGTGGTGGTGAATGCCATTGAATCAATCTAAGAACATGCCCATGTAACCAATCCGAAACATGACCCCTCCTACCACACCTGAGTCTTTATATGCAGTGGAGCGTTCATGGCAGGGCAGAACTTTAGGGTGGAAGTCAGCAGAATGAGCAGAAAGACCACCATAGAAGGGAGCAGTCTAATCTTACTGCATTTTGTTCACTAGCTGACGCCAACAACATTTCGCTACACAATCATCAGCTAGCCAATTTTGAAACACATATAAGCAAATTTACCCCTTTCCTTTGCAGTCACGCACCTCTAAACTTCATGAAACGGCAAGGTGGGTGGGTTGGTGTTAAATCATTATTTTACCGCATTTCACTTTCTGCACCTTCCACCCTCTAGGGCTGCCCCGATTCCGTAAAAACTGCAACCCCTCGATGGCTGTCTTTCCCACATTAAGGTACCTCACTGCCCATTATATGTGGAAAAGGAAAATGTCACAAGTGATGCTAAATCAGGAACTATCATGTCTATGCGGAGAATAACATTCAGAGAAGAGGGTGGGTCTCCTGCAAAGGCCTAAGCCATACATTAAATCTTTAAAGCATTCCTGTCTCAGAAATTCCAGAAAAGCAGAGCAAAAAGGTGCTGTTACCTTTCACCTCTGCCACTGATCCACAGAGACACCAACCTGCCTGTCTCCCACTGACAAATCCACACTGCTTCTGCTTGTGCTTTCTCTATCTACTTGAAGATTTGTTCAACATTGTTCACAGGTGTCATTTTTACTCCTACAAACACTGAAGTGTGCCAATATCTCCAGGCCCTAATTTCACAAGTATCATCTTCTCTAGATCAGGCATAGGCAAACTTGGCCCTCCAGATGTTTTGGGACTACAGCTGCCATCATCCCTAGCTTACAAGACCAGTGGTCGGGGATGATGGGAGTTGTAGCCCCAAAACATCTGGAGGGCCAAGTTTGCCTATGCCTGCTCTAGATTCTAAAGCAGTGTTTCGCAAACTTGGGTCTCCAGCTGCTTTTGGACTACAACTCCCATCATCCCTGACCACTGGTCTTGCTAGCTAGAGATGATGGGAGTTGTAGCCCCCCAAAACAGCTCGAGACCCATGTTTGGGAAACACTGTTCTAGAGTAATTTGTAGAAGGGGGTGTTGGGAGTTTTCTCCTTCAGGTTATTATTTTGTTGTCAGAAAGGAATCCTACATGTGAACTAGAGAACTTTAAGTAAAATGCATCTTCAACTTCTGGAGAATTGGGGAAGGGAACCCACATTCAATAAAACTGCAGCAATCGAATTCTTGCCCCTGCAGTGCAGTTTCTACGTGAAACACCACCCTAAGCAGTGTGAAGATTCAGGAGTCCCCGTACTAAGGTACCCCCCTCTCCACCATCCTGACAACAGGGAATAGAAGGGCAACAGCCCCTCTTACCACATATTCATCAATGAACTGCCGGAGATCTTTGAAGCCCTCATTCTCTGCAATGTTGTTGGGATAGTGACCATATTTGTTGGCAACACTGTAAGCCTGTAGGGCTCCTGGGCACGAAAGCAAGAGGGCAGTGAGGTTCTTTAGACCATATTTAGCAGAAAAGTGCAGCAGAGTTGGCAGCTCTTCATCCCTCTGGCCTGAAAAGAAAGAAGAAAACAGGCATGCAAGGTGAGTTACTTTTTTTAGTTTTACTCACGGGTGATAAATTCAGCAGTTCTCAGTCGTTATACTGTCTCGGAGCTAGTGTCGTGCCAAACCTCCAATTTCTCAGAAGGTTCCTTCCCAGGTGAAAGAAGCTTTTATTTTTTCTACCCTAATTGCAAGGTGCATTAGAACCTTGGACCTTTTGGACCAGCAGCCCAAATCATGATATACAGTCACCCCATGGGCCAACTTTCACAGATGAGTGGGGCACCCACCTGTTTATCATCTAACATCAAGGTGACATCAGGTGATGGACAGGAGGGTGGTCCTGTTCTCCTCAGCTGACCTGTAGGGGTGGAGGTGGGGATCTGCCTCCTCATTGGCTGCTCCCAGACTTTGGAACTCCTTTCCTAGAGAAATAAGATTGGTTCCCTCCTTGTTGCCCATCCACCCTGGTGAAAGCTTTCTTGTTCCAGCAGGCCTTTGGGAACTGACTGTTTTTAAGGAAAGAGATGGTGCTATGATTTTTATTGAAATGGGGTGTAAACAGTCGTACCTTGGTTCTCGAACACCTTGTGACTCGAACGTTTTGGCTCCCGAACGCCACAAACCCAGAAGTGAGTGTTCCAGTTTGCGGACGTTTTTTGGAAGCTGAACTTCCGACACGGCTTCTGTGGCTTCCAGCGGAGTGCAAGAAGCTCCTGCAGCCAATGAGAAGCCGTGCCTTGGTTTTAGAATGTTTTCAGAAGTTGAACGGACTTCCAGAACAGATTACGTTCAAGAACCAAGATACAACTCTATACTATTAGTGTTTAATTGTTTTTTCATGATTGCTTTCTTTTCTCTGTTTTTAGCTGTTTTTATTTTAGTTGCAAGCTGATCTAAGTTCATGCCAGGGGTAAAGGCAGGATTTAAATAAATATAATACAACAACATCATCATCAACAACAACATCCAGAACATTCCCTGCAGAGAAGGCACTGATTAGCAGGATTTAAAACACACACAGCAGCTGATGAGCCAGGGGGCTAAATTCTGATGTTTAACCCTTTCAGAGCACACTTGTCTCTAGAAGCAGATGTGTTACTCTCAAATGTTTGTGTTGAGCTGAGAACAAAAGTTTGTGTTGAGCTGAGACTAGGGCCCTGCGGGACTTGACATCTTTCCGCAGGGCCTGCAAGACAGAGCTGTTCCACCAGGCCTTTGGCCAGGGCACAGCCTGACCCCCTCCTTTGGCAATCCTCACACAACTCTAGCCCAATGGTTGCCATTAATCTGATTTGAATTAAATTTATAATGAAATGATTTTAGAATGTTGTATCATTTTACTGTTGTTAGCTGCTCTGAGCCCGGCTTCGGTTGGGGAGGGCAGAATATACCGTATTTTTCGCTGTATAAGACGCACCAGACCACAAGACGCACCTAGTTTTTGGAGGAGGAAAACAAGAAAAAAAATAATTCTGAATCTCAGAAGCCAGAACAGCAAGAGGGATTGCTGCGCAGTGAAAGCAGCAATTCCTCTTACTGTTCTGGCTTCTGGGTTAGCTGCGCAGCCTGCATTCGCACCATAAGACGCACACACATTTCCCCTTACTTTTTAGGAGGAAAAAAATGAGCAAAAAATACGGCAAATAAAATTTTCTTATTATTATTATTAAGACAGCTTGACCAAACCCTCTATCCTATACTACCTTGTACTGTGTGGGATGGTCAAACACGACAAACTGGCATTTCCTCTCTTTTTTTATTCCTACTTTTGTACTGTGCCTTTTCACAGAACACAATAACTTTCAAACCACCACCACACTTACATGCAACGTCTTCTTCCTCTAGCTGGTTGATCCCTAACAGGTGCAAACCACTCGCAGGAAGGTTCTTCTTCATTGACTCTGTCAGGATTTTGTCTAGCGCTTCTGTGTTGTAAGGGATTATTTTAAATGCCTGAATGCAAGGAAGGAACCCGTTCATATCAGATTATTTCAGCCAGACAGTATGTTTTAATATATCAAGAGTTCATCCATCACCTGTAAATCTCAAGAACAGAAGTCATCCCCTTCTGGGGAACTGTTTACCCACATTCAAAGGCACACCTGATATTTAAGCAAAGGTGCCACAATACTGATTGCACCATTGTCCATCTGGAGCAGCCTTTGCCAAACTGATGCTTTCCAGATGTATCAGGCTACAGCTCTTAACACAACTGTGCTGGATGAAGTTGATCAGAATTGTACTCTGATTTTAAAGTATATCTTCCAAAATATTGTAAAATTAAGGATTGCTAGAAAGATGTTGGAAAAAGAAAATTATGTGGTTTTGGTAGAAATGATACAAAGGATTAAGTAAAAATGAATTGGTGAATTGATGAAAGTGAGAACGTAAAATAACAATATATTAAAACAAATTATTAAGATAAAAATAAGGTTGGAAGGATTTGCTGAAATAACAATTTGAACTAGAATACAAAAATGGGAGGTGTGAGGAGTTCAAGGAAATAAGTAAAGGAAGAAAGTTATGTAAAGGTTTAATCTGTTCTTTTTCCTTTTTTAAATGATTGTATTTTTTATTTGTATTTTTTCTGTCTTTTGTATTTTTCTTTTTTCTTTTTTGTAATTCTTAAAATTCTGAATAAATATTATAAAAAAAACAAAAAACAGAATTGTACTCTGATATGTCTGGGAGGCCCCTGCACTGGCAAAAGCTGCTCTAGAGTCTCCCCATAGGAATCAACCCTGCGCTTAGCATGTGAGGCCTTTCTCTGTGTCCCCATTCCTTGAGAGGTTTGGAGAGTGACTATACGAGAACAGACCTTTTCTGTGGTAGTTCCCCATCTGTGGAATGCTCTCCCCAAAGAGGCTCACCTGGCCCCATGTCTTTAGACCCTGGGCAAAAACATTCCTCTCCACCCAGGCCAATGAACAGTATATGGCCTTTTAAAAGTGGGGGGGGTGGTGGTTATGACTTTTTCATGTGGTTTTATTGTCTTTTATTATTATGCTACGTAAATGTTGTTTCTAATGTTGTTCACTGACCTGGGATTGTTGGCAATATATAAACTGAATCAATAATAATAATAATAATAATAATAATAATAATAATAATAATAATATGCACACACTCACGAACTTACATTTAATGAGATTATAAAGGTAAAGGGACCCCTGACCGTTAGGTCCAGTAGAGGACAACTCTGGGGTTGCGGCGCTCATCTCACTTTACTGGCCGAGGGTGCCGGCGTACAGCTTCCAGGTCATGTGGCCAGCATGACTAAGCCACTTCTGGAGAACCAGAGCAGCACACGGAAACGCCATTTACCTTCCTACTGGAGTGGTACCTATTTATCTACTTGCACTGTGTGCTTTCGAACTGCTAGGTTGGCAGGAGCAGGGACCGAGCAATGGGAGCTCACCCCGATGCGGGGATTCAAACCGCCGACCTTCTGAGGTTACTCTTTTTATATCCCAAGGTGTCTTATCCAATTTCACACTGGAACTGAGAGGTAACAGGTTTGTGGGTGCTCCATCCTTTCTTTGAATTTAGAAACTTGAGCTACTAACTTTGCTTAATATGTAGAATAACATCCATTCAGCAGCAGCTGATGTCAGAGTCACTCAGCCTTTTCACAGTGTTCAGGTAGCCCCATCACCAACCCCATAGACCAGGGGTCAGCAAAGTTTTTGTGGCTTGCGACAGTTCACAGTCCCACAGACGCTGTGGTGGGCCAGAGTGCATGTGCAGGCATGCACAAATGCTACTTCTGGCACTCCTTCCAATCAGTGGCGTAGCGTGGGGGGTGCAGGGGGGGGCTGGCCGCACCGGGCGCAACATCTGGGGGTTAGGGTTAGGGGTAGGGATAGGGGGCGCAAATCCACGGGTTAGGGGCGCAAATTACTTGCCTTGCCCCGGGTGCTGACAACCCACGCTACGCCACTGCTTCCGATGCGGAGGAGGTGTGCGCAGCTTCCCATTGGCTGCAGAAGCTTCCTGCAGCCAATGGGAAGCTGACCAGTGTCATGGATGGTGGTCCCTGCTCTGCTCCACACCAGTTTAGCGCCGCGCACGGGAGCCGACCGAGTGGGCAGCGGGGGTCCCCGAGCGGCGGCGGGGGTCATGGGCCGGTTAAACATCCCCCATGGGCCTCTTGGAGCCCTTGGCCTTAAGTTGCCGGCCCCTGCCATAGACACCTGCTGAGGAACTAGACCTCATAATTGATTTTGTTGGTTTCTGGACTCCAACTTTCCCACTGTTACAGAGACTATCTAAGCACCTAGCCTCTTTTTTGCTTCACTGCAACAATGAGCAAGCCCTTCCTTTCATCACTGCTATTGCAAGCACCTTCCTCCACTGTTGCTCCCAAACAGAAAAAGTGAATGCTTAACTTGTGGAGCCATGGAGCAATTTTTTTCTGGCTACTGCTGCATCTAAAATATGTTTCCACATCACACAGTAGTAAACATGCTCCTTGTCCCTTCTTGAAATAGGAAATAAAATAGGAACCTAAATTTCCATTTAAATTCATAAATACCTCCATGGCTGAATTTTACATGGAAAGGTATATTGCAGTTGTTTGACAGATCTTTTTCAAGCTAATCATTTCTATTGCCACCCTGGATGTGAGTGAGTGACAGATTCTACCTTATTAGGCATACAGGGGCAGAGACGTGCATGCATTGGTACCCGCGTGAATTTGCCGTACAGCACTATGACCATCAGGCATAGCTTGTGTCTCTCAGGACTATAAGAATTATGCTGATATGCAGTTAGCTATTTTTCAAGGTTCCTCGCTGATTCAAGTTATCTCCTTTGCCTCATCTTTTAACATTTACCTGACACATAAATTCCACTGGATTTGCTGCAGTAGACAGCAAGTTGCTAATTTCTTCCATGTCAGTGTAATAGCAAATGCTCGCTTCAGCTATCATCAAATCCCCAGAAAACAATCGCAGGCATACAGCTCCAGGCGATAGGTCTGTGGGATAAGGCAAAGATTAATCAGTAACAGACAAGGTACAAAAGAAAACCCACTATGCTAGAAGAATCGATAAAGAACAATGCTCTGTGTGGCCTTCCTTTGAACACAGTTGGTACAGTTCAGCTTTCGAGGAATACTACAGAGGCTTACCTGTTGACAGGTAGTGTTTAGTTTCTTGGTGGATCTCTAAAAGCAACATCGGCTACTAATTCATTCCCTAACAGCCAATGTTACTAAGTACTAAGTACTACCTGTCAACAGGTGGGCCTCTGTTTTCCTCGAAAGCTGAACTGTACCAACCATGCCACCCAAAACCAATGGTGGAGCTGCTATTGCTATGCCTCTTTCACATGTATCTGAATGTGTGGAAGAACTTAACATGCCAAGAGAAACCTACAGGCTTCAGCAGTGGAAGCGATGACGTAAACCTAAAGTTATCGAAGAGAACAAAACTGGAAGGTCAAGAATCACCCAGCAGCACAATCAGTGCTTTCAACTTGCTTTAGCCATGATCATGTGATGAAACCAGAGAATGCAGGAAGTATTTACTCAGAACTCCTGGCCTAAACAAAGCCCAAGAAGCAGTCCTGAGTCCTTGCTATTTATTTATTTATTGGCGCTGGCCGGAGGGGGAAGCACAAGAAGGATTCAGCACTGCCACAGTCCTCTCTGGTGAGCAGTTTCAACGAAACCTGTTGCAGTTTATAGTCACCAACTCCCTTAAAAGAATCATGCATGAAAACTAAACAGGGTCCATGCCAGAGCCCCAAGCACAAGTAACTGCACTACTCAGCCCTTAGGAAAGTGAGAAAAAATTCCTACATATAGGAAGCAACTTGTTCCCGTTAAGGATTTTCATACTCTCCAGGCTGTCATTTGAATAAAAATTAACTTAGCTTCCACAACATAACCCTTCCTATTTTGAATGACAAATTTAAGTTCCGTTATGATTCTAAAATTACCACACAGCAAAAATTAAGTGCAGCTCTGGCCATTTGGCAGAATGTGGGGGAAAGAGGAAGCGCAAGACAGCTTCTGCTTCCTGTGGAGGCAGCCCTCTACACATCTGGAGCTCAGACGTCAACCAACCCATGATGATGAGACTTGCAAGCCCCCACTTCGGACGCAATGCAGCACGCTAACAGGAAGGATGGTCTAATCAGGCTGTTTTAGCTCTACTACGCTCTAGCAACTATCTATTTGCGGCTTCGTGTATACAGTTTTAGCTTCCAGTGCTCACTTTTTCGGAGCCTTCATAAGAGGACATAGTTTGTTTCACTTTCTGCTTACTTAGCTGGTGCTAAATTTGCCTCTGAGATAAGGTGAAATTCTGTTTAATGTTTTCTGCTGCAGAGAAGCGTTTTAGCAAAGCAATGCCAATTTTGGCACCTACCAGGTGCGGAAACCGAAACGGTGTACTCATTCTCTATCCTGGCCAGAACTCGCAGTGACTGGCAGCTCTCGGAGGAAAATTCCACTTCCATTTTTACGTGGCTATCCAGCTTACATTTTAGGACGATGTAAACTATTGTCTTCGCCTAGAAGTAGAGCAAAACATTTTAGAAACACAGTAATATCTGCTGGCTCTTGAATGCTGTACAGTCATTATTTATTTGTTTAGCAATACCCTTTCTCCACAAAATGTGCCCAAAGTGACTTGGAATAGTTTAAAGCGTTAAAATGTAGACATTATATATACATATACATATACACACGGACACACCCACACATATATATTCAACAACTTCTAGTTTTTTTGGCTGTAAAATCAATCCTTCTGCAGAGAAAGTAGCCCGGGATCTTGAGCAGAATCTTTAGTATTTTCTGTTTCATGCTGCACAGAGAGAAAGATGGGAGATAATGGCGGATTTCACAGAACTGCAATTGAGAAGAACTGTGTGGAGATTCTCCAATAGGTCTACAAGGTGGGATTGTAAATCTCGGCCCTTCATCTCCCTCCCTTCATTCCCTACCAACGGTGCCTGATGGGAGTTGTGGCCCAAAATACTGTGGGAGGGGAGGCAGTTGGTTGGCAAAGGCTGGTTTAAACCAGAGTTAAGCTTAACTGTGTTTCAAGGAAAATGAGGTGGGATGGTGCACAGGGCAAAAAAATCACAGCCACTTTGATCCTCTCCTCCTCCTCCCCTGCATGCTGGGAGCTAAGCCATGGTTCGGCTTAATGCTATGTCCAAAGCAGGGTTCATGGTTTGTCTGTATCTGAACAAACCACAAGTTGTTGCCAATATCAGTTCTTGGCTTTCCACTTAAGGGGGAAACAAGCCATAAGCTCAGGTCTGGAAGTAAAGCGAAAACAAGTCATGGTTGGCTTAGCTCCCAGCGTTGCAGCAGTAGCACGACTGAGGAAGAAGCAAAGCAGCCACACGCTCACCTTTAAACCATGGCAGGGCTCAGCTATGGTCTAAAATGATGTGTGAACACTTCTGCAGAGGGTCATTCTCTGTGGCTGCCCCACAGTTGTGGAACTCTCTTCCCGTATCCTAAAGGGTCATGAAAATCTAAGGCTAAAAACAAGGCTTGAACCAGAAATCAGCCAGGCTGAGCTCAAAAGCCATGGAGCTCAAAAGGACCCCTCACTAGCCTGAGGTCTGCCCCCTTATTACCTTCCTTGCAGGGCCCCTGGTTAGCCATTCTAGTGGGCAACAGTGCCACCTGCAGTGCCCGTGTACCATTTTGGATTGGCCAAAATGAAATTCAAGTTGAAAAGCAGCACTGAAAACCACTGACAGTAATCTAGTCTCGAGGTTACCGCTGCACGGATTACAGTGGTCAGGCATGGCTGCAGTTGGCAAACAAGACAAAGATGGAAAAAGGCATTCCTGGCCACAAAGGACACTTAGGTCTCCAGTGACAGAGATCTATCCAAGAGTACCCCCAAGCTACACACCTGCTCTTTCAGAGAGTGTGCAACCCCATCTGGAACAAGTAGCTTGCCAATTTCCCAAACATGGAAGCCACCACCCAAGGAACTTCCATCTCCCTTATTTATATATGCCACTACTGCGCCCCGTGTTTTGGTAGCCCAAAAATGGAAAACGAGCGAGGTCTCAACCAAAGAAGAGTGGTAACTTAAGTTGACAGAATATGTGTAGCTTGCAGACTTAACATGTAGAATAAGAGAACAAGAAGAACATATGTTTAGAGAAGACTGGAAAACGTTTATTGAATATATGGGAAATAATTGTGTACAGCTGAAAACGCTGGCAGCATTAAGATAAAGAAGTTATGTTGGATGCAATAATGGAATACTGAATAGTATAGTTTCTGTAAAAAATGCAGGGATTTATGATATGTAAAATGAACCATGGAAAGAGAAGAATGGAAGTCACTGATATTTTAAGGATGTAAAAATGAGCACTTTAAATTGTAAAAGAGAAAATTTAATAAAAATTATATACCAAAAAAAGAACCTCCATCTCCCCAGGGTCCAAACACAATTTATTGGCCCTCATCCTGTCCACCTCTGCATCCAGACCCGGATTCAAAGCTTTCACAGCCTTTCCTGATTCGGATGTTATGGAAGAGTAGAGCTGAGTGTCATCAGCATACTGATGGCACCTTGCTCCAAAACTCCTAATGATCGTTCCCAATGGCTTCATACAGGTATTAAATACCTTTAGGGAGAGAATGGTACCCTGCGGGATCCCACACCACAAATGCCAGGGGGTGCAAGGAAGACCCACTCAGTTCTACCCTCTGGAAATGACCCTGAACAGAACCACTATAATGCAGCCCCTAAGTATGTCCAGGAGGATACCATAGCCGATAGTATCAAAAGCCACTGGGAGAGCAAGCAGAGGTAACAGGACTGCACTCCCTTTCTCCCTCTTATGATAAAGCTCAGCAAGGCTGATTCAGTTTCAAAACCAGATCTGAACCCAAATTGTAGTGGATCTAGATAATCAGACATATCCAGGAATAACCACTGTTGCCCTGCAACCACCCTCTCCACCACCTTTGCCAAGAAACAGGTGTTGGTGTTTTTAATGTTCAGAGAAGTTTTTAATGTTTGATGTTTTGTCGTGTTTTCCATATTCTGTTGGGAGCCGCCCAGAGTGGCTGGGGAAACCCAGCCAGATGGGTGGGGTATAAATAATAAATTATAACTATTATTATTATTATGGTGACCGGTTTATATTTGTTACACTTTGCTGGGTCTAGAGTAGGATTTTTACGAAGTGAATGTACCACTGCCTCTTTAAAGGCAGTGGTTTTATTTAGCTTTCATTGTCGTTTTGCTTTGTTTGGTTTTTTTAAACTGTAACTGTAACACACCATGAGATTTTAACTATAAAGTTTAAAGCAATATGCAGTAAAAAAAAAAAAAAAATGCTTCACTGCAGGAAGACAAGGAAGCTGCCCCAGAAATCAAGGGTACCAAAGTGTAAATGTAGGTATGCAGCTAAATTCTGCAGCAGTCAAAAGTCCAAAGCTATTCGAGGTTCAGAGCAAAAGCTGCCTGGGTAGCTGTGGCAATACTGAAGATCAAGTCCCGAACATGAGTGTGCTACTTCAGTTGTTCCACAAGCAGGTAAAAGCAGGAACACCCTCAAAGCCAACAGAACTATTTGCAGGTGGGTTATAGCAGAACTGCGACGCCAAACACCCGCCAAATTCCTCATGTCCTCCCCATAACACAGAGAGAAATGCAATGCAATGTCCTCAGGTTGTATTACAGGCAGGCAAACACATGCAAACAATGCTGCAAATAATAATATTGGAGGTGGGAAAGGAAAATGCCCAAGAGGACGGTGTTGCTTCACATATTTCTCTAACGACACACTAGGGCAACCCTCATAGGATTGCTTATTTAGCCTAGTTATTTAGCAAGGCTCGGTTCTAGAGAATCGTAGCGTTCACAGCACAGTATCACACACACATTTCGCCCTTTCACAGCAACTTTGAAAGAATGGAGACATACCGTACCCCACAGCGAATGCGATCAGGCTGCACTGTAATTAGGCTTCCTAGTCTGGTCACCAAGTTCCCATGCTCTCGGCTCATTGCAATATTGCACGAGTGGTGTGCGTCTCTGTCGTCTTCCGCTTCTGCATCAGTCACTGAATCACAGCCAGAATCTAAGTGCAGGACAAAGGTTAGTGTTACTTCTCAATGCAGTCCAGCCAGAAGTTCGCTAATTAACTAAGAAAGTCCTTTAAAAAGAAGTCGAGTGGTTTAATGAAAGCTAGCGCTAGCAAAGGATGCACATTCTGCACACAGATGGGATTATCTTACATTGGCCTCAAGCATAAATTAGTTGGAATTAACTAATTAGTGGGCTCTTTAGCCCACTGGACTCATTTTAAGCTGCAGGTGCTAAGGCAGAATTAAGTATGGATGGATGAGTTTGTGACCGACTGGCTTCATTCACGTTCAGTTGGAAAAATGACACTTTGGGTTTTCAAAATGCCTGACATGGATGTGACGGAATCAATCTCTGATGCTTCCACTGTGCCTGCCATGTCACTCCCTCCAACTCAGGAGTGGTCAAGACACTGTGCCTGAATTTGTCTCTCCAGAGGGCGGAACACCACCCATTCCACCCACCTGTCAAGAGGCAGAAACACCTCCCCTGTCATCTAGGTCCCGGAGATGCCAGCAGGGGCATGAAAATGTGGTTCAGGCCTCCAGGCAGAGTTCCTCCCAAGTTCCTTAAGTGTCTGCCCAAGTACAGTCCAGGAAAAACAGTTTCCCCAACTTGATTCTGTATTGTTTGCACTAAGGATTAAGCATTTCACACGAGGGCTGAGCTACACATTCTCCACAGAAGACTTTTGATTTGAGAGGTGAATAGTGGGGATGGAGAACAGCAACCCCTGGCAAATTTTGAGCTGATGGTAAGTGAAACTTTGGGGTGGCTGAAACACTTAGCCTTATGAGGAACGGCTAAGGGAGCTGGGCATGTTTAGCCTGGAGAAGAGGAGGTTAAGGGGTGATATGATAGCCATGTTCAAATATATAAAAGGATGTCACATAGAGGAGGGAGAAAGGTTTTTTCTGCTGCTCCAGAGAAGCGGACACGGAGCAATGGATCCAAACTACAAGAAAGAAGATTCCACCTAAACATTAGGAAGAACTTCCTGACAGTAAGAGCTGTTTGACAGTGGAATTTGCTGCCAAGGAGTGTGGTGGAGTCTCCTTCTTTGGAAGTCTTTAAGCAGAGGCTTGACAACCATATGTCAGGAGTGCTCTGATGGTTTTCCTGCTTGGCAGGGGGTTGGACTCGATGGCCCTTGTGGTCTCTTCCAACTCTATGATTCTATGATTCTATGACTTCCCCGCCACTGCCAGGTCCTCCTGCCTGGCAGCAGCTGCCACCCCCTCCAAAAAAAGCCCCCTGCAGAGACGTTAAATAGCACCACTCTGACAGGGACTTCTGGAGGAAATGGTGGGCGTTAATATTTTTAAAGACATCTTCGTGAAATGATGCAGTAACATCACATAGTATTGCTTCAGGGAGTTTTGGCAGTGGGGGTAATAGCTAATAAAAACTCCAGTGGCAACAGCGAGTTTTAGCTACTGCATATCCACATCTACCATTCCACATCCTGAAAAATCACCTCTCCCCACCCCCTCAAATTTTGTAGCCCACGAATGAGACAGTGAAATGGAAGATTGCATTCTGACACTGCACGAACCCTATAGAACAGTGTTTGAGATTTGCTCCTTAAGGCGATAAAATCTGTGAAGTGCATGATCATCAAGTGTCACTGCTTGTGCAGGTACATTTGGACCAAATACGGAGTATTCACAAACACATAGTGTTTTTCCTTAGTTTCTCCCCCCCCCCCTTAAAGAAGATGTCTCTTTAAATATCAAGAGTACCAGTTCGAAAGAACAACTTTCCATTCATCCCAGGTCTTTGTGAGAGTGAAGTTGTTGGAGATTGTGCTTATCTCATCGAAATCGCGAGAGATCTTGCGGAATGCAAGAGGTCTCATCTGAAATCAGCGCTGATGCCTGCGCCACGTGGGCAATGCAGGTGTCATCGTCAGAGCGATGCTTTCCATTTCGCCTCAAGCGCTGAAACAGGACGCCTTGCCCCCAACAGGGGTGTCCAAACTTTTTTCAAAGAGGGTCAGATTTGATGAAGTGGACATGTTTGAGGGCTGACCAAAGTTGTTGAGGTTTTTTTAGGATCGCTGAGCTTTTTGCTTTTTTTTTTTTAGGATTTTGCCCCAGGACATATACAGTGGTACCTCGGGTTACGTACTTAATTCGTTCCGGAGGTCCGTTCTTAACCTGAAACAGTTCTTAACCTGAAGCACCACTTTAGCTAATGGGGCCTCCCGCTGCTGCCGTGCCACTGGAGCACAATTTCTGTTCTCATCCTGAAGCAAAGTTCTTAACCTGAGTTACTATTTCTGGGTTAGTGGAGTCTGTAACCTGAAGCATCTGTAACCCGAGGTACCACTGTACTGCCACGGGGACTAGATTAAATCAACCGGTGGGCCAAATTAGGCCGCTGAAACGGACTTTGGATATGTCTGCCCTAGGATGTCCAGATTGGCATTCACTGTGTCTGTGAAAACAAAGCCCTCAGTGAGGGCATCTGTTTAGTTCCTGTATCAAAGGTCCTTCGGAAACATATATTTAGATTCCTCTTTTTCATGTGCCTTCTACCGTGAAGATGTAACTATGAAAATGTGCACATGAACAGCACCAGTGACCTCAGTAGAACTTTACTGCTCCATCTGGGCTGTTTGAAAATGTGCTCTCCTGAGTGCGTTGCAAACTTCCACAGGCATATAACCTCCAACTGCAATAAGCAGGTACTAACTAGCAAGTTGTGAAACTTTGCACTAAACTACTGAACAACTGGACCAGATTACTGTGACTTTCAGACATTTTCAAATTCATGCAGTTCTTTTAATGAACCAAGCAATGTGATAAGAATCACCCACATGGTTGAACACTATGTAGTTTTCACCTCTGAAGTATCATTTTGGTTAAGTTTTTGCCTTTTTAAATCTCTGCCACAAAAGCCACAAATTCTTATAACGGGATATTTTTAGCACCGCTCTGCTTGTGGTTAAGATTCATTTTTAACTTCGTTGTGATGGTGGTTTGTATGATACCTTTAGCTCTTAGGCTTACAGACGCAGCCTAAACATGTTTGCTTGGAAATGGGTACTGCAATTTTCATTTTCTACTCAGGAAGCTTGGGGTTTGTAAACTCTTAAGATGCATGCGCTCAGAAGCAACACAATATGCTGAACTTGCAATTTACTTGTTCTCTAGGCATTCCCACTGACAAGGATCCTGTCACTTAAACTTTGGTTTGTAACAAAGCTTTCCCGCTAAATATTTTGGCAAATCGTTTGGATCATATTTGCAGCCTTAGGAATCAGCAGGGACGAGGCATCTCTTTGCAGATTTAGTAGCCTGGCTCTCTGGGCACAAGGGGCTGGGATGAATGCTAAGGTCAGTAGAATATAAACAGGAAGTAAGCATGCTTAGGCTTGAAGCCTCTGAAATGCATATGCTGAACATTCCTGCAGGCACACCTTAGCAACAATTCCTCAGCATCTTAACAACCGGAGCACAATGGCGAGTGGTGGAAATCTCACTCTGAATACAACCGAATATGTGTTAAGTCATATTTCTTCTTGTTGCTGCTGCTGTTAATTCAATTTATATACAGCCCACAGATCTCAGGGCGGTTCACAAGATAAAATCACAAAATAAAATCTCAAAATAAAAACAAAAGTAACCCAATAACCCCCCCAACACTTTTTTTTAAAGGGTATTGGATGGTTAAAGAAGAACATATTTGCCTGGCAGCTTAAGGTGCATAATGAAGGTACCAGGTGAACCTCCCAGGGAATAGCATTCCACAAACGGGGAACCACTGCAGAAAAGGCCCCGTTCTTGTGTTGCCACTCTCCGGACCTCACAAGGAGGAGGCACAGAAAGAAGGGCCTCAGAAGTTGATCTCAGGGTCCAGGTAGGTTCATATGGAAAGAGGCGGTCCTTGAGGTATACTTCTCTGCTGGTATCCTCAAGGAGTTGCCTGGTCGAGTTGTTCCATGTGGTCCAGTGTGAGATTAGTTAACCCAGATTTGGGCATGTTGAACTTTGTAGCACATGGTGACTATCTCTGAGCTGCTCTGACAAAGTCTCTTGACTTCGTAACAACTCATCAAATCTGGTTGCAGTGCCCAATGCTACATCTGGCCCAGTTTCAAGGGATCGTTTCCTGTTGGTGTGGCCCAGTGATGTGGACAGGATACTTGCAGCTGTGCACCTGAACACATGCCCTCTGGGGCTCCTCCTCTCCCTGGCTGCTTAAAGCTAGCCAGAGTGGGGTGACCAGGTGGGCCGAGGATATTGTGATTGATGCATCCTCAGAAAGAGTCCGCTCCTTAAACAGCCCACACAATGGTGTGTAGTAACTACCAGCCAACACTACTTTGGGGGGAAAGATGGTACAGAGGGTTGTGGTGGAGCAAATGCAAGTGTTCCTGGATGAAACGTCGTTCTGGGCTCAGGCCTGGAATCAGTTTTGGTCATCCTGTTGGATGGTTTTTTACTGAGAGACAGAGGACCTTGTTACTGTTACACAATCTCTCACTGGCTTTTGAGACCATTCAAAATGGTACCCACTTTGACCGAATGTTCGGGATGGGCATCGGAGGCATTATATTACAGTGCTTTTGTTCCCACCTGCATGGTCGAGTCCAAAGAGCAGCACTGGGGAAGTGCTCTTCAACTCCCTGGCACTTGGGCTATGGAGTACTGCAGGGAACACTGAGTTTTATTTCTGGGAAGGTGGAGGCTCCGTGGGTAGGCAGTTCTCATGTAGAGAAGACATGCCAATTGCCTGTTATGGAAATGCAATGACCCAGCAGTACTAAAGGGCTCTACTCTCAAGGCATGCAGATGTTTTAGCAGTTTAAGAATACCTATAGCTTCTGAAACTTCACACTTTGCTATAAGGACATTGTAATGAACGCGTGGCATTTAAGCAGCATAAATGGTATGCAGGATTGTATCACAACTGTAGTGGTAGGTAGGTTGTGCGCAAATTGCTCAATATTTGAAGTTTGGCTTTACCAAAACTTGACATTACTTTCACTAGCCCTCGTTTCTATGGTTATCAAATACTGGTATATAATAAGGTCAAATAGTGTTTTATTTTCCATTCATGCTCGCTTACTAAGGCTGGCATCACCTGTTTTCTGGCTCTTATTCTCTTGAACTTAGATGGCAGCAATACCAGAGAGTCTTCTCTGCAGTGGCCCCCAGGTTCTGGGTAATGACCTCCCCTTCAAGGTGCATTTTACACCACAGTTGCATTCTTTGCAACGATTGGTCGTGGCACACCTTTGGTCTTCTCTCCTCCTACACAGCTGTTTTGCACAGCTGTTTCGTTAACTTAATTAGTGGTTAGTTTTGTAGTTTTGTTTTATGTTATTAACGACGATTTGTACTTGCTTTTAATTGAGATGCTTTTGTAGCCAACCCTAGGACTATTCAGTGAAGGATGAGTTATATGTGCAAATAATAATTAGATAAACTGGAAGAAACACCATCCATATATGAAATGGTAATGGAGCTTCCCATAAACATTCTGAATTTATAATATTGGCAGCAATTTTCATAGGGTTTGTAAGGTACTGATGAGGTACCCATGACTGAGACAATGGAACAGGAGGCGGATGAGCGACTTAAAGCCACAGTCAAAATCCAAACATTTCCACAGGTATTACCAGGTTACCTCCTTCTGAAATAGCCTTCATGACAGCTTCGACATAGGCATCTGGGTCATCATCGTAGGTAAGCTGTTTCCACTGGGACCAGTCCTTGAAGAATTCTTGATAATTCCGACATTCTGATATTCCGCAGAACAGCTTCACCACTTTGTGGGGGGGCTGGAGAACCTTCTGCAGGCTCTGAAGGACGTCGGGGACATAGAAACTCTGCACCAGCTCAGAGGACAGCAGAATAATGATGCACTTGCTGCTCTTGAAGAGGTCCAGCTCCTCGGTGGAAATAGTAGTTCCGCTCTCCACTTGATAGCTCCAGACTTCTTGGCACGAGCGAAAGATGCTCTCAAGGTAGTTGCACCATTCACTGGCGTCGTTCCCATATAGAATCAGCACACTCTGCGCACTGGAGTGTCCTTCTGTGAGGGAATAAATAATGTAAACATTATACAAACGGAATCTTGTTTATTTGTTACATTGCTCAGTTGGTAGAGCATAATCCCACGGTTGTGAGTTTGAGCCCCATGTCAGATAAGAAGATTCCTGCAAGGCAGGAGGTTGAGTAGGGACTTGAACCCTGGTCTCCCAGGTCCTAGCCTAGCACTCGAACCACTACACCTGTGGCTCATCTTAACCTGCCCTAGTTAAATCACCAAGCTTCACAGCAGCGGGCTAGGTAAACAGGATTAGGACAGAAGTGTGTCAATAACGACTACGAACAAACCAGTGTTTGGAAACCATAGAAATGAGGTCTGGTGAAAGCAACGTCAAGCCTTGGTAAAACAAAACTTTTTAGCAATTTGAGCGCAACCAATGCAATTGAGATACAATCCTGCAAACCATTTAGGCTGCTTAAATATCCTAAAATTAAAATGACACATCTTCTGCATAATTTAGCATTCATCTCAGAATAAGTATATATCTTGATCTAGCAGTAGTTACCGTATTTTTCGCTCTATAAGACACACTTTTTCCCTCCTAAAAAGTAAGGGAAAATGTGTATGTGTCTTATGGAGCGAATGCAGGCTGCGCAGCTAAGCCAGAAGCCAGAACAGGGAGAGGGAGTGCTGCGCAGCGCTCCCTCTAGCTATTCTGGCTTTTGGATAGCCCCCGTGAAGCCTCCGTAGGGCAGCGGGACGAAGGCTCCCCGCTGCCCTGCGAAGGCTTCGCGCAGCTCTTGTGGGAAGTGGGGGGAAGGGACAGAGCGCACGGCTCTGTCCCTTCCCCCACCTCCCAGAAAAGCCCCCAAGAACCATGCTCCCTTTAAAGAGCGTGCAGTTCTTGTGGGAGATGGGGGGAGGTACAGAGGGCAGCTTACTTGCGCGTAGCCTCTTCCAGGCAGGGGGAGCCTTCATCCCCCTGACCGGGAGAGGCTTCAGCAGCTATCCCAGAAGCCAGAATAGCAAGAGGCTATCCCAGAAGCCAAATCCCTCTTGCTGTTCTGGCTTCTGGGATTCAGAATTTTTTCCCTCTTGTTTCCTCCCCCCCCCCCCCAACTAGGTGCGTCTGATCGTCTGGTGCGTCCTATAGAACGAAAAATATGGTATATCCTCTATCTTTACACTGTGCTGGAAATCGGTCAGTTACATGTGATAAATAGTTGTGAATCATCAGCCTCTAAGTAGTAGTAAATGTGGCGATTCTTTTGGTTCCGTAGACATACACAGTACATGCTCATGCACGACACATGAACTGATATTATTCTGCTCAAATCGTTGCTGTGTGTTACATGTAATCTACATTTCTTTAGAGCACAGAAAGCACTCTTCATGGAATTATTACTCCAAGAAGCTTTACACAAAAGCATCCACCAGTTTATGATGCAGAAAAAATATATGAGCCTCTCCTTTTGAACATAATATAGCAGGGATTCTCTTACCAGGCAACTGTTGGTTGAAGGAGCTATGTGATCAACAGTAGTGAGATCAACCACAGGAAGTGGTTTTCATTTCCCCATTTTTTGTTAAACTGAATTGTTCTTTTATACCTTTATGCATAGAGTCATGGGATTAACATATAATGTTGATACACTGCTAGAAAACTCAATGAAGCTCCCAGTGATTTCTGGAGCTAACAGCTCAAGCTCCTTCCTGCTGATTGCTAGATTTGGCATTAAAGATGTGCCAATTACTCACAAAATTTAACAAAAGCTTAGCCATGTGAACTTTAGCACAGCTGAAGTAAAAGAAAGGCTACCATTTGTTCAGCTGGCAATGCATAACAAAACATCTTGCAGTGCTAATAATTCACTGCAATTGTTGACAAAAGCTATCAAAGCTTCACGGCTTCTTCAGGAAACTGCACCTTGGAAGAGATCTTTGTGCAAGCTGGGAGAAAACAACTTACCTAGCTTGGAAATCCTGGAACAAACAGCAAGCTGTATAGGATTATACAACACAACAGTCCAACTATAAAACCTTGTTACCTGGTGGCCCTGGCACCTCTATACAAGAGGGAATAGGGTTGGGGTGACAGTCCTCACTTGCTAAAATGGTAAATCCTAGCACAAGCCAATTATGCCGGAAGCCTGCTGTGTGAAAAGCATGGCAGCTTAGATCAATATATTGAATTAACCTCCCAAGGCTTACTGTTTGGAGCTCTTTGTACCCCTTACAAATGCCAGGTGCTAACATGGCAGTGACAACATTCCTCATGCGACTGTCCTCTACACTTCTCAGAGCGTCCAGTCCTCCAACCCTTCCTTCTCTGCCAACTTTATTCCTTCCAATAATGGCATCCTGTCTTGAGACCTTGTGGGAGATTTTGCGGAGGTTCAACACGCTCAATGGCTCGTCTTTCTTTTCTTTCATTCCGTTTCTTCAGCAAGCATTGCTTCCTCAGGTCTCTGCTTTGCGGACAAATCTGTACTTTGTTCCCCCATCTGTTATCTACTCCGAATTGCGGCTCTGGACTTCTCCCCTCAATCTACTCCTATACCCTCCAAGTGTCCCTATTTTCCAGGGACAGTCCCGGAATTACAGAAGCCGTCCCGGTTTCTGATTTGATCTTAGAATGTCCCGATTTTCCTTTTTCCTCCCCTCCAGATCCCAGATTAAAAGTGATGTGTGTACGTAGGTGCAAAAATGGAGTCTTGTTTATACTGGGGGGGAAAATCCTGCACCAAATGAAGGAAATGGTGAAGCTGGCCGACGAAGCCCTTCCTATAATTTTTAAGGAAAAGGTCACCAATCCACTTTAAATTATTTAATTGCAGGCAACCATTTAAAAGAAAAAGAAAAAAGAAAATGCATTTAGTGCTTATTCCTTTATTGTTAATGGAACCTTGCACTGTCTACTGAGAAGTTAAGTCCCACTGAATTCAACAGAGTTTACTCACAGGTAACTGGGTAAAGACTGGGCAGCCTTACACTGCAATCCTAAGCATTTTTACTCAGAACTAAGTCCCACTGAGTTCAGTAGGATTTACTCTCTGGTATGTTCCTGATCATTCTCACAGTTTCGGTTGTTGTTGTTGTTGTTGACCCTGCCTTTCCACCTGACAGGGACACAAGGCAGCTTGCAGCTAAATTTTATTTCATTCCATATCTGTTGAAGCTGTTGTCCATAATCCCTTCCCTCACACATTTCTCTACAACAATTGTGCAAGGTAGGCTAGGCTGAGAGGTTGTCATTGGCTCAAGGCGGCAGATGAATATGTGTATATGATGTGTATGTTTGCGGCAAGGTCAAACGCGGGAGAAGCTTCCTGGTGCAGAATG
Organism: Podarcis erhardii; assembly: GCF_964252035.2. NCBI lineage: Eukaryota > Metazoa > Chordata > Lepidosauria > Squamata > Lacertidae > Podarcis > Podarcis erhardii. The sequence continues at coordinate 14,487,482 of NC_138509.1, read as the reverse complement.
TCTCTATTTTTATCGGAGAAATGTTGGAGGGAATGCACTCCCAGTCACGCCATAGCACATACCCTCTCTTGGCCTTATCAGGGGCCCTCTCTCATCAGCCCATTTTCACCTCACACCAACTTCCTTTCTCCAGCTCTTCCCTCAGCTATGTTGGCCCTGCACTCCTGCGACCTCAGCCTGCTCTATAACCCAACTTCTGTACCTAAGGCCTATGAGAGGTTCATAACCCCACCAAAGGGGGCATTTCCTCATTTTGAAAGATGCCAAACAGAAAGCGATGGGATAAGTTCCCCGTGAGCGGAAGCGGCCCCCGCAGGGAGCAAAAAGGCTTTTAAAAAGAACTTTCAGGAAGAAAAGTACACGTGGGGAAAGTTTATCTGCTCCCGGGAACCTGGTCCCATGGCGCTTTCAATCGCCCTTGACTCCTTTCTCATTTTGTAGGGATGTAGCACAGGGCTGGCCCAAAACCTTTTGCTTCCTGAGGTGAAAGACAAGATGGCGGCTCTCTTTAGTCAACATACAGAAGCTGACTGGACTGGGAAGTGATTCTTAATTCACTGCTGGCAGTGGGGTAGTATCCTTCACAATGAATGCAGTAGGTTAGCTTGCAGGGGCCAGAATATGTCACATAGGGTACATAGCTCTCTTCCCAGAGGGGAAATAAGAGAAACAGCAAGGCAGCTGCCACCACTGGCACCCAGCATCTGCTGCCTGAGGTGGTTGGTTCACTTTGCCTAATGGTAGGGCTACCCACAATGAAGCATGACTTGAGCTAGGCTATGGGTGCATTGTGTTCAGCCTTCAAAGAGGCTGTCCTGCAATTTGTGACACCTTTATTTCCCAAGCCTAATGGGTGGACCGGGCACTTCTGCAAGGTATTACAAGACTCTTAGCTGTCTATATTTTGCCATGGTTGCCTGTGTCCAGCTAATACTTCATATTGTCTTGGAAGTATAGGGTGAATAAGAACCTGACTGCATTTGATGTTGAAGATTTGTAATCAGATCTCCCAATATTTTTTATTGGCTTCAAAGCAGCAACAAGGGTCTCCTAAGTTGATCTGAGAAGTGAGTGCTGACATAGGCTTGACACTGCACTAAGTTGATACAGCATCAGTCATTCCAGCCATGATTCTTCCCATCATACATGTATAGTAGTTTGGTCCTATGTTGCTAGAACACAGCCATGATAGCTTGGGAAAGCAGGCAAGGTCTTCTCGTTGCATTAATTTATTTGAAATGTGAGCCGCCTTGAGGAATTTGATGCACTGAATGCCAAGATATGCATGCAATAAACAGGAATTAAAATAGCTATAATTTCACATACAGTTGCATTGTACTTCCTTTGTATGCACTTCTGGGTAATGTGGGTGTGATCCTCATGTGAGAATAGCTCATGCAGCTCGCCATAAGGGACATGCATGAGTTCCCCCTTTGTAAATTACTCTCACGGAAGCACACAGACAAAAAAGGAAGAGAAACTCACTTGTGCTTTCTGCCTCAGACTGCAGTCTTTAGTAGACTTGGGGATGCGCAGAAGACAATTGATTTAAATAAACCTAGTTGTGGCTGGCTTTGCACAGGGCACACATCCTATCCTGCTAATATGTGAAGCCGCCCTTGGAATGATGCTCAGTCCGATGCAAACTACCATTCTGCTGCTTACATCGGGCTACAACAACAAGCTCAGCAAGCCTGTCTAATGCCTTTTTTAAATTGGCAGCGCTCAGTCCCCAATTCAGCAGTGGAACTCGAGTGAACACAAGTGAAGCAAGCTGAGAAGTGCTGCCAAGCTTGATCACCAAAAACAATCCCTAACCACTAGTGTTACCCAATCCGCATATCCAAACAAGAAAGGACCTTGAACTGCTGATTCATAACTGTCAAGATTATTCTGAGTGTGAGTTTTAGAGGCCAGGATGGGGTAACTTCAACAGCCCAAACTTTTAACACCCTGACTACATATGACAGTCCAGGTAAAATTATACGAGAAATCTAACAATAAGAGATTAAGGCTGCAGTCCTCTAAACCCTACTGGAATCAGTGGGATTTGCTTCTAAACAGACATGTATAAAACAGATTGCGCTGTAAGACTGCAGTTCTCACTTGACAGCAAGCTTAATTTAGATGAGCGAAATTTATGAGCTAATTCCCTGAATAAATATGCACAGGATCAGGATGCTAAGTAGCAATCTTATGCAGAGACAGTCATTCTTAACGTCACTGAGCACAGGTGCGCCTAACTATGCATAGAACATGACTGTGTGCAGCACAGTTAGCTGGGAGGAAGCCCCACTGGATATACAGGGCTTGCTCTTGAGTAAACATGCATAGGATTGGGTTGCAATACAGTACTACAATCCTAAGCATCTGGTAGGACCTGAAGTCTTTGGGGCATTTCCTTCCGACTAAACATACTGCAACACTGGATCAGCAGGATGTATGAACCAACATACACATCTATATACAGTGGTACCTCGGGTTAAGTATTTAATTCGTTCTAGAGGTCCGTTCTTAACCTGAAACTGTTCTTAACCTGAAGCACCACTTTAGCTAATGGGGCCTCCTGCTGCGGCCACGACGCTGCGGCACGATTTCTGTTCTCATCCTGAAGCAAAGTTCTTAACCCGAGGTAATATTTCTGGGTTAGCGGAGTCTGTAACCTGAAGCGTATGTAACCCGAGGTACCACTGTAATAGTTGGGAAAGTGATCAAGCAGAATCACCTTTTCCACCCGTGAAACAGCCGGGGGTCTAATTCCCACCTGATCTGCATCGATTTGGTGAGATTGGTCAAAGCGCACTTTTAGGGCTTCTATTCCCGAGGTCAAACTGACCAAGCAGCCGGGTCTGGGCTGGAGAAAGGAAACACGGGGCCCGTCCAAGCCACCAAGGCTTTCCGAGGTCCTCGGGGTGGCCACCAGTTTTTTCGGTTAAGGAAGGCGCCTCAAACTTAAGATCGCAGAGCCCGACTCGTGCTTCTCCCCCCCTCCCTCTACAAGGCGGTCTGTAGGGCGGCGAAGGGAGCTTGTGAACCCCCAGGCGGCTCTGCCTAAGCCCCCTTCGCCGGGGTAGGGAGGCGTCCGGAGAGGCGCCTCCGGCTTTGCGCGCCACGGAAAGCGCACTTACCTGGAGCCGCCGCCGCCGCCGCCATGCCGGACTTCTTGGCCTCGGGGAAGCCGAGCTCCGGCCGGCAGCCAGAGGAGGAAAACCGACGGGGCTCCCGCTAATCGCGCGGGGCGCCTGGCCCCGTCGGCGCTGCGGGACAGAGAGAGGGAGAGAGAGAGAGAAGCGGAAGGGCTGGCTCCCTGCGCGCCTCTGCAAGAGTCTGGCTGAGGGCGGAGACCACTTCCCCCAGTTCCACTTTCTCCTGCACGAAAGTAAATGGGGGGGTGGGAGCCAACCGCTTCTCGGGGGGGGGGGTGGGAGATTCCCCGCTGTGGTATATCACCCTGACGTCCACTGAGAAGGATGGATTTTTAATTTAATTTAATTTTTTAAAACATAGCCCGGGGAAATAGACCCCTGCCTTGCGTTACCAGACACTAGTAATATGCAAAACAAAACTAGAACATCCTTCCCCCCCCCGGTGTGGAAAAGTCTGGGCTATGCTATTCTTGATGCGTGGGGGTTTCATACCTGACTTTATGAAGGAGGTGTTACAACACCCCTAATAAAAGGGACAGGTTATCCTATCAGACCGAACACACACCTTTACCTGTGGTTGATTTTGGTCTTGGAAAGGCAGTGCCCATCGTTGGCCATCTCTGAGCAATGCACTCAAAAGGGTGTTTATTTATTTGATTTATAGACCACCTTTTATCCAAAGTTGCCAGGGCAGTGTACAACATTATTCTAATTTATGGAGCCTAATAATAATAAAATAATAATGCAGAGCACGAGAATAACAGGCCATAGATTATTTAAGGGCCAAATGCCTGGGTAAAGAGGAGCGTTTTCACTTGGCATCTAAAGATATGTAGTGAATGTGCCAGAAGAGCCTCCCTAGGGGTAGCATTCCACAATCAGGGAGCCACCACTAAAAAGGCCCATTCTTGTGTTGCCGCCGCCCCCTCTCAGGGAGGAAGGACATAGAGAAAGGCCTTGGATGGCAAACACAGGGTCTGGGTTGATTTGTGTGAGAAAAGGAGGTCCTTAATGTATTGATGTTCAGAGCCATGTAAGGCTTTATAGGTCGGCACCAGCAGTTTTAATTGGGCCCGTTAAATAACTGGCAGGCAGTGCTGATTTTTGTTACAATTATATTCACTAAGCATTTAGAGGCAAACTGCTTTGATATTTTTTCTACAAACAAGAGATATATAAATTTTATGCAACAAATGAATTGAATTGAATTTGAAATTTCTGAAACAATATGAGAAATAAGGCATCCTTTGAAATTTACACTTATCCATATTTTGCATTGCGTTTCTCCAACCAACCAAAGTTTAAAAAATGGGATATAAAGTGAAAATAACATACAAAAAATGCACTATATAGGGGGGAATTGCTTGTAAAAATGTGCACATTAATCAAAACTTATGAATATTTAATCACAAATTGCAACAGAAATGTGAAGAACTGAATTTTAGATCAGAAAAATGAGAACCCAAGAGACCAAGATTGAAAAATCCTTCAATCCCCAGATCATTTGTGCTATGCTCCAGATCTCATGCCCTCTTGACATGACTTTTTTTTCTTTGCTTATTACACTTTTGGGCACAGTGCCAGGGAGACAGACCCCCTTCAAAGGTAAAGGTAAAGGTACCCCTGCCCGTACGGGCCAGTCTTGACAGACTCTAGGGTTGTGCGCTCATCTCACTCTAGAGGCCGGGAGCCAGCGCTGTCCGCAGACACTTCTGGGTCACGTGGCCAGCGTGACAAGCTGCATCTGGCGAGCCAGCGCAGCACATGGAACGCCGTTTACCTTCCCGCTAGTAAGCGGTCCCTATTTATCTACTTGCACCCGGGGGTGCTTTCGAACTGCTAGGTTGGCAGGTGCTGGGACCGAGCGACGGGAGCGCACCCCGCCGCGGGGATTCGAACCGCCGACCTTCCGATCGGCAAGTCCTAGGCGCTGAGGCTTTTACCCACAGCGCCACCCGCGTCCCCACCCCCTTCAAACTACCACCTTAATTTGCTCAGATACCTAGATTTGCATATATAGTGTATATACAAATTTGTTTCATGAGGCAGTGCTCCCAAGTCTTAAGTACCTAGCAATGTCCTTGATGTGAAACAGCCCATTGTATTCCTGCTTTAAAATGCTCTTATTTTCACAATCCTTGATGGGTGAGGAATACCTGTTTCTTCTGTAAATCCTTCTGTCTGATACTACTTTTCTTTCTTCCTTCCATGCTGGTCTGGTGCCCTATACTAACCCATAGGATAATAATAAGAGCTTGTTTTAGTGGTTCCCAGCCTAACCTAACAATTGGGCCAGTCTGTTACAATGCAGTGGTATACATGCTTACTTAGGAGTAAGTTCCCTATGATCCACCTACCATACTTCTGTAAACATGCACAGGGTTATGCTATGAGTCTTTTGCAGCCCAAGCATTACACAAATGAATTTCACGGAGTCCAGCAGGACTTACTATTATTATGTATTGTTAGATACAAAAAAATTGTTGCTTTATCTTGCCCACGGCAACACAAAGCAACTTACAATAAACAGACAGACAATATACCCCATATCGTTATGTTGAAAACAAGAGGAAAGAGAAATACAATAAAAACATCCCATCCATTTTCTCTCATATAAGCCTCAGTTGTTGTGAACAAAATTTCTAAGTCATATTAAGCGAAGAATTGTCAGACTAGAACCTGGGAGCTCTGGATTCAAATTCCAACTCAGTAACAAAGCCCGCTGGGTAGCCTTGGGCCAGTCACTGTCTCTCAGCCTAACCTACTTCATGGGGTTATTGTGAGACTAGTATGGAGACAGGGAGACATTACCCTAGGTTCCTTGGTGGATTATAAATACAGTGGTACCTCAGGTTACAGACGCTTCAGGTTACAGACTCTGCTAACCCAGAAATAGTACCTCGGGTTAAGAACTTTGCTTCAGGATGAGAACAGAAATCGTGTGGCGGCAGTGCAGCGGCAGCAGCAGGAGGCCCCAATAGCTAAAGTGGTGCTTCAGGTTAAGAACAATTTCAGGTTAAGAACAGACCTCCAGAACGAATTAAGTTCTTAACCTGAAGTACCTCTTTTCAGTCAGAACTCAGCAGAACTCAGTTCTGGCATCTCTCAGGTGGGCGCCATTGCCATTATAAGAGAACATGGAAGGCATTCATGGTGAGTTCCGGCACCTATTTTTCTAGAAAAATAGTGCTGAATAGAATATAAATAAGTAAATAATCTGCCATATGCACTTCTCAACATGGGTGTAGCCAGGGGGGGTGCAGTGAGGGGCAGCTGCCCCCCCCCCCAATCAAGTAAATAAATAGAAATACTTAACTAACTGACCAATTGTATCACAGATAACTCAGTTCTGCCCCCCTAACATAGTGCCTACCCCCTGTAAAATAAATCTTGGTTACACCCATGCTTCTCAACACATATAAGTGTTTAGTTCTGCCATCTCCCAACCTAATTTTGAGAATGATAAAGGCGCTTAGCATTATCTGCAGCCAATATTCCTTGGAATGTCTGTCGCTTTAAACCAGTTTAACTCTGGTTTTTGCTCTGGTTCGCGCATCAGTGTAAGAAAGAGCATTGCTAACCACATCAGAAGTCCTTCGAGTTAAGGACTCCCGCGGCACAGATTTTCCCTTTGGGCTACCATTGAAACCCTCACGGGAGCTCGCCACCTACCGCCTTTTCCAAGGTAAAGAAAGAAGTAGTCAACGTGTCGGCCGCCAGGTGTTCCTGGACTACATTTCCCATCATCCCTGGCGATATGAACTATGCTTGCTGAACATGCTATATCCATCTATGCACAAACAGTTCAATGGTCGTCTTATATTCTCGCGTAGCAAACAAATAACTAAATAAGTACCGTGGGCTCGACAACCGAAACATTCACTTCTGAAATCAAGACGCTTTGAACTTCCCAATCGTTTACGCGCTGCGTAAAAATCCCACCGCGTCGGCGCAAAAACCCCAAAGGTTGCGCCAAGCCGCTGGCGGAGCTGCTTTTTTTTATAAGTAATAATAATAAAAATAATGTGCCCAGTTAAAACCCCAAGATGCCAGACGTCTCCCAAAATAAGGGGACGCCAGCTCTCGCTTTGGTTAGAGTAACGGGGAGCGAGAGCGAAAAGTCGATTGAATTTTGCGCGGTGTCCCTTGATACTTTTTCCTATCTGTATGTTTTTTTTTTGGGGGGGGTTGTTGTTGTTGTTGTTGTTGTTAACGGGAGCCACTGCTTTTCAAATAAATAAAAAAAAACGAGAATGTGTGCTCTTGTGCACGCGCACGCTCGCGTGTCCGCGCGCGGCTTTTTTTTTTTGTTAAATATCCGGCGCCGGGCTCCCGCTTCCTTTTCCGGCGGCGACATGGCGAAGGCGCGCGTGGTGCCGAGCGACTTGTTCCCGCTGGTCTTCGCCTTCCTGCAAGAAAACCATTTCGAGGGGGCGGCGCGGGCTTTCGGGAAAGCTGCCGGCGTGGTGAGTGGAGGGGCAACGCGGGGGGGGGGGACTGTTGCTTTTCTTGGGGGGGGGGTTGGCGGCGCGTGCGCGAGTCTGTGCGCAACTGGAGGCGACAGGGATGCATGAAATCCCTGGAGAAGGGAGAGGGGTCTCGGGGGTCAAGCCTCTTTCCCCGCCAGCAGTGTGCCATAACCCCCAACATTTATCCGATGAAAATATGGAGGTCCCAAGGGGAGGTCTCCCCAGGTGAGGTGGGGGGGGACTCCATATTTGGAGGTCAGGGTTCAGATCCTGAACTGAAGGGGCTTTTTGGGGGGCGTGATGGCAGTTGCAAAGGGAAAACAGTTGGAGGGGAGCCTCCTCCCGTCTCAAGGCAGCAGATGTTTCTCCTCTCCGCGCACGTGGGGGCTAGGGGACGTTTGAGTTTTTGCAACTTCCGCCTTTCCAGAACGAGGGGCGCGAAACATTGTCACGTGGCTGGGGAAGCCAAAGGTGTGTTGGGGTTAAATTAAGAGAATTTAGTTGGCTTGGTCAGTAGAACGTGTGCAAAGTGGCGTAGAGTCGTTAAATCTGTTGCCAAGTACAGGGGTGCCTCGGGTTAAGTACTTAATTCGTTCTGGAGGTCCATTCTTAATCTGAAACTGTTCTTAACCTGAAGCACCACTTTAGCTAATGGGGCCTCCTGCTGCTGCCCTGCTGCCGGAGCACGATTTCTGTTCTCATCCTGAAGCAAAAAAATAATACCTGAGGTAATATTTCTGGGTTAGCGGAGTCTGTAACCTGAAGCATATGCAACCTGAAGCATATGTAACCCGAGGTACCACTGTACTTGGCAGTTCTATTCCATATTCATATTACTTTTATCATTCACCTGGCATTTTCAGAAGGTGAAATTAAAATTGTTTTTCTGAAAACAGTTATGTGCTTGGTAGACTTCCCAAGCTAGATGTTGTCCATTCACAAAAGCAATAGCAGATTTGAATCCCGCACAACCAGAAACATGCTTTTAAGGCCCCTCATTGAATAAATTCACAGAAATTAAGTTTCACCCCCTAAAATGACATGCCCTAATGTGGGATGGAGGTGATCTGTGGGCTTCTGTGGAAGTTAGATAATTGTTATTTATACATTAAATTTCTATACCACCCTTCATCTGAGTACCACAAAGTTTTACAAAGCAATCTTTAAGGCACCATGTATATGAGGGAGTGGTAAGTAATTGATAAAGGAGGAAGGAAATGTGCTGATGGACTGGGGCAAAGTGCATTTACTTTGAGGGGCTGTTGGGTTTGTGGGTGGGGGTAGGGAGAGTGGATTATTGAGGATGGGCGAAAGCGCCTGAAGAGCCCAAGGTGTTGGCAGCAGGAGGCTCCAAAATTCACAGCACATGGTGCTTGCTTGCAAGGAGGGCAGACTGGTCCCCCCCCCAAAAGCATCACAACTTACTGTCAAAAAGGTCCCCCCCCCCCGTATTTTATTATTTTTGCATTGTTTTCATTTCAGACAAAACAAGACCCCAATGCCGCTTCTCTCCTTGATGTCTTCAACTACTGGCTGAAGTAAGTAGTGTAGTTTTTCAGAGAGACTTGCTGCCTGTTGGTTCCAAGCAATTTTTCATTGGTTACCTGTTTGTTTGTTTTAGTAAAGCTGTTCATTGTCAGTCTCTCTCTCCCTCACTGGATGCCAAACTAGGAATATGAGTGTGGGTAGCTGAGGCAAGTCCAGAGTCTGGTGAATCAGACTCAGGACTTGCCTATAAAAAATGCTTCACAAATTGGAATAACACCAAGTAAATGGGATGGTAATGAAGGAGTATGAATTCTTTGACATCATCAGTGCCTCAAAGGAAGTCCTAACATAGGTCTAGCCTATGTTTGATTGGTTTCATCGTGTGGTTTTCTAAAGCTGTTCTAACTTGTCTCCATTGCTCCTAATGCATTGCTAAGCTTAAGCAGCCACACAGGCCCTGCTATAAAGCAGGAATTCAGGGGAGGGGGCGGAATGCCATATTTATAGCAATGCCAGAATGCAGATGGAAATTTGCAGACTGGCTGTGGGTGATCCACAAAGCACACATGGTGAGGTAATAAATATTAAAAGTCAACGGGACTACTTAAGAATAAATGTGCACAGCTGGATGTTTATGGTAAAATATCATACATGAAATGTTTATCAAACGTATTATTTTCCCCAAGAAATGTTTGCTACACCAGTTGATTCACTGGTGCCATTAATCTCATAGGAGATACTTTTCAAAGGCACATTATTCTTTGCCATCTTTATCCACATGAAGACAGGGGATGAATATGTATGTATGGATGGATTGATTGATTGATTGATTGATTGCATTTGTATGCATCTATCATGGATCATCAGGAGGTCTCCTATTCAGACAATGACCAGATCCAGCTGCTGCATATGTCTTCAGATCCTGCCCTGGGATCAGAGGAGAACCACATGTTCTTCTTTTAAACTGGTTCTGTTGACCTTGGCAAATCTAAATCCAACTGCCGAGGGATGAGAGCCACCAAAGAAAATGTAGTGTGTACATCACCTCTCAATATTGGGACAAATATATATGCCCATGCATTCTCTTTATTTGTCCTGGGTTGCTTTGTGAGAAAACTTCGTTGCAAAAGTAAGCTAAGTGTACCAATTCTCAAGCATTGGGGTGGGGTGGGGGGGGTTTTCACATTGCGCCTGTGCAAATGGATGTGGTTCTGCACATCCTGTTATTTGTGTGTGCCTGATGCACGTGTTTTTATCACGCAGCAGTGTAGCAGGGAGTGTTAATTTTTTTTAATTATTTTTTTAAATGATATTTATTAAATTTTCAACAATTACAAAAAAATATGAACATACCACGTTGAACAAAAACCAAGCAACACACCACAATATAAAAAAGAAGAAAAAACCCCAGAAAAATAAAACCCATTAAACAAAAACAAAATTAGAAAAAAAGAAAAAGCATCATATCTCCTTTCTATTCTTTCATTAGCTTGTTTCCTTGACCTCCTCACACCTCCCTTTTTTGTATTCTAGATCAGTTATCCATTTCAGCAAATCCTTTCCCTCTTTTTTAAAATTTTAGTCCTGTAATTTATCTTAATATAATGTAACTTTACTTTTCCTCCTTTCACCAATTAACAGTCAGTTATTCCCAACTCCTTTATATCATTCCTGCTAAAATAATATAATCATATAAAATCATATAATAATCATTCCAACATCCTTCTAACAATTATTAATTTTACAATGTTTCTGCTAAAAAATTGCGTTACTTTATTTAACCTTATCTTACCGTAAAACACCTTGAGGCTTAAAACTTAATGCTTATTTATACATAATTCCTTATATCATTTCTACTGAAGCCAGACAGTTTCATTCCAACATTTTCCCTAATATTTTAATCGTTAGCATGGACCAGTTTAAAATGCAGTTTCCCCTCCCCCCAAAACGTGCAGTTCCTGTTTGTGCATACTTGAGAAATCAGGAGTAACACCCGCCCACCCATGTGGATATGGAGTTACCACTACAGTGGTACCTCAGGTTACATACGCTTCAGGTTACGGACTCCGCTAACCCCGAAATATTACCTCGGGTTAAGAACTTTGCTTCAGGATGAGAACTGAAATCGTGCTCCGGCAGCACAGCAGCAGCAGGAAGCGCCATTAGCTAAAGTGGTGCTTCAGGTTAAGAACAGTTTCAGGTTAAGAACAGACCTCCGGAACGAATTAAGTTCTTAACCTGAGGTACCACTGTATTTGCGAGGGGAGGGAAGTCTGTTCAGCACTGATGCGAAGACACCCACCCTGATATCCAGGGAGTTCTGCGGTGCTCAGAAGACGGTAACAGGACCTTCTTGGTTATTCTAGATGTTGAACCAAAGCCAAGAATGAAAGGATTCCTCTCTCTCAGACAAAGTAGGTACACTGTGGTAGCCAACAATGCAGTCCTACCCATGCCTACAAGGAAGTAAACCAAATTCAGTTCAACAGATCTTGCTGGATCCTAAAACGACTATAGTTATACCTCATCCCATCTTCCTTCAGCCAGTCCTGCATTCCTTTTTGGCTGCTGTTTCTTCTTGCCTATCTTTCCCCCCACAAGATGGAGCTTTTGATTCATTAGTGAAGGAGCTAGGAGAGAGGATTTAAAAACTAAATACCGGTTGTGAGAAACCACACGAGGGGGCAGTGCTGTTGTGCTTGAATCCTGCTTGCAGGTTTCCCCACAGACACTTGGTTGGCCATTGTCAGAAGTGGGTGCTGGACTAGACGGGCCATTGGCCTAAGTAATCCAGCAGCTTCGGCTTGTGTTCTTAGGGACAGAAAACTTAATACTGTTGCCTTTCTACCAGCACCTGAGGTCACAGACGAACCTCACAGACAGCTCAGTTACACAGTAGTGACTGTGATGTTTTCTTTTAGGTCGCCTGAAGCCAAAAAAAGACAAGCTGTTCCCAATGGCCCACCAGCGAAGAAGGCAAAGAAAGAATCTTCATCCAGTTCTGACAGCTCCAGTGAAGATGAGAAGCCTCCAGCTAAAAAACTAGGTAAATTAAGCTAGTTTCCTCCAGTATACAGATACAGTGGTGCCTCGCAAGACGAAATTAATCCGTTCCGTGAGGCTCTTCGTATAGCGGTTTTTTCGTCTTGCGAAGCAAGCCCATTGACAGCGGATTAGCGCTATTAGTGGTTTAGCGGCTTTTAGCGGATCAGCTGATAAGCAGCTTAGCGGCTTAGGGAAAGGGGGGAAAAACCCGCAGGAACTCGCAAGACATTTTCGTCTTGCGAAGCAAGCCCATAGGGAAATTCGTTTTGCGAAGCGCCTCCAAAACGGAAAACCCTTTCGTCTAGGGGGTTTTCCGTCTTGCGAGGCGTTCGTCTTGCGGGGCACCACTGTAAGGTGCTTCATTCTTGGGTGTTGATTTTGCTTCTGTAAGGAGTAGCCCAGTTGCATCACTTGTGTGTGGAAACGCCTTTCTCCTCCCATTACTTCTGTCCACATTTGGATACGGGTCACTGGCTCCTTGAACAATCCAGAGCAAATAAGTTATTCAGCGCCCTTGAGTAAAGGTTCCATCAGCCACTATACCGTAATGTTTATCATAAACATAACTCAAAGCAGTTGGAAGTCCATGGCCAAAGAATATAGGTAAGGGGGGCTATAGTAGCTTTAAGGAGTCCTACTCAGCAAGTGGGGGAAAATATGGAAATCACGTAAATGCACGTGAAGGTTTTTTGGGGGGAGAAAACAAAATGCAACCCAAACTGAGGGGTGTGTTTTACACGACTGATATTAAAACTAACACATGCAGATGTTTGCAAGCATAGCTTTGTTTTAGGGTTAAAGTAATCTGTTCATAGGGTGGGAAGAAGTGGTGGTGGGGTTTTTGTGTGGTTTTTTTTTTTGATGGGGTGCTCTTTGCAATAGCAACTTTTGCTGACTGCTGTCTGCCATTAAGATAAAAAAGATGGGGCTATATTCCTTTCTAAATAACTCAGTGTTTTCTTTTTCTCCCCACCCCAAATCTAGCAGCCAAGGCTGCTGCTGTAACCAAAGTGCCGGCAAAGGCAGCTCCTGAGAGCAGCAGTGATGATTCCAGCGACTCTTCCGATTCAGAGCAAGAGAAGAAGTCGCCAGCAAAGGTGAGATTCTTGCCCTTGCTCCTCCTCTACGTCTGGAAAAGTCCTAAAGATGCCCTGAAAGCTACAAAACATGGAAACTCATATGTCTCTGTGAGCTGGCCAGCCCTGGTTTTTTTATTATTAGTGTTCTTAATAACAATGACATTCTTGTTTAGGAAAGAAAATAACGTGAAGGCGAAAAATGATTACCATGCCCCTAAGATTTATGCTTGGTCGCTTACAAAGAACTCTCAACCTTTATCCAAAACATTTAAAACATGGTGGCAGATAATTTTGGATATTGGGTGGAAGTAAAGGCCAGGACACGACGTCAGTGGAAATGAGGGTCATTCTGGAAAGGGTTTGCTAAAAAAAAAAATTGTGCTGTAAGAAATGGTTTTTAAAGGAATCGAGGGGAACCAACCGAAGTTGTGATGCCCTGTTCTCCTCCAGGGAAACTTTACTGAACAGACTATTTCCAAAGGTATTCTAGGGAACCCTGTGATTCCTCCGTAAAATCAGTAATGGTGGCAATCTTCTCTGAAAGGCAGTGAGGCCACCATTGTTCATCTTAACCTGCAATGCATAGGGGCAGAAATATGTGCTGTATATTCTAAACTGCCCTCTTGGTTCATATGGAACAGTGGTGGGGTCCAATAGTGGCCAGCGCTCTACATAAAATAAGCATGCACACTAGAACTTTTCCTGGAATCCTCTGCTATGGGTCTCCTGGTTGTTCCAAGTGTCTAGGAGTCCCTTGGTGGGTATGGATTTATTGAATCTATAATTCTGAAAGTGCTGGTTTTGAATATACTCTGTACATAGTTTGAGGGTGGAATGTTTTAAAATATGAACATGGAATAATAGAGGCGTTAAATCAGGGTTTCCCAAAGTTGGGCCTCCAGCAGTTTTTGGACTACAATTCCCATCATCCATGACGACTGGTCCCGCTAGCGAGGGATGATGGGAGTTGTAGTCTAGAAACAGCTGGGGACCCAGCTTTGGTAAACTGTGTTAAATGGTGGCCATGGGCTCTTATGAAAGCGTATTGGACTCCATCCTCCAGGCTTCTGACATGTATTTGTAACTTATTCATGAAGTTGCCAGCAAATGTACCATAGAGCAGAGAAGGGTGGAGCGCTCCTCTGCTATGACACTGGACTGGTAACATTCACATGCTTTGCTTCCCTGGGAAAACATAGAATGGGTTGATGTTGTGTGAAAAGCAGAATGGGCATTTGAGCATTTAGGCCAAGCAAGGCTGCACTCCAACTGTGCTGGTCCTGTGGGATAACCGAGAGGCGAGGTCCAAGTCCAGTCCGAGGTCGAAGGTGCAACATGGAGGTAGTCCATAAAAGCTGAAGCTGGGAGCAGGGCAGGGAGTCGGGTGAGGTCAGGAACTCTGGCAGAAAAGCAGGACAGGGTGCAGGCAGGAACTGGCTACCAACAACGTTGCTCCCGCAACTTGGGACTGGGGCTGGCTAGCTTTTATCTGCCCCAAGGCACAGGGTGGCCCCGATCCTCAGGTGACTCGCCTCTCCTGGCCTGGAGGCAAGCACTCCTCCTGCGGGAACTTAGTTCCCTCCGCCTCTCTGCCCTGAGCCTCTGCAGCTCAGGAGAGGCTGGAGGGTTACCGGACCCAGAGGCAACCTCAGCTTCCTCTGACGGGGCTGAGAGTGGAGCACCTGCAGGCAATGGGTTCTTCATCACCTCAGGAGCCAGAGCAGACTTAGCTGGTGCCTGCACCTGAGGATCCAGCACAGGTGAGGACCCTTCAGGCTCAAGCCCCAGCCACGGCTCAGCTGGTTCTGGAGGCGGGGAATCCTATGCAGGCTGGGATTCCTCAGGTTCAGCATCCGAGTCCGAATCCCAGGCCATCACACCAACTTTTGCTGAAGACAGGGTTATAGTCAACTAAATATTACGTAAAATATTACTAAAGTAATGTGACTTGTGGTGTTTACTGACTTCTCTCGTTAGAAGGGAACAGGTCTCCCGGTTAAGAAAGCTATCGTGAAAACAAAACCGCAGAAGAAACCCAGCAGTTCTAGTTCAGATTCAAGTAGCTCAGAAGATGAAGCTCCCAAAAAGCAGCAGCCAAAGCCAGCTTCTAAACCAGGTAACTCACCTGCGTTAGTGCAGAAAACCAAAATGCAGTTAACAAGTTCTCACAGGGGAGCTCTGAAAGGATTTTGTGGCTCTTGAGTTCATTGAATTACGTGTAAAACCAGAGTTTTGTTCTGTAGACGCAGCTGACTTTTTTCTGTTGCTTCTAAGTTTAGATCGTTTCACAGACGAGAGATACATAGGGCTGTCTTTGAAATGGTTTAGGAGTTCCACCTGGTCCAAGGGAGAGCTGCAAGTTTAACTGGGAGGGTGAATCAATCATGTTATGCCAGGATCATACCAACTCAGCTGCCCCAGCTCCCATTGTGTTTCTGGGCCCAATCCAGAGTGCTAGTTTTAACCTTTAGAGCCCTTAATGGCTTGGAATCGGGATACCTGAAATACCACGTTCTGTGTCACACATACTTGCCGAAACAGTGAGATCTTCACAGGCCCTACCACAGATGCCTCAGCCAGGTGATGGGCGAATATTGGGAACAGTGCCTACTAAGTGGTGGCACCATAGTTGCGGAATGCCCTTGCCCACAGAGGCTTATCTGGCGCCGACTTTATGGTAATTTTTGCATCAGGCGAAGACTTAACTCTTTTTTGTTCTCTCGGGCTTTTAAAAAAATCTCATTTTAACAAAGAGCTCATGTTCCGAACCACGGTTTATGTGCTGTGTGTTTTTGAGACTGGCTTTTATTTTCTCTGCTGGAAATGTTTCTGCTGCACCTGTTCTAGGTTACTGTGTTGTTGTAGAAAAGTAAAAGTTACAAAAGTTTTTTAAAAAGCCATTCATATCCAAAACACTGAAAACAGGGATAAAGCCTGGACAATATGAATTTCCTTTTCTAGACCTCAGGCCTGATGCAATACTGAAGACCCTCCCTCCTTTATGATAGCTCAGTTGGTAGAGAATTAGACTCTTAATCTCAGGGTCATGGGTTTCAGCAAAAGATTTCTGCATTGCGGGAAGTTGGACTAGATGATTCCTATTGTCCCTCCCATGTATCTGATTCTATGAATATATAATACTTAACGTGCTCAGAACAACAGTGGGGGTTTTTAACGGCATGATACCAACTCGTTAAGCCAAGTACAAAGAAATATGAATCCTCTTTAAAGTAAACTAAACTAATCTTGCTGAAAACAATAGAAAATGATGTTCACTGTTTTGGATCGTTAAACATATCATACCGTACAGGCCAACAAATTGAACTTGGGAAAGGGGGGGTAAAAATTATTGTAGCGCTATGCATATGCAATAGCTGGATTCGAGCTTTCTAATTTCCTCCGTGCATCAAATATTATTTGCTTTCGCAATCAGCAGCAAAAGTCACCAAAGTGACGCCCAAAATTAAAATTACCAATGGCAAAGCGGAAAGTAGCAGTGGCAGCAGCAGCAGCAGTGAGGATTCTGATGCAGAAAAGGGTCCACCTGCGAAGGTAAGCAATAGATCTTTGTATGGTGGCTAGAATTGCTAAGGCTTGTCTTTTCTGTATTTCTTGTTTGGAGGGAACTCAGTTACACTAAAGCATGGGAACTAGGCAAGCATACTTGGGGTGGAGCCTTCAGATGAGTTCTGCGGCCTATTTACACTCGGAGCACTCAAGACTTCATATGCTATTTTCGCAATCCTCTACTCAAGTCTGTCTTAGACTTGTGGCGCACATGTCCGCTCCAAAATTCAACTTAGGAACTCCTCTGAGTTCAGACAGACTTACTCTCAGATTAAGCGTGCAAAGGATTGCAGACGTAATCTTCCAGCTGTTCCCCGTGAACATGGAGAAAGTCAAAAATTTCTCTTGACTTTTATATTTTCTCCTTGCGCCCCAGAATTTCTCAGCTGATACTGTGCCTCTACTGTATTTGTATTGTGACTCCCCCAAAAATATTTTTTTGAATAAATTTTGTTAGGATTTATAAAAAGAAATCCAAAGCTTAACATCAAATGTCTCTTTTTAATCCAAAACTAAAACATTGATTTAAATGCAATAAAAAGATAGGGGGGAAAGAGAGAAGAAGGAAAACAGGGAAAGTAGAAAGAGAAAGGAAGAAGAAGAAGAAAATAGTTCAGATGTGGCTGCCCTTATTTTTATACGTTCCTCAATGCTTGCTCTGTTCTATATCATAATTCCCATAGATAGGAGTGTTGCAGTAAACCATAGCTTTGACTTTCAATGGGGTTTTGATGAAGTTCCTCACAGAAGGCTTTTAAGAGAACCTAGTTGATATGTGGCAAAAAGATAGATCCTTTTTATAGGTAACTGTTTAAAAATAGGAAACAAGAAGTAGGAATGATTGATTGACCATTCTAGGGAAGTGATTGGAAGAGCCCTCTGCCCCGCCCCAGTTTTCTATATTTAAATTGGTGCTATTTAGCAAACCATGCAAACAACAAGGTAGCAATGTTTTCAGATTACACCAAATTATTACGTTTTTGTATACGCTGGAAGCCGCCCAGAGTGGCTGGGGCAACCCAGTCAGATGGGCAGGGTAGAAATAATAAAATAATTGTTGTTGGTGCTGTTGTTATTGCTGAAGGAATCTCAAGCAGAGTTTGATGAGCTCCAAAAGCATCAAAACTGAAAACAGGATGACAGTTGAGAGAGTGCAAAGTAACGTACTCTGGGACAAAAATAACTAACTTCTGATACTGATTGATTAGCTGCGTCTATCCAGAGACATTCTCATGCTCTATTGGCCAGTTAAAGAGTAATGAGTAAGTTCACTGGGAGAGGAGAGAGATTCAGTATTCCATTCGCAGCAGAAAAGGCAAGTTCCATGTTGGGAAATGGACTGAAAATCACAGGGCAAGCTTCCTAAATTAATATAGAAATCGGATGCAGTCAGATTTAGATTACTATGGCAAGACCTTTTTCTTTTTTTTTAAGTTATGGATATAAAGGGCAGCCAGTGATCCAGTTCTATGTGTTTTCACTAGGAATGACCTGCTGAGATCAGTGAGGCTTCCAAGTAACTGGAGGACAGTAACCTCAAACTTGGCATTTGTAGCACTTATTCCTTTTTGCATGAGATCTAAGTCTGCAGCTCTTAAGCACAGTCCTTGCTATAATCAAAATGATTGATCCGTATGGTGGGAAAGGAACCGTTTCACAGGGTTATCTCCTCATCTGCAACATGGAAAATGGTCTATTATGCATTCATATAGTTCAGGAAGTATTTCTGGTGTGATTCAGTAATGCTAGCCTGGTGTAAATAGTAAGCAGGTGATGCTGTTAAGAAGAACATACATGTAGAAGCAGCTGGAGCGCTTCAAAGCTTGTGGCAGCTTAAAAGTATTAGCGGTAAGATAATGCCACATTATTCTGCCTCTTGCATTGCTGCGTCATTTTACATTGCTTACGAAGAAAGAGAGAAAAGGAATGAGCTGGTTTTCATTTTCCATCCTCTTTTGACTCCTGGTATGTAGTCCAGTCCTCCTAGACAGCTACTTTATTCATCTGACAAATTAGACTCTAGCCCCACAAAACTTATGAAACAATACGTTTGTTGGCCTTTAAAGAATATCCGTATGACTTCTTCCTGCAAGAGTCTTTAACTATCCCTCTGGAATAAATTCTCTTTTAATAGCCTTTCATGTCTCCGGCTTGTATTTGAGTTGTGTGCCTGGTAGGGTAGCAAATGGTTAGCTTTGGATTGTAATTGCTCTTCAAACTTCACCCTTAATGAATGGGCAACGGTGGGTCATCTTCTCCCCTGTAATAAGAGCGAGCCAAAGAAAACTCCGCAGTCCAAACCTGAAGGTGCTCGTCTACCCACAAAGAAGCAAAGCAGCAGCAGCAGCAGCAGCAGTGATGATTCTTCTGACAGTTCGGCAAGTGGGAAGCCAGTGTCAAAGCCCAAGGCAGGTGAGTTGCTGGCGGATGCTTAAAATCCACCCTGAAGCTCCAGTTAATTCCAGAGCAGCGCCACAAGATTATTAAATGGGACGGGGCATTTTGACCAGGTTATTATGCCAATGCTAACATACCCATCAGGGAGAGAGGACCCTGGTAACAGAATAGCATTTCCAGGGAAGTTTACCCTCCTTGTGTTCTTTTGAAGACCTTTCTCAATAGTTTTTGTAATTTTAAATCATGTGTAATTATAAATCACCCAGGGAGTGCACCATGTTTTGTGAGTGCTGTGTCGCTGTTGGTATTTTGACTTAATGGCTTTATATCTCATTTCGTATTTTATAATTCTTTTTGGGGGGGAATAAATATTATTAGGATTTCTAAAGAGAAATATAAAGCTTAATATCAAATATCCCCTAAATATTGATCTAAAACATTGATCTAAATACAGTAAGAACATAGAAAAAGAGTGAAAAAGAAAAGCAGGAAAAATTATTATTGTCCATGCCGGGTCGGTCAACCTTTGCTACTGTGTCCTTTCTTTTAGCAGATCAAGATGGTCAGCAAAAACTGTGAGGTTTTTAGCGGGGGCAATTAGAATAGGATCTATTGTTTGATTATTGGTCTAAACCCCCAAAATGTACCGTATTTTTCCCTCTATAACACGCAGATTTTTTCTCCTAAAAAGGAAGGGGAAATGTCTGTGCGTGTTATAGAGCGAATGTGTGGTCCCTGGAGCCGAAAAAGCAGGCAAAAATCAAATCGCGAAGTGGCTGCTTTCCTGCATTCTGCCTCAGGGTCTTACTGCCCACCCTCCTCTGTTTCGTTGCTGTGTTTGCTGAAACGGAACAAAGAGCAGGGAAAGCCCCTCCCCTCCAGGCAAGCTCCGGTGCTGCTGGGGGAGAGGGAGAGAGAGGGGGGAGGGAGAGAGAGGGAGGGAGGGAGAGAGACAGAGACAGAGACAGAGACAGAGACAGAGACAGAGACAGAGACAGAGACAGAGACAGAGATGGCTGGCTTGGGTGGGGGGAAACTTTTGCCTTTCTTTCCTCCAACCCGTTAAATCCCTCTCCTGCATTCTTAGCCAGCTGCTTCTCTGCACACCCCTCTAATGTCCCTTCTTTGTTTTTCCTTCGCTCCCCACTTAAAATGTGGTTACAAAGCATAGATCCACATGGATCCTCAGGATCTTTGCATTGGGTCACCCCAAATTCACCATCAGATCACATAGCATGTCCATGGCTACAGCCTGCACCAAAAAAATCACGCACCCACTGTTGCCTGGGGCTGCAATGGTGCAAAAATGTGGTTACAAAGCATGGATCCACAGGGATTCTCAGGATCTTTGCATTGGGTCACCCCAAATTCACCATCAGATCACATAGCATGTCCATGGCTACAGCCTGCACCAAAAAAATCACGCACCCACTGTTGCCTGGGGCTGCAATGGTGCAAAAACGTGGTTACAAAGCATGGATCCACAGGGATTCTCAGGATCTTTGCATTGGGTCACCCCAAATTCACCATCAGATCACATAGCATGTCCATGGCTACAGCCTGCACCAAAAAAATCACGCACCCACTGTTGCCTGGGGCTGCAATGGTGCAAAAACGTGGTTACAAAGCATGGATCCACAGGAATTCTCAGGATTTTGGCATTGGGTCACCCCAAATTCACCATCAGATCACATGTCTGTGGCCACAGCATGAAGCCCAAAAATGATACATCCACTGTTTCATTCAGAATGTTTTTTCCCTTGTTTTCCTCCTCTAAAAACGATGTGCGTGTTATGGTCAGGTGCGTGTTATAGAGCGAAAAATACGGTATTTTCTACAGTTTTTACCTCTATCTTCAGTATATTTTATTTTATTTTATTGCTATGGCTAGTGGCTAATGCAAATAAAGATTCTTCTTCTCTTCTCTAGAAAGAGAAATAAAGAAGTAATAGACAAGAGATTTTAAAAAAGAGAGAGAGAATAAAGTTCCGAAATTAATTATTTTTCGTGCTTGTTTATTGTAAAGTGCCCAATCTGTGCCTTCCTGGAATCTGTGTTAGATGTAACATGTAACATACGGGGTTTACTAGTCTGGAGGTGGGGTGAATTATAGCCCCAGCCCTCTTTCCTTCCCCAGAGTTTGCCTGAAGCCAGAGTTGGCCCTGCTGTACACAAACCACAACTGTCCCCTGCCTGCTGTCTCTTAAAGCTTGAGTAGAACATAGGCTTGCTTTCCCACCTGACAGAGCCAGAGGAAACACATGTCCTTCAAGCTCAGAGCTCGAGGGACGATGAGGAAACATGCGGCTTTCGCTGTAGCAGCTGATGGAAGGTCCAAGACTTCCATAGGCTGTGTGTCGAAGCAGAGCAGTTACAAATCTTTGTAAAAGAGGAAAAGGAGAGGCATGTGGGCCTAAGGTAAAGGCCCCTGACCATTAGGTCCAGTTGTGACCGACTCTGGGGTTGCGGCACTTTATTGGCCAAGGGAGCTGGGGTCTTGTGGCCAGCATGACTAAGCCGCTTCTGGCGAACCAGAGCAACGCATGGAAACGCCGTTTACCTTCCCGCTGGAGTGGTACCTATTTATCTACTTGCACGTTGATGTGCTTTTGAACTGCTAGGTGGGCAGGAGCAGAGAACGAGCAACGGGAGCTCACCCCATTGCGGGGATTCGAGCCGCCAACCTTCTGATCAGCAAGCCCTAGGCTCTGTGGCTAAACCCACAGCGCCACCCGCGGGCCTAGTCTGTGCCTAATAGGCACTGAGGCAGACCAAATGCCTGTCCCCTCTCCAGCTCTGAGCTGTTGGCAGACAGGGGCTTGTTTTCCGGCCCAATTCCAAGCTTAGAGCTGGAGAGCGGAGCAGGATATTCTCCCCCCCCCCCCCAAAAAAAAACAACCCCACAACTTTATGTTGTATTTCAGAGACATAGCACAAGGTTAGAGACAAGACCCTGCCACTTGGGTCTGAGAGAACTACCAGCAAGATTGACCATAAATGGTTGACTTCTTGCGGTATCACTTTGAGAAGCATATGCTCCACAGATCCTCTTGGCTAGATGATTTCACACACACACACACACACACACACACACTCACTGCAATGTGACTAGCTTCATATTTGTCTCTCGTGTTTTGGTTGTTGGCAGATCTCATTCCACCAGATTCTCTTTTGTCCCTTCTTCGCAGGCCAGTACAGCGCTGTGCCACCTCCTTCGTCCATAGAGTCAAGGAAGGGCAAAGCACAATCTCTGCCTGTAAAGACTTCTAAGAAAAAGGTGGAAAACCATGACGAAAAGGAGCAGGTGCCCAAGAAGAAAACAGCAAGTATGTATTTGTGGAGTGGAATTAAACATTAAGGTGACAGCGTCCATATCTGATGGAGGGGACTTGAGAGACAGTCCTTGTTTTGTTGCATTTTGGGCAGGGAGTTTATGCGCATGTATAAAATAGGCTCTCTGTCGGATACTGCCTAATGACTTGTTAAAACTTCCGGAAAACTAAGGAACTTTCCAAGGTTGGCCTTGGTTCTGTGTATTCCATAATTCCTGGCTTCTCTGGCGGGCACAAGGCTTTGTACCACAAAGAGAGAGGCCTCTACCAGTTGAACAAAGCCTTTCTCTGTCATGAAACATGTAAGCTTACAAGTCCCCGCAATCACTGGCTGAACGCACGTTAACACACACCTTTTGCACATCAGTTTAAAGTGCCTTGTCTGCAAAATGCTAGGTGTCTTTTTTGGTAGCCTGAGATCAGGATGCTAGTAAGTACCCCAACTCCAGAAACCTTCGTAGTTAAAGGGACTGTTCTGATTTGTGCTGGGCTGGCTCCTTTTAAAAAGTCTTCTTGTACATACATCTCGGTATGAGCGTTTGTTAGACTGGAATTGTTTGGGGGCCCTTGAAGAGAAAGTTCAGTGAAAGCAGCCTGTTTTTCTTTGTAGCTAAAGGACCTGCGGCTAAGCCATCACCTGCTCCCAAATCTGCTGCTGTTTCCACCCAAAAAGAAGAGACTAGTTCAGACAGTGACTCAGGTGAGTACCACAAACAAGCAAGTTCTCTGGATTCTTTATCACTGTGTCTTTTACTGAGGAAATGTTTGGATTTACATACTATGGAGGCAGTGAGTGAGACAGAAGTACCCTCTGTTTGAAGCTACCTGTCGGGTTACTTTTGATGTATACAACTGGTGCAGAATTACTTTGCACAGGGGACATCTCACACATGGGCAAATGTAATCACTTGATGAAGAATCGTGCTTAGGAGTGGATTGGGGGATTCTCTTGGACGTTTTATGTCCAGAGGCTTGAGGCAGAATAGCAGAATGAATGGCCTTCTCTGTAGTAACTCCCCGTTTGTGGAATGCCGTCCCCAGGGAGGTTCGCTTGGCGTCTTCATTATATATATTTTAGGTGCCAGGCAAATGCGTTCCTCTTCAACCATGCCTTTAGTTGATTAATATTCTACAGCCTTTTAAATGTATGTGGGAAGACAGGGGTTACTGTTTTGCTATTTGGTTTTACCTATTTACTTGTTTTTATCCTGTATTTTATTCCGTGAACCATCCTGAGATCTTACGATGAATGGTGGTATATAAATCTTAATACATAAATAAAGTCGTACCTTGGATCTCAAATACCTTGGCTCCCGAACAAATCGGCTCCTGAACGACTGAAACCCGGAAGTCAGTGTTCCGGTTTTTGAACGATTTTCAGAAGCCAAACATCCAGGGCAGCTTCCAATTAACTGCAGGACGCTCCTGCAGCCAATTGGAAGCCGCGCCTTGGATTTCAAGAACCAAGGTACGAATGTAAATAAAATACCTGACAATAATGATGCTGATTTATTACTTATACCCCCGTCCATCTGACTGGGTCACCCCAGCTACTTGGGGCAGCTTTCAACAGAATATTAAAAAAACCCATAATGAAACATCAGACATTAAAAACAATCATGCCCCATAAGTCTTACAAGCTGCTCTTGTATATTCCTGAAGCTGAACTGTTGGTGAAAAGTGCTACCTTACAGTTCCATCACCAAAGTTTATCTTTGTATACTCTTGCGCATATTGCGGGGCAACAGAGCGATATTGTATGCCTCTCTGTTAGAGGCTTCTTATACAGTCATACCTCGGGTTACAGCTGTTTCGGGTTGCGGATTGCCAAAATCCAGAAGGGGTTACTTCCTGGTTTCGGCGGTCACACATGCGCAGAAGCACCGAATTGCAGCACGCAGACGCGGGTTGCAAACATGCATCCCACATGGATCACGCTCGCAACCTGAGCGTCCACTGTACTGCTGGTAGGATGTGGGTGGCGCTGTAGTCTAAACCACTGAGCCTCTTGGGCTTGTCGATCAGGAGGTCGACGGTTCGAATCCATGCAACGGGGCGAGCTGCTATTGTTCTGTCCCTGCTCCTGCCAGCCTAGCAGTTCAGCAGCACGCCAGTGCAAGTAGATAAATAGGTCCCGCTGCAGCTGGAAGGCAAAGGGCGTTTCCGTGCGCTCTGGTTTCCGTTACGGTGTTCCCTTGCACCAGAAGTTTAGTCCTGCTGGCCACATGACCCAGAAAGCTGTCTCTGGACAAACGCCGGCTCCCTTGGCCTGAAAGCGAGATGAGCGCCGCAACCCCATAGTCAACCTTTGTCTGGACTTAACTGTCCAGGGGTCCTGGTAGAGTAGGATAGGTTGCTTGTTTAGCCTCCATTGATTCAGTGGTGTTTTTTTTACTTGTACCACTCCTGAGGTCAGCGTAAGGCTGTAAGGGAGCAGAGGGTTTGGTGTATGTCCACTCCTTGCCTATCATACTTGTCAGGGGTTCAGGGAGAGAGGCGCAGATGAGGGAGAGAGACGCAGAGTGAGGGGGAAGGATTCCAGGGTGACGAGGAAGAGGACGACAATGACCCAAGATTGTCCATGAGTCCGTCCAGTGAATCGGAGGACTCCCAAAAGGGAGCCCCTCTGGTCAAGCCAAGGGGAGCTAGAGGGGGAAGCAGTCAGGAGCAGGGAAACGAAGGGGGAACCCCCAGTGGGAGTTGGAGAGCGAGACCGGCTGCTCCGCTGGAACGGAGTGAGGGGGGAGGAGTGACCAGTGTGTCAGAAGGAGCAGAACAGGAAGCAGAGAGGGGAAGGAGATCAGGGCAAGACGTCCTGCCGGAAGGGGAGGAAAGTAGTATCGAGGGCAGTGTAACTGTCGAAGGCAAGGTCAGGAGCAACGTACGCGCGCCAAGTTCAAAATGGGAGGCGCGCGGAAATGAAGAGAGTCCTGGGGAGGAGCCTGGTCCCAAAGCCCGAAGGAGGGGGGAGGAGGCGGCAGAGGACTCAGCCTCTGGAGAGTCCCGAAGGGAGAGAACACAGGGGGGCAGAAAGACCCTGCGGAAAAGGAAAGAGAGAAAGAGGTGGACCAGTACAAGCCTCTTAAACTGGTGTAGAGGCGGGACTGACTCAGAGGGGACTTCAGCGGTCTAAGCGTAACAGACGTAGAGTCACGGAGCTCGGCTGCGAAGCTAAGAATGCTCTTCAATAAAAGCTTTTGTACATAAGCCGGACTGGACTTTGGTCTCTTGTGAGCTGGGACCATGGGTGACTCTGACAATACTCTAGCCTCTACCCAGTGTTAGGCTTCCTGCTGGACATTGTTACATCAGCATATCTGTAATGTTGCACCACGTGATCTCCACTGACAGAGGCCTATCTCGAGAGATGCTGGCACAACAGGGCTTTTGCAACGCTTTGAAAACCCCACCTGGCATATCTTGAGCACAGGACTGTAAAGCTATCATTAGCACTTCTGTTTGTTTTCGTTTAAAGCACATACCCCGCTTGGAATCTCTGCGGTGCGAGGTTAAAATGTGCTGGGACTTAAAACCACTGTCTTGTTTGGATTTTGTGCATAGATAGTAGCTCTGAAGAAGACAAGAAGCTTCCTGCCAAATCGTCTGCAACAAAGGTTGCTGCTAAACCCGCTCCGTCAAAGGCAGAGACCAGCTCTTCTGATAGCTCAGGTACCTGGGGTTACAAGCAAACAAGCTCCATGTTGATCATTACTGTTCCCATATTACGAAAACTTCTGGCCACAGTTACACAGATCCCTGGACGTGTTCCTTGCCATATCTAAAACAAGTAAAAGCCACAACGCTGCAAGTACAGTGGTGCCTCGGGTTACAGACGCTTCAGGTTACAGACTCCGCTAACCCAGAAATAGTACCTTGGGTTAAGAACTTTGCTTCAGGATGAGAACAGAAATTGTGCGGTGGCGGCAGCAGGAGGCCCCATTAGCTAAAGTGGTGCTTCAGGTTAAGAACAGTTTCAGGTTAAAAACGGACCTCCGGAACGAATTAAGTTCTTAACCCGAGGGTACCACTGTACTTTGCTTAATTTTCTTCTACCACTCCTTGTGCCCTTTAGGCTTTCAGTGTGGCCCTGCCAATGAGCTTTAGGCTATAAATCAGGGCTGCATGTGACCCTTGAGACCTTTTTGGGCGGCCCTCAGCAACATTTTACGTCCCCACTTCCCCAGCCCTCACACTGCCTTCCCAAATCCCAAATTTCGGGCTTGTCCCCACCCCATGCGGCAAGGCAGTGTGTGGCCTGTGGGTTTTCTTCCAGCTCACAAGAGACTGTCTTGATGTAGATGTTCCATAGAAAAGATAACCTTCCACCGTTTAAGTAGCCATTGTTTTTTATAAGGACTTATAATCACATAACCGAGCCTATTCCCTATGTTTATTTATGCTCCAGTTAGCCACAGAAGAGGTGCCTGTCTGTTTAAAAACCGGCAAGTATCCTTGCTCTGTTTAAATTGTCTCAGTTGATCAATGAGTAAATATTCCAATAACTGCACATGAAATGTGTACACATATATATCTCGTGTGCCAATCTGTCTGATAATTAGTATGGGCAGGGACCCTATAATTAATCTCACACCCTCCTAAGTCAGCTTTCCTAACAAAATTCTTTCCCCTCCTACTCTTCCTTGAATAGTGAAAACACTGGTATTTGGATTCGTCCTGTGGGTGTACAACTCGCCCCATCTGAAACTGAACTGTGAAAATAGTGTTTGCAGAACCTGCAGTGCTTTTGTCGTTGAAATTTCTCCTTTAAAATTTGCAATGCCCTTCCCTAGATTCTGACAGCTCTGAGGATGAAACTCCTGCAAATGCTGCAGTTAAACCAGCTGCAAAGGCGGCAAAGAAGATTCCTGTGATGGTTGGAAAGAAGGCGGATGCTGGCTCTGGGGATAAGAGAGTTGCTCCCCCCAAAACTGCTGCAAAGAGTCCCAAGTCAGGATCCAAACCTAGCCTCTCTGCCTCCCAAGCAAGCAGTTCTTCAGACTCCAGCAGCAGCAGCTCAAGTAGCGAAGAGGAGCAGAGCAAGCCTGCCCAGAAGTCGGCTAAGAAGTCGCAGGCCAAACCCGTTCAGAAGCCGGCTAGCAAACTGGCCAGCAGCAAGAGCACAGCGGCTTCAAAGCAAGCGGAGTCCGAAAGCAGCAGCTCTTCCGACAGCTGCAGCGATGACGAGCCCAAAGCGGCAGGGGAAGGGCTAAAGAATAAAGCCAAGAAAAACAGCAAGCCGTCGAAGAAAAAGGCATCGAAAGCTTCATCTGCGCCTGCAGGCAAAACGCCGTCTTCCAAGACTCTTTCATCTGAAGCAGCTAGCGATGGGGAGAGCAGCAGTTCTGATGATGACGACAATGACGATGGGGCTGTAAATGGAGGTACGTCACTGCTAGCCAGGAATGAAGTAGGGAATGCTGAATATGAAAGAAAGTTAATACTGTATGCAGGGTGGATTTGATTTAAATCACAATTTAAATCACTAGTCCGTAAGGCTTGATTTAAATCATTTATTTTTTTTGCAGAAAGACTCATTCTTGCTGTGCTGGCATAATCTTAATATTTACAACCAAAGGAAGGTTTCATTTTTGGAATAATAAATTTTCAGAGTAGTTTTTACAGTTATATCAAAAATTACTGATTTGGTTATACTATTTCAAATACATAGATAATTATGAAATTATTGTGAGGTTTAATAAGTTAACTTTATGTTTGGACAACTTTTCTGCTGTACTTTATTGGAAGGGGAAAAAACCAATAATTTCCTTAATAACAATTTAAACAATTTATTTAGCTAAAACGGTAACATTATAGCATATGTATCCACGTTTGTTAACCGATGTGGTTAAACAATAATAAAAAAAACCCCTTAGACTATGTTTTAGCACACATGAAAAACTTAAATCCTTATTTCCTGATAAATAGCCTTTGGACTATAATGTAACTTAAACAGGAAACTATCTTTAGACAGATTTTTCCTCCAAAAGCATTTTATTTCAAAAATCCAATTTAAATTTTAAAAAATTCCAAATTTAATTTTTTTTAAAAAATTCATTTTATTTTTAAAAATAAAAAAAAAGATTTTTATCCACCCTGACCGCATACATGAATGCCGTATGTGCAATCTTTCCCCAGTAACTGCAGTGAATCTTATCTTCAGTGGGCAGTCAAAAAGAATATGGGTCATTAAAGTAGCACTGGATGTGGGTTGCAACAAAACATTTCTTACTTTTACTCCCACCCCACCTGACTGCTTATTCTATGGGCTGTTCTCTTATATTGAGTAAGATGTGATTGTGTTAGGGACGCAGGTGGCGCTGTGGTCTAAACCACTGAGCCTAGGGCTTGGCGATCGGAAGGTCAGCGGTTCGAATCCCCGCAACGGGGTGAGCTCCCGTTGCTCGGTCCCTGCTCCTGCCCACCTAGCAGTTCAAAAGCACGTCAAAGTGCAAGTAGATAAATAGGTACCGCTCCGGCGGGAAGGTAAACAGCGTTTTCGTGCGCTGCTCTGGTTCGCCAGAAGCGGCTTAGTCATGCTGGCCACATGACCTGGAAGCTGTCTGTGGACAAACGCCGGCTCCCTCGGCCTATAGAGCAAGATGAGCGCGCAACCCCAGAGTTGTCCGCAACTGGACCTACATTTACCTTTTACCTTTATGATTGTGTTGAAACACGGCAGGCCAATCCAAGAAGAAACGAAAAAGGGAGGACAGCCAGGGGCAGGAGACACCAAATGCGGGGAAGAACAAGAAACCCAAAACGCCACATACGTTCCCCAAGATGAAGCGGGTAAGAATCATGGCATTGTAGAGTCGGGAGGGACCCCGAGGGTCATCTAGTCGCGGGAATCTCAGCTAAAGCATTCCTAGAGATAAAGAATTACCTGACATTCAGAAGACATCTTAAGGCAGCCCTGTTCAGGGATGTTTTTAATATGTAATGCTGTATTGTTTTTAATACTGATTGGGAGCCGCCCAGAGTGGCTGGGGAAACTCAGCCAGATGGGCGGGGTATAAATAATAAATTATTATTATTATTATTATTACTAGCAGATGGCCACCCAACCTTTGCTTAAAAACCTCCAAGGAAGGAGAGGCCTACAACCTACTGAGGGAGACTGTTCCACCGTCGAACAGCTCTTACTGTCGGAAAGTTCTTCCTGGTGCTTAGTCGGAATCTCCTTTCTTGTAACTCGAAGCCATTGGTTCGAGTTCTGCCCTCCAGAGCAGGAGAAAACAAACTTGCTCCCTCCTTCATGTGGCAGCCCTTGAGATATTTGAAGATGGCCACCATCTCTCCAACTCCACCTGTCTCTGGGTTTTGGACTTTTTGTCAGAACGTTCTCAGAGGGTTAGAGTAGGGTCACATATGTCCACAGCCCTTAGCCTTAACACCGGCTCACCACAGGGTTGTGTGTTGAGTCCCCTGCTCTATACTCTCTATACGTATGATTGTACAGCCATTTATTCCAGCAACAAAATCATCAAGTTTGCTGATGACACTACGGTGGTGGGGCTCATTTCAGGAGGGGATGAGTCCGCCTATCGGGACGAGGTGGAGCGGCTTTGTGCTTGGTGTGGAGAGAACAATCTGGCTCTTAATACGGCTAAGACCAAGGAATTGGTGGTGGATTACAGGAAAAAAAAGGCGGACATTCAGCCCTTGTATATCAACGGGGAGAGGGTGGCGGAATTCAGGTTTTTGGGAGTGACTATCGATCAGGGCATGACTTGGAGCGCAAATACCACTGCTCTGGTGAAGAAGGCCCAGCAGAGAATTTATTTCCTCAGACTTTTAAAGAAGAACAATCTGAGTGAGAGACTGCTGGTGTCCTTCTACCGAGGCTCCATAGAGAGCATTCTCACATACTGTATTTGTGCCTGGTTCTCCAGCTGTACAGCTAGGAAGAGGAAGGTGCTCCAGAAGGTCATAACCACAGCCCAAAGGATTATTGGTCATCCCCTCCCATCTTTGGAAGAACTGTACGGTTCCCGTTGTCTTAGGAAAGCAAACAATATCCTGCAGGATGCATCTCACCCGGGACACAGTCTGTTTGTACTACTGCCTTCTGGCAGGAGATACAGAAACATCAAGTCAAGGACAAATAGACTGAAAAATAGTTTCTATCCAAGAGCTGTGGCCTTCTTAAATGCAGTAACTCGATAGTGTGACCTGGGAGTTTGATGGGTGTGGGTGTGGGTGTGGCTGGAATGTGGTTTGTTTGGTTGTTGTTGTTGTTTTGCTTTTGTTGTTTTTAAGGGATGGCATCCAATTTCGTTGCACTTGTGCAATGTTGCACTTGTGTAATGACAATAAAGAATCTATCTATCTATCTATCTATCTATCTATCTATATCTCTTCTCAGTCTCTTGGAGAAGACTGAGAGGATCTCGGGAGAAGGGGTGGAATTGCCTTCTTGACAAGAGCTGCGAAAAGCTTTCATCTCTGTTGGTTGTCTCCTTTTACCCTGAGAAACCTTGTTGAGGTGCTATAAATTTGCCAGGAGCAGCCAGGCATCTGTGCATAGCTGTCAACCGTCCCTTATTTGGTGGGAAAGTCCCTTATCCCAGCGCCGTGTCCCGCAGCTGTCCCTTATTGATGATGTCCCTTTAATTTCCCGGGTTTCAAAGGAAGCAGCTCCTCTCCCCTCCCTCCCTGCCAGCCACGGAGGAGGGAGGCTCCAACTGTGTTGCTTGGCTGCGTTGCTCATCCAATAAGGAGTTTAAGAACAACTGGGTGGTGGAGCTTGCTTGCCTTGTGCCGATCCAATCGGCCGCGTTGCCTGGGGACTCGTCTTTGCTCAGCGCTTCGCTGCGGAGAGGTGTCGGTGGTTTTCCTTGCTGCATCCCCTTTGCCGGGTTGCTGCGCTGTGGGAATCACCGCTTGAGGCTTCGTTTGGCTGTTGGCTGGGCTTTCTGCCTTTGGCTGGGAGGGGCTCAGAAGTTGAACATAGCTGTGCTCTGAAAATCCCTTATTTTGGCTGCTGATCCCTTATTTTTGGGGCTGCTGGTACCTTATTTTCAAATCTGTAAATTGACAGCAATGCATCTGTGGTTCTAGTCCAGGGGTCAGTTCCTCCGCACCAGAAATAGCATTTGCGCATCACGGCCCAAACCACAAAAACTTTGCTGGAGCTTCCTGCAGCCAGTGGGAAGCTGGCCAATGTCGCAAAAGGTAGTCCCTGCTCTGCTCCGCGCTGGTTTAGCGCAGCGCACGGGAGCCAACCCAGCGGGCGGCGGGGGTCCATGGGCCAGTTAAACGACCCGCATGGGCCGCTTGTGGCCCATGAGCCTTAGGTTGCCGGCCCTTGTTCTACTCATTCGGGCATCATGAAGCATTTATGTCCCAGGAAGATTCTTAACTTTACTGTTTTGGTGCATACCGCCATAAATCCAATGTAGTTTGGGGCTCATTGCTTTAAATTAGCACGACGGCTACTTCAAGAAAATACCAAAATACCAATTTTCTTTCAACAGCAGTCCAGTCCTTTCCGCAGAGTAAAAGCAGAAGAGATTGAGGTGGATGCACGAGTAGCAAACAATTCATTTGATGCCAAGGTAAGAGGAAGATAAAAGTTGCATTCCTCCAGACTGTAGTTTGTGCAAAACTGTGGAATTTTTGCACAGTCTAGGACCTGTTTGCTTTAGGGAGCATTGCCTCTTCAGTAACTACTCGGTGTTCCTTTGCTGACTGGTGGTCACTGACTCGCTATCTCTTCCAGAGAGGAGCTGCGGGTGACTGGGGCGAAAAGGCCAACGAAGTCCTGAAATTTACAAAAGGGAAATCCTTCCGACACGAGAAAACAAAGAAGAAAAGGGGAAGTTACTGCGGCGGCGCGATCTCCACGCAGATAAACTCCATCAAATTTGAAAGCGACTAAACTTCAGTTGCCGCTGCAGAATCCAAGGCCTGAGCATGTGAAAAGATGCGAAGTGTAGTGGGATATCTCTTCCACAAAGCATCAACTCTTGTATTGGTAACATGGGAAGATGGTTGCTCTTTTGCGTAATGACAAAACTTAGCCGTGTCTGTGACTGTCTCTTGAGGACTTCCCAGACTTTCTTAATTAAGTACAAACTTATTTTTAGATGACACAAGTTCAGTTCTAGCAGACCTCATGAAGCAATATGTATGTTGTTCTTGTTTTGCTAAACGCCCTTTTTTAATCTTCCAACAAATCTAACATTAAGGATGTACCGAAAGTGACATGCCTCTCTATTGCTCCGCTCCTTGGTAGGGAATCTGGTCTTGCCTGCTGTCAAAAGGGTGATCCCACCTTCGCAATCTTGCCTATCATTTTCCCCCTCTTCATTTGGGGCATTCATAAAACATTTCCATAATCTCTTAAGAGCTGGGCAACTTGGTTAAATCCAGGTAAATCTCCCTTTTCCTATAAATGGATTGGCTAGAACTACTTGAAAATCAAGTTAATTTTTTGGGCCATTGTTTTTGTAGATGAGGCAACAAAAATGTCTGCCTGTTTCCTTTCGGTTTCTCCAAAAGCCAGGAAAATACCCAAGGGTTGAAAAAGCTCCAGAGTGCAGGGCCACTCATTGTTATCTACGTTTTGGCAATCATGTAATACCTTCAAGGGGACGTGAGAGTTCTTGCATGGTGGCTCTGCCAACTAATATGTCGCTCGCAAAGGCCGTTCTTATTTGGATAGTGTGCAGTTGGGCCCGTTGAAGCCTTTGTCCATATGCTTTTGTTTTGCTTTTGGGGAATGTGATGACTTTTTATTTCCCAGAGATGGCC
Source organism: Podarcis erhardii (assembly GCF_964252035.2). NCBI lineage: Eukaryota > Metazoa > Chordata > Lepidosauria > Squamata > Lacertidae > Podarcis > Podarcis erhardii. Next base: position 14,454,204 of record NC_138509.1, on the reverse strand, counting down.
AGGTCCAGTTAAGGCTCTTACGTGAGAAGCTTGCAACCTCAGGCATGTTAATCCTTGCTGATGTGCTTCAGTGTGGCCAGAGAAGCCACAATGCCTCTTTAGGGTGCAGCCTAGACGCCTGACCTAGAACCCAGCTGCTAAAAGAAACCGGACCTGTTCAAGAAGTACCATCTGGTAATGGAAAGATGGGAGAAGTGGTTGTTGGGAGCTCTCACCCCACCCCACCCCACCCCACCCCCAAAGAGAAAACCTTCAACCATGTTTCATCCACTTGGAGCATAAAAGTAATAACTGCGTGGGAAGCTGGCTGTCAAGAGAGAGCATTTTAGATGTTTCCCTGTTGTGGATATCGCTGTACTTCAGAATCCGTCCACAGTAAATGCTATGCCAGCAATGTCTGCGGGTTAAAGACAAAACAGCCAAGGTTATAATGTGTCTTAATGCCCCAAAGGGCTATTCTTTTCACAGCCTTGGCCCCTTGCCTTTTGATGTCTACAGATTCCATTGGCATGGTACAAGAAACTGGCAAGACTCAACTCCTTAATGGTGTTGGGACGGTTGGATATTTTATTTGAATAGACAAACATTTAGTATAATAAAAATGTTTTTAAAATGTTGATAAGGGTTGTTGTTGTTGTTTAATCCAGACCTAAGGGTGTTTGAATTGAGGTGGACAGAAATTGCTTTATTAAGTCCCTAATGTATTGGCATTTAACAGGGCAGCTTTTCAGCCCAGTTGGGAATGGTAGAGCTGTGCTCATTCCATATATACAAAGAGTTGTCTGATGGGGTGGGCAAGGTAGGCTGAGAGGCCCTGATTTGTCAAGAGACAGTTCTGGGTGACTAATTGCTTCTGCCTAACACGGGTGGCACTGTGGGTTAAACCACAGAGCTTAGGACTTGCAGATCAGAAGGTTGGCGGTTCAAATCCCCGCAACAGGGTGAGCTCCCGTTGCTCGGTCCCTGCTCCTGCCAACCTAGCAGTTCGAAAGCACGCCAATGAAAGTAGATAAATAGGTACCTCTCCGGTGGGAAGGTAAATGGCGTGTCTGTGCGCTGCTCTGGTTTGCCAGAAGCTGCTTAGTCATGCTGGCCACATGACCCGGAAGCTGTACGCCAGCTCCCTCGGCCAATAAAGCGAGATGAGCGTCGCAACCCCAGAGTCGGCCACAACTGGACCTAATGGTCAGGGCTCCCTTTAGCTTTAGTAAGGTCTAGGAGTTCTCCTGGATCTGCCAAGGTGGCAGCTAGCACACAGCCTTATATCCGGCTCTGACTGATTTGGGAACTCCACGCTGTGCTGGGCAAGGAAGTATCTTTCACCACCGCCAGTGTGGTGTAGTGGTTAAGAGCGGTAGTCTTGTAATCTGGGGAACCGGGTTCGAGTCTCCGCTCCTCCACATGCAGCTGCTGGGTGACCTTGGGCCAGTCACACTTCTTTGAAGTCTCTCAGCCCCTCTCACCTCACAGAGTGTTTGTTGTGGGGGAGGAAGGGAAAGGAGAATGTTAGCCGCTTTGAGACTCCTGAAGGGGAGTGAAAGGCGGGATATCAAATCCAAACTCTTCTTCTTCTTCTTCTCAGACGCACCATTGTTCTGTCCAGATTTCCTGAAAAGGGGTGTTTGTCTGGCCGTGGTAAGAGATCTTTCCTGCCCAGGAGAGCACGCAGCTTCTGCGTTTTGTGCCAGCTCCCACCTAGGCAGCCAGGAGCAGGGCAAGATCTGGAACAATCCTCAGATAGCCTTAAAAGCCACCCTGATCTTTAAAGCAGAGGATGAGGCACAGGGGACCAGAAGCTCTTCTCCATCTACCCTACAGTGCCTTCTCCCACCACCCTGCTGCAGTTAGGTTTTTAAAACCTCCCAGAGCCAGTAAGTGTTCTTCTCCAACCAGAAATACAGCATAGGCCCAAGCTTGTTTGGTTGTTGGGGTTCCCTGCCACTCACCCTTCTCTTGAAAATGCCAGCAACTGGTTTCCAAACCAAGCATTTTCCAAAGTATAATTGCCCTGTGTCTGTAATTAATTGCAGGACTACCTTGACTCTTCCCACTGTCTGGCTCACACCCCACTCATTTTTGGAATGTGGCTTGCAACAAGAGAGTGAGGGTGACTCTTGACCCAAATAAAATGTCCAGCACCCACTTTTAAAGAACAACCTACCTCGTGGTTAATTGGGTCTCTTCCCCCCGCCCCAATACAAATCGTAACTGGAGTGCTAACTAGTTTTATTAGCTCTCATCTAGCCAAAATTAAGGACACCCGCTGCCCTAGCTGACACAGATGAAAGGGGAAAGTAGAACATTAAAAAAAAGAACATGGAACACTTTCTTCATATGGCTGGTTTCCAGTGCAACAGCGCCTGGCCTACGAAATGGAAAGTTGTGGGAACTTCACGCCAAAGGAACTGCAGTCCTCTTATCGCTAGTTGAAGCCTGCTGAGGTCTGCATTGTATCGGCTATAAAGCCATGCGTCTATTTCCTACCCAACACATGTGATCCAGGATCAGGCCTGTGTAGCGTGTCAATTACATAGGTGCAAAAGGAGCGACTTGAAGGGTGCTACTTAAATGTTATGCCATCTAGTATCCTCCAGCAACTGTTTAGTTGTGAACGGCTCCTTGAGCAAGAAGGCTCACTTTGAGCCCGTTTATTTTCTGATATCCTTCATTAGTCTGCCCAATCCTTTATTTTTATTTTTTTTATTAAAAAAGTCATCTCTGTTAATGGCCAGTTCCATAACTAGAGGCGGCACATTTCCTGCCCAGATACAGATGGGCTTATAGGTGCAATTGAGACGGGGGGGGGGGGAGTGTGCATAGTATCAGTTTAAAGTTGCAGGTTCTCTGAGCCTTTATTACTGGACACAGCGTTTCCCAAATCTCCAATGTCCTGGAGCCATGTGGCAAACTCAAAAGTCAGCCGATCTTAGGCAGCATCTGACAGGCAACTGCACATGTTCACTTAGGAGCAAGTTGGGTTGGATTCAGAGGGATTTGGTTCTCCGGAAATGTGAATAGCCTCATTCTGCAGCCCTAAGTATTTCCCGTTCTGCTACTATCCAAAAAAGTCATGGGCATCAGAGCATCTGAATTGTGTTTGCTACTCGCCTTCAGTTTATTCCTATTCATTTTCCCCTTCCGCCCCTTTATGATGTCTGTTTGGGATCTGCATTACAGTGGTACCTCGGGTTAAGTACTCAATTCATTCTGGAGGTCCGTTCTTAACCTGAAACTGTTCTTAACCTGAAGCACCACTTTAGCTAATGGGGCCTCCTGCTGCCGCTGCACCGCCAGAGCACGATCTCTGTTCTCATCCTGAAGCAAAGTTCTTAACTTGAAGCACTATTTCTGGGTTAGCGGGGTCTGTAACCTGAAGCGTCTGTAACCTGAGGTACCACTGTATTTAGATGAGATACCTCTCTTATAACACCAGAGAACAGCAAACCAACAGGCCAGAAAGGAGTTGTTTTTTTTGAGAGGGGCTGCAGCATCAACCTACCACATGTCCAAAGTGGGCATAGCTAGAAGTCTAGTGCATTGCAATTGCCACAACAGGCAGAATAACAATTGGGTGGTCTACCTGTTTTCAAGCAGTCCATGTGGCCGTGGGCTGTTTGGAAACAGCTGGTCTGCACTTTGGCTGGAAGTGGCTTTCCTTAAGTTCAGATAGGGCTCTCTCAGCCCTACCTGGAAATGGCAGGACCTGAACCTGGGACTTGCTGCGTGCAAAACATGACCTGCCACTGAGCCCTTCCTCTATTTTACGGTAACCACTCATAAGAAAAATGACAACCCACGCTTGGTTCCAAGAGGGATTTAGAGCGGATCAGTCTGCTAGGGTTAGGAACCTAGGATTCTGGAATAAAAGAAGCACCTTGCTATGTAAGAGTAGGAAAACAAACATTCTGGCTGGTAAATACACCATTACTCTCCTTAATTATTATTATTTTTAAATCATTGTGTTGTCACAACTAATGACGGCAGCCAAATGTAGAGCTGCATCTTTGTGTGGGGCGTCTCCAAGGGCTAAGTGTGCTCTGTCCCCAGTATCAAATCAGGTTCTCTTTCTCTTGCCTCGGTTAGGCAACAGGGTGAGCACAGCACACAAATTAAAGGGGAATGAACCTGTTCCTAGCGTGCAGCTTTAGTTACAGGCATACAATGCAGTTTTAATAGGGTGGGACACCGGAGGAGAAGAATGGAATCCTTGTTGACAAGAGAGCATCACACACATGCGTCAGGGTGGAGTGTGCACCTGTTTGCTCTTCCACTCAGCCATGGCTTTCCATTTCTCTCTAACATCAGTATTTCGCAGCCACTGCGCCCGACAGTCCCCCATTGGCCTGGTTTGGTAAGCTTCTCCTTCAGAATTTTCTTCTTCGGCAAACTTTGGGGTTTCTCCAGATCTGCTGCTACCTCATGCAGGGGTGGGGGGCTATTTGAACACCAGAAACCATTAATGAAGATTGTTTATTTTGCTGCTTGAAGTTGCCCCAATATTGTGCCTCATTCAGCCTACTATCAATAAGACTGTCTCAAGGCAAATCTAAAAACGTAGTATAAACACCGACAAATGGGAAACACTTGCTTGCGAGCGCTCCAATTGGTGAACAGCCTTTTCTAAAGGTGTCATGGGCTCAGGATGCAAGGGAGAAACGTGCTAAGAGGAAGGCACGCTTGGCAAACCCTCACCGTGATCAACTCCCGCCCAGAAACCAATGTCCGCACTGTGGAAGGACGTGTGGATCCAGAACTGGCCTCCACAGTCACTTACGGACTCATTGTTAAAGCCGTGTTTATGGAAGACACTCTTACTCTGCTATGAGTGATCATCAAAGAAAAGGAAGATGATTAATAATAATAATAATAAATAATAATGTTCGATGGCAGCTTAGCCTCACAGGGTGGTTGCAATCCATAGCTTGTTTTTAGAGTCTGCTAGCCTGGTTTCAGTAACTCATAATAATATGTTTTTAATAATAATAAATAATAAATTACAGATTGCAACAGCCCCGTGAGAGGCTGTGCCACTGAGCAGTAGTAGGTGTGGGATTGTTAATAATAATAATAATTTATTTTTATGCTGACCACCCGACTAGGTTGCCCCAGCCATTCTGGGCTGCCTCTAACAATTAAAACATTAAGCACAGTAAAACATGAAACATTAAAAACTTCCCTCTGGGCTGTCCCTTCCAACCCTATAATTCTATGCTTCTATGAATAAAGGGAGGCAGGGAGAGAAGGGTTTCAGTCCTTTGCCCAGTGCCACTCTGCAAGCAGCAGAGAAGGCGCCAGGTTTTTCCCCCCAGCCTGCAGGAGGGCATCCACTTTGATGCTGATCCCAAATGTGAAACTTACTGGAGCAGCAGAAGTCAGCCTGCCCGCCCGCCCGCCCTCCCCATAAAATTGAAACTGGGTGTTGTGGCAAATTGGTACCTTGGTTGCCACAGTTGATGAGAGGGAAACAAAGTCCGCCCCCTTCTCCCTTTGGCGAGGCTTTTCCTTCCGTGAATTTGGCAACAGGCAGCGAAAGATCCGGCTGAGCTTTGATGGCGTGGGCTTCGAAGAAGGTGTTCCAGCTTCTTCCTCGCAATGAGAAACAGGTGCCTGCCCATCTTGTGTAGGCTGAATGGCAGCTTGCTGGCGTGTCTGTTCCTGTCTAGTTGCACCTGCCAAACAGCTGCCTCTCCTTAAAAGAGAGAGAGAGAGAGAGAGAAGGGGGGGGGGTGTGTGAAATGAGACAGGCACACACCAGACGGGTGGGTTGCTTGCTTGAAGCATCCCCATGTTGCCTTTTGGGTCAGATTGCGCGGTGGGGGGGTGCCTTTTCAAATCGCTCTCTGCGTTGTAACATTTACCTCCCAGCTCTCCTGCAAGGAGCTACAGGTGGCCCGTGGTTCCCCCATTTTATCCTCGCAGCAGCTCTGCCGGTTGGTTAACGGGCGAGCACCCAGCGAGATGCGCGGGGATGCTAGCTAGCCTTGCTCTCCCCCAGGCCCGTCGGTGCAACACCTTCAGCCGCTATTACGCCACCCTGGGCCACCGGGGCCTTAGCTTCCATCTCCTCCTCCTAGAAATTGAACCAACCAGCCGAGCCCAGGACTTACTGGCTTTAAAAAAAAGTAGTGGGAGGAGAGAAATCCCACCACGGTCTTGTGCTTTAAGTCTGTTAGACGGCGAGGATCCAACCACGCGCGGCGCTGTGCGTCTTGCGCACCCCTTGGAGACTGGAGAGGTATCCAAAGCGGTGCAATTTTACGCGCGTACCCGGAAGCAAGCCCCACGGGACCCTGACCCGCCAATTCCCTCAGAGGGCCGCAAACTCTTAGGGGGCAAGGTCCAAGCCCCTCAATAAAATATTCGAGGGGGCTGGGCCTCCCCAAAATTGATGGATATTGCCATTCAAAAATAATGTGTGCGTCCTGGTCTTGCGATCCATTATGTAGGGCAGAGCTTACCTGGACACCCCCCCCCCCCATATGTTATTCAATTGGCACTCCTGGAGAGGGCCCCCCCCCGATGGGCCAGAGGGACCCCATCTTGGCTTCTGGGCTTAGGCGGAGAGCAGGCAGGGCCGCCTCGGAAAGGCGGCGAGGCCTGGCCTCCCGCTGCCGGTAGGAGTGCCTCCCGTGGGCCGATCCCCGCCCCGCCTGTCCTCCCCGCCGCCCGGGGCGGGAAGCGCAAGGCAAGAGATGGGACAGGAGCAAAGCCAGCCCAGCCACCAGACGAGGCACCGGAGAGCACCAGACGGACGCCAGGGACCCCGCTTCCGCGGGCGGGCAAGGTGGGCAAAGAGAGTCCCGGGTGGATGGGGGTGGGTTGTGGGCTTTTCTCCTTGGGGTTTTCCCTGCTGCGTTGTCCTCCCGCCACCTCCATCCTCCGTCTCTAAGGGACGCGTTTACGCATTAGCACCCTCTTCCCCCTTCGCTTCAATGTTAACTCATCTCCCAGGGGCACTTCCAGGCCGAGCAGGTGAGGGGGGGCTGGGCTCAATGTTTGTTGTTGTTTAGTCGTGTCCGACTCCACGCCAGGCACTCCTGTCTTCCACTGCCTCCCGCAATTTGTTCATAGCTTCGAGAACACTGTCCAACCATCTCGTCCTCTGTCATCCCCTTCTCCTTGTGGCCTCCATCTTTCCCAACATCAGGGTCTTTTCCAGGGAGTCTTTTCTTCTCATGAGGTGGCCAAAGTACTGGAGTCTCAGCTTCAGGATCTGTCCTTCCAGTGAGCACTCAGGGTTGATTTCCTTCAGAATGGAGAGGTTTGATCTTCTTGCAGTCCATGGGACTCTCAAGAGTCTCCTCCATCACCATAATTCAAAAGCGTGCTTTGCAATATTTCAGCGATCGCAAACAGGACCTTGGCGGCAGTTTTGGCTTTTTTTAGTTCTTGTGACCGGTGTGTGCGGAGGTTGTATGACGCCGCTATCAAGCGATGCTCCTTTCTGGCTTGCTTGCGCCCTGGAAGGCTCTGTGACCTCTCCTCCAGCAGTTGACACCCCATCTTTCCCTTTCCCCTCGCTTCCCACCAAGGGCGCTTCCTTGGTAGGATCTAATCACTGCCTGGCAAATGTAGCTACGAGTCTTTTAATCGTTTGTCGTGGGTTCGAGCCCTGCATTGGGCGAAAGGTCCCTGCGTTGCAGGGGGTTGCTCTAGATGACTCTTGGGGTCCCTGGAGACTCTGCAGTGCTATGATTCTAAATTCTGGTTGTGCAACTGCCCTTGATGCGCAGGCCTTGTGCAATAAATAAACCAGTTGCCCCGAAAGATTTGGTGATTACAACAGGGATGTGGAAATGCGCTGGGTAATGCAATGGAGATGACTGTTGCTTGGCTCAGCTTCTTTACCTAATCTCCTGGCAAACAAAGAAAGGATGGATGCTCTACCATCCGGTCTTTGGGAAGCTGAAAAATTGTGCAACCCTGCTCTTGTGCTACCCAGGAGAAGGAGATGAACATGGAGGCAGCAGACACTGCTCCTGCAGCAGCCACCTCTGCTCCTTGCTTGCCTGCGCAGCACAGGCAGGGCTAGAGAGGCAGTGTGGTGCAGTGGTTAAAATGTTGGACCCAGGACCTGGGAGGCAAAGGTCCAAATTCCTACTCAGCCGTGAAATCCACTGGGTGACCTTGGGCTGTCTCTCGGTCCAAACTACCTTACAGGGTTGTTTTGAGCATCAGTGGCGTAGCGTGGGGGTGCAGGGGGGCGGGCTGCACTGGGTGCAACATCGGGGGGGGGCACGCTCGCTGCCTCCGGAGTCGCCGAAGAGCCTCGGGCGCAGGCTGTAGCACAGCCCCATGTCTCATGGAACCGACGAGCTGTGCGCGCTTCCGGGCTGAAGGCGTCCGGCAGGCAGCGGCTCTCAGGGCCGCGGAGGGCACATCAGGCAGCCCCAGCTCACAGCCCCACCGCCGCCGCCGCTGCTGCAGCTGCTGGGCCATGTTGCATTGTCCTCGCCTCTCTGCCCTCCTCCTCCTCCGGGCAAGCGGCGTCGTTTGAGCGGCAGCGCCAGCGGCAACTTGCCTCAGATCACCTGACACGGACCCACCGCCGCCACCGTGGCTACCTTACCGTAAATACCCCAGCCCAGGCAGCAGCAAGAAGAAGTTGGCAGCGGCGGCAGGTTAGGGGCGCAAATTACTTGCCTTGCCCCGGGTGCTGACAACCCACGCTACGCCGCTGTTGAGCATAAAACTGGGGAGGGGAAGAAGAGTTTGGATTTGATATCCGGCTTTATCACTACCCGAAGGAGTCTCAAAGCGGCTAACATTCTCCTTTCCCTTCCTCCCCCACAACAAACACTCTGTGAGGTGAGTGGGGCTGAGATACTTCAGAGAAGTGTGACTAGCCCAAGGTCACCCAGCAGCTGCATGTGGAGGAGCGGGGAATCGAACCTGGTTCACCAGATTACGAGTCTACCGCTCTTAACCACTACACCACACTGTCTCTCCAGAAGATCTGTGTAAGGTGCCCTGAGCTCCTTGGAGGAAAGGCAGCATAAAAATGTGAGGATAATTATAAGAAAGGCCTAGCTGGGAGCTGGAACAGCAGCAGCAGCAGCAGCAGCTGTGCTCACCTGTCAGCTCCCTCCGGCCAGGAACGCTGGGTCCATCTCATTCTGAGAGTCTGTGGCGGAGAGAGTGGAGGCAGGTGCTTCTTTGAACAGCCACTTACCTGCTTAGGGTAGCAGATGGCGCTGCTGGTTTGCTGGGAGGGAGGGCGCAGTGACCCAGCGGCAACTAGGCAAGATTTGGTGCCAGCAGTTGCCAGTCTGACAGGGACAACCGCTAATCCTGTCCCTGCCCCATAGGGCAACCTCAGGTAAAGGAGGCTACCTGAGCCTGAAATGACTGTACAGAAGAAGGAACATCGTGCAAGGCAGGGGGGGGAGCCTGTAGCCTTCAGCGTGAGTTTGGGGGTCTTAAGCCTGGCTTTGGCCGTTCAGACCTCTGGCAGGAGAAACCTGCCTTTCCTCCTGTGGCCTGCTAGACAGGAAGGTGATGGGTAATAAGACAGAGGAGGTGGCAGATTGATGGGTGTTTTCCCCCCGCCCCCACAACAGATGATCCCTGAGGGAACGTGGCCCCTAACAGATGGAGATTGCTCATCCCTGGCCTAGCAGTGGTTGGATCAATTTAAAAATCACAAGGAAGCAAATTAGCTCAGTTGGTTAGAGCACGGTGCTGATAATGTCAAGGTTGCAGGTTTGATCCCTGCACGGGACAGCTGAATATTCCCGCATTGCGTGGGGTTGGACTAGATGATCCTCAGGGTCCCTTCCAACTTCTACAAACCTATGATTCTAAATTTAATATAGGAGCGACTGCCCTTTGCTTTTGTTTTAAAAGGCATTGTAGGAAAATGTGCCGCTGGTACAGGACAGGGTAGGAGACCCGTCTTCAATACAGCTGCAGTCTTAAGATGGGGCCGGCCCTGTCATGAGGCAGAGGGAGGTAGCTGCCTCAGGAGGCAAAAGCTGACAGGTGAGGAGAAGGCAGAGCTCTGTGTGTGTAAGCTGGTCTGCCTTGCACCCCCTGAGATAGCCTGCTGCCTTCAGAGGCAGTGGTGGATGTTGTAGTGCTGCCAGGAAAGTAAGATTCAGCAGCTAGTCTGCTTGGCTCTTGTCCACAGAGTGGGAGGGACTGCCATCTTGCCCTTTGCCTCAGGCGGCAAAAGTTCTTGGATTAGGCCCGCAGCAGCCCTGCATGTACTTACCAGGCAGTCGGCCCTTTTGAACGCAATGGGACTGTTATAGAAACCCACAGTTACTTGTTGTGAGGGAGATATTGTGAGTGGATGAAAGCTCTTTTCAACGATGGTACCACTTTATGAAATCCTTTCCCCAAGTTTTTCAGACACTGTCTTTCTGCTTCTTATTTTCGGTGCCAGGTGAAAACCATTAAATTTGCCAAAGGTGTTTTTTTTAAAAAAATCTGTCTTCAGTGCAATTTTTTGGGGGGCAGCGGGATGATCAGTGAGTATGTTGAGGCTGTAGGTGAGAGCCAGTATGGTGTAGTGGTTAAGAGCGGTAGACTCGTAATCTGGTGAACCGGGTTCGATTCCCCGCTCCTCCACATGCAGCTGCTGGGTGACCTTGGGCTAGTCACACTTCTCTCTGAAGTCTCTCAGCCCCACTCACCCCACAGAGTGTTTGTTGTGGGGGAGGAAGGGAAAGGAGAATGTTAGCCGCTTTGAGACTCCTTTGGGTAGCGATAAAGCGGGATATCAAATCCAAACTCCTCTTCTTCTTAGGGTAGTGATAAAGCGGGATATCAAATCCAAACTCCTCTTCTTCTTCTTCAGCTTTAAAAAAAATTCTGTGCTGAGTTCCTCCCCACCATGTTCTACTGTTTTCATTATTGTAAACCTCCCTAAAATCCCTAGAGCTGTAGAGTTGGAAGGGACCCTGAGAGTCATCTAGTCCAACCCTCCGGCAAGGCGTAGCTCCCTGAGAGCTTTGGGGAGAAGAGCAGCCGGTACTCTTTTAAGCTAACCTTAAAAAAGAAGACGAAAGAAATAGATAAAAACATGCAATAACATTGGGGACACATAAACTGTTGAGTGACGTTGCATGTTCTGTAGAAAAGACTGGAAGCTGCCCAAAACCTTGTTGGAACAAAGCCACAGCAGCCGCTTCTGCTAATCTGGCTCCAGCACCAACTCAGGGATAGGGAAATTCATGCCATTCCATACCCTCCAACATTTCTCCAATGAAAATAGGGGCATCCTAAGGAAAAGCAGGATGAAATTACTGGATGAAATCAGAAACCGGGACGGTTTCTCTAAATCAGGGATGTCCCTGGAAAACAGGGACACTTGGAGGGTCTTCCATCCCAATATTGTTGGACTCCAGTTCCCATCAGGTTCAGCTAGCAAGGCCAATTGATGGTAAGGGAAGATGGTGAGCAACATCTGCGGAAGGGACACAGGCTCCCTATCTGTGCGCTAATTGGACAGACGAATCTTTGGGTGCCCCTAGACTGCTATTCTGGGGTGGGATTCAGTCACATAGCCATAAGCGCAGGTTGTTCATTTACAGTTCATTGGGATCAAAAGACCAGACTCATGGGCATAGCCAGGATTTACCTTGGGCAACACCCTCCCATCAAATGTCAAACAGATAAAACAACTATTTGACTTTGAGAAGACATATGAAGGCAGCCCTCTTACAGGAAGTTGTTAATAGTTGATGTTTTATTGTGTTTTTAATGTTTTGTTGGGAGCTGCCAAGAGTGGCTGGGGAAACCCATAATATTGTTATGATTATGATTATTTTATTTAGAGGGTGTCCCCCGCCCGCGACTGGGAAGGCAACACAGTACCTGACTTCTGTTAGCTTGGCTGTCAAAACCTGTGGCTGCCAGTATTAATCAAGATAGTAGAAAACACTGGAGGAATATTGCTTCATCAGTGTATGTGGTCATATTCCACTATCTCTTGGGAGCGGGATTATTATATTCTCAGGAGTATTCTGAAAAAGTGACGCCTTTCTTGCTCTGACTAAATAATCTTGGTGTGGAAGTGTGTCAAAAGCCTGTTTAAACGATGAAATGTCTTAATCAGCTTTCTCACTGCTGGTTATAATTACCTAAGTAGGTGTCACAACTCTGCATTGGATTGGGTGTGCCTAATGGAGTTCTTATACCTACCTTTCGTCTGCTTGGCTCAAAACCTGCCAAAATCTGAGCTGGCATTGTCTCTGCTCTTTGCATAACAGGCCGGAGAGAAAGTAATTCAAAAGAAAGCTCTTCGCCTGGAGGCTGCTAGCCTGCACCTTCCCAATTTTTGAACTGGGCAAAACCCTATTCTTACTCTGGAACCTCAGGCTGGTGAGGCAAATGTGCCACTCTGTACCTCTCTCAGCTTGGCCCTCACAACACTACACAACTCACAATTCCTTCACCAGCTGCTCCCACTCTCCCCAGGACACATTCCTTGCCAGCCCTGCTTTGCACCCTCCTGGCTGAAATGTGTCTTTGAACTCTGATAATGCCTGCCTGCAAGTTTCTGTAGAAACTAGCCTGCCATACAAAATTAACATTTACGTTTGCTGTTCCACCCACTTTTGCCTGTGGCCCCCGGAAAGTTGCCCAGAAGCAAAGGTGGCCCTTGAGATTCCAAAGTGTTCCTCACACAACCTCTGGAGAGATGCTTTTCCTTAGCATTTTTCTCATGCCGAACTCTGCCCACTGTGGCTTTTGTCGTCAGTTAAAAACTGCCATCTTGATCAGGAGCAGTTGGAAAGCAATCAATGCTCCCCTTTTGGTTTCAGATAGTACAGGGTTTCCCAAACTTGGGTCTCCAGCTGTTTTTGGACTACAGTTCCCTCATCCCTGACCACTGGTCTTGATAGCTAGGGATGATGGGAGTTGTAGTCCATCGACAGTTGGAGACCCAAGTTTGGGAAATTCTGACATAGTACATGGGTAGATAAGTTTGAAAAAGCCCCAGACACAAATTTTCACAGCCCTCTAGCAGGTATGAAGACTTTCATTTGCCAGAAGTAATGTATTTAGCGTTAACTCTGGAAATGTATACTCAATTCTGACCAAACTAAGCCTCCTGATGTATATTTTGTTCTCAGCAGTTTAGTTTGGTCTCCACCACCTTGGATCTGGACTGTTTTCACACACTAGCAACACATCCTGTGGAATTCTATCTGTGATACTTTATCTGCACAATCAGAATGGATTTCAGGAACCAAAAGGTCATATCGGCCGCAAAATGGACACTAGGGGTTCTGTTTTGGCAACTGTAACCCTGGTTTAAGGAGCCATTTGGCACCTACCGTATTTTTCGCCCTATAGGACGCACCATCCCATAAGGCGCACCTAGTTTTTTGGGGGGGAAATAAAGTGGGGGAAAATTATTTACCCCCCAGGCGCAGGGCTGGGGCGGGGGAAGCCCAAGCTTCCTTACCCCAGCCCCCAGAACAGGCAACTCTCCGCAAGCCGTGGGAGCTCAGCACAGGGCTCCTGTGCCTTGCGGAGAGCTGCGCGAAGTCTGGGCGCGCTGAGCTCAGCGTGCCCAGCCTTCGGCATGCCGGCAACTCTCCGCAAGCCGCGGGAGCCCATCGCAGGGCTCCCGCACCTTGCGGAGAGCTGCGTGAAGCCTGGAGAGTGAGAGGGGTCGGTGCACAAATATATTAGGATGGTTTGGAGGACATCCTCAGAGCATGCACACACTACGTTGTCATCAGCATACTGAAGCTCTATGATGGAAGTTATAGTAACCTTACTCTTAACTTTCAGCCTCCTCAGATTGAAGAGCTTTCCATCTATTCGATATATGATTTCTACGCCGGTGGGGAGTTTCCCTTCGACAAAGTGTAGGATCATGGCAATGAAAATAATGAATAGAGTCGGGGCAATAACACAACCCTGTTTAACACCTGATCCCACTGTGAATGGTTCACTTTGAGAGCCATTGTTATCTGCGATTGTTGCTGTCATATTATCATGGAGGAGTCAAATGATGTTTACAAATTTATCTGGGCAGCCAATTTTCAGAAGGACAGACCACAGGGCATTACGATTTACAGTGTCGAAAGCTTTATTCAGGTGAATAAACGCCATGTACAGGGGTTGGTTTTGCTCTCTGCATTTTTCTTGAAGCTGTCGAGCGGTGAAAATCATGTCCACTGTCCCCCTAGAAGACCGAAAACCATTTTGGGATTCAGGAAGGGTCACCTCGGATATTGTTAAGAGATGGTTTGCTAAGATCCTTGCAAGGATCTTAGTTTCCACAAACAGTTCTGTCACCTTTTTAAAAGAGATTGATAATTTTGGCATTCCTAAAGTCTGCTGGGATCTCTTCTCTTTCCCAGATTTTTTGGATGAGCTTGTGAAGTTGTTGTGTAAGTTCAATTCCGCCCACTCTGAAGATTTCGGTAGGTATCCCATCAGGTCCACTGGCTTTGTTGTTTTTCATTTGGTTAATAGCTGTCAGATTTGTACTCTCCCAGATTTGGAGATACTGCAAGCTCATCTCTAACTTGTTTTTGCGGAATTTGAGAGAGGATCTCAGCCGCTACGGGGGAGTTGTGGTTAAGGAGATGTTGGTAATGTTCTTTCCAGCTCAGTGCAATAGCTTCTTTATCTTTTAGAAGTGTGATATCGTCTGCTGAGCATAAGGGGCATATGCCATGATTTATTGGCCCATAGATGGTCTTTGCGGCTTTAAAGAGTGTCGGCTAAGTGCTGGATCTCTTGAGCTTTTTTTATCCACCAGGCAGTTTTTAGTTCTCTGGTTCTTCTTTGAACCTCAGCCTTAGCGTTGGCATAGTTTTTAGTGGCACAGTTTCTATCTCTTTGCCAAATCTAATGGCCTTCCTTTTCTTGTCAATCATGCGTTCAATCTCACTGTCATTCTCATCAAGCCAGCCCTGGTGTTTCTTGGTTTGGAATCCAATAGTTTGTTCACAGGCTGCAATAATGGATGTTTTTAGCTTGGTCCAGTGTTCCTCGACGTTATCAGGGAATTCTGAAAGCAGATGGTCCTTAAGAGTCGTTTGGAAGCAATCCCCCTTAAGGGGATCTTGAAGGGCTTGAGTGTTCATTTTGAGCCGTGGTTCACTAGGTATTGATAAGCATATAGTAATATCAGTTATGTCACCTTCTAATGTGCACATGCACTCAATAACCCCTCGCTTCCTAGCTCTCGCCCAGGATCCCACCCAAGCACCCTAGAGGAGGAGTTTGGATTTGACATCCCGCTTTATCACTACCCTAAGGAGTCTCAAAGCGGCTAACATTCTCCTTTCCCTTCCTCCCCCACAACAAACACTCTGTGAGTTGAGTGAGGCTGAGAGACTTCAGAGAGGTGTGACTAGCCCAAGGTCACCCAGCAGCTGCATGTGGAGGAGCAGGGAATCGAACCTGGTTCACCAGATTACGAGTCTACTGCTCTTAACCACTACACCACACTGGCTCTCACCTACAGCCTCAACAAACTCACTGATCATCCCGCTGCCCCCCAAAAAAACGCACCGAAGAAGGTGCACTCTAGGCTTCCCTTTACAACAGGCACCGAGGTTCATGGAGTTTCTGCAAACTGCCCATTCAGTACTGAACCAGCTGCACACCCAGTTGTTCCAGGTTGCAGCAGGCTGGGTTGGGTGACTTTCCCAGGGAGTCCAGAAGATGGCAAATAGGACACCCCTCCACTCACAGCTCTTTCTCTGCACACAGCTCCTCTTCCAGCCCCCTTCCTCTGTTTCTCTTATCGCTCTCTTATCGCTCTTCTCTTCTGCAACAACTAAACGATTGCCTGTAGCTGCTCCAGAGACCGCAGCAGAGAAGGACTCCTTATTCAGGCTAATGATGCACAAATGCCTGTGTTTTGTCATGTTCTCTGGAGTCACGTTTTTCATCTACCTTTCCAGGTAGATGCTGCTGGAACGAACACCAGAACGGCAAGTGGGTGGGAGCAAAAAGAGGCAGGTATAATTCAGTGGCTTGGCTTGAAATCTGGAGGAGAACGCAGGGTGGAAACGTCTCATATTGAGAGCAAGCTTGGTGATTTCAAGCCTGATGTCTGTTGACTTTAATGGCATCTCTTGTTCGGTCTGGGACTTGCAGTGTTTGAATTAATGATAAGATATTGGAAATGTGGGATTGGAGGAAGAGGAGAGGACCTCTGCAAGTGTATGTTTACATGTTTAGTAGAGTTGGCACCGATTGCACTAAAAGCAGTTGCATAGCTTCCTTAAATATGTAGATTACCTTGTGCTGAATGCACAACAGGTTCCTGTTTTAAAATAACTGCTTACTATGGAATCAGGTTAGACTTGGTTAGACCTTATTTTGCATGTTAACAAAATGCATAATGATATTCCACCACCATCACAATATGCTGATCTTTGGAACTGATAACAGTGCTTCTGAACTGTTGCAGTAGCTTTGCATATTTAATATATGTGCTGTTATACGAAACAAATAATTGAAAAAGAAAAGAGTGAATGAAGGTGACACAAAGTGGGCATAAACATGGGGGCACCTTCACCAAATCCTGGGGAGGACCAACTGCCATAATTTCCCAAGTCCTTTATAAAAGGCTGTTGAAATATACTCGGAGTCGAGTGTGGATTTCATGCTCTTTATTCAGCTCCTGGTAGTGAGGAATGAAAGTTTCCCCAAAATATCTGCTTTATATACATTATTTACACAATGGGTCGCACGTGATTGGCTAATTCTGGGATTCTCCTGTAGGCCAATCCAGTTGCGGATTCACTTCCACCTGGAGCTGGATTGGGTAGCTCCTGCGGACCAATCATACCGCTGCATTGTTCTAGGACCAATCAGACTGCTGCGTTCTGGACCCTATTGTTCTAGAACCAATCAGACTGCTGCACTCTGAATCCTATTGTTCTAGGACCAATCAGACTGCTGCTTTTTGGATCCTATTCAATTCAGTACATAACACCCGTATAACTTTACTATGGGAAAATGTATTTCTGATCTTCCCAAGCTGAGGAACATTTAGTTTTCTTTAGTTGATATATCTTTCCTGGTCAAACAGGAAGGTTTCTTCAGGCTTTCCTGTGGAGGCATCGCCTCAGAGCTACTCTGCAAAGGTGCACAAGCAAATGCTCCAGTACTTGTAGTTTGCACCGAACCTTCTCAGACCTGAAATCATGCCTGTA
Organism: Podarcis erhardii; assembly: GCF_964252035.2. Lineage (NCBI taxonomy): Eukaryota > Metazoa > Chordata > Lepidosauria > Squamata > Lacertidae > Podarcis > Podarcis erhardii. Next base: position 14,437,063 of record NC_138509.1, on the reverse strand, counting down.
ACCAAGCCTAAGCCTGTGGAACTGGGATAACTACATATCCTATCCATGTCTACCATAACTTTGGTAACTCCCATCACTCCAGGGCTGGGATCCAGGCTGGCTGGGGGTTGATGGGAGATGCAGTTGACAACCTGAGGGAGGGCGCCATGTTGGCTGTCCCCACCTCCTCTTCATTCTTGCCCCCCTTTTTTCCTTGTCTCAACTTTTACATGGAAAGCCCATTAGGGTTTGAAATTCACCAGGCACATTTTGCACCTGGCTATCGTTGGATCTGGACTGTTTTCACGCACTAATACCCCATCCTGTAGAATTAATAATAATACAGTTGTACCTCAGGTTAAGTACTTTATTCGTTCCGGAGGTCCGTACTTAACCTGAAACTGTTCTTAACCTGAAGCACCACTTTAGCTAATGGGGCCTCCCCCTGCTGTGCCGCCACCACTGCACGATTTCTGTTCTCATCCTGAAGCAAAGTTCTTAACCTGAAGCACTATTTCTGGGTTAGCAGAGTCTGCAACCTGAAGTGTATGTAACCTGAAGCGTATGTAACCTGAGGTACCACTGTAATAATAAATTTTATTTATATCCCGCCCTCCCCCGAGGTACCACTGTAATAATAAATTTTATTTATATCCCGCCCTCCCCAGCCAAGACTGGGCTCAGGGCGACTAACACCAGATATAAAACAATTGATTAAAATACAATGGTGCCCCGCAAGACGAATGCCTTGCAAGACGAAAAACCCGCTAGACGAAAGGGTTTTCCGTTTTTCGAGGCACTTCGCAAGACGAATTTCCCTATGGGCTTGCTTTGCAAGACGAAAACGTCTTGCAAGTCTTTCCCCTTTTTTCCCCTTTTTCTAAGCCGCTAATAGCCGCTAAGCCGCTAATAGCGCTAATCCGCTAATAGGGGTGCTTCGCAAGACGAAAAAACCGCAAGACGAAGAGACTCGCGGAACGAATTATTTTCGTCTTGCGAGGCACCACTGTACAACTTACAAACAAGATTAAAATACAACATTAAAATGCAGACTCATTTCAGTAGAAACTCAAATCAAAACTTTTGGGGGATAAAAACATCAAATCTTCACCAAGGCCAACTATCCAGACTGGTCCTATGTGGGACAGAAAAAAAAGCCAGGGAAGTCCCCACAGAAGGAGAAAGGAAAGAGGGGGAGGGAGAGGGGATCAAGCCAAACGCCAGGTGGAACAACTCTGTCTTACAGGCCCTGTGGAAAGAAATCAGATCCTGCAGGGCCCTGGTCTCATGAGACAGAGCGTTCCACCAGGCTGGGGCCAGTGTTGAAAATTCTATCAGTTATATTTTACCTGCCCAATCAGAAGCAATTTCAGGAACTAAAATGCTTTTTCTGTGCAGCCTGAGCAGGAGCAGTGAACGACGTTACGGTTCATTGTTGTCGCTTGTCTTTCTTTACCCTGCCCTAGTGCCCTGCTCAAAGTTGTGGAGAATATTCTTACGTTATGAATGGTCCATGTCGTCATTAGGAAAAAGAGGTTGGAATAGGCTCCTATGACCCTGGTTCAAGTGACTTTTCTTCTTTAAGTTCTCAGAGCTCTTAACCTCGCTCAAGGTGGTCCTCTGAACTAGCCAGGTGTTTAACTGAGAATCAATCACAGTCAGTCCATCATTTGAAAAATAAGGCATTGGGGCCATCTTACCCCAAAATGGCAACTAGACTTTCTGTTTTGGCAGCTGAAACTCTGGTTCCAGGAGCCCTTTGGCGCCTAGCCTATGTATCTGAGTTTCTAACAGATTGTTGTACAGATCTGTCGTCATGTGCACCCTGTAAAATGCCAGGCACACTGTTGGTGCTGCACATCTGTATGTATATATAAAAAAAATGCACAGAACTGCAGGTTCTGCGATCAAACACTTTGATTTGCATTACACTAAGTAGGGTAGAGAGGGGCGCAGGTGCCGCTGTGGGTTAAACCACAGAGCTTAGGACTTGCCAATCAGAAGGTCGGCGGTTCGAATCCCTGCGACGGGGTGAGCTCCCGTTGCTCGGTCCCAGGTCCTGCCAACCTAGCAGTTCGAAAGCATGTCAAAGTGCAAGTAGATAAATAGGGAAGGTAAACGGCGTTTCCGTGCGCTGCTCTGGTTCGCCAGAAGCAGCTTAGTCAAGCTGGTCACATGACCCGGAAGCTGTATGCCGGCTCCCTCGGCCAATAAAGCGAGATGAGCGCCGCATCCCCAGAGTCGGTCACGACTGGACCTAATGGTCAGGGGTCCCTTTACCTTTACCTAAGTAAGGTAGAAATGCATTTAATTTGCTCTGCTTCCTCCACACCTGGCCCGCACTGTGAGCCCTTCCCAACTTGCATTGCTAAAGGAAAAACCCTTTTTCTCTTTCTCTGCAGCAGTTGACATGAAGCATTGCCTACATCTTGTGGCCGCCCTCTTTGCTGCAGTAGCCATTTGCGTACTTCCTTGCCACAGTGCCAAAGTCCTGCTGGTGCCCACCATCGTCTTCGACAGCCACCTGCATAACTTTGTACGGGTAGCGGAAGCGTTAAGCAGCCGGGGACACGATGCCGTCCTCCTCCTCCACGAAGGTCGAGTCGTGGAGCCTTTTCCCCGGGGCTACAGAGTGCAAGATTACCAAGGGGTCTTCAGCACGGAAAGCGCCGATGACTGGCTGCAGGAGTTGCTGAAGCAAGTGTTTGAGGGGAAGATGACCTCCATGCAGCTCTTTTCCATCCTGGAGAAGTACCTGGAGAACTGCGACTTGATACTGGGAAATAAAATCCTCCTGCAGCAACTTCAGAGTGAGGACTTCGACTTGGTCTTGGTCGATCCCAACGAAATGTGTGGCTTCATTGTTGCCCACGTCCTAGGTGTAAATTATGTGGCCCTCTCCACTGGCTTTTGGTTTCCTGCTGAGATTGGAGCCACTTCACCTGTGGCCTACGTCCCCGAATTTAACTCCCTGATGACTGATCAGATGGGCTTTTTCGGCCGGACTTGGAACATCGTGGTTTTCATCATCTCTCGTGTAGCCACCAGGCTGTTCATCATGCCTAAATTTGACCACCTAATGGCGAAACATGGGGTGGAGCCCCAGAAATCCATGCTGGAGCTTATCCAGGGCTCCAGCCTCTTTTTCCTGTGCAACGAAGTGGTGCTTGACTTCCCGCGACCTTTGCTTCCCCATGTGATTTTCACTGGGGGGATTCTCACAGAGCCTGCCAAGCCTCTCCCAGAGGTAAGTAAATGGAACGCAATACACCCAGTGGCAGATTTATGGTATGTGGGTGGGTGGATGTGGGGCATTCGTTCACCTAAATAAATGTGAATTCCTGCAATAAGAGGGGTTTATGCCTGGAACAGTCCCTGTGGTGGGTCATACAGAGGGAAAAGGTGATGGTGATAATCATGCCCTGCAATGGGTGTCCCATCCCTCCAAAAAAGTGATAATAATTATGATGGTGATAAGGACTCTGTACTCTGCAAACAATTGGGGAGCAATCTGGGGAAAGCTGATAATATCGACAATGCCTTTGCACTGGCATCTTCCCCCACCCCCCCAAAAAGAACCCAACAAATTGAGAACAATCAGGAAATAAATGATGGTGCGACCTCAGCACTGAGCTCCCCCCACCTCCAAAAAAACCAAAACTTGGGAACAATCAGAGGAAGTGTGATGCTGATAATGAAGCCTTTGCCCTGGGCTGCATGCACACATACAGATATGCGCCAACAACTTAGGAATAACTGCTGCCGTGCGGCAGGCATCTGAAACAAGAAGAGGATGCCACATCCTCCCATCACCCTCATATTCAGCTGTGTGTTGTTGGGATGTGGAGGGAATTGCAGGAATCGCCCATCACACATTTTGCTGCCTGCCACATGGCCGGCAGGCAGCAAAATGAGTGATGGGTGATTCCCGCAATTCCCTCCACATCCCAACATACACATTTTTTTAAAAAAGTACCATCTTGTGGATGGATGGTAGTGAAACAAAACAAGTGGAGCAGATCCTGAGCATCTTCTTCCACTGCTCCACACACACATTCCCCCAAAACACTTCCATGACCAGAGCAGCTGCTCCCTGTTTGCTCCACGAAGCCACTGAGCAGCAAAGCAAAGAGAAGGCACACAGGCCCCAGCATTCCATCTCTGGTATAGACAGCTCCCTGCACATTAAACTTTGAAATTCTCTTTCTAGAAGGGCTAAAGACTTCCTTTTTAAAAAATAAAATAAAAAGCTCAGAGTCTGAAGCCCCTGCTGGCATGTGTCCTGGTGCAAGGTGCTCTACATGGGGCTACCTTTGAAGGTGACTCGGAAATGACAACTAATCCAGAATGCGGCAGCTAGACTGGTGACTCGGCGTGACCACCGAGACCACATAACACATAACCTGGGCTGCATGCACACTAAAGGATCTTCACTGGCTCCCAGTACATTTCCAGGCACAATTCAAAGTGTTGGTGCTGACCTTAAAAACCCTAAACGACCTCGGCCCAGTATTCCTGAAGGAGCGTCTCCGCCCCCATCATTCAGCCAGGACACTGAGGTCCTCCTAAGGGTCTTCTGCTTGTTCCCTGACTGTGAGAAGCAAAGTTACAGGGAACCAGGCAGAGGACCTTCTTGATAGTGGCACCCTCCCTGTGGACCACCCTCCCTTCAGATATCAAGGAGATAAAGAACTACGCAAGTTTTAGAAGACACCTGAAGGCAGCCCTGTATTGGGAAGTTTTTAATGTTTAATGTCTTATTATGTTTTCATATATGCTGTAAGCTGCCCAGAGTGGCTGAGGAAACCCAGGCAGTTGGCGGGGTATAATTAATAATTATTAATTATTACTCCAATTGCACCATTACAAATATAGGCCTGTTAGGTTTAGGGTTACTTGTCCCTCACAGCTCTGTCTTCATTCATTGCTTAAATCACTGGCAGGTGACTCATTTAACAAAGAATTGCTTAGACATTGCACATTATAGAACCATAGAACTTGGAAGGGACCTCGAGGGTCTCTGAGTCCAACCCACTGCAATGCAGGAATCCGCGGTGTGCAGTGAAATTTTTCTTAGAGAAACAGTTAGGGCCAGAGGCGCTAGCTTGCCAGGGCGATTGGGGAGGAGGAATGTCCCAACATTGCACAGGTGAGCATCGCACCTCCCTAAGCTTGGGAGAAGCTTCCCGGGCTTTGGGAAGGAGGCGCCAGGCTTTAATTGAAATGTAAAGCAGTGCACAGGGATGAGTAATAAAACCATAGAACTGTAGAGTTGGAAAGGAACCCTGAGGACCTTCTGTTCCAACCCCCTGCAGGAATATGCAGCTGTCCCATATGGGGATCAAACCTGCAACCTTGGCATTATCAACACCATGCTCTAACCAATGAGTGCAGTAGTTGAATTTTCTGTCACCGTTCAGGTCACTTTCCAGTTTATGGATGGTGACTTTCTGCAGCAAGGGAAACTCCTGTCCCCCCTGCAAGTACCTCTGAGCCTTTGAGGAACCTGATTTTCCAGAGTTACGCAATGTGTCAGAGCATCAGACTCCCAACTTCAGGCCTTCCTAGAGTTGTGACGTTGACCTGAATTGCAGCAGGAATGGAGCTAGCACATTCATCCCCACAACCCCCCCCCACACCATCAAATATTAAGTAAACATTCTTTCAAACACTTGCATAGTGCCATTGCTTTCAATCCTTTCTGTCCGCTTTCTATCCAGGGTGTTGACCCGCTAAGCTCAGAGGCCAGTTTGCCACGACACGGATGCTTTGTGTGAGCAAGGGAGACACGGGTAACAAGTGGTTTTAAATAAGAATTGTCCCGTGATTCCTTTCCTCTGATTTTCTTTCAGTGCAGAGAGATTTCTGAGTTTGATTTCAGAGCCCTGGCGAAGAGGAAGCTAGTTTTGTGACCTTCTGCTGTCTGCAAGGATGCGGATCCCACGGGAGGAGGGCAGAGAAGTCCAACTGCATTGCCAGAATTCCTGGCAGGCCACCATGTATGGTCTTACCTGGGCTTCTATTCTCAGCTGAACGGTTTGAAGTCTCCCATCCAAACACTAACCAGGCCTGACCCTGCTTAGCTTCCGAGATCAGGCACGTTCAGGGTAGTACAGCCATAGACCTGAAGGGCTTGAAGCGAGAAAGCTTGATATTGCTCTGATGTGAAAATCTGGGGGTGTTTTTATACGTGCAGGGTCTGCGTCTCTGGATGGAAGCCGCGGATGCTGGTGTCGTCGTGGTCTCCTTTGGAATCGGTATACGAGTCCTGCCCAAAGACCTGGTGGAAAAGATGGCCGGGGCGTTTGCTCGCCTTCCCCAGAAAGTTGTGTGGAGGTAACACCCGTTATTTCGTGATCCGTAACTGCATTGTGCTTGCGGACAGCCACAAAGCAGAGGAGGGATGGCTCTGCACTGCCGTGGATTCGTGGAATCTGCCCCAGATCCCAAATAAACGGGGGCCATGTTCTAGAGGGGCAGAACCGATCTGGACACCCCATCAGGCTGCCTTTCCCCCCTTTTTTATCTGCCTTTGGCATTTTGCTGCCTCGGGGAAAGGTCAAGATGATGCTGCGCATACAGAAGCCAATTGGACCATCAGTTGGACCTTAACACCAAAGCTATTAATGGGATAGTGTCCACCATTGCACCTGAATAGGGTGGCAGAATAGTTATGGGGGTACAGGGTGGGCTCACACAGCTCCATCTGCCACCAGCAGGGGCCTCAGGAGGAACAGCTGTGGGGGGCTGTCACAACTGCTTCCTAGCATCTGCCCCCCCCCAGGAGGTCATCTCACTCTGCCAAAGGTCCAGCCCTTCAGATGAGAGTTTTCATAGACATCAAGGACCAGGCTGTTTGAGAATGCACCCAGACGCAGTAACTGCCCCTTCCACCTGCCAAAGAGCACCCTCACGTGATTCTATGCACGTTTACTCAGAAGCAAGTCCCGCTGGGTTCAGGCAGATTTGCTCTAAGGGAAGTGTTTATCTTCTTTCCTATACAGTGGTACCTCGGAAGTCAAACGGAACCCGTTCCGGAAGTCCGTTCAACTTCCAGAACGTTCAGAAACCAAGGCGCAGCTTCTGATTGGCTGCAGGAAGTTCCTGCAGCCAATCAGAAGCCGAGGCGGACGTTTGGGCTCCAAAGAACGTTCACAAACCAAAACACTCACTTTGCAGTGTTCGGGAGCCAAAACGTTCGACTCGCAAGGCGTTCGTCAACCAAGGTAGAACTGTACCTGTTTGGCACACTCCTGCCACCACCGGTGTTCCCAGGAAAGCTGCTCTAAGTGGGATTCTCCTCCCCACATTTAGCACAGCTGGGTTGCTTTCTCAAGCAGCTGGAGGGATGGTGTTCTTTGCCGTTGGAGTGGAGCAAACAAGAGAAATTGTTTGTGTGTGCACTCTGGCCAGAGAGACCAAGAGGTAGCATTAGGTCTGACCATTAGGTCCAGTTGTGACCAACTCTGGGGTTGTGGCGCTCATCTCGCTTTATTGGCCGAGGGAGCCGGCGTACAGCTTCCGGGTCATGTGGCCAGCATGACTAAGCCGCTTCTGGCGAACCAGAGCAGTGCACGGAAACGCCATTTACCTTCCTGCTGGAGCAGTGCCTATTTATCTACTTGCACTTTGACGTGCTTTCCAACTGCTAGGTTGGCAGGAGCGGGGACTGAGCAATGGGAGCTCACCCCATTGCGGGGATTTAAACCGCAAATTGAGACCAAGAGGTAGCATATAGCTGGTTGCAATTTACCCCTAAATCTTTAGTTGAAGTCAACTGGTATTTACTAATCTTGTCGGTACCCACGTTTGAGATATCTTCTTCCTGGCAAGTGTAAAAGCAGCTAGGGTAAGGTCGTGGTACGGGACAAGGGAGAAGGGTTAAGTGGTTATTATATTTTAGACAGCATTTTTTTTTAATGCAGAACCTGCACATAATTGGCACTTTCACCCTATGAATTATTACATCACACGCTGTGTATTGTTAAACGTTTATCGTTTCCTCTCATTCTCCCCTGAGTCAGGTGGGAAGGAACTTATTTTAAGTGACGGATCTTTTGCTGTCCCCCTCCCACTGTCCTTTGGCAGATACTCTGGTCAGAAGCCACATAACTTGGGTGAAAACACACTGATGATGGATTGGCTGCCTCAGAACGATCTGCTGGGTAAGTGAAAAGGGATAGGCCAAACGAGGGGGTTGGACTAGATGGCCCTTGGGAGTCCCTTTCAACTCTACCATTCTATGATTCTATGAGAGCAAGTTACTTTTCCTTGCCCGGAAGGAGAGAGCAAACCATGCCCTTCTCCCTCCACACTCTGTGTGAATAAATGAATAAATGAACTGCTTCAATGTCTTTTCCAGTCCTGGATAACTGGCAAAGCTAATGGGTTTTTGTTTTTGTTTTCTCCTATAACATTGCTGGTCCAGGATACAGTGGTACCTTGGGTTAAATACTTAATTCGTTCCAGAGGTCTGTTCTTAACCTGAAGCACCACTTTAGCTAATGGGACCTCCTGCTGTTGCCGCGCCGCCGGAGCACGATTTCTGTTCTCATCCTGAAGCAAAGTTCTTAACCTGAAGCACTATTTCTGGGTTAGCGGAGTCTGTAACCTAAAGCCTATGTAACCTGAAGCGTATGTAACCCAAGGTACCACTGTACCTGAATTGATTTAGGACCAGAGTTGAGCATAAATCTCCCCTCCTTTCAGCCAAGTGCCAGCGATTTGTGCTTTAAAAAAACTTATGCGCTTAAGGGGACAGATAGCGGAGCAGCTGATGTTTATTTAATTTGACCTTTGGGTGTTGCGGTGCCCTCTTCAGATTTTGGAAACCACCTTCCTCCTCCTCCTCCTCCTCTTCTTCTTCTGTTTGGCCCTGTATAGTGTGTTTTCTTTGTAACCCAAATAGATCTATTTATTTTTTCATAAAAGTATTTTTATACTTCCTTTTTGACCCTAACAAGGATTACATGAAAGCTCACCAGTTTGCTGCTCAAACATTCAGGTATTGCCGTACAGTGGTACCTCGAGTTAAGTACTTAATTCATTCTGGAGGTCCGTTCTTAACCTGAAACTGTTCTTAACCTGAAGCACCACTTTAGCTAATGGGGCCTCCTCCTGCTGCGCCGCCACCGGAGCACAATTTCTGTTCTCATCTTGAAGCAAAGTTTTTAACCTGAAGCACTATTTCTGGGTTAGCAGGGTATGTAACCTGAAGCGTATGTAACCTGAAGCGTATGTAACCTGAGGTACCACTGTATGCCTATAGCAGTCACCAGCCTGTATCACCAGATATTAGGAGAGCTTACATAAATAATAATCTGATTGAAGAGCCTTTTAATAAGGATGTGCCAGTGATTTTAGGACCTCCCTATGATGGGATGGATGCATGGTTTGAGTTACTGTCTTCAGAGCTTCTGCAGCCTTATTCAGCTTCCGATCAGCCATGCATAGATATCAATACCATTTTTAAAAGTATCTAGTTACATAGTGTAAATCAGATGTGTCCACACCATCATTCGCCAACTCAGGGCTCTCTGGATAGTTTGGACTACAACTTCCATCAGCCCCAGCCAACATGGTTAATGGCCAGGGATGATGGGAATTGTAGTATAGCAACATCCAGCAAGGCGCCAGTTCCAAAGATTGTTCTACACTTACAGCAGTGGAATGGCTTGATTGGGGGGCAGGGCAGGCAGGGAATTCAAGGCAGCTGCTAGTAAGGTAAAATAAGGACACAAAACCGGCCGTGCAAACTTTTGTTAATCTTCACAGGGAGCACAATACTTTAATCAGGACTGAAAAGCACTGGTCGTGGTTGAGTTTAAGCGCTGGAATTAACAAGACTGCATTGTGGCCAATGCTTTTTGGGAAAAGAGGGAGAGCTGTGGGGGGAAGGTGTCAACCCTTGTGTGGAAAAACTTCAACTTGCGTAACTTGGGATGCAACAAAATGTTGCCTGTAAACATATTGATAGGATAAGTTCAACTGTCAATAACGCAAGTGGTTAAGATTTAAGCGTTATATTTCCAATCAGTACAAAGGGCGATAGCAATCTTCCTTCAAATTACAAATTAGTCTGTGGGCTGTTGTAACGAAGCCATACGACAGAGAACCATAGAATATGATGTCAGTCCTTTGTAAAATTGAGGCCCGTGCATCAATCGCTTAGATTTTTCAGAGGAACGTCCTAGTTTTGGAATTGACTGTTCCTCCTTAGTCAAATGTTTGGCTCCCTTTCATGTAATTAATTATAAAACTAGACCGCATCTGTCAATCCAATTTCAGCACAATTTGCAGAAAACATTTAATGGCAAATTTCTACAGTCCTAATCTCAGTGGATGGTTGTCAGCTAAGTTCTCCTCAGAGAAGACCATTGAAATTAATAGTATTAAGATAGTTGTGCCTCTTAATTTCAACGGGTCTACTCCTCTGAATAGCTTGAGTGCCTCATAGTGAGTCAGAAAACTACATAATAATTGGTGTTTAGCAGATTTGGTAATTCAAGTAGATATTATGGATGCGAGCTTTTAACATTGCTCGATTTCTGTTGCAGGCCACCCCAGTGTGAAAGTCCTTGTGAGTCACTGTGGCATGAACAGTATATTTGAAGCCATTTACCACGGGATTCCAGTTGTGGGCTTCCCTTTCTACGGCGACCAGTTTGATATTATGACGCGAATTCAGGCGAAAGGGATGGGTATCCTCGTGGACTGGGGCCGGGTGACGGAAGACAGCCTCTACCAAACTCTGTCCACAGTAACGACTGACCCAAGGTAAGTTAGCCTAATAGTAGCCTTATTCAAAGATATTCAAAGGCTCTATAGATAAGTTACTTTCTGTTTTAGCCCCGCCCCCTTTACCTGCTCCCAAAGAACCCTGGGAAGTGTGGTCTGTTAAGAGTGCAGAGTTGTAAAGAGACCCCTATTCCCTTCACACAACTACAGTTCCCAGACTGGTTTAACAGTCAATCCCTCCCCAAATGGTACTCTGAAAATTATAGCTGCAAGGTGAATTGGGGCCTCCTAACAACTCTGACTTTTAGGAGACTACATTTCCCATGGTTGTTGGTTTTTTGCGGGGTTGGGGGGGGTAGTCATGGCTGTTCAAAATGGTATGATATTGTTTTTACATACCAGTAGTGGTGATGAGGCCTATGGTTCTGTGACAGTGAATGAACCATGCACTTTATTTCTCCAGGTAACGTATTTTTTGCACCATAACACTCACTTTTTTCCTCCTAGAAAGTAAGGGGAAATGTCTGTGTGTGTTATGGAGGGAATGCCTACGGGTGGCGGGGGGGGGGAATCTGCTGCAGTCGTGAGCAGAGGATCCATGGTTCCCCTTCCTTCCCTCCTCCGTGGCTCGCTTTGAAAGAGCAAAGCGGGAGAAGAGCCGCTGAGTGGGGAGGAGAGAGGGACAGAGAGCCTGCTTCTTTAAAGGAGCAAAGCTCCTTCTTTAAAGGAGTAAGCGGCTCCTGTCCGGTTGGTTCCTTTAAAGCAAGCAGGCGCTCTGTCCCTCTCTCCTCCCCACTCAACTCGCTACATAGCAGCAAAGTTTTTCAGCTCGCTAAGCCGGGGATGAGCGGGGAGGAGGGAGAAAAGCAGAGCCTGCTTGCTTTAAAGGAGCAAAGTGGGAGAGGAGAGGAGCCTTCTCCCCTTATACCCCTCTTCTTCATTATTAGCAGCATCCTTCACCCGCCCCATGCGTGCTTCTTCTCCCCTTAAACCCCTCTTCTTCATTATTAGCAGCATCCTTCTCCACCCACCCCACGCGTGCTCCTTGTCCCTTGAGTGCTTTTCCTTCCCTCCCCACTTAAAACGTGGTTACAAAGCATGGATCCACATGGATCCTCAGGATTTTTGCATTGGGCTACTCCAAACTCACTGTCAGATCACATGTCTGTGGCCACAGCATGAACCACAAAAATCATACATCCACTGTTTAGTTAAGAATATTTTTTTTCTTGTTTTCCTCCTCTAAAAACTATGTGCGTGTTATGGTCGGGTGTGTGTTATAGAGCGAAAAATACGGTATATGGAGCACTACTCAGAGAGACACACACCCAACTCAGTTAACTGTTTTTGAGAGAGGCATTCAGTTTGCATGTTTGCTTCTCCATCTCATGGATTCAGATGATCTAGACAGATTATTCTGTGGGTGGGTGCAGGCAACCGGAGAGCCTGTAGCTCTGTGGTGAATTGGCCAGGTACCAGTAGATGCTTCTGCTGAAGAGATACAAGTTTGTCACGGAGGAATCTGGGAAATATGCCGATGAATTATATGGTGTCCTGTCCCGGTCCTCAGGAGGAGCCCGTGGGATGCAGCAAACCAGGCCACTTGCTGCAGCCACAGCACTATGGAGAGCTCCGAGTGAGCCTCGTGCTCCAAGGAGGGCCTGAGGTGAGCTGAGGCCATTTGAGCCTCTGCTTCCAGTCCACCTCTCCTGGGCTTTGCCTCCTTTGTTCGACAACATTGCTAATACTCTGGCTTGAAGATGGACACTTGACCTTCGCCCTCGGGCCTCCTGTCTGGTGTGCTTCTTGCACCACTGGACCACAAAGCTCTTCACACCCAGGGGAAGGTCTCTGTGAAAGTCCAGGCCACAGTTCTATGGGCGCCGGGGCTGTGGAACCAAATTCCTGCCTCGGTTTCAGTGGGCTCCTAAACAGCATCAGCTGGTGGTCCTGTAGCTTCTGATTTAGTGTCCTGGTCCTTGGACTCCAGGATTTAGTGTCCTGGTCCTGGACTCCAGGATAATGACTGATGGATCCTTTGTGCCGTTGATTTGGTAACGTAGCAATCAGTGGGGGACACGTCATTCTCCTAGCATTATTGTTGATGTTCCTCTTTTGCAGTTTCTCCAAGGTTGCCAAGAAGATCTCAGAAATCCACCTGGACAAGCCCATTCCTCCCCTCAACCGGACAGTCTACTGGCTGGAGTACGTCCTTCGCCACGATGGAGCTCCATTCCTCCGCCCGGCCCTCTACAAACTTTCCTTTTACGAGTATTACTGCTTGGATATTTTGGCAGTGCTGCTGCTGTTTGTGGGAGCCATCATCTACGTGGTCTTCAGGCTGAGCTGGCGGTACAGAAGGTCCGACGTCAACCCAGCACACCTGAATGGCCACGTTTTGAATGGGCACGTCTTGGAAGGGAAGAAAGTGCAGTAGGACTTGGCTCTGATCTGAGTAGACTGTGCCTCTCTGAATAGAATAGATAAGGGCGGTGATAAGGCCAAAAATGGATAGGGCTGGACTTTGTGGGAGCTTTGAGATGGGATCTAAGTCTGTGAAATGCTGGAGAGGACAACATCCTCTTTGCCATTCTCCCATGCTATGTAAGATGGTGAGGAGAGAGCACAGATTATGCTTTTTAGAGTGAGTGAGTGAGTAGCTGTGGAATGCCACTGCCCCATATTGTGTAAGGATAGAGGGAGGTCCTTTATTATTATTGCAAGGAATCTGAAAAGTGGTGCTTTAAAAGTTTGTTTCAAACGGCTGGTACTCATCGGCTTTCATTGGCACACCGCACTCTTGCCTTTGTGTGATACTGCATCGTTTTTTAAAAAAAATATATAAAATAAACCGCAAATTGCTTCCCTCCAAGCAGAGTGTGAATGTGAATTTGAAGGCAGAAGCAGATATTTCAGGTTCTTGTTGGGATTGAGGTGTAACCGAAGGCAATCTGCCCCATCCTTGGCTTCAAGGGAGGATCCCTCATTCCTCAACGAGAATGATCTAAATGATTGGGAGACGTTGAGCAAGCAAGGTTCTGCGCCACTAGAGCCTTTCAAATAACTGAAGGAACGCTGCCCTTTCCTCCTACATATTATACCTGCCCTGATTTCCCCCTCTTTTGCTGTTCCTTCCCCAAGAACTGCTCTCCTAGGTCTTTCCTGTCCCCACTTGGAATGCCCCTGCATTGCAAACCTGAAGAGAAAAGGATGAAAACAGGGAATGGTCAAGGAAGGAGAGAGAGAGGGACAGGATGGGTGCTTCTGACCACGTGGGCTCCTTTCTCCCTCTCTAGGCCTCCTCATTCTCCCTGCAGGGAGTTGCAAGAATAGCGAAGAGCCTCGCAGTAACTCGCAAGACTTGAAGGTGCCACAAGTCTGCTTGTTGGTTTTGCACAGCGTGCTAATGCAGCAGTTGTGGTTGTGTTTTGGGACATCCTCCTGGTTCCTTCTCAAGTTTTAGAAGCTTCCCATCTGCAGGGTTATGGTTCAAAAAGATAGCAATCACTGTTTTTCCTGCCTCCATCTCCAAACCCAGGCACTATTGTGTGCCCTGCTCTCCAAGACTGTCTTTTGAAGATTCCCCCCAAAAATCTCCTGCAGATGCTTACTGTTGGAAGGCATCCCAAGGGTTATCTAGTCCAACCCCCGGCAATGCAGGGATCTGAGCTAAAGCATCCATGACAGATGACCATCTAACTTCTGCTTAAAAACCTCAAAGGAAGGAGAGTCCACAAGCTCCCTAGGGAGACCGTTCCACTGTTGAACTTTCTTAGTGTCAGAAAGTTCTTCCTGATGTTTAGTCGGGATCTCCTTTCTTGTAACTCGAAGCCTTTGGTTCGAGTTTACCTTCCAGAGCAGGAGAAAACAAACTTGCTCCCTTTTCCATGGGACAGCCCTTGAGATATTTGAAGATGGCGGTCATATCTCCTCTCAGCTCCTCTTTTCCAGGCTAAAGATACTCAGCTCCTTCAACCGCTCCTCATAAGGCTTGGTTTCCAAACCTTTGATGATCTTGGTTACCCTCATTTGCACACATTCCAGCTTGCCAACATCCTTCCTAAATTGTGGCGCCCGGAATTGGACACAGTATTCCAGGTGTCGTCTAACCAGGCAGAACAGAGTGGGACTATTATTTCCCTTGATCTGGACGCTAGACTTCTGTTGATGCAGCCTAGAATAGCATTAGGGTTTTTTTGCTGCTGCATCACACTGTTGACTCATGTTAAGTTTGTTGTCCACTAAGAGGCCTAGATCCTTTTCACATGTACTACTAGTAAGCCAGGTGTCCCCAATCATCTTATATTTGTGCATCTGGTTTTTCCTGCCTAAGTGCAGAACCTAACATTTGTCCCTGTTGAAATCAGTTTTGTTAGCTTGAGCACGGTTCTCCAATCTGTTCAGGTCATTTTGAATTACGATTCTGTCTTCTGCGGCATTCGTTACCCCTCCCAGTTTGGTGTCATCTACACATTTGATGGGACACGAGTGGCACTGTGGGTTAAACCACAGAGCCAAGAACTTGCTGATCAGAAGGTCAGCAGTTCGAATCCCCGCGACAGGGTGAACTCCCGTTGCACGGTCCCTGCTCCTGCCAACCTAGCAGTTCAAAAGCATGTCAAAGTGCAAGTAGATAAATAGGTACCACTCCGGCGGGAAGGTAAACGGCGTTTCTGTGCGCTGCTCTGGTTCACCAGAAGTGGCTTAGTCATGCTGGCCACATGACCCGGAAGCTGTATGCCGGCTCCCTTGGCCAATAAAGCGAGATGAGCGCCGCAACCCCAGAGTTGGCCATGACTGGACCTAATGGTCAGGGGTCCCTTTACCTTTACCTTACACATTTGATGAGCATCCCCTCAATTCCTTCCACGAGATATTGCTTGAAGCTGGCACCATGTTACTCCAGTAAGTGTTGAAACAGGACTGGCCGCCCCTGATTACAAGCTCATCGTTTTAATCATGAGCGAAGCGGACAGTGATGAATGGAGAGGAGCATAGCAGCAGTGTAACGGGTGACCACCACAAATGCGGTGATAACAGGGCTTTCAAGTTTCACCCTTCTTTGTGACAGATTAGCACAGTGAAAATCGTATTCTGTGACTGTCAGTCCATCCCAATAAATTGGACATCATGTTACATGCTGATGCTGTGTGTGTGTGTGTGTGTGTGTGTGTGTGTGTAGGATATATCGGAATCAATACAGCGCTCTGTATTTGGGGCTTCCCTCAAGGGTGTGTCTATGGGTGCTATCACAAAAGTGTGAAAGTTTGAAAGAGATGGTAACATGACCGCTCTCTTGAGCGTTCTGAAATGAAATTTCAGAAATCTGCCTGATAAAAAGGTAAAGGGTCCCCTGACCATTAGGTCCAGTCGTGACCGACTCTGGGGTTGCGGCGCTCATCTCACTCTATTGGCCAAGGGAGCTGGCGTACAGCTTCCGGGTCATGTGGCCAGCATGACTAAGCCGCTTCTGGCAAACCAGAGCAGCGTACGGAAACACCGTTTACCTTCTCACCGGAGCGGTACCTATTTATCTACTTGCACTTTGATGTGCTTTTGAACTGCTAGGTTGGCAGGAGCAGGGACCGAGCAACGGGAGCTCACCCCGTCACGGGGATTCAAACCGCTGACCTTCTGATCGGCAAGTCCTAGGCTCTGTGGTTTAACCCGCAGCGCCACATAGCTAGTGTTAAATTCGAACTTCAGCTTAGTCCCTGCGCTTCTGGTGTGGTGGGAGGACAAAAATGCAAAAAACCCAAACCTCCAGTGCCTTTTTTTAATGCATTTTGCCTTACATGTATGTTGAAGCTGCTCCCAGTTTGACTCTTTTGTTTTTACTGTTTTCGTAGAATCATAGAATTGTAGAGTTGGAAGGGACTGTGAGGGTCATCTAGCCCAACCCCTTGCAATGCAGGAATCTTCTTTGCCCAGCATGGGACTCGAATCCACAACCCTGACTTTAAGAGTCATATGCTGTACGGACTGAGCTATCCACTATCTGCTATTGTCCTGTGAGTTTTCCCTTCCTAGACATTGGGGGGGGGGGCGGAGGAAGAAATAAACTTGCATATCTGAAAAGTTTGTCCCATTTAACCTCTTGTTCTTTTTCTCTCTTTCTTTATTTCTCTCTTTCTCTTTGTTTAACCCCCTCCCTTCTCTTCATGCTTATATGGTATTTAGATGAAAGTCTTGGTTTGTACAAAAAAATAGGAAAATATATTTAATATTAACTTTTGTAATTCTCTATACAAACCCTAATAAAATGTATTCAGTTTGTGTGTGTGTGTGTGTGAAAAGTTTGCCACAGGGCCCACAGCACTGAGACTAACCCCATTGGTTTGTAAGTATTTATTTACCGTATCTTTTGCTCCATAAGATGCACTTTTCCCCTCCTAAAAAGTAAGGGGAAATGTGTGTGCATCTTATGGAGCGAATGCAGGGGGGAGGCAGGCAGGCAGCAAAAGCCCCCAAGAGCCACACACAAAGCTCTGCGCAGCTCTTGCAGGCTTTTCCCCAGGAGGGAGAAGGGACTGACGCGGCCAGTCAGTCCCTTCTCCCTCCTTGTAGAAAAGCCCACAGGAGCAGTGTGCTGCTTAAAGGGTGCGCAGCTCCTGTGGGCTTTTGCGGGAGGTGGGGGTATTGCTGGCTGTCTTGGCTTCTTTAGCCCCGCGCAGCCTCTCCCGGCTGGAGAGGTTGCGCTCGGCTAAAGAGGAAGCCAAGACAACCAGCGGGATGGATCCCGCTGGCTGTCTTGGCTTCTTTGCTCTTTGGGGCTGGAGGGGGGGGGGACACAAGCTTCCCCTGTCAGCCCTGAGCAGCTCTGGGAGAGCTCTTTGGGACTGGGGGGGGGGGAATAATATTTCTTTTCTTGATTTCCCACTCTAAAAACTAGGTGCGCCTTATGGTCCGGTGCGCCTTATGGAGCAAAAAATACAGTACTTGCCTTTGTTGCCCAAGATGAAGGGCAGTTGTACGGAAGCCAAGCAGACCAGCAGTTGACAGAATAGAATCCTCAATCGTGTCTGAAAGCAAGGAAAGTCACAAGGCACACACTATTCTGTCTCCTGACACTTTCCACCGCTGCCTCCTTCGCAGTATCTGCTGCCTGAGGTGTCTGTCTCCCTCCAAGCGGAGGCAGCTGAGGGCCAGTCTTGTTCACAGCCCTCCCTCCTTTCAGCAGGGCACCCAACCCCAAACACCAACCAGACCCAGGCCTGCTTAGCTAACACTGCAAGGGACAGGGCGCAGATAGCTTTATGAATTGCGGCTTCTACGAGGTGTGAATGAACTTGCTGTTCCTGTTTGCCTTCCCCTCCCAATCAGGTTATTAAGAACCTCACCTAGTCATGAGGAAAAACTGCTTGCGGTGGCAGATGGCACCAGAGATAATTGTGGTTACAGGAATGAAGAAACAAATGTGTTTGCATTTGGGTGGATAGTGGAACCTAAATATTAGTAGGGTTGTGTGCCAGTTCTGGAAGTGTGTGTACCTTATTAAGAGGAGTCTCTTTTGTATTGTGGCCGGAACGTGATTTATGGGCTTCCTCCTTTCTGCTTTCCATTAGATGCTTTTGAAAATAAACAGCTGAGGTTTCTCCATGGAAATAAGTTGGGCTTTTTGGGGGTTGTTGTTTTTTTAATTTAGATTTTCAGATTTACAAACAATCATCAAGCAAACAAATAAAACCATTTCCACAAGTTCCCTTGGACTTCCCTCCTCCCTGTCTGTGGGTAATTTTGTTAACTTTTTCTCCCACATCTTCTCTGTCAATCCAGTTCTATTAAATCTCCAATAAAACCACAGTCCAACTTTTAACTACAAGCGTCATTCCAATCCTACTAATAACCTTAATTGTGTGTGTATATATATATATATATATATATATATATATATATATATATATATATAAAATTTTTTTCCAATTCCTTATTAAAATTTTGGTCTTCCTGATTCCTAATCCCTCCGATCAGTTTTGCCATTTCCACATAGTCCACCAGTTTAATCTGCCATTCTTCTCTGGTAGGTGTGGTGGCTTACAACATAGGGAATGTGCCATAGTTGTGGTTTTGGAAAGAAAGGCAAGGTGTAACTATGTTAAAGAAATGAGGTTCATGGGAAACTTGGGACGAAGCGGGCAAGGCTTAGAAATTTGCATAATTTACCATCTTGCTGAAACTATTACTTGTCGATGTCTGATAGCGTGTGCAGAATTCTGGGAATATTTTCGAGGAAGCACTTTACAGCGTTGATGAAAGCATTTTTAATGTTTCAATTGGGAAGCACTAAATGCATGTTCAGAGGCTATTCTGAAATAAGCAAAAGTGAGACTTGCATAGATTTCAAACTGTGTATGTAAATGTAATATAGCACCTTACCAAATTGCTATATTCTGTAACGTCTCTGATGCATTTGCAACTTTCCAGTATCTCTTTCTCATTCCTGCTGGAAGATCAGGATCTTTGCCATTGAGTCTTCCTCCATGTAAGGCACTCCCAACTGTACATGAAGCAGGTTGCTGCATCCAGGTTTTTTTCCTGATACATGCAGTAAATTCATTGCAGTGATAATTTCTGTTCGTGTAGAAATCAAATTGCAATGTATTCAAGTTCTGTGCCTTCAGATTCCCCTCATATATAGGCATATCAGTGTTTTCAGTGCCGGATTTAGGTTTGATAAGGCCCTAAGCTACTGAAGGTAATTGGGCCCTTTATATGTCCAGCTGTCCTTTGTCAACAACACTGTTGCTGTTTTTTGTGTTGAATATAAGCTATATGGTAATTTTGAGGGACACGGCTGGCGCTGTGGGTTAAACCACAGAGCCTAGGGCTTGCTGATCAGAGGGTCGGCGGTTCGAATCCCTACAACGGGGTGAGCTCCCGTTGCACGGTCCCAGCTCCTGCCCACCTAGCAGTTCGAAAGCACATCAAAGTGCAAGTAGATAAATAGGTACCGCTCCAGCGGGAAGGCAAACGGTGTTTCCGTGCACTGCTCTGGTTCGCCAGAAGCGGCTTAGTCATGCTGGCCACATGACCTGGAAGCTGTACGCCGGCTCCCTCGGCCAATAAAGCGAGATGAGCGCCGCAACCCCAGAGTCGGTCACGACTGGACCTAATGGTCAGGGGTCCCTTTACCTTTACCTATATGGTAATTTATGGACCTAACAGGTATCTAAAGCCATTTGCACATAACAAAAATGTATTTTATAAAAGTAAATGTTGAACTGAAATACAGTTAAGAAGAAGTATATTAACAGTGAAATACAATTAAGAAGAAATATATTAATGATGAAATAATTATTAAGCTCTAACTTAAAAAGATTGGGGGCCCATTAGTACATCATAGGAGCCTACACAACACAAAACACTGTTGCTGTATGTATTTTATTTGGTTTTTTCTTATATATTAGAAATGTACATTCAGTTTGGTTTTTTCCTTTAATTTTTTTGGGGTCCCCCCAAGAGAGTGGGGCCCTAAGCTATAGCTTGTTTAGCTTATACGTAAATCCAGCACTGGGTGTTTTGCATCCCAAGACTATCATTCTTTTAGGACTCACATTTTCTTGTGATTCAAGCTGAGATGCCCAAATTAGTAATATTTCAGTTTCCAGAAGTGTCAAGATGGTGTCAATTGTCGTTGTCAAACAAAACATTACTGGTGCAATACCCAGTAACCGTGCGTGCAAAGATTGTAATCTTGTACCTTTCTTTTCCTATTGATTCTTGCCAGGAATCATAGTCAGGAAGACGGCTGTCACCCAGGCATATAGTCCCAGCCTACAAAAGGAGTGTCTTTAACACCCCCAGGGGCTAAGCTTATCAGGACAGGAGCTGAGAAAGTCATGGATTTCACTAGAGCATGGATCCTGCCAAAATTCCAGGAATAAATTTTCAGGCCCATAGACCTCTCAGTCTATGAGAAAGTACAGATTGTCACGGATCTTTCTAGAATCTTAGAGGTGCTGTACATTATATTCTTAATGGCCTGGAACTTGTACTATCTGTCTGTGGTAGAAAGGTCTTTCGAAGATCACCCTAGGAAGTGTGATATGAGCTGCTTAGAGCATTGCTCAGTGCAGTAATAATCTTTGTGCTATGTGATTCTTTGTGAGCCTTGCTGGAATATATGTGTTGCAATTGTAATCATATTTTGTCTAGTCTGTTGTAATAATACTTTGTCTATTGCCTTGTAACTTCTTATCGGATGAGGTTGTTACGGTTGTGACCTTCAGCATTTTTGGGGGTTGTTATATAGAGACATCACCTTGCCAACAAAGGTCCGTATAGTAAAAGCTATGGTTTTCCCAGTAGTGATGTACGGAAGTGAGAGCTGGACCATAAAGAAGGCTGATTGCTGAAGAATTGATGCTTTTGAATTATGGTGCTGGAGGGGACTCTTGAGAGTCCCATGGACTGCAAGAAGATCAAACCTCTCCATTCTTAAGCAAATCAGCCCTGAGTGCTCACTGGAAGGACAGATCCTGATGCTGAGGCTCCAATACTTTGGCTACCTCATGAGAAGAGAAGACTCCCTTGGAAAAGACCCTGATGTTGGGAAAGATGGAGGGCACAAGGAGAAGGGGACAACAGAGGACGAGATGGTTGGATAGTGTTCTCGAGGCTACCGGCATGGGTTTGACCAAGCTGCAGGAGGCAGTAGAGGACAGAAGTGCCTGGCGTGCTCTGGTCCATGGGGTCACGAAGAGTCGGACACGACTAAATGACTAAACAACAACAACATATAGCACTGTGCCTGTGATTTTGTACCTGACTGTATGCAGACATAGATACAAACCTCGTCCTTGATCTCAGGAACAATAATGCAGAATTTGGCTATGATAGCCAAAGGCATAGCAAACAAATGACTCTCAGAAATGTATAGTATACCAGCAGCCTTGGTCCCAGCATTGATTCTTAATTCTAAGAAACTAAAAAATCAGTGCATTTTTAAAAGGTTCAGTTCACCGTCTTGATTCAAAATGGCATCCACTTGTATCCAAGCGTAGATGAAAACCCACTCCTTGATCCCAGGAATCATAATGCAAAATTTGGTTATGATAGCTTAACAGGTGTTCAAATGTATAGTGATCAGACAAACGACCTCCCATTGACTACTATTGGCATGGGGTGGTATTAAGTGTCACAATGTCATGTGCTCAAATAAATTACTGGGACAGATGCAACGCTACGGTGTTTTGTAGAGGATACACACCTGATTGTGTTGGTGCATGATTTGTGGTGACTCGAAGCTTATTGTGCAGTACACTGAACACCCCCACTTCCTTATTTGTAAGTATTGCCTGAGGTCGTTGCAAGTTAAAGGGAATTGTACAAAAAAAAGTGTTTTGATTGGAGATCTTGTGGATCTTCAAGGGCATGGTTTCTCAATCACATTAGCAGTTGGCACAAAGGATAAGAACTACAGCTCATTTCGCAGTGTGTTCATTCAGCTTTGTTGCAAATTTCTGCTGGAAGTACAGTGGTACCTCTGGTTACGAACTTAATTCATTCTTAACCTGAAACCGTTCTTAACCCAAAGTACCACTTTAGCTAATGGGGCCTCCCGCGCCGCCGCTGCACGATTTCTGTTCTCATCCTGAGATAAATTTCTTAACCCGAGGTACTACTTCCAGGTTAGCAGAGTCTGTAACCCATAGTGTTTGTAACCCTAGGTGTTTGTAACCGGAGGTACCACTGCTGTAATAAAGAAATGGGGACCCCCCCCCCAAGCTGAAACACAACAGCTAATTTTGAGGTTGATGAAATGGCTTGAGAAAGAGTCGCTGTCAAGTTCAGCCCCATAAAACATTAAGAAATCGCTGTAAAACGGAGAGAAACAGAAATTCTCTATTCCTGGGAGTTTCCTTTCCATTTCCATTTTACACAAATATAGCAATGCAGAGAAACTCCTTTATCAAAGGAGGCTGTCAGCACTTATGAGATTTTGATCTGTGTATCCTTGACAAAATAGTCAAACTAGCCAAGACCAGAATTGGCTAGTCAGAAGAATTGATGCTTTTGAATTCTGGTGCTGGAGGAGACTCTTGAGAGTCCCATGGACTGCAAGAAGATCAAACCTCTCCATTCTGAAGGAAATCAGCCCTGAGTGCTCACTGGAAGGACAGATCATGAAGCTGAGACTCCAGTACTTTGGCCACCTGATGAGAAGAGAAGACTCCCTGGAAAAGACCCTGATGTTGGGAAAGATGGAGGGCACAAGGAGAAGGGGACGACAGAGGACGAGATGGTTGGATAGTGTTCTTGAAGCTACCAGCATGAGTTTGACCAAACTGCGGGAGGCAGTGGAAGACAGGAGTGCCTGGCGTGCTCTGGTCCATGGGGTCACAAAGAGTCGGACACGACTAAACAACAACAGCCAAGACCAAGACAACACCGCCTGCCCCCCAGCCCCCCGCATTGGATGGAACTTAAGAGCAAACATAGACTTGAACTCGCCACAGTTAAAAGGGGGAAGGTGGACCACATTGTTTTATTAATCTGTTCCAATATTTCTTTGTCGGTGGCTTTTGAGATGCAATTCACTCCATTCATGTGAATTCAGCGGCCACTTGTAATGCTCTGCTGCCACCTTCTGGCCAAATATATATTGCATGGCCACCCTCTGAGCAGATGCACCCCTCACTGGGTTGTTGTTCATGGGTGTAGCCTGGATTTTTTGTTGGGAGGGGCAGGCTTTTGTTAGGGAGCAGCAGAACCTCGGATTTGCATTGAGCTGTATTGATTTGTATTGACTGGAAGGACAGCTGCCCCCCTTCCCCCCTTGGCTATGTCCATGTTGTTGTTGGCATCCGTCTGCCTCAAGAGACAATGGAGTGCCCCTCCAGGGGTGAAGTAAAACTGTTGTGTTGCCAGCACTGAAGCCATCTCCCCAAGGCACAAGCCTGGGCAGTGTGTCTGGAGGTTCTGGGCTGCCTAGATAACAAGACCCCACCGCCTTGGCCTCACTGATGTGGTCCAAAGGAAAGCAGAGCAATATGTTTGGCTAGCTCTGCCTTTAAGGAGCTAGGAGCCTTGGAGCAGGGGGAGATCCCCACTGATGTCAATAGGGACTACCCCGCCCTGCACAAAGTCTCCTAGCTGTGGGGAATAGTAGTGGGAGGGTCTCCCTTGCCAACATGGCCTTCTCAGTAAGAGAGATGTGGGTGGCACTGTGGTCTAAACAACTGAGCCTCTTGGGCTTGCCGATCGGAAGGTCAGCGGTTCGAATCTGTCCCAGCTTCTGCCAACCTAGCAGTTCGAAAGCGCACCAGTGCAAGTAGATAAATAGGTACCACTGCAGCGGGAAGGTAAACAGCATTTCCGTGCACTCTGGTTTTCATCATGGTGTCCTGTTGTGCCAGAAGTGGTTTAGTCATGCTGGCCACATGACCCGGAAAGCTGTCTGTGGACAAACGCCGGCTCCCTCGGCCTGAAAGCGAGATGAGCGCTGCAACCCCATAGTCGCCTTTGACTGGACTTAACCGTCCAGGGGTCCTTTACCTTTTTTACCTTCTCAGTAAGAACTGAGCTCTCCTGTGCCTTGTGGACACGTCAAGTTCCTTGTTCCAGAGCCACACTGCTCTGCCACACACCGATATGAACCTGGAGGTACACCCCCCCTCCCCGGAACAAAAACAGAAAAGAGGTAAGGTTTGGTATTCAGGCCCAAGGACAGGGAAATAAGTTAGGGAAGACAGCCAAGTGGCAGGCAGAAGTCCATCAGGCAGGAGGCGGGTAATTCGAGTAACCAAAGGAAAAATGCGGCAATATCCCCTAAAATGCCAACTTTGCCCAGAAAGAGGGGGTGCAGCAGTCTGGAAACTTTATGGCAGAGAGCGACTTTCTGGTACGCCAGCTGACTCTAAGCCAAGAACATTCTGGGGCCGTGTTGAGAATATCCTGATTTGACACACGTCACTGTTCACTTCTCCAGTCGGAGCTGGATATGCTGGACTCCCGAATTGAATACATAGTGGCAGGTGGGGAGCCTTAGCGAAGGGACACTTGCACAAAAGTGAGCACTTTGCACAGGTATAAAAACAGACAACGGGATCCTCTAGAGAAGAATGGAAGGCAGTTCCCTAAGCACTTAGACGGCAACCGGGAACCTCAGATCTGCGCCCGCGGCAGGAGTGAAGGGTACAAGAACAAAACAACCCATACAGGTGAGCAAAGGAGAAGGGATACCCGGTGCCTGGTGCCTCTAATCTTCCTTCCTCCATCCATGATACATTCCCAAAGCAGGAACGCTGAAACACCAATGGCCACAAACCATTGAATAAACACATTGGATCAACTTCTCTCTCTCTCTCTCTCTCTTTCTCTCTTTCTCTCTTTCTCTCTTTCTCTCTTTCTCTCTCATATGGGTTTATTCATCCAATACTGGTGAGATGCTCAGCTCTGTCCTGTCCTCCTAATGGTCAGGGAGGAAATAGCCTAATTTCCCTTGTTCTACATTTTGCTAATTATGAGACACAGGGCTCGTCCTTCAACCACTTACAAGATTGATTCTGTTCATTCTCTGGGTTGAGCAAAACCCATCTGTGGTCTATGGCAGCTTTTGCCAAAAAGAAAAAAAAGAAAAAAGGTGTGCTCTGTGCTGGTGCTGATGTAGCCCCAGAGAGCATCAGATTGGAGAAGGCTGGTAAGAATTCACTTAATGTTCTTGTCCGGGGTGACATCGCTGACCTTTTCAGTCTATTGTCAGGCCACAAAGGGACCGAACCCTTTGCAAAAGTTGTGCTCTGTTGCTGGAATTTGCTGCCATCTGTATGCTGTGAAAGCCCTGAACAGCTGTTTGAAGTAAACAGTAATGGGCTGGATGAGGGCCAATAAGCTGGTCAGAGAGATCCTGTTACAAAGGTCCTCAGGCAACCACATTGCTTACCAGTTAGTTTCAAGGCCTGATTCAAAATGCTAGTATTGTATGGGAAGCCTCAAATAACGAGGCTATTCCCATCCGCTGGGATTCTTAAAGGAGACACTGCTGAGAGTGTGAGAGATGCAGGTGGCCCCACACCTCTGCCCAGCCATCTCTTGTACAGTAAAGTGGTAAAAAGGCAAGATTTGGAGATTAGGATGAACTTCATGTTAAAGAAATTAAAATTTTATGTGCATAAAACGTTGTGTTTGCATGCAGCGTGTTTGAAAAGTTTTGAGGTTTTCATTCCAGGGAACCGGAAGCCAGCTATCTCTCTCAGCAGGAACAAGTTGCTTAGACGGAGCTCTCTCTGGGACCAGAGAGAATAGTTCTTGGACAATATTAAACAGTAAGATCTTAAAAAGAAGACTGGCCTGTATTGCTAGTTGTTTAAGAGCAATGTGTTCATTTGTTTTTGCAATGTTTATTTTGTAACTAGTTTAAGACAGTTTGCAGTAGAACTTTAGGAAGTCTTTATTGTGGTGAGAGCTTATTGATTTATACTCTGCACAAGGTCCACATCAGGGAACTCCACTCACAGCAACTAACACTTCACCCCTGGATGAGGGAGTATTTATCGTGTTTCTCTGCTTCTGCATTGTCTTGTTTTGTTGTGTCGATTTAACGATGCATTGTTTTAATGTGCAAAATGTTTTACATGCTGTTTTGGGTTGGTTAGCAGGGTGCATATAAAGAATGGAGCGATTAGCTAGCTTGCTTTTCCTATAGGGCAAAGGGGCTGCGTCTGTAAAGGAATAGCTGTGGGAAAAGGTTTTGCCAGTTTGAAGGTCCGAAATATTATTTCAGAATTGGCTGCTACACCCAGGGAACCTACAAACTACCAGCATAACCGGGAAGTTTAGGTTTGTGCAATTAAAGTGGATTAAGACACTTGTGTCACGCCAGCACAATAAATAAACTTTTAGAAAGAAATTGATTTTGTGTGTGTGGTTTGGAAAAGTGCCTGGGAAATGCATTTGAAAGTGTGGGGTGAATGGAAGATTTAATGGGAAGACATGTAAACAGCCCAAAAACAAATCTCGATAAACCCAGGAGGAGTGCTCACTGTTATATAACATCCCTGTAAGCAAACCTGAACAAATGCTCAATAAAGACCAGATACAATGTATCCTCTGTGAAAGCTTTGTGGAAAGCAAATCACGCTCAATAAATAGGTTGTCTGGAGCAGTGATTGGGTTCATGCTACACGTTTGAAGACAGTTTTTTTAAAAAAAGGGTTCCCCAAGTCAAGGCTGCAGTGAGAACATAATGGATAGACAAAATATACCAGATAAAAATAGGCATACTTGTGTCAGTTTACATTTTAAACTTTAGCAGGACCAAGAATAGCCTGGGAATGAGACAAATTTCTGGTTTTGAAGTGTTCTCAGTCCACGTCCCCTTGGAACAGTGTTCCACATTAATTCAAGCTTCTAAACTTTTGGAGGCTGAAATACGACTCTCCAAAAACATTATAACTAAAAGCTTATGTAAACAAACACGAGTAAAACGGCCAGAGTACCAATATCTTGGTCTTTCAGTAGAAAACGTGCAATCTACCCAAATATGAAAATGTAAGACCTAGCGATCGGCTGCATGGTGCTATTTTTGACAAACTTGAGGGTAACACCTAATTTTTAGACACTGAGTTCTAGGATTAAAAAAAGGTCTGCTTTAACTGCAGAGCCCAGTTTCTCCACCTTCAGGAGGGGAAAGCAACAGAACGCTTTAATCCTAGGTGTTGGCTCCACATTGCTCTTACAATAAACAGACACCCATAAAGATTGCAAGGATTTCTTCCGATTTATTTTGTAATGGAATTTATTATTGGGAGCATGAAAGAGCCATTGACTGTAAAAGGAAAGCAATGGGGTTCTGTATGTGGATATACTGATATTTAACTCCCGCCTGGTCGAAAATGAAATCCAACAGGGAATGTTTTATTTGCTCATATTTCTCTGTATCTTTTCACTCTTCCTTTCCCCGACTTCCACAGGTAGGCATGGGAGGGACTATGCAGCTCTCGGTTGTCGCTGTTGTTTTTTTGCTAAAGTCAAAGTTCTGTATCCCTTTTGGCGACCTGCTAGCAGCTTCTGCTGTAGTCTTAGAAACCAGTGTAAATCGGGGGGAGGGGGCAGGATCTTATCAACGTGCCCGAGTGGATCTCTCCATTCAGCTGGGTCCCAGACCCTCCCCACGGCTCATAATCCCTCTCTCGCCCCTGCCTTCATGAACTCTGAACCTTTCCATGAGACCACATCTTCCTTTGCCAACCCTCAACCACAAAAGGCCGAAATCTGCAAAGGAAAAGAAGAAGAAGCGACAGAACATTGTGCAAACATTCGTGAAAGAAGTCTAATCCTCAATGCACCAATCTGTGGTCTTTCCAGCATAGCGTTTAGACCTCGGAGGGTTTCGTGTCGGCAGGCATGCAAATCGCCGCAGCGCACAGACATACGTTGGTGAGTGGAATCGGCAGCTGCACTGTTGTCCCCCCTCCCCCTTTCCTGGGTCTCCCTCTCTCCGTATTGTTGCACGAATGGGTTGCCTGTTCTCGGCCCGGAGCAGGAGCAAGCCGAGAGCTATCGCATTTCAGCGCCGGATTGACAATGACCTCAGAGCCTGGCAGAAAAGTCCTCTTTCCCAAACGAGCTTTCAATGAGCGGTTGTGTTTACATTCGCCAAAAACAAAAGAGAGAAGTCGGAAAGTTTATAACAGCATGGTCGTCACGAAGCACATCTTCCTGGAATTTGGTCGGTCTGGGTGTGGCTGTCGGGCTAATGGCCAAGTTCCTGATTATCGGGGTTAGGTGGGTGGGGAAGGGTCCTAGGCCTTCATACTGGCCTGTCCACAGCGTACTGGCAAGGGCTGAGGCTGGAGGCTGCTGTCTGCACTGCCGGATAGGTGAAGTTGGCGTGCTGTTTGGCCTTCAACCTCAGGCTAGCCAGGCTGGAGTTGCACGTGTCCCGGTACGTGTATGGGCTGGCTGGGGAAGCGTATGGGCAGGTACTGGATGAAACGGCCGAGTTAAGGCCGGGGCTGTTGAGGTTGTTGAGGCTGGGGCCTGGCACGCCAGTCACTGTGGAGGGAGCTACCATGGATGAAGGCATGGGCATGGAGCCGATGGAGCTGGGCGTGGAGAACATGGGCTGCGACGAGAGGGGGCTGACGTTCATCGAGTTGAAGAAGGGGAAGCTCTTTGCCGACAGGGTGCTGGTGGCAAGGCCTTTGGTGGCCCAGCTGTTGTACGAGTAGCCGCTGTACATGTCATCATAAGGCTGCATCAGTCCATTGAACTGGGCTCCAAAGCTGTTCTTGCAGAGTTCGGCCTGTTGGTTCCTTTCTCTCTTCCTCCACTTGGCCCTGCGGTTCTTAAACCACACCTGTGAGAGAAAGGGAGTGTTTCCTTAAGTTAGCATTCTCTGTGTGTTAGCTTGGTGATGATAATAATAATAATAATAATAATAATAATAATAATAATAATAATAATATATTTATACCCCGCCCATCTGGTTGGGCTTCCCCAGCCACTCTGGGCGGCTTCCAAAAAAATATTAAAATACTGTAATACATCAAACATTAAAAGCTTCCCTAAACAGGGCTGCCTTCAGATGTCTTCTAAAAGTCTGGTAGTTGTTGTTCTCTTTGACATCTGGTGGGAGGGCGTTCCACAGGGAGGGCGCCACTACCGAGAAGGCCCTCTGCCTGGTTCCCTGTAACTTGGCTTCTCACAATGAGGGAACCGCCAGAAGGCCCTCGGTGCTGGACCTCAGTGTTCGGGTAGACACCAGGCGGGGCAGAAATACAACTCCCATAGGCCTCAGTGAACATCGCAAAGGATAATGGGAGCTGCAGTTACAACGGGTCCTCAGCAATAGAACAGGTGGAACTTGCGACAAAATGTGGCAGGCATCCTCACTTCTAAAATGAGTACAGGATCCCAGCCAACCATTATCTCCCACCACCCAGTGTTCCAACTTTCTTTCCCCTTCTGTTACTCTTCATTCCATGTCTACTGAGCATGCTCAGTCCACAATGGGCTTTTGTTGGTGTTCCTCCTCCCTGTGTCCCCCCCCCCCCGTCCTTTCAGCTTGTTCATGTTTGGGGTGGAAATGTACTTCTGCAAACCTCAGGGTTTCCTCAAGCATGCGAGTATCTCCCCCTTGTTTCTTCGTGGTCCTATTTTGGTGGCACTCGCCGCTTGAGTTCACTATTAGGATTGATTGTGAGAGGAGTGCCTCACTTTTTAAAATGCAAGATTTTGAGAGCAATCTGTTCCTCAGAAAGTACTTGCGCTGTATAATAGCTCACACAAAAAGTTAAAAGCCACATGCAGAGGCCTCTTCCATTCTGCTTGGTCTGCTATGTGGTTCGCTATCGAATCCTCAAATTCTGACCACTTTAAGAGAAAGCAGAGCGGGTGTGAATGAGGCCTACCCGGACTCTGGCTTCAGTCAAGTTGGTCCAGACAGCAATTTCCTCCCGGGTGCTCATGTCCGGATAGCGGTTCCTCTGGAAAGTGGCTTCCAGCTCCTGGAGTTGTTGGCTGGTGAAGTGAGTTCTCTGCCTGCGCTGCTTCTTTTTCAAGGAGCCTTCCTCAGGATTCGAGTCATCGGTCTGGTTCTGCTGTGACTTTTCTGTGTCTGTGAAAGCAAAAGCAAGAGCACCGATTTGTTGTAATATATTACTGACTCACAACTGCGTGCAATAAAGGGTTAACCTGAGCTCAGGTTGCCAGTGGGGGCGGAGCTTAGCAGGCTCCGATTCTCTTTCTGCTTCCTGGAACAAGCAAGAAGTCATGCGGTCATGGCTCCCTGCGAATGAACCAAATCTCTCAAAAAATGAGATTTCGAAGCCTGTATCTTTACAAACCCAAAGATTGCATGATCCTTTTTGTAAAGAAACAAAATACTTTTCTTTTTAAGTCATTTGGAACCTTTTTCATCTCTGTTTTACTGCCAGTGCTGGAGACTTATTTGCTGTAACTTCTGGAAACTTTGTGAGTAAAATATTCACTTATCTGCAAAGTCAAATGTCTTTGATTTATTCTAGCCTAGGGGGTGGATGGGATGAGGGTGGCACTGTGGGTTAAACCACAGAGCCTAGGACTTGCTGATCAGAAGGTGAACAAGGGAATTGAACAAGGGAATTTAATTGAGTTTCTGACAAAAGAATTTTCCAGGTTTTGGCCTTTGGAGGAAGAAAAGGACTTTAAAATTGTGACTGCTTTTAGACTTGGAAAATTAGCAAGGAAAGACATGCCCAGAGACTGTTTGATCACTTTGATATCTAAGGAGGAAAGAGACAAAATACTAGGCCTACATTACGGAAAGTCACTGGATATTTCGGACAAAAGAGTAGAAATTTATAAAGATATCCCAAAACAACTTTTGGACCTTAGATCCACCTATATTGAGTTAGTAAAACTGCTGAGGAGCAACTCAATTGTTTTTAGGTGGGAATTTCCCCAAGGATTATCTTTTACATTCAGAGGGAAGAAGGTTAAAATTAAAACAGCCGAGGATAAAGATAAATTTTTGAGTGCCTACGGAGAGGACCTTCAGAAAGGGATTGAAAGACCTTCAGGGTCTGGACCATCATCTGTACCTGCACCTTTGGGACCTGAAGAGCCGGAGAAAAAGATACCACCACCAGAGGAATAACAGATTTGTTCAGGATGTCTCTGCAACTTCTGAGCTGGAATATTAATGGCTGTAATTCCCCGGAAAAGAGGAGAAGAATATTTCATATATTGAAAAAAGAACAATTGGACATTATTTGTTTGCAAGAAACACATGTGACTAGGCTCCACAGAAAAGTGTTAATAAACAAAAGACTAGGACAAGAATTTATTTCTTCGGACCGAGTTAAGAAAAGAGGAGTAGTGATATATGCGAAGAAGAGCCTGTCACCAAAATTTCTATTTAAAGATGAGCAGGGAAGAATTTTGGCAATTGAGATACAAAATCAAGGAGAAAAGTTTTTGATATTAGGAATCTATGCACCAAATGAGGGGAAATCGGAATTTTATAAGAAGCTGCATGAGATAATGCTGGACTATCTGGACTATGACAACATCATTATGATGGGAGATATGAATGGGGTGGCATCAACTAACATGGACAAGTCTCAAAGCCAAAATGTGACAAAAGATGGCAGACTACCTAAAACTTTTTTTGAACTGACTGACAATTTGGACTTGATTGACATCTGGAGGACAAAGAACCCCCTGGGAAGAGAGGGAACATTCTTTTCTGAAGCCCAACTGACATGGACAAGAATCGACCAAATATGGATAACTAGAGGTCTGGCACCTAAGACGAGAAAGGTGGAAATCTGCCCAAAGACCTGCTCCGACCATAACGCTGTAAAGATGGACATGAGACTAATCTCAACCGGCTCCTTTAGATGGAAGATGAATGACAATCTGTTTAGAAATCAGGAGATTACCAAAAAGGCCCAAAAAGTTTTGAAGGATTACTTTGAGATAAATTTGAACACCACAGTGGAAAAAAGAATCATCTGGGATGCAAGTAAGGCGGTTATGAGGGGGTTCCTGATACAACAGAACGCTGTAAAGAAAAGAGCACAAAATGAGAAAAAAGATAAGATTTTGGAGAAAATTAAAGAATGTGAGAAGAAGTTAAGATTGAAACCGAAGTCAAAGGAGATTTTGAAAGAAATTAAATTTCACCAAGGACAATACTCCAAATTGATAAATCAGGAAGTGGAGTGGAAAGTTAAGTTAATGAAACAAAGATCATTCGACTCGGCAAATAAATGTGGAAAACTGCTAGCATGGCAGTTGAAAAAGAGACAAAAATTAAACACGATCACTAACCTAGAGACTGAAGGAAGAAATATTCAGAACCCTGTGGAGATTAGGAAGTGCTTCCAGAGATATTTTAAACAACTATATACTCAAGGGCCGCAAAACGAGGCTGAGATAGAACAATTTTTGATAAAGAATGGACTACCAAGGTTGTCTCAAGAAAATAGATCAACCCTGAATTGTAAAATAACACGACAAGAGATTGAAGCTGCCATTCAGAATATGCAATTGGGCAAATCCCCAGGGCCAGATGGGCTTACCTCCAAATATTATAAGATACTGAAAGACTATTTGATATATCCACTAATGGAGGTTTGCAATGAGTTTATGGAGGGGAAGAAAGCACTGGAAACGTGGAAAGAAGCCTTCATCACATTGATACCTAAATCAGAATTGGAAAAGACACAACTTAAGAACTACCGTCCCATTTCCCTTCTAAATGTGGATTACAAAATTTTTGCAGACATTTTAGCAAACAGACTCAAAAAGGTTTTAAGCGAAGTGATCCATAAAGATCAGGCAGGCTTTCTCCCAGGAAGACATTTGTCTGCTAACACAAGGAATATTATTGACATTTTGGAACTTTTGCAAACAAATATTAATACAAGAGCAGTGTTAATATTTATAGATGCGGAGAAGGCCTTTGACAACATTTCTTGGAAGTTTATGAAGAAAAATCTGGAAGGGATGGGAGTGGGACGGGGATTTGAAAATGGGATAGATGCAATCTATTCAGAACAGAAGGCCAAATTGATAGTTAACAACGTGGTGACAGAAGAGTTTAAAATTGAAAAAGGAACACGACAAGGTTGCCCTATTTCCGCTCTGTTATTTATTTCGGTCCTGGAGGTGCTCTTGAATATGATTAGAGGGGACTGGTTGGTGGAAGGAATTCAGGTCGGAGCGAAACAGTACAAACTTAAGGCTTTTGCAGATGACCTAGTTTTGACCCTACAGGAGCCAGAATCTAGTACGAAAAGGGCATTACAATTGATTCAAGACTTTGGTCGGGTGGCGGGTTTTAAATTAAACAAACAAAAAACTAAGGTATTGGAAAAAAAATTGACAGTTTCAGAGTCAGAAAGGTTTCAGAAAGAGACAGAGTTAAACGTGGTTAAAAAAGTAAAATATCTAGGGGTGAACATAACAGCAAAAAATCTGAGTTTATTCAAGGATAATTATGAAAAGTGCTGGTCAGAAATTAAGAGAGATTTAGAAAGTTGGTCAAGACTGAAACTTTCCTTGTTGGGCCGAATTGCTGCTATAAAAATGAATGTATTGCCAAGGATGCTGTTTCTTTTCCAGACTTTACAGATTGTGGATAAAATGGAGTGTTTCGGGAGGTGGCAAAGAGATATCTCTAAATTTGTATGGCAGGGCAAAAAGCCCAGAATTAAGTTTAAAATATTAACTGATGCTAAAGAAAGAGGGGGGTTTGCCCTGCCAGACTTAAGGTTGTATTATGAATCAGCAGCTTTTTGCTGGCTGCTTCTTGAAAACACTGATGTTTTAGATTTGGAAGGATTTAACAATGCTTTTGGATGGCATGCATATCTGTGGTATGACAAGGTTAAGATTCACAAGAATTTCAAGAACCACATTGTAAGGAAAGCAGTGTTTAATGTCTGGACAAAATATAAAGACTTATTAGAAAACAAGACCCCAAGGTGGTTATCACCTATGGAAGCTAAGGCTGTGAAAAGACCCAATATGGAGGTCGAATGGCCGAAATATTGGGAAATATTAGAAAGAGATGGAGACAATTGGAGATTGCAGAGTTTGGAGAAACTAAAAGACAAAGTGCGAGATTGGTTACATTACGCTCAGATTAAAGAGGCTTTTAAATTGGATAAAAAGTTAGGATTCCAGGTGGAAAAATCGAAATTGGAAACAGAACTGTTAGAACCTAAGACTAAAGTACTTTCAAGAATGTATAACTTGCTGCTGAGGTGGAATACACAGGATGAAACGGTTAAATCAGCTATGATAAAGTGGGCACAGGATATTGGGTATAATATCATGTTTGCTGACTGGGAAAAGTTATGGACCACCGGTATGAAGTTTACGGCATGTAATGCCTTGAAAGAAAACATTATGAAAATGATATATAGGTGGTACATGACCCCAGTCAAGCTAGCAAAAATATATCACCTGTCAGATAATGTGTTGGAAATGTAAGGAAACTGAAGGAACGTTCTTTCACCTCTGGTGGACTTGCCCCAGGGTTAAGGCCTTCTGGGAAATGATATATAATGAGCTGAAAAAGGTATTTAAGTATACCTTCCCTAAGAAACCAGAGGCCTTCCTTTTGGGCATTGTTGGCCAGAGGGTGTTAAAGAATGATCGAACATTATTTATGTATGCAACAACAGCAGCAAGGATACTTGTCGCTAAATATTGGAAAACTCAAGATTTGCCCACGCTGGAAGAATGGCAGATGCAACTGATGGACTATATGGAGCTAGCAGAAATGACTGGCAGAATCCGAGACCTGGGAGGGGAAGCAGTGGAAGAGGATTGGAAGAAATTTAAGGACTACCTACAAAAACATTGTAAACTTTATGAGTTTTAAGTAGGATGAGAGATTTGAAAATAACAGGACACCTTAAAGTTAGTTGAAAAGATTATGAGAATGAGTGAATTTTATGAGAAAAATAAATTTTGAATAAATATCATGTCAAAATTAAGTATTTAGGACCTAGATAAAAATATTCAAAGTTAGGGACAAAATATTGGAAATGTGTACAATAAGAATGGAAATAAGGTGATAAGTTGCTGGCTAAAGTTTTATAAATTTGGAACGCAGGAGCGAGAGATGTGAGGAAGTCCAAAAATGAAGAAAAGATGGTTATTATAAGATGCTAAATTTTATGTTTGTTTCTTTTTTGTTTGTTCTCTGTTTATTCCGTTTTTTCTCTTTACTGTATTAACAAAACTTTTAATAATTTTTAAAAAACAAAAAAACAAAAAACAGAAGGTCGGCGGTTCGAATCCCTGCAACGGGGTGAGCTCCCGTTGCTCGGTCCCTGCTCCTGCCAACCTAGCCAGTGCGAAAGCACGCCAGTGCAAGTAGATAAATAGGTACCGCTCCAGCGGGAAGGTAAATGGTATTTCTGTGTGCTGCTGTGCTTCGCCTGAAGCGGCTTAGTCATGCTGGCCACATGACCCAGAAGCTGTACACCGGCTCCCTCGGCCAGTAAAGCGAGATGAGCGTCGCAACCCCAGAGTCGGTCACGACTGGACCTAATGGTCAGGGTTCCCTTTACCTTTTTAGGGGGTGGATTGGGGAGAGGGCACGGCCTGGGCAATCCCTGAGGGCCAGCTAGAGGCCTGGATTTTGGCCTTCAGGCATGAGGTTCTGCAGCTCTGCTCTACCAGTTATGATAGGCTCATGTCTAAGAAACAAATAGAGCATCTCCCTTTCTAATCAGGCCGGAGCTGGAGGCTATGAAATGAGAAGCACCGCTTGCTGTTCAGAGCAAAGCCAATTTCGTACTTACCGCTGTGCTCTTGCCCCTTGCAGCTGTGCTCATGTTGTGGTGTCCCCGACTCTGAGAGGGAGAGATTGGGACTGTGGGCCT
Source organism: Podarcis erhardii (assembly GCF_964252035.2). Classification (NCBI taxonomy): domain Eukaryota; kingdom Metazoa; phylum Chordata; class Lepidosauria; order Squamata; family Lacertidae; genus Podarcis; species Podarcis erhardii. The sequence goes on along the minus strand of NC_138509.1, from coordinate 14,401,016 downwards.
CTGAGTCAGTGAGCAAGTTGAACTCCATCGGCCTGGAATAGGAACCGGAGAAGAGCTGAAAAAGAGGCCCAAGTGATATCTGAGTAGCATATACGATTAGGAGGTCAGTTTACTTGGTGGGAATAAGTTCAGTTAAGTGGGGTTCACGTCCAATAAGTGTGCTTGTTGCAGCCACAGGCTAACACTGTGAAGAATTAGTGTCTTTACTCCAAAACAGGTTCCATTGTGCACAGTGGGATTTAATTCTGGGAGTGCAGCTACCTTTCAAAGCTAACCAATAAACCTTCGTGTTTGTGGACTGGTAGGTTCATGCCAAATGTTTGTGATCTGGTGACTTTCAGAAGCTAAAGACAAGCTGAGCTTTGGCCTCCGGTGCAAAATTTATACCTATTTCCTCAATGCAGGCTGTGTCAAAGCTGGGAGGCAATGCCTGCTTGTGAACTGGTGGGCATCTTCTTCCTTCCTTACCTCACATTTCCCTCCATTTTCATCCTGCACTGTTATTACAGGTAACAACATATATGCGGTTAGAAATATTTGTGTCCCGTATCCCCCGCCGACTCCTTTTCTAAGATAAAAAAAGGTCAGTGTTTTTAAGAGAAAAAACCTCTGGACGGTTTTCCTCCTCTGCAGTAGACGTGAAGGCAAGCACAGTGGTTTGGCACTTGTGCACACACATGCATAGACAAGCACATGTGCGCACGCCACGCACATGAAAGCGCACAAGTCGCCCTGGCACTTTGAGATGGTGCACCTGTACGTGAAAGGCTGTGAAGGCGGGAGCCACGTTTGCCTCAATATACCAATATACCTTTTTCATGCAGCATTTTGTGCAAGGAGGCAAGTCCATCTGCGGCTCTGGCTATTGTCATAGCTTTTGCGTGATTCCTGGAATTATGCAGAAACACACAGCACATTAATTCCTCGGATTAAGACTTGATTAAGATGTGTGTAACTTTGCAGTCTCAGAATTTATTAAGGCCCCCTTCTCAAGGAAGCAGCAGATGGAATTTCTTCCCAGTGTTTGTAGATGATAATTCCACCCCCCCCCCAGCTATTTGCATACGACTGCATCTGCCGCCCGAGCACAATTTCCTCTCTTCCAGGGACTGATGCTGCAAGGACCTGATTCAAATTCCTCCTTTTCACCTGCTAAAGACCTGAAGTGAGACAGTCGCCCCTCCAGCAAGAGGTGACTAGTTTAGCCAACTTGCAGAAAGGTAAGTGGCATAAAAAAAGAGATCTGTAGGCACCCCAGAAACACGTTTTATTCTGCCTGAAGCAAAAGGTATTTTCTGAACAATTTTGCTTCTGTACAAGAAGCTACACATCACATCTATTTTTGTAGCCCTGGCCCTATGTGTTTCCATTGACTGAACTGGGACACAAACTCAAAAGGGCATGTTTCAGAACACAGCCTCAAATATTTGTTGCTGAGTGAGCAGTAACAGGCAGGGAATATCTCATTGTTCTATGCCCTGGCCCCAAATCAGCTTGTCTGCTTGTCATTGTTCCGAAAATGATATTTTTTAGCTCAGTCTTGGTGCTGTTTGCTGGTATAAACTAAGTAGGAATTCATCTCTGGCTTTTTCCAAGCACAAGAACTACATCTCACTCTTCTCCCTCATCACTGAATAGAAATAGATGTTCTGAAGGAAGCCATCTTCCACTTGATGATGTGAATCAACACGCAAACGTATCAGCCGAAGACCAGAACTACCCAAAGCACAAGAAGAGACTTGACACAGGACATTTTTAGCTCAACAACAGAGATAGGCCAAACCACAACAGGGGAAAAAACAACCCCCACCCCCAAAATCAAAGCCTCCTTCTGAAATCCCCGGAAGCTTCTGCCTGGCTTACGGAGGGAGGTAAAAAAACAACAACTGGTCATAACATCTCCAAAATTCCCCTCCTTCTTTTTCCCATGGTTCCTCATGCTGTCTGAGTTGACTTTTGCCAATGGCAGTTCAGCCCCATTCCCCAGTTCTCAGTTCCCGGGGAAAGCATTGACCCTACGTATGTGCGAAAGGAGGTGGGTCAATTTGGGGCCTGAGTCATTTGGGGCTCCAAACCCCAACACAAACAGCTTGAACTGGGCCTGGAAAGGAACCAGCAACCAGGGCAGCTGTTTTAAAACAGAAGGGTGTATGAGATCGAAACGGAACTGGAATCTGGATGCTGCATTTTGGGCCCATTGATGTTTCTGAGTTGTCTTCAAGGGCAACCCCACACAGCATTGCAGTCATCCAGTCTGGAAGTTGCCAGAGCACAGGGAACAGTGGCCAAGTCATGTATGTCCAAAAGAGGCTGTAGTTGGCAGCGGCGGAGGAAGCCACTTGGGTGCCTGGGGCGGCACATTCAGGGGCAGGGTGAGCTGCCCACAGAGGCAGGGCGAGCCCACCCATAGGGGCAGGGCACACCACGGGGCCTAGGGTCTGCCTGCCTCCTCCCGCTCAAGACGTAACCAGCTGGACTTTTGAATAAATAAGGTACTGCAACCACTACCATGCTATAAGATCCACTATCCTGTAATATTACATATGGTATGTACAATTGTTTGCTTTTTTATATTAATTTTGCTGTAAAAATGTGTGAGATTACGATATTGTAATTATTTGCGTTACCTAGAGCCTGTTCTACTGATGAAGCCTAGGATGGCGAAACAAGGCTAATATCCCGGAAATCCTTGTCTTAGACTCTGTGAAAGGATTCTGTGGAACTGTGACAACCCTTAATGTGGATTATCGGACTCTATGAACAGACAGGTGGAATAGATACTTATACATGTGTGGACCTTATGCATGAACTGACTAGAGAATGAACTGATCCACTGGGTCTTTTTTCGTTGAACTTTATGAGACTTCCGTTGAAATCTACAATTTGATACAATGAATATTATACCTTATTTATTCAAAAGTACAGCTGGTTACATCTTGTGTGATTGTTGAGTATGTTTCCCTTAACCATAGGTTTGTTGTTGTTTTGCCTCTACAGCTGGGTGGGAGGCAGCAGGCAGACCATTTGGGCAGCACAGAGCCTGCGCGTGCCCAAGCCACTGCGTCTCTCCCAGAAGAGACGCTTGGTTCAGGTGCGCTGCAGGCCCCAAGGTGAGTGCCACCCAGCATTTTGTCACCCCCCTCAGTCGTGACACCTGGGACGGCTCGCACCGCACCGCACCCCCTTCCTCTGCCCCTAGTAGCTGGCAAACCAGCCAGAGCTGGACAAAGCCACTCCTAGCATTTGAGGGTAGCTATTCAGAGGGACGCGGGTGGCGCTGTGGGTTAAACCATAGAGCCTAGGACTTGCCGTTCAGAAGGTCAGCGGTTCGAATCCCCGCAACGGGGTGAGCTCCCGTTGCTCGGTCCCTGCTCCTGCCAATCTAGCAGTTCGAAAGCACGTCAAAGTGCAAGTAGATAAATAGGTACCACTCCGGTGGGAAGGTAAATGGCGTTTCCGTGCACTGCTCTGGTCCGCCAGAAGTGGCTTAGTCATGCTGACCACATGACCCAGAAGCTGTACGCCGGCTCCCTCGGCCAATAAAGCGAGATGAGCGCTGCAACCCCAGAGTCAGCTACGACTGGACCTAATGGTCAGGGGTCCCTTTACCTTTTATTCAGAGTACTGTGCAGACTTCCACTCTGTCGCTCTGAAACTGCCCGTTCTGAGGCACCACAAATGGCTCTATCTAGTCCTCATTACTGCTTTAAACACACACCCTGAGCCAGCAGGAGAGATGGTTTGTCATTTGGGCCATGTGTGGTGTCATCAGCATAAATATGCACTTCTCTGTCCAATCATGTTCCGGGGACCAGGGCAGAAGATTCAGATGATTTCTGATTTCGAACGTATAGCCCAGAAACGCACAAAGGGGGGAAAGCGATCTAAGTTCAAGGAAAGGTCATGAATTTCTTGTATATAAGAATTGGGGCGGGGGGGGGGGCGGGAGCATAAAGCATCAGGGCAATTTTCCTACACTTGTGATCTTAATGGAATTGAAACGGGAACCATGGGAAACCATTAATCACCGGAAGATAAACAGCCACGATTAGCCTGCTACTCAGAAGTAGCTGAGCGCAGGTTTCTGCATTATCCAGTCCTCTGTTTCCATCACGTTTATTTGAACCAGCTACCAGTTCAAGGTACAGTGGTACCTCAGGTTACATACGCTTCAGGTTACAGACTCCGCTAACCCAGAAATAGTTCCTCGGGTTAAGAACTTTGCTTCAGGTGAGAACAGAAATCGCGCAGTGGCAGCACGGCAGAAGTGGGAGGCCCCATTAGCTAAAGTGGGACCTCAGGTTAAGAACAGTTTCAGGTTAAGAACGGACCTCCAGAACGAGTTAAGTCTTTAACCCGAGGTACCACTGCACCAGTTAATTAAAGCCCAGTCCCAGTGTAGCCTTAGACAGCACTCTCTCCTGTTTGTTGCCTCCATCTTTTGTGACCAGCAAGTAAGACCAGCAACTAAGGCCAAAGGACCTTTTGTTGTAAGAAAGGGATCATTCGCACAACTTATTCACAGTCAGCTTTCTTTTTTTTTTTTTTTAATAATATTTATTAGAAATTTCCAATTACAACAAAATAAAAAGAACAAAACATCCCAATTTAAAATCTTATTTTCAATAACATCTTTCCAGGACTTCCCCTCCCTCCCCCCTCTTGTATTCCAATTCTTACAAATAAATTCAGCAAGCTCTTATCCCAGATTTTGAACTTATTATCATTAGCCCAATTTTAAAAATATTTTCCCATTCTCTAAAATCGACCTGTTCCCTTCCGCGTGTTCCCTCCTTTAATATACAATACAGATTAAAATAATCAAATATAATTAATTAAAATAAAATTATAAAATATAATTAAGATAATCAAATATAATTTTACACCCTTTGGATTCCAAATTTCCCTCCCCCCTTTCCCGGTTGCGTTCCCAATGTTCTTCAACGTCTGATGTCTTCCTGGAGCTCCCACATCTATCTAGGCCATAGTCCTTTACCAGTCATCTTTAATTTCGAATGTCCAATCTTGGAAGGAGTCTATCTCAAAAAGGCCCATTTCTTCCATCCAGATTTTTATATTTAGGAGTAAAAGCTCCAATTTTATTTCTTTAGACCTTTCAAATCTGGATGTCCCAAATGTTCCCACTTCCAACTTTGTCCAATTCTTGTTGTTCTTGTTGTTCTTGTTGATCTCTCTCCTCCTTTTTTTTTTCCCCCCTGCTCTCCTGCACAAATGTTCTAATTCCAAAAGCTTCTAATTCCTCTGCAGAGGCTCTGTTATTCAGGAACAAAACATTATGCCAAGTCCCTTCCATTCTTCAATAGATAAATCTATTGTCTCCTTTAGTGTGTAGACCTCTGTAGACAAAATAGTGTTCCATTTCTGCAGTTTCCCAGGAGATAAAAAATTCTATTCAAGTTCCAAGCCAACAATACTTGTAATATCCCTCAGCTCCTCTAGGTGAATTGCAATAACTCAATTCCCTTCCAGATCACGCCCACCAGTCAAAATAACTTGTTATTCCTTGTTTTAAACAATTTATATCCAATTTATAACAAATGTAACCGGCAAAGTCCTCGTAACAAAGTTCTCTTTTTCGTTCTTCCGCTTTGACAGCTCTTTGACAGCTGTCAAAACCTCTCTTTCTCTTCTCCCGGTGCTCTCACAAATCGCTCCCAGGATTCCGGGGTGGGGGGTGGGGTGGGTGGGTTGCTTTTTAATTCAATTCCACTTTTCTCCTCCAGCTCAGTCTTATAATTTTCCATCGCGAAGTTAGTAACTTTGTCAAAATAGGGTTACGCTCGATCTTAGTTGTCAAATCCTTTACTTTAACTCCTCTACAACAGGGGGGGGGCTGACTTCCTTTTTGCGCCTCCCCCGCTCGCTCCGAATTTTTTAAAAAAATTTATCCCCCTTTTTAGTCCAGGTTCCAATTACTCACGGGTTATTCTTTTAAGTCCAAATTTTCAATAGAAGAAGTCAGCGCTCTCCGTCGAATGGCATGCGGCTTCGCTCGGCAGGGGAAGCGGAGGACTCAAAGCACCCCCCCCCTGTCACCGTTCCGCAGCCTTTAAAAAGGCTCCTTCGCGGGTCGGGGGAGCGCAAAAGGTGCCAGCCGAGTCACCATGTCCATGGGTTTCAGTGCCCATGGTTTTTGAGGGTCCCCGCGTCGCCGGCGCGGTAGGACCCAGCCCCTGCCGAGCAGGCTCCCTCCGGAGCTCGGAGGGAGTCCGCCATTCGGCGATGGCGCCAACCCGGAAGTCTATTCACAGTCAGCTTTCTAACAACTATATATATTCTAAATTTTCTGTTGTAAACCTCTGAGCACCTTTTAGATGGAAAGTAGCTATGCATTTACAATTTAATATAAAATAAATACACTATGACAGATTTTTAAATGTTCTGTAAGTTAAGGGGTAAATGGCTTGTGAAAGACTTGCAGTTCCTTACTTCCTTCCTTTTATAGACCATGAAAACTACAGAGAGTAGAAAGTTAGAGAGAACCATCTCATTGTCTACATATGCTGTTTCATGCTGAATGTTTAAATGGTTCTCCCTGCCTGTGGAAATCAAATGAGAAACCCAAGGTTTTAATTTACCAGAGACAGAGCGACAGAATGTCCACTCCCAGACAAATTTACTTTCTGACATATTTCTCTTATGTAAAACGTTAGTTTAAGTTTTGCCAACACTTTAAAATAATCCTCCCAATGCAAATGATGTCTGTGGACCCGAAATTTGAGGGTCAATGCAGCTGGGGCTGAGAGAGAGTGGCTTGTGAGAATAAACCTCACTCTGAAAACTTCAGAGGGTTAGGCTGAGGCCAAGGGAGTTGCTTGCAGCATCACTGCAATGTGCTCTACTGCTGTTGTACTCTTGTTGAAGACTGAGGAACTGTGCTGAAAAGAACAGCTTACGATAGCCTTGCAATGTAAAGGTAAAGGGACCCCTGACCATTAGGTCCAGTAGTGGACAACTCTGGGGTTGCGGCGCTCATCTCGCTTTACTGGCCGAGGGAGCCAGAGTACAGCTTCCGGATCATGTGGCCAGCATGACTAAGCCGCTTCTGGCGAACCAGAGCAGCGCACGGAAACGCCGTTTATCTTCCCGTCGGAGTGGTACCTATTTATCTACTTGACTTTGACATACTTTCGATCTGCTAGGTTAGCAGGAGCAGGGACTGAGCAACGGGAGCTCACCCCATCACGGGGATTCGAACCACCAACCTTCTGATCGGCAAGCCCTAGGCTCTGTGGTTTAGACCACAGCGCCACCCGCGTCACTAGTCTTGCAGTGTAGTCCAGTGGGATCAATTGGGACATAGGCTGGTATGGATTTCTAGCCAAATTCTGCCGCTGCCCCCCAAAATAGATTACACTTCAAACTTCTTCGCAAGCCAAATTACTGCTTGTTCAGTTACTTTAAATATTTTATACCACCTTTCAATCATATTCTCGGGGGGGCTTACAAATCCAGAGCTCAAGTGAATTCAAAAGCCACGTTGGCATGTCACATTAAGTCAAGCCGTGAAAATACAGTGGTACCTCGGTTTAAGTACTTAATTCGTTCTGGAGGTCCGTACTTAACCTGAAACTGTTCTTAACCTGAAGCACCACTTTAGCTCATGGGGCCTCCCGCTGCTGCCGCGCCACCGGAGCACGATTTCTGTTCTTATCCTGAAGCAAAGTTCTTAACCTGTAGCACTATTTTTGGGTTAGCGGATTCTGTAACCTGAAGCGTATATAACCTGAAGCGTATGTAACCCACGGTACCACTGTAGGAACATCGGGACATTCCGGGATCAAATCAGAAACCAGGACGGCTTCTGTAAATCCAGGACTGTCCCTGGAAAATAGGGACATTGGGGTGCAGATGTATTGGCAGGGGCAAACATTGGTAATATGGCGCCCCAAGAGAGGACAAAATTTCCACCTCCCATTTCTTAGGTAAAGGTAAAGGTACCCCTGCCCGTACGGGCCAGTCGTGACCGACTCTGGGGTTGTGCGCCCGTCTCGCTTAAGAGGCCGGGGGCCAGCGCTGTCCGAAGACATTTCCAGGTCACGTGGCCAGCGTGACAAAGCTGCTCTGGCGAGCCGGCACCAGCGCAGAACACGGAAACGCCATTTACCTTCCCGCTATAAAGCGGTACCTATTTATCTACTTGCACTTAAGGGTGCTTTTGAACTGCTAGGTGGGCATGAGCTGGGACCGAACGACGGGAGCTCACCCCACTGCAGGGATTCGGACCGCCAACCATACGATCGGCAAGTCCTAGGCGCTGAGGTTTTACCCACAGCGCCACCCGCATCCCGCTCCCATTTCTTATGATAGCAATAATTCTTTTTCCAATCTCAGTTGCTCTTTTTATGCACCTTCTCGGTAGGTACCTGTTAAGGTGAAGGACCCCTGGACGGTTAAGTCCAGTCAAACTTGACAATGGGGTGCGGCGCTCATCTCCACATTCAGGCCGAGTGAGCCGGCGTTTGTCCACAGACAATTTTCCGGGTCATGTGGCCAGCATGACTAAACTGCTTATGGTGCAACAAAATACCGTGACAGAAGCCAGAGTGCACAGAAGCACATTTACCTTCCCGCCGCAGCGGTACCTATTTATCTACTTGCACTGGTGTGCTTTCGAACTGCTAGATTGGCAGGAGCTGGGAAAGAGCAATGGGAGCGCACCCCGTTGTGCGGATTCGAACCTCTGACCTTCTGATCGGCAAGCCCAAGAGGCTCAGTGGTTAAATATTTGTTGTTGTTGTTATGCACACACCCCTTGGCTCAGCGCCCTGTGCGGGGGAACTGCCGGCACCGCCTTAAATCCAGCACTGCTGCTGGATCCCAAGGAGATGGTAGCTGCTTTATTCCTCCCTGGCCAAAGTTTGGCTCAACATGCCATCCAAACCCAGGTTTGTGATTTAGCCTCTTTAGCCTTTTATCAAACCTGGAATCATGGTTAATGCAAGCCTTGGCTTAGCTGCTGCCCTGCGCTAATCTGGGGTGAGACTATGCTCTGAGAAGCTGCAGCCATCAGGGTAAAATGTGTCCCCACATATCACATGTTGTTTTCGTTCTTCACCAGCTCCGCATTGCTTTCAGGTTGCTGTTTCCTGCACAACTGTGTCACACATACAACCTAGAATGATCTAACTATGGCAGGGAGTGACAAAGGACTAAAACAAACTTCCACGTTAAGTTAAGAGATGATGTCTGGAAGCTTTCTAGACAATCATTTCAATCATTTTCTCTGGTGTTCTGATGCCACTGCATGGGCCCACACAACTGCAGTAATGGGAAAACCTTTGATCCCACATCCTAAGGTTCGTGGGCAAATTAAACAGCAAAATAATGTGCTGTCTTATAAAAGTAATTTATGGATTTACAGTGCCTTATTGAAAGACAGATCCATGTAGCAAGCTAGGAACATTTGTCAAAGAGCACAGGCTTCCCTGCTAGCTTATCAGGTAGAGAACGCTTATCAAATATCACACACTCTATAGTCTAAAGATAGGGGGTGCTGTATAGGTTGGCAAAAAAATAAGATGTATTTTGTATACCCTTCAACATTTCACTCTTGTAAATGAGTGTGTATTCCTAGGGACAGAGTCCAAGGCCTTAACACAATTCAGACTCGCATTCGCAACAGCTAGAAAACAAGAGCTAAAAGTGTGCGCATGCACTGATTCCAACTAGGCGATAAAAGCTGTGGGGCAAGCCACAAACCCCACAGCAGTTCAAATACACATGAAACACATGTCTATGCCCATAGCTTCCTTTATGCAATTTACAACAGGAATTGGGGATCTGTGGCTCTTCAGCACTTAGCTTCCCAACTCCCATCAACCCTAGCCAGCATAGATAATGGTTAGGGATTATGGGAGTTGTAGTCCAACAACATGTGGAGAGTAACCTAGATTTAAGGTGCCATTTGGCACCTAGCTTATATATCTGAGTTTCTAACGCTGGGTACCTGACTATGAGTTCAATTCAGTGGCTAAGGAACAGAATTCTTAAGCAGAAATAAAGAGAGTACGTACTTCGGAGCATATGCAGACAGTTTTCCCCTCGCCACTGAGCAACTGCAGGTTTCCCCCTTCCCAAAGTAAGAAGTGGTCTTACAGAAGGATGGCATATCACTCACACTTCTCATTTTAGAAATTAAGTATTGATCTAACATCAGTTACAAGCAAATGATGACCAGAGCACATATACATTCTGTTCTCCTTTCCACAACACAATCCTGTTCTTCTTTTCCTTTCCCCAGTGAAAGATAAAGGGACCCCTGACCATTAGGTCCAGTCGTGACCGACTCTGGGGTTGCGGCGCTCATCTTGCTTTACTGGCCGAGGGAGCCGGCGTACAGCTTCCGGGTCATGTGGCCAGCATGATTAAGCTGCTTCTGGCGAACCAGAGTAGCGCACAGAAACGCCGTTTACCTTCCCACCGGAGTGGTACCTATTTATCTACTTGCACTTAGATGTGCTTTCGAACTGCTAGGAGGGCAGGAGCTGGGACCGAGCAACGGGAGCTCACCCCATTGCAGGGATTCGAACCGCTGACCTTCTGATCGGCAAGTCCTAGGCTCTGTGGTTTAACCCACAGTGCCACCCGCGTTCCCAGTTACTCTTTCACAAATAGGGGTTTTTGTTAGCGGTGAATTTATTCTGCTTTAGTACTGAAATGCTTCCCTACAGTATCCCTGTGTGGAGAGGCTATAGTGCAACAGAAGCGGAACAAAGATTTGCAGCATAAAGTGTTATGGCATTTCAGCAGGAAGTTATGGGATATGCACAGGTTGGAAATGAAGCTCCTGCTTTAAATCTTCTACATGCTGAAACAGGATTGGAAGGAGGACCAGGTATGACCTCTTTGAGACCATCATCAGCACAAATCATCCTAAGTGTACAATAAAAAGGCCCTCCAGAGGGGCCCTTTGTTGTTCTGATACACAAGCTCACCAGAATTCAGCCTAGAAGGTAGCTCCACAAATGCCAAATGCCTTTTTCTCAACAGTTAACAGGGGCTGCCTCCCTCCTCCCCTCCCATTCAGAAATCGGGAGCTGGCTGTCCCTGAATACATGTTGTCATTATTAGAGCTGCCTCCACAATCGGTCCCACCCAAAAAAAACCATTCCTCACCCTACTTTGCCTTCATTTCAGCAGCCCCAAAGGGTGTGTTTCTTACATCTCAGGAGAGTGGCACGTTTTATCTGTATTGATGTTTCCTGTCCACACTAGTGGGTGGAGTTTGATAAGATGTGTTTGCTCACTATTTTTGTCCTTCCCGGCAATTTATTGTGTCATTGACATGTTGCAGAATTCACCTGCAAAAAAAACCCTCACCTGTCTGGGTGGGCTCTGAGACAGACCTGCAATGCATCAGCTTAGGCCAAAAACTAATAATAATAGTAATAATAATAATAATAATAATAATAATAATAATAATAATAATTAGTAGTAGTAGTAGTAGTAGTTATTATTTATACCCTGCCCATCTGGCTGGTGTTTCCCCAGCCACTCTAGGCGGCTTCCAACAAAATATTAAAAATACATTAAAAAATCAGTCATTAAAAACTTCCCTAAAGAGGGATGCCTCCAGATGTCTTCTAAACATCAGATAGTTGTTTCTTTGACATCTGGTGGGAGGGTGTTCCACAGGGCGGGCGCCACTACCGAGAAGTCCCTCTGCCTGGTTCCCTGTAACTTGGCTTCTCACAGTTAGGGAACCACCAGAAGGCCCTCGGCACTGGACCTCTGTGTCCGGGCTGAACGATAGGGGTGGAGATGCTACTTCAGGTATACATTAGTGGCTTAAAACACAGAGAGCCCCCCCCCAGTTGCATTTCAAGTCACATTTTCACTCTGTTGTGCACATCAGAGAGGGGCGAGGATGCCTTCACCTGATGCGCATTGCCTGATTTCCTGCAATGTCCCCCCAACTCATTTTCATGAAACTGTCATTTGTGCAGACGCTGTCATCCACGCAAGCAGAACAGCTATCTCAAAGGTACATCTGAAGACAGCCCTGTTTAGGGAAGATTTTAATGTTTGATGCATTACTGTATTTTAATATTTTGTTGGAAGCCACCTAGAGTGGCTGGGGAAGCCCAGCCAGATGGGCGGGGTATAAATAAATAAATTATTATTATTATTATTATTATTATTATTATTATTATTATTATTACACACCTTAACTGCGGAGGAAATATGGCTCCAGTTTTCCTTTCAGATTGGAGCTGGTTTGAGGGAAAACATATCAAACAACAGTATTACTCAAGACACTATGAGGTAATGTTGCTTGTACTTGGATTCAAAACCAGAGGCGGGGGCACAACAGATTAAGGTATACACAGCCTTAGAATAGGTAACGGTAAAGGGACCCCTGACCATTAGGTCCAGTCGTGACCGACTCTGGGGTTGCGGCGCTCATCTCACTTTACTGGCCAAGGGAGCCGGCGTACAGCTTCTGGGTCATGTGGCCAGCATGACTAAGCCGCTTCTGGCAAACCAGAGCAGCCATACAGAAACACCGTTAACCTTCCCGCCGGAGCGGTACCTATTTATCTACTTGCACTTTAATGTGCTTTCGAACTGCTAGGTTGGCAGGAGCAGGGACCGAGCAACGGGAGCTCACCCCGTTGCGGGGATTCGAACCGCCAACCTTCTGATCGGCAAGCCCTAGGCTCTGTGGTTTAACCCACAGCGCCACCCGCGTCCCACAGCCTTAGAATGGCAACAGCCAAATAAAGAGAGTGTCCCATTAGGATCACATTAACACTTCCCCCTGGGGGATCATCCTGTAAATGTTATAGCACAGGGCTATTGGATTGACCAGAATTGTTGAGCGCTTTTTTTGGGAAAGGGGGGGACCTGTGATCAACCAACATTGACAAGGGACATCCAGCGATCGACCGATAGATCTCAAGATCGACCTGTTGGACAGGCCTGTTATATCAGAACCAGTCCTTGGTAACAAACTCTGAGAAGGTATTTTGTTCATATGCTATACCCATAACAAATTATCCTCCTGGACCTGGAAAAAAGCATGAAAATTTGGTTCACTGATTCTCATTCTGCTCCTACTTTCTCCTAAGTGTGACAAGGAATCACATTTTCGAAGGACTAAAGTGAGTGCTTGCTTACGGATATAGGTAATTATTAAAGTAACAACAACAACAGAAATCCTGTTTGCTTTATGTGGGCTGCAACATTCCCATGCATATTAATGGTCGATGAGTTGGTTTCCCTGGTGCAATATTCAGAGATAAAAGAAGAGAAGTCAGGAAAGTTGTTTTTAAAAATTATTTAAAGTCAGATTCACTTCATTTCCTATGCAAGGTACTGTTAAGGCAGATTTCTTAGCAGCGGAGGAAAGAAACAACATTTGGGAAAATGACAAGCTGGAGAGGCCTTGCCTTTTAGGTAAAGGGTTACCTGCTTCAGACAGCGAGCTGAATTTCCCGTCTATGAAACAGGGACGACAAAAGAAAAACGAAACAGTGTGTGCTGTTGTTGTGATAGTTCATCTGTTCTGTAGGCTAGGGGGAATTTGCTGACTCGTCCTTCAGGAACCTCTCCGATGGGCTGCTGCAAGAGCTACTAAAACCATTTTAGGTGAAGAGAAGGGGGGACTCAACCACAATTGCTCCGATGGTGAGGTGTGGAGTTTCTCTGGTCTTACAGCTTTTGAGATCACGTTCTTCTCCAGGGGTGGGGGCTGTGACCCTGTGCTGCAGCTGCTGCTGAGTTTGTTGCATTTATTATGATTGTTTAAATTTGTCCTGATGCTACTTGTACTGTATTACCTTGGAAGCTTTGGAAACGTGAGTTTATAATTTTTTTAAGCAATGGCAAGACTTCACAGAACTGCCGATTTTCATTCTTGCCCACCATTCCAAGGAAGAGCTCAAGTCCAGCTAAGGAGCTAAGGATGGCTGATTTACCACTACTGTTAAACATCCTTTACTCTAAAAGGTCTAAGAGATTAAATACTGAACATTCAGAGGAGAGACTGATAATGTCACTTGTGCTCTGGAACAATTCAGTGTATATTATTTATCATTTATAATGATAATATAATATCATTATATATGATATTATCATTGTGCTCTGGAACAGTTCAGTGTATATTATTTATCCCACCTGCCCCTGTTCAGGAAGACGTACAGTGGTACCTCTGGTTAAGTACTTAATTTGTTCCAGAGGTCTGTTCTTAACCTGAAACTGTTCTTAACCTGAAGCACCACTTTAGCTAATGGGGCCTCCTGCTGCTGTGCCGCTGGAGCACGATTTCTGTTCTCATCCTGAAGCAAAGTTCTTAACCCGAGGTGCTATTTCTGGGTTAGTGGAGTCTGTAACCTGAAGCGTATGTAACCTGAGGTACCACTGTACACTACTTTATTTTATCTCCTTAGGAATAGTTTGGAAGAGACAGCAGGGCTGTTCATTTGTTACATTCAGTGAACATACAGTTTTTGTACAGTGTACACAAGATTGCTAATTTTTACACATATGAATTTATGGACATTTTATACATATTTGGCGGCATATGATCGCGAGCAACACTTTTTGATAAAAGTTTTTTCAAATTCTTGCAGAGCCTATTCCAAAGACACAACTATAATATGTATATATTGAAATTAGATTTTTTAAAAATTGGTTGGGGCTAGAATGATTTTTTAAAAGGAAGTGGGTGATAAGAGTTTTCAGCCCGTTTATTTCAGTGGGTCTAGTAAGTCTAACTGGACACGGGTGGTGCTGTGGTCTAAACCAGAGAGCCCAGGGCTTGCCGATCAGGTCGGTGGTTTGAATCCCCATGACAGGGTGAGCTCCCATTGCTCGGTCCCTGCTCTTGCCAACCTAGCAGTTTGAAAGCACATCAAAGTGCAAGTAGATAAATAGGTACCACTCCGGTGGGAAGGTAAACGGTGTTTCTGTGTGCTGTTCTGGTTTGCCAGAAGTGCCACATGACCTGGAAGCTGTACGCAAGTAAAGCAAGATGAGAGCCACAACCCCAGAGTCGTCCGCGACTGGACCTAACGGTCAGGGGTCCCTTTAGCTTTAGTGAGTCTAACTAACGTTGGACTTCACCCAGTTAACATTTCTCCACTTACAAACATTGATTTAACAAGAAGGGAAGAAGCAAAATAAATGGTTCAGAAACAAATATTCAAATTAAGGTGGGTCTCTAAATAACTACAGCAACAAAAACAGGAGAGGATAGAGTTCAAAGAATCAACTATGTACCACTGAGTAATTAGGGTCTCTTATAGCAGTCTCTGTTCCTGCTGCTACAGTCTTGGACTGGGAAGTAGATGTAGGCTTCATCCTGTCATTCCCTGGCTGCAGAATGATGTTTTTTGTGCAGGAGGCAGCAGTTCTCTGCTCCACTGTCTTATCTGCATGTTGCTTTTTACTCTGTGTGTGTCTCTCTCTCTGTCTGTCTCTGGGGTTTCACACGATCTTCCCTCTCCCAAATCTCCCACTCTCCCAGCAAAACAGCAACATGTCCTCTTAATCTCCTGTCAGCAGGCTCCTTAGTGCCAAAACACTTGTGTTCCAGGTATACCACAGGAAGCCACACTTTACACAGGGTCATGTAAGGTTATAATGTGTGTCCCCATCAGTTCACACGAGGCAGAAACATTTCAGGAGGGTGGAGAGGAGGGATGTGCCTTGTGGAGAGGGTCTTTGACCCAAGGAGGGGCACAGCCTGGGGAGAGTCCCAAGGACTGGACAGAGAAGTTTTGGGGGCTGCATTCCCCCACCCAAATCAAGTGAATAAATAAAAATACTTAACAAAAAGTAGAAACAATCAGAATCATCTTTGAAGCTGAAATACTTGCTGAGGTCACTTGGATTTTCACCAAATCCAAGAAAACTTGCTTTAGTTTAAGCTAAAGGTAAAGGGACCCCTGACCATTAGGTCCAGTCGTGACCGACTCCGGGGTTGCGGCGTTCATCTTGCTTTACTGGCCGAGGGAGCCAAAGTACAGCTTCCGGGTCATGTGGCCAGCATGACTAAGCCGCTTCTGGCGAACCAGAGCAGCGCATGGAAACGCCGTTTACCTTCCCGCCAGAGCGTTACCTATTTATCTACTTGCACTTTGATGTCCTTTTGAACTGCTAGGTTGGCAGGAGCTGGGACCGAGCAACGGGAGCTCACCCCGTTGCAGGCATTCAAACCGCTGACCTTCTGATCGGCAAGTCCTAGGCTCTGTGGTTTAACCCACAGCACCACCCGCGTCATGTAGCATGGCTGAAAACCTATGCAAGTTGCCTGGCTGGGCAGTAAGCTGCGTCAAACTCCCTGGTCCTGTCTTCTGACTGGTTTTGCAAAACAAAAAGAGCTTGAGTCAGCAGAAACACATTCTTTGTTTAGAATCAGCAACGCAAGCAAAGAAGTGTTACCATTGAGACTGCTAGCATGAGATCGGAACCCAGACAAAGGAAAAGAAAGAAGTATCTAGCCTGATTATTTTCCCACATCTTCTGACATCCTCTACGCTGGTCTGTGTCAAACAGCAGCAAAACTTGAATGCATTGTCACCTTCTTTACTTGTTGGATAAAGGAGAATCACACCCCTGCCCCACTAGGCTTGAAAATACCCAGGATGAAAACCAAGTTTTCATACCAGAGAGAATTCAAGGCAACCCTGGTGTTTTAGCAGATACAGCAATCCAGGAACATCTCAGGGCTGCCAACTCACAGCCCCGTCAGTGGCAGGAATCCCATCTTCCCGTCATGGATGCAAAAAGGGAAGAATAGAGATTTGGTTCCCATTTCCGGTAAAGTCCTAGTGAAATGACCTCCCATCATTCCCCACCCCCAAAACAAGCCCACTGAACTTTACACCACCTTCCCACTTAGCAAAGCTGCCTGCACGTTAGTCAAAATCCACACACAAAATATGGGATGGGTCGCGATTTGCTGTTCAAGCCAGGCGTTCTCAAAGGATGTGGCAGAAAAAGATGTGTGGCAGGAAGATTCAAGGGCAATCAAAGAAACACTTAAACATTTCAGTGTAGTATAGTATAGCACAGCCCAAAGCAATTATTTTACTTGCAGAATATGCACAGATGTCTTTTTAAAATGAGAGCAATCCTACTTGTGATTTTATTTCCCAATACATTTCTTCTCATAGAATCATAGAATGGTTGAGTTGGAAGGGACCAAGAGGGTCATATTGTCCAAACAACCTGCAATGCAAGAATATTTTGTCTCCAAAGTGGGGCTCAAACCCGTGGCCCTGAGATTAAGAGCCTCATACTCTACGAACTGGGACGCGGGTGGTGCTGTGGGTTAAACCACAGAGCCTAGGGCTTGCCAATCAGCAGGTTGGTGGTTTGAATCCCTGCAACGGGGTGAGTTCCCGTTGCTCGGTCCCAGCTCCTGCCAACCTAGCAGTTCAAAAGCACGTCAAAGTGCAAGTAGATAAATAGGTACTGCTCCAGCGGGAAGGTAAACGGCATTTCTGTGCGCTGCTCTGGTTCGCCAGAAGTGGCTTAGTCATACTGGCCACATGACCCGGAAGCTGTATAAAGCGAGATGAGCGCCGCAACCCCAGAGTCGGCCACAACTGGACCTAATGGTCAGGGGTCCCTTTACCTTTACTCTACCAACTGAGCTATTTCACCTGTCAATTAAAAAAAACAAAAATATTACAGCAAATTTTTATGCTGAAAAAAGTTGCCAGAGGGGGAAAAAATTGAGAACCACTGTCCAAACCCATGGGGGCCATCTCATGCGCCTTTGAAAGCCAAACCGGCCCCAGTCGAGCCACTCAGTCAGCACCCTTCGAACCCGCAGGGCTGAGCTCCTGGCGAGCAAAGGACCAACCGGTCGCCTGCCGTTAAGGCTCGAGGGGGCGCCCCACCACCGCTCCGAGAGGGGGCTGGGAAGGGGCGTCTCTTGCTCCGCCCGCCCTGAGCAAAGGGATCAGGCTGCCAGAATGCGTTGGGGCCGCCTCGCCAATCGCCCACGAGGTGGGCTCTCTCCTGCCAAGCCGAAAGCGGCCACGTCGGGGCGGTCGGCAGCTGCAAGCCAGCTGCCCCTTTTCTCGGCCGCGCTGTCCCCGCAAAACCAGGGGGAGTTGGTGAGGAGGCGCCACCACCGAACTGTGGATCGGGACCACCAGGTGCTCCTCCAGCTCCCTCCGCCGGGGAGAAAGGGTTGCAAAGCGTTAGCCGCGAATCGCGCCAGATCACGCGCGGGGAATCATTAAATTGGAGAGATTGGAGAGTTTAGAAGGGATCCGGGGGGGTCATCCAATCTAACCCGCTGCAACGAATGAGAGCGGGGGTGGGTCGGTGGGTGGGAGTCGGGGTGGTACGTCAAAGGGGCCGCCTCTTAATCCTGCCACCGTTCCGCCGCTCTCGCTGAACTTGCGCGGAGTGCAACGTGCGTAACTGACTCCTTTCTTTCTTTACCCAGATCCACTCTTGGGAGAACCGATTGCGGCCCAAACGGCTCCCCGCCCCCGATCCCGATCCGAAGCGAGGCAGCGGGGCTGCTCCCTGGTTTGTCTTGAGCTGGGCGGCCAGAAGGCGTCTAAGCATCGCCGCCACTGCGCACACGCGGTTCTGTGGTTGCGCCCCGATGGCAGCTACTAAGACAGAGAGCAGGCGACGGCTTTCCGCCTTCTGAATGCTATGGTGCTTTCTTACGGTGTTTTATATGCAAAAGTCTGCGCAACAGAAGCGAGCAAGGAATTGCGGAAAAACGATTAGGCAGCAGGGGCCGGCCTCCCCTTGCCCCCCTTCCCAACGCACAGCGTGGGGAGATGGGTGGCGACGTGGGGGGAGTCCAGCTTGTGCGGGAATAGTCCGCCGAGTATTTGGCGTTTTCAGCCCAGATTAGATGCTGAGCTTTTCTTACCCGAGTCACAGTTTGCTTGTGGCACCGACTTAGCAATGCCTGCTGGTTTTTGATCATATGGGATGGGGGGAGTCATTTGTAAAGAGCACAATGTCCCCGCACTGGTGATCAAATGCCAATTAAGCCCTGATAAACTAAAACCACACAGTAACTTCTGCACAATATTCGGGGGGGGGGAAGGGTTATTATGGACATATTTTTAATTGCGGTTTTACTATGGACATAAAACTTTGCATACCGTTGCATTCCGAGTAAGAAAACACGTAAAAACTGAAAAGGTACTTTGGTGTCACGAATGTGCAAATTACTACATTCTATCTTGTTGAATTATAATTGCGAATATTTAAAATTAACGGACAAACGTATTGATATTGTGGTTTATTTAGATGCATTTACATCTTCCTAGTCGCCGTGGTTTTCATTCCGAAGAAAGTCAGGATGCAATATGTTTTTTGAACAATTTTACTGTTAAATTAATTTTGATTTGGTCTTTGAAAAACATTGTCTTCTGTAAGTAATGTTAAATTCTAAATAGAAACTTGAGTAGAGAAAATAGTCCCAAAACTATTAATCAATAACTATTAATAAAGTAACTGAATTAATAAGGTGACATTAACATGCATTTGGGTTTGTTTTTCGTTTGCGGCTTTCCTTTTTGCAGCGGTTTGCGGTTTAATAATCCTTCTTCTCTGAAGGGTCTCCTTCCTAGGCAAAATCCATTTTTTATTTTCGTGAGGACAGATTTTAACCAAAGTTAAAATAGACTAGTCCTGCTGATAAGGAGCCGTATTTGCCAGCAAAAAGCGGAGAAAAATTAAACAAGGGTTCCCAAGGGGGAGACTGAATATCTCCTCTTCTGGGAACCTGCATGATCCCTCCGGTTGTAAACAGAAGCACGGTCCTTACATAAATATCATTTGTCTATCTGTCCAAAAGCCGACGGACTTTCCCTGCGCCATTTCGCTTCCTCTCTCTTCCCCCTCTCTTTCTCACAAACCCGCAAGCTTGGTTTTAGCAAACCGTTACCTTACAAAAGAAATCCCGGCTCATAATTTTGCGCGTCTACAAGCACCGCTTTTTCGACTCTGTGCGGAAACTAAAGCGGCGTCTGGGTTGCAGTTCAGAAAGCAGAGTTTATCTGAGTCGGAGGGATCGCCTCGCCCAGGCGCCTCGACTGTGCCCTAGCCACCGGATCAACTCACCCTCGGGTTCCCGAGCCCCGTCCGTCAGTGCCTAGGAGCACTTCGTGAAGCCTCGACGGCAACCAGAGCCAGTGCGCTGCCGGGGAACCGCGGAGTGGGGGACTTTCCACGACTGCAGAAAATCACGCCCGGCCCACCGGCTGCGGCCGGGGGAGGCTGAGCAGAAGAAAGACCGGCCGCCCTCCACCACAGGCTCGACGGGAAGGCCGGGACCAAACAAAGGACAAGATGCGCCCTCACCTTCCCAACAGCAGCTGGCAGAATAAGCATCACCACACGCGGCGGCAGCAAGGCAAGGGGCGCGCAATGCAAGCCGTCGGGCACACCCAGCCTTGTCCCGGCACCCCGCCCCGCTATCGCCTGTCTCCGTTCCCTTGCGCCCCGGGGAGAAGCCGGCGCAGCGACCACTTACAGCGCGCGGCGTCCGTGCGCCCGGAAAGAGCCGTCGGCTGTCCTCGCCTCGCCTCCGCGCCAGCCTTCGGGGCTGCCCAGCTCCGGCTCCGCTCGTCGTAAGTCCCTGCGGAGTAGTGCTGCCGAGCTGCGTGCGCTTGGCCGCAGCCTGCTGGAGGAGGGTCCCGCCGTCGAGTGCGTCCCCTTTGCGGGGGCAATCGGCTTTAAGGATGAGGCCATCGGCGCCCCCAGGCAGCTGCCATCGGGCAGCGCGCGCCTAGCCCGCCCCATTCGCAGCCGCGCGGCTGGCCAAGCGCCCCCCGCCCCCTTCCCCGGCTAGGCGAGGCGTCGTCGGGCCCCGCCCTTGCCAGACTCTGGCGCTTCCCCGGCCCGCCCCCTCGGAGGCCCGCTTGTGGGCAGCGGCTGGCCCGCTCCCTCTGGCGAGGAAGGAGGGGTTGCAGTGGCATCGGCTTACCAAGGCCTCCAGGTGACAAGGAAGGTCCCGGCAGGAAAGTCGGGCGTCCCCTGGGGCTTCTCTGGAGCACCCAAAGACCAGAGAGTTAGGGAAGGGGAGGTAAAAGCAGGCATGACTGGCAACCTTTTAAACAGTGAACATGACAATCAGTGCCGGAGTTATGTACTGTATAAGCTAAGTAGGCTGAAGCCTAGGGCTGCTAAATCTAGGGGGCCTCCCCAGCGGGCAGTCTCCCCTCTCCTAAAATTGCAAACCCAAGACTTCATGCTAGGGCAGGGCAACTTGGGCCTCTAAGTCTAGGGGGCCTCACCAGCCTGCCCGCTCCCCAGTGCTGCAGTCTCCCCCTCCCAAAATTGTAAACCCAAGACTTCATGCAAGGGCAGGGCAACTCAGGCCCAGCAACTATGAGACTCAGGGCTAGCCAGTGACACTCAGTTTGAAACAGTGGGGCGCAACTTGCATATTTTTTTTTGGGTAGGGCACCAGTTCACAGCCAAAGTCTGCAAAACTTTATATCTTATAGATCTAAATAAAATCCATCTAGATTGCCCTGGTGCAGGGGCCCCCTTAGGAGCGGCCCGTGGGGCCTAATTTGGCCCAATTGCTCCAATTACCTTAAGGTCAGCACTGATGAGACTGTGCAGGGGTTGGACTGACAAGTCCTGCACCTTCTAAGTCTCTGGTGTCACCATTCAGAGTACAAGACTCAAGGACTCATTATGGAAATAAAGGGGGGCACTTATTGGAAATCAGTTTTGTCACTATCCCCCCCCAAACCCCGAGATAATGAGCCCAGCTACATTTCATTCACAGTTGCATAAGCACCACACTACAGCATGGCCATAAACTTGTACATTCAATCGCTAAAATATACACCCAATATGTAGCAATGGAGATTTATGTTACTGCTTTATGAATGAACACTGTGTGTTATGAATGGACTCTGTATTTTGTGGATTATTTAAGAGCCACCAATAGGGAGCTCTAGAATCTGACAGCTAACTAATAAGGTACTACCAAACAGCGACCCCTATTGCTGAAAGCAGGTAACCAACAGGGAATGCTTTAGCTCAGCCTTTGCATTGTAGACTGAACACCCGCTGCTGTGCAGATAATGGAGAAAACTCGTAAATTGTATCCCTTCTGGCATCCTGGCCAATTCTATTATGCTGGTGTAAACCCTGGTGCACCAGAAGCTCAGAACAGCAGCAAATAAAATCCGCTCATACGCTAGCAACTGATAAGACTTGTCAACCAGTTCTTCCAAAGTCTTCCTAAATCATAAAGCTCCAAAATACAGGCCAAAAGAGAGCAGGTCTGGGAAGAGCAAGGCATACAATGGGCACCACCAGTGAAAAGGCCCTCTCTGTGTAGCTCCTGCCCTGTCATTTGATAGGGTGCCCACTTGCCCTCCTTCTTGACATGGAATGCTCTCTATTGGAGTCTCCAGGTCCAGTACGAAAGCCATAAGAAGGGAGAGCAGGGACCTTGAAGTTCCCAACAGCTGTTAATCAAGCAAGCAAGCACAGAGGTCATAGATGTCACAGTCAGGATGCCTATGTCCTGGCCAGGCCTGCACCCAATCTTGTTTTTGTACAATCTTGTTTGTTCTCAGTAACCAAAATTATATTATCAACATATACAATCAGAAAGTTGTTCTCCTTCATTTGCAAGGAATTGTACAAAACAAAGTGGCACTAATAAGGAAAAGTTCCAGGGTGGCAACAGAAAGCAAACTAAAAATGCTTTTGCAGTTCATCAAAACTATCCAGCAATATCAGGTTATAGGAAAACTGGTGCTATTAACAGTAATCCTTCTAGTTAGTTAATTGGTTCGACAATTTCCATGCACATGATGTGTGAGGCCAAGAGTTAAATGATAACTAATCAGAGGCAGCTACAGGAGAGCTATGAGATTCAGGTGAGGGTCAGATGCCTTGGCAATCTCAGCAGGTATATAAGAGGACGACCCGGCCTGCGGCCTGTGTGTGGTCAGCTTCCATTCTGTCCTCTGCACGTATGCACTGTTGCGATACTCCCCCCGCCTCAGTTCATAGTTTTATTGTTCTATCCAAAGGTCATGACAAGGTTGTAGCAATAGCATTACCATGACTAATACAGAACACATTTCCATAATAAGTCAACATCCATGACACCAACCATCTTATATGTAGCTTGATTTTAGATTAAAAACCTCTGACTGACCACAAGTATTTTAAAAGGTTTCTGTTGCATCATTGCCTCCCTAGAAGGGTTCAGTGCAGGTAAGAGCAATTCTTTATTCTGCTAATGTTAATTTGTTTTAGCATTTTAACTTTTGCATGTTTTTGAGTAAGGTTGTACTTATTTCTGTGTTGCAGGGGGTTGGACTGGATGACCCTTGGATCTCTTCCAAGTCTACAATTCTATGATTTATCTTGATTTTATTGTTTTAGGTTTTTATTAATCCGCTTTGAGTTTGTATTTTTATGTAATAAAGCATAAAATTCAGTGTAACTAACACATGACAAGGTAAAAATGTAGTAGTGCAGTTGCCGGCGATGCATTTCCTTATTTTGTTTTTTTGGGTGGTAATTTTTGGGAGAGATCAAAACACACACACCCAAAAGCACCACACCAATGAGTTGCGAGTTTGACCATTCACACGCTCCCGCAGCCCAGAAATGACAAGCTGCCCCCCATAATGCACAGCAAATCTTCGCTCTGCAGTGCAATCACACTTGATTCTCTCTCTCCGGGGAGGCTGCTCACCTATCCGGAGGGTTGGCTTTTCCTTTCCTTTCTCTTTCCCACGCAGCTATTGGCAACTAGCGATGCCAATATCGCCAAGCCTTTCTCCTAATTGGCTTTCTCGCTAGGGGGGCGGCGGCGGAAGGGTTTCTCCTTCCCGCCTCCCCGCCAACCTCCCTCGGAATGAGCCGATGCCATTGGGCGGCGGGTGTCCTGTCACCTCAGGTGCTGGTTTCGATTGGCCGAGGTCCCTCCCCGTCCCCGGCAGTAAACCGCGCAGCAAGCTAGGCTGCGCCCTTGTTTCCACGTCAGTGAGAGAGAAGCGAAGAGGGGAGAGGAGCCGGTTCCTGCCGTTCCTCAGGGCGGCTGCCTTTCTCGGAGCTAGCGGGCTTTCCGGAGCGGGCCGCCGCCGGTCCGGCTCCCCGGCAATGCCGAGAGGCCCTCCGACGCCTCAGCAACTGCCCTCAGGCGCCGCCATTTTGGATGCCGGTTGGATGGAGGGGTGAGTGAGTGAGCCAGCCAGACATTCCCAGCTGCCCGGCCCGCAGTCGGGCTTTGCCTGCTGAGGGAGCCGGGGGCGTTTGGGCCGCGGGGCCTGCCTGTCCTTCGTGTGGGGGGGCCGGCAAGGGCCCGAAGGTGGTGTCCGGCCCAGGCGGCTCGCGAAGGCCGCGGTTTCCCTCTCTCGGCAGGCAAAGTGCAGCAAGGGACCGCTTGACCTTCCGGCCGAGATTATGACTGTGGTTGTTATGGTTCTGTATTTACTTATACCCCGCCTGACGGGACTCGAGGCGGCTTGCAGATAAAAACAAGAACCGCTACAAAAGAAGGGGGGAAAAAAAATAAGCATCGAAATAAGCAGCGTCCAATCGAAAGTGGGGCCTCAGCTCCTGTTGGACTGCAACTCCCATCACCCCCTGACCTGCTAGCTAGGGACTTTGGGAGTTGTAGTCCAACAGCTGCTGGAGACAGGGGTGCCAACTTGAATAAAATATTGGGGGGGGGGAGGGGGTAAGTCCCGCCCCACAGAATTGATCACATGCCATGGTGCACACACGTTATTTGAATGGCAATGCACATCAAATTTGTGGGGACCCGACCCCCTCAAATATTTTATTTTTTTTAGGGCGGCGGGTGAGGAGTTGGTTCCTATGGCTGGAGACCCCATGGAATTGAAAACTGCATACCTATCTAAGCTCTGTTTTAAAACATAACCAATAAACTCCATAAAAACAGCACGGCACCAGTCATTACAATAAGAGGCAGCGCTGACACCTTTAATTAAAAGCAGGCGTTCCCAAACGCCTGTTGGAGTAAGATAGGTCTTCTTCACCTGCTGGTTGGGAGGGCAGCAAGGCGGGAGATGGTCCGGAGGAAGGGAGTTCTGAAGTTTCCTGGGAGCTGCCACCACCTATAAGGCCCTCTCTTGTGACCCCATCAGGTGTTTCTGTTGAGGGTGGTGGGACCGAGAGAAGGGCCTTCCCCCAAAGATCTCAGAGTCCTGTGCAGCTTCCCATGAGGGAATAAGATCCTCCCGCACCCTTGGGGCACCTGAGCTGAGGTGTTTGGTGATTCTTTGTGAGCTGGCCCAGTTCTGGCAGTCCAGCTGCTGCTTCTGGGGTGCCCTAAAAAGCATCAATGAAGGCCTTTGTTGGTGAAGGCAGTGTGCACTTTGCAAAGCAGAATGCCTGAGACTGTACCCTCAGCTTCTCTGGTTAAAAGATCTGTGACAGCAGGGCTATAAAAACATTGTTTGCCCAAGGATCTGGCCATTGGCTTGATTTTGGGACAAGCTTCAGGGTTGGGGAGGGATAGGTAAAACCCTGCCTGCTAGGGTCTGGGCACACGCTAAATTTCATTAGGTGTTGTGAATAGTTTTGAAGGAAGTGAACATATTTTAATTTGTGCTAGGTGCTTGGGAAGACCCAACAGCCTGGGGCATGCAGTTTAATGTGAGAGGAATGAGGCTTGTCAAGTACAGAGGATTTGGGGGTGAGGGACAGTATCTCAGGTAGTCTGATTTGCACTTTTGGATGGGAGGCAGCATTAGGGTTTAGAGTTATCTCTGGTCTTCTTAGCCCTTTGCATGAATGCAGAGATCTTACCATCACCCCAGAGTATTCCAGAGGAGTCCTGGGTGGAGTGATGCCATATGTCTAGCACAATTTTGCATTTAGGTGGATGGAATATCAATGACAGGGAGCACACTGCATCTCATCCTTGCCATTGACACTCCAAGTGACTTAGGTGTTGAGGGTATGGATGTTGGCTCAGTGACCTTCCCAGCTTGCCCAGGTGGGCCTGGGCTGGTTCTCATAAGGCACTGCTTTATATATTTACACACTTTAAAATATGGCTGCAAACACACCTTCAAATTTGGCCGTAAGTGCTATTGGAACATAGGGGAAGAACAGATCTGTAAATTGTCTGCTGGAAGTCAAAGAACTGGGTGTCAGTATGAATGTGGAAGTACCCAGAACTGGCATTTGGGGCCTGTATACATGCCTCGTGTCCATATAGTGTTCTTCGTTTTTGAGTAGATTCCATGTGACACACAAACATGCCAACTCTGCCATCTTTCCAAAGACTAGTAGATTCAACTTGTCCTCATTACTTTTTGATACATTACTGTGTGACTTGAACAGAGCTTCCTCAAACCTGATTTGTTGGAGGTTGAGTAGTTGTAATTTTGATTTTTGAAGTTGGGTAGAGTTGCAGCTTAGAGGAAATTGCAGCTACTTATGACTGTTGAATATATGCAATATGGGGTAGACACTGGATTACCTGAACACATGGACTGCACTACCCAAATGTGTATTTTTATGTGACAAGCAGAAGGGTTAGCTGTCATAATATATAGACCTCTTAAAGGTGGCTTTGACAGAAAGAGTTGAGCCCTGGAGCTACAAAAGTAGTGACCAATCTTTTTTGCAAGTGTGCCACAAGGAAAGCTTAAAGTATGAGAGAATGCCAGTTTTAACAAACACTGGCTGTGGTTTGGGCTCAAGTCTCCTGGACTGGGGAGCAGGCACTAGTGTACTTCAGCAGAGTTTGCTGTATGCTTAATTCCACAGTACCTCCAACTTACATTCAGGTATGATGTAAACTCCTGCTGCCCATGCCACTTGTGGATTCACCACAAATGCAGTATTTTATTTTTTCCAGAAGATTTGTATCCTGCACTTTTGCAGTGCATTCACATTGCTCATTTTACAATGCCATCTTACAGTATCATACTATCAACAATATAAGAATAAAACAATGTGAAAATGGAAAACAGTGCAGTAGATAAAAACCCTAAACAAGGTCCACCATGTGTCATCTGCCCAGCAAGATGAAAGCTTGCCAGGGGAGAAAGGTTTTCACTAGTTGGCAGAAATGGTACGGGAGGGGACCAACTTGACCTCATGTGTTCCATAATCCAGAAGGCCCTTTCTCTTGCCACAAACAATTGTGCCTCCATGATTAGTGCAGCCCAGATATAGGCCTCTCTACCAGATCTTAGGAATAGTAAATATCCAAAAACTTGCCAGTTCCTTGATTTTAATTTTATTTTAGGTTGGTTTTAATTGTGTTTTAACTGCATTTTATGCAAGCTGCATTGAGGGCATATACATAAAATTCTATTGGATTTGACTGGAACAATGAACAAAACAATGAAATTATTTTAATTTCATCCTCTGTCCTAAGATTTCTCTCATGGTATAACACTCAAGGGCCTATTTTCACCCTGGAATAAGGATGTCAAAATTTATATAATGAGTAGATAACTCAGATCTCTCTTGTTTGTTTCCTTATAGAATGTAGTAGATAAAGAAATATCAAATGCTGCTGATTCATTTTCAGTTTATTGCCTTTATACAGCTCATTACTCCATCCCGACACTGGTTCAAAACCAGAGCTGTGTCTTATTTAGATATAACAGAGAAGCAGTGCTTGGGATTGCTGACACTGTGTCCCAAAGATCCTGATGACTGCTCCCAACAGTTTATTTAGATGTTAAATAGTGTTGGGGACAGAAGAGTTCCTAGTGATATCTGAGAGTGCAGGTGTCTGGGCAGTGAGGTATGCTTACCCAGTGTTATTCCTTGAATCTTGTCCCGCAGATAGGAATCTAAGCATTGCAACACAGTACCCGCAAGTCGGATCTCATAAAGTTGGCCCAGGAGAATACCATGTTCAACGCTGTCAAAATCTGCAGAAATATCCAGCTAGAGTAACAGGGTTACTTACTCTCCCTTTGTCTGTTTCCTAGTAAAGGACATCCATCAGAACAACTAAAGCTGATTCAGTCCGAAAGCTTGGTCTGGAACCCTGTCTAAAATGGGTCTAGATAATTGGTTTCCTCCAAGTGTTTCTGAAGCGAGGCCATTACCCCACCCCACCCCTGTACAAGCACC
Source organism: Podarcis erhardii (assembly GCF_964252035.2). Taxonomy (NCBI): domain Eukaryota; kingdom Metazoa; phylum Chordata; class Lepidosauria; order Squamata; family Lacertidae; genus Podarcis; species Podarcis erhardii. The sequence goes on along the minus strand of NC_138509.1, from coordinate 14,372,945 downwards.
TTATCCCTGAAGGGAGCATTTGTGATCAGCAGCAGTAATCGGGAATCTCAGGGTCCAGATTGGGCTTTTAAAGTAGGGACTGTACCACTGCCTCTTTCAAGGTGGTTAGCACTACACCACACATGCAGCGATCTATTCATCACATTCTACTTATCTCAATCTTCTGCCTTCTACCCCTTTTTCCTTTAGTCCTCTTCCATGGTAGCCCATCTCTGTGACTTTATCAGTGAGATGCCCACCAAGTGGTATGGAAATGTACCCTAGAAATTGGGGAAGGAGGCCTAGTCTAATGGGCAGGGTGTGCTTTTGGCTGCTTCCCAGATTGGTAGATATATCTGTGCTTTTCCAAATACTACACTGCTGCACAGATGTACTACTTGGATTGTTTCTCACTTCTGTGTGCATTTCTGCTCCTTTGCTTCCGGCTGTTAACCACTGGCAGGCTTTACTCCCTCTTTTTTTCTTTTTACAGTGCTCAGTTGATTGCCAGATTAGTTGTATGCCAAGTACTAACCCATATCTTTCCTGTAGTGGTTTACTTAGCACAATCTGTGGTTTGCTGGGTCTAGACTGTGAAGTCATGAGTCCTTTCCCCCCAGGTTTATAGTGCCTTTTTAGGGTTTTCTTGCTTTTGAAGTGCTAAAAGTTGTACGGTATCTTAAAAGAAATAGTGAAACTCTATATATATTGTACATGCTGACCCTCATTTCCCCAAAGCAAGTGAAAGAAGGAAGGAAGGCTTGACTCTGATTAAACCTTTTGGTTTGATGGGTTCAGTGTCTTGAAAATGTTGTGTTCTGATTTGTGAGCTGCCTTGGGGTCTCTCTGTGAGTTAAAATATAGGGTGGAATAGCTATTAATAAAAACATATAAAACAGACCGCACCAAGATAATTTAACTATTTCTCATTTCATGAAATATTTCTATCATTTTTTGCATCCAAAGAGTAGATTCTGGGACATACTTTCAAATTTCTTTTCCTGGTATGGAATAATAATGTTATTTTTTTTGTATTTGAATGGGTACTAATTTAGTTTCTCATTCCTAGGTCTGTCAGGATTGTGGATAAGAACATTTATATTATTCAAGGCGAAATCAATACAGTAGTAGGAGCCATAAAACGCAGTGCAAGATGGAGTACTCATACACATTTGGTAAGCTGCTGAGTGTTGCATGAAGTGAATCTTGAATCTGTCTAATATCAAACATATATGAGGAACTGAAATAGTTATTTGCTATATGTTTCTGTAGGCAGCTTTGATCTTCCATTTGTCTAATTCTAGTTAACAAAATAATTTGGAGTGTGGCATCTATTGTATAAGAGACTGAAAAGTGCTGAACTCTGGGACGGGGTACCAACAGGATATTGTGAGCCCACTCTACTGCACCCACATATTGGGAAAATAATGCTGGTCTAAATTTCAGGGTTTCTGAGCACTAGAATTGTGCAAAGTAGTATTATGGGTGCTACATTTTTATACACCCATTCATATAATACCTACTATTTGCATAGTTCATGCATCTGATAAAACAAGATCCTGCTTACAAAAAGTTTATGTAGAAACAAATGTGTTAGTCTTTAAGGTTCCACAGACTTCTTAGGTCTTTTTTATTTCATGTAGACTCTTGTAGCACTAAACACCCTCCTGGCAGTATCGCTACCCCCTTCGGGATTGATTGTTAAATTCTGTGTTGTTGGAGGGGTTGGTACAGTCTTTCCACACCTTTGAACTGGAATAAAGGGTTGTCACTTTCTGTTCTCAAATCCTGGTGCCTTGAACATTGTCTTTCAGAGCCTGTCTAAAATGCTTTCTCTCAAAAGCTTTAAAAATGCACACACCCATGTGATGTAATACTTCTGATCAAAGCTTTAAACTTCTGATAGGAGCAGTTTAAGAACTGAGAGACAATAATTTAAAGACAAAGTGCCTCTGAGTATGAAGTAAAGTTCAGAGAATATTGTAAAGAAATAATAAAAGTATACAAATTCCTCCCCAGCTTTATAACCTTCTGCTGTGGCAATTGGCAATTCCAGTACATTTTGCTGCCCAATGTGAAACTCAAATGAACATCCCATTTGAGATAGTCTAGGGATACGGAGTATGTTGTTGGACTACAGGTCCCATCGGCCCCAGCCAGCATGGGCAGTGGTCAGGTATGATGGGCGTTGTAGTCCAGCAACATCCAGAGGGCAACAGGGAGGGAAACCTATGACAGTCCATCATCTGGAGGTGGGCCACAGGTTACTCACAACTGTGTTTAGCCATTCATACTACTTATTCCATTCATTTCTTAAGGCTGCTGTAAATCTATGCATACTTATCAAGGAGTAAGTCCCATTGAACCCAGTGGGACTTCTGGGCAGGCCTACATAGGGTTGTTCTGCATACTCACCCACATCCCTGCTGACCTGGATATAGATGCATTGTGTGTAGCAGCTGAAATCCTTTTGGCAAAGGAACTGTGTGCTACCTCTGTGATCTTCCTCCTAACACCCATTTTGCACAAAGCAATCAAGCTGGATTAGCAGCTTGGTGGGAATGGGGTGGCATGCCGGTGCTGCTACTGTTGAACTGGCACAACAGGCGGTGGGCTAGCAAGCTGGCCGGAGCACGAGGCAACATGCTGAAACACTCATTCCCAGCAGTCAATGACCATGTATTACTAGTAGGGCTGGGTGATGTCAGGTTTTCAACATTGTGATGCATCACCAGCCAAACATCGCAATCTGGCGATACACCATGATGTTGAAATAACTAGCTGCATTGGCCTCAGCCAACAAGGCGGGGGATGAAACTCTTGCAGCTTTCACTGCAGGAGCTGAGACACTTTCACCCCAGTGCCTGGCGGACTGGGGACAACGCAGCTGGTTTGCATGTCTTCTGGGGTGCAAGAAGGCTCCTGCCCCCAGCTGAGTGAGCCCCAATTTTCCCCCTCTTGCACATGACTGGGAGAGACCTTGGGGCTTCTTTGAATAATGATCTCTTTAAGTGCTTATTGAAAGATGATATAAATATTTTCTCCCTCTTAGTGAGGAAGTTTTAACTTAGTCCAGTTCCTACTTAGTAACAACCTTTTCATGTGTTTAGGATGAAGACCGTGATCCTCTTTTGCACAGCTTCAGTGTTTTGAAAGAAGTGCTGAATAACATAACTGGTAAGCTGTTGTTGTTTTTTAAGTTAATATTGGGTATGTAGAGGATCAAGGCACATACCTAAATTCTGCAGAGACAGATTTATTGTTTTTTTAAATAGGGATATGGATTGTGTATCAGTACAGAACAGCCTTGCATTCACAGCTGGCACCAAGACTGTGGAATCTAGGTTGACTTTCAAACCATGCCTTCACAGTGCAGTGTACATAATAGGGTCAATACATAAATGAAGGGACATATATTAGGTGTTTTGGCACTTGATTTTCATTGGTTAGAAACAGAGTGTCTTGCCCTCCATTTCCCTGACCATGCTTTCTTCTGTCTTCAGTTGTGGATGTGACAATAGCCAAACTAATGACATACAAGCACACAGGAGGAAAGTGATGCCAGAAGATTGGCGGGGGCTGGTTGTTGTGTGTGCGTGCCAGCTGTATGGTTTGGGGCTGAGGGATGATAAAATATTTTCTTCACAAATCTCCTGATTAAAATCTAGATGACTCTTTCATACTTTGTGCTAGGAAAATACTCAGAGTTTTGGTTTAGACTTTCTGCCATGATGCATACATTGGACTAATGTGCATTTGTGGAATCAGTAGTTAAGTTTCCTGATATTCATATCACTTGTGAAAAGACCATGCCAGCCTTCATGTCTCCTGTGTGTGGGTTAATTCTGTCATGTAGCACTGACTGGAAATCCTTCCTAGGTGTTCTTGGGAGCAGACTTGATCCTAGGCAGGGTATTGGTGGGCCCTGATGGCATGTTGTGCTATTGTCAGAGACCTCCACTTTCAAGAGGCAACACAGGGGCAGAGTTCAACTCTTACTTGAATTCGGTTTCAACATTTCTTCATTAAGTTACAGAAGCAATGACTTTCATATTCAAATTTATTCAAGCAGTAATCTTTGACATTTGAGTTAGCTTTTAGAACAGTTTTGCATTTATAGTAATATATATTCTGTATTTCCTCAGTCCCTACTGAGTTTGTTTTAATCTGTGCTGGATGCAAATTTCCAACTGCCTTGTCTCATTTCTTCTCGTGTTCCTCTTTCCTTCTCCCCTCTGTGGACTATGTTTGATCAGGTGTGGCAGGAATATCCTTTCTCAAGCTGCGCCCTTTATATTAGTCAATATTGCTCTTCTCTCCCTCCCGTTCTCTTCCATCTCCTCTGAGCTTTATCAGTTGACTTATAATTTTGGAATTCTCATTGGAGTCTGTAATACAGTTTGTTCATTATTTAAACAAAATCTGTTTAATGAGTAGAGAGGGGCAATGTAAATGTTAGGCATGTTGCAGTAGAGTACCTTTGTTCTCCTTGGAGTCTTTGCTTATTTAACTGTTTAGGAATGATGTATGGGGTGCCCTGATTTGGGAAAGAAGGTATACCATAGAGCCAACCTAGCCTAGGAATACAGTGTGAGTATCCGAACTCACCTATAGATTCAATACCTTGTGGCTTTGGATTTTTGTTTTTATCTTGGCTTAAGTTTCTTACCTGTACAAAGTGAAGGTGCAAGTAGAGATAATCTTTTAGCCCTATCCTTGTCTATATAACACTGTTTCTTTTAATTTTTGGTGCAGGAAGATGTGGTGGCCAATAAAACAATAGTTGAGTGATATCTCACATTGGCTACTTGCAGAAACATAAGTAACCTTCCTATTGATACATAATACAAATTTTGAAAAAAGAAGAAAACTTTTAAAGAACTTACCTGGCTTAAAAACTTTCCTTTTTTTAATTATTATTTTTTTAAAAAAATTAAAAGTTTAAAGTTTATGTGGGAAAATATTTGGGATTCTGAAAGAACATAAAATAAGATCATGATCACACTTACATAGGAGCTTGTCATGGCTAGTGCCGTTTCACAGATTTTAATTGTCCAAAGAAAGGCATAATTCTTCTTGTCCAAACTGGCACCTATTTACTGTTTGTCTTTGGTCAATTTACTTGCAATCTGAAATGAATGACCAGTCTTTGGGGCAACACTTCTTAACCCTTTACCCTCCACATGTCGCTGTACTGTAGTTCCCATCATCCCTGACCAATGGCCATCCTGGCTGGGGATGATGAGAGTTGTGAGTCGAACAACACCTGCAGGTCCACAGGTTCCCTAGGTAAAAAGAGCAGTCTGTCTTCCTTCCCATAAAACCTGTGTGTGTGTGTGTGTGTGTGTGTGTGTGTGTGTGTGAGAGAGAGAGAGAGAGAGAGAGAGAGAGAGAACTATCCTACCAGACTCATTTGGACTCAGCTGCATATCTCTCTTCCAATGACAAGGCTGAGCTGCAGAATGCTTGAAATAATGGGCAGTCTATGCAATCTAAGGAAAGACTGGGAATGAAAATGTATACAAAAGCATTTCTTTTTTAAGCTGACATACCTGTAACTTCTTCAAACCCAAATGGTTAACGATTTAGTGACCTTTGCATTTCATTTTGCACCAATCCTTAATTATTTAGCCTTTGGGCAGGAGAAAGTAAACAGAGGAAGATAATATTAATGTTGACTCTGAATCACTGTGGCAATTAGTGAGCCTCAATTAGGTGAGGATGACCTTACAAATCCTGTAGTGGACTAGAGGTGAATGGTGGGGTATTAGTAATATTTTAATAAAATAGTGAATAAAAAATGTGCTGTTATCTGTTGTGAGCTCAAAGTACTCACCATTGTGCGGAGCATGGGCAGCAAATATTTTTAAAAGGCAAGACATACTAGGTTTGCCATGCAGATCAGGTGCTTTGGTGTCTACTCCTGTGCTGGACCAAGTACCAAGGTGGGCATAGCTGGGAGAAACTAACCCCCTGACTTGCTCCTCACCCAGGTCTTGATTGTATATGCCAGGTCGGCATCCTTAACCCTGATTAAATTGTGGGTGAGGCAGATCTTAATATGGACTGACCTGGCATTTACAAACAGCATCTTGAGACCCAAATACATTGTTGGCACAGCCACAAGCAAGACTTTGGCTGGAAAAAGGGTCAGGACACAGGCTGAAACAGTCTGTGCCAGAGTCCAGACTTCAATCATATAAGTGAACATGAGAGAGGCAGACTTCAGATTTAGAACAAAAATCTTCATCTTTCCATTTCCAATGTGTCATATTTCCATTTTAATTCTAACTGCAAGGCCACAGAGGACCACATTTTAATTCTAACTGCAAGGCCACAGAAGTGGGATACAAATTAAAAACATAAATTTTAAAAAGTGAATCTTTAGATCACAACTACTGAAATTGCCATGTGCTTGTGTGAGGGAATGAAGAAGGAATGAAGAGAAATTATTGGAAGGCACTGTTCACCCCCTCAGAGTGCCTGCCTGCAATGTGTGTTTGAAGGCTTTGCGTCCAAGTGTTCTGCTAAAACCGTTAGTATGCATGGCTGTGCTTGGACAAGGCAAGCATGTTAGTTTGCCAGGCCTGTTCACTTCAGAAGTGAAGTAGTTTTTGCTGGAAAAGAAATGCTTGCTGCTGCCTTGTAATATAAACTCTCCAGGGCATTTGTTCCTTGGACCCAGTTCCACCCAGAAGTCATTCTTGTGCAGCATTTCTGCAGCACAATCACATTAGCAACAGATTTACTCTTTTATGTGTGAACAGGAAGAGCAAATAACTTTGGTTTCAATCTCTTATTTTTCTGACAATAAAAACTGGTCCTGTGGTCCAAAAAACTGAAACTTAAAAAATAAGGCAAGAGGTGTTAAGCATGGTCAAAATCCAGACAGGTTATAAATTATCTAGATTCTGTTTATAGGTTTTATAAATACAAAAACATTTGGGGTTTAGTTCAGAAGAAATATTATGTGGTAATGTTACATCTCTCTGTTTTTAGAGCCAATTAAGTGCATTTTCTGCAATGGGTAATGCACTGTCTTGACCAGTAGGAAGCAGACTATTCCAAATATCTTTCTGAAGGCTCTCTTTCAGCAGTCTCAGTCCTCAGATGTTTCACTGCCTCAGCAGTAGATGCTTTACTGTTGCTTAGAGGCAGTTTAAAAAAAAACTCAGTGGAAGAGCAGAAAGCCTGGTTTTCTTTTCCTGCCCTTTGGCTTGTCTCTGCCAGTCTTTTAGGAACTAAGCAGAGAGTGCTGAGTAAGTGCTTTGAGGTGAACTTTGATCATTTTTGTTCAGCTCTTATTTTTAAGTGAGCTGACCTAATATGTGGATTGCAATGCTGTTTTCCTTTGCTTTTTCCACTTTTCCAAATGTTAGATATAGTTAATCACCTCAAAAGAATGTATTAAAATGCATATTTAAATGTGGACAAACATTTATTTTATATTAAAATGCATTCAAAATGCATATTTTAGGTTAAATGTATATTAAAATATGATTTTTTTGTGGGTGAAAGTTTGCAGAATGATGCAGAAATGGGAAAGAATGGGCTTATGGCTGAACTCGGACACAGACGAGAAATAGACTAATCTGTCTATCTCTACTTTTTGATTTGCCCCACAATTGCCATTTCTACCTGATAAGGCCTCAGAAGAGTGTGGCCACTTTTTGCTGTTGTTGAGCTCTGGTAGTGACAAGGTAGTAACAGCATGGAATTTGGTACTGTCAGGTGGTGAAGCAGCTTGGAATTGGTGCTAGAGGCCCAGAAAGATGTGTGGTTCCTGTGATTATTGTGTGTTCCTTCTACCTTTTGGTCTTTGCATCGGTCTCATTTGTCTCTTCCTGGTATTGGTTTGAATTCCCACTTTAAAAAAATAAAATCATTTATTTATTGAGCTTAAGAATCACCCTCCTTGGACGATGTACAAAAAAAGGATAAGCAACAAAATTATATCAGTAATTAAAACAAAAGCAAAACTAAAACATTCATAACTTGACGGTAATTAAAAACATAACCCATGCACTGCTGTTCAAGGCAAACATTAACTTAACAGATTATAAAGACCTAGGTAAACAAATGTATTTGGTTGATGTCTAAATCCCAATAATGAAGGGGACAGACACATTTCCAGTGGGAAATTTGCAAAAGAGTTTTCTATGAGTCTGGTCACCATGAATCCTTGGGGCTATGAGGAGTGCCCTACCCAATTTTAAGGATCCAGTTGGCTGGTATTGGAGGTGGCACTCCTGTAGGTGCTTGGGCCCTGAAACAGAGGAAGCTGCCTTATACGATGGTCCATCTAGTTCAGTATTGGTTTCTGACAAGGAATCTCTCCCAGGATCTAACTGGAGATGCCTGGGGTTGAACCCAGGATCTTCTGCATACAAAGTTTGATGATATACTGAGTTATGGCCCTTCCCTGAGTTGTTTAGGGCTTGATAGACCAGCACCTTGAATTGGGCATGATGGAGTCCTGGGTGTCCCATTCTTGTCCCTGCAGGTTTTCAGGCCATCCCAAGTCCTCCAGGCACAGGCCAAGTGGTGTTTTAACCTCTTGTTTGATCTCTCTGATTCAGATCAGTCTGATTCAGGGGAATCCTCTCATACAGGAAGGGAGAAATTCCATAGAAATTCCGTTTTAGGCCCTTCTTCCCCAGCTTTAGTCCACATCTGTAAAGATAACAGTGCTTGACTTTGAGCCTCTTGAAACCCAAAAGCTGTAAGGGATTAGTATTTGCAAGAGCAGCTAGTTACCGTATTTTTCGTTCTATAAGACTCACCAGAGCATAAGACGAACCTAGTTTTTGGAGGAGGAAAACAAGAAAAAAAAATAATTCTGAATCTCAGAATCCACAACAACAAGAGGGATCGCTGCACAGTGAAAGCAGTGATCCCTCTTGCTGTTCTGGCTTCTGGGATAGCTGCACAGCCTGCATTCACTCCATAAGACGCACACACATTTCCCCATGCTTTTTAGGAGGGAAAAAGTGAGTCTTATAGAGCAAAAAATGTGGTAGTTTTCTAATGGCACATTTAATGTATTTTGTTCTTCAGGTCTTGGTATTAGGCCACTATTTGATGAAAGGCTTCTGAAATCACACAACTGCTTCCCAAATAAATTTTATTTATTTATTTAATTCCATTTATGGGTTGCTTCCCCGTAAATTATCTTGAAGCAGTGTTACAATAAAACATCAGCAATAGAAACAATTTCACATATAAAAAACAATTATTAGAAATTTTAAAAATTCATAACACTTTTTATGTGGAAACAATTTGAAATTCAATCCAATGCAGACAACGATAAAAAGGAAGGCTTTTCTCTCTCTTTCCTGCTAAAGGTGAACAGCAAAGGAAGCCTGAATGAAAAGCACAACTATTTCTCTCTCCCTGCCCCCCTGTCCTCCTGGGCATTCTCTTGATTTTCCCTGTGTCCAGGATGATTGGCAGGAACATGTGCCTTAAGTACAGCTGGAAATATGCAACTGACCAAGTTGGGTTGGGTCAATAGCAGGAGTGGGTGGCTGTCAGTTCAAGAGACAAATTGTTCTGGGAAAGGAAGCTTTGTCTTTTTAACTGAGAAACAATTTCTTACCCTTCTGGGACTTCCAATATAGAAGTTGGCAAGAGGCTGTTGCATTTGCTACAGTCTATCTTTTAATCATTGTTTATGGCGACTATAAACAATAGGACCTCTATCCATATAATGGAAATGTTTCCTGAGGATGATAACACTGCTAGTTCCCTCCACTCAGACTATTTCGATTGAAAATGATTCTGAATGGCAAACAACTTTTTAGAAAACCTAAGGACAAGTAGGGCATAGTTTTGTTTCTGCCTGTGAGAACTGTAATGTAGTCACATGGGTGGGTCTGAGTAAAAATGAAAGGCTTAAGGAATAAAAAGGGGTGTGAGAGATTCCTGTATCTGGGGTCCAGAGACTTCGGGGTGAAGTAATATGGGTTGCAGAGATACCTGGGAGTGGGGGAAACAGTGCAGAGAGGTCTGTGAGAATAAGGAAAGAAGTAGCTGAGACAGAGATACAGAGATTGGTGGCGTGGAGGAAGAAAAAGGGGGATAAGAAATTGGGGTGCAGGAAAAACCTGTGGAGGTGCGGGGAGAACAAAAGAACGATAGAGAAGATTGCTGAGAAATGAGGCTGGGTGTAGACGTAACCGAGATGGGGGTGAAATAACATGATAGTGCAGAGAGAACGTGCAATGGAGTCCTGGAAAAGAAAACAGAGTGTTATAGGGTGGAGAGAAAATGTTGGATAGCAGAGAGCGGTCCAGAGATCTGCAGTGATGAAGAAAACGAGAGGAAGATATCATGCTGTGTGGAATGTGCATGCATGTACAGAAGAAGATTAATAGAAAATGGGTGGAAAACTTTGACTTGAGATTGTAACAAAATGTTTTTTCACTGCAAGGCAGGGCTAGCACCAAACTTCAGGGGACCCTCACCTCCCTCTATTCTTATTCCCATCTTCCTCTTTGCAAAGGTCCTCCCTCTCCTCCACCCTGCCATACTTTTTTTAAAAGGGCCTTTTTTCTACCTAAATGGAATGTTCATATTTTGCTTGGACCTGGAATCTACATTTTTGTGTGTGAAAGATAACTTGTACATAAGGCACCTGCTTCTGCTTCTTTAAAGCTTTAAATCCACCTCTTCTTCCCTTCCTTTTCTGTTGTAAAGGTCACTTTTTAACATCTGTGTGCATTAACAAGATTTAGATAAATCCTTTCATTTTTATTCATACACGTATTGGTGTTTAGTGAGTGGAAATTACCTTGGTATTCAGAGGCAGGCAGAGCTCATTACAGGTTAGGTACAGCAAAACACTCAGTTTCACATTGAATGCACCTCTGAATTTTAATTCTAAATCAGATAGCCAAGGAATGTTCTAGTGAGGACTAACTTGTTCATATCAGTTCTTCTAAAATCAGAATATCACTTAAAGAAGGCTTCAGATGCTCTCACTCTTGTGCTTCTCACCAGCATGGTCTTGACCTGTGGAGTAGTCTCACCAGAGCCAGATCTCAGTTCATGAGCTGGGCTATCTTTAGTGTGTGTGTGTGTGTGTGTGTGTGTGTGTGTTTATAAACATTTTAACCTGCTCTCCCTCAAAACAACAAACATAAAATAATAAATAAATTGTAGGGATGTTTTCAGTTGTTTAACACTAAAAGGAACTCTAGCCATCTCTTTAAGTATCTTCCCACACTCATTCCTTTTGCAAAGCCTCTGACTATGAACAGCTCCAGGAATGGAGGCTGAACATAGAGCAGGAACAGGTGAACTCTAAAGAAGGCTGCCAACCCAGCAGAAGTTCAGAGGAAACTTGCCTCTGTTTGATCCTCAGCTGGGTGATGGCTTGAAGCTTGGTCTCTCTCCTCCTGAGCAAATCTTATCTGGGATTTGGATAAAAATAGACTTATTTCTTTAAACATTCTGAGTTGGAGAATAACTTCTTAGTTAAAGGTTTGATTTGTAATGCATCTGAGCATTATAAGATAGACAGATACTGTATTCCTAGATAATGTATTATAAATCATATAGTACTGGAAAAGAACTCTGTTGTCTGTACCTATGTTAATCACTCCAGATTCTAGATTGCTTAGTGAGATATTTAGCTTTATGCCTAGTACAGTAGTGTTTAAAGATTTGGCTACATATTAGTTAATGAGTCAAGTTCAATGATTTCTGGTTGCCATTGAACACCCTAATAATTTGGTATCAGGATACATTGCAGACTGTGCCCCCTATATAAACCATTCTTTACAATCTTCTGAGGAGACTGTATTGGTCATTTCATGACCAGAAGATTTTTAATTAGTGACACTATAGAATCTGGCCTTCCTGGAGATGGAACCCACCCTCTGGAATGCCTTCCATTGGGTAGTTCATGAGGCAGAGACAATATTGACTTTTAAATGCTTCTTAAAAACATGTATTCCCTACTCCCCGTAAGCTTTCCTGAACTCTTATATTTTTAATATTTGTATTGTACACATCTAAGTTTTATTTGTGTTATACAGTACAGTTATGTTTCTATCTTTTTAAAAGTGATTATATGTTGTTTGCATTTTCATTGTTATATTATTCTTTTTGTAAACTGTTTAGAGATTTAAGTGGTATATATATATATATATATATTTATAAATAAATAATGAAATAGTCACCCCGGAATGGTGTGGGATCACTCAGAGCAATCTTTCCATGAGAATATTAATATGCTCATATTTCTTTGGATAATATGTTGTGTCATTTAATTTATATTATTTGTATTCTATCTTTCAAAAATATATTCAAGGTACTTTACCATTAAATACAGTTAACAGCTATATCAAATCATTTATAAAGACGAAACTATTACGAATATTAGAAGCAGCAGTAGAATTTTGGTTGTTGGCATCCATCTATCTTGGGAGACAATAGAAGAGTGCATCTTCAGGGATGAAGACAAACTGTTGGTGAGTTACAGCACCTGCTGTGACTGTAGAGACCTATATGGGAGAGATGTGTTTAGTTGCTGCTGGGGCAGATGAAGGTGTCCAGTTGTGTTGATGCAGGTGTACCACGGCATTTCTTCTTTTTGCACTCCTCCCAATGATCATTCCATCTCTGGTCACTGCTGTGGATAAAGAACCTGATTGATTGTCTCCAGGGATTCTGACATAGTGGGGTTAATGTTTCTAGCCTAAGCGCATTTCAGAGGCAATATCATGAAAAAGTGTACTGGAAAAGAATAGTAATCAAAGCCTGCTTAGTAGTAGGCATTTGTATGCTTATCTCTTTTGGGAGGCAATTCCACACCCCAAGTTCCCAAACTGAAAAAGGCCCTATCTCTTGTACACCTGTAGCAGAAGGGGAAAAGAAAGAAGGACCTCAGAAATTGAACTTTTTCTTAAGAAAGTCCATATGGGAGGAAGTGAAGTCTGAAATACCTTGGTCCCAGGCCATTTTAAACCTCTAAAGGTCAAAACCAACTTCTTGAATTGTGCCTGGAAACAGTTTGGCAACCAACACAGCTGGTGAAGAATTGCCAACATGTGATTTGATATGCTAGTTCCAGATAAAACCCTGTTGACTGCATTCTAGATCTGTTGAAGTTTCTGGACTTTCTTCAAGGGGAGTGCCATGTAAAGTACATTACAGTAGTCTAACTTGGTAGTGACTGATAAGTGAATGACTGGGCATGCCTGTTTCAGTAGCGAACAGAACTAGCATGCTGGATTAAGTTTGTATAAGGCAGTCCTTGTTGCTGGTTGGTAAAAGGTGCTGCCTGAGCCATCTAGTCATGCAGCTGTATCCAGGGGTACCCCAAGCTGTGAACCTACTCCTCCTGAGGAAGTGTGAGCCCATCAGTATACCTCTGTCAGATGATCGTGTTCCTCCCAGAATAGTGCTTCCCTCTTGTCTTGCTTCATAATTTCCCCCAGGCAATTTGAACTGTTATTTCCTCCCCAAGATACTAAGCTCTCTCTCATTGCCATCTGATTATTTTTCACATTCTGATTACTCCCAGTCCTAATATCCATATAACCTCACCCAACAATTTCATGTAGATAGTTGAAGGCGGGCTAGCATGTTACTAGCAGTATTTTGTTTATTTATTTTTTTTTTTTAATATTTTTTATTAAGGATTTTCTTGTTTTACAGAAGTGTAGTGCCTCGTTTTTTTTTTCTTTTCTTCTTCTTCCATGTAACGTTTTTACAAATCCGTTTCATTTGTTGAGGCATTAGGGGGAGAAGAAAACAGAAAGAAAAAAGAAAAGGGGGGTGGGGAGAGGGAGGATGGATGGGGGTGGGGTCGGGTGGCGGTGTTTCTATTATGTTTAATGTATGTAGAGTTTGGTGTCAGCGTTGCTTGTGTTGTTCACTTGTGTTCCTTTGGTGGTGAGAGAGGTTGGGGTTGGCTTAGGGTGTGATTGTTTGCTTGTGATTGGCTGTGGTGATCTTTGTTTTCGTGTGTGAGTGAGGTGGGTGGGTGTTTTGGATCAGGTTAGCCATATTGATTTGTATGCTGTTGGTGGATTATTGTCGTTGTCCTGTTGGGCTGTGTATGTGATAAAGGGGAGCCATACCAGGGTGAAGGCGTCTTCTTCTGTTTGTCCCCGTGTCAGTTTCAGTTTATTAGTTAATTTTTCTAGTAGGGCTGTTTCCCATACTATTTGGTACCATTGGTCCATGCTTACTCCTGACAGGTCTCTCCAGTGTCTGGTTATGATGTTTCTGGTTGCTGAGAGCAGGTGGGTTATAAGTTCTTTGTGGTGTAAATGGGCATTGTTGTCTTGGAAGATGTTTAGTAGGGCCAATTCTGGGGTGATGTCTATTACTTGCTTAGTTATTTTACATATTTCTTGTATGGCTGTTGTCCAGAATAGTTGAATTTTGGGACACTCCCACCACATGTGGAGGTATGTGCAGTATTTTGTTTATTAAGGTATTTATATACCACTTAATTAACAAAGCTTCTGAGAGTTTCTCAGATAATAATAAAATCACAGAAACAGAAATGGCCTGTGGGCATGTAATGCCACATTGTGACTAAGTAAAATTATATATTTTCTCCATTTCACTCTCTATGAGTGGGAACAAAAATTATTTGAGTTAAGAAAAGTTGTCATCCCTACAAGTTTAATGAAAATATTTAGCTTTTTGCAAGAATCAAGTAGGATCTCCATAGCAGTATATTTGCAAGTCAGCAGTGGTTTAATAGTTGTCATTCATACATTTAATTTAAACTTTTTTTTTTTGCCCAGAAAATGACTGTAGTATATAACTGCTGATTAAACTAACCTTCAGGAACTGTTAGTAATCCAGTCATGTGATATGTTGAATGGAATGTGGCAAATAACTAAATGGGTTTCTGTGAGGAGTCCTGAGCCTCACAAAGTTAAACAAGCACACAGTACCAGGCCTCTTTGTGTTTCTTTATTCTGATCAGGTGTCGGAAATGATTAGGATCAACTATTTTCTTTTTTTGTTTTGTTTCATTGGCTGATATCCCATGGTGTACTCGAGGAGAGAGAAAAGGGGACTAGGCTCAGCAGTTCTGCAGTGGTGTGGAGTGCATTAACTTCTGTCTGACTGCAGATGGACAAAACTGCAACAGAATACTGATAGAAAACTTTTCTGAGTTTGGTGCCACTGTGTTGGCATCCACCGTTTGAAGTTACTAGAAGTGTTCTGCAAAAACTAGCGGCGTACTTGTTAGCCTACCATATGTGGTTGCCGATATATATTTTTTTGAGATGAATTCTTCCTTAAATGCTGTGTGTGACATTGCCACAACTTCTGACACGCTGGCTCTCAACCCCCCTGGCATTTAACATCTTCATGCATCATGATTGCAGGAGATGAGGATGATCTCTGGAAGAAGTATGCCATTCTCAGTAACTGGTCATGAAATAGCAACCCAGGAGAAGATGCACATCTTTTCAGGTGTTCAGCAAAGGCTGTAAGGCCACTTTTTCAGGAGGACTTCGATGTAGTACTGTTGCTAAATAGAGCTGTATCTGATTGCTTTTAATCTGTTTTTATGTTCTTTTGCTAATCTCGTGTGTGGGTTTTTATTAGGGCTGGCACTCAATTAAATATACTTAAGTTGTCAAATTGTATTATTTTTAATTGGTTAAATATGCAGAGGAAAAAGCCTGCTTGCATTTAGATGATGTGCATACACATGCACACGAAAGCTCATACCAATAACAAACTTAGTTGGTCTCTAAGGTACTACTGGAAGGAATTCTTTTATTTTGTTTTGACTACGGCAGACCAACACGGCTACCAACCTGTAACTAGAAATATTGCAGCAAGTATCAGTTTAGGAGAGACATTCACACAGGTGGGGCTACCTCTTCTAAGATGGTGGTGGCGGCGGTGATTATAATTAGTAATAAATTATACAATACGCTTTGTCAAATATAAAAACATGCAATATAAAAATCAAAACAGTTACATCAATCTACTTATAATAAATAATAATAATAATAATAATAATGGAACACAGATGATAAGAAAATACAGATTTTATTTGCTATGGGAAGTTTCTATAAGTACATCAATTGGAAATAATTTTAATCATTAATTTTTTTATTAATTGGGGACACTTTTAATTGGATTAAAATGTTTTGATAGATTAAAATAACTAGTCAACCAAATGTTGCAGCTCTAATTTTTCCAGATTTTTGTTTTGTAACAATATTAGAGTTTCTGCAAGATGTACAAATACATTAAAATATAAAAAATTGTGGTCAAACCTTTTGCTTTACAATGGAATCTTTGGCACCTTTTAGTTTAGCGGCTAATACTGGTTTGCAGTGCTTTTAATATATTGCATCAGTTGAGTTTGACTCAAATAATATCATACCACCCTTGGGAAAATTGATGTGTTCAAGATGGCACTCATCAAAGCCAGAAAATAACCAAATATGTTATTGCAAGACACAGGAATATCCCCACTCTCCAGGCTCTAATTGTAGGATTTGGGATATATGGAGGATGTGTTTGTAGCCTTCTAACGTATGTGAGAGAAAATAAACCACACCTAAATGGATTAATTACCTAAATATTGATAGTGCAGCACAAATATTAGAATTGCTATCATTTTCTGTTCCCTATATCTTGCAAAAAGATACTACTTAGTAGAAGTGGGGTGGCTCAGCATTCACACTCCTCATAACTAGGGACTGTGTGGTGATTCCATTTTTTCAGGGTCCACCTTGAAATGTTCCAGAACTTTTATTTCATGCAAGCACACTCCCAACAACAGTGCTTTTTGCTTCTCTGCCCTTTTCTGTTTGAGGGAAGAGGAGGTGCTGGCCAGCAACTGATACATATGGTGGGGGGCAAACTAAATTATTGGGGTAAAATAGGGTAGAGAGAGACATGTGGATTAGCTTTTTGGATGTAAGTTGCACTTGGTAGAATAAACCTCATGTTTGGCAAGAAGATTTCTCAGAACATAAAAGTTTTGAGAATGGTGTTGAAATTTTGTAAGACATTATAATTATAAAGTTGGAAAGAATCTCAAATGTAATCTAGTCCAACTCTGCTGATTGCAGGAAACTCACTGTAACAGCATTCCTTATGGATGTTGAGTGCTATGAAAGTCTGGCAGCTGCGCTATCATATCAGAAACTTGAATTGGCAAATCACATCAAGCTTATTTATGTTTTGTGAGAGAATAAATGAAAGGAGAATTTCCATTGCTGATCTCTTATTTTTTGTGTCAGTATGCTCCATATACACTGTATTACTTAAGGGGGGGAAAGGAGTGACTATCACCATTGAAGACAAGGCAAGAGAAATACATATTGTGCCACCATCCAGATGTATGGAATGATGTTTGATCAGACAAGTTTATAGAAATGACATTTATGTGATGTGGACTCAACAAGAATGTCACAACATATACACATTGGTGGGAACCACATTCTTGTTTTTAGTCTGATCAGCCAATAGAGAGTGGATATACTCGTGAAGCCATGACCCAATGAATCCTGATTATTGTCCACCTGGTGCTATGCTAAGCATCATCTTTAGTAAAAATCTGCCAAGAAAAAGTAAACATAGATGATGCACTGGTTAGTAGGTTTTGGGGGAACAAAAGCAGTTTGCCCGAAGGCTTCACTGAACCATTAAGTAGAAATGCCGTAACAATGAATACAATGTGTTCGTTTGGATTGCTATGTGTTTTAACAGCAACCTCATTTATTCCAGGGTTATGTGCTTTATGATGACGTAAGATATGGACCTCAGAAACAGTTTTACATATGAGTTGGTATCACTACTATCATTATTGTCTCTGCAATTCTCATACCACTTTTGTCACTAAAGTCAGTATTAAAAAAAGAATTTGCAGCTGAAAATTCCATTAAAGCATCACAGTTACCATTACAGATAGATATGTGGTCTTTTGGATTATCCATTGTCCATCACAAGATGCAATACAAGATTATGTTGACAGATTTGTAATTTACATTGTAAGAATGTTGGTTGAATTTCCATGTGTTAGACACTAGAAATAGTCACAGCAAATAGAGCATTAAGAGTACTCCCAAAACAAACCACTCACGAGATCAAGAGGGCATATAGCCGCAAGGACCTTGTTCACATTAGCTGATTGTATTAGGTACTTCATCTGGATTGCTATAACTGTAGATTCAAAGTAACTCCAAAGCTGAGCAGTTTTATCCTCAAAATGTTTAACCAGTTGGTCACAGTGGGTCCTTGAATACTTCAGTATCCCTTTCCCCAGGTTGGTCAAGGGTGCCATTGGGTGGTCAATAGACATGCAGCATCCCCAGTCTGTCTCTCCAGTCCAACCCTCTAAACCCACCCCAAGATCAAAAGCTTTTGTGGTAAAGGAGATGGTGCTTCCTTGGACAAGAGCAACACCTGTTTGCTGTTGCTGTACTGAGTACCTACAGAGCTGAATTAGGTGAGGCCCACCCAGCTTACCCATAAATGTCTTGTTAATGCATGCTTTGTCAGCCCCTTCATCCACAATCAAGTTTTAGGTGAGCGTGGTCTTACTATGGACTGACGTGGTGTTCAGTAACAGCACCACCAAGCCAGAGGACTCAACAAATAAGTTACCAGAAACTTTTAGAGGATCAGGAGGGCTGAAACAATGAAGTTCTGAAGATCATGAGCTGTAATTGTAACTATACAAGTGAACAGTCATGTTCGGTCGGAAGGTGTCACTGTGGTGCTTTTTGAATTTGCCTGCTCTGATTTTTGCAGCTGTTACAGGACAAACAACTGCAGAAATAAAATGGAACAATTGTATTGGTGGCAGTGAGGAGAATGAAGACAACTACAAATACAGAGTCTAGATTTGATTAGCAATTTTGTGCAATTTCTTCATGTCAACCAATAATTGTATTGCTCCTTTGTACTACTAATTGTGGTCACTTGCAAACACTGATACTCTTTTCAGTGTATGTTTATTAAATATGTTTGATTTCTTTTAAATTCAAATATATTTACAGAGGTAATATTAACAAGTCACAATGCATATCCAACTTGCCCAATTACTTAAGAATTCCTAGTATTACAGTTCAGTATCCAGTTAAAATTGATTCTCTATTTCTGTGAGAGAGTTAAATAATGGCTTACTCAAAAATGAACATTGAAAGGGATGTGAAAGTCCTCTCTCCAAAAGCCCAATATGAGTGGAAAATTGCTTATAGACCGCTTCTGTTTCAGATTGATAACTCGACTAATTTTTAATGTAGTGTGTTTTAAACATTAAAAGGTAAAGGAACCCAGGACGGTTATGTCCAGTCAAAGGTGACTATGGGGTGCAGCACTCATCTTGCTTTAGGCCGAGGAAGCCGGTGTTTGTCCACAGATAGCTTTCCTGGTCGTGTGGCCAGCACATGATTTTAAAAATTATTGCTGCTCTTTACTCTTAAGCTGATGTACTGGTTTATATTGCCATCTCCAGGACTGGGATATATTTGTAAACACTGTTTCAGGAAAACTGAAATAACTTGTATACCACACATATGAAGCTAGGGAGATAATTGGCTCATCTAGTCTGGTACATTGTTGGCAGCTTTCCAGGGTCTCATGCAGAGAAGTCTTTCCCAGTACTCCTACCTGAGATCCTTTAACAGAAGCTGCCAGGCATTGAATCTAGGATGTTCTGTACATTAAGCAAGTAGCCTCGCTGCTGTTACATTCCTTGTCTTACAGAGTACTATTTTCTGTGTAAATTGCTAAAAAAGTTGGCAAATGACCACAGATTGATGTGTAATAAATGAAATGTTTTGAATTTAAGTACTTTACATTTAGCCTAGTGCTACATTTTTGCAATATAGTCATATGAGTCATTTTTAAAAGGGGGGGGGGACCCAATTTCAGTATGTTAAGGATTTTTAACAAATAAAAGTTGTTTGACTTGTTATTTTGCTTTACCCTATGAAATGTTCTTTTCCTTGTAATCTTGGACTGGCTCATGTATTGCATGTTCCAGTAGCATTAACATTATTTGTTCCTATGCACTGAAATATAGTTCAGAGGGTCTCTTATCTGTGTTACCACCTTTTGAGGAAATGTTATAACCTGCAAGAAATATTGTCTCTTTGGTGGTGTCCCTAGATCTGTACCATTGATTCCTTTAGGGAGATAGTGAAAAACTTGCTGCTTTACCTGGCCTTTGAGCCTTGAGTTCTATGCAATTGATTTTGATGAACTATGTTGTACTCTGTTGTTGTTGCTATAATTGATTTATCATTGAATTGTATTATTTTGTGTTCAATTACTGTTAGTCATATTTATTAGCGGTTAGTCACTGTGAGGACTGTTGGTCAAAAAGTGAGAGATTAATGATATAATTGGAATAAGAGATCACATTTCTGGAAATGCCAATTAACTGTTATTTCCTACAGCTTAGATTCATGAATCCCGAACTCAAGATATAACACTCTGAAATAATGATAATAAAAATATCACTCACATGTACAAAACTAAAATACAATTGAACAACAAAGCAGATATTAAAAATAAGACTATTAGATTATGTAGCAGGATTTAGTTATAACACTTTTTACAATGGAAATATTATTAAATATTGTCTCCCCATATTTCGGACTATTTTGTTCCCCAGCCTCCATTTGAAGGAGGAAAAAATTGAATATTTGTTCTTCCATCTTCCTGCGTTCATCTTTCTTGGGTGGCTAGTTAAACTTGCACTGGAAATTCTGCCATCTCTAGTAGGCTGAGCCACAAATCAGTTTATTATTTTCAGATCTGGAACACTTTTTCCAACAGTAGTTCCCATGCCATACAGTAATAAATGACCTTCAGAAACATTTCTGAGCGACATATTTGTAACCCTGTGTAGAACTGATACTACATGGGAGGCTGTTTTTAACATGTTATTGCAAGTAACTCATTTTCTGAAGTGTTTTCTGGATTTTGTCTGGGGCACTATTCTAAGTTTCTAAACTTGATTTTCCATTACAGCTGCTTTAGTACCTTCCTTGACAATATATGCAGAAGAGAAAACTGTTATCATGATTTCAGTTTGGCATTTTTTTCCTGTCTGTCATTCTGTAACTCCTGAATCCTGGGAAATGAACTGGTCTTCTTTGTTATGGCAGAGTACCTGCAGTGAAGGCAGGTATTCTGTGGAAGATCTGTTTAATCTCTGAATGAAAACAAGGGTTGGAAACTGATTTTTAGAAGTGGAGAGGAATTATTTCTCAGCTTGTGGACATGGGAAGTTCATGAGGCCTGAAGATTTTCCTTCTTGTGGATTGCAGAGTACAAAATAGAGCATTGGACATACTCTTCTTCAACGGCTTTGAAGTATCTGCTGTAAACAACTGTCAGAAATCAAGTGTATTTTGTTGGGTAGGTTATGTGTTTCTGTTTATTGGAGGTGACATTAGCAGTGGAGCAATGGCAAAAAGGCCATGTTGCCATTGCTAAATATACATCCCTGGCAGTCTGATAATAGGTTCCAGGAAGTTCAGTGGAAAATTAAAACAAAGCAACATTTATAGCTGATTGAACTTGAAAAGCAGTTTTCATGCTGAATGGCAAATATGTGGACTTCAGCATTCCAGGAGTCTGATGCAATCCCCGCTGGATGTGACTGACCTTGTGTGTACAGAATGGACTGTGGATACAGCAGCATGCAAAACTGCTTCATCTCTAAAGTGCTGTATGGGAAGGCAAATTTTGCTCCATACACAGAAACAATTCTTCTATACACATGCCTATATTTATATAGTACACAGAAGACTAAAAAACTTTTCTTATTACTTGAAATTAACACTTCTTAGTCCCCCAGTGAACCATAAACTTGATTTCCCCTATAATACTTGCATGTTATGATAATGCAGTGACTTTGCCGATTGAGAGTGTGTTGGGATGTTAAAGTGGAACTATTCAAATTGTTTCAATAACCTAATAATTTGGAAACTAATAGTACAGTAAGTTCCACTGAGCTCAGTTCCACTGCATAGGTGGAGAGACTTCTGTGTTTAAACACAGACAACATTCTGAGGAATCAAAGTTTTATGTGGCTTCCTGTAATGTTGTTTTGAACCAATTGAACATTAATTCCCAGTTCACACATTCTGTTCATAGACCATTTGGTGTATAGACTGATAAAATATATAAAAAGCAGAATTTGTGTATTAGCTATGAGTTACTTTTGGAGAAGTTCATAGTGACAAAGTTGGAGAAGAACATCATGGAAAATCTGGAGGTATGTTCCCATAGGGACATGATGGATTAGAACAAATAGAGATAGGGGAGACTACAAAAGTGTAGGAAGGGCGATATGTTAGTCTAAAGCCTTTCAATCTTTCTGATTCTTTCTCTAGCAACTATAAATGCAAAATGTATTGCAGTCCATTAATAATTATTCTGTGAGACCACTCAGATGTCAAGGAAATAAGCAACTATCCTACTTTTAAAAGGCATCTGAAGGCAGCCCTGTTATGGAAGTTTTTAATGTTTAATGCTGTATTGTGTTTTTAATATTCGATTGGGAGCCGCCCAGAGTGGCTGGGGAAACTCAGCCAGATGGGCGAGGAATAAATAATAATAAATTATTACTACACTGCAACCGCAGTGATAATCCCATATATGAGAATATTGCCTATGCCACGTTTTTTATTTGGCAAAATACAACTACTGAGCCTTTTTGCGGTTTTTTATCCAGGATTTTTACTCTAAGCTTTATCAAGCTTTATCAGTTGTAGAGCATAATACTCTTAATCTAGGGGTTGTGGGTTCAAGCTCCACCTTGGGCAAAAGATTCCTGCATTGCAGCTGATTGGACTAGATGACCCCCATGGTCCATTCCAACTCTACTATTCTATGATTCTATGAACAATCCTATGCACACATACCTGGGAATAAGTCCTCTTGAACACTATGTAGCTTGCAGGTTAAAGGATTGCTTTATTGTTCTTCAAGAAAAATAGGAATAAGTTAAATAAATGTTGAAAAAAAAAAGTTTCTTAGTTTCCTCCATTATTCAGGCTACAGTTTATACTTAAATGTTCATTTTGTGATACTCTGCTTAGTTCTTAAGATTATAAATTGTTTCACTAATGGATTGCATATACATTTTGCTTCTATAGTTGCCCTGAGGAAGAGTCCTAAGATTTTAAATTAATAAACAGTGGTCCCAGGACAGAACCCTGTGGCATCCGACTTGTCACTTTTTTCCAGAATGAAGAAGAACCGTTAGTGAGCACTCAGTCAACCAGCTACAAAGCCACCTAACAGTTACCTTGTCCTTCCCACATTTTACCAGCTTCTCTGCAAGAATATCATGAGGGACTTTGTCAAAAGCCTTACTGAAATCAATATACACGACGTCCATAGCATTCCCCTGAGCCACCAGTCTTGTAACTCTCTCAAAAAAATAAATGAGATTAGTCTGGCATGACTTGTTTTTGAGAAACCCATGCTGGGTGTTAGTAATCACAGCATCCTTTTGTAAGTGCTCACAGACCCTCTCTATTTTACTGTTTGGTGCCTAGCTATCATGCCTTTTATCTGATGGTTAATAAGAAACATCCACACTAAGCCTTAATGTAGTAAACAGAATACTTCTAGTAGCGAATAGTAATGCCAAATTAAGACCTAGTAACAGATTTTCTAGTGTACAAGGAAAGAAGCCTGAAGTAGTCTGAGTCAGAAAAGTTGGTGTGAAAGCTACTTATGAGTAAGAGAGATGAAATTAGTTTTAATATCTTACTCTGGGTTTTTAATGTTGCATTCTTCTGTTTCTCCTATGAGAAGGAGTTTTACTATCTGATTTGGCTGAAACATTATGATGCAGCTATTTTATGAAGGAGTTGGAGAGGATGCTGAGAGCTGCATGGAATGGTTCAAGGAGATTGCAATAGCCTAGTGGAATTTTACTGTATTACACAATATTTTTGAATCTCCTCTTAGTTTGGAATTTGGTGTGTGCTGTTCAGGTTGTGTGCGTGAGGAAAGCAAATATCAAGTCTCCTTGCACACAGAACTAGAATCACAGTTCTTTTTATCTAGGCTGCAATGAAACACTGGGAAAGGGCTTGTGTAGTGGGGTATAAATAGTAAAGTAAGGTGTTTCTCATGGAAATGAGAAGAGAGGAGCAGAGGGATGCTTTTAATTATTGGTCAATGGGTAGGCTTCAGTTGTAGTGACATCTGGTAGAATTTACAAATGTGGATTTCCTCCCTCTGGCTCTGGAATGATCTGGTAGTACTCTTTTGTACTTTAACCAAAATAGATGTCAGCTTAACATAAGAGATGGCATTACTAGAGTGTATTGAATTCATAAATTCAAAGTAATTTAACTGAGTAGCTGCCAAGTAGAGCATTTAATCAGGGCAGTTCTTACCATGGTCATACTCACGTACATAAGACTATTGACTGTCTTGACGATTGACTGCCTTGTTTTGGCAGCTGAGGTTTCTTTTAAACAGAGACCACAAGGCACAAATTGGCTAGCAAATCTCAGTTCCAGGAATGTGACAGCTATCTTTGAACCATCTCACACACAAATGAGAGGAGTTCCAACCCTTCCCTTCACTTTATGGGGAAGTAGAATTGGACAAAGTTCTCCCAAACCTACTCTTCTCTTTTCAAGTTCCTGTAACATTTTACAGAGTCTGTGCGCTTGGCAATTTAATGGAAGATTAGCCCCCCAAACTGAGTGTAAGCCACCTTTGGGATAGGGGATCAAGATAGCAAAAGGAGAGAAAGAGGTCATATGCTTTAGAAGTTTGGAGACACATGGGAGGCTAGTAGCTGGTGAGACAGGATGGGTCAATGGGTGTATTTTTAAGTACAGAGTGGTGTGCTTGAATGTCGTGGGGGGGGGGGGTCCAAAGAAGAGGAGAGATAATGGCAGCAGTTATAGCAATCAGGAGTTGGGAGAGATTTTATAAGAAGGATGTTTGATGTGGAAAATTGGATAGTCATTTTGTCAAGCGAGATGTGTGGAAAAGGTAGAAGAAAGGTATGCAGAGTAGCAGAGCAAGCAGGAGTAACAACTGGAAATGAACTCCCTCCTTCTTATAAGCGTATTCTCTAGGGGCTCATGTTGTCACAGATAGCCACCCTTTGGCAGCCATCTTCACTGGTTCTCTTGGATTGTGCTAGTTGAACTTGGTAGAGGAGTTGTTTTTTTTACCAAAATAAGCAAAGCAAAATACAAACACTTGCTTGGTGGTGTTTAATATAAATGGAGCTACTTTGTGTTGCAAACATAATGTTAAATTTCTGGCATTCGACAGAACTTTAAAAACGTTATAAAATGAATGATAACAGCAAGTGTTTCTTGCTGTATTAACATTTTTTCCACCTTTGACACAAGAAACGGTAGCTTTCTATGAGTAGAAAATTCATTCTAACAGTTATTTGTGCAAGCAAGTCCATTGAAATGGCCATAATTTATGAGTTTTGTTCTGTGCTGGGAAATTGAGCAAACCAGCTGCTCTGTGGCCCTTGCCTATTCTTCAGGGTTCTCAGTACTACTGGTTATCAGCAAAAACAATAGTGAATAAGCATTAGCTATGCTAGCTTCAGCTGCCCAAAAGATTTGCAGTGGAGTGGTGGTATGACTGAGTCTGCTGGGGATTCAACGCCCCATGTACCGGGAGGGGGGGAATATTTACAGGGTTCATTAATCTTCTTACTCTTGTTTAGGCTTTCCCATGCTGCCCTCTGGCTCTTGTTGGATGGAACAGTTACTATTTTTTGAATAACCTGAAACAGCCAAGATTAATATTAATCCCCTTAATACTGTCATCAGTAGTTAGATGACTTTGATATCCTTCCCAACTAACTGATGTGTTATATTAAATGAACATGTAAGATTTAGACTGAATACAACTCATTAGAACATGCATCAAATGAATGTTTCTGACACATTGTTTTGTTTACTACTCCTTGTCCATAGTTACCCACTTTCGGATTATCAACTGAATCAGCAATTTCATGTTTGTGTAGGGAAGGGAAGCAAACCTTATATATCTCTTATATACAAAATTAGAAAATAAAATTAAAAGATGGGTTACAAATGATATATCACTGAAATAATTCACAATGTATTCAATTTATTTGCTTTAATATTTAGTAATAATGGACACAGTATCTGTGATATTTCTTCCCAAACAAAATCCAGATTTATATTAGTGCTTTATAATCAAGAATTAATCAAAGTGGATCTTTGCCAGTTAGGTGGCAAGCAACAATATGATCTTGTGAATGTATGATTTTTCTGTAAAGTCACTGTAGAAAATCATGAATTAATAGTTATTGTGCATATATTGCCTGTTACTTCAGTTTGCAACATGACAACATGTGCTTGTTGTCACTTTTTGTCATTATTTGTGATCCATTTTATCTATATACCGGTATTTTGTACATTTGCAGTTATGTTTTTTTTGTTTCCTTTACTGTTTCTAACAGACAAACTCTTTTACTTGAATTAAAGTATAAATGGTGAACAAAAATAGAATGTAGCCCATACAGTGGTACCTCAGGTTACATACGCTTCAGGTTACAGACTCCGCTAACCCAGGAATTGTACCTTGGGTTAAGAACTTTGCTTCAGGATGAGAACAGAAATCATGCTCCGGCAGCGCAGCAGCAGCTGGAGGCCCCATTAGCCAAAGTGGTGCTTCAGGTTAAGAACAGTTTCAGGTTAAGAATGGACCTCCGGAACGAATTAAGTACTTAACCCGAGGTACCACTGTATTTTTATTTTCACATCTGCATGCATGATCCTGATTGCCCCCTGGCCTGGTTTACCTCATCACCTCTGCCACTTTGGGGCCTGTGCAATTCCATGTATTTGTAGATGAAGGCATGTTATGCCGTTGCTGCCACTGCTGCTTCATACAACTGCAACAGTCTTGTTTTCAGAAATGAAAATGTTACTTTTGCTGCTGCCGGAACACATCACAAAAATAGAAAGCGTTTCCCAAAACATTGCCACAGAAAAGATACAGTGAACATTTCATGATACAATTAAGCCAATTTAACCATTGTCTTTTGAGCAATATTCTGCCACTCTGCATAGCACAATAACAAGCTGGAAAGAGTATGTAGATGATTGGCATCCAGTAGTTTATCAGTTCTTTAAATAAATAAAATGAAATTGTGTAATGAGAAATAGGTGCGCATGTTGTGCACCCATTAAAATGCCTTCCCTATGTTTTGCATTGGACATTATGGTGGAAGTGGGAGGTGCTAACACATCTGCTTATCTGCATTTGGACAAAAACTACTCAAGTCTTTGCAAGAAGATCAAATTACCTTAGATTTTTGTGTGTATGTGGTGCTTTATTTTATTAGCTTGAAAACTTCAATTAAGTTGGATGTTTCAGTAAAAAACAGAGGTGGGGATTGTGTCATGGTTCTCTGACGTGGCCATGGTGTGTCCTCTTGCCCAGTAAATCCATGGAGTCACCAGGCAACAGGAGAATCTGCCAGGTGACAGCTGCATTTCAAGTTTCTAGGCTGCAGCTGCCGCCTGTGTTATGTACACCCAGCTTCAGGGGGAAGCTGTCTGGAGAGACCTGTTGCAGCCTCTCTGCTCAAGCTGTGTGCTTCCTAGCTGCCCTGATCCAGGAAGTGGAGTGGGAAGAGCAGGAAACCTCCTTTTGCAAGGCCCATCTTTTCATTCCATTAATTCCCCCCCACACACACCTTGATGCTTATAGAGGAAAAATCTGGATACTGTCAGTGAATTATATTTACCTTGATCATAAGCAAGCCCTAAATCTTTAGACAGCATATTCAGAAGACAGGAAGGAGTTAATCCTTTATTAGAGGTGCATTTTCCTAAAAGTTTAAACATGTGCTGCAGCCATGACTTAATTTCACACTAGTTCATTTCAGCAGAAAACACAACTGACTGTGTTGCAGAGAAAAGGCAGCCGCCTTACACAGTTGTTTCACCTGCTGGGTTCTATCAGCGAAGTTAGTGACACATTCCAAGGAATGGCAAAGCCCTTCAACAGCACTCCACATGTGAAACAAAATGAGATATAGCCATGCAAATGGCATGGGAGAAAGTAGCCTTACTTGCATCCTGTTTTAAAGAACCACGCTAAGGAGACAGTCACAAAAGGTACCCATTGGTAACAATTTGGAAATTGTAATATCCGTGTTTACCACTTCTTAAACAAGTTCTCTTCCGTGTTTTTTAAAAAATAAAAGGTTACCTGTCCAGCTCCTCTTGTGTGTTTAAACATTTCTGTCCTTAGAGGTCCAGACATTTCAGCTACAGTGTGGTTCTGTCAACTCTCTTCTCTTTCTGCTCTTGCATGTTCTCTTCATTGTTTTCCCACTATTTACATTTACATAACCAAACCTTAGAAATGATAGTCAACAACAATAGAAGGTATGTCTGATTTTGACTGGAACTACAGTGCAACAAGGGGAAGCTTAATCCCTTCCCAACTGTAATCCCAATGAAAATCCCTCAGCCTTAGAAAACAAGATCTCAATGACAACTTTAATGAAAGGCTACTATTCATGCCTGTGTGTGTTTCTTCACAATTGCAGTTTAGGAAGAAAGGGTTAAACCTTCCCTCTCCATGTGCTGTGTAGTCCTGATGAAAAGCACCCCCCTTGTTTTCTTTAAAACCCTGGTATAGTTTCTAATGATCTTTTTAGCACTACATGTCTTGTCCTAAGATTTGCTGTTCTATTCATGTATTTATTCTTTCTCAGTTCCGGCTCTCTACCTGTGGAATTTGCTGCCTCCCAGCAGATTATCATTATTTTTTTTTAAGAACCATTTTACAGCAGAATCTGCAACCCTATCAGTTTAAAATTGTTTTCTTAAAGTAAGAAAGAGACTTTGGCCTCCAGTTTCCATGTACCTTATTTCTGCCATGAGAAGTGTTTGGTTTCTCATTTAACTTTTGTACAACATTTTGTTTTACAATGCTATGGAAATAATATCAAAAAATCTTATCCACAACCTTACATCATTAATGTACAAGTAATATATTTTAATGCATATAAAGATCGGAATACAGTGGTACCTCGGGTTAAGTACTTAATTCGTTCCGGAGATCCGTTCTTAACCTGAAACTGTTCTTAACCTGAAGCACCACTTTAGCTAATGAGGCCTCCTGCTGCTGCCGTGCTGCCGCCGCACGATTTCTGTTCTCATCCTGAAGCAAAGTTCTTAACCTGAGGTAATATTTCTGGGTTAACGGAGTCTGTAACCTGAAGCGTATGTAGCCTGAAGCGTATGTAACCCGAGGTACCACTGTAGTTTACCCAAGAATGGTTGTCCACTTTTTCACATGTTATTTTACATATCTGACACCTAAGTGAGTCTTTCAGTGATTCATATACAAAGACCGTAATGTTTTTGGTACAATTATTAATCCTTGTTTTGGAAGAAAAGAGAACTCTAAAGTGCCCCTGTGGCTTTCTTTTTTGGCTTTCTTAACCATTGAAAAAGCTGTGATATTGTACTCCTTTAAGGGTTGTTTCAGCATCTCCAAGGCCTTGGCCAAAGATAGATGAAGCTGCATTATTCTGAGTCAGATCATTGGCCCATATTGACCATTATTGTCCACTGTGCTCTGACTGGCAGTGAGGTCTGAGGTCTCTGGTAGAGGTATGCTAATCAAGATTTTTTTTTTCTTGGTAGATATGAGTTGAAACTGTGGTAATTACAGTATTGTGTAGCGCCTTTTCATTTCAAAGAAGTACCAAGGCGGTTTACAGAAAAGCTTTGAAGGAAAGCTAAGTAGACAGATGCAACAGCCAAGACAGTTAACTGAGAACAAAGCTGAAATTCTTGTTTTCAGGCTCTCTAGAACAATAGAATGGGACGCGGGTGGTGCTGTAGGTTAAAAAACAGAGCCTAGGGCTTACTGATCAGAAGGTTGGTGGTTCGAATCCCCGCGACAGGGTGAGCTCCCATTGTTTGGTCCCTGCTCCTGCCAACCTAGCAGTTCGAAAGCACATCAAAGTGCAAGTAGATAAATAGGTACCGCTCCGGCGGGAAGGTAAACGGCGTTTCCATGCTCTGCTCTGGTTTGCCAGAAGCAGCTTAGTCATGCTGGCCACATGACCCGGAAGCTGTACTCTGGCTCCCTCGGCCAATAAAGCGAGATGAGCACCGCAACCCCAGAGTCGTCCGCGACTGGACCTAATGGTCAGGGGTCCCTTTACCCTTTGGCTAGAACAATAGAGCATTTTCTTTGACAACAGAGTGAATTGGGAATGAAGAAGTTATTCATAGTGTGCAAGCCATGAAGAGCTATGGATAGTTACTGAATTTAAAGTATTGCTGTAGAAGTTTTTAATTTCTCCTGGGCTTTTCAATTGTCTGCTTCCTTAGTTTTGGCCAGTTATCTTGAAAGAAAAATCTGGTATGAAATCCCACTTTGGAGTAGTGACTGAAGAATTCCATAGTGTGTTACAATGTAATTGGTCTTTTTGACATGTGTCAATTTCTATTTGAAAGGTAAAATGAGTGCTTAAATTGACACACTTCAAAACTTGATTCAGAGCATTCTGTCTGTGCAGTTTAAAGGAATTCCATTGGGTTTCATTTAGCTTTACTGGGGTGCTGGAGCAGTTGCTTTCTCATGTTAAGAGAATTTTGGAAACGTTGCTTTAATTCTTAGTAAATCCAGGATCAATAACTATCAATGTTTGGTCATGGGGCAGACACATTTGTCATGGGGGGATTGCTTGCATTTTGTCTTAGTAATTTCATTTGGAGTTAAAATCCGTTGCCATAGACAGTCTACAAGCACTGAGCCTTGAAGTTGCTGAGAATTCATTCATGTCAGGGTCATGCAACTCTCAGATCAATTACTTTCTCATGAACCTGTCTTTGAAAACAGTTTGGAAGCTACAACTGGTACAGATGGCAAAGACTTCCTATGAACAATCCTATAAAGTCTGGTTAAGGTGCACAAGTATTGCAAATATACTCCATACTTAATTTGTTTCTAAATAACAGGTGTGTTTTTTTAAAAAAAAATAATCATCAGAGTTAAGCTGGGAAAGGACAACTGTCAGATTCACATGAGTGAATTCTCAGCACCTCCACTGTTTGCCAAGGATTTACTAGATTGATTCTACTGCAGTTGAGTGGATGTCATTACAAAAAGAGGGACTCTCTATGATGCTGGCAAATATGGTTTCAGATGTATGTGTGTGGAAGAATCCTGGTTGTACACAAATTGAGAATATTTTATGCATTATAGCCTCCTCAGTTCTATTACTTATTTTTATATGTATTTCTTCTTTTATAGGATTGTGCATGTGATGGGATGATTGGGTTCTGTTGCTTTTTATATTTCTTATGTTTCAGTTGTACAATACTTTGCCTTGTTGAAATAGTCATGAAAGGCCATAACCCCCAAACGATGCCCTTCTGCCCATCGGAAGGCAACCCAGTCAAATGGGTGGCATACAAATAATAAATTTATTATTATTATTATTATTATTATTATTATTCTGGTAGGCAGCTCATCTGATGGTTTCCTAATAAACATGAGTGATTAGAGAAGTCTAGGAAGAGACTGACTGAACTTTGGTGTTGCAACTATTTATGGTCCTTCTACACTTTGAGAATCGTGTGTCTAAGGTTATTTTCATTATGTGCTATAAAGGAAAGTAAATTGGTCTTCAACACATTCTTTTACATGTATTTGAGGTATCCAAGGCAAATTATTAATGACTGTTGTAGCTGGTGGGTGCTGAGTGGACCTGGATTTTTGTCTGTGTGGCTAATATGATTGCTGGCATTCAATCAAAATGCTACCATTTCTCTTAGTGAATTGGCCCCGGTATGCCCAGTATGCCACATGTTTGTATTTAAGCAGTGCTCTTGCAATTGAAACTCGCTCAGGAGTTTACCAAAATATTAAGTTTTATAATCTCTCTGTGCTTGTGTTCCATCCTTCTATTCCCTCTTCTGGGCCTTGTCTTTTTAAATTTTTATTTTTTCCCATGCAGTGTTTAACTTATTTGAAACTTTACATTACATAAATGAAATTGCTCAGTGTGTTGAACCATGAGTTTGCAAGACTTGAGTCTGAGAAGGGGAGACATTGCTCTTCCTGCCCTGGAGGTGATGTTACATGTTTTTTTTATAATGTTGTGATTTGTCTTTTGCTTTAGAGCTTTCATCCATTGAGCCTATTGTTTTCCTTCGACCTTTTCTGGAAGTTATTCGTTCGGAAGATACTACAGGCCCCATCACTGGATTGGCCTTGACATCTGTAAATAAGTTCCTCTCGTATGCACTAATAGGTAATGATTTGGAATAATTGTTTTGCCTTCTCATGTCAGCTACATAATTTCACGCAGCTGAGTGAATGTCCCAGAAGAAGGACCGCATTTCAATTCTGGGCATGGAGGAAGATACTTTATCTCCTCCCTGCCCTCAGCAGATATACCATATGCTTCTGGGGGAGGGAAACTGAGCCGTTTGGAAAATACTGAAAACTGATTACAACTGAAGAATGGAAAGTATATAGAGTAATATGTAGTGGTACTTCAAAACCAATATCTTCGGGGATCCTTTTACATTAAGGGTGGCATAAAAATGCAGCAAATAAGGACTGATCTTTTGTACAACGAATTTTGATGCAGATTGCAAAAGGATTGGTATCGTGTGAAAACCAAGCTACCAAAGTTGGAACTAAAGATAATAAATAGCACCATCTAATTACTGGAGTATTAAATGCATGAAATCAATCCATTGCCAAATAAGAATTTATCTTTTGTTGAACCATAACTTGAACTGTGATTCTAATCTGAGTAAAGAGAGCTTTGGATGAAATGCAGGGAAGGAAAAGGAAAGCCATGGAAATAAGAATGGAGAATTTTGCTGTGGCGCAAAATTCCCCTGGTTTGATAATGTCAAAAAATTCTCTGTTATACAGATTCTAACCATGAGGGCACAGCTGAGGGAATGGAGAACATGGCAGATGCTGTCACACATGCCCGGTTTGTGGGCACAGACCCTGCGAGTGATGAAGTTGTCCTGATGAAGATCTTGCAGGTATGTGAAACAAAGGAGCAATTAGTGTAATGTCTTGTGCCTGGTGCCCTGTTAATCTTGTTCCATGGAGACCAGCTTGGGGAAGAAAAATGGTGTTGGGACTTCTACTTTAGTTTTCATCAATATTTTAAAACTTAGGACTCTTGTACTTGCACTAAAAGCTTTCCAGTGCAAAATAATCCTCAACTGGACTTAGAGAGGAGTTTTTTTGATCTTTTGTAGTGAAAATTAGGCTTCCTTGGTGTGGTAGAGTGAGGGGTGAGAACCCAATCACAGTATGTGGCAAAGCATTGTTTGCTTTCATTCATTAAGTGAGAGTAATAGCAGTTATGGCATGCAAGAGATGTAGTCCCCCATTCCCTTCCTTCAGTTGAAGTTTTCAGATATTCTCTGTTGTTGTACACGAGTTCTCTTCCTGACACTGCTGTTGGAATGTCATCTTTATTTGTTCTTCTTTCAGGTCCTGAGGACTCTTCTCCTGACGCCAGTTGGAGCTCATCTCACCAATGAGTCAGTCTGTGAAATCATGCAGTCTTGCTTCCGTATATGCTTTGAGATGAGACTTAGTGGTAGGTTTTCAATGCAAGAAAGCAAACCCCAAACTTTTCCAGATGGGTAATGGTTTCTAGTAAATGACCAGAGTTCTGTCTGCAATATGAGTATGCGCTGGAACATAAACAAGCATAAAATATGCTAAATATGCGCAGTTGAACTTAGTAATAATAAAAAGGTGTTTGCAGACCACTTTTTGCTCAGTTGCCTGTGTGTTTCTTTCACTCACCCGCTGTTTCAGCTCTGTAGCGCCACTTAGTGTACCTTTGCACATTCTGCTGCACAGCTGAGGCTGAAGCTGGTTTTAATAAATTTTCAGTAATCCTTTGTAAACAACACTTGGAGGGGAGTCTACTTGGAGAAGCCTCTAGATAATATC
This sequence comes from Podarcis erhardii, assembly GCF_964252035.2. Classification (NCBI taxonomy): domain Eukaryota; kingdom Metazoa; phylum Chordata; class Lepidosauria; order Squamata; family Lacertidae; genus Podarcis; species Podarcis erhardii. The sequence continues at coordinate 14,338,997 of NC_138509.1, read as the reverse complement.
ACACCAAGTAATGACACCTGTGTTATTTGTTTTTGTCTTCAGAGTTATTGAGAAAATCTGCAGAGCACACTCTGGTCGACATGGTGCAGCTGCTCTTCACAAGGTAAACCTCCTTGTGTTTGTCTCAGCACAGCTCAGGTGGCCCTTCAAGGAGAGGAAGAATCCACACTTCAGTCGGGGGTGGGTGGGTAGGCAGGCGTGCTCCGGAAAATCACCCAGTCCAAGCATTATCTGGTCCATGCAAATGCTTGGTCCTTGCTGAGGCTCATTCTTAGCATGCTAACTCTGGTTTAATGTGACATCCAAACATGGCAATAGTGTTGGAAATGGTGCAGAACAATGAGAACATGAATGGTTTGCCACTATTAGTTTTAACTGTGCTGGTTTAGCAAAAGGGTTTATGTTTCAAACAACATGCATCTGAGACGCTTTTTTAAATGCAGGATCCAGTTGGCTTTTACTACTCAATGTATTTCCAGTTAAGATGATTTGTTCCTGCTTACTGAAGTACTTTTTCACCTTGGTTCACTGTGAATCTGGGAAAACTAATTTGGATAATTTGTCTGTGACAAAGAGTCTGTGCCTGAGTTATAAGCTTTCCAACATATCCTGATACACTTTCCAGTTACTGTACCACAGCATTTATTCTATTATGACCAAGGATTTTCAAGAGTATTTCATATTAATCTAGATCAGATTGAGTATTTCGTATATTTGCTGTAGGAAATTGGGACACATAATGCTTAGGTTTTAGAATGTAAAATGACATTGCTTACCTTTTGTACTGTTGTAGTTCTGATATTTTAAAAATGGGTTATTAATAGTTTTTTATCTATATTTCACTCTTAACTATTCAGTTGGATGTTTCCAGAAGATATAGTTAGCTTCTGAAAAGGACAGAAAGGCAAGCTACTCTGTGTACAAAGAGCTATAGGTTTCCAGCATCTTTGAAAGCCTGCTATCTCACTCAGTAAGGATGCAAAATGATAAATGATATATGAAAGAGAGCCCATTTGTCTGTGGTACTTTGTAACCCCAGACATCATTAGCATCCTGAGCTAACTATGCATTTCCTAGTTGCTACTTGCAGATTTTGGTTTAGACTTTTCAGGTAGGCCCTCAGATATTAAGCTGCCTTGATCAAAGGACTGTGATAGAAAGTAAACATTGAACACCACGCATTTTGCATATGGGAGAAGCCTACTAGAGACTGATATTACAATAGAAATGACGCTAGTTGTTCATTGAGGGTAAGTCCTAGCAGGAGATTCCAAGTACTGCTTTACTCTGTGGTCTTTGATTAAAAGGGCCAAACCTTAGAAGGTGAAAGTTTCACTGAATAGCCTGGCAGATCACATGAATATCAAAAGCATTTCTCTGCCTTTTGCCTCAGTTCTTATCTGAGCTGTACAACCCACTTACCCACCAGCTGATTTTAAAAGCTCCAGGTAACTGTGTGCCCTTAAGCCAGCCCAGGACACAGCTTAAGGACCATTTTGAGTTTTAGGAGCCAAGAAACTCTAAATGGAATTTCTTTGACCCAACTGAGCTAAAACTTGTGCAGATATATCTAGCTTTCTATTTCTTGTTGTTGGTCTTGAACCATTTATGGGTATAAATAATAGCAATACAAATTTATTAGATCTTATGTCTACATTGTTAGCAATATATATACTCCAGTGCTTTATTGTATTTTTCAGTTAAAAGATTTGAATTAAAAGATATCTTCAGTCTTCTGCAGACCTCAAAAGTACACTTGAAACAATTCATTAAGTTCTAATGAGTTGAGCTGGGGGACTTATCTGCAAGGACTAAAGAAAGATAGCTAATTCACAGTGCTTCTATGCTGAGGGAGGCAGTCTACCCCCCTCCCACCAAAAAAACACCCCCAAATAAATCCATTCCATCTGCATCCAGCAAGGCAGTTCTTAATTAGTTTTTACTATGTGGCCAACCCTGCATTTTCAGTAACAATAATCATGTTAGTTTGGCCTTTTAAAAGAAAACGACTCTTAGGTATAATGTAAAATGTGAATATTGGTGAAAATGCACATACATCTAGACATTCGACTTTGCTTTTCTCATCCATGCCAAAATAAGTGCTCTCCTGAATTAATGGGTCCATATAGGGAAGGATTTCTTCTTCTTCTTCTGGACTGTTAATGTGTTTTAGATACTTCACTTTCTACCATGCTAGGGCTGGCAACACTCAGAGCTAAAGAGCAAATGTTTCTTTAAGTGTGTCTGTGTTAGGAGTCAAAAGATTAGACTTGACCCAGTCATTTTCTGAAAATGTGAATTCAAGTCAAAGCTCTGACCTTTAGTCATTACCCACGAACTGATAAGACTGATTATTCCTTTTTCTGATTATTACACTGTAGTGTAACTTTTGATCAGAAGAGGGCAGATAAACCATATTCCAAGGGGAAGCCTTCAGGGAACTGCAATTTTTCTCTATTTGCTGCCAGGCAGGAAGAAGGCCTTCCCTTATTCCTTGTCCTTAATATATGTATTTTCTTGTTGTTTCAGATTACCTCACTTTAAAGAAGAGCCTAAGAGCTACGTAGGGACTAACTTAAAGAAGGTAAGACCCAAACTGCTGATGGATTCTTTGCTTCTGAGTGTTTGTAGTTACGCTATTCTGGGGGCAGGTGGGACAAATGTACATATGAATCAGTGGCACAGCTCTGAATCTTGTGCAGGCTTATCTAAGAAATGAGTTCGGGTTATGGCTCTTTATGCCATTGTGAATCAGTCAGTCATCAACTGTATCACTTAACCTAGGCATTGTAAGGAAGTGACTTCTGTGAGCCAGATCTGTTGCCTCCTTCCATTAACTGGCAGCTTTCTTTTGTAATCTTTGTGCACCTGAACAGAGTCAACATCAGGAAATTTTTAGAGTGTTAGCTAAGGAACTGACCTCATGTCTCCCTCCCAGAACAGGGAAGTGCTCATCCCTCAAAGGGTGGGCTCAGTTCTTTTCTTGCTGACATGTGGGCAGCAGCTCATGTGTTTTAGTAAGCATTTGATTATTTCTTTACTTGGGTCTATTTCTCCTCTTTTTCTTCCCCCTTGTTCTCCCTGCTTTCTTATTGGGCTCCAAACTCATGCTCCGTCTCTCTCCTTTTTAAGGAGATAGGAATCCCTTTTCTTGTGACCACACATCAATAATTCAGCAGTCATCCTTCAAAAAGTGTTATTCTTGTGGGAGTAAATGTCCCAACCATCACCAAGGTCCCTGTCACCTGGGAGGGCGTGGGGCTGAACAGTAAAAAGAAGCAAAGAAATCTGTAGCTTAGCCTGTACTGTAATAACAGGGGTATTTTCTTCCCTGTCAAGTTACACAGGGAATTTTATCAGACTCATAAGGAATATTCAGGACAACAATTTTCCTATTCATAAATCTGATTTGTACAAGAGAGAAAATTCAGTTAACCTTCTGCAACTTGGATATATTCAAGAGCAAAGTGCTATAGGGTGCATGCATAGATCTCTTCCTAGATTGATGCATTAGGAAACATTTTGAGCTCAGGATTTGCACCAACAGGCTCAGTAGTACTTCTGACGTTTTATGCTTGCAAATGCAGGTATGTGCTGTGTTCAAATTAAGAGTGTGTCACATAAAGCAAGCCTTAGATGTAAAAGGTGGAATGCTTTTCTGTAAGCATATCCTGTGTGAGAGCTTTTCATTAATCAGTGGGTGGCTCCTTCATCTCATAGAGGCCTTGGTTTTCACTCTTACTGTCCTGCTTTGCTTTTCATTATGTGCTTTACATCATTCCTTGCATTGTTACATGGATTCTGTCTTTGGGTTTAGTTTTCTTTTTTCTTTTTCAAACGGTACATGTGACTGTCTTTCACAGATTTCTCCATATCTCCTCAACAGACTGGAACTATGTAATGGGGAACAGTCCAAAGCCCTGAACCAGTTAGAGAGAGTACTACTCTTTAAGAAACTGAAGGTCTCTCTTTCTCTCCTTCCCTTCTGCAAGCATCTGTGGGTGGTAGTTATGTGTTGTGTAGCAAAAGCTTTCATTCATGTTTCTTATGCAGCATGGCTTTGGGGAAGAATGCATGTAGCAAACTGCTTCTGTTTGGGATAGTGTTGGGAGGAAGGCTTTAAATATAGAGGAAGTGACATTGCAGACATCAGAAATGCTGTTGTCAAAATATTCTGAGAATTTATAGAGGACATAAGCTAGAGATGGTGCTATCGATGGCCAGTTACCATCTCCTATCTTGAAAGCTATAGTTTAGTGCAGTTTATGAATTTCTGGAGATATTGGCACAAATGAATGAGGTTGGTCATAACTATTTGCGGCAGGGAAGCCGGCTGCAACTGCAAATATTGCTAGGTTTTATGCATTGTCTAAGGTAGGGTACAAGGCTTAGTATATGGAATCATAGAATTGCAGAGTTGGAAGGGACCCCCCCCCCAAGGGTCATCTAGGCCAACCCCCTGCATTGCAGGAATCTCAGCTAGAGCATGCATAATAGAAGGCCATCCAATTTCTGCTTAAGAACCTCCAATGATGGAAAATCCATCACCTCTCATGGGAATCTGTTCCACTGTCGAACAGCTCTTAGCATCAGAATGTTCTTCCTGATGTTTAGTTGGAATCTCCATTCTTGTAACTTGAACCCATTGGTTTGAGTCCTGTCCTCCAGAGCAGGACAAAACAAGCTAGCTGCATCCATGTGATAGTCGTTCAGTAATTCAGTAAAGGAAAAGCTATATGCAGAACAGTATCACAAATATTCAAGATCCACACTTTCCCTTAAGCCATTATTCTACAAAGTTGTTTAGCCAGAGCTAGAGTTATGTTTCCAAACTGATTATTACACATAATAATCTAACATAAAATTCCTTCCCTTCTAATGTAGCTGGATTCAGAGAGCTTAAGGCACTTCTTCAAACTTCATATTTTAACCATTGTGGTTTAAAGAGTTCCATTTAGAGCTGCATGATAAACACTTTTCTTTTCCACATAGGATTTATGTCAGATTAGATTGTTCTTTGTGGATAAGGCAACTAACAAGTGGCATAAATTGCAATGCAAATTGTGAGGTTTCATTTTATGTCCGTGATGAAGGAGGATTACATTTAAATTTCATATTTCATGCTCCAGGTCTGCCTCTAGAAGCTCTGGAGGGATTCCTTAGTGCAACGTGTGTGTGTATATGTTTCTAGTTCATGTGGCTGCTACATCTGTTGAAGCCCTGCTCACATTGTGGGATATGTAGATGATTGAGGATATAAAGATTATCATTTCTAAGTGCCCTTCCACTGAATACAGCCCATTTGGTGTCCTGTTACACAAGGGTGCAGGAGGCAGCAAAGCAGATGTGATAACAACTTGAACACAAGGCACATAAAACTTGGGCCATAACTGTTCTAACACTGTGTGAGCCTACTTGGTGTCAGAGATGGTGCCAAATAAGCAATACCTTTTTTTTTTTTTTTTGTCACTATTGCATCTGCATGGTTGCAGCCCAGTGAAGCTTTTCCCAGTCTACATTCTCCAGTCTACATTCTGATTTTAAGGAACCCTCAATAGCACCATGATTTATTTGCTAAGTGCGTCAGGAATAAAAAAGCTTGTGTTTACCTCAACTTGAATGGCACTATGTCAGCAGTCCAGTCAATGAATGTGTTCAGAACATCATCCATTTAGAAATTGTATGAATTTCAGTTTTTGAGGCCTGATGATGTGGACAAGTTTCTTGGAGGAGTGTGTTATATTATCTGTTTGCTCAAACCTTGCACTTCCTGGCTAGCATCTCATGATGACTGACTGGTTCCATGAGTTAGTTATTGCTTCATTGACATAGAAGGTGGTCCTGGTTGTATTGAAGGAGGACAGTCATGAGACCACTCCTGAAGAAGCTGTTCTTTAATCCTTAAAATTGTTCTTAGTATTGGCTTGTCACAAATGTTCCCTTTTAAAAGAAGGGCTGTATATCTGTTTCTAGATTGCCAGTATTGGAAGAAGGACAGGAGGAATGTGACCCTGTTAATTCTTCTAGACCACTTAGTGGTTTTTGAGTTCATCCACCATGGTCCCTTTCTGGACTGGAGGTTGGGTGAAGATTGACTGCAAAATGCTCCAGTGGTTGTATTCTTATCTGTATGGCTGGTTTCAATAGGTGATACTTTGAGCCTGTTATTCTGTTCTGAGCTACTTGTGCTATGGGTTCTGCCTCCCATACTGTCATCTACATGAAATCAATAAGTGAGATCATAAAGTGCTGATACTTGACTCTAATTAATGTGCTGATGATGACCACCTCTGTCCCCCCCCACACACCTCATTTTCATCAAATTCAAGTAAGGCAGCAGATGTGCTGAATTGGTGTCTGAGATCAGTAGCGGACAGTATAAGTGCCAATAAACTGAAGTTCAATCCAGATAAGATGGATGTACTGTCTGGATGGTATTGTATTCCCCCTAAAGAATTGGGTTCACATCTTCAGGTTGTTGTTAGACACCCAGAGACAGGACCAGATCTAAGTGTCATCAGTGACACTTAATAATAATAATAATAATAATAATAATAATAATAATAATAATTTATATCCCACCCTCCTCAGCCAAAGCCGGGCTCAGAGCGGCTAACATCAAATGTATAACACATTAACATAAAATCAGACAATCAATTAAAATACATCCTCAAATCAGATCAGGAGCAGAATAAAATCCAATCAGATGGCAACCCGCAGATTAGGGTTGGGGACCTTAAATGCTCACCAGGCCCAGCTGTTTGTGCTGAACTTATATGGGCCTGTGAGAAAAATTGGGAGGCCACTTTCATGCAATTTCTTATGAAAGGGGAGAGGGAGTCAGACTGAACCCCGACCAAAGGCCTGGCAGAACAGCTCCGTCTTGCAGGCCCTGCGGAAAGATGTCAAGTCCCGCAGGGCCCTAGTCTCTTGTGACAGAGCGTTCCACCAGATTGGAGCCACAGCCGAAAAAGCCCTGGCTCTAGCTGAGGCCAGCCTTCCACTAGTACTTTAGTGCTTCCATTAGTGCTTTCCACTAGCTAAGAACCCCTCTTGGCCATAATTATACATGCTCTAGTAGCATCCAAATAAGACTACTGCAGTGTATTATGTGCTGCCCTTGAAGTTTACTTGAAAATGCCATTTGGTCCAAATACAGCTGCTGGACTGTGGAATGGGGGCAGCTGGACAGCACATACCTCACAAATTCTAAAGCAGTTTCACTGATCCTTAAGTCCATCTCCAAATACAATTCATTTTGTTGGTTTTAACCTTTTGAAGTCCAGTACAACTTGGGCGCTTTTTAAAAAAGCAACTGCCTGCTCACCTATCCAGCTATTAAAATAATCAGCTAAGGTCTCGCATTGCTGTAAGCGGAGGGGGTGGTGGTGATCAGGGAAGGGGCCTGTTAGTTGAAGTCCTCTGCCCTGGGAAATATCTTCTAGTGAAGCTCACAAGGTGCCAAGTTTAATGAGTTTTAGGTTCTGGCTGAAGTTCCTTTTATTTTCCACAGACCTTTTCTTTTAAAATCATCATCATCATCATCATCATCATCATCATGCTGCCAGTTGCTGAATTTATAGTTTTTGCTGATGTTCTTCAGTTTTAGTGTTCGTGTGCTTAGGTATTTTCAAGTTTATTTTAGTTTTTGTTCAATTATAAGTCATCATAGAATTGAAAGGCAGGCTAATAATTTAAAATGCGTGGTATTTTCCCTTCAAAGCAATGTTCTTTCCATCTTGGCTGTGAGTCCTGGAATACCTGCTTCCTGCCTTGTGGGTCTTTTCCCACCTGACCTGTGAGGGCGGGGCCCTGACTAACTCCAGCTGCAAAAACTGAGGCTGCTGACTCATGGGCTGGGGTGTTGTTGTGGGTTGGATGTTGTTGCTGATGGTTTTTTTGTATCTTTGTTATAGATCTTGTTGCAGAAATTGTTCAGTTTGGTTGTGTATTTTTTAATGTTTAATTTATTGTTTATGACTACTTTTGTTGCGTTGCAGATATGTATTTTTTCATGTTATAAGCCACCTTGAGCATAGTTATTGTGGAAAGGCGGCATACAAATAAAATTATTTATGTATGTATCTATGTATGTATGCCTTGCCTACACGCCCCTTAAAATAAATAGATCAAATATACTGAGTATAGCTGAGATCATGCCACTTCAAGATTAGGAGTTAGAACTTGTGTTTTGGTGCTAAGTGACCTGCTCGTATCTCAGGTGGTATGACTTCTATTTCTTACTTTCTTTTCTCCATCAGAGGTTGATGTGAGTGTTTTTGCATCTCTAGCGCAGGCATGGGGAACCTGATCTGGCTGCTGGGCCTAATCCTTTCCCCCCCTACCATTTACAGGCTAAATTTGGTAGGTGGCAGGGCCACTCACCTGTCTATTGCTTGCTGCCAGGTGATGACTACCAGGACTTTAAAGCACCACACAGGGCTTCTGACGGGCAGTAACTTCAAGCCTAGTTTATGTAGGGACTGGCTGTGCTTCTGCCTGCCTCACACCTGATGTCATGGGGGACATAATATGGTGAAAACAGCCTTGTGAACTAAATTGGGACCTGCGGCAGGCCAAATATGACTCGCAGGCCAGAGGTCCCCCACCCCAGGTCCAGAGGCAGAGCAAAATTGCAGTGCTTATTTAAAGAAATTATTTATTATGTGATTAAATGCACTTAAATCTATTAAGTTTCCTTTCATTTGCAACAAAGATGTTCAAGGTGGATTAGAAAGCTGTTTTTATTTAGACATAGCTATCATTTCATTCAAAAGTAATGCTGCCTTTGTAGCTTTTTAATTTGCAAAAGAGATTTCCAGGTTTAAAATCAAAGTTATATTTGGGTAGGCCTTCTGGAAGCATGCTAAGAAATAGCGGGAGAATGTAACTAGTCAAAAGGCCTACGATTTATTTTTTCACAACAGTTTCATAAAAGTCTTAAGTGGGATTCTAAAATCCATGTAATAAAGAAAAGCTGGCAGCCCATAATGTAATGCTGCACATATATCCAGGCAATGTCACACACCTAGTAGACAACTTACACTCTTCTTTGTGTGTGGGAGGATGATGATTGGGGCCTGCCAAAGAAAGAATAAAGAAATATTTGTGAGCAGAGAAGAAAGATGTCTCCACTACAGAAACATTTTTACCTGTTTTTTAAAACTTTGTAACGCCATCCTCTGCAACTTGTTTAATTGGTCCCAGAGAATTCAACAAGAACTGAGAACTAACTGAGGCTCTCCTCACCTCCATAACTTGGCTTCTGATTCCGTTTCTTGGTTATGCGAGAATGTGGGAGAATGTCTAAGGAGTGGTTTGTTTGTTTGCATTTACATAGGCACACAACAATGAGATTCAGGCTCAGCCCTAGACATATCTGTGCTAACAAGTTTTAATATATTTTATAAACTGAAGTAATACACAAATAATGAATTTCCAACTAAAGTTGGGCTAGATCATGAGTCATGCGATAGGAAGCATGGGTAAGCTGGCATGATCGTAGGGTTCTAGGTCTGATCAAATGCTGTTGCCAATTCTCTTGTGACGGTGAATGGCTATAAGAGATATTCTATGTGTTTTGCTGTTCACAGTTGAAAATGCGAGCAGGGGGAATGAGTGACTCATCAAAGTGGAAAAAGCAGAAGAGATCGCCACGGAACTCTTGTCATGTAGCCAAAGTATCTCAAGGAACGGAGCAGCTAGCTGCCAATGGGACAGGTACGGCAAGTGATATAACATATAAATGGAAACCCAACTCTAATGATAACCTTAACCATGTTCTTGATCCAAAGATTCTGCAACCACAGAATACACAATAGTATGGATATTGGTGAACGAACAGAGCTGTGACTGTTGGGAGCCCCGCACCAGTTGACTTCCTTGTTGGTCTTTGGCACATTATATAGCTGGACAGAGTGGCCCACTGCTGGGGAGCCTGTGTTGCAACCCCTTAAATCTGCCCCACCTCTCTGGATCTTTGTTCCATGATTGTAGGGGAGACGAATAAAATCTTCCCGCTTGGTTGTAACTGAATAAGGAGAAAATTATAAGTGGCAATATAGGTAACAAAATTAAAGGGCAACTTAATGCTGCTGTCTTTGAAATATTTACCTCTTAATATACGACAGTTACAAAATACATGGTTAGCTTGACATAAGATATTTGAGAGTGGTACAACCATTGGCAAGTAAAGTATGAACAATTAGCTAACAAACTTTCAGTTCATCAAGAAAATAGCTAAGAAACTTGGGATTATATTACAAAACATTACATATATTTTTAAAAGGTGTTTCAAGAAGAATAATTTTAAATTAGCAATTCCTGAACTCTTAGAATTGCACCTTGAATTGTGCCTAGAAGCCAACAGGAAGCCAATGCAGCCCAGTGGAGTACACTCTGTGCAACCCATTCCAGTGAGGCAGGCCACTGTGTTCTGTGTCAGGCGAAGTAATTAGTAGCAACCCAATGTACTGTGCATACACAGTGGGAATGTGGTCCTGAGCTGCTTCATAATGGGTGCATAGCTGCTACTTAATGCTGCTGTTTCTTATCAACAGGTGGAGTTAATTTCATTGATGTACCTTCTCCCGTCTCATCTGGAAGTTCAGAAAACGCATCTACTACAGTCAGCCCTTCCACTGACAGTGGCTTAGAGAGCTCCTCTCAGATCAGCTCTAAGGAAGATCTTACGGACTTGCAGTTGGTCAACCCTTTAGGAATCAGTACATCAGTGCCTTTAACTGAGTCTAGAGCTAGAGAGCAGCTAGAGCCCCAGGTATGAACTTAAGCTAGTTTGTGATAAACTGCTCATCTGGAATATAGTTTGTGCAATCAGCTGACCTAAAGGAAAGTTCAGGATACTCTGGTCTTCAGCTAGTTGGATAGGTTTGGCTTAAGAATAACACACACATTCTGAAGTAGCAGAGCAATTCCACAACAGTATAAGTAGCCTAGCCTTCAAATATAGACCAGCCTTTGCTGCTAATTTAGATGTCTGATGTCTAGCCACTCAGCCAAACATTGAGGTATGTAGTCTGATTATGAAAATTGATATTATCTGAATGAATAGGGTTGCTTGTGTCAATGAACTGTTCATGCAGCAATGATAGCTTATACTAATTTTCCTGTATTGTTAATTTGTGTGACTAAAGAATGAATGCCCCCGGGAAGAAAAGACGCCATCTGCCTCAGTGGAGTCTATCCCTGAAGTTCTGGAGGAGTGTACATCTGTAGCTGAACACTCAGACTCTGCGTCTGTTCATGACATGGACTATGTCAATCCCCGGGGAGTGAGGTTTACCCAGTGCTCTCAGAAAGAAGGTGAGTGCTTTGAAATAAAAGCAAGTTTTGTTTGCTTCTATCCATCCCACTCATTGATGGGGGGCGGGGGGAAGTACCTAGCATTTGTCTTTATCAGTAATATTTTTATTTTTAAAATCTCTTGGGCTTATTGGAAAGAGGTTGGCTCAGAAGTGCTATAATTGTGACCTTTCTACTTATACTCCTTCCCCATTCCAGGCACAGCGTTAGTACCCTATGGGTTGCCCTGTATCCGAGAACTACTCCGCTTCCTCATCTCTCTCACTAACCCACACGATCGCCACAACTCAGAAGTGATGATCCACATGGGGTTGCAGTTGCTCACTGTTGCCCTGGAGTTGACCTCTGTTGCAAACTGTCCATCTCTCCTAGGACTGGTGAAAGAAGAATTATGTCGATATCTCTTTCAAGTGAGTTTTGGACTTATCGTAGTCTTATGTCTATTAGGCAATATCTGTAGGGATATAGGCCTTGTGTTAGTGTGGTCTGGAAGAAACACTTATGTTGCAATTTTGGTTTGCTTTTCAAATACAGTGGTACCTAGGGTTACATACACTTCAGGTTACATACGCTTCAGGTTACAGACTCCGCTAATCCAGAAATAGTGCTTCAGGTTAAGAACTTTGCTTCAGGATGAGAACAGAAATTGTGCTCTGGCAGCACAGCAGCAGGAGGAGTTCCCATTAGCTAAAGTGGTGCTTCAGGTTAAGAACACTTTCAGGTTAAGTACGGACCTCCGGAACGAATTAAGTACTTAACCCAAGGTACCACTGTAGAGGGAAAATGAATATCTCTCCACTAACAATCTTTCAACTTCTAATTCTTTCCTAGTTACTGAATGTGGAGCGACTCAATCTGTATTCAGCTTCACTTAGACTTTGCTTCCTCCTCTTTGAGAGTATGAGAGAACACCTGAAATTCCAACTGGAGGTGAGTCTTTTGAAGTGCGCCTACCTTGTATTTGGAGGAGGTAATTTAAACAGCTTTGTGGCTTTGTTCGTGGATGTGTATGAAATCCTGTCTAAGAATTTAGGAAAGTGTGTGTGAACTGGAGGTGACCTTGTGACTTTCTGAAGATTGGAAGGCGCTGTGCCTGGGAAGACCATGCCCACTGACAGTAGTGGTGGCTGCTTGGTCGCTTTCCCTGTCATCTCCCATAGAGGCAGCACTCAGATCTATAGTTGCCTTGATTGGAATGTTGGAGTCTGAGCAGCACTCATGGCCAGATTTGCATGCTTCCCTCTCCTCCTACTGACACTACTTTTAGTTTCAAAGAATCTCAACATAGCGTTGCATGTGAACCAGAAATCTTGGTTCTTTGAATTAAAGTTCTTTGAAATGGGAAGAAATGGAAGGAGGAGCACCCAAGCCTGACTCTTTGCCTGGACTCCCTGAGGATTGGCCACATGGCAATAAACTAGGAGTCAGTAGTCAGTGACCCATGAGCTGCATGCCACCTTTGGCCTCTTTTCATGTGGTCCTTGGCATAATCTCATCCTGACGGTGTGGAGGGGGGAAATAGGGAAAGGGGGTGGCAGAAAGAGAGAAAGAGAAGGGGTGTTGTTCCATCACTCATTCTAGCCCTGCCATTGCTGGCATGTGACCCCAACAAGTTGCCTTCAAAGGAATGCAGCTCTCATCAGAAATATAGTTTCTCACCTTTGTGCTTATGGACGGTTTAGTTGTGCTGTGTGTAAACTGGTGTCCCAAATGAAATTAAATACTCTGCCTTGTTTTGCATCCCATATACTGAACTCATCTCTTTTGTCTACCAGATGTACATAAAGAAGCTGATGGAAATTATCACAGTGGAAAACCCCAAGATGCCCTATGAGATGAAGGAGATGGCCCTGGAGGCCATCGTTCAACTCTGGAGGATTCCTAGTTTTGTCACTGAGCTGTACATAAATTATGACTGTGACTATTATTGTGCTAACCTCTTTGAAGACCTCACCAAACTGCTATCCAAGGTCCTGAAAATGAGCTATTTTGCTCTTGTCTTTCCATTAGGATTGCTCAGCAAAAAAATAATAATACAGATGTAACTAGATCTGAGTGTGTTTGAAGAATGAAATATCAGCCACGTGCTGATGTGTTGGAGGGTGGTCTGATCAGAACCATGGCAGGTGGGGAGGTGTGGGTAATCCTCATGCAGTAGGGTATCTCTGGTCTTGTCCTCAGGATGCAATCACCTTTGGTAGAGGGCACGAAAAAGAATTGCACAGTATCTCAGCTGGATCTCACCCCCAAGCTGTGCTTAAATTATGAAAAACAGCAGGAGAACCGATCATAGGTCTCCCGTCACATCTACTTTTACCATAGGGATTCTTTCTTTAGAACAACAGACATATTTGATTGGAGCATTGTGAGGAACACAAAGTTTTTAGGGCTTATATCACCAAACACATGAGGCTCCACAGCTGATGCATTACAAAGAGCTGCAATTGACTGACTCTCTGATATGTGTCTTACTGAAGGTTTGGTGATGGGCATTGTTCCTTCATCCTTCAAATGTTACCTGTAGGAAACATAGGTGTAAATGCAGTGAATTTGCCTTCCACCACAAAGTATAATCCATTTCAGAATCTTAGTGAAGTTTTACCTTTAATGGGCAACCTGAGAGACAACAGGTTATTTGCAGGGGAAGGATTTTTTGAGGAATGGGACAATGTTAGGGAGGTTTGCGTGGATGTGTAGAGCTTTGGGGCTGAACAGCTTCTGTGTGAGTAGTTTTCCTTGCTCAAATGATTAAACCTAATTTAATGCTTAGGTATGCTTGATTTTCCCAGAATGCCTTTCCTGTTTCTGGACAACTGTACACTACTCACCTGCTGTCCCTTGAAGCATTACTGACAGTGATAGATAGTACAGAAGCACAATGCCAAGCCAAAGTGCTCAGCAGCATCTACCAGCAGGAGAAGGAAGCACTAAAACCAAGTACAGAAACTCCCTGTAACATCAAAGAAACAACCCATAGTGAGAACCTTTTATTTGGTGCCTTCATCTTAATTTTATAGTAACATCTGTCCTTCCTGACTGTGTTCTAGACAATACTGCTACCTTTTTCCATAAATCCTCCTTCCTAACCTTGACCTGATTGCTTCAAAACATCTTAAATGATGCCTTCTTGCTTTCTATCGGATTTTTCTCAACAAGGAATTAATTCATCATTTCCATTTTTTAATTTTGTGCATGAATTTGAGCTGGTCTGTGGATATTCATTCTCTGTTGAATCATATTTCCTCTCTTTGAAGGCGAATGGTTAGGTTTCTTCAGAGTGAGTAATAACTGTATCTACATAATAACACGGTGACTTTAAAACTTCGTCCTGGATAACTCTGGTTCTCTTCTTTCCCCTGTAGTTGTCGAGGGGCTGCTGACAGATAGCAAATCACCCGGTGCAGAATTGCCAGACACTAATGGCTCCTTGACAGCCAGCCACATGAAACAGCAAGACAGTCTGAATTTGGAGTTGGGAAATAACGCAGGTAAATGATGAACATTAGTGTGCAATGGACACTTCAAATGTTGACTTCTTTTTGCCATTCTGTAGCTGTACTACAGCTTGAGGTCTCTGGCACCAGTAAAGCATTTAAATGATGCACGTTTCCTTCCATGTTCTATATATTGAGTCAGGCATTTGTAGACGATTTGGGATGAGGGTGGTTAAATGTCACTGGATCATGTCATATGTTACAGTAGAAGTAAGTACAGTGGTGCCTCGCAAGACGAAATTAATCCATTCCGTGAGGCTCTTCGTATAGCGGTTTTTTTGTCTTGCGAAGCAAGCCCATTGACAGCTTAGCGGATTAGCGCTATTAGCGGTTTAGCGGCTTTTAGCGGATCAGCTGATAAGCAGCTTAGCTGCTTAGGAAAAGGGGGGGGGGAGGGAGAAAAACCCGCAGGAACTCGCAAGACATTTCGTCTTGCGAAGCAAGCCCATAGGGAAATTCGTTTTGCGAAGCGCCTCCAAAACGGAAAACCCTTTCGTCTAGCGGGTTTTCCGTCTTGCGAGGCGTTCGTCTTGCGGGGCACCACTGTACATGATTTAAAATATATTCTATACCTTATTCTATCCCATAATGTGTGAGGCAGCTACATGTTTACTTGCCCTTTCCCCCATTACTTGTGGTTGCCTACATTGTGTTTCCCCTGTATAAACAAAGTGATGGGGGAAGATAGCTACTTTCTCAAATTACATGGGAGAATATGTTTTGCTTTGTACCTCCATCTACTGTAACATGTGAAGTAGTCCCTTGCAAGACTTGGGCTTATAGAGAAAAGCATTGATGCTGGGATGGGGTTGTGGGGTGGGGTCATGTGGAAAGAGAGTTCTTTTTATCTGTATAATAATAATAATAATAATAATAATAATAATAATAATAATATATTTATTGTCATTGCCCCCTCTCGGGGACAACGAAATTACTTGGCTGCTCCATCCACCCAGGTAGGGCACTCCACTCAAAATAGCCGAATAGATAACATGTCCTGCCGACTATAAACAAGTCTATTTTGGCAGGACAAAAAAGCCAAATTCTGAGTTGAGGAGCAACCAGCCGCTGCATCTACACGCGCCGCCATCTTATCTGTATATTGTAAATCATGGGAAATGTGGGAAAGGATCCACTGTGAAAACATTCTGCTTTTGTTTTTAGCAGAAAAGACTATTCCAAAGAAGCCTACTCGCTTTTCCTGCGTCCTACCCACCACACATGAATTGATAATGATTAAGAGCAAAAAGAAGGTAAGGCATGCTGTTGATCTGAAAGATATGTGAGTAGGCATGACACATACAATAAAGAACAGACTTTACCCTCAGACTTACAATTTTAAAATATAAGAGCATGATGAGTGTTTTGAGTGTATTTTAAATGCATACAATTCAATTCAATTCAATTCAAAATCCTTTATTAGGCATAGCACTCCACACATTAACAAACAAACATCATATACAAACTGTATAAAATACGGGCACAGCACACACAATTTATCCCAGTCCTATTCTTAACTCCCAGAAATTAAACGATGTACATAAATAACACAATACAATATAATATAGAATAATAATACAAGGCAGCAACATCACCTACCATTAAAAACCACTAAGTCTCTTTATCATGGCCCATTCTTTCTTCATGGACAGCTCTAAATACATACATATATACATACTTTTATTATTTGTACCCCACCCATCTGACTGGGTTGCCAGCAAAGTATTAAAAGAACAATGAAACATCAACCAGTACAAACTTCCCTGAGCAGGACTGCCTTCGGATGTCTTCAAAAAGTCAAATAGTTGTTCATCTGTTTGACATCTGATAGGAGGGCAATTCCACAGGGTGGAACCTTTTTCTTTCTGAACCTGCTTTCAAATGAGGTGTTCCTGCATGAAGCTGTTTTGAATCTTGAATGCCAATAACCAGTAATTGAAAATTGTGTTGCGGTGACTGCTATACCTGGTGAGATATTGTGGGAAGCAGGACTTTGCCAGAGGAACAAAGAAGGATGCTGTTTTGTACATATCCATAGGAATTGGTCTTACAGTCATCAAAGTGTTGTTTCCTGTTAGTGATGGGCAGTAACCGAGGACTGACATTTATTCTGGTGCTTTAGTAAAGTTCACATAGATGTTTGTGTTTGATCTCTAGTCACACACAACCTTTTAGTTAACCCTCTCTTGGGTAGCTGCTTATGACATTATCTACTTGTATTACGTATTCCTGAGCTTCAGAAACTCAGTTTTGACAAATGTGAATAATGGTTAACATGTACACTCTCTGTTTATTCAACAAGTGGCCATATCCCTTTAGAATATGAACCTTAAAAGATGAACTTGTTAAATTTTATTTATATATTGACAATATTTGAATTGCTGTGACAACAGAGACCTGGTTGTCTTAAATTGTTTTCAGATCATCTCTTACTACTTTAGGTTTTGAAGGACTAGGGCACACCTTGTGCTGAATTATTCCTAAAGCAAAACAAAGTTATCATCCTGCTTCAACATTTTATGTGGATAGTGTCAGATGAAAACAATTAGACTCTTGTTTCCAACATTTTCAACATTTGACCTTACCGCCAAAAACAAAGACAAATACTTTCTATTCTACTTGAAAATACTGAAACAGGCTTTTATGACAAAGAACACATTTTAAAAGTTGCTTTTTATGAATGTGTTGCATCACAGAGGACTTTAGTCAGAAGGTAAAATGCAAATCTAAAAACCTAAAGGAAATAGGTTATTGAAGATATGATACAAATTGGCTATTAGGATAATATTAACTATGTAGGATGTCTTCTGTTAATTATATTGTTTTGACTTTTTCTAGCTCTTGATAAGTGGTTCAGAGCTGTTCAATCAAAAGCCAAAGAAAGGGATACAGTTTCTTCAGGAGAAAAACCTCTTGGCTACCCCCATGGATAATAATGAAGTAGCAAAGTGGCTGAGGGAGAATCCTCGACTGGACAAGAAAATGATTGGAGAATTTGTGAGTGACCGGAAGAACGTAGACTTGCTGGAAAGTTTTGTGGGGTAAGTAGAAATGTTTGGATTGGTCATAAACAGGAAACCGGTTAGAAAGTCCTGGCATGGGAAAATTCACCTTCTGAATTATTCACTGCATGAAACCCTTAGCTCTAACCACCATAGAGGTAGCCTGTTTTCAAAGGACCTTGATTTTTATTTCATTATTTTTATTTTGCATTGTAATTTAATTTAATTTAATGGTTATGGCCTGGATTAAGCTAACCCAGCACGCTAGCAGAAATCAGTGCAAGGGCTCCTGCTAGTGCAATGCTGCTTTCCCCCCTTCCTCTTGTGCATTCTTTGCAACCCCCTCCCCCCTCCCCCCTCCCAACCAAATCCTCTCTGGAGGGTCAGGAGAATCCCCAGAACAGTGTACTGGGGGAGGATGAGGCGGCTCATTCTGTCTGACAAACAGAAATGCTTCTGCTGACATGCAGAGCACAACATTGGATTCCACCCTGTATTTTTGTAACCCACCCTGGAACCATTTGATAAATAATTACAAATAAAAAATGCTGACTCTTAGACAAAATAGCTTTCAGCAAGAGCATCCAAGGTTGGCTGAGCCTTATGGCATGGGTGAGCTACTCTGTGGTGCAAAGCAATGCTATCCTCATCTCCTTTCCTTTGCCAGGATGTTTAGCATCATTGTAGGTAAAGGTAAAGGGACCCCTGACCATTAGGTCCAGTCGTGACCGACTCTGGGGTTGCGGTGCTCATCTCGCTTTATTGGCCGAGGGAGCCGGCGTTTGTCCGCAGACAGCTTCTGGGTCATGTGGCCAGCATGACTAAGCCGCTTCTGACGAACCAGAGCAGTGCACAGAAACGCTGTTTACCTTCCCCCTGGAGTGGTACCTATTTATCTGCTTGCACTTGGACATGCTTTCGAACTGCTAGGTTGGCAGGATCTGGGACTGAATAACGGGAGCTCACCCTGTCGCGGGGATTCGAACCGCCAACCTTCTGATCATCAAGTCCTAGGCTCTGTGGTTTAACCCACAGCGCCACCCGCGTCCCATAGCATCATTGTAGACTGTACATTAAAACAGAAAAAACCAAAGCCTAGAGAAATTGAACTCCATACTGTCAAGTCATAGTTTAGAAAACTTTTCTGTATTTTGACCCTTAAAGATTTTGGGGTATGTGACTGCTTGCAAGCTACTTTCTTCAAGCCACTTTTGCTTCTCATGTTTCAGGACTTTCGGTTTTCAAGGCTTGCGATTAGACGAAGCCCTGCGACTCTACTTAGAAGCTTTCAGGTTGCCGGGAGAGGCTCCTGTAATCCATAGGCTGTTGGAAGTCTTTACAGAACATTGGCGCGTAAGTTCTGAAATTGTCGAGAAGCAACACTTCTCTAGTCTTCTCTGCAGCAGTTGATCAGCATGGGAAGAAATTACTGATTTTAGTCAGGATGTGTTCATTCTACCTCGTAGCACAGTGAGCTAGAATATTACGTCTGAGAGATGTTGTTGTTGTCACTAGTTTAATTTATTCTTTGCTTTTTGCAACAAAGGAGCCTCAAAGCAACTTAACAACAAAAATAAAAAACTGGTAGCAAGTGACAAGCTGAAACAAAAGTGAATGTATGCAACAAGAACGTCTGAGGTGATGGACTATACTGAAATGGTGAAGTTAACTGCCAAATTTAGAGGGCATAATGACAAAGTGTTTAAGGAAGAATGGAGACCACTGATGGTTTTTCTATCAAATTATCACCCATATATGAAGTCACGGGCCGGATTTGAAATATAAGCAGTGGATTACTGAAAGATTTAATGGTAGTGGGGTTTAGATAATAAAAATATATGTGTTATAAAATAGCTAATAAAAAGAAGTAAAAAACAAACATCAGGAAAGGAGAGGTGGGAAGTCAAGAAGAAACTTCGGATGTTAAAAGAAATGTATATAATGATAAATGCTTTGAAATATTTTTGGATACTTAATAAAAATAATATGAAAAAGACAGTCTCGGGGAACATAAAACTTGCTATTCAGATGCTAGAAATGACATAAATAGGAATTAAGTGTTGCATTTAGATTGTAATGTGTCCAATTTGTATTGTCATTTTACATTTCAGAAAGCGAATGGGTCTCCGTTTGCCAATAGTGATGCTTGCTTTGCCCTTGCCTATGCCGTTATCATGCTGAATACTGACCAACACAATCATAATGTTCGCAAGCAGAGTGTACCTATGACTCTAGAGGTGAGCTCTGATGTCTTCACACACACCCTGCATACCTAGACGTTTTTGCTGGCTTTCACATCACTGAGGTCTATTCTTTCTCCACCACCATGCTTGCTCTTCTTTCTTTCTCTTTGACTTGTAGTATTTTAAAACATAATAGTAAAATAGCCCCCCAGTGGCCTTTCAGAAGGCACGTTGTTGCTGTACATCATACTAAAACTTGCCTGCAAATTGCCAACGGTCAAATATATTGATAACTGATAATTCAAGTGTACCTAAAAGATGCTTTCACCCCCTATATACCCACAAGGTGCTGTGTTTTGCAGGAAAGATTTTGCAGATACCATCCTGTCAAGAGAAAGCTGGCTTCCCTCTCATTGTATAAGGGACAGGCACCTTCCCTGTATTTCGGTGCCTGTTAATGACATTCCGCTTTCAATAAGCTTTCTAAGTGGAGATCTTTGTTCCAATTTGTTTATGCATTGGATTTGAATGGATTTCATGTATGTGATGATGTTGTTTTTCCAAACAGTTTTTGCATATACATAATTGCTTTTCTTTAGATCAGGCATAGGCAAACTCGGCCCTCCAGATGTTTTGGGACTACAATTCCCATCACCCCTGACCACTGGTCCTGTTAGCTGGGGATCATGGGAGTTGTAGTCCGAAAACATCTGGAGGGCCGAGTTTGCCTATGCCTGCTTTAGATTGTTTTTCTTTCTGCAGCTTGTTTTATATATACTTTATTACATTGTAAATTGATTTGGGATACTCATAGGAATCAATTTGTTAGTGACATTTTGTGCGCCAGTACCTAGCAACATGTTAAAATAGTTGTGATGTCTGTTTTGAGGCAGCGATCACAACGTAATATTCTGCTTTCTGTTGCTGCTGCTTAACAGGAATTCCGAAAAAATCTGAAAGGGGTAAATGGAGGCAAAGACTTTGAGCAGGACATGCTGGAGGACATGTATCATGCCATCAAGTAAGTGTTTTGGCATTTCCCCTTGGAGAGGGAGGGAGTTATCAGTTCCACACACACTCACTTCTGGTTTGGGGAACCTTTGGATCTTCAGATGTGGCTGAACCACAGCTCCCATCATATACCTGCTGAGGCTAATGGGAGTTGTAGTTCAGCCACATCTGGAGGGCCACAGCTTCCCCACTGGTTGATGTTAGGCCAGCCTTTTCTACCCTTCTTTCCCCAGCTCATTCATCTTGTTGTAAATAAGACACACACAGTGCATCATGTTGGGTACCAACAATTGTGCATTGATGCCGAATGTTAATATGTAAACACGATATTTCTGTCCTCATCTTGGGTAGAAATGAAGAGATTGTGATGCCAGAGGAGCAGACGGGCCTAGTAAAGGAAAACTACGTGTGGAGTGTGCTGCTGCATCGTGGAGTCACTGATGAAGGAATCTTTCTTCATGTCCCCCGTGGAAGTTATGATCACGACCTCTTTGCCATGACCTGGGGGCCCACTGTGGCAGCTCTGTCCTATGTTTTTGACAAGAGCCTGGATGAAACGATAATTCAGAAGGCCATCTCTGGTTTCAGGTAATGCTCCTTCACAACATCCAGCAGAGACTCGTTTTGTATATATAGAAATTGTTTTTACTTAGATTAAAGCTTTTTGCATCCAGGGAAAATTAGCTGGCACTGTCTAGTAAATGAGTGAGGTATATATTGCTTAAGCCTACTGAATATCTATTCATGGGTAGGCAAGACTGGAATATGAATTTCTGCATAGCCATTTTTAAAAGTGTCTACTGGCAGACAGAAATGCTTATCCTAGTTGCCATTGAGCTGTATTACCACTGTGGTTTCTGCCTCATTTAATTCACAATTAAGTTCCATCATATCCTGAGCTTCTGAAATTTGAGTGGCATCATTAAAACATACAAACACAAAATTTGTCATTCGAATGTTACCAGCTAGAATTGAATTATCAAATTTGATGCAAGTTTTCCACTGAAGGGTGGTGTGAGGACCCTAGAGCTCCTACAGAAAATGCACTGTGTGTTCTCTCTTACATTGCTGTGATTTGTCTTTTTCAGAAAATGTGCCATGATTTCTGCCCATTATGGCCTCAGTGATGTTTTTGACAACCTCATAATTTCTCTCTGCAAGTTCACAGCTCTTAGCAGTGAGGTGAGTCTGCAAATGAAAGGAAATGGTGTGAGACTGATTCTAAACGGAACCATGGTCAATACTCATCAGCTGATGGTGTGTTTACGGGAGTTAACACTTGCTTTCTGCAGCGTTGAGCTGTGTGCGGGAGTTCCCTACAGCAGCCCCCATCCCACATATCAGCTGATGAGTGGGGGAATGGAGGATTAGATCCTGCTTTCTGCAGGGAACAACTGTATATGCCTGTTCCCCACACCTGAACTGAATTGAACCCCTCCCCATCGGCTGACATTACTTGCCCTTAGGGTGATGTCAGCTGATTGTTGGGCTTTTTTTTAATGGCTTGGTGAACCAAATCGGAACCCCTGGAGGTTCCCCATTCTGGGAGTGACTTAAAAGAAATAAGGAAGGTGTTTGCATGGAAGGCCATTTAAAGCATGAAGGGCAGCTAGGGGGAAAAGCCAAAATCCCTGATGCCTTCTGAGCCACTCCATAGAGAAAGTTTCTTACTTCTAGTACAGTGGTACCTCGGGTTACATACGCTTCAGGTTACAGACTCCACTAACCCAGAAATAGTACCTCGGGTTAAGAACTTTGCTTCAGGATGAGAACAGAAATCGTGTGGCGGCAGTGCAGCGGCAGTGGGAGGCCCCAATAGCTAAAGTGGTGCTTTAAGTTAAGAACAGCTTCAGGTTAAGAATGGACCTCCGGAACGAATTAAGTACTTAACCCGAGGTACCACTGTACAGCTATTGGGAACATCCTGCTTCACATATCTTAACATTCATCCTGGTATGATCATAGAGAATTGATAGTCCAATAAAGATAAAGGCTCTGCTCAAGTTCCAATGGAATCAGATCACCTTGATTTACATAGGTGATAGACCATCTGTGAAATTGACAATTGTAAAGGAGGCCTGACAGGAAGCCATCCGGGACCAGGTTGTGTGCTTATGGAGGTGAATTCCTGAGCTGAACATTTCAGTTTGTTTTAAAGAGCTGTTCCACATAAAGCACATTACAGTAGGCAATCTGTGAAATTACAGAAGCATGAATTATGGTGCAAGTCCTCCAGGAAGGGTCTCAGCTAGCGTTGTGATCAGCCTCTTGATGATGTTCCACTGAATGGCCTGACTGGTTTGTGGTGAGCTTCTCCCCACTCACCCCTGACTTCTCTTTACCATTTCTCCTGCAGTCCATTGAGAATCTGCCTACAGTTTTTGGAAGCAATCCCAAAGCTCATATTGCAGCAAAGACTGTGTTCCACTTGGCTCATCGCCATGGTGACATTTTGCGAGAGGGCTGGAAAAACATCATGGAGGCCATGCTACAACTTTTCAGAGCAGAGCTGTTGCCAAAGACCATGGTGGAGGTAAATTGATGGCAGATGCCAGGCTAATTGGGTTGAGAGCGTATGGGACGTATATGGGTTGTTGAAACAATAATAGGATGGAATAAAAGATAGAAATATCTTTAAAACTTTATTATCAGTAATAAACTGATGAGGGGTTATAGTTCAGTAGTGACACATTCCTTGCAGAAGATCCCAGAGTTAAAACATGGCATTTCCAGATGAATAAAGAATGCTTGATAGCAGGGCCTAGGAAAGACTAAATGGTCCTACTTGGGATAAGCAGTTCCCTGTGTTCACAAATCTCTGTTCTTAGGTGCTGCACTATTGGCAGGTAGCACATGTATTGAACCAAAATAACTTATTGTTAATGCTAGAGATGTAACGGAGATGATGTGGATGTTATATGCTTGTGGATTTGATTACTGGAGAGATAACTGCTCTCAATTAAGATTTTTTCGTTTGGATGGTAGAAGTGGTCTAGAGCAGAATCTTGCTGGGCCAGAACTTCTAAATTGAGAAGAATATATTTTAAAAATTGGACTATGTGAGATGGGGAAAAGCACAAAATAGGACATTTTATCTGAAAAGCATGTGATTAAAAATCCTTAAAACATGTGACTAATAAATCCTTAGACTTGTAACCAGTTTATGCTACTAAAATTGCCTAACATTATGGAACTCTCATTCCTGTTAAAGAAACTGCCATGTGACCCTTCTCCTTCCTCTTTGTTTACTCTATAGACAGTGCAATAGCCATTAAAGCCCATAAACAGGCAAATAGTGCCTTCCTTAGAACCAGTGATGATTAATGGTAGGGTAGGCAAAGTTAATCAAGCAGCATGGGAGTTAGTTAACATCACCTAAAGTGTGCAGTATCTCTGAATAGTAATCAGACTTGATTTAGCTCAGTTCCAAGAAGCACTGCTTTCCAAGGGGCAATCATTTTACCTACAGCGGCCCATGGTTTGTTGTGCTAAACAGGGACGCTCCAATGAGAGTGTCAATTTGAGAGGGGAAGAGGGAGTTGTGAACTCAAAGGACCAAATTAAACCCTTGGTTTGGTTAATACACATGACGTATTGGCTTAATTTCCAGGTTGAAGACTTTGTAGATCCCAATGGCAAGATCTCTCTGCAACGCGAGGAGACACCTTCCAACCGGTGAGTGGTCTGGAGAATGTGTACACATTGGCAGGCAAATATGCTCTTCTGTTGCCAGGTATAAGCTATCAGGTGCTAGAGAACGCAAGTAAGATCTGTAACAAAATATTGTAATATGGCACGCCCCTGTTCCACCAGCCTGCACAGTCATGCCCTATTTTGGGATACTCTATTCTATCCTCTCCCCCCGCCCAAATCTTTAGATTTTCCCTTAATAGTCTAATCATTATTTCCCCTAAGTCTTCTGGTGCCTCCGTGTTGAGTGTGGATGGTGCTAGTTAGCATTTGGTGCCCTCTGAGCATGCACAGTCCTCATTGGGCTGTTTCTTTGGTTGGGGATGTGTTCCACCACTTGGTTCCCCTGCATGAAGATACTCCCCCCCCCACTTCTGCAAACTTTTGGGGTTACCAGGAATCTTGTGTGTGTTGGTGTTGTCGTATTGGCTACATAAGCACAGGCACTTTCCCCCAAAGAACAGAAGTGGAGTAGAACAGGTGTGATCCCACCACAAAATGGAGTGCTTCTGCACAGGTGGTGCAGTTTTGGCGACATAAGTATAGGCAATCAAAATCCTGAATTGTTATGTAGATATAAGATATGATACCGTATATCAGTATGCCCTTGATATGACCGAATGTACTTTTTTCTTCTAGTGGCGAGTCCACAATGCTGAGTTTCGTTAGTTGGCTGACACTCAGTGGCACAGAACAATCTGGTATGAGGGGGCCATCTACGGAGAACCAGGAGGCAAAGAGAATGGCCCTGGAGTGTATAAAGGTAATTCATGGTCAGCAAGCTGGGAGGGCACATATACAGGAGGGCGGTGGGCTCTGCCTGCCCACCTGCCAGAATTGCACTTGGACAGCTCTTGTTTGAACAGGCTCTCTTCTTATAGCACATGATGAGAATCAAATGCAACTTCTGTTTGCCCACATAGTTAGCATAATGTAAGTTTATCTGGGGCAGTGCATTCTCTCCAAGGAACCATTTATTTAGCAGCTGGAGCTGTATCCTGTTCTCCCTCCGAAGAGCCGAAAGTTGTAGTTAGGCTGAGAGAGAATAACTTGCTCAAAGTTACTTGGCTGAGTTTTGTTCCCATGCCTTGCCCTGGTTTCAAACTGATGGGTGTGATTCTGTAGGAATAAACGCCTCATTTTTCTCCCCAATCACAGTGGGTACAGTCCCTCTGGTTGCCACATGCCCTCTGGGGAGGCTTTTTAATGTTTATGCCCTTCATGACAAAAAAGTCATTCTGCCATTTAGACATACAGTAAAATGAGCTCCCTGCTGCCCTTTGTGAGCTGAGGGTGTTTCCCCCTCTCCTCTTGTCAGTATTGTGATTCACGGCAGATAGAAAAACCCAAAGAGCTTGCTTAAAGTTCTGATGCCTCAACACTGAACTAGGGTACTGTTGGTCAGTATGATGGTTTTTAAAAATATAAATATTGAAGCTTTATTGAGCCATTAAAAAAAAGTTTGGTGCACCTCAACCTGAGTGTCCTTTTATGTCTTAATTTCCATAAAAAATGGTGCTGGGTTCAAATCAAAGGCCCTTCCCCTTAACTGGTGTGGGGGACTTGGTGGCAGGGCAGTTAATTCTGGATCTGCTCAAGGACACTTCCTCCTCCTTTTTGTACTTCGTAAGTTCCAGGAGAGATCGCTGGCACCGTTAGCCCTTGTTTTCTTCCTAAAGCACATCCTTTTTTCACTTTCTCCTCTATAGCAATGTGACCCAGAGAAGTTGATAACTGAAAGCAAGTTTCTGCAACTGGAGTCCCTGCAGGAGCTAATGAAGGTGAGGGTGAATAAGCGTCCCATATAGGTTTGGTGTATATGAACTGCATGGATATGATCTTGAACTGTGTGCTCAAGTCAACAGGGAGCCATCTTGCCCAAACACCATGGAAGTATTGCATGCTGTGTTGGCACACGTTGCCCACGGGAGACTTGGCCAGTTCCGTTCCTGAGTTGGAGGTTTCCATGTGATACTAATGAGCCAGAGGTTCATCCGTTGCAGAGGCCTCTGAGCCCTTCTCTAGGTTGTTTTACAGTGTTACTCCAAACAATTGGGTTTCATTCCACTGCTTAACCTGATAGACAGACATATCAAAGTTTGAAAAAATGTGCACCTCCTAGGAGCTCCTTTTCATAGTCTCCTAGTGGTTTGTTTGATTTAGTAACTTGGAAAATTTGAATAATTCGTTGTGAACTTGGATTATTTTTAATCTATTTCCCCGCCTCCTTTTTTCCTATTACATTTGTTCAGCATAATTCTTTTCCCTGGACTTTTCTGGCATTTTTGCAGCTCTACTATTAAAAGTTTTTTTTTTTAGTGCCTGCTGCTTTGGAAATTCTGAGGTGGGGGACTGCAAAAGGGGGTGGGATTCCAAAGACGCAACCAGATTTTCTTCCTTTGATACAAGTCTAGCATATCATGCTGAATAGTGAAGTCCAGTTGTTTGGATTGGCACCATAAGTAAAACTAAGAGCAGCTGACAGATAAAAAAACCCTAGTTGGCCGTTCTCCTTAGATCTGTAGCCATTGCTTTGGCTTTGCATCCCCAGAGATATAAATCCATCAGAACAGTAAATGGTGGTCCTTCTACTTCACAGCAGCAGTGCATCAAAGGATGTATGTACAGTGTTATGCCTACATGAGCTTCCTTGCTTTTTCATTTCCATTGCTGCTGCAAGAAGTCCTTGAGGAGAGATTGAGCATATGTAGACTTCTGTTGTGGGGAATTGTCATTCCATATCATTCTCTAAATATGTCTGGGTATGATTTGCTTGCTTCAGGCTCTCATCTCTGTGACTCCTGATGAGGAAACATATGATGAGGAAGACTGTGCTTTCTGCTTGGAGATGCTTCTGAGGATTGTGCTGGAGAACAGGTGAGTCACACAAATGCACCATCAGAGGCATTCCAGCTTTGAACTGTTCTTTTTATGATCTTCCATATAGTTGCTTTATGTATAGACTTATATTGAACTCATACACTATCTTAGCTTTCTTTGTATTCATACAGTACTGGACAGGGGACATATTCTCTTATTCTTGCCATACCTGTTTAGTTGTGGACTCGAGGGACCTGACTTCCCTCTTGGTGTGAATCTGAATATAAAAGTATTTGCACATGCCCAACTGGGTTGCAGGTCTTCTGAAGCTGTGCTTGCATGTGTCTTGTTGTCATAATGTCCTCTCTCCCTCTTTCTCTAGGGACCGTGTAGCCTTTGTATGGCAGGCAGTGCGAGACCACCTCTACCACTTGTGTGTTAATGCTGTGGAGTATTGCTTCCTAGTTGAGAGGGCAGTGGTGGGGCTGTTGCGGCTGGCAATCCGTCTTTTGCGCAGAGAGGAGATCAGTGCCCAGGTAAAGGGGGCTTCATGGAGTGGTCTCCTCTTATTGTTGGACCTCTTGTTCATAGTATCTCTGGAATGATGGCTTTCTTCCTTGAGTTTTGTGGCTGAAGCACAGAATACCCATCATTCCCTCTATTTCTGAAGCTTAGCGGTGAATACTAGTCCTTATATAACCAAAACAATGACAGCCTTGTGCAAGAGGGAGGAAGCAGCCCACGAGAGCCCTAGGTTTGCATAAGGACTTTTTTCCTAAGGAAAATGTCAGGAGCACACACACAGACAGCTCCAATACCTAAAGGTCCTCCAGTTTATCCTCTTGTGTTGATAAAGGACCTTTCACATAACGCAGACTGTGGTCGGGGAATAAAAGCAAAATGCAAGAGTGAAGCTGGTGTAGAGATAGCTTGATGCTCTAGTACTCACCTTTGCTTCTCTCTGAGCAGGTGCTGCTTTCCTTGCGTATCTTGCTCATGATGAAGCCCAGCATGCTGAACAGGGCCAGTCATCAGATTGCGTATGGTCTTCATGAACTTCTCAAGACCAATGCTGCCAACATCCATTCTGGAGATGACTGGTACACGCTCTTTAGCCTCCTGGAATGCATTGGATCAGGAGTCAAGCCACCCCCAGCGCTGCAGGCAACAGCAAGGGCAGAGAATGACACAGGTAAGATTTGTCCTTGGCAGTGGCCCCGTCTGTTGGTCCTAGGTTAGGAGTGAGCAGTGAGATGGCCAAATTTGCTGACGATACTAAATTGTTCAGCATCGTTAAAACAAAAAATAGATTTTGAGGAGCTCCAAAAGAACCTCTCCAAACTGAGTGAATGGGTGGTAAAATGGCAAATGCAACTGAATGTAAACAGGTATAAAATGATGCATGTTAGGACCAAAAAAATCTTTATTTCACATATATGCTGATGGGATCTGAACTGGCAGTGACATACACAGTTGCCACTAGCACAGCTCTTTGCTGCCATGAAATTGGTATTCCCTTGCATCTTTTGTCTCACTCCGTTTTGCTTATTTAAAGGGGCTCAGTCAGACAGTGAGATCTATCACCCAAATGAAGCCAGCCTAGATCGTGGCTACACTTCTGATTCAGAGGTGTATGCAGATCACAGCAAGCAAGGCAAAATGCATCGTTCTGTGACTGATGTGGATGTGATGAACAGCGGCTGGCTTGTGGTAAGTAGTACCAAAGGCTTCCACCTGCTTTATGCATGTCTTCGTTGAGGCAACAGGCTATAGAGAAAGCCCAAACCCAAGTCAGATTTGAGGTTAGCACTGCATCAAGGCTCCTATTTCTAAGTTTGGAAACAGTCTTGTTTGCATTGCTAGTCTCTGGCAGCCCTTTCACCCGGATTCCAGGGGAAGGCAAGTACAACTGTATACAGTGGTGCCCCGCAAGACGAACGCCTCGCAAGACGGAAAACCCGCTAGACGAAAGGGTTTTCCGTTTTGGAGGCGCTTTGCAAAACGAATTTCCCTATGGGCTTGCTTCGCAAGACGAAATGTCTTGCGAGTTCCTGCGGGTTTTTTCCCCTCCCCCCCTTTTCCTAAGCCGCTAAGCCGCTTATCAGCTGATCCGCTAAAAGCCGCTAAACCGCTAATAGCGCTAATCCGCTAAGCTGTCAATGGGCTTGCTTCGCAAGGTGAAAAAACCGCTATACAAAGAGCCTCACGGAACGGATTAATTTCGTCTTGCGAGGCACCACTGTATTCTTTCCGAAGACTGCAAAAACAGGCCTTCCAACGCAGACTTTTCTGCCAAGTGAATTGAGTGAACTGGCCCAAATCCAACTGTCTCCATAGGGATCTGGCTATTTATGAAAAGGCAACATTCTAAGGAAGCAGCAGCCCAGAGACTTGGAACGGCATATCAGGTGGTTATTGGAAGTTAGCACAGGCAATGCAGCCCGTTCTCTTGGCTGTAGAGAGGGCTGACAGTTGCCCTATTAGACTCAAACATACTTTTCATTTCACAGGTTGGGAAGGATGACCTTGACAGCCCAAAGGCCATGGCTGGACTCTCCAAACTGGGCAGTTCACCCTTGGTGAATCAGTACAGCCTGACTGTGGGGATGGACCTGGGCCCACACAATACCAAGTCGCTCATGAAGTGTGTTGAGTCCTTGTCTTTCATTGTGCGAGATGCTGCCCATGTCACACCTGAAAACTTTGAGCTCTGCGTCAAAACTATCCGCATCTTTGTAGAGGCCAGTCTAAATGGAGGTGAGGCCATCACTTTTCTGTAACCTGAGTATTTGGCTGTGGGGCTCCAGGTTATATCAAATTAAGGGAGCAATCTACACCCATTAGGTGAGGGTTGGTTTTTTGGTTTTTTGTTCTTATAAAAAAGACAGATCAACTAGACCTGCTGTCATGGGCTGGCTGAACACAGAGGAATGATGGGAGGCACCAGCTAGGGAACCCACAAAGGATGAAGGCTCGGAGCTCAGGGATTGGTGGTGAAACAGCAGTGAGTGGTCAGAGGGAGAACTTAGCACCCCACCAGAAATGCTGGAGCTTTCCTCCTTTAATGTTTCACGCCTGGGGATCCCTGAGCTGAAAGTTTCAGGTTGTTTCTTTAGCATTAGAATCAGGCACAAGGTGTTCCTGGAGAACCACAAGCTAGAGAAATTCTTCTCGTTCTTAGGGTGCAAGTCCCAGGAAAAGCGAGGGAAGAGCCACAAGTATGACCCCAAATCGACCCGTTTCAAGAAGAAAGCAAAGGAGAGTTCTCTGAGGCACTTGAGGGCATCTAGCCAGCATCAGCACCGCTCGGCCAGTGACGAGGATGATGAGGATGAGAGCATCCCTGCCAGTTACCACACTGTGTCTTTACAGGTTAGTCAGGACGTAAGTATAGCCTGGATTTCTTCCTTGCTTTCCCTGCGGTTATCCTGGTTGCAGTAGCTTTGGGTCAACCTAGGTGTGGCATTATTCATTTTCTTTGGCCTTGCATGTCTGGGTTTTATTTTCAGAGTAGTCTGGGAAATAGCTGAGGTGGCAGCGGTTGGCAAGGAGAGAGTGAGTTGGATCAGGACCATGGCTCAGGGGATGAAGGACTTCAATCCAATACCCCCACTGTGGTCCTGATGCAAATCAAGGAAGAGCCATGCCTGTTACTCACAATGGAAGGAAAACATCCATTGGTGTCAATGGAAACTTTCCTCCCATTGCAAATAGCAGGAGCAGTGGAAGGGGCTAATTCCATTTGGGAACACAGTGGGAGCAAAGGTTAAAGCCCCACTTCACCACAGTTCCTGTACAATTTGCCTGCCACCAGCCAGCTATTGTAAAGCACACAGCAGTCAGCCACACAAGGCCAAATGGCATAAATAACATCGCATCTAGTTTGATCTTTAGTGATGCAGCGCCTGCAGGGAGTTTCCCTATATTTTGTTTGATACTATAAAATATATGGATGCTATAGTACAGTCTAGAGTAGTTTATTGGAAAGAAAGTGTCCAGAGGGTTGGTGTGGGTGCAGTGTTCCTTTCTGTGGGAATTAAAAAGTGCCTTAGTTCTTGCCTGCATGGTTCTGTCTCTTTTTGGGGTTATGGGGGCATTTTGCTATGAATCTGTATTTTAATACAGAGTAACGCACCCAACCACATATTCTAGAAGAGTAAGAAATTAAAAATAGGAATTCCCTTCCTATAGATTATGACTTCCTTAATCAAACCAAGAATCAGTTGGAACTGCTGAACACGTTCATATGCAGTGGTACCTCAGGTTACATACGCTTCAGGTTACATACGCTTCAGGTTAAAGACTCCGCTAACCCAGAAATAGTGCTTCAGGTTAAGAACGTTGCTTCAGGATGAGAACAGAAATTGGGCTCTGGCGGTGTGGCGGCAGCAGCAGGAGGCCCCATTAGCTAAAGTGGTGCTTCAGGTTAAGAACAGTTTCAGGTTAAGTACGGACCTCCGGAACGAATTAAGTACTTAACCTGAGGTACTACTGTACTTGTAGGCTTATTCCCTCAAGCCTGGGTGATTGCCCTGTTTCTTCCCCTTCTGATAATCATATTTGTTTGGACACAACCACGATAACAGGTCATTGCTTTTCTTCCATTCTGAGCATTGATGGTGGCTTGTTTTCATGTTGTTCATAGATAGGCAGGTTGTATGTTGCCAACTTACCTCTTCTATTGCAGCTGCTGGACCTGATGCACACTCTTCACACACGAGCTGCCACCATCTATAGCTCTTGGGCTGAAGAGCAGCACCATCTGGAGGCTGCGGGAAAGAAAATTGAAGCAGACTCTCAGACGTTATGGGCCAATTGCTGGTGCCCATTACTGCAAGGTAAGCCTAGCCCATCCTAGCATACAAGAACAGGGTGGTCCGGCTTTTCCTATCAAGTGGACTGCAAGAGAACTTTGATATGGAAGCTGCAGGGGGAGGGGAGCAAGGGCAAAATTTGTCACCCCACCCCACCCTGCGCTCACACTGCCCTCCTCAAGCTGGCTAAGCAAAGTGCTGGGCTTTGTGAAGAAGGTATGAGGCTCTGGCAGGGTCCTAGAGCCCTCACATCTCCTTCCCCAAGCTGGTAAAGTGCTAACGAGGCTTTGGGAAGGAGATAGGAGGACTTTAGGACCCTGTCAGAGCCCTCAAGCTTCCTTCCTAAAGCCCAGCATCTTGCTTACATGGCTTTGAAAAGGCAGTTTGAGGGCCAGGGAGGGGTGTCAAATGTTGCCAAAAAAGGCCTTGAGCATTAGGTTACGTATTGGACTGCCCTGGACTAGAAGATAGCAGCCACATGCATCAGAATTGGACATGAGGCAGTTGAAGTAATACACTTTAGGGGAAGAGTGATATTAAACAAACAAACAAAAAATGTTGCTAAGCGCCCTGTGTTAATCATCATCATCATCATCATCACTTTATTATTCATACCACATCCATCTGGCTGGGTTTCCCCAGCCATTCTGGGCAGCTCGCAACAGAATATTAAAAACGTGATAAAACATCAAACATTAAAAACTTCCCTAAACAGGGCTGTCTTCAGAACACATATTCAGAACACGTTAAGAGCAGCTTCGGATGTGTGTTCACCAAAGCAGAGACTGGGCTTATTATATGTGCTTGATATTCTATGCCAGTCTCACACATGCATTTTTTGAAGGGAGTTTCCATTCAAAACTAGTAGCAAGATTAAGCTGCCTTTTGCTAGTAAGCATCTTGCTACCGACCCTGTTATTTACTTTCACTGCACTTTGAGAAGCTCAAATAGTATTCCCCCTTTGCTTTTAAGAAAGATTTTTATACCAAAATATGATAAACTTTTCCTTATTGGTCCTGGTGTGCTCCCTACTGTGATTCTTCTGATTCGTTACACACCGGAACATCTGATTTGAATGGCTCACACAAACAGTTCTCTAGATTACAGCCCTCCAGAAACATGACAGCAACTCAGGATTGTAATGGAGTAAATTATATTTCTTTTCTTTTTTAAAAATAATTTTTTATTGAACATTTTATTTACAATATAACACAAACCCCCCACCCCCCAACACAGAAATCCACCCCCATCAGACACAAACATAACAAACAACAAGCATAATATACAACAATACAAACAACCAAATAAAAGATTTCCTTTATCCTGTTTCTGGCAGAATTAGGAAAATCTTAATAATTACTGCATTTTTCGCTCTGTAAGACGCACCAGACCATAAGACGCACCTAGTTTTTGGAGGAGGAAAACAAGAAAAAAAATATTCTGAATCTCAGAAGCCAGAACAGCAAGAGCGATCGCTGCGCAGTGAAAGCAGCAATCCCTCTTGCTGTTCTGGCTTCTGGGATAGCTGGGCAGCCTGCATTCGCTCCATAAGACGCACACACATTTCCTCTTACTTTTTTGGGGGGGGGAGTGAGTCTTATAGAGCAAAAAATACGGTATTCATAAAGGAAACAGCTTATAAGAAGTAAATAAGGATGCCAGAGTAAATTATATTTCTATGTGACAGGCCCATGGGTTCCTGCGACAGATTCATTTTTCAACTGTGCTGTTGTGGAAACCCAGGGCTCTGTGCTGGTCCAGGACTACATTTAATAAGCATCGAACAGTTCTGTGCTTTTGGGGAGGTTGCGTGAAGGATGTAAGCAAGGGCTGGAGTTGCTTGGTGCAGAATGAAGATTCTCCCTCTCATTTTAACTTGCCCTCTTTGTAGGTATTGCCTGCCTGTGTTGTGATGCAAGGCGACAGGTGCGGATGCAGGCACTGACCTACCTGCAGCGGGCTCTCCTTGTGCATGACCTGCAGGCTCTGGATGCCTTAGAGTGGGAATCCTGTTTCAATAAGGTATTGTTATATGCCTACATTGGCAATTGTCAGGGAACTGCCATCGGAGCCAGAGGCGGAGGGAAGACTCCAGAGGGATGCCGGAGAGGGTCCCAGTAGGGAGAGAGGCAGCCCATCTGCTGGGGAAGGAAATCAGCGTAGCACCAGTGGAGAAGGGGGGCAGATGGGGCAATCAGAGAGAAGGCTCCAGGACTCCTCGCCGGAAACCAGCGGGGAGAGCACGGGTCCTCCGCTGCCCACACCCTCCCTGCGCAGAAGACTTCCGCGCAGGGAGAGTAGGAGGAGACTGGGCGTCAAAGAACTTCTTTGCTGGAAGAAGTTCAAGAAACGCCCACTGACGGATTCTGCCAGCGATTGAGACAGAAAGGGTTCACCCAGGTAACCCAGCCAGGTGTGGCGACAACTTACGCACGAGCAACCCCCTAGAACCATTACAGCAATGCTTGCGAATGGGCTCATCTTTCCAAAGGAGGCAATGGAGAAGATAGGACTTCTCCTGAGCCAAAACCTTGCTGAGTTGTGGCGCAATTTAAACTGTGTAACTTCTTCCACCTCCTAGTCTTTTTCCTCCCCTGGCAGAATATACTTCTTTAGGCAGGGAGGACATCTGAGAGATTTGTTGAAGGTGAGACAGCAGACCTGCCTGGTCATCACTGGGCAAGGCTCAACCACACACTCTTTTATCTGCTATCCTGGCAAGTGGCAATGCAGAACAATGGTCAGGCATGAGGAAGAGTTTTCTGGGCTGCAAACGGACCAATTTATTTATTAAGGTCCCAATTTAGTAATTTATTAAGGTACACAGATGAAAGGCCAAATGTTCAAGGCAAATAGAATAAATGCTCTGTTTTCCTTTATCTAAAAGGTATCTCACCTGTACATTTGAAAATCTAGGCAGGTTCAAAGTAGATATTACACATAGAAGGGACTGCCCCTATTTCAAGTAGAAACAGCAATAAATCCTATTTTTTTCCAGTTCTGAAGGCTTGGGAGAGGAGGGGGCTTTCATCTCCTTTGAGGGCGAGCTGAGTTTTCCCACTTCAAATTTGAAAAATCCAATGGGAAGCAGGACATGCAGACACTTTACAGCAGGGTTCAGCAACCTTTTTCAGCTGTGGGCTGACTATATTTTGTGGTGGGCCGGACTATATTTTGAAAAAAATATGAACAAATTCCTATGCCCCACAAATAAACCAGAGATGCATTTTAAATAAAAGGATACATTCTACTCATGTAAAAACACACTGATTCCCAGACCGTCTGTGGGCCGGATTGAGAAGGCGATTGGGCCGCATCCGGCCCATGGGCCTTAGGTTGCCTACTACTGCTTTACAACGTGAGTAGGCAGCAAATTCCTACTTGCATAGCATTTGCCAACCTGGTGCTTTCCTGATGCTCTGGACTACAGTTCCCATCAGCCATGGTCAGCACAGACCTTCAGTGAGCCTCTGCATCTTGCCTCCCTCAGTTGCAACCAATTCACTGGAAGATGTGCATCCATATAAGTCAATAGCAAACTAGCTAGGGTGAAGAGCAGTTCAAGGAGAATTGATATAGTTGCATCATCATTGGAGGAGGTGATTTGTCTTAGGGCAACCTTATTTTTCTTTGTCCCTCTGGACCCATTCCTAATAATCTTTATGTTGTTGTGATCATCTGCTGTCCCCTAGAAAAAGTCAGGCTGCAGGCAAGCTTCTTGCTCTCAACCCCTACTATATTTTGCCTCCTGTCCTTATTTACCAGTCTGCTGTTTATCTTGGATAATAGGTGCTGTTTCCTTTGCTGACCAAACTCCTAGAAAATATCAGCCCTGCGGACGTCGGTGGAATGGAGGAGACCAGAATGAGAGCCTCTACTCTCCTCTCCAAGGTGCGAGGCCTCTTACTTTACTTTTCAGAGAGCAAAGCTTTCTAACGTTAAGTAAGGTAAAGGTAAAGGGACCCCTGACCATTAGGTCCAGTCGTGACCGACTCTGGGGTTGCGGCGGTCCTCTTGCTTTACTGGCCGAGGGAGCCGGTGTACAGCTTCTGGGTCATGTGGCCAGCATGACTAAGCCGCTTCTGGCGAAAAAGAGCAGTGCACGGAAATGCCGTTTACCTTCCCTCTGGAGCGGTACCTATTTATCTACTTGCACTTTGACGTACTTTTGAACTGCTAGGTTGGCAGGAGCAGGGACCGAGCAACGGGAGCTCACCCCGTTGCGGGGATTCAAACCGCCGACCTTCTGATCGGCAAGTCCTAGGCTCTGTGGTTTAACCCACAGCGCCACCTGCATCCAGTACATCACTTTAAAGGTCCCTCTGACTATGCCTATTTGGCAGTGGGGATGAGCAGACTTGAACTGGGGATTTCAGGAGACACCCAGTATCTCCACTTTGAATTGCTATCTTCCTTTGAACTGGTGTCCCCATTCCCAGTGGGAAGTGGTGTAGTAGCCTCCTGCCCTGAATTCACTGTCACTAAACAAAAACAAAGTCTATTCTCCTAGTAACTTTTTCTGTTTATATGTACTTCACCTGCAATCTCTGTAGCAGGGTGAGGACTTTGTTTTAGCTCCCTGTGGTTGGCTAACAAGCTTTAAGGAGCCAGAGAGGATTTATTTTAAGTTACTACATTTTCACCTTTACAGTTGAAATGAAAGGATAACTTGCAAAAAGACAACCCTGCAAAAGACACCCCCCCCAATATATATACACAGAATTTAAAGTTTAACAACATTTCGAAGTAATATTACCCTGCCTGTCTTAATTCTGGCCATCTGTGTTAAGACTGTAGTGTGTGTACAACCTTGTTCATTTCATTAAATTGATTACTCTCTCAGGATTTAAGCATTGTGGCCACATGGTCTGGTGATTTTTTACAAGAGGCCCTAAACAAGCTTTTGGGCCCAAGTGTGGCACAGCATTCCCAGGGTTTGGAATCCTTTAACAGGGCAGAGCTGTCTAGGAATAATAATGATAATAATAATAATTTTATTATTTATACCCCGACCATCTGGCTGGGCTTCCCCAGCCATTCTGGGCGGCTTCCAACCGAATATTAAAATACAATAGTTTAGTAAACATTAAAAGCTTCCCTAAAGAGAGCTGCCTTCAGATGTCTTCTAAAAGTCTGGTCGCTGTTTATCTCTTTGACATCTGGTGGGAGGGCATTCCACGGGTGCCACTACCGAGAAGGCCCTCTGCCTGGTTCCCTGTAACTTGGCTTCTTGCAGTGAGGGAACCGCCAGAAGGCCCTCGGTGCTGGACCTCAGCATCTGGGCAGAATGATGGGCGTGGAGATGCTCCTTCAGGTATACTGGACAGAGGTTGTTTGGGGCTTTAAAATAACCTTAAACATACCCTGTGGTGTCAGAGCAGTCACCTTAGGTCCCTCTTCCTCTCATGCTATATGCTTACTGTGTGATCTTCTGTTCTATCCTAGGTCTTTCTGCAGCACTTGTCTCCACTGCTCTCCCTCCCAACCTTTGCTGCACTATGGCTGACAATTCTGGATTTCATGGACAAATACATGCATTCTGGATCCAGTGACTTGTTGGT
Source organism: Podarcis erhardii (assembly GCF_964252035.2). Classification (NCBI taxonomy): domain Eukaryota; kingdom Metazoa; phylum Chordata; class Lepidosauria; order Squamata; family Lacertidae; genus Podarcis; species Podarcis erhardii. The sequence goes on along the minus strand of NC_138509.1, from coordinate 14,301,099 downwards.
ATGTATTTGCTGCCCCTTCAGGTTTCTAGGATCTCTCCTTGGTAGGCCCATGTTTGAAATTCATGTTAACACCCCTCTGGGCCCTTCCACCCTTCTTGGTCTTCCAGTGATCCAGCCCCATGTTAACCTCTGATAGTGATCTAAAAAGAGGACTTGAGGGAGCAGTTGATTCAGAAGGAAGAAAGAGTACAGGATCTCAGATTTTAGCTCTTAGATATGTCTTGCCTTGCAGCCAGAGGCCATCCCTGAATCGCTGAAAAATATGCTGCTAGTAATGGACACGGCTGGAATATTCCACAGTGCTGACTCACGAACAGGCTACTCTGATCTCTGGGAGATCACCTGGGAACGCATAGACTGCTTTCTGCCAAAACTGAGGGATGAGCTCTTCAAACAGACAGTCATCCAAGGTATGCAAGCCAACCGCTTTGTGTTATGTTTAGAATCTGTGAGCAAGCTTCATGTTCTGAGAGAGGCACTTGGGGGTATGTAGAAGTGGCCATGCAAGGTTCCTTGCATAAAGAAATGAAACAAACAAACAAACAAACAAACAAACAAACAAACAAACAAACAGGAAAGTATGCTTAGTTACTCACTGATACAAAGCTCTTTATTTTAGCTCAGCATGTTTGGTAGTAAAACTCCTTCAGGAGCTTGAGAAATGTGCGAGTTTTTAAAATTCCAAGCCACCTTATTCAAATCTAATCAACTTGTAAACCTAGTTCAGTATAGATGGTGAGGATTGCATTCCTACTTTTTCAAGCTGGTTCTTGAGTTGGTTAGAGTTTGAGTACAAGGTGTTTTTGAACATTAATAACACAAGTTTTTCAAGCTCCCGAAGGGGCAGTGTTTTACTCTGAAATGTGTTGAGCTGCAATAAAGAGTTTTTCATCAATGAGCACTAGAGCCTGCTCTCCTTTTCATTTTGTTCTCTTAAGGCATTTCTTTTCCCCTTTTCTTGTGCTCCTTGCAGAAAGGAGCCAGTGCTTGGGGCTTGAGATGGACCCTAGAATGCAGTAGATCTGAGGCTTTACTAGACAGCAACAGAAATGGAGCTCCAAGCCAATCCCAAAACCAGTGTTGTGCATCTCTTGCTTTCTTTTCCTGAAAAGATGCGTGGGCACAAACAGTCCTGATGGCTAAGTTAAGATTCACACCACAGTTCATGCCTTGGTTCCCTTGATGGTGCAGACTATTGGGGAGCGGGGCTGTTGCACAGATCGTGCTAGAATAGACTCCTGATGTCTTGTCATAGCAGAGAATACTTGTGTGTGGGTTGGTGTGTATAGTCTTGTCCCGTGTTGCCAGAGCAGCCTGATCTGACATGAGTGGGAGCACGCAGTCTTGATTTAAGGGAAAGCCTTTTTCCTCGAGAGGTATAATCTTTTCTTTTTTCTTTTGCTTGCTGTTTTTATTTAGACCCAGTTCCTACCTTACCAATAGAGATGCATCCTCCCAAACCAACAGTATCTTCCCTGCCACATTCCCCTGGAGGGGATACAAGAACTGCCACCCATTCAGCTCCCTCTGAGAAGTCTCCTGAGCTGGCGGCCATTGGTAAGTCCTACAGTTCCTGCAAGAATGAGCTGCTTCTATCACCACCACCACAATCTAATAGACATGATATAAAAGGAATGGGAAGAGGAAGAGGAAGCAAGCATTGGAGAGGTGTTGTTTCACTGGCTAATGAATGGGATCATGTTTGTCTCCTTCTTGCCATATTCTTCCTGAGAAGCAAGTGGCCTACGTCACCTAGCTGGTAGCAGAAATGAGAGTTTGCCACCTTTTCAGGCAGGCAGCAAGGAAACAAACCCCTGCAGCTGCTCCTTTTCTGTCTTAGGGGTGGCACCAGATCTCTTCTTTGCTGCAAACTGGTGGCAGTAGTAACAGCGGCAGCAGTATTGCATGACTAATTTTTCAAATCTCATCACTGAACATGATGCTTTACAAACTAATGCAAGTTAAACAAACAACAAACCAGCAACAAACATATCCCTGTTCCAGGTTGCTTACAGTCTAAAGTCTTACAATGTGGGAAGTACAGCAAACAGAGGATAGGAATCCGTATTTGTTAATTTTATATTCTTCCTTTCCACCAAATGGTGCTCAGGGCGATTAACAGCAGTAAAATACAAAGTAAAAATAAAAACAAGTAGGTAAAAACATCAGTAAAATGCATCGATTTGTATATTTACAGATGCCTTAACAAGGTGGGTAATGAGGCCACAGGCTTGTCTGACTAAAAGTGCTTTTGTCTGCCGGCTGAAGGGTTAAAGATGGAGCTAGACCAAGAAGAGGTAGCGCTGGATAAAAGAGAGAAAATTCAGTTGCACTGCTTAAGCTTCAGTTAGAGGTTAAGCCAAAGCATTCTCATAAAAGATGAGTTTCTGGGTGAGGTTTGAAGGGGAGAAAGAGTTGGCGTCACATGTGTTTGTGTTCTGGGAGTTCCAGCCTAAGGAGCAGCAAGGAAGAATGGGTAAAACCATTTAAGAAGACAGGAATCTGTTGAGCTGCTAAAGGTGTAGTGTTAAAGAAACAAATATATGCAGAATGAGAAGCAGAATGGGAAACTAGCATAGGAATTGGAAGAGGCACGTCACATGGGGTGACTGAAGAGGCAGTGCGATGATGATGATTTATTAATTTATTGAATTTATATACTGCCCTATACCTGGGGGTTGCAGGGCAGTTCACAGAATAAAATCAAAATATAAAACCACAAAATACCTAATAAAAATAAAAACAACAACCCAGTAGCTATCCCCCCAAAAAAACACATTTTAAAAGGGTATAGGATGTAAACAGGATCAAACAAAGGCCTGGTTGAAATTTTGCCTGGCGTCTAAAGGTGTATAATGAAGGTGCCAGACGAACTTCCCTGGGGAGAGCATTCCACAGATGGTGAGCCACTGCAGAGCAGGTCCGATCTTGTGTTGCTACCCTCCAAACCTTTCGAGGAGGGGGCACACGAAGGAGGGCCTCAGAAGATGATCTCAGGGTCTGGGTAGGTTCATATGGAAAGAGGCGATCCTTGAGATATTGCGGTCCCTGGAACAGGGAGTGAAAAGAAACCAAGAGAAAAAGGAATGATTTGTGTGTACTTATACACAGGTGGCGCTGTGGGTAAAACCTAAGTGCCTAGGACTTGCTGATCGTAAGGTTGGCGGTTTGAATCCCCGCGGCAGGGTGAGCTCCCATCGTTCGGTCTCAGCTCCTGCCCACCTAGCACTTCGAAAGCACCCCTAAGTGCAAGTAGATAAATAGGTACCGCTTTATAGCGAGAAGGTAAACAGCATTTCCGTGTGCGGCACTGGTGCTGGCATGCCAGTTGCAGCTTCGTCACGCTGCCCACGTGACCCAGAAGTGTCTTCGGATGGCGCCGGCTCCCGGCCTCTTGAGCGAGATGAGCGCGCAACCCTAGAGTCGGTCACGACTGGCCCATACGGGCAGGGGTACCTTTACCTTTATACACACCAAGAGTGAGCTAGGCGAAGCTTGGGAAGGTCATGGAACATATTAGGTAAAGATACAGGGACCCCTGACCATTAGGTCCAGTCGTGGCCGACTCTGGGCTTGCGGCGCTCATCTCGCTTTACTGGCCGAGGAAGCCGGCGTACAGCTTCTGGGTCATGTGGCCAGCATGACTAAGCTGCTTCTGGCAAACCAGAGCAACGCACGGAAACGCTGTTTACCTTTCCGCCGGAGCGGTACCTATTTATCTACTTGCACTTTGACGTGCTTTTGAACTGCTAGGTTGGCAGGAGCAGGGACCGAGCAACGGGAGTTTACCCCGTCGCGGGAATTCGAACCGCCGACCTTCTGATCGGCAAGTCCTAGCTCTGTGGTTTAACCCACAGCGCCACCCGTTTCCCCATGGAACATATTATCTGGTGACTAATTTTCCTCTTGAACATGTGAAAAATCTGTTCTCTTGTCTCAGCAGACCCTGAGACGGCTTCAGTTCCAAGCAGTTCCAGTCTCTCTGGACCACAGTTCCACCCTCCAGCAGCAGCACCTGTGAAAGTGAGCTCGGCGAAAGATGCACCTCAAGTGGTGCCACAGCAACCTCTTATTCTTCAGCCTCTGGCCTCCCCCTTACAGGTGGGAGTGCCACCTATGACTCTACCTATTATTCTGAACCCAGCCCTCATAGAGGCCACCTCTCCTGTGCCTCTTCTGGCCTCCCAGCGGCCGACTGACCCCATGACAGCTTCTGAAGTCAACTGAGGAGAGGAGTAAAGAGGACAGTTGGCTGCAGGGGTGATGGTGGTACAGGATGCTCTGTCTGGTAGAAGCCATGATTGCTGTAGGGAAGACCCTAGCAGAAGTGTGGAAGGCCACTTTGCAATGTGGCTGTCCTCCCCAGTGGACCTAAGGCCAACATTTCCATCCCAGCTCATCTGTTCCATGGCCCTTGGCTCCTTTTGTGCAGAGGCAATCTCTGTGTGGGTGATGGCCAGCTTCTCTTCTCTTTAGAGTTAGGGGGCAGCAGTCAGTTTTTCAGCACACACCTTCTGCTGCCTGTGATCTAAAAGAAAAGAAAGAAGGTAGGCGTTTCCTGCAGAGTGGAGCAGAGGAGCGATATTCCCTAGGAAATTAAGCAGAGACGCTCCTATTACAGATATTTGCTTGCCTATATTCTTTGGCATTGACTTGAGAATGTGACTTTTCCTATCGCCACTCTTTGGCTTGACTCTTCAGGGTACTATTCAGCTACTCTGCTGGGTAGCGAGAGCTGGGGGGAAAATATCTGCCCACCGGGCAAGACCAGAGAATGTGGGACAGGAAGCAGAGGCCTGGGCCCAGGACAGGGAAGGGGAACCTCTGCAGTGCTGAGCGAGCTGTACCATCTTGACTAACTCTTGTACTAAAGCTCTCCTCCTTTCAGTTAAATCTCACTGGGTGCCCTCCAGGCATTCTTTGCTTGCACTCACGATCTCACAAGATAACTAGACTTGGTTGATTAGTGCCCGATAAAGTGAGAGGCTTCTGGGAGCGGGCAGGAATTGGCCATACATGATGCTCTAACTCATTTGGGAAGAGGCTGCTAAATTTTCCTTCTGGTCGCTTTCACTTTAGGAGGATGCTGTTACCCCCTCCTGCACCTCTGGCCTCTTAGCACAAAAGCAGAGTGAAATGTGTCTCATCTAGTGCTTCCTTCCTCTTATGCATTAGGCTAAAATTCTCCACATTTATTGCAGAATCCCATTGGGAACTGAAGCCAGTGTCTACTGTGTGGAACGGCAGGTGACTGTGTGTGTGTGTATATATATATAAGGAGTCTATTGACTTTTTACAGTGGAATAAATATGACCTGTAAATGAATTATTTTGGCTTAGCAGTTCTTCTCCTCCGCCCCATCCCTCCCCCACCAGGGGTGCCAACTTGAATAAAATATTGGGGATCCCAGGTAAGCCGCCCCCCCATATAATCAGTCACATGATGTGCCACACCCACCATTTGAATGCCTATCAACTTGGGGGGGGGGCGACCCCCTCAAATATTTTATATTCTCCTACCACATTCATATTTTGATGCCGTTTGAGGGCGTGCATGTTTTATCACCCTTAACAATTGATGATAGCTCCTCACGGACATGAGGTTCTTGTCCCTACCTTGGGGACTCAGCCAATCCAGCCTTTTCAGGTGTTCCTTCAGGGTGGTGGAGGCGCTGCAGATGGCCAATTGTCTATTGTTGCCATTAGGTAAGCCCACATGGTGGCGCATACAGTCCGTTGACACCACCCTGCTCCTCACTCACCAATCTGCTGGATGCCCACTCAGGCATGTTGCGGTGGAGCATGTGCATCCCATGAGCCCATGGAGTGCAGTCTATTCTGCCTTTCCCGACAGTACTGCCTGCGATGCACTGAAAAGGAGATTAGGCAAGACAGCCAGTTACTCCAAGCCAGTAATAAGCAAACATTACTTGGGGAGGGGGTGGAGTCAGGATGAATGGCCAGGGGGCTGTTTCCCCTCAACATCCCCCTCTCCCCTTTCTCACACTTGAGACTTGGCAGAGCACTCCTAGGTTGCAGTTAGGAAGGAATACAGATTTGTGTGTGTGTGTGTGTGTGTGTGTGTGTGTGTGTGCGCGCACCACAAAATTGTTGCCTTCAATCTCAGTGTGGCTAGAATCCAATTTCTGTCACTGTAAAGTAGGGATTAGCAATTATGAAGGCTTCGGGGTCAAGTCTGCCCCTCTGTGTGATACCAGCTGGTCTCCCAATTGCCCATATTAGTGCACATATTACAAAGATGTGCGTGCAAACATGTCTGTCTATATAAGCGGGAAAGAACATTAGCAATGGCATTCTGCTAAGACAGATTGCTTGCAAAAATTTGTACGTTAGGCAAAATGGCATAGAGAAATGGATGCGTGGGTATAAATGCACCAAAGTGTTATGAATTTTCACAAATATTCTTTTTGTAAAAAAATGCAAGCATATGTGAAGATTGAACAAACTGAACTTAAGATTGTAAAGATGACAAACTCAGAGGAAACGAGAATGAGGTTTGTCAATCCCTCATAGGGAAGCCATACATACAGCATCCTCCACACTGTTCCATTCTACCGAGTATGTAGACCACCATTAAGCCTGATACTGAATCTTTCCCACCTTAAAACTGCTGAAATTCCTGATACACTTTTGAACTTGAGTAGCATTAAAAGGCCACTTTCACAAAACGTGTCCACCTAGTTCTAACATCCCAGCTGGAGAAAACATTTTTTAGTGCAATCCATTGCTATGAAACTGTTTATCACAGGTTTGTGTTCAGCCTCTACCTGATAAGAACATCCAGAGTTTGCTGAAGTAAGCATAGGGATCCTCTCTGCTTATACAAATGACCCAAAGAGTGCAGTTTCTTTCCAGCTCAATGCGTGTGTTTGACAAGACTCTTGTGATTAGCTCCAATCACCCTATTAATGTATTTTAATCGTTATGTGAATTGAAAGGAATTGCAGTTTGAAAATGCAACAACTGGTGCAGGTATAGTTGCTCAGGGTAAAGACAAATGTGAACAAGAGGATTGTCCCCGAAACATTTGTTTGCTTTTAAGAGTCAGCAGTTATTTGCAGAATATTTACCTATGAATACAAGAGCTGTCTTGCAGGATCAGAGCAAGGTCCATGTAGTTCAGCATTCCACTTATCACAACAGAAACTTGGATGCCGATGGAAGATCACCAGCAGGGAATCAAGATGCATAGAGCATTCTGGAGTATTCTGCTTGCAAACTGAACTGTCATTCAGCTATTGCAGCTAATGGCAGAGACTTTTTAAAGCAGCCATCTCTGCTTGTGGTCATTACTACATCTTGTGGCAATTAATTCTATGTTACAAGAGTTCCACTGAATCAGACGAAGGGCGGGTCTAATAGTTAACCAACACTGCCCAGAAATTTATCCAGGAATCTGACATGTAGGGCAAGAAAACAACACCCCTCTCTCCTTGTGTTAGTTGCCCCTGCCCAAGCAAGTGGTGTTCTGAGGCTGTCTCTGAAAATGGAGATTCTAGTTTGTGGTCGTGGCTTAATAACAACTGATAGGCTTGGATCAGTTTGCCTGATCCTCTTTTAAGTGTTGGCCAGGCGAGTGACCATCAACACAACATGTGGCAGTGAATTCTGTGTGTGTGTTACGTGCTGTTTGGTAGTGGATGCAGGATACTTATTCAATCAAGTGTCGTTGAGTGTTGCAGAGTTCTAGTATAATAAAGAGAAGGATATGGAATAAGGAAGTACCCAAAACATGCATTTGGGGTGGAGGTGAAGGAAGGGGTGCTGCGCTGTGGACCAGATAGGAAAGCACCTATCAGAATTCATGCCAATCTTTTGCACTGTTTGTGCTACAAAGCCTTGGTTTTGTTTTGTCAGTTAACACTGCTTTTAGGGAACTCCTTCCTCTGACAGTAAATTCAGAAGATTAGTGTCTACATGTAAGCTCTTTTCTTGGGCAATTAAACTGCGGCTATGTATTTCTGCCCTTATTGAAGAACTGGCTAAGAAAACTTTAAAAGTCAGCAAAATTGTTCAGAGATTATAGCTGGTAGAGGTACCTATTTTGACGGTGGAGATGATGGCATTGTGTACCTCTGCCACAGAGGTCTTGGCAAAGAGTGGAATCTATGCTTGAAAAACACCAAAAAGAGCTGGCCTCCCTGACAGCTAGAAACATGGCTCTGTAAGGGCAAAGTAATGTGACTGGGTAGGTCTTCCACAGTGCACACAAGGTAAACTGAATTTGTGATGGCTTTTTTCAAAGATCTGCTGTATCTGATTAAATGTGCAACTGGATCCTTTAAACCTTCACCTGCTGGAGGTATATTCCCCGAGCATCAACTTCAACATGTTGCACTTTTCCACCAGAGAAGACATTGTGTGTTGTGCAGCATAGAGGGTGACTAACATGAAATTTGCTCATTGCTCCTCAGGAGTTCCAGGGCTATTGCTGCATTAAACTATTGAACAGGGGTAGACTCTGTGCTGCTCTCCAGTTACTGTTCACTAAAATTCTGATCACCCCAACCATTGGCTATTATGCTGCCTGAGGCTGATGTAAGTTACAGACCAACATCTGGAGGCTACTACATGGACTAAAACTACTATATTCATAATTAGAGGGTCTGGAGAACCAGCATAAATGTTCATTCAAGTTGGACAAGTAGTCTCTCTTGTGTGTCTAATATTCAATGGCCTTTGCAGCTGAAGAGTGTGATGATCTGTGCCCTTTGTAGACTATGCAGGCACATACATGGGAAAATTCTGCACAAGGCATCTTCCTAGGGGTGGGCTCACATCTTCCTTGATTTTATTTGATCACCACAATGATTTATGGTCAAGATTATTTATGATTTAAGGTTCGAGAGGAACCAGGGGTGTTTCCAGACTGTTGCTGTTTTTTGTTTTTGTTTTGCATACTGACAAATTCAGGTTGCACAAGTACAATGAATTTGGAGCTCCTGTACAATGAACCCGCATCCCCCAAAGAACGGGCATTTTGCAATAAGGAAAGTGGCGGAGAAATGCACTGGAAAGTGTCGAAGGATGCTTGATTTGATGCAATATCATCTAACCTCCCTGCAAACAAACCATAATAAACTGGCCATTTGGAAACACTTGGCATCTGTGTTTTCTTCCTTTTGTGTGTGTTTTCATTTTCACTGTGTTTTCCCATGCTTGTGCCACCATGCTTTATGGCACAGCAGCCTCCTCCTTAAGGAGTGTATAGGATGTGAGGTCAAGCTGCTGCTGCTGCGCCAGCCATGGAGACAGACTTTTCTCCTTGTGGGGAACCTCTGACAGCGAACGAAAGAATCTACAAAGAGGTCCACCAAAACCCTTCTACTTTTCTTTGTGGGACCTGGAAGGTGTGATCTCTTTCCTGGCGTTATAGTCAAAATGGAAATGGATGGAAGGGATGCGAGGGTGGTGGGTTAAATAGCAGGGGGAATAGAAGTGTAGTCTAGTGATTATAGAACAGACCACAAAGTCTGACTGGCTTTTCGGTCTGCTGGAAGAGACATTAAATGTTGCTAAACCTGTTCCCTTATGCCATGGATGTCCCCCTTCTTGGGCTGTGTGTGGAGTAATTCTGGAACATTAACCTGGCTTAGACGTCAGATAGATCCTGAATGGGGGCGGGCGGGTAAGAAATGGTAAGAAACAAGTTGCTTCCTTTTCCCATGTCTTTAAATATGGCAGTCTGGATTTTAAAAAGGGCTGGGATGATGAAGCTGTACTCTCCAGCTAACATCATCCCTGACCAGCCCACACTAACGGGGTCTGATGGGAGTTCTCCAACAACAGAAGGACCCAGGCTCTCTATGCTTGGGTTGGGGGATCCTTAGGATGCCTTTGGTGCTGAATTCTGCAAGACTCAACTAATGAAAGTGGGGGAGAAGGTTAGCAATTTGGGGGTCTGTGTACTTTATTGGATAATGAAGGTGGGATATGTTGGAATCACAGTGCAGCCTCCGCATAATAAACGGAGAGCTGATTGCCCTACCCAAACAGGGCCAATCCAAGACATTTTGCCACCTGAGGCAAAGTCTCTCTTTTTTAAGGGAGGGGAAGGGGAAAGAGATCTGGGACTCGGTGCAAATAGCTGGGGCTCCGCCTTTGGGGACCACCCCCAATAGCACTCTGCTTCCATTGGCACTGATAGAAAGCTCTTTTCAAGCATAACTGCAGTGTAGGGTTTGGGTTTTGGTCACAATACATGGGATGGGCGGGTTAATTCTTTTCTCCCCAGTTGTGAGTTAATATTTACTTATTGTTACAGTATATGTATTAGTCTTTTTTCTTACAAAATAATTTGAAGTGAATGAGCTAGGCAGAATTTACTCTCAGATGGCAGTTACTTTTAAAAGTGTGGCTGGGAGCAGGGAAGAGACTGCTGAAAGATCCAGGTCTTAATTCCTTTGGTTCCTCCCCTCCAGTATGAGAATACTTGGGCCTGCGGATGTGTCAAGATGACTGTGCATGTAGCATATGCCTTCCCATGGAACTAGGGCTTTGATGAGTTACACCTATACGTGTAGTGTTCTGTCTTCAGTTTAGTAAGAGATTTACACAGCTAAGCATCTCTGAGATGCTTAAGCGTTTTGCCACTATCCCCGAAGGTGTACCACAGGGCAGTCCAACATTTCATACCAAGTGGGGCCACAAGAGTAAAAGTAAAGGGACCCCCTGACCGTTAGGTCCAGTCGCAGACGACACTGGGGTTGCGGTGCTCATCTTGCTTTATTGGCCGAGGAAGCCGACGTACAGCTTCCAGGTCATGTGGCCAGCATGACTAAGCCGCTTCTGGCGAACCAGAGCAGCGCACGGAAACGCCGTTTACCTACCTGCTGGAGCGGTACCTATTTATCTACTTGCACTAGCGTGCTTTCGAACTGCTAGGTTGGCAGGAGCAGGGCCGAGCAACGGGAGCTCACCCCATCGCGGGGATTCGAACCGTCGACCTTCTGATTGGCAAGCCCTAGACTCTGTCGTTTAGACCACACTTTGACACAAAACCCACAGGACACACACTGCCATCATCGTCATCATGATCATTTGTTTAAGGCGGCATGAAATTGATGGTGTGTTAGCCAAGGTATTTAGGTGTCCCCTAGTTTGTCCTCTATTTCCTGTGTTGGCATGGATTTGTTGTTTTTGTAGAAGTGCTTTAGACAGTGTAGACCTTTGACTTGCCAGGTTTTTATCTGGAGGTTTTGTGCTGCGTGTTGGAATAGTGGGTGATAGGCCGGGGGTGTGTGTGTTAGTGGGGGTGGGCATGGGGATAGTTTGCCTACTTTTCCCTCCTGACACACACTGCCTTGTTGTGTGGCGGGGGTTGGGGGGAAGGAGCCAGGCCAAAATTTGACCCTCCCATCTTGCAGCCCTTGCACTGCCATCCCAAAGCCAGCTGAGGTACTGGGTGTGTGAGGCTCTGGCAGGGTCCTGGAGCCCTCCCTCCTCTTTCCTGACAAAGTGTTAACTAGACTTTAGGAGGGAGTCATAGAATCACAGAATTGGAAGGGACCACAAGGGTCATCTAGTCCAGCCCCCTGCAATGCAGGAATATTTGGCCCAATGTGGGGTTCAAACTCATGAGCCTGGTACTAAGAGTCCCGGGCTCTATCAACGGAGCTATCCCAGGAGGTCCTTGTCAGTTGTCACAGCCCTCATGCCTCTTCCCAAAGTCTTGCTTACCCAGCTTTGGAAAGGCACAACGAGAGCTAGGAAGGGGGGCATGTTGAACAACCCCTGTCTACCAGGACAGGACAGGTGCTACACTGTAGAGTGTTGAGGTGGCTAAAATCTATCCATACGAGTACAAGTTGTTTCAAACTATTTTCAGCACTATATTTTTTAATTGCTGCAATGTGCAACCTGTCCTGCAGGTTGAATTATTTTTTTTTGGGGGGGGGGGGAGAGGGGAGAAGCTAAGTCCCACAAGACATGATACAGGCCCACTATTTGAATGGCAATTCCCTTCAACTTTGGTGGGGCCTGACCCCCTTAAATATTTTATTGGGGAGGCCGAAGGGACCTCAGCCTCTAGGAGTTCACTCCTATCCTGTCCTGGCAGTGGCGTAGCGTGGGGGGTGCAGGGGGGGCCGGCCGCAACATCTGGGGGTTAGGGTTAGGGGGCGCAAATCCACGGGTTAGGGGGTGCAAATCTACGGGTTAGGGGGCGCAAATCCATGGGTTAGGGGGTGCAAATCCATGGGTTAGGGGGCACAAATTACTTGCCTTGCCCCGGGTGCTGACAACCCACGCTACGCCACTGTGTCCTGGGACCTTTTGATAAACTGGGTAGGTAAGAAATCACCATCATACCCTGACTGAATCCACAGGACTCCAACCCACCTGTAACCAAATGGAGAAAGTGGCAGCACTTTAAAGGAAAAAACCCTGCCCTAGTCTTGGCTAGGCCAGGCCACTACATCCATATGTGTGTGTGTGTGGAGAGAGAGAGATTAAAACCAAAGTTTCTTTGCAGGAGTGCGGCAGGGCTGTGGGTTCAAGCCCCAGCATCCTCAGATGCAGCTGAGGAAACCGCTCCCACTCCGTGAAACTCTGGACCAGTGTCTCCCAAACTTTGGGGATTTGGAACTACAATTCCCATCACCCCTGACCACTGGTCTTGCTAGCTAGGGATGATGGGAGTTGTAGTCCCCCAAAAAATCTATCAGACGGCGACCCAAGTTTGGGGTAACCTTTCGCCTGGACCAATGGTCTGTCTCGGTCTCCCGACAACTTTCTTACGCTCTCCTCTCACACGCGTATTTGCCAGAAGCAGCGCCAACTCAACTTCCCCCTCTCTGGTAACTTTCCAAGCCTCGCCGGGCCTTGAGGGGGAGAGACGGAGAGCCTCTTCTGCCGAAGAAGGGCGCTTTCTGGCGCGCCTCTCGCTCTCCTCAGGAAAGGCACAGCCTCTCCCTTTCGCTGAGGCGAAGACGAGCGCGCCCAGAGCTCTCCCTTCCCCGACCTTTCCGAGCCGGGGCGGGCAGCGCGCGGAGACCGGCCCCCGAGGCGGGGTCGCCCCGTCCCATGCCGGCCTCGCTCCTCCTCCTCGGGGGGCGGGAAGTTACGCTTTGGCCGCCGCCGCCGGGCTGGAGCCCCGCCGACTTTGGCGCCGTCGTCGTCGTCGTCGTCCCGCGCTCCAGTCAGTCGGCTGCGCAAGGGGCCGAGGGCCTTGGTAGGAGGGCCGGCGCCAGGCGCGCTGCAGCCGCCGACTCCCTCCTGGCGCCCCCCGGACGCTGGCTGGCTGGCTGGGCGGGCGAGCGAGCGAGCTCCCCCTGTCGGGCGCGCCTCCGCCCCAAAATGCCCGCCTGGGCGATCCTGCCCATCGCCTTGCCCGCCTTCAGCATCACCGGCATGTGGATCGTGTGAGTAACCCAGGACGGGGCGGGAAGGGACCCTCACGAGGGGTCGAGCGCGCCACGCTTCCAGCCAGCGGCGTTTCTGCTTGCCCCGAGCGGCTCGGGGGGGAGGCGAAGGTGGCGGGCTGCGCTGCGCTGCGCTCCGGAGCCGTGGCTGCCGCTGCTGCTGCTGCTTCCCGGCTCCGCCTGCCCGCGCCCTGGCCTGGCCTCTCCGCTCGGCCCTGCCCTCCGGACTGAGCCGGGGATGGCCCTCGCATCTCCTCGCACAGCCCCAGCCTGGGAGCTGCTCGAAGAAGCGCCTCCGCTTCTCCTGCCCCCGTGCAAGGCGGCGTGGAAGTGAGCCGGTGCCAGTGGAAAAGTTTCCGGGCTGAGACCTGTTAGGGTGGAGGGCACCATCTGCGTGGAAGGATGCTCTGCGTGTCGGGTGTTCGTGTCCCGTCCGCCCGGAAATGCGCCCAGCCTGCCACATGTTTCCAGGGTGCTGCTTATACGGTAGTGCGATGCGCGCTCCTCATGCGTGCCCGAGGTGTCTTCCCGACGACATGCTTATCAAGGACACTGTTTGATGTTGTGCCCAAATGAGTGAATTCTCCTGGCACGTCCGGAGGGCAGTTGCCATTTAAAATGTTCAAATTCATACGAATGGCCCATTGATAAAGAAGGACTCCCGCCTCATTCACTCTGTTGTCCTTAGATCTTCTTGATGTAAAAGAGATTAAATCAGATTTTGGGTAGGGGGGAGATACCCACCACTTGGCCTTAATTATCCCATCCCAGTTGGGTACATAACATAGCATGCCAATAAATGATCTTCCAGAGAGTCCCATCTATAATGGAGGTCTGATATAAGACCACCTGGAGGAAGAAAAACATTGGTGATTAATAGTGAGAATTTTTCGCTTGAAATCAGACCTGTAAAAGCAAAAGGAGGAAAAGTCTGAACTAGCGAGAGTTTAGCACTCATTTTAAGCGATATGGCGATTGCAAGACCACCTCTGGACCGGCCACCTTTCTGGGAGGGGCTAGCTGGAAGTGATATCAGTTCAAAGCCATTCATAGTGCTTATCAAGCATTCCTCCGGATTTGTTTTCGCGCAGTTTTGCGCACGCGTTGGATAACGCCCCGGGTGTACTGAGCATTGATTCTGATTCGTTTGGCCAGAGATGTTCGGACATTGCATCAAAGCAATGAAAGGAGAAAGGAGATTCCGACAAAACATCAGGAAGAACTCTTGTAGTAAGAGCTGTTGGACAGTGGAACGGTCTCCCTCTGGAGGTTGTGGTCTCTCCTTCCTTAGAGTTTTTTAAGCAGAGGTTTTTAAGTGCACTTCCCATTGTCAGCTGGCATTTACCCAAGGAGCTCCAGGGGTAGTTGGTTTCTTACAAGAGTGGAAGGTGCTCAGCGTTCCACTGCCCAACTTCAGAATTTTACAGGAACTCCTGAAGTCTATACTCTGCTGCTGAACTATTTCAGTAGCTATTGCGATAAAAAGCATTGATCTCAGAAGCCTAAGAAGGAGGAGGTTACCTAAGAACAAGATATATCCTAAGCCTCCATTAAAGTTGGTTTGGCACCCTTACTCAACAAGCCTGATTCCACCCCCCCCCTTCCAGCTGGACTTCTTGCTCTAAGGAAAGTGACATGAAAAGGCACTGGAACGTGTGGCAGAACAAACTGCTTGACCCAGTGTTGTATACCCTCCTGGAAAACAAATTGGAGCAAATGTTCAGTACGCAGCCAGTCACTGTCTAAGCTCCCTACAAACTTTGCACAGGCAAAATTGGGAAGCAGTTGAAAGATTTTCCATAAGTACACTCAGTGTCTCTGTTTTCAAATAACAAAATCCTTCACACAGGTCCATTACAGTCAGTTTGAGACGTTTTTGTAGCAATGTGGGGTTGATGAAGGAAGAGAGGTGGGGAGGGAGAAAGAAGAAAACAGAGAAAGAGAAAATAGGAGGGGTGAAAGCAGAGAGGGTGAGGGACTTCCATTATTTACATAGTGTATGAGTGGAGATTTTTTTGTCCGCATCGCATGGGTAGGTGTCTTATTTTTGCTGGCAGAGCGAATGATCAGAGGGCCCAAGTTATGGTTAGTTGCAGTTGACTGGTTGCAGGGTGTTTTGTTTGTGTGTGAGGTTAAGTTAGCCCTATTGATTCATAGTTGTTAGGGCAGGGGAGGGGGTCATTGTCTTGTTGGCCTTTGTATGTGATAAAGAGGAGCCACACAAGGGGGAAGGCCTCCTTCTTTGTTTGATCCCATGATAGATTCAGTCTGCTGATTAGTTTTTCTAGTAGCGGCTGTTTCCCATGCAGTTTGGTACCAGTGGTCCATGTTCACTGCCAAAAGGTCTCTCCAGTGTCTGGTAAATATTGACCCGTGCATTTCCCCCTGCTCAGGGGTGCCAACTTGAATAAAATATTGGGAGGGCGGACAGGTAAGCTCCACCCCACATAATCTATCACAAAACTAGGTACACATACAGTATTTCAATGGCAATGCCCATCAACCAGGGGGCGGAGGCTCAAATATTTTATTGGGGGTGGCTGAAAGTACCTTGGCCCCTAGCAATTGGCTCCTGTGCCTCCCTTTTACCCTTTCTGGGGGAAATACCCACAAAGTTTTTTTTAAAAAAAACAGTAGCAGCAGCGGCAGGAACACCTTGTTGCCAAGAACCCTGATATTTCCTTGACCTGTTCGAAACATTAAGCCCTTCCCTGGAAACATGCACAATCGCCATTGTTTGCCTGGCTTGAGAGTAAATCCTAAGGATTAGTGGGATTTACTTCTGAGTAAGCATGCATAGTGTTGGGCTACTGGTTTCGCCTCGGACTAAAAGATCAAGCAACCTGTCTGGCAGCGGTGGGGCTTAGGGTTGCCTGTCACTACCAGATGGCTGCCTACCCTTGATTGGTGTGTTTAGTTAGCAGATTCTTCCAAGCTGAATCACTTTCCAGGCTTCTTGTCAATTCTGGACAATGCAGGAGAGGCAGACGTTTGCCTCAAAACATTTGCGGTGCCTCAGGCAGGAAATCTGTATTGTCAAAATATGTGGCTAAACTAAATTACAACTGGCTGCCCTTTACAGATATTCCGTAATGTGCTGCCTGAGGAAGGCTGCCTCAACCTGACTGATTGGTATCTTGTTGAATCTGTCTTGTCTGGTTGTAAGGAGACAGTTGCCTGCCGTTCGTTAGCTGCAAGACAACGCGTTTGGGTTGTCTGGCTAGGGAGGGAGCAAGATGCAAATATTCAAATAACTCCAGGTATATAGGGACATAGGAAGCTGCATTTTGAGTCAGACTATGGACCGTCTACCTCTGTATCACCTACACTGGCCGGCAGCAGTTCTCCAGAGTTTCAGATGAGGAACAAATAATAAGCCCCCTCTCGAATGAAAACCCAAGATGGTTCCTGAAATTCATTCTGACTAGGCAGATAAAATATAACAGATAGAATTTTGCAGGGTGTGTTGTTGGCATGTGAAAATGGTCAAGCTCCAAGGAAGCCCAGGCAGCCACCTCTAGATGGTGGAGGCGCCAGGCGTCATCCTGGCGCCCGGGCATCTTCACTTGGTTGCAAGTGGCTGTTAAAGGTAAAGGGACGCCTGACCATTAGGTCCAGTTGTGGGCGACTCTGGGGTTGCGGCACTCATCTTGCTTTATTGGCTGAGGGAGCCGGCGTACAGCTTCCGGGTCATGTGGCCAGCATGACTAAGCCACTTCTAGCGAACCAGAGCAGCACACGGAAATGCCGTTTACCTTCCTGCTGGAGTGGTACCTATTTATCTACTTGCACTTTGATGTGCTTTCGAACTGCTAGGTTGGCAGGAGCAGGGACCGAGCACTCACCCCGTCACGGGGATTCGAACTGCTGACCTTCTGATAGGCAAGTCCTAGGCTCTGTGGTTTAACCCACAGCGCCACCCATGTCCCAAGTGGCTGTTAGCCAGGTGCAAAATACGCCTGGCAAATTTTGAACACTGTTCCTGGAGTGTTGGCTGCTGCCATTCCCAGATGCTGAATAGAGTTTGCAGGAAAGTGGGCAAAGACTTCAGAAGGATTCACAAAAGTGAGGAGGGAGCGGGTAGGTTGGAACTTCATCGCTTTTGGCTTGTTAATAAGCCAAACTACTCCCTGGTTTTTGGCAAGAAGCAACTTGGTTTATTTCTGAGTCAGTGTTGATACAAGCCATAGGTGACTTGCCCATCACTCCCACCAATATACTGTGCTGCAAGGCATTTCTGAGGAGGCTGGCCAGAGGTCCCCTATTTTATGTGGCCAACTTGCAAGCACAAGCAGTGGAGGTTTATGGCCTAGGTCCTAGGAGCATGAGAGCCTGTGGGGCCAGTTTTGGATGATCAGGTGCAGAGCTGTATGTATACTTTAGCACACATTGAAGAGGCACTGTGTTTCACTGGCTGGTTTTGTAAAAACCAAAACCAACAAACCATACCCTTTTGGATTGGCTCTTTTCGGACTGCTTTAGATGGCATGCCACATCTGTTCCATACTTGCTTCTTACTGCAAAGCATCACAGTTTCCTTAACTACAGCGGAGCACCTTATTCCAGTGGGTTCCCTCCTTTGAAGCGACCCTGTTAATAAAAGATAACAAAAAATCCTTGCGGCAGCTACTTGGTTGATGCAACCTTATTTTCAGAGTTGGTGGTGAGGTGACACCTCTTCTCCCACTCCGGGTGTTTCCTTAAGAAAGGCCTTCTGCTCCCCCACCCACACTTCCCTTCTGTTGATCATTAGCTGTTGTTTATTGTCTGTCAGCCCATGTGACAGCACTTGTATCTCAGCCAGTTTGCATTAATTTCGAGAACAGCGTTGCATGAGATACTGCCTCAAAAGCTCCTAAGGCAACCAGCAGGAGTTACAACGCTGGGAGTACACGTCTGTCATCGAATTCTTCAGAATTCACACGTAGTCATGTCTTCCTGTTGTTTGGCTTGGGTTTGGTTTCTACCTGTGGATAGCTCAGCCTGTAGAGCATGAATCTCCTAATCTCAGGGTCATGTATTTGAGCCCTACATTGGAGATGAGTTTCCATGCCTTTCTGGGGCTTGGACTTGATGACCCTCGAGGTCCCTTCCAACCTTGTTTCAATGATTATCTACCTCCGCTTGCCAATCTGCAAAGCAGAAATACAGTGGCAGCTTCCTTAAGTTGGTGGTTGAGGATACATAAGATAATGCAAGTTCCCATTGGTTTGTGAAGATCAGCACGTGGTCACTGCCAACCTGAGCTTCTTCTCAGGAATGCTATGCAACTGAAATACAGTTTTGGGTTCCTTAGAGCAGTGTTTCCCAACCTTGGGCCTCCAGCTGTTTTTGGACTACAACTCCCATCATCCCTAGCTAGCAAGACCAGTGGTCAGGGATGATGGGAATTGTAATTCAAAAACAGCTGGAGGCCCAAGGTTGGGAAACACTGCCTTAGAGGAAAAGAGATCAGGCAAGCTGTAGCAAGAGTGGCTTTGATACAGAACTGTTGTGTCCAGAAGAAGCAGATGATGAGCTAGGTTTGCAGACTGCACTTCCTTGCTTATAGTGATCCCAGGGTGGTTCCCAAAATACCACAAAATAAATAGCAGTTACAAAAATATACAAGCCCTGGGTTTGGGTTTGGTTATGAGGTCCATGCTTTTGTTGCATTGGTGTGCTGTTTAGGGGCAAGTCAGGACAGTCCCTTCTGCTGCTTCAAGAGAGCTTCTGTTTTCTGAATTGGCTTCTTTCAGGATTGTGTTGAGTTCTACCTAAACAGAAGAGGTGCTCTGTTTCTCCCCGATCTTGACTTCTGCTGTGATACTCATCCAGCTCTGTCCATAGGTATTGCAAGTTCAGAAATGCTTGCAAATCCTTTTGATTTGTGTTTCTCTGTCTGAAAGTCCATTGGGCTTTGCTGCAGACAGTACCAGCAAGGTTGCTTCCAGACAACCTTCTTATCAAGCATCCTGATTTATGGGTGGTGGTGGTGGTGGTGGTCCAACTATTTCTTGAGCATTCATTCAGATTTTTTGTTCACAGGGAGTTTAGACCATGCTGAATCAAGCAAATGTTACTTTCGCTGCATTTTTCTCTCACTTGGCTTTCCCACAAAAAGCCCAGTGTTTTGAGGAAGTGAGTTTATTGCGCAAGGCTTCCCAACAAACAATAAATGCACAGCCTGAGTTTGCTAGTATGTGTTTGAATGCCACCCAAAAATATCAACAGTTGGGAAGCGCCCAGAGGAAACTATGGGTGAAAGCTGAAGGTATCAAATAAAGCAAGCCCCCTCTGAGATCAGTGTTCCCAATTGGTTGGGCAGCTCTCATATCCTGTTGTAGGTCCTAGCCACTGAGGGTTAAGTCTTTTGGCGGGTCTTTTATACTTCTCTTAGGGGCAAAATCCAAAACTTTTGATCAGGTAGCCTACAATCCTTTTTTTCAAAACATGATTTAGAACTTTTTGCGGGGGGGGGGGGGCAGTTGCGTAAATAATGGGTTTTTGTTTGGTAATTTCCACATACTACAAGATCATACAGGGCAAGATCATTTACAGTACAGTGGTACCTCAGGTTACAGATGCCTCAGGTTACAGACTCTGCTAACCCCAAAATAGTACCTCGGGTTAAGAACTTTACTTCAGGATGAGAACAGAAATTGCACAGTGGTGGCGCGGCAGCAGCAGGAGGCCCCATTAGCTAAAGTGGTACCTCAGGTAAAGAACAGTTTCAGGTTAAGAACGGGCCTCTGGAACAAATTAAGTTCTTAACCTGAGGTACCACTGTACTGGAAGACAAAGGCCAGGTCCAAAAAATATATATCATGAAACTAGTTACATGAGCCCAAGGGTGCGGGTCTCAAACAGTAACCTCTATTTCTCATGTTACATGTTAAATTGGTTTTGAAACTTGAGTGCATGATGTACAGTATGTATTTTACAGAAAAACATTGGTTTGACAAGAGGGTCATGGACTCAGTTTTAAGAGATTGTGTGTAAGCTATTACAGACCCTCATTGAAATTCAAATTTTGCTTTAAACCACATTACTGTACCATACCTTCCAACGTTTTTCTGAGGGACGTCCCATTCCATAATGATCATTTTACTATTTATACCACCACACATCTGACTGGGTTACCCCAACCACTCTGGGCAGCTTCCAACATATATAATAACATAATAAAACATTAAATATTTTTTTAAAAAAACTTCCCTATACAGGATTGCCTTCAGATGGCTCGGGGGTTGGATAATCTCATACCCTCCAACATTTCTCCGATGAAAATAGGGGCATCCTAAGGAAAAGTGGGACATTCCGGGATCAAATCAGAAACCGGGATGGCTTCTCTAAATCACGACGTCCCTGGAAAATAGGGACACTTGGAGGGTCTGCTGTACAACACAGTAAAGGATAAAACCATAAATAGAAGCAATAGATGCAATGACGAGAAGGCAAGCAGAGCAGACTGGATGCTATGCTATGCTTACACAAAGCAGGTTGGATGAGGACCATAGATGAAGCCATTGTTGTTGTTTAGTCATTTAGTCGTGTCCGACTCTTCGTGACCCCATGGACCAGAGCACGCCAGGCACTTCTGTCTTCCACTGCCTCCTGCAGTTTGATCAAACTCATGCTGGTAGCTTCGAGAACACTATCCAACCATCTCATCCTCTGTCATCCCCTTCTCCTTCTGCCCTCCATCTTTCCCAACATCAGGGTTTTTTCCAGGGAGTCTTCTCTTCTCATGAGGTGGCCAAAGTATTGGAGTCTTAGATGAAGCCATGGCCTTGTGAAAAAGGGAGGAGCCCTATGCTTAGAATTTTGAATGTGGGCACCCAGCAACAGGAAACCCCTCCTCCCCAGTACACCTGAGAAACTGCAGCTCCAGGCCCAGTTGTAGGGACTAATTACAGCATTTAGCTAATTGCTAGTTTCTCTTGCATGATTCAGGACGTCTGTGGTTTCGTCTAGGCTCCTTCATCCCATCCAGCCACTATTCCTCCATGTTAATTTGCTTGGCTGGCGGTGCCGGCTGCTTATTATACCTCAGCCATAAATAATGGAAGTGTGGTTGGTAGCCTAGGGTGAATGATGCTTGTACGTGGCTGGGCATGGTTTGGGCACTTCTTGGGGTCTTGCCCGCTGATCCTACCCCCTGGAGAAAGCTGCTATTTGAAAAATAAAATCTGTGAACTTGGCATTGGCCAAAGCCATTCTGACTTCGAATCGTAGAATTGTAGCATTGGAAGGGACCATGAGGGTCTTCTAGTCCCAACTCCTTGCAACGCAGGACTCTTTTGCACAACACAGGGCTCAAACCCACAGCCCTGAGATTAAGAGTCTCATGCTCTACTGACTCGCACCATGGCAGTGCCAGTAATGTTGTCTTCCTGCCTTTGCCAGAGAGTGAAGGGAGCTATGAGTTTTGTTTAGCGATAGGAGCAACCAACCTTTAGAACTGGCCGAGCAGTCTTGGATTTCTTTGACCTATAAGTAATAAGTAAGCAAATGAATGCTGGGACGCGGGTGGTTCTGTGGGTTAAACCACAGAGCCTAGGACTTGCCGATCAGAAGGTCGGCGGTTCGAATCCCCACGACGGGGTGAGCTCTCGTTGTTGGTCAGGGGTCCCTTTACCTTTATATTAGGGGTCCCTTTACCTTTATATTAGGTCCCTAATGGTCAGGGGTCCCTTTACCTTTATATTTAGGGACGCGGGTGGCGCTGTGGGTTAAACCACAGAGCCTAGGACTTGCCGATCAGAAGGTTGGTGGTTTGAATCCCCTCAACGGGGTGAGTTCCCGTTGCTCGGTCCCAGCTCCTGCCAACCTAGCAGTTCGAAAGCACATCAAAGTGCAAGTAGATAAATAGGTACTGCTCCGGCGGGAAGGTAAACGGCGTTTCCGTGCGCTGCTCTGGTTTGCCAGAAGTGGCTTAGTCATGCTAGCCACATGACCTGGAAGCTGTACGCCGGCTCCCTCGGCCAATAAAGCGAGATGAGTGCCGCAACCCCAGAGTCGGTCACGACTGGACCTAATGGTCAGGGGTCCCTTTACCCCTTTACCGTTAAGCAAATGAAAGCTTTCCATAAAGCTATAACATCATAGACTGGGAGCTGCCTGTTATTTCTTTATTTATAAATGATGTGAATTTAAGCAAGCAGGTCTTTGCAAACAGAATGTTGCAGAGTGTATAATTGGGGTGCGTGCTTGTGGTCACTTCAGACAACCTGTTTACTGAACATCCAGATTTATTTGGACAAAGTTTGCAGGTAGGTTATATGTTTATTGAACATTCATGCAGATTAAATGAGGTTAAGTGAAGCAATGGTTACCCCACGTTTTCCAGTACATTTCGTAACCCCCTTTCTTATTGCAAAAAGTCTCATTTTTTGCAGATAGGGGAGAAGCAGGTTTATTACATAAGAGCCCAAATCCACCATAATTGTGCAATGCCCACTTTCTGGTATGAATTAAAACCCACCCACAATACAGTTACAGCCTGGAAGTGCCTGGTGTTTCCTGTTTTAGCCTGTGGTGAAGAGAGTTGAAAAAACACACACAACCCCATCAAAATTGGGTTGCGTGCGCAAATTTGGCTCTTAATTCACAAACAGTTTTGTATAGATTTTAAAATTTTAAAAGTGCAACCAGTCTGCATGGAAGTCAGCAAGCGATTGAGTTAATTGGGTTTGGCCTGGGAGGACGTCTGACGGTGGCTCTATCTCAGGGTTGGAATTTCACAGCGGGTTACTTTACAGGGCTTCTGAAAGCTGCCCTCCTTCTCGCAATGGGGTGCAATAGTACACTATATCAGAGGGTTATTGTAGGCTACTCTCAGCCCAACCTGAAATGTGGTGGTTGTAGTGAAGGCCCAGAATCCCTTGTGCTCCATTTTGCCTTGGCAAAAAAGGTCACATCCAGCGGCACGGCATCAGTTGCTGACACCCTGGGGGGGGGTCACCAGCCCTCGCCACCGGAACGACCCCACCCCCTAGTGGGGCTGTGCTGAGCCATCTGCCTGCCTGCACAGAGGGGAGCCCGGCTGGCCAACACGACCCTTGATAGGCAGAGAGGAACATCAGGCCACTCTGCGGTGAGGTCACCTGGTTTGTGCCCGCTCAAAAATTGTGTGCGGCACCCCCGGCACCCCCCCATGCCATGTCCCCGGTCACGTCTCCCCTTGAATACACAAAAGTACAAGGTAGGTTCAGGGATGCAGGTGGCGCTGTTGGTTAAACCACAGAGCCTAGAACTTGCCGATGTTGTAAATAAAAAATTGCCCTTTTCCCCAAAAGCAAAAAATTAGATTACCACTCAGATGAAAATGGACTTGGCACAAAGACATCAGGTTTAGAAAAGAATTATTATTAAATAATACAAAGATATTATCAAAACCGCACAGATTACTACTGGACTGAAAAAATGTGAAAACAATGAAAAAAGGCTTAAAATTCAACATGTGCTATCTGATAAAAGAACTTGATGAAAATGACTTACAACATGTGATGGACATGTCCCCAAAGTAAAACACACACACACACACACACACACACACAATGACCTATGAGGAACCAAAAATAAATAAATGCTAAGACACACAATTTTTATGAAACCTGACAAATGCAATGACTTTTCTGAGAATCTTGGGTACAGAATATTTAAATTACTGTTTGTATCCCCCCACTTTGTGTGTGTGTGTGTGTGTGTGTGTTGTGGGAGAAAAGAAGGGACAAACACTTTGTTAGAGGTTCCCATATCCTGTTAAAAGGGAAAATTATTTGATGTAAGAAGTCTGTCAGGAAATGCTGTTCCTAAAATGCACACAAACAAAACCTGTTATAGAATTTATGTCCCTTCGTGGTTGCCATCTGTTGTAAATAAAAATTGCCCTTTTCCCTTATGGGGTATCCAAGAGCCCATATAGAGTCCTTACATAGGTTCCCTATTGGTAGGAGAAAATAACAGGCCAACCAGAGAATATTGAGAAGCAAAGCAGCTAGTAAGCTTGATCTTTATTGATCTGTTGCAACAGGGTGCTCCCCTCACACGCAGGAAAGGAGGACCCAGAAAAAATAGTGTGCAAAGCCTTATAGAGACTTTTGAAATTCCACCCTGTAGATCAAGATCACCCTCAGAAACATCATACATACATCACAGAAGAAGGCGGTCTAAACAGAAATTTAAATGTTGTTTTTCTCTTGTCCTTGTTTATCTCCTGTCTGGCAGGTTACTTGATTGGATTGCCTGAGGAGCCTGGCCAGTCCTTTGTAGTGATAAATACTTATTCAAACACCCTTAAGACAGGATTTGTGAAGCAAAAGACAATGGGGAGGCTTTTCCACTTTGACCATGCAGAGAAAACATTTGCTCAGTTTAGGAATAAAAATGGTTCCAGGTTGGCCTTCCTGTGCTGATCTATGTATGTGCTTGGTTGGTACACTTATGAACATTACCAAATATCTAAGACCATCAGAAGGTTGGTGGTTCAAATCCCCGCGACGGGGTGAGCTCCCGTTGTTCGGTCCCTGCTTCTGCCAACCTAGCAGTTCGAAAGCACATCAAAGTGCAAGTAGATAAATAGGTACCGCTCCGGCGGGAAGGTAAACGGCGTTTCCGTGTGCTGCTCTGGTTCGCCAGAAGCGCTTAGTCATGCTGGCCACATGACCCGGAAGCTGTATGCCGGCTCCCTCGGCCAATAAAGCAAAATGAGCACCGCAATCCCAGAGTCGGTCACAACTGGACCTAATGGTCAGGGGTCCCTTTACCTTTAACAGGGTAGGTTCTGTCTGGCGCTACTCTAGCCCATCTCCCGAAAGGTGCCAAACCATCTCCCTGACTGATGTGACTGACTTGTGAAGAGCTGCTGCCTTGCCACTCTGACAGCTCCTGCAAGGTGCTTTCCCTCCCTGATCCACTCTTCCCATTGTGTTTACTCTGGTGGGATATAAATGACCTGCTACACATGCTATTAGATTGTAATTTTTATCTCGCTTGGACTACTGCAATGAGCTCTATGTGGGGCTACCTTTGAAGGTGGCCTGGAAACTAATCCAAAATGCGGCAGCTAGACTGGTGACTGGGAGCAGCCGCCAAGACCATATAACACCAGTCTTGAAAGACGTACACTGGCTCCCAGTACATTTCCGAGCACAATTCAAAGTGTTGGTGCTGACCTTTAAAGCCCTAAACGGCCTCTGTCCAGTATACCTGAAGGAGCGTCTCCACCTCCATCGTTCTGCCCACACACTGAGGTCCAGTGCCAACGGCCTTCTGGTGGTTCCCTCTCTGCGAGAAGCCAAGTTACAGAGAACCAGGCAGAGGGCCTTCTCAGTAGTGGCACCCGCCCTGTGGAATGCCCTTCCACCAGATGTCAAAGAGAAAAACAACTACCAGACTTTTAGAAGACATCTGAAGGCAGCCCTGTTTAGGGAAGCTTTTAATGTTTAATAGGTTATTGTATTTTAGTTTTCTGTTGGAAGCCGCCCAGAGTGGCTGGGGAAACCCAGCCAGATGAGCGGGGTATAAATAATAAATTATTATTATTTTTACCAAAAAGTTTGAGCCCGTGCCTTTGCATCCAAATCGAAAGGTTCTGCTCACCTCTTGTTTTAGCAGGGGGCTGAAATTTAGACCCTTCTTTTCTTTGTTAGCTTTTGACAGAGGCAGAAAAGGATTGCCGTTCTTAAAAAAAAATCAAGTGCATACAAATATATATGCAAATTGGGACTTGCATTCTTTCTCCCACAGCTCAAACCTGGCTTCACCCCTGTTTTTGGACACAGATTTGCTGGCCAGCCTTTCTCTCTATTATTCAGGCAGACTGTTTGCATTTAAAAAGAATTATTTTAAGCACCGCCTGTTAGGGATGGGCAAGGATCTGTCGGTTTGGGCTTCTCTTGGTTTTTTCTCCCCTTCTCCACCCCCACCCCCCCAGTCTTCATTCAGTCCACCACATTTCTGCATCAGTCTGCGTTTTTATTTTGAAAAGTGAGCGCAAAAATGTGTGAATTGATTAATACTGCTGATTAATACTGCTTGATTAATAATGCTAAGAATGTGGAATCTTAGAAATTTGTGATTTGGTGGACGCTCCTTAAACGTGCTGATGGTTATCATGCCAATTAACAATGTTCAATTACCGTATTTCTCGTTCTATAAGATGCATCAGACCACAAGACGCACCTAGTTTTTGGAGGAGAAAAAAAAGAAAAAAAATATTCTGAATCACAGAAGCCAGAACAGCAAGAGCGATCGCTGTGCAGTGAAAGCAGCAATCCCTCTTGCTGTTCTGGCTTCTGGGATAGCTGCGCAGCCTGCATTCGTTCCATAAGGCACACACACATTTCCCCTTACTTTTTAGGAGGGAAAAAGTGAGTCTTATAGAGCAAAAAATATGGTAAATGGGAAAGACAGTCCTGTGGCTGCTTTAGCAGGAGTGGTGAGCAGTAGTATGTGGATTGCCTTTCTGCACGTTGTCCTGCTAACACAGTGTGTTGGGGGGTCAGGGAAACCTTGGACCCAGGTGTCAAACACTGACCCCCCACGCCTCACTTATTTGGCCCTTGGGACTCTTACCAGGCCACACCCTCTTTCCCTTAGCGACACCCCCTTACTGGCCTTGGGCTGCAACCTCCTGGAGTGCTTTTGCCTGGTTGGAATGTTTACTTGACCTCTGAACCTGGCTTCTTGCTTGTCTGGACGGAGAATACAGAGGGATGTGCGACTGCGTCTAGAAACTAGCCTGCTGTACCAGGGTAGAAAATTGTATTCATTGCTCCACCCACTTTTGGCCCTGACCCCACCCACTGCTGGCATGTGGGCACGGCTGCCCAGAAGCAAATGCAGCCCTGAGGATGAAAAATCTTCCTTAAAAGGTTGCTATCTAAGGGGTGGGGAGGCATGTCGGACTCTTATCACTAGACAAACACTGCCAAGCAGATAGTCTGGCAGGGGAAGGAGCTGATTCCAAGTGCAGGGATGGCCCCCACCTTAGCTAGAGTGAGGCAACTGCCTCAGACAGACAATGCTATAATAAGGCACCCCCCTCCCACTGCCTGCTATTTCTCCAGAGTTCATCAGCTCTTCCCTTCTGCTGGAGGACAGCAACACATGCCAGCTCAGCACCATTAACATGTGGACCCCAAAATTTTGGATCCCCCCAAAAGCTTAGTGCTGGTTTTCTGCCGCAAATCCCGCATTTCGTGCCGCGCCTCCCCGCAAACCAAGTAATTGACACAGCAAATCAGGGTCACAAGTAAATAGCTAAAAACCCAACGTTATCCGTTTGACTCCATACTGGTGCCAAAGATGTGTACTGGTTTTGTGCCACAAACCCCACTTTCTGTGCCATCCCCAAAACTCTGTAATTGACACTCAAATCAGGGGCCACAGTTACATCCCAAACAGTGTTCGAAACTCCCATTGTTCTAGGTGTGTTTTGCGACAGGGAATTTCATTAGCAGAAGCCATTTCTGAGCTCTGGGCGCAGTACCGTGCCTAAGATTTCAGATTAAAACTGCAGAGTGGAAGGAAAGGAGGACCTTTTTCAGCCTCCCCACTTCCAGCTACTCTCTGAAGACTGGAGAAGAGACCCTCTTAAAGATATTAGGGGGGGTGGGCAGAGGAGGGACTAGACCATGTGAAAAATGAACCTACTATTTTAGCTGCTGTTCATTCAATTTTAACTTTATATTAAAAAGCGCGCCTAGATGTTCCGCTGTTGCGTCCATAACCTCAGTTTCAGGTGCCATTTAGCTCCTAGCTTTCATATCTCCATATCTAACACTGACCCCAAAGCCCAGGCTTGTCCGATTGACTGCGCACTGGTGTCAAAGTTGTGTGCTGGTTTGGTGCTCTATCCTTAACACACCTGTTGCCTCCAGGTGTGATGGAGGATGCTACTCAGTTGCTTAGGCTGAACGGCAGTGCAGCTTGACCCAGACTGCACCAGAATCTCTACCACTTTATAGATGGGCAGCAAAGGTTAAGAGAAATGACTTGCTGAAGGCTATGCACCGAATCAGTGGTTGAGGAGGCAGGAGTTTGAAGATTGCCTCCCACCTTTGGCCCGAACACCTTGTTTACTGTGCATTCTTAATGGAGGCTTGAGCATTGGGGCTGCTCCTAGGCTGCAGAGAACTGAGAAGCAGTCGTTGGGTGTTTGAGGAGAGCAAACACGATCACTTCTTTCACTTCTTTCTTTTATTCCCTGCAGGTATGCCATGGCACTGTCCAACAATCACATCTGTCCAGTCCATAATTGGTAAGAGTTCTTCCTCCCTTTGCACCATGGCTTTTGTTGGTGGCTCTGCCTGTCTCTGTGGGTTTTCCTGGGCTGCTTCTAATATCCTTGCTCATTTGCTTGCATTCTGCTTCTAGCCAGGAGGGGAAAGACCTTGACCTGGTATTTCAAGCGCAAGATGCTACGGTTTACTTAGACTCTGTGCTTGCATAGTCTTTTCATTTTTCCCCCTCAACCCAAAGTCGGCCGCCTAGATGATGTAAGTAGCTAAAGAACTCTAACTATGAAAGCCTGAAGATGTGAAAGTTTGCAGTTTTGCCAACAATTGCATGGTGCACGTAGTCCGCTATTTAAAGCACAGAGACTACCCACCCACTGCATTACAGGGCTTAAAAATAAAAAACCACCACTTGGTGGTCTTCATGCTTGTGGAGAAAAAAGGAGGCGTGCTAGACAGTTTCACCTTAAGTGGCGGCAAACCTCCAACCTGCAGGTATCGTAATTCAGATTGTTTTGCCCAAGCCCTGCCCACTTTCCCTACACTTGATGCCTTTGGTCTCCAGCTGTTTCAGACTACAATTCCCATCATGCCTGACCGCTGGTCTTGCTAGCTAGGGATGATGGGAGTTGTAGTCCAAAAACAGCTGGAGACCAAAGGTTGGGAAACACTGCCATATACAGTGATGCCTGGTGTGGTTTGCAGGGATCAGCCATCCAGCCGTAGTGGCTTGATTTCAAACTGTGCCAGCGAAGGGAGTGCAATGTGCAGGTGGTGCTGATTAGCAGAATGCTGGCGCTTGCGAATACGTGTGACTTTGCCCATGTGGTTTGAGTTGAAACTGCAAGGGCGAAGGAAAATGACATCGTCCTGATGTCAAGAGGATTGACAGGTAGGTGGGCCCAGTCCTCCTGCCAAAATGGATTGAGAGACATAAGCACCCACCCTCCTGGCTAGAAAAGGGACCTCATTAATCCTTAAAGGCTCCAAATCCTAAAGGAAGGAGGGGCTGGAGTCTTAGTCTTTATGAACCTGGATAGCTCAGCTGGTTGGAGTGTGGTGCTGATCAATGCCAAGGTTGCAGGTTCTATCCCTGTATGGGACAACTGCTTATTCCTGCAATCACAGGGGGTTGGACTTAGATTATATTCAGGGTCCCGTCCAACTCTGTGATTCTCTTTGTGGGAACTTTTAACTTCTCCACAGGATACGTCAGCGTCATGAGGAAGCAATAGGCTTTCATGGTGAATAGATCAAGTAGTTAGTAAATAGAGACGCAACATAGACTGGCTACAAAGCATAGCATGAAAACAATATTTTGACTCCCTCCTCTTCACTGCTTACAAACCTCCCTCCACATTAAAGTATTTATTGTACATAAGGATATGTACAATTTTAATGCCCACAGTGCAGCTCCATTTATTATATGAAAGGAATGCCCTTTTTGACTAAAAATGAATATAAAAAATATTGTTACACTTTCTAAGCTCTCTCCCCATTTTAATGTAGCACTTAAAATTTTGTAGCAGGGTCCCAATCAATGGACAATTTTGGGGCAGGGACTAAGGTTATTTTTTAACCCAAAGCTGCGGTCGGGATCAGAGGTTCATGTAGAGGAGTCGTGGATATGCATATATCTCTCTCTCTGTCTCTCTGTGGGCCTTATCTAAAAGATTTCAGCCAGGAGTGTTTCCTAGCCCTGTCTGGAGCCACCAGGAATTGAACCTAGGAACCTCTGCATGCTAGGGGCAATTGCATGCATCCAACATCCTGCAACAGCTCTGGCATCCTGCAACTTTAAAGGTCCTGCCTTGCACTTGGAACAGGAGGTGCACAGAGGATCACCTTTCTTCTTTCTCACTAGGACACCCCACCTTCCAAAGACCTACCAACCAGTTGTTGTTGTTTAG
This sequence comes from Podarcis erhardii, assembly GCF_964252035.2. Classification (NCBI taxonomy): domain Eukaryota; kingdom Metazoa; phylum Chordata; class Lepidosauria; order Squamata; family Lacertidae; genus Podarcis; species Podarcis erhardii. The sequence continues at coordinate 14,270,584 of NC_138509.1, read as the reverse complement.
TCGTTTAGTTGTGTCCGACTCTTTGTGACCCCATGGACCAGAGCACGCCAGGCACTCTTGTCTTCCACTGCCTCCCGCAGCTTGGTCAAACTCATGTTAGTAGCTTCGAGAACACTGTCCAATCATCTTGTCCTCTGTTGTCCCCTTCTCCTTGTGCCCTCCATCTTTCCCAACATCAGGGTCTTTTCCAGGGAGTCTTCTATTCTCACGAGGTGGCCAAAGTATTGGAGCCTCAGCTTCAGGGTCTGTCCTTCCAGTGAGCACTCAGGGCTGATTTCCTTAAGAATGGAGAGGTTTGATCTTCTTGCAGTCCATGGGAGCCAGCTGCAAAATGCATGTGTTTAAAATTAAACAATAGGGTGTCTCCGAGAGCATTCAGACCCCAGGAATTTATTTTCAGCACCAGAACTGAACTGGGCTCACAGTCCTTTGGCACAAAAGTCTACCCCTTGTTTACCTTCCTTCATTTCAGCTTCATTTCTACTGTCTGCCCCCCCCCAACTTAGAGAATCCAGCTGCAGGGGGCCACCTGTGTGGACTTGTGTGTGTTGCATTCCTTCTTGCTCTGTGGCTGTGGAGAGTCTGTTCCTATCAGGGGAAGCAAAGAGTCACAGAAAGCTGCCCAGACAGAGGATTTTAGAGAGTGGAAATGGAGCAGGGCAAGTAAATATTAAGCGAGTGAGCAGAGATCGCATGGAAAGTGGAGGATAGTGAGGAAACAAAAGGAAGTGTACCAGTTGGCCTCAAGTCCTGATGAACCAAAGTGTTGTGGCGTCACATTTCAGCCATTACTCTCTCCAACACCCTTTTCACAAATTGTCGAAACTTTATTCCCCACCCATATCCCACGTGTTGCTCTCTGAACACAGGGGGCTCTTAGGAGCCCAGGTACCTGCCTTCTGCTGACTGAGTCCATTGGGCCATCTAGCCTGATGGGCAGCAGCAGCCCTCCAGGGTTCAGACAGGAGTGTTTCCTTTAAAAAAAAAAAAAATTGAAATTTTAAAAAGAAAAAAAAGAAAAAAGAAAGATTAGACATAACAATATAACATAATACAAAAACACAAACGAAAACACTACATAAAACATTGAATCAACAAAGTAAAACAAAAATAATTAAAAACACTTCCAATATTTCTAATCTTAACTTTCATGCACTTGTTTCATTGACTTCCTCACGCCTCCCTTTTTGTATTCCACTTCAATTAATTATTTCAGCAAGTCCTTTCCATCTTCATCTATTTTCTGTCTTATAATTAATTTTAACATATTCTGTCTAACATTCTGCCAAAGCCATCTAGCTTCATTCCACCTTTTTTCTAAAGCTCCTTAACTTTACAGTATTTCTGTAGATAATCTTTAAATTTTTTCCAACCTTCTTCCACCGACTCTTCTCCCTGGTCTCGGATTCTGCCAGTCATTTCCGCCAGTTCCATATAGTCCATCAACTTCATCTGCCATTCTTCCCGGGTGGGCAAATCTTGTGTCAGGAGTGTTTCCTAAGCCTACCTGGGATTGAAACTGGGACCTTTCGCATGCATATGACAGGCATCCCCAAACTTGGCCCTCCAGATGTTTTGGGACTACAACTCCCATCAACCCTAGCTAACAAGACCAGTGGTCAGGGGTGATGGGAGTTGTAGTACCAAAACATCTGGAGGGCGGAGTTTGGGGGTGCCTGCTCTAAGATGAGGCAGGTGGCAGCTTTGGGGTGCCATCAAGGGTGGGAGAGTGAGAGACTTGTGCTCTTGGAGTCTCACACATGTTCATGATGGAAATGGTGGTGGTGGTGGTGTTTTCACTTAGATGTTCTACTTTGGGCACCAAAATTCCTTGAGCTAGCCTTGTTTATGAATTGACCCCATATCCCTTGCAGGTGGGTGTTGGTAGAACCAGTTTCCAGAATTGTTGGCATCCGTGTGTCTTGAAAGACAATGGAGTGCTCCACCGGGGGTGAAGTCAAACCGCTACATTAGGAGCACCGAAGGGACCTTCCTGGGGTGCAATCCTGGGCAGTGTGCATGGAGGTCCTGGGCTGCCCAAACAAGATCCCACTCTCTGGTCCAAAGGGAAGTAGAGCAATATGTTTGGCAGCAGCTTGGCTGCAGGAGTTGCCGGAAGGAGGCATACAAGGCTCCATGCAACCATCCTAGGGTCCTCACTCCAGATTTGTGTAGGGTTTACTCCTTAGCCCTGTCTTCTCCTGAAGACGTCCTGCAAAACAGAGAAGGTTTAGGGTCGGAGTTCTTCCTCTTCCAGATGGGCTACTTTCCTAGGTAAATAGGACCGGGTGAACAGCTTTTTCAGCATTCTGCCATTACAAAGCACATAAATTCTATTCAGCATAATACGATGACAATTTGTACCCTCGGCTGAAAATTTGGCATGGGAAATCTTCGTTTCCGCTGGAGAACAGTCAGTTTCTCTGGAGACTTCTCATTTTTTTGCTGCTGTGTTATTTTAAGTCGTCAAATAGCTCCAGTGGGAAAAGCCAGGAAAGTGATCTCTGCTCCATTTTTGTCATGCTAGTTATTTCATAGAATCGAGGAATTGGAAGGAATCCTTGGGGGTCAGCTAGTCCAACCCCCTACTTTGCAGGCTGTGTCCCTGCTCCAACTATTGGAGCATTCGTCTAGCCTTATTAATTATTATCATTTGAACAAATGTGCCCCTAGACACCAAAAGGGTGGCTCAGCTCATTTGGTTAGAGCATGGTGCTGATAATGCCCAGGTTGCGGGTTCGATACCTGTAGGGGGCAACTGCATATTTCTGCATTGCAGGGGGTTGGACTAAATGATCCTCAGGGTCCCTTCCAACCCTACAATTCTATGATTTCTAAAAGTTTATGTTCAATGCTCTTCCCACTTTTCCCTCTTGCCTCACCCACCATTGGCATGTGGGATACCAGAAAATTGCCCAGAAGGAAGTATGGCTCTCAGGCTAAAAACTGGCCCCCAATTCCACCTTAATTAGTTATAGGCATGGTGGGGGAGCCTAATTCTCACCACAAGGCAGCTTGTGGAGAGATGGACCTTATCCCTTCACCTATCAGTATAATTCCTTCCCATGCAACTAGAAGACACCAATGAATTGTCTGGCAACTGGGCTTGTGCAGGGGTTCGGATCTGGCACTGACTTGTTGGTTGTTGTTTTTTATTTGTACATAAAAGCCTTTAGAATTAGTTTTGATACAGCCAATATTTTTATTATAAAGGCTTCTGTTAGCTCCCTTTGAGTTGAATTTGGAGCACAATTCTGCCCCATTTTTCACAAACCTCGGCACAACTGCCCTTGCATTTTTTTCAGAAGTAGTCAAGGATGAAAATCATTCCGGAGAAGTTAACAGGGTGTGCTGGGAGATGAGTCGGAGAGATAGCAGAATGTGTTTCTTGGAAGCTCTTCGTGGCCAAGCATTTCAGCCAAGAAAAAGACTTATATTTAGTTTGATTCCGCATTTCCAGCTGGGAAATAGCTGATATAAAATATGGATGCACATACTTGCCCTGGAAAAGAATCCACCAAGATTTCTTAGTTGCTTCTGTCGCATAAACAGGGGGGGGGGGCGGATTATAATATTGAGCTGGGCCAAGAATGCTGTGGTTTGGGGAAGGTCAAGGAGGGAGAGAGGAGGAAGGAGGTTGCCACTGTTTGTGTTCCTGCTTTTAAATAAGTTCAGGGTGTAAACAAAAGAGAGCTTAGGAAGGAGATGGAGAGACACCAAATGTCCTCTGTCTGGTTTTGTGGGGATGGGGTGAGGCTTAGGAGAGAATTTGCCATTTTAACCTGCACATTTCTGAGCCGGTTCAAATGAAAATATTCCTGGCAGTGCCTGTCTCTTGCTAGACTAGAACCTGAGAGAAAGGTAAAGGGACCCCTGACCATTAGGTCCAGTCGTGGCTGACTTTGGGGTTGCGGCGCTCATCTCGCTTTATTGGCCGAGGAAGCCAGAGTACAGCTTCCGGGTGATGTGGCCAGCATGACTAAGCCGCTTCTGGCGAACCAGAGCAGCGCACGGAAACGCCGTTTACCTTCCCGCCGGAGCGGTACCTATTTATCTACTTGCACTTTGACGTGCTTTCGAACTGCTAGGTTGGCAGGAGCAGGGACCGAGCAACGGGAGCTCACCCCGTGGCGGGGATTCGAACCGCCAACCTTCTGATCGGCAAGCCCTAGGCTCTGTGGTTTAACACACAGCGCCACCCGCGTCCCTGACCTGAGAGAAAGCAGGGTTCAAATTTCCATGTGGCCATGAAGCTCACTGGGTGAGCCTGAGCCTGTCTCTGCCTCTCAGTCTAACCTACCTCACAGAGTTATTGTGAGGATAAAAAGAGAAGGGATCAAGCATGGGGGTGTCCACATTCTTGATCTCCCCCTGCCCAATTTTCCAGTAATGCTCTCAAGGCATCTTTGCTTGAGTAGCTCATTTGGTTAGAGGCCGTGGTGCTGATAATGCCAAGGTTGCAGGTTCGATCCCCGTATGGGACAGCTGCATATTCCTGCATTGTAGCGGGTTGGACTAGATGATCCGTAGGGTCCCTTCCAACTCTACAATTCTATGATTGCATATCCGAGTCTTTTGCTGCAAATCATTTGCATGGCAGTCCTTCCAAATGAATGCAATCAGGAAAACCCTTGTACTGCTCTCCTCATTCTTCCTCCGGGAATCCTGTCGTTCAAAATTAGTTCCAACTCCTGAGAAGTTAGGGAATCGGTTGTCTTAAAAACCATTCAGCTGTATCATTTATTTACTGCATATATATCACACCTTTTTTATTGAGACCCAAATTGTTTTGATTATTATGTTTTATTATTCTTTGTGCGCTGTGTTGGAAACCCTATGTAAGCTTCGTTACAAATTTGCTCTGGGCAGTCTTTTCTAACTGGTTCTGGTTCTGTTGGCAAGGCCGTCCTATTGCAATAGTTCCTAAACCAGGTCCCTAACTGGATTCGCTGACGCTTGCTGCAATTCTCTTGGTTCCGTGTTTTATTTGAAAGATGTTCCCTCACCTGGGTAATGAGCAGGTGGTGTAGAAGCCAAATTCTTACCCCATATGGAACAAGTTGTTTTGGCTTTAGCATCTTGCAGGGTGAAAGCAAGTGTAGCTGGAGGCTTGGCTGTGCCAGCATCGTCTTGGGAAGCTCTGTGTGTACATATCATAAATCCTTGCATATTTTACAAAAACTATACCATTCAGTATTCCATTATTGCAACCATCAAAACTTATTCATACTGTTGAATTTATAATCTTCTTTAAACATTTGTTCTTCTTGTTCTCTTATTCTATATGTTAAGTCTGCAAGTTGTGCATATTCTGTCAAGTTGCCATTCTTCTTTAGTTGGGACCTCGCTTGTTTTCCATTTTTGGGCTAACAAAACACAGGCCGCAGGAGTAGCATATATAAATAACCTTTTTTGACACCTGAAAATTTCAGTCAGAATTATCTCCAACAGGAAGGACTGGGGTGTTGTTGTTTTTTTTGGAACGTACTTTTGAACAATTTTTCCCATTCATTATGGATCATTTCCCAATGCTCATTTACCTTTTTACAAGTCCACCACATATGAAAGAATGTTCCTTCCACCTCTTTTCATCTTTAGATGTGACGCAAAGAGAATCTGCTTCTGTGTCTTAATGCATTGAAAATTTATTTCCCTCGACCATTATTCACCCATTCATAAGAAAAGAAATTGCATTCTTATATTACCAAAGGGGACTTTGGTGAAATTCGCATGCATGGAGTGCAGAGTTTTTGTCACGCTTTATGTATCTTTTGATGTGGCCAAGGGATTTTGCAGATGTGTTTTTCTTCCATTTACAAATAATCTCTCCACTGCATTCTGCAGTGAATGCCTGTCCCGAAAACCCCATGATATCCTTGGCTGAGCTTTCTGGAAACTGGAGAGGCTGTGCTCCTGACAGATGTGCATTGTTAATTCTTCTTAAGGGAAGTCCTTTTCTCTTTTAAAATACATCAGTGTGGAAAGATGGATTAGAAAACAGGAAAGACTTAGGTTAAAAGCAAAACCAACAAATGCGCCAGTCTCGGGGGCTTGGTAGCCAGCCTCCCTACCAGTTAAAGCCCAGGGGAAGATGCCATGGAGTAATCTGGAATTGGAGAGCACTGGAAAAATGGGAACTAAACACAAACACGGGACGCAGGTGGCGCTGTGGTCTAAACCACTGAGCCTAGGGCTTGCCGATCAGAAGGCTGGCGGTTCGAATCCCCACGACGGGGTGAGCTCCCATTGCTCAGTCCCTACTCCTGCCAACCGAGCAGTTCGAAAGCACGTCAAAGTGCAAGTAGATAAATAGGTACCACTCCGGTGGGAAGGTAGACGGCATTTCTGTGCGCTCCTCTGGTTTCACCAGAAGCGGCTTAGTCATGCTGGCCACATGACCTGGAAAAACTGTCTGCGGACAAACGCTGGCTCCCTCGGCCAGTAAAGCGAGATGAGCACCGCAACCCCAGAGTCGTTCGCGACTGGACTTAACTCTCAGGGGTCCTTTACCTTTAAACACACACCACCCTCGGCCACTTCTCAACCAGTAAGGTAAGGTCAGTCCCGCAGCCATCAAAATGATAAAGGAAAGCACCCGTTAGTGAATGGGACAAAGAAACAGAGGCCTCTTTCATGGGGGAAAAAGACTTTCAAGAAACTGGAAGACCAGTTTCGGCAAGTCCTGCTTTGTTTCCTCTTCCCCCCTTGAGGTTTCCCCCTTAGGGCAAAGCCACCTTGCAATTTCTGGGAATGGTTGCATCCTCTGGCCAAACCCGTGCATGAGTCATGTCTATTCCAGGGAAAGCTCTCCCCTCCTCTGGGCCATTTGGAGTCTCTTGAACTGGTGGCTCACTTCCGCTTTCTAGAACCAGCTGCAGGAAGGCCTGCCTCTGTTGCCTTTGAAAGGGAGGCTCCCCCCCATAGCTGTCAACTTACAGATTTGAAAATAAGGAACCAGCAGCCTCGAAAATAAGGGATCAGCAGCCAAAATAAGGGATTTTGCTTAGCTTATGAGTTCCATCAGCCCTTCCCTGCCCGAGAGGGAGAGAGACTCTCGCCCACGCCGCCCGCGAGCCCAGCATGAGGTGGATGCGGCGCAGCGGCGGCCGCTGAAGCGCTGCCCTTCTGCATCCCTCCCCCTCCCCTCCTCTTTCTCCTCTCTCAGGCCGCCTCCTCAGCCGCTGTTGCCACTGCCACCTCTGGCTTCCCCTGGCAGCACGGCGGAAGTCTCGCAAGAGAGGGGCTGCCTGCCCGGCCGCCGCCGCCCGTCTCCTCACGACGCGCCCCTGAGGGGGAAAAGGGTAGGCGGAGACGCGGCAGCTTGTGCAAGTGCTCTCTTGAGGCGGAGGACCCCGAGCCGCTGCTTCCCTCCTGAGCTAGGCGAGCATGAAACCTGGGAAATTTAAGGGACATCATCAATTCGGGATAGCAGCGGGACATGGAGCTGGGATAAGGGAGTTTCCCGCCAAATAAGGGACAGTTGACAGCTATGCTCCCCACCCTCATCTGCATCTGATCTGTATTTCCAATAAGACGTCTGAGGAAAGAGGAGCATTTGTTTTGTTTTGTTTTTTAGAGCTTCCAGGAGTGCTAAACCAGTCCACTATGCTTGGGGTTATTTGCCTGACACAGAGCAGTATCTAGGCAAGTTTTAAAAAACACCAAGCTTCCACCAAAATACCCACATGAAGAGGAAAGGCTTTGTGGTACAGGAAAAAATGTCTGTGACAGCACTGGGCAAGCTTCACTTAGGATATCAACCAATGGTGAACCGAACCTCTCTGGGAGGGACACACAGATAAGGGCCTCAGACTAGGTTTATATGTTTGAGAAGTCTTTGGGTCTTCAGAATCCGGCCTTGTCCCTAATATTGTTGCTCTTCTGTTGCATTCAGCGGTTGCAAATTTGGAAAGAGCTGCTCTTCACAGCCATTCTTCATGGGGATAGATATAACGTTTTTAAACAAAAAAATTGGGATTCTCAGAATTCCATGCTTGCCCAGCTGTTGTGTGGCACTGCAGAATATCTGTCCTTGGGAATATATATCTAGTTGGTTAGTATGCTGCTTCCTGGTTCTTCTTTGTATTCTCCGTATTTGGGAAATCTACTGCACCTGTCATTCTTTGTTGCTGGCCCATAGAATTCGATGCTAAGTGATATTTGGGGGAGTTTGGGCCGTTTCTAGACAGGATGGCATCTTTCTGAATTGACCCAAACTTATTCTTCTGTTATTCCTCTTTTTTTTTGGGGGGGGAGATTTTAAAAATTGTTGCCTTGTTTAGAGGTGCAAAGCCTTCATGTAATACGCTCTGCTTTTCTTTGCAGGATTTATAATCAATCTTGTGAGCTGGATAGCCCTATTTCCTGCTGTACGTTGGATCATATCCCTCTTGTCAGGTAAGGGAACGCCATTCCTTGTTCCCTGGGGCAGGTTGGTGGGTGATGTCTGGAATTCAGAAGAGCCTTGCAGGCCAGGGATGTGAAATTTCAGGCCAAATACAGCCCTCCATTCCTATCCAACTGGCCTTCCCAGGCCACAACTTCTCCTCACCAGCCTAGCTCTGCGTCCTCCTCTCATGCTTTTGCCTGGCTGGAGTGTGTCCTTAAATTGTACTATTGCTTGCTTGACCAGATGATTGCTGGGGCTTATAATAATAATTTATTTTTTGTTCCCTGTCCATCCGATGAGGTTGCCCCAGTCACTTGGGGCTTCTTCCAACAGAATATACAAAAGCACAGTAGAACATCACACATTAAAAGCTTCCTGATACAGGACTGCCTTCAGATGTCTTTGATCAATTGTGTAATTGTTTATCTCTTTGACATCTGGTGGGAGGGTGTTCCACAGAGGTGCCACTACCGAGAAGGCCCTCTGCCTGGTTCCCTGTAACCTCACTTCTCGCAGTGAGGGAACTGCCAGAAGGCCCTCGGAGGTGGACCTCAGGGTCCAGGCTGAACAATGAGGGTGGAGACGCTCTTTCGGGTATACAGGCCCAAAGTCATTTAGAGCTTTAAAGGTCAGCACCAACACTTTGAATTGTGGTTGGAAACGTACTGGGAGCCAATATAGGTATTTTTGAACTGGTGTTATATGGTCCTGGCTGCTCAGTTTATAAAAGCCGTAAGCATATTTATAAAAGACGTAAGCACAGACAGTTGGGCCTGGTGAGCACTCAATGTTCCCATCCCCTATAATTATAATCCGTGGGTTGCCATCTGATTTTATTCTGCTCCAAATTTGATTTTAAGCTGTATTTTAATCAATTGTTTAATTTATGCTTTTAATGTATCATACTTTGATGTTAGCTGCCCTGAGCCCAGTCCTGGCTGGGGAGGGTAGGGTATAAATATAATTATTATTCTTATTATCAAATAAGATAACATTAACAACACATTATAATTAATGAATCTTTGAGAAAGGAAAATATAATGTGGCTGTTGCATGCAAAGAATATAATATGCAAGAGTAAAATTAATTACAATTTAAACACTGCTAAATTGTACATTGCCCCTCCTTCCTTATTTAAATCTTCCAACATAATCTTGGCTGTCCTAACTACATGACCGTTTAGTTCTCTTGAGAGTTTTATTTACTAGGTCAGAGTGAAATTCCAGGCCAGAATATAAGATCCAGGAAAATCTGAACAGAAAACTTTGTCTTCATGCCACTGTGAGGACTAAGGCCTCATGTGTTGCAGTATTTGACTGGGGACTGTTCTCCTTATCTGGTCTTATGAGATAACATGCTTTGATACCTTCTCAATGTTCTCCCTACAGCAAGTGTGGTACATTCCCTCCAGAGAGCTGTTTCTTCAGCCTGATCTGCAGCTTGGGCTCATTCATGGGTGAGTCGGTTTGTCCCCAAGCAAATGTTTGGATTTCTTTGTAAGAAAAGAAGTGTTAGAGAACAGAATATGGGGGGGGGGGGAGAGAATGGAAAATTGTGAAGGAGTGGAATGGTCTCCCTCTGGAGGTGGTGGGCTCTCCTTCCTTGGAGGTTTTTAAGCAGAGGTTGGATGGTCATCTGTCATGGATACTTTAGCTGAGATTTTAGGCCCTGAGTACTGTAGCTGTTTTGCTGGTGGTGCTGGCATGCTTTGAAATAGATAGATGATAGATAGATAGATAGATAGATAGATAGAGGATAGTTAGATAAGCCAAAGGCTAGGAATATCTTTTTCTCTTAAATGAAAAAAAAAAAAAAAGATTTTTAGGCATTAGCTGCCTCATATATTTCGTATGACGACTGGACCTAATGGTCAGGGGTCCCTTTACCTTTATATTTAGGGACGCGGGTGGCGCTGTGGGTTAAACCACAGAGCCTAGGACTTGCCGATCAGAAGGTTGGTGGTTTGAATCCCCTCAACGGGGTGAGTTCCCATTGCTCGGTCCCAGCTCCTGCCAACCTAGCAGTTCGAAAGCACGTCAAAGTGCAAGTAGATAAATAGGTACTGCTCTGGCGGGAAGGTAAACGGCGTTTCCGTGCGCTGCTCTGGTTTGCCAGAAGCGGCTTAGTCATGCTGGCCACAGCCAATAAAGCGAGATGAGCGCCGCAACCCCAGAGTCGGTCATGATGGACCTAATGGTCAGGGGTCCCTTTACCTTTATATTTCATATGAGTTGCAAGAACTCATTTGGTGGGGAATCAACACTCTTGCTCTTCTTCTGGCTTACGATGGGGCAGAAATGCCGGTCTTGTGTGCAAGTTAGGTGGAGGCATTTCAGGCAATGCTTGAGGCTGATTCTTGCTTCCTTTTCCTAGTGATGCTGGTTGGCCTGCTGAGATACGCGCACGTTATAGAGCATTACGGCTCTTCCCTTCTCAACACTTTGGGGCTGGCTTTAGGCTGGATCTGTGCAGCTGGCCTCATTATGGTGGGCAACTTCCAGGTAAGACGACTGACTCTACCGTTTGTGTAAAGTGTGATAGGAAATCTGTGGCCTTCCAGGTGTTGTTTGATTGTAACTTTTATCACCCCTGCCCATCGGCCATGCTGGCTGGGAGTGTTGGGGGTTGTAGTCCCAGAACATCTGAAGATAGACAAACTTTCAGTCTCTGATATAAAGCCTTAAGATAGGAGAGGGCAGTTTGAGTTTAAAGAGGAAAATGCATATCTCTTATCTAGGGTGCTCTGCTTTTGAGTATCGCACAACAGTGGCCTTGATTACCTAGTCATCTTATGCTTATATGAGCATTGTAGAGATATTTTATGTTATTTTTAGATAATTTCTCTGTTGTGCTATCACAGAATGAGTGGGGTGAGATGTTAAATTCAAGTGGCATGTCTATAGTTCAGGAGATAGATTGAGGATTAAATCTGTAGATTAAAATTAAAACGTTATCCACGTGATGGGAGAAATACAAATGTAAGCAGCCTGTGAAACTTTTTTACTGGGGTAAAACACTTATATGTTTTGTGGCTTACTAAGGTTTAGAAATTACACACATACACCTTTTAATCCCTTTTATCTGTGGCCTGCTGACCACCCCCTCTTCACCCCCGTTGCAGAGAATGAACCACACGTTTTTAGTAAGATAAACAAAAAAGGCTTACTTACATTTCAATGCAGGCAGCAAATAGAACATAAGTAGGAAAACTTCTCAGGTACAAATTATAAAAAGTTGGCTTGAAAATTGATTGTGTGTGTCTGGAGTGCCTAGACATGTCTGATCATTTTGGAAGCATGGTGGAGAGAGAGTCTCTTCAGAGGCAGGAGAACGTATCAAAGGTTATCTCCTTTGTTACCAAATTCCCTCCCAAAGGAGGCAGGGGAAGTGACCTCACAGAAAGCCCTCTCTAGGAAGTTCAAGAACTCTCTGTGTAGTAGCCCTGTGCTTGTCTAGCAAAACATGCATTTGTGGTTTGGCTGCAAACCCCACATATATGTGGAAAACTTCACTAGTGTTGAGCCTAGGGACAGGAGTGTCATTATTGACACTAGGATCCGTGGAGAAGGAAGCAATCGTAGCATGGTTAACTCTAGTGTCAGACACTGGCAGAGTTCCTCTGCTTTTAATAGTCATGGAAAAGGAGAATTCTTCCACCTGTGGCATCTTCTCTCACTGCCGCATTGTGACCTGGCAATTTTAAGGGGGCAACAAAGGTCAAGGAGCAGTGTGGGAAGCTGAATGCCACATATATTTAAACCCGCCAACCAGTTATTTGACTGCAGGTGTCTTGTAAATTTATTTAGCGGCCTGGCTATATTTGCCACTATATTTTTAGTTCCTTTTCTCATAATTCCTAATATTGCATTTGCCTTTTTCACTGCTCCAAGACGCTGAATGGAACTTTTCATTGGGCTGCCCTCCCCAAACTCCTTCTTTTGTAGGTAGCTGCAGCCCCATTGGCTCTGAACCACATGGCCTGAATCAAACCATTGTGGGGGGGGTGGATCTCCTAACACCCCCCCCCGAAAAATATGTGACGGCATTTGGGATTGAAGTCAGGGGAGGGGAGTTAACCCTTCGCCCCTACACCGTGGCCCCAGTTTCAACACACTCCCCAGTCTCTGATAAGCTGTGGAGGGGGAAATTTGTGGGCTTTAAGAACGCAAACCCAAAGGTTTTCCTGTCTGTAGCTAGTAGCATATTTGGATGTGGGGGGAGAGGGATTTGGAGTTGCTTTGTTAGAAAGCAAAGGGTCTTTGGATCTCCTGAGATAGAGCCCCTGCTTCTGGTTTAGTTTGACACTGTGGCTTACAGGAGGGATGTCCAACAGGTTGATCGCAATCTACTGGTAGATCCCCACGAGGTCGCGGGTCGATCTCTGGCTCCCTTTCCTCAGTGTCATTGAAACCGACTCCTGTCCCGCCCCCTTGCCCTCTATTGTTGTCTGAACAGTGGAAGGGAAGACTGAGCTTTCGCTCTGTGGCTGTTTTCATTCAAAGCCATATTATTGTGAGTGACTTTCCCCCTTTGACCCTTGTCTTTAAACCCCCCCCCCAAAACGGAACTTTCCCCCTAAGAAAGTATATGTATAAAAACGGGGCATTCCTCCTCCGTAAATAAAGCTCAGCAACTCCGACCCGAACCACACAAAAACGGGACTTTTCTCCTCCCTAAAAAAACTCAACAATTTTGACCTGAACCCCCCCAAAACGGGGGTAGATCATTGCCAGATTTTAATTCTGAAAGTAGATCGCTGTCTCTCTGGAGTTGGCCACCCCGGCTTACACCATTGCAGTTCCTCTTCTGGCACAAAATCAGCTGTTCTTGATAGACCCCCGTATCTGCCGCTGCTCACTCCCCCTAGAGTTTAATGCTGCCTATGACTGCAAGGCTGGGATCGAAGGGCGCGTGGCGTCCTTCTCATGCTGCCCTCCCAGAGCTTTGCAAAGTGTCACAGGGCTGGCTCAGAGAGGGCAACGTGAGCCACACGCCCCCCAGAAAAATGTGTCTGGGGCAATCGTCCCGGCAGGGCCCCTCCCCCACACTACGCCCCTGGGATAGAGAATCCCTAGCAGGAATTGACCGGGAGACGAAATGTTAAAAGAGTGTCCCTAGACGGCCCTAGATGTCTGCAGATGATGTCTCTAGAACCAGATGTAGGTGTTTTTAGGCATTTTCTACACTTGCACTCAAGGGACGCGGGTGGCGCTGTGGGTTAAACCACAGAGCTTAGGACTTGCCGATCAGAAGGTCGGCAGTTCGAATCCCCGCGACGGGGTGAGCTCCCGTTGCTCGGTCCCTGCTCCTGCTAACCTAGCAGTTCGAAAGCACGTCAAAGTGCAAGTAGATAAATAGGTACCGCTCCGGCGGGAAGGTAAACGGCGTTTCCATGCGCTGCTCTGGTTCGCCAGAAGCGGCTTAGTCATGCTGGCCACATGACCCGGAAGCTGTACGCCGGCTCCCTTGGCCAATAAAGCGAGATGAATGCCGCAACCCCAGAGTCGGTCACAACTGGACCTAATGGTCAGGGGTCCCTTTACCTTACACTTACACTCAAAGTTTCCCAGCATTTTGTGACACTTGGCTTCCTCCAGTGGCCTGGCCAAGCGCGTTCTTTTCCTTTTGTCTGTTGCTGAGAGGCCTTGTAGCTGACCTGGGGGCAATGGGAACCTGCTGCACCCAGAGGGGCCAGGCGTATTAACTGTGTCCTTGTGTTTGCTTTCCCTTCGTTTGGCAGTCGTGCTTTGGATGTTTGCTGTGTCTCTGTGAAGAGAGGAGAGGGAGGACGGGGCTGCCTGAGCAGCTGATGCTTTATTGCAGTGTCTGGCTTTCTCTTCCTGCCTCTGACTATTCTTAATGGGCGCGGAGGGATGTCTGTTCAAAGCCGAAGGAGCTGGATCTGCCAAGGGCCGACCCCTGCAAATCATCCTGGCAACAAGCTCTCTGTAGCAACTGGCTGCGAAAAATGGAATCAGAGAAACATTCTCATTCTCCTGCACGTGTAGACTGGGCAACCTAGTTGGTTGTGTACTGCTGGGATAGCTCCGTCGGTAGAGGATGAGACTCTCAATCTTAGGGTTGTGTGTTCGAGCCCCACATTGGGCCAACGGATTCCTGCATTACAGGGGGTTGGGTTAGATATGGGGTCAGCACACTTTTTCAGCAGGGGGCCGGTCCACTGTGCCTCAGACCTTGTGGGGGGCCAGACTATATTTTGAAAAAAAAAATATGAACAAATTCCTATGCCCCACAAATAACCCAGAGGTGCATTTTAAATAGAAGGGCACCTTCTACTCATATAAAAACATGCTGATTCCCGGACCGTGCGTGGGGCTGGATTTAGAAGGCGAATGGGCCGGATCCAGCCCACGGGCCTTAGTTTGCCTACCCATGGGTTAGATGACCCTCGGGGTCCCTACAGTTCTGTGACTGCGTGTTTTGGATTCCTAATCAGGTGCTGCTTCTTTCTCCTAGGTGGACCATGCTAAAGTTCTGCACTACATCGGGGCAGGTGTGGCGTTCCCTACCAGCATGCTTTTCATATTCCTTCAGTCCATCTTGACGTACCGCATGGCAAAATCCAGAGGTCATTACTGGACTGGGCATCTGCGCAGCATCCTGGCAGCCCTGGCTTTCATCACCCTCATCTTCAGTATCCTTTCTGCAGCAACGTGGTGGTTGGTTTTTTGGGGAGGGTGTGTGTGGAATAGATGTATCCAGAGGCAAATAGGAGTGATGGATCAGATTGAATTAGAGTTTGGCCAGGCGAGCCGAGGCAGAGACTGGAGAGAGGTCTGCCTGGCTATAAATAGGGCCCTTAATGCATTTGGGTTGTGGAAACAGAAGGGCCAAACTGCGTATTAAATCATGTAAACGTTGACTCACAGCTACATCTCTTTGGGAAGAGCCATGCGCTTCCCCTAAATTGCAGGGGTCAGAGTCACATCGAGAAAATGGAGCAGAATGAACAGGTGATATCCTGCCCCACCCCTGCTGCTGAGGTTCTGGTGCAATTGAGGAGGTGCTGTGGTTGAATTTTTAAGAAATGTAAATGGGACACAGGTGGCGCTGTGGGTTAAACCACAGAGCCTAGGACTTGCCGATCAGAAGGTTGGCGGTTCGAATCCCCGTGACGGGGTGAGCTCCCGTTGCTCAGTCCCTGCTCCTGCCAACCTAGCAGTTCGAAAGCACATCAAAGTACAAGTAGATAAATAGGTACTGCTCCAACAGGAAGGTAAACAGCGTTTCCGTGCGCTGCTCTGGTTCGCCAGAGGTGGCTTAGTCATGCTGGCCACATGACCCGGAAGCTGTATGCCGGCTCCCTTGGCCAATAAAGTGAGATGAGCGCTGCAACCTCAGAGTCGGCCACGACTGGACCTAATGGTCAGGGGTCCCTTTACCTTTAAATGGGTGAAAGAAACTGCCATGAACCTCCAGCGACTCTTCCAGTTGGGCCCTGGAAGACTCATGCTGGAAAGGGTGTGCAGTTCTGCGATGGTCTTAATAATAGGTTCCTACTAGAGTCCACACTCCAGCTCCTTGCAGCGTGAAAGCTTCATAGTGCCTGCTATAGGGGCATGCGGGTCGGGGGAAGGAATTGGTTGGCTGGGAGAGGAAAGAGGGGCTAGGAAGTACTGGACTTGTGGCATTTCTGAGGAAAGGACAAGGAGCAGTAGATGGAATGTGCAGAGAGCAAGAGGTTTGGGCTAAATATTACCCTAAACTTCCCTGGAAAGTTACAAGGTGCCTGCCTTGGGAGATGTAAATAAACAAAGGCGAAATGAGGTTTTATCAGGGTTGCTCAAGACAGAAGGTGGGGGTGGGGTGGGGGGCTGTATGGGAAGATGCATTAGAAGTCCTCCTTTCCTCAGAAGGCGAAATCCCATGTTAGCAGAGTTCACTGCTGCTTTTTAGGGGTTGCTATTGTTTTCGGGTGGTGCTGTGGGTAAAACCTCAGTGCCTAGGACTTGCTGATCGTATGGTCGGCGGTTCGAATCCCCGCGGCGGGGTGAGCTCCCGTCGTTCGGTCCCAGCTCCTGCCCACCTAGCAGTTCGAAAGCACCCTTAAGTGCAAGTAGATAAATAGGTACCACTTTATAGCGGGAAGGTAAACAGCGTTTCTGTGTGCTGCGCTGGTGCTGGCTCGCCAGAGCAGCTTCGTCACGCTGGCCACGTGACCCGGAAGTGTCTTCAGACGGCGCCGGCTCCCGGCCTCTAGAGTGAGATGAGTGCACAACCCTAGAGTCGGTCACGACTGACCCGTATGGGCAGGGGTACCTTTACCTTTACCTATTGTTTTCGCAGAACACCAGCTGTCAAAACAGCAATTTGAAAGGGGCCAGTGCGGAGGGGCTTCTTAATATTTTCCTCTTGGGCTGTTTTGCAGCTGAAAACTGCATCCTAGCTGCTTTTAGCCCCACTGGAGAAAATCAGTGGTCATCTCATTTTTTTCCCTGGCCGAGGGATAAATGGTCCCTGGAAAAGATCCTGCAATGTGGAAGTTAAGAAGCCTTCCTCCTCCTCCGATACTTGCAGCCACATTTTGCCAAAAGAAAAAGTCTCCCTAAAAAGGGATCTTTTCGCTCCCACGATAATAACCCTATCAATAGTGGTTGTTTTGGCCGACTGTTGGGGAACAGTCCACATGATTGTTGGGGAACTAGGCAAGGCGTTGAATCAAGCAGCCTATGAGTTTCAACTTCCATACTTGGTTCTGGCTGTGAGGCCAATAACACTCACATTGTCAAATGCTACAGAGGAGTGGCTTTCTGTGTGGCTGAAGTCCCCCCCACCCCCCCATCCTCACTGCCATTGGATTTATAACTGATAATCAATATACATCCTAATATTCTATGATAGGCGGATGCTGCGATATCTGATGTGAAGGATAATGGAGGGAACAGTCAAAAGCGCTTGCACTCAGAATAAAAGTATCACTGCTGTGAAAAGGTATTAAAAAATGCTTACTGAAGGTGCTCCATGAACATTCACTATAATGTAAAGGTTTCCTGTGATGAAGCTTCAGTCTTCTCTTAGGACAGAAAGATGTCCAAAACCCAGTTTGCACTGAGGGCAGTCTGTCACCTGCTTTAAAACACTGGCCAAGGTGTGTATAGTTAGCTGTTTTGCAGACACGGGACATCCTCTCTCTTTGAGATACCATATTTTTTGCTCTATAGGACGCACTTTTTCCTCTCCAAAAATGAAGGGGAAATGTGTGTGCGTCTTATGGAGTGAATGCAGGCTTTCGCTGAAGCCTGGAGAGCGAGAGGGGTCGGTGCGCACCGACCCCTCTCGCTCTCCAGGCTTCAGAAAGCTATCCGCAAGCCTTCAGAATTCCCGCTGGGCTCCAAAGGCTTGTGGATAGCAGCCTGCAGCCCAAAGCCCGGGGAGCGCTGCGCAGCAGATATCCACAATTTTTTTCTTTATTCCCCCCCCAAAAAAACCCAACAACTAGGTGTGCCCTATGGTCCGGTGCGGCCTATAGAGCGAAAAATATGGTATATAAAAATATATTTAATAACCATGACCTATGCTAAACTGCTTTTGTCAAAAAATAGACTCCCTACCCTCCAGGACTGAGGCAACAAATGTGCCACATTTAGTTGGGCCCGAAGCCTCACACTGTAGATCAGGCACCCCCAGACTTGGCCCTCCAGATGTTTTGGGACTACAATTCCCATAATCCCTGACCAGTGGTCCTAGTTACAGGTAGGCAGCCGTGTTGGTCTGCCGTAGTTGAAACAAAATAAAAAAATTCCTTCCAGTAGCACCTTAGAGACCAACTAAGTTTGTTATTGTTATGTGCTTTCGTGTGAATGCACACTTCTTCAGATACACTGAAACAGAAGTCACCAGACCCTCATATATAGGGAGAGTGTGGGGAGGGGATTACTCAGAAGGGTGGTGGGAATGGGTGATTGGCTGATAGGTGTGGTAAACCTGTTGATGACTGCAATTGGACTTACAGGAAAAAGGAAGGGGTGAAATGTCTCTATTCAGACCAGGTCTCTCCATGGTTTTAAGTTTGGTAGTAAGTTGCAATTCAGCAGCTTCTCTTTCCAGTCTATTTCTGGTCCTGTTAGCTAGGGATGATGGGAGTTGTAGTCCCAAAACATCTAGAGGGCCGAGTTTGGGGGGTGCCTGCTGTAGATATTTAAAAAGTGGAGAATAAGTAGCTAAATAAACTTGACGTGGCACATCTTTTCCTGTAAATGTGTAGTAACAGGTTCTAGGTTGTTCCAGTTCAGCGCCTCTCTAAACTATCCACGAATAATTAACTTGTAGGTTGCCGGGGCGAGAGGAGGGAATGAATGTGATGTGAGGGCACTGGATTTTCCCAGGGCTTGAGACGGGTAAAAAAAAAAGAAGAAGAAGAAGCAAGAGTGTTAATATGCATCCAAAGTCTTTTGAGGTGTGATGGGTGACCATTCCAACAAATAACAAGGGTGGTGTTTAAGGCCTTGCATTTTTTAAAAAGTTGCTGTTTTTTCATGTTTATTTGAGTTAGTGTGTGATCTCCACCCCTCCATGCCATGGAGATGGTGTTTTTGTCTTCCCCAGCCTTTAGGCCAGAAATGGCTCAAGACATTTTGTTGCCTGAGGCTCAGGATAAGATGGCGCCCCTTCCCAATCCCATGTAAAGAGGTCGATTGGACTGGCAGTTGAATCTTACTTCAGTGTGAGAGATAGGACAATGCCCCCAGCCGCTGTAGAGCAGGGTCCCTGGCACAGAGAACAACTCTGCAGCTCAGGAGGAATGGCACTGGGTCTGCTTCTTCCACCTCTTCCCTAGCATCCACAGCCTGAGGCAACCACGACACTGCCTAATGGTTGTGCCGGCCCCTGACTTTACCTGGGATGGGATGCTTGGGAGACAGGCTAAATGAGGTGAGGTAGACCATTTTTCAGCTTGCTCTCTACCTAATGGGCTGATATTGCCAGAGATACTGCGAAAGGAGAATTCATTAGCTGGGGAAACAGCTAATTCTGAGCAGCAAAGAGAATATAGTTCATTCAAAAGGGAAACAAAACGTTTCACGTCAGATAGCGGCATTTAAAGTTGCTGCCGCGGTTTTTGCCTGCTTTTTACAGTACGGTGAAACTTGATGACAAGAAGCCAGCTCGGTTCAAATAAGGTTTGCATGCTGTTTTATGAGACTGAGATCATAAGGAACGGCTACACCAAACAGATGGGGATTTTCACAAGCGGTGCTTGCAGGCTCCCGTTTGAACTCTTCACTTTCTGTAAAATTAGTGAGTCTGCTGAAGTTCAGGGAAAGAAAACACCACAAACAGGTAAAACTGCTCAGAGTAGCATTCTGAATAGGTCTTTCTTGCCTTAAGATGCTTAAGTGTTTGACGAGGCTGTTACAGGTGTATATATGCCGGTTTTGCACTTGTGTGGGCTACTCAAAGCCAGCTGTTACCAAGCTGACGATTCTGGATCCAGCTGATGGGAGCCTACCACTACTAATTTTACTAAGCCTTGTCCTGTTTCTGGTGAGATCCTTCCCACAGCTTGTTTGCCTTGACTTCAGCACCCCCATGTGGCGTATTTTTCATCCAGCAGAGTTTCGTCCTGCAACACCTAGCCGCCCTCTGCGAATGGATGTTCATCATAAACGTCCTCGTCTTCTACGGCACCTTCACGGCTGAATTTGGAGCCATCTCCACAGACACCTTTCTGGTTCTCTTGAAAGCCAGGCGGACTCCCAAAAGCTTCAAAGTGGATAGCAGCACGCCGAGCATGTCACATGTTCACACCCATTTGGAGAACATGGCTATGATGGGAAGGGACGGCTAGGAAACCGGTTCTGCTTGCCGGGACTTCCGACGATACCAAAAAAGGGAGAAAAGACAGAATATTGCCTTAAGAATCACCTCTTGTATTTATTTTGCCTATGTGCCACACTAACAGTGCCCTGGGTATTTTGCTCTGAAGGCATAGCCACATTCCAGTATCACCAGTGGCCTTTATGGAGCAAGATTTCGGTATCCTTGGATCAAAGACTCTCCTTCCAATGCACACAAGAGGAGGGAGAGGATGACAAATGGCAATACTGAGAGGTGTAGGTGGGGTACCTGCTGCCATTTGATGAGAGTAAGACAGATTTCATTTTGGGTAAGTGGCACAGCACACCTTTTTGGCACCTGCAGTTTAGTACCTGGGTTGAAGAGACCTGGATTTCAGACCCACAGCAGACATGGACTTTTTCCTTTTTAACCTGGGACTTGGAATCAGATGTGAGCTGTTGCTTCTTTCACCCAAGAAGTCCTCTTTTAAAGTGGCCTTAATTTCTTCAGGACCAAAAGTATTTGTTGCGTGAGTTGTTGCTTTTTGCCAACTTGGTGCAGTTCTGTTTACTCGAGCAAGAGCAGTGGGCAATAAGAGGCTTTATTTTATGTTCCTTGAAAAAGTCCCAGCTGAGTTGGTGCCCGATTGCTTATCAAAGAAGTCTTGGGCAAGTCCAGAGTGTCTCCGATTAGAGATGCAGCGCTTTAGCTCTGCGCCTCGTTACTAAATCTCACCGGAAGGATCCTTTGCAGTGCAAGTCGACAGCCCTGGTGGTGCTGTCCCACATAGGAGAAGTCTTGGGAAACCCAAATCTTCTGCGTAGCTTCCTTAGAGATGTCATCCTCTCCCTGTTCCAGGTGCTAGCAACGGTTGTTGCCTCCAAAGAGCTCAACGGGGACTACCCTCCTGGTTTTCTTTGCTCTGTTCCCCATCCCTGAAAATGCTGTTCTAAAACTGTAAGGACTTTGGGATACTTGTTTTGTTTCCAGCAGAGAGCTAGCTGGAAAGTCTGCAGACCTAGGGAGACAAACTGGTGCGTTCCAAGCCGTCACAAAAGTTGGTCAGATTCTGCACCCTTATCTTGTGGAACAAGACAAGACTGTGGTTCACCTAGTGCTTTACTCCATACCGAAATGCCTTTAACATGTTCATCAGTGTTTTGTTCAGGAATTTCAGTGTTTCTGAAATCTGTGTTCTCTCACAGGCTCCTTTTGTACTACTCTTGATTATTCAGGCAGGGTTTCTCAGGTCTGCGTCTCATGTTACTTTGCCCTGTGTACATTCTAAAGATTTATGTGTGGGATGAAAGTCCCAAAGATGTGTGCCTTAGAATCTTTGGAGCGCTCAGCTAGACGGCGTTCAAAACTTCCCAGAAGCTTGTTCACAGAACCTTTGCCTGAAACACACGGCTGAGTTCTTGCATTGAAAGAGCTTTGCGTTTCTGGTCAATCTGTGCCACACATTTAAAGCATATTCAACAAACGTTGGAAGCACATAGCTTTCCGCGAAGTGCAGTTGTTAAGGTTGCTGGGAACTGTAGCTCTGTAAGGGTGAAACTATAGATCCCAGGATTCTTTCGTGGGGACTCATGCGCTTTAAATGTGTGCCGAATGTGCTTTTAAATATATGGCATGTGTCTGCAGTTAGGTATACATGTAATTGCCCCTCCCTCCAAGATCCTCTTTGTAACATCATTGGAACGCCATGAAAAGGAGCCACATGAGAGTTTTAACACCACTGTTCTTGTAAGAGACGAATTGGCCTTGATTCCTAGGTAATGATAAAAGCAAGATTTTTGGAGCATTTTTTTGCTTCTGCCTTGCACTCCTCTTTTGAACGAGTAGATGAAAGTACCAGGCAGAACAGCTTCACTTTCTTACGGCATACTATCTCGAAACAAGACCAAAGTGCATAAATCTCACCAAATTATTCCAGTTGCATCCCTCCCCCCCTCCCGCCTCCCTGCTCTTGTTAACCTGATACCCCATGCTAGCTTTCCTCCAGGAGTGTGATATCCTGTCCTACGCAATGGATGAGGCCGGGATTGCTGCTTTGGCGTTGGGAAACGCGTGTGCTATTGGGAGCGGAGATGGAGACCCTGTGGAAATTGAAAAAGGAACAAGAAAACGAGAAACGCAGCAAGCTGTTGCTGTGGAATGAGGAGTTAGACTTGAGGTTTGCCATGTGAAAACAATATTTAAAGGGCTGCAAGGATGAGTCTGTGCTTATGTGTCATAGTTGGGAAGTACCTACTGCCCAAAGCAAAGATGCAGAGCTTGCAGATGCTATTGGATTGCACCCCACTCCAGCCTGACTGACCCATGGCCCAAGGGAACTGGAGTCCAACGGCACCCAGAGGGCTACAGGTTCCCCCACCCACTGGTTCTTAAAATCAGGGATCAAACATTTTTGTATGTTTACAAAATGGCGCACCTGGGGAGAAATGTGTCGTTTCTTACCAATGATATCTCGGGCACGGTTGGATATCAGCTTGCGCAATGGCACGCCACAACACAGCACTCGTGATTTCGAGTGACACCGTCACTTTGGGAGGAATCGCACTCGGGTCAACTGCGGCAAAATGAGGGCTGGGGAAATTTCGTATAACGACAGTTAACAGCATCATGATGGGGGGGGGAATAGGTCTGAATCCCATGTGACGCCCAAACTGCAGCTTGCGTGATTGTTTCACACCCTCAAAACAAAAATGAAAAATGACATCATCTAGAAAGCCCCTATGGTATCTCTTAAAAAATAATAATAATACAAAGGAGAACTTGGTGAATTGGAAATTCCCCTCTTCCCATTTGCTGCTTTATGTTTAGTGGAGCTGGAGCTGCTCCTCAGTTGAATTGAGTTGACCTGTATATACTTTCGAAAGGACCATTCTGAATATTTTATACATGTAATATATACAATGAATGTGCAATAATTTAAAACATAGATGTGGTGTGGTGTGTATGTTCCCTCTCCCCCCCCCCCCCCCCGCCATGTCCTGTGACTTATCTTGGAGATCTGTTCTTCTCCAAGATCCTTGCTCTGGAAAATGATTATTTGTTCTGAGGAGCTCCATGGTGGGATTTAGATCAGGGAAACTGGGCGAAGGAAGGTTTGTTCCCCCCCTTCCCCTGGCAGCTTCCCTGGCCTTCAAAGCAGGGACTATTTACCTTTAAGGGAGGCGGGTGGCCCTGTGGTCCAAACCACAGAGCCTTGGGCTTGCCGCAACCGGCAGTTCAAATCCCCGCGACGGGGTGAGCTCCCGTTGCTCAGTCCCTGCTCCTGCCTACCTAGCAATTCGAAAGCACGTCAAAGTGCAAGTAGATAAATAGGTACCGCTCCGGCGGGAAGGTAAACGGTGTTTTCATACGCTGCTCTGGTTCGCCAGAAGCTGCTTAGTCATGCTGGCCACATGACCCAGAAGCTGTCTGCGGACAAACGCCGGCTCCCTTAGCCTATAGAGCGAGATGAGCGGGCAACCCCAGAATTGTCCGCTACTGGACCTGACGGCCAGGGGTACCTTTACCTTTATTGATTAAAAGGCAGGAGGAGCTCCTGAAGGTGCATCTTCCACACCATATACCACTTAGGGTACAGACTTAGTCTACAGACTTAGGGGGACACCTTTCCATTTGGAGGCACACTGGGAGCAGCAGCTCTGGCGACCACCATCTAATACAAGCACTGTCTCAGTCTATTAACTTTTTGGGACCCTAACCAGAGTAAGTAAAAGGGACAGGACCAAGCAGGCAAGTAGAAGCAGCTTCAATCTATCCACCATTTCTCTTGCCAGTCCCATCTGGAGGCAGCGCCCTGCTCACAACTTCCTGCCTGCCTCTCTCCCTACCAATTTCCCCTGCAGTTAGACTACAGTGGTACCTCGGGTTACATACACTTCAGGTTACAGACTCCGCTAACCCAGAAATAGTACCTGGGCTTAAGAACTTTGCTTCAGGATGAGAACAGAAATCGCGCGGCGGCAGCAGCGGGAGGCCCCATTAGCTAAAGTGATGCTTCAGGTTAAGAACAGTTTCAGGTTAAGAAGGGACCTCCGGAACGAATGAAGTACGTAACCAGAGTTACCACTGCAGTAAGGTTTATGTGCAGCATTTGTACACCAACCAAAGATGCGCATCAGAACTTCCATTGCCTCTCTCTCGAATCGAGGCAGCCCACTCCCCTTCTATGCATGTGCAGGACAGGAGATGGGGGTTGCACCCCCCCCATCTCCCTGTTTCCCGCTCGACTGCAGGCTGCCACTATCCTTAAGAGTCTGCTGTACAAAGGGCAAAACATTGCAGCCTTTCAACATGACAAGCAGAAGAGATAGCAAGGCTCCAGCTTGCTGCCTGTGACTGGAAACCCCCCCCCCATGAATTTCTATTCTCGGGGACCTGCGAGAGAGGAGGAGCCATCCCATACCCAGACTGTCCTCGGAACCTCTGGGGAATAACATAATTATCATGTTGGCCAACAGGGAAACAGTTCCCAGGTTCTCGTTTCTCTGGCAATTGACTCCCAACACTAACGTGGGGAGGAAAAGGATTTCAAAACGAGAATTTACGGTAATTGTTTCTTTTCTGATTAGGGGTTCTGCTAAAACTTCAGGGCTGCCAAATCCAGACTTTTGAGAACTGTGTAAATGTGTTTTCCCCCAGAGTTTGGGGGTATGGGGGGGAATTACAGTAGTAGCAGTAACATTTGACATCATTGCCCCTTCCTCAAATTCTGGTGAGGAATTTGCTTGCTCCTTACTTTGAGTGTTTTACCACCCCTCTCCCAAAATATTGCAGATGTCCATGCATACATAATTCCTGGATTACTGGAATGTACCGTAACTTCCTCCTTTTTCTCCCTATGTAGTCTCCTTCTCCTCCTGGGGTGTGGCTGTCCTCTCTTGCCAGCTACACTCTGAATTTCCTCTGACACGCTGCTCCTGCTATCCCTGTTCTTTCCCACAGTGTCTCTCCTGCAACAACAACCCTTCCCTGTGACTGGCTGAATAAAACCACTTAACAAGGGATACCTGCCAAAATGGGCTTGTGACCACTTGGTAAGGTGTCCTTCTGTGCTGCCTCGCCTTTTCTGTGGAATATTTCCTGTAAAATCTCTCCAGGCTGGTTAGCCCAGCTTCCCCCACCCGCCTGCTAAGACCTGCTAATAAACGAGCCATTTTTAAAGAGAGAAGGAATGTATCTGATAAGATTTCTTCAGCCTATGGAGTTGTGTATTCCTGACCTGCAAAAGTGTGGGTGGGGGAGATAGTAAAAAGTGGGGGGAAACATAGGTAGATAGAAGTCCGTCCCCCCCAAAAATGATATATAAATCTTAGGTAATAAAATAAATAGCAAGAGATGGCTTTAAAAGTTAAAGGCAAAGGGACTCTTGACCATTAGGTCCAGTTGTGGCCGACTCTCGGCTTGCGGCACTCATCTCGTTTTACTGGCCGAGGGAGCCGGCTTCTGGGTCATGTGGCCAGCATGACTAAGCCACTTCTGGCGAACCAGAGTAGCGCACGGAAACACTGTTTACCTTCCCACCGGAGTGGTACCTATTTATCTACTTGCACTTTGACGTGCTTTTGAACTGCTAGGTTGGCAGGAGCAGGGACCGAGCAACCGGAGCTCACCCCGTTGTGGGGATTTGAACTGCCGGCCGCTGACCTTCTGATCGGCAAGTCCTAGGCTCTGTGGTTTAACCCACAGCACCACCCGCGTCCCTGCCTTTAAAAGAGGATTAGACAAATTCACAGAGGCTAAGGCTATCCATGATTACTGGCAGTGTGCTTTTAATACCAGTTGCTAGAGATCACAAGAGGGAAGCGGCTTTTATGCATTTATGAGTAAAGCTGCATAGGACTGCCCTCTTCAAAAGGTTAGCTGAATGTTTAGAATTTACCCAGAGCAGAGGAAGTCTGATGTCACGACAAGCCATTTCCCTCGTTTTGCTTTTGGGCAAACAAGTTCAAGTTCGATCTTTCAACATTTCGGACTTATGCTTTTTTGGGGGGGGGGCAGAATAAAGAATTTGGAATTAAAAAGCATGTTGTTGTTGTTTAGTTGTGTCTGACTCTTGGTGACCCCATGGACCAGAGCATGCCAGGCACTCCTGGCTTCCACTGCCTCCCGCAGTTTGGTCAAACTCATGCTGGTAGCTTCGAGAACACTGTCTAACCATCTCGTCCTCTGTCATCCCCTTCTCCTTGTGCTCTCCGTCTTTCCCAACAACAGGGTCTTTTCCAGGGAGACTTCTCTTCTCATGAGGTGGCCAAAGTATTGGAGCCTCAGCTTCAGGATCTGTCCTTCCAGTGAGCGCTCAGGGCTAATTTCCTTAAGAATGGATGTGTTTGATCTTCTTGCAGTCCATGGGACTCTCAAGAGTCTCCTCCAGCACCATAATTCAAAAGCATCAATTCTTTGGCGATCAGCCTTCTTTATGGTCCAGCTCTCACTTCCATACATCACTACTGGGAAAACCATAGCTTTTACTATACGGACCTTTGTTGGCAAGGTGATGTCTCTACTTTTTAAGATGCTATCTAGGTTTCTCATTGCTTTTCTCCCAAGAAGCAGGCGTTTTTTAATTTCGTGGCTGCTGTCACCATCTGCAGTGATCATGGAGCCCAAGAAAGTAAAATCTCTCACTGCCTCCATTTCTTCCCCTTCTATTTGCCAGGAGGTGATGGGAGCATAGTTGTTATTAAAGATGAACATACTCCTCCTGACCCTTCCTCAAGCAACTCTTCCCCGAAACTGAGTTTTGTGTAGTTTCACAAGCCATGTACCCCCACCTCCTCGTCACAGGCAGGCTCTCTCACTGTCTTGCCTTCCCAGAACTTCAGTTGCGAAATGTGCTCTCCAGGACTCCGCATAGGAGTCCCATTTTCAGTAACAGCACCACTGAGTCCTCGGAAAAGAAGTACCTCTCAGTACGTGCAGAGTGTGACTTCCCGTTCCCACTGAATAAGGGCCGCCTCCTGCCTCTTCAGTATACTTTAGAATTCAGGAGCAGGATTGTTAACAATACAGTACAGCCAAGTTTAATAATAATAATAATAATAATAGCTCATACCCTGCCCATCTGGCTGAGTTTCCCCAGCCACTCTGGGCGGCTCCCAATCAAGTGTTAAAAACAATACAGCATTACGGTAAATATTAAAAACTTCCCTAAACAGGGCTGCCTTCAGATGTCTTTTAAAGAGAAGATAACTGCTTATTTCCTTCACATCTGAAGGGAGGACGTTTCACAGGGCGGGCGCCACTACCGAGAAGGCCCTCTGTCTGGTTCCTTGTAACCTCACTTCTTGCAATGAGGGAACCGCCAGAAGGCTCTCAGTGTTGGATCTCAGTGTCCGGGCAGAATGATGGGGGTGGAGACGCGCCTTCAGGTATACAGGACCAAGGCCGTTTAGGGCTTTAAAGGTCAGCACCAACACTTTGAATTGTGCTCGGAAACGTACTGGGAGCCAATGCAAATCTCTCAGGACCGGTGCTATGTGGTCTCGGAGGCCACTCCCAGTCACCAGTCTAGCATTCTGGATTAATTGCAGTTTCCGGGTCACCTTCAAAGGTAGCCCCACGTAGAGCGCATTGCAGTAGTCCAAACGGGAGATAACTAGAGCATGCACCACTCTGGCAAGACAGTCTGCGGGCAGGTAGGGTCTCAGCCTGCGTACCAGATGGAGCTGATAAACAGCTGCCCTGGACACAGAATTAACCTGCGCCTCCATGGACAGCTGTGAGTCTAAAATGACTCCCAGGCTGCGCACCTGGTCCTTCAGGCGCACAGTTACCCCATTCAGGCCCAGGGAGTCCCCCACACCCGCCTGCCCCCTGTCCCCCCAAAACAGTACTTCTGTCTTGTAAGGATTCAACCTCAATCTGTTAGCCACCATCCATCCTCCAACCGCCTCCAGGCACTCAAATAGTGAGGCCCCCAGATAGTTAAATGCCAAAGGCCTGATTACAGAGGAAAGTTATTGCCCGGCACCTAAAGATATGTAGTGAAGGTGCCAGGGAGCCACCACAGAAAAGGCCATTTCGTGTGTTGCCACCCTCCAGGCTTCTTGTGGAGGGGACACACACAGGGGTTGGGAGCCTGAATGGCGACTCTCTGGAGGCCTCACCCTAGGCAAAAAACCCACTCGTTCTTCCCACCCCACCCCGTATCTATTGCACTGGTTTAAGTCTTTATGGGTCAAAAATCAGGACTTTGAATTGGGCGCAGAAACGGATCAGCAGCTCAGCTTTGCGCCTCTTCCGCGTTTCGTTTGCAAGCGGCCTTTGCGCCTCCTGCCGGGCGAGGGCGCGCGCGGGAGCGCGGGGCGTGCTTTCCGTTGCCCGGGCAACTAGTCCCCGCCCCTTCAGAGCGGCGGTCAGCTGATTGCTAAGAACCCTCGAGGGGGGAAAGCCAGGGAGGAAGGGCGTGGCTTATCCCAGGGAGGGGGACACCCAGAGGACTCCAGACTGGGCGCGACGCCGAGCCTCGGAGGGTCTCTGCCCCGAAGGTAAGCGGCTCTAAGGGTCTCCAGGCCAGTTCCCCTCTCTCCAAGCCCACCCTCCTTCCTCTGCCAGTGGAAAGTGAGCGTGCGCGCGTGCGGATCTCTCTACTTCATTAGTGTGCTTGAATTGCATTGCAGGTGGGGTGGGACTAGATGATCTCATGGGCACCCCTATTCCGACTCTGCGCTTTCTATAATTCCCGTGGGTCTTTTTTAAATGCCCACAAGCTGGAAGGATAGGGGGTGGGGGCGCTGGGATTCACTCCTAGGGGAGCACTTTTGTTCTCTTGTTGCGGAGTTTCTGCTGTCCCGAAATGCCCCATCGGGGGTGGCGGGTGCTTGTTTCCCCGGAGTGGGAGAAAATACTGTTCTCCCACCCCCTTTACTCGGGAGCAAGGGAAGGTGAAGGCCCCGAGTGGCCTGCCAGGGAGGCGATCGCTCGCTTTGTCTTTCCCTCGGCAGACGCGCAAAGCGCCGTCGGGGCGCCTGGCTGTGCGCCCAGGGCGCAGAGCGCACGTGTGGATATTCCGGGGTTTCGGGAGCGCAGGCGGAGCGGGTAGAGTCGGGTCGGCGGGGCCGGGCCAAGTCCGTCGGGAAGAGTAAGCAAAGCCAGCCCCTCCCTCTCTCCTTCCGACTCGGCTGGGCTTCTAGGGACTTTCCATCGGCGTTTCCTCGCCCGCCCAGTTTCCGCCGGAGGCTCTTTCGGCAGCAGAGGCGGTGCTCGCTCGTCTCCTCTCCTCTTGCTTTCCTCGGGCTCTCCGTTTTCTTTCGCAGGAAGCCCTAAACTCCGGGACTGCTGCTGCCTCCGCCTCGACCGGCCATGGATTGCGACGGCTACCCCGCGGTGAGTCGCCCACAAAGGGGTCCCTCGGGGCTCATCTTGTTCGTTGGGGTGGGAGGGCGTGGAAATTCCCCCACTTCCCCGCCCTATTTCCCAGGTTGAGCCATATGCAAAAAAATGGGCCGCTTGGCTTCCCAGCAGCTCCCCTTCCGGCTTCTAGTCTCCAGAGGTTAACATTGCCAATTAGTAAAGGGCAGCATACTCATTTTGGGAGACAGAAAAAAACCCAAATCTCTGTTTGTTTTTTATTTGTTTTGTGTGCCCAAGACAACCGCAGCTCCTTGCCCTCGATAGATAGTGGCCACGAGTCCCTTTCTAGTGAAAAAAAGCAGAATATAAGTATTATAATAATATGCAAGAAGATAAAAATGGCCAAGTAATAGAACTGGTCAGTGCTTTTTTTGCTGGGGGTACTTGGTACACAGTACCGACAACATCCCTCCCCCCTTCCCCAAATGTTAAAAGTGTGGCACTTACTATAACAGCTTCATGGTGAGTGCCAATACCAATTTTTTCTTTTTTAACCCCCCCCCCCCCGCACTGGAACTACTTAAGCCACAAGGAATAAAACAATCCAGTACCAGTTTGAATTGTAACCCACTTTGAGGTATTGTTAGAATCAAGCAGTATTATTACAATCAAGCCTTTTCTGTCGTGGCTCCCTGATTGTGGAATTCTTTCCCCAGAGAGACTCGCCTGGCGCCATCACTACATACAGTAAGGCACCAGGCAGAAACATTCCTCTTTACCCAGGCTTACGACTATTAAATAATCTATGGCCTGTGAAAGTGTGTGTGGAGACAAACTGTTATTATGTTGACTATTTTACGATTAGGCTGTCTTACGTCAGTGGGCTATTTATTACGTTTTTATCATTGATGCTCTGTAATGTGTTGTTAATGGGATCTTTTGATAAAGGGTGGTATTATAAATTGAATAAAGAATAATAAATAATATTGTGAAAGCAGTTGTAAGACTGTGCTCCTATTTGCCTAAAGAGCCTGTGCACAGAAGAGACTACCTGCTGTGTCTTTGGAAGGAGGTTAAACCAAAGTCTCTGCTAGAGGCTGCTCTGTCTTTTCCCTAAGCAGCGAAGGAGAGTGCCCTTTGCACCTAGCCATAAGGCACTGTTTTGCCTCTTTCCAGTTGGGAGGCATGATCATACCTGCTTCTTCTGTAGCTTGATGGGGTAGGTGATTTTTTAAAAGCATCCTGAAGCTCTCCTGAGGCATTCCAAATTGGTGTTTGTGGGGGTGGTGTTACCTGGCCCCTCCACCTCTTGTCTTCCCATGGCAGGAAGCCCTGAAGAGTGTTAGCATGCTTTATTGAAAAAATTCTGTTTCTGGAGCAGGTGGGAATCCTAATTGTGCAGGATTCAGTCTCCCGGGTCTGGTAATCGAGGCTTCATTTAGCTATCGCATACCCTTAGCAAATGGTTTAAAGCTTGCCTGTGCATCGGCCTGTCTTGAGTTTATGTATTTCATACAGTGAGGGGGGGAAGTATTTGATCCCCTGCTAAATTTGCCCGTTTGCCCCTCTGACGAAGAAATGACCGGTCCGTAATTTTAATGGTAGGTTTATTTTAGCTGTGAGAGACAGAATAACAACAGGAAAACCCCCCCAGAAACCCAGAAGACAAAAGTCAGAGATTGATGTGCATTATAATGAGGGAAATAAGTATTTGACCCCTTTGCAAAAGATGACTTAGTACTTGATGGCAAAACCCTTGTTGGCAATTACAGAGGCCAGAGGTTGCTTGTAGGTGGCCACCCGGTTTTCACACATCTCAGGTGGTATTTTGTTCCACTCCTCTTTGCAGATCCTCTCCAAGTCAGTAAGATTTTGAGGCCGATGTGTAGCTACTCGAACCTTCAGCTCCCTCCACAGATTTTTCAATGGGATTAAGGTTTGAAGACTGGCTAGGCCACTCCAGGACCTTAATGTGCTTCTTCTTGAGCCACTCCTTTGTTGCTTTGGCCATTGTCATGCTGGAATACGCATCCTCAGCCCATTTCCAATGCCCTGGCTGAGGGGTGCTCACCCAAGATTTGACAATACATGGTCCCGCCCATCGTCCCATCGATGCGGTGAAGGTGTCCTGTCCCTTTAGCAGAAAAACACCCCCAAAGCATAATATGTCCCCCTCCATGTTTGATGGTGGGGGTGGTGTTCTTGGGGTTGCAGGCAGCATTCCTCCACCTCCAAACACGGCAAGTTGAGTTGATGCCAAAGAGCTCAATTTTGGTCTCATCTGACCACAACACTTTCACCCAGTTCTCTGGGTCATTCAGATGTGCATTGGCAAACTGCAGACGGGCCTGTACATGTGCTGTCTTGAGCAAGGGGACCTTGCCGCCTCTGCAAGATCTCAGTTCTCCACGGCGTAGTGTGTTACCAACTGTTTTCATGGTGACTATGGTCCCAGCTGCCCCAAGATCATTGACAAGTTCCGCCCGTGTAGTTCTGGGCTGCTTCATCACTGTTCTCATGATCGTTGCAACTCCACGAGATGAGATCTTGCATGGAGCCCCAGACTGAGGGAGGTTGACAGTTATTTTGTGTTTCTTCCATTTGCGAATTATTGCACCAGCTGTTGTCACCTTCTCCCGAAGCTGCTTGGCAATAGTCTTGTAGCCCAGTCCAGCCTTGTGCAGGTCTACAATCTTGTCCCTGACATCCTTGGACAGCTCTTTGGTCTTGGTCATGGTGGCTACTTTGGAATCTGCTGGACTGATTGCTTCTGTCGACAGGTGTATTTTGTACAGGTACTGTAACGAGCTGGGATTGCAGGTAAGACCTCTCTCCCTTACAGCATGTGCTTCCAATCTTAGCTCGTTTACATACAGTGAAGATACCAGGTAGCCTGACATTTGGCTGGTTGATAGGGGATCAAATACTTATTTCCCTCATTATAATGCACATCAATCTCTGACTTTTGTCTTCTGGGTTTCTGGGGGAGTTTTCCTGTTGTTATTCTGTCTCTCACATCTACAATAAACCTACCATTAAAATTATGGGCTGGTCATTTCTTCGTCAGAGTGCAAATGGGCAGATTTAGCAGGGGATCAAATACTTCACACACACCCCCACTGTAATTCTGTGGCCTTTCTGTCACACTTGTCCCAAATGTGTCGTAAGATTTCTGTCTTGTCCCCCTATTCTGTTTGCAGTGCTTGGACGGGATAGAATACGACGATTTCCAGTTCGGCCCTCATTTGATTGAGCATAAGGATCTCATGGAAACCGGTAATGGATGCTTTTGGAAGTTTATGTGTGCCTTGGGGAATGATAAATTACAAGGGAGGGGAAGTTTCAGTTGAGCTTGTGCGTATTGTGTTATAGCTATAAACTGTTGCTCAACAGTCGGTGCTTCTCAAACTTTGGTCCCCAGCTGCTGGGACTACAACTCCTATCACCCCTGACCTCTGGTCATACTAGCTAGGGATGATGGGAGTTGTAGTCCAACAACAGTTGGGGACCGAAGTTTGAGAAACACTGGCTTAACGGAATTGCATGTGGTTGTGTATACATTGGTCCAATCAGGATATTTTCTTTTTTTTATCCACAGTTGAAGGCCCGTTCCTCACTATAATTGAGCAGCCCAAGCAGGTATGGATGTAATCATTTGTCACTGAACTGAGTTGCCCCAGCTATGTACCGTATTTTTCGCTCTATAGGACACACCGGACCATAGGACGCACCTTGTTTTAGAGGGGGAGAACAAGAAAAAAAAAAATCTCCCCCTCTTTGCCCAGCGCCCCCTCAGCGAAGTGGCAGGAGGCGCTGCGCAGAGAGGGGGAGAATTTCCCCCCCCCCTTGTTCTCCCCCTCTAAAACAAGGTGCCGTTCAAGGTGCGTTCAGTCGCCTTCAGGTGGCTACCTTGGAAGCCTGGAGAGCGAGAGGGGTCAGTGCGCACCGACCCCTCTTGCTCTCCAGGCTTCAGGTTCCTTTCGACCTGCTCTTTGGGGCTGGCGGGGGGAAGCCCACCTCGAGCCCCAAAGAGTAGGTCGGGGAGCAGCGGAAAGGCACAAAGCCTTCCTGCTGCTCCGCGAGCTTCTTGAGGCTGCCGGGGAAGCCCGTGGCTATGGCTTCTTTAGCCCCACGCACCCTCTCCCGGCTGGAGAGGTAGCGTGCGGCTAAAGAGACTGGCCGCATCTGTCCTCCCTCCTGAGGAAAAGCCCGCAAGAGCCGCGTGGAGCTTGTATGCGGCTTTTGGAGGCTTTTCCTGTCTGCCTCCCCCCTGCATTCGCTCCATAGGACGCACACACGTTTCTCCTTCATTTTTGGAGGGGAAAAAGTGTGTCCTATAGAGCAAAAAATACAGTATATGCTGTTGCAAGCACACTTTCCCCAATGGCTTGGTTTGGTGTAACTGGCCATGTAATGGGATGTCTTTGTTTTCCGCAGCGAGGTTTCCGATTCCGATATGGCTGTGAAGGTCCCTCGCATGGAGGGCTGCCTGGAGCATCTAGTGAGAAGGGACATAAGACTTACCCCACAGTTAAGGTGAGCATGAGATAGTTTTTTAAAAAAATGTATATTCTTCATTGCAAGATAAAAAGTACATAAGAGTAAGATAAGACACCAAAAGAAGAAATGGTACCCATGTAGAAAGCAGAACAACAACAAAATTGTATACATTACCCCCCCCCCCAAAAAAAAAACATTGTGGTTAACCAGACCTTAACCTAATACTGTACAGTATTTATAAAATGAATTTGAAATATTGTTGAATTTGTCCATGGCAAGTCTCCGTTTGTATGCAACTTGTTCATGTGTAGCGAGTTTGGACATATATTCAGTCCAGTCGAGTCCAGGGAGCTGCTTTATTTTCCCCAGGTTGTCAATATCTGTCTTTTTGCCATAGGGCACGGAGAGTCCATTCATATTGTGCCCTTTTGTTAGATTCAGTGTATTGAAATATAGCCCAGCCAAATATTGATTAAACTGTCTGAAGGTGAGCACGTCAGATGGTTTAATCGGTATTTGGTTATATTTGAACATCTTTGAATGATTTTTTTTTTTAAGAACAGCCATACTCTCATTGGCCACTGGTATTCCCACTTAGGATAACCTTTTTGACTAGCAGATGGGCATCTGTTGCTTTGGGAAGAGTACAAAGTGCCAATGAAATAACAGTGGTACCTCGGGTTAAGTACTTAATTCGTTCTGGAGGTCTGTACTTAACCTGAAACTGTTCTTAACCTGAAGCACCACTTTAGCTAATGGGGCGCCACTGGAGCACGATTTCTGTTCTTATCCTGAAGCAAAGTTCTTAACCTGAAGCACTATTTCTAGGTTAGCGGAATGTATAACCAGAAGCGTATGTAACCTGAAGCGTATGTAACCCGAGGTACCACTGTACTTTGTTTGCAGTCTTCATCTACCTGCGCTTTAGGACACATTTTGCATCATTATACCTTGCAGGTGTTGTGAAAATATCACCTTGCTCTTGTTGGCTGCTTGGCTGAGGAGCTGAGGTGCTTAGTTGCTTAGGGATCAAAGATGTTTTGCCGTCCAGCTCCTGTGAAGGAATGGAGCACTTCCATTTAGCTTGAATCAGGGTGGATTAAATGTAATCACTAGTCAGTAAGACTTGATTTAAATCATTTTATTACAGAAAGACTCATTCTTGCTGGTATAATCTTAATATTTACAACCGGATGGAGGTTTCATTTTTGGAATTTTCAGAGTAGTTTTTACAGTTATATAAAAATATACTGATTTGGTTATACTGTTAGAAATACACAGACAGATAATTATGAAATTATTGTGAGGTTTAATAAGTTAACTGTTTATATTCGGACAACTTTTCTGCTGTACTTTATTGGAAGGAGAAAAACAATCATTTACTTTAAAACAATTTAAACAATTTATTTAACTAAAACAATAACATTATAGCATATGTATCCATGTTTGTTAACTGATGCGGTTAAACAATTAAAAAAAAAAACTTAGACGGAGTTTTAGCACACATGAAAAACTTAAAACAAATCCTTATTTCCTGATGAATAGCCTTTGGACTGTAGTGTAACATAAATAGAAAACTATCTTTAGAATGATTTTTCCTCCAAAAGCATTTTATTTTAAAGATCCAATTTAAATACAAAAAATCTGATTTTTAAAAAAATCTGGTGTGTTTTTATTAAATTTTAAAAAATCTTTGATTTTAATCAATGGAATTAAACATTGGGGGCAAGGTTGAGTCACTGGGAGTAAGTTGTGAAGAGACCCCAGAGGCAAAGAGTGTAGAGCGGATGGGTTGAGTCATCTGACGGGAAGGCTTTTAGTGGAGGGTGAGGCTTGAGGAAGAAGGAAGAGGAGATGGAGAATTGGGGAAAGAAGGGACTTAATGAGAAGGCATTAAAACTTCATAGTACTTAATATCAGGAATGTCTGTGTGCCATGAAGGAAGTGAGCGCTGGAGAGGCTGATGATTGCTCAGTTTCCCTTCAGCTGTGCAAAGCAGGCAAGGACATGAAAAGCAAGGATGTGAGGCAGTGCTGGATTTACATACTGCAGCCCAGGGCTTCATAATCTAGTGGGGCTTTGGTCTCTTGCCATTTTTTGTGGGGGAAGGAAGGCAGAGTTTACTCTCTAGGCTAGGCATAGGCAAACTCGACCCTCCAGATATTTTGGGACTACAGCTCCCACCATCCCTAGTTAACAGGGCCAGTGGTCAGGGTTGATGGGAATTGTAGTCTCAAAACATCTGGAGGGTCGAGTTTGCCTATGCCTGACTAGGCCCAGTTGCTTTTGTTGTTGTTTAGTCGTGTCCGGCTCTTTGTGACCCCATGGACCAGAGCACGCCAGGCACTCCTGTCATCCACTGCCTCCCGCAGTTTGGTCAAACTCATGCTGGTACAATCAAGCACACTGTCCAACCATCTCATCCTCTGTCATCCCCTTCTCCTTGTGCCCTCCATCTTTCCCAACATCAGGGTCTTTTCCAGGGAGTCTTCTCTTCTCATGAGGTGGCCAAAGTATTGGAGCCTCAGCTTCAGGATCTGTCCTTCCAGTGAGCACTCAGGGCTGATTTCCTTCAGAATGGATTGGTTTGATCTTCTTGCAGTCCATGGAACAGTAAAAAAGAGAACAAGCTTTCGTTTCTCATGATCAGGTGCTGTTGAGTTTGGGCCTCCCAAAGTCTCTTAGTCAAAGGCACCCAGTTGCTTTAATCTGGGCCTGATGTGAGGGAACAAAAAGGTGGCAGAGGCCAGGAAGATGGGGGGAAAAGCACAAGGCCAAACGGCACAGGGGCTGCGAGTGAGAGGAGCTGCGCCTTATTATTGGGAAGGAAATTGACAGTTTGAGGAGTCCTGAAGGACTAGTGACTGGGCCAATGTACGGTTACTGAGTCGAGACCTGCTGTCCTCCTGGCGTTGATGGAAGTTGTATTTGAGCAACCCCAACCAGCGCAGCTGGAGGGCCAGGGTCGGCCCAAGACCATTGGGCACCTGAGATGGACGACAAAATGGCGGCTGCTCTCCCCTGCGAGGGAAGAAGGCGTGGGTGAAGATCTACCTCAGGAACAAGGGGAGGGGGAAATAAAGATCTGCATTGGGAACAAATGTGGAAGGAGAACAGCAGTGTTTCTTAATGGCATGAGGTGGCACAGTGGGTGTTGCCAGTTGCAAGATTGCAGCGTTGTGAAGGGGCAGCAGATACCTAGAAGCAGCAAACAGCTGTGGGATTGAATTTCAGGTAAATAGCCAGTTTTGTTTTATTTTTTAGCTTCAGGCTTGTCAATTGGAGTTTCCTTGAGCTTCACAGATTGACTAGTGTACCTGAGCGGTCCGTTTTAGGATGCATTGCTAAATGAAGGTGTTAATGATTTTCCACAGCTCCCCCTGGTTTTTCTCATAACTTTGTTGCTGCAGCAGCCTTTATTTTGCGGGGCAAATTTTCCCAAGTGTTACTGGATGGGGAAAAAATAAACAATTGCAATAGATAGGAGTTAAAGCTCTTGTTCAACATTAGTGTGGTGAAATCGATTTCAGATGTTAAAAAGAAGTAAACAACCATTCCCTATCTAGTTAGTCTAATCCACTCTTCTGCCTTCCTTTTAACATTTGTCTAACCCCTTCTTTATAAGTAAACTATTTTGTCTTTTTTCTAGTTTTTCAGTTCTGTGCGGTTACTAGAGCAGCACGGAGTGCTCATGTTGTTGAGATGCCATTGATTGGTGACATTATTATCATTATTTATTTATTCTATAACTCCTGAGTGCATTGGCTTTTTGATGGCTACTTAAAGTGTAAAGATTCATTTTGTGTAAGGTTGCCTATGTCGGGATCTGTGGCAGCGGAAAGAAAAGCTGACTGTAGTCTTTGGAGATAATTTGTGCTATGTTTGTGTGAGTCCCATTTCTTTTAGACAAAAAAAAAGGGAGTCCTGTTTGAGTCCTGTTTGAGGTGTACACAAAGTACAGTCAGGCTTTGTTGTGAAGAAACCCAAATCCTGCACCAATGTTTTTTTCTTTGTAATAACAGAAAATGAATTGCTTTGGCTACAATTGCATTGCCTACCTTATTTTATCTGTATCTGGCTGCAATCTGCATTTTAAAATTTAAACTTCCAACATTTAATAATTTGAAATTGTGATTGTGAAATCTGGCTGTAATGCAGAGTCCCTTTAGAGATGACTCTTAGAGTTTGCACCTGACTAGTAAACTTACTTTTGTTACTTATTTCCGCACTGAGTCAGGGGCCTGTCCTGAAATTTTTACCCAGGGCTTTGTTGGGCAGTTGATGGTTGCTTTCAAGAAGCTATACCTTGAAAATGGCTTTGTGCTAGGTAAATCGTGGCTGTGTTCTGGCATAATGCTAAACTGTGGCTTAGATTACAAGAATGAGCCTACCATCTTCCCTGACTTGGGTGCTGTCCCTCTCTGTGAGGAGATTGGAAACTTCCACTTCCACTTTGGATTATTCATAGCATAGCATGTTTGAGCCCTGAACCAATTAATCTTAACTGTGGCTAGCAAAAACGACCCCGCTTCATAAACCGTGGCTTGAAGTTGCCCTTCTGCTATCAGTGGTGAAGATTTAAGTAGTTATTTCTACAGTCATACCTTGTGCTGCGTCCGCTTCACGTTGCGTCTTTTCGCGTTATGTCCTGCGGCAACCCGGACGTACTGGCACCGGTTACTTCTGGGTTTTGCCGCTTGCGCCTGCGCAGAAGTGCTAAATCGCACCGTGTGGCTGCACAGATGCAGCACTTTGAGTTGTGGGCATTTCACGTTACGGACGGGCCTCCAGAACGGATCCCGTCCGTAACACGAGGTACCACTGTATTTGGATGAAGCAGCAAGTTGCAGTTAAAAAATAAAATAAAATGGAAGCTTCCACATTCCTTGCAGCTGTGTTGAAGGAGGCTGGCCGGGGGTTGGGGTGGGAATGTACGAGCCCGGGTTGAGGCGAAATCCATTTTCACAATGCGAAACTATGGCTTACTCTGGTTTCAAATTAACCCAGTAATATTGCTGATGGGAATTCTGGGGAGAAAAACTGATCCATAGGCCTAAAAGTACGTGTTACAAACAATTGTCCTCTCTGCGGCTGGACTCTAATCATTTGGACTTCCGTGTTCTTCTTTTTCATTTCCAGATCTCCAATTATTTCGGGATGGCTAGGATAGAAGTGGACCTGGTGACTCATACTGACCCTCCGCAGGTGCATGCCCACAGCCTCGTGGGAAAGCAGTGCAACGAAGCCGGCAATTGCATTGTAACTGTGGGCCCCAAGGACATGACGGCACAGTACGTATGAGCTGGCGGGTGGGGAGTTGTAGATAGTAATGCTTTTTTGTAAAATTCTGATTTTGTAAAAAGCAGAATTCTGACTATATTTTTGGCTCTGTCGAGCTAGAGCTAAGCGTTTCTTGAAAGAAATGGCACTTACCTCACAATACCTTGGGTCTTGAACATAATCTGTTCTGGAAGACCGTTTGTGTTCCGAAACGTTAGAAAACCAAGGCGCAAAACAATCAGCAAATTCAATTGAGAAAATTGAAAAATACACAGCAGAAGCTGTTCAACTTCCAAGGTGTGTTTGAAAATGGAAGCATTTACCGTATTTTTCGCTCTATAGGATGCACCCGACCATAGGACGCACCTTGTTTTAGAGGGGGAGAACAAGAGAAAAAAATTCTCCCCCTCTTTGCCCAGCACCCCTTCAATGAAGCGGCAGGAGGTGCTGCACAGAGAGGGGGAGAATTATTTTTTTCTTGTTCTCCCCCTCTAAAACAAGGTGCCGTTCAAGGTGCATTCAGTCGCCTTCAGGCAGCTACCTTGGAAAGCTGGAGAGCGCACCGACCCCTCTCGCTCTCCAGGCTTCAGTGAAGGCAACCCGAAGCCTCCGAAGAACAGTGGGAGTTCCTGCTGCTCTCCGGAGGCTTCAGGTTCCTTTCAACCTGCTCTTTGGGGCTAGCCGGGGGAAGTCCACCGCCAGCCCCAAAGAGCAGGTCCGGGAGCAGCAGAAAGGCGCGCAGCCTTCCCGCTGCTCCGCGAGCTTCTTGGGGCTGCCGGGTCCCCCCCAGCCCCAAAGAGCCCCGGGAGAGACTGCGTGCGGCTATGGCTTCTTGAGCCCCGCGCAGCCTCTCCCGGCTGGAGAGGTTGCGCGCGGCTAAAGAGGAAGTCAAGACAGTGAGCGGGATCCATCCCGCTCGCTGTCTTGGCTTCTGCCATAGCAGCGCGCAACCTCTCTGGCAGGGAGAGGCTGCGCGTGGCTATGGCAATACCCCCACCTCCCGCAAAAGCCCACAGGAGCCGCACGCACTTTAAGGAGCACATGGCTCCTGCGGGCTTTTCTACAAGGGAGAGAAGGGACTGACTGGCCGCGTCAGTCCCTTCTCCCTCGTGAGGAAAAGCCCGCAAGAGCCGTGCGGAACTTGTGTGCGGCTTTTGGGGGCTTTTCCTGCCTGCCTCCCCCCTGCCTCCGCTCCATAACACACACACACATTTCCCCTTACTTTTTAGGAGGGGAAAAGTGTGTCTTACAGAGCGAAAAATACGGTACTTCTGGGTTTTCGGTGTTCGGGTTCCAAAATGTTTGTCAACAGAGATGTTCGAGAACTGAGGTACCACTGTACAGCTGGATATTGTAGACTGGCCAAATATTGCACACAACCAATT
Source organism: Podarcis erhardii (assembly GCF_964252035.2). NCBI lineage: Eukaryota > Metazoa > Chordata > Lepidosauria > Squamata > Lacertidae > Podarcis > Podarcis erhardii. The sequence continues at coordinate 14,229,922 of NC_138509.1, read as the reverse complement.
AGTTAGGAATTTTGGAACAGTCATTTATTGCAGTATAAAATATCGAGAGCATTTCCTCTTCCTGGACTTAGCTGGCGGTTGAACTGGCAACTTCTAGACCACAGCATGCTCTCAGAACCAGATGGCTGAGCCTTATGTCACCATTAGGCTCTGATGTCTTAATTAGTTTTCTTATTTTTTGTTGCACTTTTCTTGATTGTAAGATAAATTTGATGAGTTTAATGCAAGCATAAAACAGAATTGTTCTTTCTCAGAGGAGGAGGATATGCTGTGAAGAGTAAGTTTGCCTATCAATTTCTGGAGGCAAGTCTAGCTGACCATCACATCTCCACAATTCCAGTGGTTAAGAATCCTTTCCCAATTCTTAACTGACTTTTGTCAGGAGGGTAGAGTGGTTTTTTGGCTCTAGAGCTATTGGCCCTATTGTTGCTCTTCAGATTCCCCCCCTTGCTCCCCCAGACTCGGACGGGTGCCTTTCTTTTCCTTTCCTATGGGAAAATATATTGTTCAAATGCAAAGTAAGAGTAGTAACTAGGAAGCTAACTCTTCTAGGTGATAACTTCATTGTAATGACTATACATTGTCCAAACTCTTCACATTCAAAGAGAACTTTACTTACATTAACTGAAAAGAATGTATTCACAACCTCATGCTTATTCACTTTCTTATAGAGAGCTTCTGCACAGGTTTCTCCTTAGTAACATTTAGAGATCTTCCTCTGTCTGTTTCACTTCGGACAGATCAGACTGACACAACATTGTCCTCAGCGGTATCCTGAGAAGTCTCTCAGCAGCCATTCTCCACACACAGAGAGCAGAAAGCAGTTAAAAATGACAGTTGCTGGAATAACAGTCACAACACAACAGAATGCCTCTCTCGTGTGACTCACAGCCAGCCAATCACGAGAGCTACTGCAAAAGGGAAAACCCCATGTTAAAACTACACAGTAATTTAACATAAGTAAACATTCCCATTTCAGGAATTAAATCATCATCCTTAACAGAGGTGTGGGGGAAGGAGACGAGGAAGAGGACTTTGCACTTGGTGGCACTACCCCATTGAGAATGTATTTGGTGTTGAGCCCATGTAAATAATGCCTTCAAAGCATCCATAAATCAAATTCTTTCCTTCAGTCAAGTCTGGATTGAGGCCTTTGTCTAGGCAGATCAATCATCCATGGCATTTTTCAGTGTCCTGGGTTTAATCTTCAGCATGTCCACGTCTTCCCTTTGAATCGTGCCCAGCACTTTCTCAACAGTGCACAGATTTCCTGTGTGGAAACGTTACTCTGTTTGAACTCTTGTCTCTCTTGAACCTGCTTGCATGAGTCCCATTAAGCACCTGACCTTTGGCTGTGTTTGGCTGGCTCATGGAGGGCTTTGTTTGCGAGTAAGCTAAGTTTGTGTGTGTGTGTTATTGAGGAGCTACACTGTGAGCCCTGTCAATGGGTGGAAGACTCCCATCCCATATTGTTTTGTGTTTATTTCACTTTCTTCCACTGCTAATTTTCTAAAATTCCCTCAGGTGCCAGAATTCACCATGAACACCTTGCTTGTTCTCTTATAATGGCACCTGAGAGGTGCCAGAACTGAGTTTTGTAAATGAACTGGTTGGATGCTACTGAGAAAGTTTCCCTGCTCTTCCACCCATTAATGATTTCAGCTTTTCTAGACTGGTGCAGGATATGGCCTTGCAGCAGAATTAACACTGCAGCCCCCCCCCTGCAGCCCCCTTTCTGTTGTTTTCAATCCTTATTGGCTGCCAATGCAGCAGGGCATCTCCCTTCCTTGTTCGGAGGAAGAGAAGGAGGCCCTTCCTCAGTTCTTTATATTTTCTTAAAGAATGCCTAACCGCTTCCTTCCCTCAGAATAAGGCAGAGAGGAGGGGAAGAGGCACTGCTGCTCTGCTGCCGTGTTGGCAGTAGTGAAACACTAAAAATAGAAGAAGGCTGAGTTGAGTGGCAGATGAGGAAGGGCCTCATTTTTCTCATTTTCCGAGCACAATTCAAAGTGTTGGTGTTGACCTTTAAAGCCCTAAATGGCCTCGGCCCAGTATACCTGAAGGAGTGTCTCCACCCCCATCGTTCTGCCTGGACGCTGAGGTCCAGCTCCGAGGGCCTTCTGGCGGTTCCCTCATTGCGAGAAGCAAAGCTACAGGGAACCAGGCAGAGGGCCTTCTTGGTAGTGGCACCCACCCTGTGGAACACCCTCCCATCAGATGTCAAGGAAATAAACAACTATCTGACTTTCAGAAGACATCTTAAGGCAGCCCTGTTCAGGGAAGTTTTTAATGTGTGACATCTTAGTATATTTTTGGTCTTTGTGGAAGCCGCCCAGAGTGGCTGGGGAATCCCAGCCAGATGGGCGGGGTACAAATAATAAATTATTATTATTATTATTATTATTATTGGTGAACTGGGCCTGACTGGGAGGTGGCTTTGTCCCCTTAGTGATGAAGACAGGACGGTCAAAAACCCTTGCTCCAGAGATTGATAGGTGGGGTCACCCTTCCCAGGACATTGTCCTAATGTTGAGGAGAAGGAATGTTCAATACTGTAGTCATGGCAGCCCAGTGGATACATTTTGCTGTTTCTTCCGATCATTTACCTAGCTGCTGATGCTCTAAAATAGATAGGTTCATGGGTTTTAGTCAGATCTTGATGTCAATATTGTTTATCCAGATCCAGCAAAAAAACCCACGAAATCCAAACTTGAAATGGAGATTTGACCAGGTAGATGTTTACTTGCACTGTTTGTTTTCACTGCACAGTAGGCCTACAGAATTTAGAGCAAGCAAAGTACAGTACTCCGTAGCTTCTTCCATTTGTTTTAGAAGAGCAAAAGAGAAAAGCTGATGCATTTTAGATTTCATTGCGGTTAATTGATTCTACATGCACAACAGCATGACCGCCTCTTGTTTATTTGTCATGCCTCTTTATTAACACAGGAGAGCTCCCATTGCTTTGTCCCAGTTCCTGCCAACCTAGCAGTTTGAAAGCATACCAGTGTGAGTAGATAAATAGGTACCATTGCTGCGGGAAGGTAAACGGCGTTTCCATGGGCTGTGGCACTCGTCACGGTGTTCCATGCACCAGAAGCTGTTTAGGCCTGCTCGCTACATGACCCAGAAAAGCTTTCTGTGGACAAATGCTGGCTTCTTTACTTTTTACCTTATATTAACATGGGAAGTTCAATAAGTTGTTTTTATTCTGACCTCTTGTTATCTGTTCTTTTTGTCTTCCATATTTTCAAGACGTGTTCAGCCCCAGTAGTGGTGACTGGGATCTTCTGCTCTTGTTCTTGGGTGCATCGCTGCCCAACTAGGCACTTTCGCTGACATGAGGTGTTGATTTGTCCTTTCTCAGATTTAACAACCTGGGTGTGCTCCATGTGACCAAGAAAAACATGATGGAGGTCATCCGGGACAAGCTGAAGAAGCAGAAGTTGCGGACCAGAGTGCAGTCTCTGACAGGTGACCTTGAACTGGGAAGGAAACATCTGGGGAGTGGTTTGCTAGGAACTGTCTGCCCCTCTACCTGTTAAACTATTTGGGGTGTATGTGTTGAGGTTCTGTAACTGATTTGGAATACTGGATCAGTCCCAGTTCACTCTGGGACTAGAGGAGCAAGATTCGTACCATGTTTCTCACTTGAAATGTGCAACGTTAATTGGTGTAAAGTGTTAGCATGGCAGACAGCGGTTAAGTATGAATGAAAAAGAGTAACCGTATTTTTCGCTCTATAAGACACACCAGACCACAAGATGCACCTAATTTTTGGAGGAGGAAAACAAGAAAAAAAATATTCTGAATCTCAGACGCCAGAACAGCAAGAGGGAATCGCTGCGCAGTGAAAGCAGCGATCCCTCTTGCTGTTCTGGCTTCTGGGATAGCTGCGCAGTCTGCATTCGCTCCATAAGACGCACACACATTTACCCTTACTTTTTAGGAGGGGAAAAAGTGAGTCTTATAGAGCAAAAAATATGGTACTTGCCAGTGACAAGAAGCTTCACACAATTTTCCTCTTAATAGCATTCTTAGTTTACAAAACATGACTGAGGTTTTGGATGTGCCTGGCTTCCCCAAGACAGCAGTCACAGAATTAGAATTGTAGAGTTGGAAGCCACCCTGCGGGTCAACTAGTCCAAACCCTTGCAATGCAGGAATATGCAGCTATCCCATATGGGGATCGAACCTGCAACCTTGGCGTTATCAGCACCACACTCTAACCAACCGAGCTATCCAAGTGACAATGAGTCTATGCACCTGACTTTAAAGGATTTTGGGTTTCCATGCAGAACTGTGCCTCTGAGCATGTGTAGAAGGCATTGCCCTCTATAGGGTGGCCAGAATCTGATCCTTCCCACTAAGTCTGGAATTGGAAGGAAGGCCCTTTAACTCAAAATCACCCCTTTCTGGGGTATGGGGGGGGGCCTTGAAATCTGGTGTACCTAATAGGGGCAAGGTACAGGAAAGGGGAGGAACGCGGGTGGTGCTGTGGGTTAAACCACAGAGCCTCTTGCCGATCAGAAGGTCGGTGGTTCGAATCCCCGCGACAGGGTGATCTCCCGTTGCTCGGTCCCTGCTCCTGCCCACCTAGCAGTTCGAAAGCACACCAGTGCAAGTAGATAAATAGGTACCACTCCAGCAGGAAGGTAAATGGCGTTTCCGTGTGCTGCTCTGGTTCGCCAGAAGCAGCTTAGTCATGCTGGCCACATGACCCGGAAGCTGTACGCCGGCTCCCTCAGCCAATAAAGCGAGATGAGCGCTGCAACCCCAGAGTCGGTCACGACTGGACCTAATGGTCAGGGGTCCCTTTACCTTTACCTGTACAGGAAAGGGGAAGACTGAAATTAGGGAGAGGAGAGTGGTGAAAGAGCAGAGCAGAACAGGGTTGAGAACAGAACACAGCATGTGAGAGGAATGGCTTGCTGGAGCTTAGCACGAGCTTCCCTTTCTATTGCCAGGCCCTTGGGCTTGAAACCTGGGAACAAACATTGCATTCGAGCTTGTGTAATGTTCCTTTCTTCTTTGCTTTCTGTAAGATTGCCCCTTAAAATAGGGGCCAGCATTGAAGTATGACTTTCTAGAAGCTGGGCTCTTCAGTGGCCCTAGTGGGAGCTTTGTGCTTCCAGTGGAAGACTCGCTCACATGGGTTTAATTAAAATGGGACAACTTGTTCAAGTGTTTTTCCAGGGTGTAATGGTCCAAAAGCAAGTCAGGGTCGCCCTTGCGGTGGCCCCCAAGGTTTTGTTTGAGACACCAGAAGCTATTATAAGGGGTTGACTGACATAACTCTCTAACCAACTCAATTCCGCTTTTCTCAGTATGCCCGGTATAATGTGGACTTTTGTATCTTTTCGATATAATTTGTAAACTAGTTTCCTGCACAGTTATCAACCCAGTAAAGGTGCAGGATCCCAGAAATTCTGGGTTCAGATCTTTGCCTCTGCTGTAAACTTTGTAGGTGCCTTTGGGCCAGTTGCAATTTCTTGACCTTGGATCTCCAACCTGCAATTTGGAGATCGTGGTTCTGACCTCTCTTACGCGCAGTTATTGCAAGGATTCAAGGATGGTAGGAGCACTTCAGAAACTCAAGGCACTATGCAAACATTAGGTAATTGGCTTTCCGCTTGCCGACAACGACAGACTTCAACCCCCATCCTGCCACATGGGAGCCACTTCCAAGAAGCCATGTCTTTTAGTAGAGTGTGGGGAAAGCTCACCGGGGGCCCCCGGGATAGGAGAGAACACACAGCAATTGCTGCAGGAGTCTTAGTGCCATGTACCGTATTTTTCACTCTATAAGACACACCCAACCATAGGACGCACCTTATTTTAGAGGGGGAGAACAAGAAAAAAATAAAATCTCCCCCTCTCTGCACAGAGCCCCTTCCACTTCTCCTCCCGCTTAGCTGAAGGGGCACCTACCCTTCAGCGAAAGGAACCCGAAGCCTCCGGAGCGCAGTGGGAGCTCCCGCTGCGCTCCAGAGGCTTCAGGCGGCTATCTTTGAAGCCTGGAGTGCGAGAGGGGTCAGTGTGCTCTCCAGGCTTCAGTGAAAGCAATGCGAAGCCTCCGGAGCATGGTGGGAGCGCTCCCACTGTGCTTCGGAGGCTTCGCATTGCTATCGCTGAAGCCAATGAGCCTGCGTTTGCTCCATAAGCCGCGCACACATTTCCTCTTAATTTTTGGAGGGGAAAATGTGCGTCTTACAGAGCGAAAAATACGGTAGATAAAAAAAAAATTCTCTTCCAGCTGTTGGTTCATATGGTAAGCAGAAATTGTATACATGACATGCATTTGCAAATCACCAAGAGCATTCTGCCTCATTAATAGTTACTCTGATAGCAAGAGTAGGGCTGGGTCATATATTGACATATAGCCCCAAACCGGTTTGAAGTCCATATTGTGATACCTGTTTCATAATTTTTGACTTGGCAATATATCGCGAAGCATTATATGTATGTGTGCTAGGCAAAAATAATGGGAAAAACTGAAGCCATCTAATGCCTCTACATAGCTCCATCCTTATTTCTGACATTGTGATATATCAGTATATTCCAATGTTTAGTTGGTGATATATTGTGATGTTTAATACCAGATATCGCCTGGCCCTAAGCAAGAGGACCATTAAGCCGGGCCTGTTCAAACATATCTTTCAAAAAACCCTTTGGTGCCCAGGCTGGACAGATCCCATCATCACAGATGGCATTATTTTCAAAGGCAGTCCATACAGCAGGGATGGGGTATTTGTTGTCCTTCAGAGACATTATGAGATGACCTCTTGCCTTTGGTAGGGAAGGCTACACTTAAGACGTGGGGTATAGGACCCCCGGGTTCGTGGATATAGTAGCCCTTGTTTGCCAGGTGCATAATTCAGCATCTACTTTGGCAGAATCTGAAGAAGAGGAGATTGAGCAAGAGGCTAAGGAGCTGAAGAAAACAATGGACCTCAGCATTGTCCGGCTGCGATTCAGCGCCTACCTTCGTGACAGCAGTGGGAACTTCAGCCTGGCGCTGAAGCCGGTTATCTCAGACCCTATCCATGACAGCAGTAAGTCTTCTCTCTTGGTCTGTGGACTTACCTCAGTTGGGGTTTCACCCTTGTTTGGAGGAGAGCCATGGAGCAAGCATCTGCCACTGTGTCTACTGCTTGGCCAGGTTTTGAACATCGGCATCTGGTTAGCAACAGTATGGTCCAAACCACTGAGCCTCTTGGGCTTGCTGATCGGGAGGTTGGCGGTTCAAATCCCTGTGACTGAGTGAGCGCCCATCGTTCTGTCCCAGCTCCTGCCAACCTAGCATTTGAAAGCATGCCAGTGCAAGTAGATAAATAGGTACTGCTGTGGTGGGAAGGTAAACGGCGTTTCTGTGCGCTCTGGTTTCCGTCATGGTGTCCCGTTGCACTAGAAGCGGTTTAGTCATGCTGGCCGCATGACCTGGAAAGCTGTCTGTGGACAAACGCCGGCTCCCTCGGCCTGAAAGAGAGACGAGTGCCGCAACCCCATAGTTCCCTTTGACTGGACTTAACCGTCCAGTGGTCCTTTACCTTTACCTTTTTACCTTGCTGGGCTGGGTGGGGCTTTGACCTCATCCAGCTGCTTATGTTCAGCTGGCTCGCAGCAACAGGCTTTCATTTCACTTTTTATTTGTATACCTCCTTTCTATATTACTATACGGAAGGCGGTTTGCAAGCTGAAGAGATGACAGAAATCATGCACACACCTTGTAACAAGCTGATCCAGCACAAAAAAGTCATAATGCATACATAACGTTAAAATAAACAACTTACTTCAAATAAAGCAACGCTCAGTAATCCATTAGAATATAATGGTGCACAATGAAATTAAATATCAGCAAACCGTAATTAAACATAAATTCTTAATGCCAGAGGTCAGCAACCTTTTTTAGCTGCAGGCCGGTCCACCATCCCTCAGACCATGTGGTTGGCCGGACTATATTTTGGGGGGAAAATGAATTCCTATGCCCCACAAATAACCCAGAGATGCATTTTAAATAAAAGCATACATTCTGCTCATGTAAAAACACCAGGCAGGCCCCACAAATAACCCAGAGATGCATTTTAAATAAAAGGACACATTCTACTCATGTAAAAACACGCTGATTCCTGGACCGTCCGTGGGCTGGATTGAGAAGGCAATTGGGCCGCATCTGGCCCACGGGCCTTAGGTTGCCTACCCCTGCTTAACGCTCTTATCAATTACAATAAATAATTACTAAACCGTTAGCAATAAAAAAAAGAACAACAAGTCACAATGCGTAAAATGCCACAATACATACAAAACCATGTAAAAGGGTCAAACAAAGGCACACAACTTACCACGGGTTTTTTTTAATCCTGGAACTCCTGTCTTCAGCGTGATCTCTGATATTGGGAAGACCACCACAGCTGCATTTAGGCCTCAAGGTCGACACATCTGTTGAGAGGAGTATGTCATCCTTTTTCCACAGGACCTGATTGTTGATATTTTGGGTCTTACAGACTTTGTAGAACACTAATTTCAAGTCTTCACATTTGTGCTGGAGAGCTTACGATGCTCAGGTGGGGCGCGGGGAACTGGGCTGTATGGGAGACACCACAAACTATGGCCACCAGGTGGCAAGTAGTAGCCATAAATCACTTCCTGTCTGAGCATGTAGTAAGGCCTTCTACCAAAATCTCCTTGCATTGCACAGAACATGGAAGAGAGTTGAATCTCTCTCTGCACCACATTTTGGAGGTCCCTCCTCCTCCTCAGTCTCCATAGCTTCACACAAATGGAAAGACTGACACATTTCTTCCCTGAACCCTCTGGGTGCATGGCTAGAGTACTTGAGAGGGGAGGATTGATGGTAATCGCAAAAACTAATGGGCTGCCGAGGCTAGCCAAAATTAGTGAACCTCTAGGCACACATTTGGCTTGCAATAATGTGGCTCTCTTATGGAGTCCTTTTTCTTACATTTGTACACATGATTACATACAAAAACGCATCTCTCCAGCCACCTGGATCTCATTTACACAGCTCTGCCTTTTCCTTGCTCTTCAGAATCCCCCGGGGCTTCCAACCTGAAGATCTCAAGAATGGACAAGACAGCTGGCTCCGTGCGAGGCGGGGATGAAGTTTACCTGCTGTGTGATAAAGTCCAGAAAGGTGAGTGCTGTCCCTTATTCCCCTTATTTCCTTATCTTTCATTTGTTGATGTTTTGGGGGGAGTGGCGTCCGAGTTCTTGAACATTAGGAAGCATCAGACGGGGTTGCCAACAAGGTGACTTGAGGTCCTTTCTGGGCACCCAGGAGGCCACTGCCTCCTTGGTCGTGAGGTTATGAGGATGGTTTCTCTCGGAAGATTTTCCAAGAGCAGTGGCACACTTATTATTTCAACTCCGCATGCTTTTGAAGGCTTGGATTGATTCTGCTGGATCTCACTTTTACTCAGATCCATTGGGAAAAAAGCCTGTGCACACGGTCCTTTTCTGTGGGCTGGGCTGGGGGTGTTGATCTGGAGGAACAGAAGTGACCCGAAAAGGATGTTCTCACAACATCCGTTCAAAAATCCGTATTTGCCCACAGGCTTAAAAAGGTTTGAAGTACCTTGTCCAATTATGCCTGTGAGTCTTAAGAGCTTGATTCCTTGTACTCCTGTTAAACATTCTTCAGAAATCTGGATGGAGACCAAATTCTGACCCGGTTGTATTGGATGTTTTTTTGTTCTCAAGTCTACTTCACTTGGCTAGGATTTTCCAAATACAGATATATATGTATTTTGTTAGTTTGTTTATGCACTTTCTTACCTGCCCTTTCATCTTAAGGTCCCAGGGAGCCCAGTTACAACCCTAGAAAATAGGATTGCGAAAAGTAAATAAATTTGTTAGAATGGAACAGGACAACTTGTTGCGTTTCTGGCGGAGTTGCTTCAGAAGAAGCAAGTGTAAACATTGCTTTTCAAGGCAGACGGTCCCTTTGTAAATCGGGCCTCGGAGGGCTCTTCATTAGCACAAGGAAAAGGAATGAAGAAAGACCCCATGTGGCTGCGGAGGAGACTTGTGGCCTGAAAATGGCTTGGGAAAGGGAGAAAATGATGCTCTAGAGCAGGCATCCCCGAACTCTGCCCTCCAGCTGTTTTGGGACTACAATTCCCATCCCTGACCACTGGTCCTGTTAGCTAGGGGTGATGGGAGTTGTAGTCCCAAAACAGCTGGAGGGCTGAGTTCGGGGATACCTGCTCTAGAGGGCTGGACTGTGGTCACATAGTGGTATTGATTGCATGCACTGAGAATGTATTGTGTGTGGAGAGAGAGAAGACCTTAATAAATGAGACCCTGTGCTAGTTCAGATGCCTGGGACCTGAGACAGGGTGGGCTGGTGCTTTCTCACAAGGGAAATAACTTTTTTCTTCCTCCTCCAGATGATATTGAGGTGCGGTTTTATGAAGACGATGAGAATGGCTGGCAGGCCTTTGGGGACTTCTCCCCTACAGATGTACATAAACAGGTACCGGTTGGGTCGTGGGAGGCTTGGGTCCCACTCAAAAGATCAGTCTTGCAGAGCAAATCTCTTGTCAGGCTGAGATGTCAAGGTTGTGTAGCATTCCGTGTGGCACCAGGCTAAAAGACAGGTAAAAGACCACCAAGTTTTGTGTGCATGGGAATTTAAGGATTGTAAGTGTGTTCTTGGGGTGTCATCTGCCTGGGGAAAATGAGAGGTTCTGCCAGTATTACATTGGTCCGAAGCATATGCTTTTGGATTGTTGTCACCTCTTAAACCTGATGAGCTTCGCAAGATCTTTGGAAAGCCCATCTCCTTTCCCTGGTTTGCTCGCCTCTCGTGTCCAGTGAATGCAAGTCCTGGGAAACTGGGTTTTTCTTCCAATAAAGCTTGGAGGGTGATAAAACTATATTCTGCAAGGTTGTGCGACTTACTTTAGGTCGTGAACCAGGAAACTACTTGCCCATTTTCATTGCTATTCCTGGGCGAGGTGAGTGACTTGGCGGCTGCAGGGGATGCATGGACGAAACTGATTTCTTCAGACACATCAGTTAGGACTTGGGGCCAAGATGCAGAATAAGCTGCAGCAGTTGTCCTAGTTGATGATCCATTTCTAGAGATATATTTCCCTGGACGCCTCAGCTCTGTTCAATATCGTAGGCTCGTGAAATCCTGCTGAGCTATTTTTGGGCACTGCATTGTGATGGTTCTCCTCCTGGCTGGCGGGTTTTTAGAAGAGTTAATACTTAACAGGGCAGCGGCTGTAGCTCAGTGGCCTTCTATGCAGTGGGTTCAATCCCTGGTGTCTCTAGGTAGGGCTAGAAACTTCTCCCAGATACCCTGGAAGCAGCTGCCAGTCAGTGTAAAAGGTAAAGGTAAAGGTACCCCTGCCCGTACGGGCCAGTCTTGACAGACTCTGGGGTTGTGCGCCCATCTCACTCAAGAGGCCGGGGGCCAGCGCTGTCCGGAGACACTTCCGGGTCACGTGGCCAGTGTGACAAAGCTGCATCTGGCGAGCCAGCGCAGCACACGGAAACGCCGTTTACCTTCCCGCTGGTAAGCGGTCCCTATTTATCTACTTGCACCCGGGGGTGCTTTCGAACTGCTAGGTTGGCAGGCGCTGGGACCGAGCAGTGGGAGCGCACCCCGCCGCGGGGATTCAAACCGCCGACCTTTCGATCGGCAAGCCCTAGGCGCTGAGGCTTTTACCCACAGCGCCACCCGCGTCCCTGCCAGTCAGTGTAGACGATACTGAATAAGACAGAGTGGAAGGCAGTTTCCCATATTCCTAATATTTTGCTGCTCTGCCTCATGGGAATTAATCTGTCAGGTGCTGCAAGAGTATCTCTCTATCAAACCGCTGTGTATAGGAGGGAGCCTGTCAGTTTGGAGCTCACTTTTCTCTGTGTGCTTATGACATCTAACTCTGCTTTTGATTCTCCTTTAACCCATGGCAGTAGTTAAGTTCTTTACGTTATGATACGTATTGACTCTGAATCAGTCAGAGCTGGGTTGCCACTTAAGCCCTATTCAGGTGTCCACACTTTGTGTCCTTGCAGTACGCCATTGTGTTCCGCACGCCGCCCTACCACAAGACCAAGATCGAGCGCCCGGTCACCGTCTTCCTTCAGCTGAAGCGCAAGCGAGGGGGTGACGTGAGTGACTCCAAGCAGTTTACCTACTACCCGGTGGTGGAAGGTACAGGGAGCTTGTACCAAGAAGTATCTTGCTACTTCTGTTTGTCCAGTGCCAGCGCAGGACCTTGTCTTTGACGACTCTCCTCTTGTGTCCTTGGTTGCAGATAAGGAAGAAGTGGAGAGGAAGAGGAAGAAGACCTTGCCCCAGTTCCCTCAGCACTTTGGGGGCGGCTCGCCCATGGGAGGCGCTGGGGGTGGAGCCGGCGGATTTGGTTCTGGCGGAGGTAAACGTTGCTCTTTGTTGACGGAGGCTTGGGGAGTTTGGAATGCCTTGCTCTTTAGGCGGCCTCCTAGTTTTGAGATTGAAGGCTTTTCGTTGCAATAGTTTTGGAACCCTGAGCATCTTCCACTCTTATAGGAAGCCAACTACCCCTGGAGCTCCTTGGGGGTAAAGGCCACCTGACCATGGGAAGCTGAGTTTTAAGCTGTCAGTTTATAAAACGTCGATAGGCGCATCCTTTGCATGGATGTCTTGGGTGCAAAAATAAATGGGTTCGGTTGTGGGTCTCTCCCCAACATCATCTGACATGTAAGCAGGGGCAAAGGATTTCTTTAGCTCTTCTGTGATTTCCTGACCCCCCTCCCTTTACACCTTTTTTCATCTGTCTGGTGCTTTTTTAAAGAAAGGAGTCTCCATTATTTAGCCCAGTGTTTCCCCAGGTTGGGTCTCCAGCTGTTTTTGGACTACAGCTCCCATCATCCCTGACCACTGGTCCTGTTAGCTAGGGATGATGGGAACTGTAGTCCAAAACCCACCGAAGACCCAAGTTGGGGAAACACTGATTTAGCCTAAGCACCTTTAGTGATGGCCTGTCGTCTTTCCTTCTGATTAGCCATATTATTTGGTTTACACTTGTTCTCCTGGTGTAGCACGTCCTCTCATTCTGTACTTCATGTGATAAACATCTTCTATGTGTTGGCTTAGAGATAAAACAGAGAATCTGCATAGGCACTTTGGTGTAATGGTAAGGCAGGTTAGGACCGTAAGAAGCTGCCTTAGGACTATTTGTCCACCTAGCTTAGTGTTGCCTGCAGTTGCACTGACAGCAACTTGCCAGGAATTCAGGCAAGTCTCTCCCAGCCCTACCGGGACATGCTGGTGACTGGACTTGGTGTGTAATGCATGCAAAATAGAAGCTCTAGCCACTGAGCTACAGCGAGTCCCCATCTCGCTAAAGGGTTGAGGGAGGGGATGCTACTGTAGCTCAGTTCCACAACATTCTTTGATATGAAACGTATCTCTCGCTTTAAGTGAGCCACTGCTGCTGACGGCTGTGAGCGATTCTGGACAATTCATGGGGTGGAATTGCTAAAAGAGCGCAGAGTAGTTTGATTAATTAGACACACACACACACACAGAGAAGGCTGATCTTCCAATGCAATTTGTTGAGGCAGTTCCAATTCCTGCAGCAAGTGGAAACTGCTAATTACCATTCACTTTACACCTTTCCCCGTGATTTTCCAAAGACAAAACCACGCACTCTTGAAGCAGGCAGCCCTCTGATGGAGTCATTATTTTAATTTACTAGCTTGTCTTCAGCGCAGAGAAAGGGGGTCAGGATAACAAGGCTCTGCAGAACAAATGGCAGGCGTGTCAGATGTTGCAGAATTAGTAAGCACTGAGCTGAGCATGCCCAGGGGGCTGGTTTCTATTTTTAAAGGAGAACGTGCCGCAGATCAAGGTTTCTGGGTTGCAAAGCGGGGAGCAAAGTCTAGTCGCCGCTGACGACTAGAATACAAGCTCACAAACTCTCCTGCAGTAAACTGAACAGTGCCGGTTTCAAATGTGATATCTGAAAGTCCTAGGTTGAGCGGTGATTTTGCCCGTGCGTTACTGGCTTGGGAGCTACTGCCGTGTCTTTGCTCAGCTGGTGATGAAGCAGTGCAGAAGTGCAGATCTGACTTATTGGGGCTTGTCCCCCTTCTGCTTTCCAACAGCTACAATTTGCGAACTGTGCATAGGGGGCTTGCATGCTGGACATAACCGGACGTGGTTGGGACCACCCCCTCTCCCACCCCTCTCTCTTTCTTCTCCCCTTCTCTCCCCTGCTTTTCCACTAGACTTCCAGGGGAGGGATGGGTTCCTTTTGCTAGAAATCTGAAATGTTTATCGAGGGCTCCTGAAACTTAGCCACGCGTCGCCCAACCCTGTGAGCACAACTGGGCTAATATAGAAACCTCTCTCTATCTCTCTGTTGTGTGTATACGCCTGCCTACCCCAGCTGGGAATCCTTGGCACTCGGCAGGATACAGCTCTTGCAGCAACAGCAGCATCTACCTCTCTGGCACCTACCCGATGGGCAACTACCAAGGAGGGAGGGGCATCCACATGCCAGGAACTTCCAAGCCGGAAGAGGGGGAGCAGCAAACATTAGAAGATGGGAGCCGGATCTCCACGGAGGAAAAGCGCTACGCAGAGCTGCTGCAGCATGGTATGTCTGTGAGACGAGTGCTGTCCAAAGTAGTCTGGAGTTAAGAGGCGTTTTGGAAGCAGTTTACGTGCTGGAGAGTTCTCTAAATCCATATATAGAATGAAATATACACATTCTATATGAAAGAGCCACAAAGGGCAAACCACCTAAGAGGTATGCTGATGAGTTTGCTAAAACAGCTGTTGTTAGTAACTTAGAGAAGGTTTGGGAACCTTCAAGCTTCCAAGAGGTCCAAGATTTAACCTCAAAGGATGCAGGTAAAGGTAAAGGGACCCCTGATCATTAGGTCCAGTCGTGACCGACTCTGGGGTTGCGGCGCTCATCTCACTTTATTAGCCAAGGGAGCCGGCGTACAGCTTCTGGGTCATGTGGCCAACATGACTAAGCCGCTTCTGGCGAACCAGAGCAGTGCACGGAGCAAGACCTTGAAGAAGTTGCGCCAGGACTACTACGAGTGGCTGCTGCAGACCCAGCAGGAGAGTGCGCTGATTGATCTCCACAGCGGCAAGGCTGAGAGGGGAGATGCTCCAGCTGGGACCGAGCCAGCTGGCTTTTAATCCCCCGGTTCCGACAGCCATAGCCACAGTGGCCCATCTCTTCTCCTTCCTTCCCTGCTCCCCCAGGAGCCAAACCGATGGTGCTACAAGCTGTAGGACTCTGGCATGTGCACATAGCCGGGGTGGGGGGTGGGCACTCTTCATCCTCCAAGCGCCATCGACTTTTAAGTTCCACACTTAATTAATTAATCTGGGAATGTCTGCTTGTAAAAGCCATGTGCTCTACCACGGACCTGTGACCTTCCCCTGTTGCAGGGATGGGGAGAACTATTTTCAGCCAGGGTGGGGTGTGTTCCTCCATGAGCATCCATTTTGAGGGGTAGTGGGCACACGATGGGCAGAGGAAAAAGTGGGCAGAGAGACTCCCACCTTCTGTATCAGTAGGTTGCACTGCAGCCTCGCGAAAGGCGGTTTTCTGCACACACATTCTCTGTCCAGACAAGTAAGACACATTATCGGATGCTAAGAGCACGTTCCACCCAGGCAAAAGCAGCAAAAGGGGGTGGAGCAGGAAGGTGTGGGTCCCAATAGGAGAGACCTGGAGGGTCGCATCTGGACCCTGTGGGGCCCCCCAACCTCTGCCCTAGTAGGGCAAAGCTTGGCAAGGGCGGTGATGTGTCCAGGGGGATTCATGCACAGTGACCGAGTGCAAGATGTCCAGTTTGGCCGCCGGCAGAGGGTTGCAATCACACAGTGCCTTTTCCCTGTCCCCCCTAGCTCAGGAGTGCAGCTCGTGGATGCTGATGCTGGCTCGGCGCAGCTCCCGGGCTCTTCTTGACTACGCAGTCACGGCTGACCCACGGATGCTGCTAGCTGTGCAGAGGCACCTGGCTGCCTCTCAGGACGAGAACGGAGACACGTGAGTCTGCTGCGGACGGAGTGGGGCCTTTGGGGCAGGCGCTGTCTGGTGGGTGGGAGGAGGCGGGAGCAAGCAGGGTTCCTCAGAGACTCCACAATTCGGGGGACAGTTGCTCGCTTCCTGCAATCCTTCTGTTGGAGGCAAGAGTTGGGAGGGTGGTGCTAGGGCGGAGCCACAGCCAGTGTGGTGTAGTGGTTAAGAGCGATAGACTCGTAATCTGGGGAACCGGGTTCGCGTCTCCACTCCTCCACATGCAGCTGCTGGGTGACCTTGGGCCAGTCACACTTCTCTGAAGTCTCTCAGCCTCACTCACCTCACAGAGTGTTTGTTGTAGGAGAGGAAGGGAAAGGAGATTGTTAGCCGCTTTGACACTACCTAGGGTAGTGATAAAGCGGGATATCAAATCCAAACTCCTCTTCTCCTTCTCCTTCTTCTCTCTGCCTCTTGAAATGTGGAAAAGGAAGCAAGGGCTCATGGAAAGGAATTCTGCTGCCCGCTTGACAATATATTCAGTCTCTCTCGGGGTTAGGAAACATTTCTCGATACCCCCCCCCCAATTTAATGTTAATATTTTATCGGAAGGATTTAAGTTATAAAGAAAGTGATACAGAGAAGAAAAGGGGGAAGTGAGGGTGGGCAAAAGAACAAATAGGTGTATAAGGGACAAAAAAATAATAATGCAGTGTATACATTCTTATACAAATTGATATCATGTTATTTCTTGATACCTGATCTAAGCCCTTTAGTATAAACTCCAAGAAGCTGCCGTTCCCTTAACATATTTGGCTAGGTTTTTAGATATTTTGATAAAAGCTATCCCCGTCTTTAGTTTGTGTCCATTTTTCCAGCTTTTTTCTTATACATTGTGCAGACTTGAAAATCTTAAGTTTTCCTTTGAAATTCCTTTAAATTGTGAGAACAGCAGGTCTCACCAGGTGGTGAGAACAATGGGTGCTTGTGGCGGCTGCTGGTTTGTATTGTTCTTGGGTTTTAGTATGTATTTTGTGTTTTTATCCTGCATTTTTATGCTGTGAACTGCCATGAGACAGGTGAAGGGCCGGGGTTACATAATTAATAAATAAATATAGTAAAACAAGTGAGCACAGAGCTGTAGCGGAGGCCTGACCAGATCTCCTTGTCTGGTCCTCAGCTCGTCCTCTGCCGTTTTGTAGTCCGCTTGTATGAAAACGTGTCCCATTTGCAATATTTAATTGCCTCCAGTAGTTTCTGGAGC